>NC_058083.1:67016335-69416335 GCF_014858855.1 Bufo gargarizans | reverse complement strand
GTTCTCAATGGGATTAAGATCTGGGGAGTTTCCAGGCCATGGACCCAAAATGTCAACGTTTTGGTCCCCGAGCCACTTAGTTATCACTTTTGCCTTATGGCACGGTGCTCCATCGTGCTGGAAAATGCATTGTTCTTCACCAAACTGTTGTTGGATTGTTGGAAGAAGTTGCTGTTGGAGGGTGTTTTGGTACTATTCTTTATTCATGGCTGTGTTTTTGGGCAAAATTGTGAGTGAGCCCACTCCCTTGGATGAGAAGCAACCCCAGACATGAATGGTCTCAGGATGCTTTACTGTTGGCATGACACAGGACTGATGGTAGCGCTCACCTTTTCTTCTCCGGACAAGCCTTTTTCCTGATGCCCCAAACAATCGGAAAGAGGCTTCATCGGAGAATATGACTTTGCCCCAGTCCTCAGCAGTCCATTCACCATATTTTCTGCAGAAGATCAATTTGTCCCTGATGTTTTTTTGGAGAGAAGTGGCTTCTTTGCTGCCCTTCTTGACACCAGGCCATCTTCCAAAAGTCTTTGCCTCGCTGTGCGTGCAGATGCGCTCACACCTGCCTGCTGCCATTCCCGAGCAAGCTCTGCACTGGTGGCACTCCAGACAAGATGCGGGTGCATTGCGGGGAAAATGCGCGATTTTTCAGGGCGAGTGCACAGCGTTTTAATGCGTTTTGCATGCGCATGAGAAAAATCGGCATGTTTGGTACCCAGACCCGAACCCGGACGTCTTCACAGAAGTTCGGGTTTGGGATCGGTGTTGTGTACATTTTATTATTTTCCCTTATAACATGGTTATAAGAGAAAATAATAGCATTCTTAATACAGAATGCTTAGTAAAATGTCCATTGAGGGGTTAAAAATAATAAACAAATTTAACTCATCCCATCCACTTGATCGCATAGCGGATCTCCTCTTCTTTCTACTTTCTTCAGGACCTGGCTAAAGGACCTTTGATGATGTCACTGCGCTCATCACATGGTCCATTACATTGCCCATCACCATGGTGATGGACCATGTGATGAGCATAGTGACGTCACCACAGGTACTTTTCATTAAAAAAAAAAGAAGACATGCCAGGCTGAGCGTTTAATTGGATTAAGGTGAGTTTATTAATATTTTTTTTTATTTTTTAACCCCTCCATCACTATTTTACTAAGCATTCTGTATTAAGAATGCTATTATTTTCCCTTATAACAATGTTATAAGGGAAAATAATAAAGATCGGGTCCCCATCCCGATCCGTCTCCTAGCAACCATGCATGAAAATTGCACCCCATCCGTACTTGCTTGCGGATGCTTGCGATTTTCACGCAGCCCCATTCACTTCTATGGGGCCTGCGTTGCGTGAAAAACACAATATAGAACATGCTGCGATTTTTATGCACAAGTGATGTGTGAAAATCACCGCTCATGTGCACAGCCCCATTGCAGTGAATGGGTCCGGATTCAGTGTGGGTGCAATGCGCTCATCCCACGCATTGCACCCGCACGGAATTCTCGCCTGTGTGAAAGGGGCCTTTCTGTAACTGCTACAGCTTCTAACAGGACATATGGCGAGTGGCTACTGAAGATTTCAACTGAGCACATTTGACCAGCTCAATGAGATGGACAATGGACAAAAAAATAAGGAAAATAACAAACAGCAGGTGGCGCTATACAGATGCATTTTATTGAATAGCTCACTGATCACACCAAAATCAGTGTTTGACCAACATCAGCTTAATGGGCAGTTTTGCATTTTTTTGACAGCTGAATTTGACATGGATACTATATATTTTTTTCAATGGGAGGCTGCTGTTTATGGCTACAACTGCACCTGCAGTAACCCAGAGCAGGGGGTATCTGCAAATGGTCTGTTATGTAATATACTGTTATGTATTATCTTGTTATGTATTGCCCCCAGTATAGCTATGTATGGATGGCACAGCTGGGGTTCACAATCCTGGCTCAGCCTTTGTAGGAGGTAGCTGTAAGCTAGCCCCATCCCTAACATTAGGTCCGTCTAAACTGAAGTTCAGAGAGAGAGAGAGAGAGAGAGAACCTGGAGTCTGCATGGCTGAGCATCAGTAAGGCAAACTGCTACCAAAAGCTGCTAAGACTTTACTGCAGTGAGAAAAATACTGTAAAGACACCCTTCACACTTGGACATGACTTGGAAAGTCATATCTCTAAAAGCTGTATTCCTAAAGTGCAAATTACAGGTACAATTGTGAAAGGGATATTGCCACCTGTAGATTCTGCAGGAAGACACTTGAGAAAGATAGAGAGGAAAGAGATAAGAGTATGATAATTCCCAGGCAAAGCCCTAGATCCAGGGTGTTCCCGGAGGAAAAAAAATCTGCGACCACATTTATTTATTTTATGCACCTACAGTACAGACCAAAAGTTTGGACACGCCTTCTCATTCAAAGAGAGTTTTCTTTATTTTCATGACTATGAAAATTGTAGATTCACACTGAAGGCATCAAAACTATGAATTAACACATGTGGAATTATATACATAACAAAAAAGTGTGATATAACTGAAAATATGTCATATTCTAGGTTCTTCAAAGTAGCCACCTTTTGCTTTGATTACTGCTTTGCACACTCTTGGCATTCTCTTGATGAGCTTCAAGAGGTAGTCACCTGAAATGGTTTTCATTTCACAGGTGTGCCCTGTCAGGTTTAATAAGTGGGATTTCTTGCCTTATAAATGGGGTTGGGACCATCAGTTGCGTTGTGGAGAAGTCAGGTGGATACACAGCTGATAGTCCTACTGAATAGACTGTTAGAATTTGTATTATGGCAAGAAAAAAGCAGCTAAGTAAAGAAAAACGAGTGGCCATCATTACTTTAAGAAATGAAGGTCAGTCAGTCCGAAAAATTGGGAAAACTTTGAAAGTGTCCCCAAGTGCAGTCACAAAAACCATCAAGCGCTACAAAGAAACTGGCTCACATGCGGACCGCCCCAGGAAAGGAAGACCAAGAGTCACCTCTGCTGCGGAGGATAAGTTCATCCGAGTCACCAGCCTCAGAAATCGCAGGTTAACAGCAGCTCAGATTAGAGACCAGGTCAATGCCACACAGAGTTCTAGCAGCAGACACGTCTCTAGAACAACTGTTAAGAGGAGACTGTGTGAATCAGGCCTTCGTGGTAGAATATCTGCTAGGAAACCACTGCTAAAGACAGGCAACAAGCAGAAGAGACTTGTTTGGGCTAAAGAACACAAGGAATGGACATTAGACCAGTGGAAATCTGTGCTTTGGTCTGATGAGTCCAAATTTAAGATCTTTGGTTCTAACCACCGTGTCTTTGTGTGACGCAGAAAAGGTGAACAGATGGACTCTACATGCCTGGTTCCCACCGTGAAGCATGGAGGAGGAGCTGTGATGGTGTAGGGGTGCTTTGCTCGTGACACTGTTGGGGATTTATTCAAAATTGAAGGCATACTGAACCAGCATGGCTACCACAGCATCTTGCAGCGGCATGCTATTCCATCCGGTTTGCGTTTAGTTGGACCATCTCTGAGAACTCCTTCAAGACTGTTGGAAGACCATTTCAGGTGACTACCTCTTGAAGCTCATCAAGAGAATGCCAAGAGTGTTCAAAGCAGTAATCAAAGCAAAAGGTGGCTACTTTGAAGAACCTAGAATATGACATATTTTCAGTTGTTTCACACTTTTTTGTTACCGTATTTTTCGCCCCATAAGACGCACTTTTTCTTCCCCCAATATGGGGGAGAAATGCCCCTGCGTCTTATGGGGCGAATGCGTGCAGTTTTACATCGCTGGCAGCGATGTATCAGTGAGCGGGGACTCGGGGAGGGACTGGGAGGAGGGTCTGGGGGCTGGCAATAGCGGCGGGGCGGTGCAGTCAGTGTAGTATAGCACCGCCCCGCCGCTCCAGTATACTAATATAAGATGTCATTTTCAAGTACATTAATACTTATTAAACTTGCCCCCTTAGTCCTATTACTACCTTACATCCTAATCGCGGCGGTAGAATTCAGGCCGGGCGGGCGGGCGGCAGCGTAACTGTTGTCACGTGCCTGCGCCGCCTACTTTATGAATGAAGCAGGCGGCGCAGGCAAGTGACGTCAGTAAGAGACGCGCCGGCCGCCTGTCCTGCCTGCCTGAATTCTACAGCAGCGATTCGGATGTAAGGTAGAAATAGGACTGAGGGGGCATGTTTAATAAGTATTAATTGAATATGACATCTTATTTTAGTATACTGGCGGCGGGGGCGATCTGTGGATGGCACAGTTATGAGCTGGGGGGGGGGTCTGTGGATGGCACTGTTATAGGCTGGGGGGGGTCTGTGGATTGCACAGTTATGGGCTGGGGGGGGGGGGTCTGTGGATGGCACATATATAACAGTGCCACCCACAGATCCCCCCAGCCCATAACAGTGCCATCCACAGATTCCCCCCCCCCTGTAACAATGCCATCCACAGATCCCCCTGTAATAGTGCAAGCCACAGATGCCCCCCATAACAGTGTCCGTCATCCACAGATCCCCCATAAGTGTCCGTCATCCACAGATCCCCCCCATAACAGTGTCCGTCATCCACAGATCCCCCATAACAGTGTCCGTCATCCACAGATCCCCCACATAACAGTGTCAGTCATCCACAGATTCCCCCATAACAGTGTCCGTCATCCACAGATCCCCCATAACAGTGTCCGTCATCCACAGATCCCCCACATAACAGTGTCCGTCATCCACAGATCCCCCACATAAGTGTCAGTCATCCACAGATCCCCAGTAATAGTGCCATCCAGAGACCACCATTCGTTCCAAACCCACCAAACACACAGCACACCTTTTGGTTAAAAATTATTTTTTTCTTATTTTCCTCCCCAAAAACCTAGGTGCGTCTTATGGGCCGGTGCGTCTTATAGGGCGAAAAATACGGTATGTATATAATTCCACATGTGTTAATTCATAGTTTTGATGCCTTCAGTGTGAATCTACAATTTTCATAGTCATGAAAATAAAGAAAACTCTCTTTGAATGAGAAGGTGTGTCCAAACTTTTGGTCTGTACTGTATATATAGGAGTTGTTAGGTCAAAACATTCGGTGTTGGAGCCCCGGATGTTTTGTCCAGTGCCCCGAATGTTTATGCTAGTGAGATATATATACAAACCGGATTCCAAAAAAGTTGGGACACTATACAAATCGTGAATAAAAACTGAATGCAATGATGTGGAGGTGCCAACTTCTAATATTTTATTCAGAATAGAACATAAATCACGGAACAAAAGTTTAAACTGAGAAAATGTACCATTTTAGGGGAAAAATATGTTGAATCAGAATTTCATGGTGTCAACAAATCCCCAAAAAGTTGGGACAAAGCCATTTTCACCACTGTGTGGCATCTCCCCTTCTTCTTACAACACTCAACAGACGTCTGGGGACCGAGGAGACCAGTTTCTCAAGTTTAGAAATAGGAATGCTCTCCCATTCTTGTCTAATACAGGCCTCTAACTGTTTAATCGTCTTGGGCCTTCTTTGTTGCACCTTCCTCTTTATGATGCGCCAAATGTTCTCTATAGGTGAAAGATCTGGACTGCAGACTGGCCATTTCAGTACCCGGATCCTTCTCCTACGCAGCCATGATGTTGTGATTGATGCAGAATGTGGTCTGGCATTATCTTGTTGAAAAATGCAGGGTCTTCCCTGAAAGAGATGACGTCTGGATGGGAGCATATGTTGTTCTAGAACCTGAATATATTTTTCTGCATTGATGGTGCCTTTCCAGACATGCAAGCTGCCCATGCCACACGCACTCATGCAACCCCATACCATCAGAGATGCAGGCTTCTGAACTGAACGTTGATAACAACTTGGGTTGTCCTTGTCCTCTTTGGTCCGGATGACATGTCGTCCCAGATTTCCAAAAAGAACTTCGAACCGTGACTCGTCTGACCACAGAACAGTCTTCCATTTTGCCACACTCCATTTTAAATGATCCCTGGCCCAGTGAAAACGCCTGAGCTTGTGGATCTTGCTTAGAAATGGCTTCTTCTTTGCACTGTAGAGTTTCAGCTGGCAACGGCGGATGGCACGGTGGATTGTGTTCACTGACAATGGTTTCTGGAAGTATTCCTGAGCCCATTCTGTGATTTCCTTTACAGTAGCATTCCTGTTTGTGGTGCAGTGTCGTTTAAGGGCCCGGAGATCACGGGCATCCAGTATGGTTTTACGGCCTTGACCCTTACGCACAGAGATTGTTCCAGATTCTCTGAATCTTCGGATGATGTTATGCACAGTTGATGATGATAGATGCAAAGTCTTTGCAATTTTTCGCTGGGTAACACCTTTCTGATATTGCTCCACTATCTTTCTGCGCAACATTGTGGGAATTGGTGATCCTCTACCCATCTTTGCTTCTGAGAGACACTGCCACTCTGAGAAGCTCTTTTTATACCCAATCATGTTGCCAATTGACCTAATTAGTGTTAATTGGTCTTCCAGCTCTTCGTTATGCTCAAATTTACTTTTTCCAGCCTCTTATTGCTACTTGTCCCAACTTTTTGGGGATTTGTTGACACCGTGAAAATTTGAATCAACGTATTTTTCCTTTAAAATGATACATTTACTCGGATTAAACGTTTGATCTGTCATCTACGTTCTATTACAAATAAAATATTGACATTTGCCATCTCCACATCATTGCATTCAGTTTTTATTCACAATTTGTTTAGTGTCCCAACTTTTTTGGAATCCGGTTTGTACATACAGAGCAGTGTATTGATGTGAGACATACAAGGTTTACAGTGTTTACAGAAATATGTGGTCAGCAGTTATACATTATGGTCACTGTGTGTGTGAGGTGCATGAGATGGTGGTCACATCTAAAGTATTATACATATGAGTGAGCAATGAGTAAAAACAGGGCATGGGGGGGGGGGGGGGTCAGGGCCGTCTTTACCAAGGGGCAAAAGGGGCAGCTGCCCTGGGCTCAGTTGCTCCTGGGGGGCCCAAGGCAGCTGCCTCTTGAGCCCTGCTAGCTACTGCCCCGGGTGTCAGGCTGTCGGCTACACAGGCATCATGATCGTACTGTGTTAATGATCTTAATTCTAGGACCTTAATGAGTTTTGCTCTAGGACCTTAATGACATCATTACCATGTGACCAGTAACCTAGCAATTACTGGTCACATGGCTATGAGGTCATCACAGGTCCTACTGAGTGTTGCAGTGTGGAGCTTTTTTGTGTAAAGATTACATCAGAAAAAGGTGACAGGGGCTGTTATGTTAATATACTGTAAACTACTGTATAGTGGGGTCCTGTATACTGTGTGGTGGGCTGTATATTGTGTGGTGGGCTATATATTGTGTAATGGGCTGTATATTGTGTAGTGGGCTATATATTGTGTAATGGGCTGTATACTGTGGGGGGGGGGGGTGGCCTGTATACTGTGTGGTGGGCTGTATACTGTGTGGTGGGCTGTATACTGTGGGGGGGGGGCCTGTATAGTGTGGGGGGGGCCTGTATAGTGGGGGGGAGTGCTATACTGCTGTACTGTATAGTGTGGAGGGCTGTATCGTGTATAGTTTGGGGTGCTGTATACAGTGAGGTGTTGTATACCGTGAGGTGCTGTATACTGTGGGCTGCTATACTGCTCTACTATATACTGTGGGGTACTGTATAGTGTGGGGTGCTAAACTGCATACTGTGTGGTGCTGTATACTATAGGGTGCTATACTGCATACTGTGGGGTGCACTGTAACACTAGGGTGAGCCGAGCCCTGGTCTCCTTCCTGCAGAGCGGTGCCCACTTCCAGCCCAGAGCACTGATCCTGAGCCGCTGGAGTCTTCAGAACTGGAAGTATTTACAGTCGTTCGCTGTACTCTACTAGATGTGTGGAATTTTTTGTGTGTGTGTTGTGGTGGAGGGCGTGATTGCATGCTAAGGTGTGGGAAGGCGGGATCCAGGGGGCCCAAGTACATTTTTGCCCAGGGTCCAATCAATATCAAAGACGGCCCTGGGGGGGGGGGGGGTAAATGACGAGAAGTGGAGGACCTCCTCTTACCACTCCATTCCAGTCTGTATGGATCAATGCAGAGCTGATTGTGAACTTCTAATACTTGATGTTAGGGGTTGAAGGACCTGTGATGATGTCATCACAGGTCCTGGCAGATGTACCTTTCAAACCTAGGAACTACACAATTTTTGGTGCAGTTCCATTGCTAGATTCTGCAGGACCTGTGATGTTGAAGATGATGTCATCACAGGTCCTGGCAGATGCACTGTTCTAACCTGGGAACTACACTTTACACTGTCCAGTTCCCTTACAGGACCTGTGATGACATCAAAGGTCCTTTAGCGTATTAAAGATAGATGGGAGCAATTAGGGGGCTGGGCCTCTCCTCCACTTCGGACCCCTCTTTCTCACGAGTCCCATAGCAGCTACGGGGTCTGCCTATATGGTAGGTACGCCACTGGCCCTGCCCCAGTGTCTATGACCCCCATCGGTCAGCGGTTAATCACAGAGATTACTCCAGGAGGTAGCGACCTGGTGGTTCCCCACCAATGAAGTCCAGATCTTGGGTTAAAAGGTGATACCAGGGGACTGCCAGGATAATGCCTCTAGAATTACCCCAAAGTCAAATCTGTTGGTTAACACAGTGGTTCCACACCCAATATGCAGTGTCCCACTACGTGATTGTGGGCACCGCAAACTTGTTTTATTGTCATGTATTATGCCTGTATGCTGTATTTCATCTCATGTCATATTCTCTTATGTCACAATGTGATTCTACATGTAAGATCCTTTACAAATGTCTAGTAAGGGTGCACTACACTAGTTTCTCCACTAGATGGGGTGTTACAGTGTTACAGTGTATATACACTCACCTAAAGAATTATTAGGAACACCTGTTCTATTTCTCATTAATGCGATTATCTAGTCAACCAATCACATGGCAGTTGCTTCAATGCATGTAGGGTTGTGGTCCTGGTCAAGACAATCTCCTGAACTCCAAACTGAATGTCAGAATGGGAAAGAAAGGTGATTTAAGCAACTTTTAGCGTGGCATGGTTGTTGGTGCCAGACGGAACGGTCTGAGTATTTCACAATCTGCTCAGTTACTGGGATTTTCACGCACAACCCTTTCTAGGGTTTACAAAGAATGGTGTGAAAAGGGAAAAACATCCAGTCCTGTGGGCGAAAATGAGAACATGTATCCATCATTCCTTGTTACCACTGTGCAGGCTTGTGGTGGTGGTGTAATGGTGTGGGGGATGTTTTCTGGGCACACTTTAGGCCCCTTAGTGCCAATTAGCCATCGTTTAAATGCCACGGGCTACCTGAGCATTGTTTCTGACCATGTCCGTCTCTTCATGACCACCATGTACCCATCCTCTGATGGCTACTTCCAGCAGGATAATGCACCATGTCACAAAGCTTGAATCATTTCAAATTGGTTTCTTGAACATGACAATGAGTTCACTGTACTAAAATGGCCCCCACAGTCACCAGATCTCAACCCAATAGAGCATCTTTGGGATGTGGTGGAACGGGAGCTTCGTGCCCTGGATGTGCATCCCTCAAATCTCCATCAACTGCAAGATGCTATCCTATCAATATGGGCCAACATTTCTAAAGAATGCTATCAGCACCTTGTTGAATCAATGCCACGTAGAATTAAGGCCGTTCTGAAGGCAAAAGGGGGTCCAACACTGTATTAGTATGGTGTTCCTAATAATTTTTTAGGTGAGTGTATAGCTTAGCTCAGACCCAAGTTAGGCAGTTGAGTTCCAGTCTGGACTAGTTTAGTCAGTGAGCAGCCATGATGTAGCTGCTTGCTGGATGGAGGCCTCCTGCCTCTCTGCTCTCTCCCTGTTGGCTCCATAGTCCATGGTTAAAGCCACAAGATTCAGCCCAGAGGTGAGGAAACTACTTCTACAGCTCGCTCCTCCGGGGTGACCAGTGACAAGCTGCAACTGCAGGTATTCAAGGGGACTATTATATGTATTTCAAGTCAAAGGATAGCACATGGCCATACTTAAAGGCTTCCCAGGCACCTTTGCAAGCAGGTGTAGGACACAGCTCCGGCATACCTACAGTTTAAACCCTAAGGACATCTGTCAGAAAAGCACTGGAAAACAGAAGTTCAAGGATCCAGAAAACCACCTTCATTCATATTAGAATCAGGCGTGAGTTTTTACCAGGCAAATACTTTTTATTACTTCAAAGCCTAGTCTGAAGCAGTAGCACATATATATATATAAAACTAATAGCCTGTTTTTTCTGAGGACTTACATCACCCTACCCCCGTAGAAGTTATAAGTTGGATTGCACCATCCTTGTCTCAGTCTCCAATTCCTCAGTTAACACTACAGTAAATGGTTGTACCACCATAAAAGGTAATGGCGTCACGACTACAAGGGACATTGCCATAGGCACATTAATACAGACCACCAAGGGCACCTCAAATCACCATCTGGCCAGTGTCCCTTAGACCAGAGTGTGCCACAGAGAATTCCTGTGCCGTTCTCCTCATCACTTATGCGAGTCTGCCTAGGGACGACGTAACCGTGAGTAACCAGAACTGTATTTACCTCGGCCCACCTAATGCTCACACAGTGACCTCACATGTAATTCCCCTGTCGGTCTGGCATACCGCAAATATAGTTCATACTTACCAAAATGTTAGTTGGTAAATTTGGGGCATGTCAGCCCTGTCCCTGGGAACACCCACAAAACTGATGAAAACGCCCACTAATGGGAAGGGTTGCATAAGTGCTACCCATTGTCAGTTCTGGGACAGCCCAAATTTGCAGGAACTATCTCAGAAAATTAAGGACTTTCCCTACAAATCTGGGACAGGATGCAACTATGATACTCTTATGGTACAGAGCTACACAACATGTAGATTGAGTAGAGACGACTGCACCAACTATAATCCTGCACCAACTCTGAGGATCAAGCATCCTTTAGTAAATAGTCACTTATAGACTTGTGGCTTTTCTGCCTAATGGGAAATCCAAGGTCTGGGATTAATCAGTGTTTTAGGAAAAGATAACCTGGAATTAGGACCAAACAATCTGTTACCAGTAACTGGCGGCTGGAACATGGACTACAGCTGCCAACTGTGGACAAATAACCTGTAAAACATTAATCTATAAAGGGCATTAGAAAAGATAAGACATTATGAACAGAATCATTGAGGCTTTGTTATGGGAGGTAGAAGTCAATAAGGAGAAATGCCAGGGAAACGCTGTAAAGGCCTTGACAATCGAATGTTTGTCCAGGTGCTTCCATTCGTCAGTTCGGGAAATATTGTATTACTGGTAATGATAGCATTGTGTGGCGTCATTTGTCATGAAAAAAAAAATATATATATATATATATATATATATATATATATGAGCCTGAGTGCAAAAAGAAAGGTTCCTTCATCCATGAACTGTTGGGTCAATTCCTTGTCGTAGTAGACTTTGACATGGTTGGTTTTAGAGGGTGAGCTAGACGATGAGAACCCCAGGAGAAAACTTAAAGGGGTTCTCTCACCTGAGACATTGGTGTCATAATGCTAAGATATGCCCCCAGCATCAGATAGGTGTGGGTCCCACCTCTGGGACCCACTCCTGTGCCAAGAATGGGACTCCCAAAGTGAGCGGACTGCAGTCGCCCACACTCTATTCATTTCAATGGGAGTTCCAAAAACAGTCAAGCACTTATTCAGCTATTTCTAGCAGCCCCATAGAGGTGACTTGAGCGATGAATACACTTGTGCAATGCGCTCTCCATTAAATTCTGTGGGACCTCCAAAAAGAGCCAAGCACATTCGCTCAGCTATTTTTGGATCTACCATAGAAATGAATAGAGGCGCATCCTTCTGTAGATAGGGGTGGGTTTCAGAGGTGGGATTTGCAACTATCTGACGCTGGAGGCATATCCTAGCAATATGTCACCAATGTCTGAGGTGACACAACCTCTTTAAAGAGAGTACTATTTGCAAACTGCATATTATATTGGCACTATATGTATTATCTTGGCACAATATGGCGATTTAGCAGTTATATGTGGTTGTTGCTGAAGGTCCCATTTTCTATAAAACTCCGCCTTGTTCTTGGAGGCATTGTTGCATACAGAGGTGACATGAACCCTCAGTGAAAATCAATGTGGAGATCCCTCCTGATGTTAGCTCACTCCATAACCAGGGGAAGCGGCTGTTTTGGGGCCCAAACTGAGAAGGGGCCCACCCAGGAGGAGGATTAACAGATTTTAATGTCAGGGCCTCCTCAACAGTATTACATACCTCCCAACCCGATTTCAGTGACTGTCCTGCGATCCTGATACAGAGGAGGGATGTCCTGCTTTCTGGCCGCTGTCTCTGCTTCCATAGGGCATATTACTGTCACGGGGCACTTTACCAGGCATATTACTGTCAGGGGGCACTTTACCAGGCATATTACTGTCAGGGGGAACATAACTGGGCATAACTATTGTGAAGGGGGCACAATGCTGGCATAACTACTGTGTGGTGGCATAAAGGAGGAATAATTACTATGTGAGGACATTTAGGGGACTGGGTGGGATTAGGTGTTTGGTTATATTTTGGGCAGAGTTAGAAGCATGGCCTAGTGCTGAAAAAATTTGCCACGGTGCGTGAAGCCACCGCACATAGTGTCCCTCTCCCATCTTTTCGAAAGTTGGGAGGTATGGTATTACACAATGATATTACATACAGTAAATACATGTAGGATACCGATGGAGCAGCAGCCGGGCTTCATCTAAGAAGGTGATCTAGACTAGCCACAGAAGTGGGGGTTACAAAAAAGTTGCTGGGGGAGGGGAGCTATTCAAAACTTTTCTGTGGTGCCCAGTCATTTCTAGTTATGCCATTCAGTTAACCATCATAATCCCATTCAGAGATGGAAGACCTGGCTTTTTTTTTTTTATCTACAACCCCTTCCCATTGTGTTTTGGATCCTGACCCATGGGCTAATTTTTTGTTAATAGGTTATCATTAGGAAGGATGATGAGTCCATATGGACTTCCTTCCTCATGGGCTCCATTTCAGCTGCAGGGTCTTTCTCTGTGATACTGTCACGCTTCGGTGTGGGAGGGAAACACCAAACCAAGCATAGGAGGGAAGGGGAAACAAGGAATCAAGCCTGATAACTAGAGAAGGAAGATGGACACCTCCTAGTGAAAAGCCTAACCAAAATCCTGACTACCAGTATAAACAGGCCCCAAAGGTAGGTGAGTTCATACGCATGAATCCCTAGAGTCCTATCTAGCCCTATAGGACCCTGGTATGGCAGGGATGAGACTACCTGTTCCTCCAAAAGTAAGGACAAACAAGAGTCTACTTCAGGCCTAATACAAACAATAGGGAAATGCAACACACAGAACCCAAACAAAATACAAAGGAAAAGGAAAAACGTAACTTCAAAGAGGCTATGGAAGCACCAGGAACTCAGCCGAGATCCAACCACAAACAAGCCACAGGCACAAAAGCTATAAACTGCACAGCATAGTGGGAGAAGCATCTATAAATAAGGAAGGTTAAATTACCACATAAGCAACAGCTGGAGGCAAGAGGTGTGGCCATTACCAGAAACAACACAGACACCTATTGATCCACAAGAAAAACCTGTCAGATCAAACCACGTGTTGCCAATCTCACAGATCTCCTGCCACTCACTCTCGCCAGTACGTTCGTATGTCTCAGTACATCCGTGACAAATACATTTTGTGCTACGTGTCTCTTCTCATAATATATGTCCCCAAGGCTACACTCTGAATAAAAGCTTATATACAGTATTACTAAATGTACAAAAATAAATGATATTCTGGAATGATGATGACCCCACATTGCAGACGTATATAATGATTACTATTGACCGAAGCTGATGATATGATACAGTTCATTTCACAGATGTATTGAACTTTTTCTCCTGGAAAGATATCAGAACATAATAGAATCAGTTTGGCTCACAGAATACTAGATGATCCTCCAACGAACACAGCAATAGGCCCCAAAGGCCTATTTGGGGCCTTTGGGGCCTATTGGTACTCATAGTAACATAGTAACATAGTACATAAGGCCGAAAAAAGACATTTGTCCATCCAGTTCGGCCTGTCATCCTGCAAGTTGATCCAGAGGAAGGCAAAAAAAAAAACTGTGAGGTAGAAGCCAATTTTCCTCACTTTAGGGGAATAAAAAATTCCTTCCCGACTCCAATCAGGCAATCAGAATAACTCCCTGGATCAACGATCTCTCTCTAGTAGCTATATCCTGTAATATTATTACACTCCAGAAATACATCAAGGCCCCTCTTGAATTCCTTTATTGTACTCACCATCACCACCTCCTCAGGCAGAGAGTTCCATAGTCTCACTGCTCTTACCGTAAAGAATCCTCTTCTATGTTTGTGTACAAACCTTCTTTCTTCTAGACGCAGAGGATGTCCCCTCGTCACAGTCCTGGGGATAAACAGATGATGGGATAGATCTCTGTACTGACCCCTGATATATTTATACATAGTAATTAGATCTCCCCTCAGTCGTCTTTTTTCTAAAGTGAATAACCCTAATTTTGATAATCTTTCAGGGTACTGTAGTTGCCCCATCCCAGTTATTACTTTAGTTGCCCTTCTCTGAACCCTCTCCAGCTCTGCTATGTCTGCCTTGTTCACTGGAGCCCAGAACTGTACACAGTACTCCATGTGTGGTCTGACTAATGATTTGTAAAGTGGTAGGACTATGTTCTCATCACGGGCATCTATGCCTCTTTTGATGCAACCCATTATCTTATTGGCCTTGGCAGCAGCTGCCTGACACTGGTTTTTGTAGCTTAGTTTGCTGTTTATTAAAATTCCTAGATCCTTTTCCATGTCAGTGTTACCGAGTGTTTTACCATTTAGTATGTACAGGTGACTTGCATTATTCCTTCCCATGTGCATAACCTTACATTTGTCAGTGTTAAACCTCATCTGCCACTTATCTGCCCAAGCCTGCAATCTATCCAGATCCCTCTGTAGTAGTATACTGTCTTCTTCAGTGTTAATTACTTTACAAAATCATGGCCAAAATCATTAAAAACAAAAAGATAGCATTTAGGAATTATAAATAAAAAAAAACCAAGGATGACAGGCAAATTTATAAGATTAGGCAGAGAGAGGCCAAACAAGTTATCAGAGCTTCTAAAGCACAGGCAGAAGAGAAATTCGCTCAGTCAGGAAAAAAAAAGGCGATAAGGCATTCTTCAGATACATAAATTAAAAAAGGAAACTAAAACAAGGAATTACCAAATTAAAAACAAAAGAAGGAAGGTATATGGAAGAAGATAAAGAACTAGCTGGCTGTCTCAATAAATACTTCTGTTCAGTTTTTACAAAGGAAAATGAAGGAAAAGGACCTCAGTTAAGAAAGAAGACTAATGAATCTTTTGATGCATGAGTCTTTACAGAGGAAGTCAGCTGTCTAAAATTAATACAAATAAGTCACAGGGGCCTGATGGGATACACCCAAAGATATTAAAAGAGCTTAGCGGTGAACTAGCAAAACCATTAACAGGTTTATTTAACCAATCACTGGCAACAGGAGTCGTCCCAGAAGATTGGAAATTAGCAAATGTTGTGCCCATTCAGAAGAAAGGTAGTAGGGAGGAATCGGGCAACTATAGGCCAGTAAGCCTGACATCAATAGTGGGGAAATTAATGGAAACCATACTTAAGGAGAGGATTGTGGAAAATCCCATGGATTGAAAGATGAAAAACATCATGGGTTTACTTCAGGGAGATCATGTCAAACTAATCTTATAGATTTTTTTGATTGGGTGACTAAAATAATAGATGGCTGAGGTGCAGTACACATCGCTTATCTAGACTTTAGTAAGGCTTTTGATACTGTTCCACATAGAAGGCTTATCAATAAATTAGAGGCTTTGGGCTTGGACTCCCATAGTGTTGAATGGATTAGGCAGTGGCTGAGGGACAGGCAACAGAGGGTTGTAGTCAATGGAGTATATTCAGACCATGGTCTTGTTACCAGTGGGGTACCTCAGGGATCTGTTCTGGGACCCATATTGTTTAATATCTTTATCAGCAAAATTGCAGAAGGCCTCGATGGTAAGGTGTGTCTTTTTGCTGATGACACAAAGATTTGTAACAGGGTTGATGTTCCTGGAGGGATACACCAAATGGAAAAGGATTTAGGAAAACTAGAGGAATGGTCAAAAATCTGGCAACTAAAATTTAATGTTGATAAGTGCACGATAATGCACCTCGGGCGTAAAAACCCAAGAGCAGAATATAAAATCAGTGATACGGTCCTAACCTCAGTATCTGAGGAAAGGGATTTAGGGGTCATTATTTCAGAAGGGAGCTGATTTCTTCACCAGGGAAAGAATTCTTCGGTCATCCACCACAGTTGTTTTCCGTGGTCTTCCGGGTCTTTTGGTGTTGCTGAGCTCACCGATGCGTTACTTCTTTTTAAGAATGTTCCAAACAGTTGTTTTGGCCACACCTAATGTTTTTGCTATCTCTCTGATGGGTTTGTTGTGTTTTTTCAGCCTAACGATGGCTTGCTTCACTGATAGTGACAGCTCTTTGGATCTCATCTTGAGAGTTGACAGATTATAAATACAAATAGCACACTTGAAATGAACTCTGGACCTTTTATCTGCTCATTGTAATTGGGATAATGAGGGAATAACACACACCTGGCCATGGAACAGCTGGGAAGCCAATTGTCCCATTACTTTTGGTCCCTTAACAAGTAGGAGGCACATATGTAAACTGTTGTAATTCCTGCACCGTTCACCTGATTTGGATGTAAATACCCTCAAATAAAAGCTGGCAGTCTGCAGGTAAAGCACATCTTGTTAGTTTCATTTGAAATCCATTGTGGTGGGGTATAGAGCCAAAAATCTTAGAATTGTGTCAATGTCCCAATATTTATGGACCTGACTGTATATTTAGCTAATGAAGACCGCACTGTATACGCACCTTCAATACCATGTGGTTGTTAAGAATTCAGACTGCCTATACAGTGCGGTCTTCAATAGTTAACTCTCAGGCAGCTGCACCCTCATTGGCTGCACGGTTCTTGACCGCTGCTGACGGATCACGACTGTGCCGTATGGTTGTACCCTAACATTCCCAGCCCTTCTTTCCCCTGAAATCTGACCCCATACACATTAGATAGCGAGGGCAGCAAGCATTGCAATGCAATTAAAACCGGACACGCACATGTCATTTATAGATAGAGAGTGGACCTTCAGAATAATAATTAGCTTTGGTGGGTCCTAGGAACCACAGTGTGAAACTGAATAACTGGCTCCAGAAAAATGCATTTTTTTGGCAATAAATACTTTCAGTGAGCGAGGGGTTAAAGTCTCTGAACTGTAGCTGTGGTGTATTTTCTCATCACATGACTGTGACCGTAAGACCTTTGGATGATTTGTACTATGCCCAAAAAAATACCGTAATCTCAGAGTAACCTTCACTGATAACAGGTACACTTGTAATCTAAGAACTCAAACAAAAACCACAGAAAATCAAACATGAAGATCTATATTTATGCACAGAGAATCAAACATAATGCTTTATTCCAAGAAATGTATCAGCGCGTAGGAGCCCACACACCCACCCAAAAAGAGAGATCTGCGTCCTACACAAAAATGACACACAATGAAAAGGAAGATAAGAGAGTGGGAGTCGCCCAGATGGATCCATCATCAAGTCAGGGAATCATTTGATCAAGTCAAACCATTTCACTTATTGACCAGTCCATGCGCATGTGCAGTAAAGGGATGAAGACCGCTGGGCAGATGGTCAATCTCCATCCCTTTACTGCGCATATGCTGAACACGCTCCAGTGTATGATTTCACTACCTGGCCTGTCTGTCACAGTGTTAGAAGGTTGTGGCATAGCAGAGAGGGGACCCTCTAAGTGCAACACCACCACCTAAGGCTACTTTCACACTAGCGTTTCTATTTTCCAGTATTGAGATCCATCATAGGGTCTCAATACCGGAAAAAAAACGCTTCCGTTTTGTCCCCATTCATTATCAATGGGGACAAAACGTAACTGAACAGAACAGAGTGCTCCAAAATTCTGTTCCGTTCTCATTCCGTCCTGGCATAATAGAAAACGGATCCGTCTCCCATTGACTTTCAATGGAGTTCATGATGGATCCGTCTTGGCTATGTTACAGATAATACAACCGCATCCGTTCATAACGGATGCAGATGGTTGTATTATCAGTAACGGAAGAGGTTTTTCTGAACCCTGCCGAATCCAGCAAAAACACCGGTGTGAAAGTAGCCTAAGGGATAATTTACATATTATAAAAATACTTTTTTCTACAAATTGCCAGCACATGGAGATACCACAGGTATCATCAGACTCTGCAGACAAGCCTGACCTACAGCAGCCAACAGTTTCACCTACTGGTAAGTGATGACAGATGTCCTAGAGGAAAGGATCTATCACCTCCAGGCTCGGACTGGCCCACAGGGGTACAGGTGAATCCCCCGGTGGGCCCCTGAGCAAGGTGGGCCCTAGTCTCACACCCCCTGCACAGGGGCGGATTAAGTGCATGATGGGCCCGAGGCTGCCTACCCAACTCGGGCCCCTCTCTCCATTTAAGTTTAGTATTTTTTTCTATATAAAGAGGCTGTGGTGCTTCATGAGCGCCACAGTCTCTTCCTAGGCCATATGACATCACATTCATCATTACATGGCCTAGGTGCAGCTCAGTTCCATCCGAGTGATTGGGGCTGAGCTGCAATACCAAGCACAGTGCTATCAAATGACAACGCTGAGCAAAGAGGCCTCTGAGAGGCCGCTGAGCAAAGTGGTCTCTGGTCCGCCTCCTCGCCGCTGTTTCTTGCCGTTGGCCGGCACATGCGCAGTGCGCATGCCCCAGCCAAGCAATGGATAGCGCAGGCGCGGGATCTCGCTGCAGAGAAGGAGGACGCAAAGGAAGAGCGGGGCGGGCAGAGGATGAGGCTGGGGCGGGGATATGACAAAAGGAGGCAGAACAGCCTGGGCACCAATGAGGTGAACACCGCCCTGGGCACTTGCGAGCCCTAATTTACATATGAATAAAAGTATTGGGGAAGTTCACAAGAAAACATCAAAGGTACCATTAGAATCATAGACTGCTATGCTATAGCGCTATGTAAGCGATCTATAAGGTCAAAATCTGGTGACAGACTCCCTTTAACAGCCCGGACCAGCAGGAGTGCCGATCCGGTCTGTTTAACACTTTATATGCCGCGGGCAATGGCGCCCGCCGCATGTAAAGCGGTGACAGAGGGAGCAGACTCTCTCTGTCTTCCATCGGCACCTCGCAAATGCGATTGCGGGGTGCCGATATGCAGGGCCGGACTGGGACAAAAAATAGGCCCGGGCATTTTTGACTGAGCAGCCCAATCACATGACCCCCAACAGGCCCCACCCCCTTGCAGTCTAGGGGCGGAGCCAAAACCGGAAGCACAATTGAGGGGCAGGGCCAAAGTGAAAGCTTTGTTGGTAGCAGAGAATGCTGACACTCAGGTGGATGCTTGCAGAATGTGGAGCTAGCATACAGAAAATAAAATATGGGCTGCCAGGAGAATATGTATATGTATCGTTTTGGAGGCTAGTTCAACCGTTGTATTCATGGTGTTTATTTATTATTAAATTAGTTAAAAAGATGACAGGATGAATTGCACTTTATTAATTCAATGAACTTACTGTCCGATTGACACAGTCAGCAGGAGGATACAGGCTGAAGAAATGAACCCCAGAAAGACTGGTAACAGGGTAGGGTTGGCTAGAGCAATCAGCAGCACTGTTCGTTCGTGCATAAGAAAAAAATAATAATAATTTGACTACGCACTTTGCGTAGTATACTACATACCATGCTTATCAGAGGCAAAGCAGACAGATGTAAACGAGCGCCGGTCTGTCAGGTACTAGTGCAGTATGCATCAGCCTGCTCAGATGACCAACGCTCGTTTACATCTGCCTGCTCGGCCTCTGAGCAGGGCAATGAGAGGGAGGAGCTACCTCAACATGTGCATCGGGCATAACGGCCGTGCCTGGGAAATGGAATAGCAGCCGTGCCCGGGAATAGAGGCCGTGCCTGGCCGAACACAATCAGGCTAACCAGGGGTCAAGTCCTGGGGAAAAAAAAGTGTGGGAATTCACCCAAGTGCCTCTGCATGATAACACAGTGCGCAGCGTTCGCAAAGGGCAGGGGAGGTCGGCTGGAGCAAGCAAGTACTGTATTTTTTGCCCTATTAGACGCACCGGCCCATAAGACGCACCTAGGTTTTAGAGGGGGACAATAAGAAAAAAAAAATTTCATTACACCTCAGGTCAGACCACCAATCAGACCCCCAATGTTAATCAGACCTCAGCTAACAGCCCCTATAAGATCCCCAATGTTAATAAGACCCCAATAAGACCTCATATCAGACCCCAATATGAATGGCCCCCAATCAGACATCAGATAATAGCCCCATGCCTCATAGCAGCCCCCAGTAGCCTCATAGCAGCCCCCAGTGCCTTTCCATCAGCCCCCCTGTGCCTCTCATCAGCCCCCCAGTCAGTGCCTCTCATCAGCCCCCCAGTGCCTCTCATCAGCCACCCAGTGCCCCTCATCAGCCCCCCTGTGCCTCTCATCAGCCCCCAGTGCCTCTCAACAGACCCCCAGTCAGTGCCTCTCATCAGCCCCCAGTGCCTCTCATCAGCCCCCAGTGCCTCTCATCAGCCCCCCAGTCAGTGCATCTCATCGGCCCCCCAGTCAGTGCCTCTCATCAGCCCCCCAGTCAGTGCCTCTCATCGGCCCCCCAGTCAGTGCCTCTCATCATCCCCCCAGTCAGTGCCTCTCATCATCCCCCCAGTCAGTGCCTCTCATCATCCCCCCAGTCAGTGCCTCTCATCATCCCCCCAGTCAGTGCCTCTCATCAGCCCCCCAGTCAGTGCCTCTCATCAGCCCCCCAGTGCCTCTCATCAGCCCCCCAGTGCATCTCATCAGCCCCCCCAAGTGCCTCTCATCAGCCCCCCTGTGCCTCTAATCAGCCCCCCAGTGCCCATAATATATGAAAAAAAAACCTCTCCTGATCCTGGACGCAGACGCTCCTCTTCTCCTGACTCCTGCTGTCGGCTGTGCTGTGAAGGCTGCGCACCGCACAGCGTGACGTCACAGAGCGACTCACTGTGCGCAGCCTGCAAAGCTGACAGCTGAGGACCAGGAAGCGCCGGTGAGTACAAAGCATTCACCAATCACCGCTTCCTGGTCTTTTTGCCCTCAAACTATGGGAAAGGCGTTCTTGCCATGAAAAAAGTGCAGTGCAGGAACGCCGTTCCCACCCGTTCCCCCTCTAATCGAGCCCTGAGGCGGCCCCCCCTATGGTGAACGCAGTAAAAAACGAAACAAAAAAAAAATACTGAATTGCTAATTTATTCTTAGTTGCCACCGAAAAAAAGTAATAACAAGCGATCAAAAAGCGCCATTTACTCCAAAATGATACCAATGAAAAATACACGTCCCGCAAAAATATTATAGGTCTTGGGAAGTGGCAATGTAAAAAAATAAATTTATTGCAAAAAAGTAGTAAAACCTAAAAAAAACTATATGTATTTGGTATCACTGTAATCTTACTGACCCAGAGAATAAAGATATGTTATTTATACTGAAAAATGAACGCCGTAAAATTTATTACGTAAAAACGCAGTATATCCCTCCCAGAAAGCATTAATAAAAATTAATCTGAAAGTTATGTGTACCCCAAAATAGCGCCATTAAAAACTACAACTTGTCCCGCAAAAAAACAAGCCCTCATAAAGCTATATAGACGGAAAAATAAAAATGTTATACCTCTTGGAACGCAACAATGAAAAAAGGAAGAAAAACACTTGGTCAGTAAGGCCCAAAACAGGTCACTAAGGGGTTAAAGATACTCCCCGGTTTATTATTATAGACACGATCAGAGTTGAGATGACTTCTAGGTATAGAGGAAAGCTACCAGTGTCCTCTTCTCCCTAGGACCTACCTTCTCAAAGTTTCTGCAGGGACCCCCATATTCAATCATCTGGTAATATCTTGCTGCTGTGTGAGCAGGTAATACAGTCCCGATCAAAAGTTTAAGACCACTTGAAAAATGGCAAAAAATCATATTTTACATTGTTGGATCTTAACAAGGTTCCAAGTAGAGCTTCAACATGCAACAAGAAGAAATGAGAGTGAGACAAACAGGCTGTTTTTCAGCTGATCAAAATTTTAGGACCACATGCCTTTAAAAGGCCAAATCTGTGCAAAGATGTGGATTCATTGTCATGGCAAAGGTAGTCACACGTTGTGATGGCAAAGGCAAAAAAACTCTCCCTTTTTTAACGTGGTCGGGTTGCTGAACTGCATAAGCAGGGTCTCTCACAGCGCGCCATCGCTGCTGAGGTGGGACGCAGTAAGACAGTCATTTGGAATTTCTTAAATTCTTAAATGATCCTGAGGGTTATGGAACAAAAAAGTCAAGTGGAAGACCCAAAAAAATTTCACCAGCACTGAGCCGGAGGATCCAATTAGCTGTCCGTCAAGACCCAAATTAAGGCCCTTACTGGTGCTGACTGCAGCCCCATAACCATCAGACGGCATCTGAGACTGAAGGGCTTCCAAAAAAAAAACGTCTTCAAAGACCTCGTCTCCTTGAACGCCACAGAACTGCTCGTTTGGACTTTGCAAGAGAGCACCAAACATGGGACATTCAAAGGTGGAAGAAAGTTTTATTCTCTGATGAGAAAAAATGTAACCTTGATGGTCCTGATGGTTTCCAACGTTATTGGCATGACAAGTCTGGGGTGCTTTTTCCTTCAGTGGAACAATGGAGCTTCAGGAAGTGCAGGGGTGTCAAACGGCCGCTGGCTATGTCCAGATGTTGCAGAGAGCATTCCTCATGACTGAGGGCCCTCGTCTGTATAGTAACAGGGTGACTGGGTCTTTCAACAGGACAACACCACAGTACACAATGCCCGCAGGACAAGGGACTTCTTCCAGGAGAATAACATCCCTCTTTTGGCCCATCCTGCGTGTTCCCCTGATCTAAATCCTGATCTAAATCCAATTGAGAACCTTCGTGCGTCCGTCTTCACCACTTGGAGAAATGTTCCCACTCACCTCATGGAAACGCTTGCATCAAGCATGCCGAAACAAATTTTTGAAGTGATCAACAATAACGGCGGAGCTACTCATTACTGAGTTCATGTTTGGAAGTTGGATTTCTGTTTTGGGGGGATTTAGTTTTTTTTTGGAGGTGTGGTCCTAAACTTTTGATCAGCTGAAAAACAGCCTGTTTCAGTTTATTCGTTGTTTTCATTAAAGGGAATCTGTCAGCTCCATATAGCCATATACAGTGCTTACATGGCTCTGTAGCACACCTATACAGGATTGTAACGGTACCTTTGTTCTTTTCTTTAGACTTGCACCAACAGGAAAAACTAAGTTTAATTCATATTCAAATGAGCACTTTCAAGTGCCCAGGGGAGGAGTTCAGTGTGTAGGTGCCCAGGCTGCTGTGCCTTCTTTTCACTTTACTCCTCCCCAGCCTCTGCCTTTGCCCGCCCAGGACTGTATTTGAATGTATCCGTATGGTGGGCCTCCAAAATAAATCTTACTGGTGGGCCCTAGGCACCCCAGTCCGACACTGATCACCTATCATCTAAATAATTTTATTCTCCACGCAGTAACGATGCTGGAGCATCTTTCCATATAACTCTATGTGATTCTGTTCCTCAGTTATAGCAGCTGGATATTTATTAATGAATCTGAAACTAGGTTTTAACAGTTGGGGGGTGTCCCTGCACAGTCTGACATCCAATCAGTGCTGCCAGTGACAGACTGTGCAGGGACACCCTCCTTCCCCAACTGGAAACACTAAATTTCAATGTCATTATTAAACCTATAGTAGTAATAACTGAGGAACAAAACAACATAGAGTCATAACAATAGATGCTGCAGAATTGCTATTACATGGGGTATGCAAGTAGTTACTACAACAGACAAGTCATGAGAGGTGATCGGTCCTCACTAAGTCTATATTCACATCTCGCAATCATGTTACTTTTTTGGCTGCCATTTTGAAACATATAGCAAAACACTGCAATTTTGCAAAAATCATGGTGAAAACTGAAAAAAGACGGCGAATAGTGACTTTTGATAAGATTTTTTTTTTTTTTAAACAATACTTTTATTGTTGGAAAATGCCAAATATAAAGAATATAAAGTAATGACCAAATTATAACAAATGCAATGTATTTTATGCGCTATATTCAGTATAGCCAGTAGGTGGCAGTATTTATATTACTTGATTAAAGATCTTACAGAAATCACACACCACCTTACGGCATACCAAGGGTTAAAGGGAGTCTGTCACCTCCATATGGCCATATACAGTGCTTACATGGCTCTGTAGCACACCTATACAGGATTGTAACGGTACCTTTGTTCTTTTCTTTAGACTTGCACCAGCAGGAAAAACGAAGTTTAATTCATATGCAAATGTGGGACTGCCTTACAAAACCGACCAGAGAAAAAACTGTAAGTATTATGAGGGTCCCTCATACAGTAAGCATATACACGCTATTCACTGTACGTCTGATCTAAGATCAGATACTATAATATTACTACAACTGATTAGTATTATCCCCAGATTAGTGTCTCCTTCTTATCCACTTTATAGCACTTTATAATTATTTGGCCACTAGATGGCAGCCTTGTATGAGAGCTAATATACATAACCAGGCTACTACACCTGCACAAAACATAACCCCATGTTTAGGGCACCTAGAAGTCTAAGATATGCAGCAGAGGCTAAAATATAGGAGACTGACATCCAAAAATGGTTCAGAAGATTTTCAGAACTATTGGAGGAAAACCTTTGTCACGGTAGGTAAGATAAGGGAAGGAAACAGAACACAACAAAGCCACAGCAAAGCAAACAAAACAACTGACTAGGCCCCAAATGCTAGGGAACAAAGCAGTCACCTCCTAGCAATCCCTAAAACACTTTCCTTAAGCTGCTATGCCCATGTGCATATCTCAATGGTAGGTATGCACATGCCCACGTACCTAAGACTATAACACACTGAACCAAACCCCCAGCTGTAGGGAAAAGGGAAAGAGGCACCCAGCTCCTTCAACAACCGAATGGTCATCCCATTGGATAGCACCACTCTCAGCCACATCCCTTTGTTCCTCGAGCTGATCCATTCATATCCCCCAGCACTGCATCAATTCAAAGAAAAGCAGGACTTTATTAGGTAGAAGACAGAGATTGGCTTACGCATTTCAGGCTGCTCTAGGCCTTGTTCCTCAGGTACTACACCATGTTGGGAATAGTAGTCCAATAACAGCTTGGTGGCACAACACTGGTCTGAAAACCTCAACAAAGATGATACAAGCCTCTGGTTCTCAAGGGAATGTCCATGTTGGACCTCACCTCCGTATTCTCTGATCACCAGCAGTTTCTGTAAGCTCATCTTTCCTTCCTCCATAGGAAGAACACAGATTTTGGACAGAAGTGCGATTTCCTAATCAGCAGTTGGTGACATATTGGGAAATGGGTCCCTCTGACCTCCACCAGTCCTGATTCCTCTGAGTTGGCTTACCTTTATATTTTCTTTTCTCTTTTGGTAGGAAATTCCAAACTTCCGTGCCAATACGTCTGACAGAATGAAATGTACAGTACTTTTACGGGATTTTCTGGCCCTGAAGCTGAATAAGAACTGTCAACAAGATCAAGTAATACCATCATCTCTGGTTTAAGTCTGCACTCTTCATGATTCATGTTGTGACGGTCTCATGACTGCTTGTTTTTCTCTAGTAAAGCTCTATGGTCTCTTTCCTTTTACATACAGTCAGGTCCATAAATATTAGGACATCAACACAATTCTAACATTTGGCAAACTCTAATCTGGCCTTCCTGTTTTTGAGGCTCACCAATGGTTTACATTTTGTGGTGAACCCTCTGTATTTATTCTGGTGAAGTCTTCTCTTGATTGTTGACTTTGAGACACATACACCTATCTCCTGGAGAGTGTTCTTGATCTGGCCAACTATTGTGAAGAGTGTTTTCTTTACCAGGGAAATAATTCTTCGGTCATCCACCACAGTTGTTTTCTGTGGTCTTCCGGGTCTTTTGGTGTTGCTGAGCTCACCGATGCATTCCTTATTTTTAAGAATGTTCCAAACAGATGTTTTGGCCGCGCCTAATGTTTTTGCTATCTCTCTGATGGGTCTGTTGTGTTTTTTCAGCCTAATCATGGCTTGCTTCACTGATAGTGACAGCTCTTTGGATGTCATCTTGAGAGTTGACAGCAACAGATTCCAAATGCAAATAGCAGACTGGAAATGAACTCTGGACCTTTTATCTGCTCATTGTAATTGGGAGAATGAGGGAATAACACACACCTGGCCATGGAACAGCTGAGAAGCTAATTGTCCCATTACTTTTGGTTCCTTAATAAGTGGGAGGCACATATGCAAACTGTTGTAATTCCTACACCGTTCACCTGATTTGGATGTAAATACCCTGAAATGAAAGCGGACAGTCTGCAGTTAACCACTTCAGCCCCGCTAGGTGAAACCCCCTTCATGACCAGAGCACTTTTTACACTTCGGCACTACACTACTTTCACCGTTTATCGCTCGGTCATGCAACTTACCATACAAATGAATTTTACCTCCTTTTCTTCTCACTAATAGAGCTTTCATTTGGTGGTATTTCATTGCTGCTGGCATTTTTACTTTTTTTGTTATTAATCAAAATGTAACGATTTTTTTGCAAAAAAATGACATTTTTCACTTTCATTCAGCTGTAAAAGTTTGCAAAAAAAACGACATCCATATATAAATTTTTCGCCAAATTTATTGTTCTATATGCCTTTGATAAAAAAAAAATGTTTGGGCAAAAAAAAAATGGTTTGGGTAAAAGTTATAGCATTTACAAACTATGGTACAAAAATGTGAATTTCCGCTTTTTGAAACAGCTCTGACTTTCTGAGCACCTGTCATGATTCCTGAGGTTCTACAATGCCCAAACAGTAGAAAACCCCCACAAATGACCCCATTTCGGAAAGTAGACACCCTAAGGTAGTCGCTGATGGGCATAGTGAGTTCATAGAACTTTTTATTTTTTGTCACAAGTTAGCGGAAAATGATGATGATTTTATTTTTTTTATTTTTTCTTACAAAGTCTCATATTCCACTAACTTGCGACAAAAAATAAAAAATTCTAGGAACTCACCATGCCCCTCACAGAATACCTTGGGGTGTCTTCTTTCCAAAATGGGGTCACTTGTGGGGTAGTTATACTGCCCTGGCAATTTAGGGGCCCAAATGTGTGAGAAGAACTTTGCAATCAAAATGTGTAAAAAATGACCGGTGAAATCCAAAAGGTGCACTTTGGAATATGTGCCCCTTTGCCCACCTTGGCAGCAAAAAAGTGTGACACATCTGGTATCGCTGTACTCAGGAGAAGTTGGGGAATGTGTTTTGGGGTGTCATTTTACATATACCCATGCTGGGTGAGAAAAATATCTTGGTCAAATGCCAACTTTGTATAAAAAAATGGGAAAAGTTGTCTTTTGCCAAGATATTTCTCTCATCCAGCATGGGTATATGTAAAATGACACCCCAAAACACATTCCCCAACTTCTCCTGAGTACGGCGATACCAGATGTGTCACACTTTTTTGCTGCCAAGGTGGGCAAAGGGGCACATATTCCAAAGTGCACCTTTCAGATTTTGCAGGCCATTTTTTACACATTTTGATTGCAAGGTACTTCTCACACATTTGGGCCCCTAAATTGCCAGGGCAGTATAACTACGCCACAAGTGACCCCATTTTGGAAAGAAGACACCCCAAGGTATTCCGTGAGGGGCATGGCGAGTTCCTAGAATTTTTTATTTTTTGTCACAAGTTAGCGGAAAATGATGATTTTTTTTTTTCTCTTTTTTCCTTACAAAGTCTCATATTCCACTAACTTGCGACAAAAAATAAAAAATTCTAGGAACTCGCCATGCCCCTCACGGAATACCTTGGGGTGTCTTCTTTCCAAAATGGGGTCACTTGTGGCGTAGTTATACTGCCCTGGCAATTTAGGGGCCCATATGTGTGAGAAGTACTTTGCAATCAAAATCTGTAAAAAATGACCGGTGAAATCCGAAAGGTGCACTTTGGAATATGTGCCCCTTTGCCCACCTTGGCATCAAAAAAGTGTCACACATCTGGTATCGCCGTACTCAGGAGAAGTTGGGGAATGTGTTTTGGGGTGTCATTTTACATATACCCATGCTGGGTGAGAGAAATATCTTGGCAAAAGACAACTTTTCCCATTTTTTTATACAAAGTTGGCATTTGACCAAGATATTTTTCTCACCCAGCATGGGTATATGTAAAATGACACCCCAAAACACATTCCCCAACTTCTCCTGAGTACGGCGATACCAGATGTGTGACACTTTTTTGCAGCCTAGATGCGCAAAGGGGCCCAAATTCCTTTTAGGAGGGCATTTTTAGACATTTGGATCCCAGACTTCTTCTCATGCTTTAGGGCCCCTAAAAAGCCAGGGCAGTATAAATTTCCCGCATGTGACCCCACTTTGGAAAGAAGACACCCCAAGGTATCCAATGAGGGGCCTGGCAAGTTCATAGAAATTTTTTTTTTTTGCATAAGTTAGCGGAAATTGATTTTGATTACCTTATATTGAGCATACAGGTAATGAGATTTTTTTTTCCGTTCAGCCTCTGGGCTGAAAGAAAAAAATGAACGGCACAGATTTCTTCATTCGCATCGATCAATGTGGATGAAAAAATCTCTGCCAAAAAAAAAAAATGGAGGGGAAAGGCGTCTGCCAGGACATAGGAGCTCCGCCCTACATCCATACCCACTTAGCTCGTATGCCCTGGCAAACCAGATTTCTCCATTCACATCAATCGATGTGGATGAATAAATCATTGCCGGGATTTTTTTTTATTTTTTTTTTATATATATATATACAAAGTGTTTGCCAAAGCATAGGAACGCCGCCTCCTCCTCAGCTCGTATGCCTTGGCAAACGTATCTGTCACTGCAGAGGAGAAAATCCCGTCTTGCAGCGCCGCATACACCGACTTGCGTGTAATCTGACAGCAGCGCAATGCTTCTGTCAGAATGCACATCGGTGCTGCAGCTAGTAGATCGGTTGGTCCACCTGGAAGGTAAAAAAATAAAAATAAAAATAAAAGAAAAAACCAGGCCGCAACGCAATAATTTTATTAACTTTGCAACAGAACATATAAACTTTAACTTTTTTAACTGAACATTAACGTGTTACGCTTACTGGTGTGTTTTTTTTTTTTTTTTACCTTTATAGAACAAACCTCTCCTTCCCCATGGGTCAATGTGCAAAGCGCAAATCGCCCAAAGATGCGTTATGCACTTTGTCCCATGTGAAAGGAGATGTTTGCAGCAGCAGTGAGTGAATGGGCCCTAATAGCCCTGTGTGCCTGTCCTGGTGAGATGATCCCTATGCTAATAGTGTACCTGTGAGTGGTACTTCCGGAAACACTCTCCAAAGCATAGGGCAGGGTGGTCCGGACAGTCAGGACAGAAATAGCTGGTGTCACACCTTATTCCACTCCTGCTACAGACACGACATCTTTTTCGGGGTGACTGTTGGGTTGAGGTACCAGGAACGACATTGGGGAAATGTCGCTCGTGTAGACGGCTAACTACACTGGTGGTTGGGGCCACGGAACCTCCTGGATACAGGAGGTTCTCGATGATCTCTTCCTGAAATTTGAGGAAGGATCCAGTTCTCCCAGCCTTACTGTAGAGAACAAAACTATTGTACAGAGCCAATTGAATTAAATATACAGACACCTTCTTATACCAGCGTCTGGTGCGTCGGGAAACTAAATACGGAGACAACATCTGGTCATTGAAGTCCACCCCTCCCATGTGGAGGTTATAGTCGTGGACTGAGAGGGGCTTTTCAATGACACGGGTTGCTCGCTCAATTTGTATTGTCGTGTCTGCGTGAATGGAGGAGAGCATGTAAACGTCACGCTTGTCTCTCCATTTCACCGCGAGCAGTTCTTCGTTACACAGTGCGGCCCTCTGCCCCCTTGCAAGACGGGTGGTAACGAGCCGTTGGGGGAAGCCCGCGCGACTAGTTCGCGCGGTACCACAGGTGCCAATCCGTTCTAGAAACAAATGCCTAAAGAGGGCCAAAAATTGTCCACATAAAGATGGTACCCCTTGCCGAATAAGGGTGACACCAAGTCCCAAACTGTCTTCCCACTGCTCCCCAGGTAGTCAGGGCAACCGACCGGCTCCAGGGTCTGATCTTTTCCCTCATAGACACGAAATTTGTGGGTATAGCCTGTGGCCCTTTCACAGAGCTTATACAATTTGACCCCATACCGGGCGCGCTTGCTTGGGATGTATTGTTTGAAGCCAAGGTGCCCGGTAAAATGTATCAGGGACTCGTCTATGCAGATGTTTTGCTCTGGGGTATAAATATCTGCAAATTTCTGGTTGAAATGGTCTATGAGGGGCCGAATTTTGTGGAGCCGGTCAAAAGCAGGGTGGCCCCTGGGACGGGAGGCGGTGTTGTCACTAAAGTGCAGGAACCGCAGGATGGCCTCAAAACGTGCCCTGGACATGGCAGCAGAGAACATGGGCATGTGATGAATCGGGTTCGTGGACCAATATGACCGCAATTCATGCTTTTTTGTCAGGCCCATGTTGAGGAGGAGGCCCAGAAAAGTTTTAAGTTCGGAAACTTGGACTGGTTTCCACCGGAAAGGCTGGGCATAAAAGCTTCCCGGGTTAGCGGTGATAAATTGTGTGGCATATCTGTTTGTTTCGGCCACAACTATGTCTAAAAGCTCCGCAGTCAAGAACAGCTCAAAAAATCCCAGGGCCGAACCGATCTGAGCTGTCTCAACCCGAACTCCAGACTGGGCAGTGAAAGGGAAAACTACAGGTGCGGCTGAAGTTGGGGACTGCCAATCAGGGTTTGCCAGCACCTCTGGGATTCTAGGGGCTCTACGGGCACGTCTTTGCGGTGGCTGCGACGGGGTCACTACTGCACGTGCCACCGTACCAGCTTCAACTGCCCTTCTGGTGCTCGCTACTTCACCAGGTTGTACGGCAGTGCTGGTACTAGGTCCAGGGCGGGCTGGGCTGCTGGTGTATGCCTCACCACGTAATCCGACAGCACCAGCCCCACTCTGCTGCTCTTGAAGCGGATCCTGCGCAACCTGTGGTCTAGCGACACGGGGCCGGGTACGCCTGGTGGTATCAGGGACCTCAGCCTCCTCGTCCGAACTTTGGGTCAGAGAGCCACTGCTTTCTACAGGTTTGTATTCTGACCCGCTGGATTCATCAGATGACGGTTCCCACTCCTCATCCGACTGGGTCAGAAGCCTGTAGGCCTCTTCAGAAGAATACCCCCTGTTAGACATGTGGGCAACTAAATTTAGGGGTATTCCCTGAGACTACCCAAGAAAAAAAAAGCAAGCCTGTCTTACAAAGGGGAGTCTAGCGAAGTACCGGAGGCCGCTGCGGTTGATAAAAAATATCAAAACTGATTTTTTTATCGCCGCAGTGCGTGTAAAGTGAATGTGCAGTGATCAAAAAAAAATTTTTTTTTGTCACTGCGGTGGGGCGGGTGTGGGCGAACGCACGTGTGGGCGACCGATCAGGCCTGATCGGGCAAACACTGCGTTTTGGGTGGAGGGCGAACTAAAGTGACACTAATACTATTATAGATCTGACCGTGATCAGTTTTGATCACTTCCAGATACTATAAAAGTACAAATGCTGATTAGCGATACGCTAATCAGCGAATAACGGACTGCGGTGCGGTGGGCTGGGCGCTAACTAATCGCTAACTACTAGGGATGAGCGAACTCGAACTGTATAGTTCGGGTTCGTACCGAATTTTGGGGTGTCCGTGACACGGACCCGAACCCGGACATTTTCGTAAAAGTCCGGGTTCGGGTTCGGTGTTCGTCGCTTTCTTCGCGCTTTTGTGACGCTTTCTTGGCGCTTTTTGAAAGGCTGCAAAGCAGCCAATCAACAAGCGTCATACTACTTGCCCCAAGAGGCCATCACAGCCATGCCTACTATTGGCATGGCTGTGATTGGCCAGAGCACCATGTGACCCAGCCTCTATTTAAGCTGGAGTCACATAGCGCCGCCCGTCACTCTGCTCTGATTAGCGTAGGGAGAGGTTGCGGCTGCGACAGTAGGGCGAGATTAGGCAGATTAACTCCTCCAAAGGACTTGATTAACTGATCGATCTGCAGCTGTGGATCATTGAGCTGCTGATCCTCAATTGCTCACTGTTTTTAGGCTGCACAGACCGTTTGTCAGTCTCATTTTTCTGGGGTGATCGGCGGCCATTTTGTGTCTTGTGGTGCGCCAGCACAAGCTGCGACCAAGTGCATTTAACCCTCAATGGTGTGGTTGTTTTTTGGCTAAAGCCTACATCAGGGTGAAGCTGTCACACCAAGTGCATTTATCCAGCAATAGTCTGTTCATTTTTTGGCCATATACAAAATCAGGGGCAAGCTGCGCCTGTCACCAAGTGCATTTAACCCTCAATGGTGTGGTTGTTTTTTGGCTAAAGCCTACATCAGGGTGAAGCTGTCACACCAAGTGCATTTAACCAGCAATAGTCTGTTTATTTTTTGGCCATATACTACATCAGGGGCAAGCTGCGCCCGTCACCAAGTGCATTTAACCCTCAGTAGTGTGGTTGGTCAAGCTGTGACACCAAGTGCATTTAACCAGCAATAGTCTGTTCATTTTTTGGCCATATACAAAATCAGGGGCAAGCTGCGCCTGTCACCAAGTGCATTTAACCCTCAATGGTGTGGTTGTTTTTTGGCTAAAGCCTACATCAGGGTGAAGCTGTCACACCAAGTGCATTTAACCAGCAATAGTCTGTTTATTTTTTGGCCATATCCCAGTCTAATTCTGTCACTAAATCCATACCGGTCACCCGGCGCCTAAATACTAGGCCTCAAATTTATATCCAGCTAAATCTGTCCCTAGTGCTGTAGCTGGGCGAGTTATTTAGTGTCCGTTCAAGCACATTTCTTGTTCTGGGTTGAAATACAATTCCCAATTTAGCAATTTCATAATTTAGTGGTTCCTGCTATATCAGAGCTATTTGAAATCTATCCCAAAAAGGGTATATAATATTGAAGGTGCACATTGGGTCATTCAGAATAACTTCACACACACCCGCTACTGTGTATTTCCAAGTCTAATTCTGTCACTAAACCCATACCTGTCACCCAGCGCCTAAATACTAGGCCTCAAATTTAAATCCCTCTAAATCTCTCGTTACCCACCGCTGTACTGTTGTTGCTGGGCAAGATATTTAGTGTCCGTCAAAGCACATTTTTTGTTCTGGGTTGAAGTACAATTCCCAATTTAGCAATTTCATAATTTAGTGGTTTCTGCTATATCAGAGCTATTTGAAATCTATCCCTAAAAGGGTATATAATATTGAAGGTGCACATAGGGTCATTCAGAATAACTTCACACACCCGCTACTGTGCATTTCCAAGTCTAATTCTGTCACTAAATCCATACCGGTGACCCAGCGCCTAAATACTAGGCCTCAAATTTAAATCCCTCTAAATCTCTCGTTACCCACCGCTGTACTGTTGTTGCTGGGCAAGATATTTAGTGTCCGTCAAAGCACATTTTTTGTTCTGGGTTGAAGTACAATTCCCAATTTAGCAATTTCATAATTTAGTGGTTTCTGCTATATCAGAGCTATTTGAAATCTATCCCTAAAAGGGTATATAATATTGAAGGTGCACATAGGGTCATTCAGAATAACTTCACACACACGCTTCTGTGCATTTCCAAGTCTAATTCTGTCACTAAATCCATACCGGTGACCCAGCGCCTAAATACTAGGCCTCAAATTTAAATCCCTCTAAATCTCTCGTTACCCACCGCTGTACTGTTGTTGCTGGGCAAGATATTTAGTGTCCGTCAAAGCACATTTTTTGTTCTGGGTTGAAGTACAATTCCCAATTTAGCAATTTCATAATTTAGTGGTTTCTGCTATATCAGAGCTATTTGAAATCTATCCCTAAAAGGGTATATAATATTGAAGGTGCACATTGGGTCATTCAGAATAACTTCACACACACCCGCTACTGTGTATTTCCAAGTCTAATTCTGTCACTAAACCCATACCTGTCACCCAGCGCCTAAATACTAGGCCTCAAATTTAAATCCCTCTAAATCTCTCGTTACCCACCGCTGTACTGTTGTTGCTGGGCAAGATATTTAGTGTCCGTCAAAGCACATTTTTTGTTCTGGGTTGAAGTACAATTCCCAATTTAGCAATTTCATAATTTAGTGGTTTCTGCTATATCAGAGCTATTTGAAATCTATCCCTAAAAGGGTATATAATATTGAAGGTGCACATTGGGTCATTCAGAATAACTTCACACACACCCGCTACTGTGTATTTCCAAGTCTAATTCTGTCACTAAACCCATACCTGTCACCCAGCGCCTAAATACTAGGCCTCAAATTTAAATCCCTCTAAATCTCTCGTTACCCACCGCTGTACTGTTGTTGCTGGGCAAGATATTTAGTGTCCGTCAAAGCACATTTTTTGTTCTGGGTTGAAGTACAATTCCCAATTTAGCAATTTCATAATTTAGTGGTTTCTGCTATATCAGAGCTATTTGAAATCTATCCCTAAAAGGGTATATAATATTGAAGGTGCACATAGGGTCATTCAGAATAACTTCACACACACGCTTCTGTGCATTTCCAAGTCTAATTCTGTCACTAAATCCATACCGGTCACCCAGCGCCTAAATACTAGGCCTCAAATTTATATCCCGCTGAATTTGAATACAATACATTGGGCCAAATAATATATTTGTTGTTGTGGTGAACCATAACAATGAGAAAAACATCTAGTAAGGGACGCGGACGTGGACATGGTCGTGGTGGTGTTAGTGGACCCTCTGGTGCTGGGAGAGGACGTGGCCGTTCTGCCACATCCACACGTCCTAGTGTACCAACTACCTCAGGTCCCAGTAGCCGCCAGAATTTACAGCGATATATGGTGGGGCCCAATGCCGTTCTAAGGATGGTAAGGCCTGAGCAGGTACAGGCATTAGTCAATTGGGTGGCCGACAGTGGATCCAGCACGTTCACATTATCTCCCACCCAGTCTTCTGCAGAAAGCGCACAGATGGCGCCTGAAAACCAACCCCATCAGTCTGTCACATCACCCCCATGCATACCAGGGAAACTGTCTCAGCCTCAAGTTATGCAGCAGTCTCTTATGCTGTTTGAAGACTCCGCTGGCAGGGTTTCCCAAGGGCATCCACCTAGCCCTTCCCCAGCGGTGAAAGACATAGAATGCACTGACGCACAACCACTTATGTTTCCTGATGATGAGGACATGGGAATACCACCTCAGCATGTCTCTGATGATGACGAAACACAGGTGCCAACTGCTGCGTCTTTCTGCAGTGTGCAGACTGAACAGGAGGTCAGGGATCAAGACTGGGTGGAAGACGATGCAGGGGACGATGAGGTCCTAGACCCCACATGGAATGAAGGTCGTGCCACTGACTTTCACAGTTCGGAGGAAGAGGCAGTGGTGAGACCGAGCCAACAGCGTAGCAAAAGAGGGAGCAGTGGGCAAAAGCAGAACACCCGCCGCCAAGAGACTCCGCCTGCTACTGACCGCCGCCATCTGGGACCGAGCACCCCAAAGGCAGCTTCAAGGAGTTCCCTGGCATGGCACTTCTTCAAACAATGTGCTGACGACAAGACCCGAGTGGTTTGCACGCTGTGCCATCAGAGCCTGAAGCGAGGCATTAACGTTCTGAACCTGAGCACAACCTGCATGACCAGGCACCTGCATGCAAAGCATGAACTGCAGTGGAGTAAACACCTTAAAACCAAGGAAGTCACTCAGGCTCCCCCTGCTACCTCTTCTGCTGCTGCCGCCTCGGCCTATTCTGCTGCTGCCGCCTCGGCCTCTTCCTCCGCCTCTGGAGGAACGTTGGCACCTGCCGCCCAGCAAACAGGGGATGTACCACCAACACCACCACCACCACCTCCGTCACCAAGCGTCTCAACCATGTCACACGCCAGCGTTCAGCTCTCCATCTCACAAACATTTGATAGAAAGCGTAAATTCCCACCTAGCCACCCTCGATCCCTGGCCCTGAATGCCAGCATTTCTAAACTACTGGCCTATGAAATGCTGTCATTTAGGCTGGTGGACACAGACAGCTTCAAACAGCTCATGTCGCTTGCTGTCCCACAGTATGTTGTTCCCAGCCGGCACTACTTCTCCAAGAGAGCCGTGCCTTCCCTGCACAACCAAGTATCCGATAAAATCAAGTGTGCACTGCGCAACGCCATCTGTGGCAAGGTCCACCTAACCACAGATACGTGGACCAGTAAGCACGGCCAGGGACGCTATATCTCCCTAACTGCACACTGGGTAAATGTAGTGGCAGCTGGGCCCCAGGCGGAGAGCTGTTTGGCGCACGTCCTTCCGCCGCCAAGGATCGCAGGGCAACATTCTTTGCCTCCTGTTGCCACCTCCTCCTTCTCGGCTTCCTCCTCCTCTTCTTCCACCTGCTCATCCAGTCAGCCACACACCTTCACCACCAACTTCAGCACAGCCCGGGGTAAACGTCAGCAGGCCATTCTGAAACTCATATGTTTGGGGGACAGGCCCCACACCGCACAGGAGTTGTGGCGGGGCATATAACAACAGACCGACGAGTGGTTGCTGCCGGTGAGCCTCAAGCCCGGCCTGGTGGTGTGTGATAATGGGCGAAATCTCGTTGCAGCTCTGGGACTAGCCAATTTGACGCACATCCCTTGCTTGGCGCATGTGCTGAATTTGGTGGTGCAGAAGTTCATTCACAACTACCCCGACATGTCAGAGCTGCTGCATAAAGTGCGGGCCGTCTGTTCGCGCTTCCGGCGTTCACATCCTGCCGCTGCTCGCCTGTCTGCGCTACAGCGTAACTTCGGCCTTCCCGCTCACCGCCTCATATGCGACGTGCCCACCAGGTGGAACTCCACCTTGCACATGCTGGACAGACTGTGCGAGCAGCAGCAGGCCATAGTGGAGTTTCAGCTGCAGCACGCACGGGTCAGTCGCACTACAGAACAGCACCACTTCACCACCAATGACTGGGCCTCCATGCGAGACCTGTGTGCCCTGTTGCGCTGTTTCGAGTACTCCACCAACATGGCCAGTGGCGATGACACCGTTATCAGCGTTACAATACCACTTCTATGTCTCCTTGAGAAAACACTTAGGGCGATGATGGAACAGGAGGTGGCCCAGGAGGAGGAGGAGGAGGATGAGGAAGAGGGGTCATTTTTAGCACTTTCAGGCCAGTCTCTTCGAAGTGACTCAGAGGGAGGTTTTTTGCAACAGCAGAGGCCAGGTACAAATGTGGCCAGCCAGGGCCCACTACTGGAGGACGAGGAGGACGAGGATGAGGAGGAGGTGGAGGAGGATGAGGATGAAGCATGGTCACAGCGGGGTGGCACCCAACGCAGCTCGGGTCCATCACTGGTGCGTGGCTGGGGGGAAAGGCAGGACGATGACGATACGCCTCCCACAGAGGACAGCTTGTCCTTACCCCTGGGCAGCCTGGCACACATGAGCGACTACATGCTGCAGTGCCTGCGCAACGACAGCAGAGTTGCCCACATTTTAACCTGTGCGGACTACTGGGTTGCCACCCTGCTGGATCCACGCTACAAAGACAATGTGCCCACCTTACTTCCTGCACTGGAGCGTGATAGGAAGATGCGCGAGTACAAGCGCACGTTGGTAGACGCGCTACTGAGAGCATTCCCAAATGTCACAGGGGAACAAGTGGAAGCCCAAGGCCAAGGCAGAGGAGGAGCAAGAGGTCGCCAAGGCAGCTGTGTCACGGCCAGCTCCTCTGAGGGCAGGGTTAGCATGGCAGAGATGTGGAAAACTTTTGTCAACACGCCACAGCTAACTGCACCACCACCTGATACGCAACGTGTTAGCAGGAGGCAACATTTCACTAACATGGTGGAACAGTACGTGTGCACACCCCTCCACGTACTGACTGATGGTTCGGCCCCATTCAACTTCTGGGTCTCTAAATTGTCCACGTGGCCAGAGCTAGCCTTTTATGCCTTGGAGGTGCTGGCCTGCCCGGCAGCCAGCGTTTTGTCTGAACGTGTATTCAGCACGGCAGGGGGCGTCATTACAGACAAACGCAGCCGCCTGTCTACAGCCAATGTGGACAAGCTGACGTTCATAAAAATGAACCAGGCATGGATCCCACAGGACCTGTCCGTCCCTTGTCCAGATTAGACATTAACTACCTCCCCATAACCATATATTATTGGACTCCAGGGCACTTCCTCATTCAATCCTATTTTTATTTTCATTTTACCATTATATTGCGATGCTACCCAAAGTTGAATGAACCTCTCCTCTGCCTGTGTGCTAGGCCTAAATATATGCCAATGGACTGTTGCAGTGGTGGCTGACATGAAGCCTGATTCTCTGCTATGACATGCAGACTAATTCTCTGCTGACATGAAGCCAGATTGTCTGTTACGGGACCTCTCTCCTCTGCCTGGGTGCTGGGCCTAAATTTATGACAATGGACTGTTGCAGTGGTGGCTGACGTGAAGCCTGATTCTCTGCTATGACATGCAGACTGATTCTCTGCTGACATGAAGCCAGATCCTCTGTTACGGGACCTCTCTCCTCTGCCTGGGTGCTGGGCCTAAATTTATGACAATGGACTGTTGCAGTGGTGGCTGACGTGAAGCCTGATTCTCTGCTATGACATGCAGACTGATTCTCTGCTGACATGAAGCCAGATCCTCTGTTACGGGACCTCTCTCCTCTGCCTGGGTGCTGGGCCTGAATATATGCCAATGGACTGTTGCAGTGGTGGGTGACGTGAAGCCTCATTCTCTGCTATGACATGCAGACTAATTCTCTGCTGACATGAAGCCAGATTGTCTGTTACGGGACCTTTCTCCTCTGCCTGGGTTCTGGGCCTAAATTTATGAAAATTGACTCTTACAGTGGTGGGTGACGTGAAGCCTGATTCTCTGCTATGATATGAAGACTGATTCTCTGCTGACATGAAGCCAGATTGTCTGTTACGGGACCTTTCTCCTCTGCCTGGGTTCTGGGCCTAAATTTATGAAAATTGACTCTTACAGTGGTGGGTGACGTGAAGCCTGATTCTCTGCTATGATATGAAGACTGATTCTCTGCTGACATGAAGCCAGATTGTCTGTTACGGGACCTTTCTCCTCTGCCTGGGTTCTGGGCCTAAATTTATGAAAATTGACTCTTACAGTGGTGGGTGACGTGAAGCCTGATTCTCTGCTATGATATGAAGACTGATTCTCTGCTGACATGAAGCCAGATTGTCTGTTACGGGACCTTTCTCCTCTGCCTGGGTTCTGGGCCTAAATTTATGAAAATTGACTCTTACAGTGGTGGGTGACGTGAAGCCTGATTCTCTGCTATGATATGAAGACTGATTCTCTGCTGACATGAAGCCAGATTGTCTGTTACGGGACCTTTCTCCTCTGCCTGGGTTCTGGGCCTAAATTTATGAAAATTGACTCTTACAGTGGTGGGTGACGTGAAGCCTGATTCTCTGCTATGATATGAAGACTGATTCTCTGCTGACATGAAGCCAGATTGTCTGTTACGGGACCTTTCTCCTCTGCCTGGGTTCTGGGCCTAAATTTATGAAAATTGACTCTTACAGTGGTGGGTGACGTGAAGCCTGATTCTCTGCTATGATATGAAGACTGATTCTCTGCTGACATGAAGCCAGATTGTCTGTTACGGGACCTTTCTCCTCTGCCTGGGTTCTGGGCCTAAATTTATGAAAATTGACTCTTACAGTGGTGGGTGACGTGAAGCCTGATTCTCTGCTATGATATGAAGACTGATTCTCTGCTGACATGAAGACAGATTCTCTGTTACGGGACCTCTCTCCTCTGCCTGTGTGTGTGCTGGGCCTAAATATATGCCAATGGACTGTTGCAGTGGTGGCTGACGTGAAGCCTCATTCTCTGCTATGACATGCAGACTAATTCTCTGCTGACATGAAGACAGATTCTCTGTTACGGGACCTCTCTCCTCTGCCTGTGTGTGTGCTGGGCCTAAATATATGCCAATGGACTGTTGCAGTGGTGGCTGACGTGAAGCCTCATTCTCTGCTATGACATGCAGACTAATTCTCTGCTGACATGAAGCCAGATTGTCTGTTACGGGACCTCTCTCCTCTGCCTGTGTGTGTGCTGGGCCTAAATATATGCCAATGGACTGTTGCAGTGGTGGCTGACGTGAAGCCTCATTCTCTGCTATGACATGCAGACTAATTCTCTGCTGACATGAAGACAGATTCTCTGTTACGGGACCTCCCTCCTCTGCCTGGGTGCTGGGCCTAAATATATGCCAATGGACTGTTGCAGTGGTGGCTGACGTGAAGCCTCATTCTCTGCTATGACATGCAGACTAATTCTCTGCTGACATGAAGACAGATTCTCTGTTACGGGACCTCTCTCCTCTGCCTGGGTGCCGGGGCCTAAATATCTGAGAATGGACTGTTCCAGTGGTGGGTGACGGGAAGCCAGATTCTCTGCTATGGAACCTCTCTCCAATTGATTTTGGTTAATTTTTATTTATTTAATTTTTATTTTAATTCATTTCCCTATCCACATTTGTTTGCAGGGGATTTACCTACATGTTGCTGCCTTTTGCAGCCCTCTAGCTCTTTCCTGGGCTGTTTTACAGCCTTTTTAGTGCCGAAAAGTTCGGGTCCCCATTGACTTCAATGGGGTTCGGGTTCGGGACGAAGTTCGGATCGGGTTCGGATCCCGAACCCGAACATTTCCGGGATGTTCGGCCGAACTTCTCGAACCCGAACATCCAGGTGTTCGCTCAACTCTACTAACTACCTAACCAAGGGACCTAAACTATACCTAAAACCTAACGGTCAATAACAGTGAAAAAAAAAAGTGACAGTTTGCACTGATCACTTTTTTCTTTTCACTTGTTATTGACAGGGGTGATCAAAGGGGTGATCAAAGGGTTAATTGGGGTGCAGGGGGGTGATCTGGGGCTAAAGTGTAGTGTTTGGTGTACTCACTGTGAAGCCTGCTCCTCTGCTGGATCCAACCGACGAAAAGAACCAGCAGAGGAGCAGGCAGCCATATAACAGATCATATTTACTAATATGATCTGATATCTGGCACTTTGATTGGCTTTTTTAAAAATCAGCAACCTGCCAGCCACGATCATTGGCTGGCAGGTTGCTGACGAAATACTGCTGTGCGAAATGCCGGCGCGAACTGCGCATGCGCGGGCGCATATTCGCGTCATCTCGCGTCTCGCGAGATGACACGTATATGCGTGACTGTGCGCAGCGCTGCCACCTCCGGACCGCACATCTGCGTTAGGCGGTCTGGAGGTGGTTAAAGCACATCTAGTTAGTTTAATTTAAAATCCATTGTGGTGGTGTATAGAGCCAAAAATGTTAGAATTGTGTCCATGTCCCAATATTTATGGACCTGACTGTAAATGCAAAGCCCAAGGGTAAATGCACTGAGCTACCTCAGCAGAGAAATCACACACATGATATTCTACAGGTAGGCATGTAGTATTTTCAAGTCTTGAAGTGAAGGTCCAAACTAAAAAGGGACAGATTTCTGTACTGTTTCATTTCTTAAAGGGGTTTTCCAGGAGCAACGTATTTATGACCTATCTATAAGATATTGGTTAGCAGCATGTGATCAGTAGGCACTGCAATGATCACCTGTTAGTAGCTGTTTTCGAGCTGGAGAACCACAGCGCCAAACACAGTGTAGTGGCCATTCTAAAGTGGCCAAGCTAAAGCTTCTATTCATGTGAATACATTCTGAGGTACTGGAGTACCAGCAAAGTAGATGAGCTACAGGTATTGTTGACCTATCCTCAGGATGGGATATCTACATCAGGTAAGTAGGGTTCTGACACCCGGCATGCCCTCTGATCAGCTGATTCAGGCTGCCGCAGTAGAAGCTCTGCAGTGTACGGAGCTAGAGGCAGACAGCCCTGTACACTATAGTGACTGTGGTAGGTTACTGCAGCTCAGCTCCCATTCAGGTGATCAATATCTGTAGCACGGAGAACCCCTTTAAGGGTACATCCACAATAGTTTCCTTATCAGTTCCGCATGAATCAGCAAGGAAATATGTAGCAGCAACTCCAGCAGATTTTGGTGTGGTTTTGCTTGTGGATTTCACAGAATACTCACCTTCCCTGGCTCCCTTACCTTGTTCAATATTGGTCTATGGACAATTCCTCCTCTTGCAGTGATGTGTCTTCCCATGTGATTGCTGCGGCCTGTGATTGGCTGCCATGACCACATGTGATGAAACATTGTTGCAGGAGGCCGATTTGTACAGAGCCACAGAGAGGTGAGTATAGTGGTTTTTTATTTTGAAGAAGTGGATTTTTATTTATTTAGGACTTACAGATTTTGCTGCAGATCCAGAGGTAATCTGTCCCTAAATCCACAACGATTTGGGTTTGATGCAGATTATGACTTCCACACCTAACTCAATGGGGAGAATCCCCAACCAACCCAAGACATAGCCAGGTCAGACACCGAACCACTGCAAATTGAAAAATCTGCACAGAAGGTAATTTTCTGCAGCGTGTGGATGAGATATATACAGATACATAGAGTTTATACAGATTTTATTCAGTTTTCTGGTTCTATAATCCACTGTGGGTTTTCCTTTTGTTATTCCAGATGGTAAATCTGCAGTAATTCTGTTGCATGTGGATGATCTTTAAGGGGCTACAGTCACCCTTTTCATGACCTGAGTCATAGGATTAAAAGGGGTTGTAGTGCAAAGATATTGATGACCTATGCTCATGTCTCCCCGCCTCTCTGGGACATTGATTTTATTAGCATTTTTACACCATTCACTACAGTTTTAGAAGGTAGATGTGGTTAGCTTGTTGAACTAACCTAGTAAATCTTACTCTAGTAAAGGGTGATAAATGTTAGTGGAAAGATATGCAGTAAGCCCATAGGGGGAGAGACTGGAGGAAGGGAGTGGAAGTTGTGGCACTGATAGGAGTTGTAGTGGTTCACGGTGGCTGCCCTAACTCCCAACACTCCCTGGGGCTGTGCAGTGAGTGGAGGACACCCTTTCTTTCCTCAGGGCACACCCTGGATTGTGGATCCTGCCTGACGTTGGATGGTGTTCTCTTGATGTTATGTAGATGGGTGCAAGGCTGGAGGGCAGATGCAGGGGCTGGCGGATGGATGGTTAAGTCAATGACTAGGCCTGTTTGATTGCAATAAAAAAAAGTCTCTCTTTACTGAATAGATAATTGGAGTACTAGCACAGTTCTGAGGTATATAACAGAGTAGGCTTCTTCCAATAGTTGCATATTGGGAGGACCAATAGTAGTAGCAATTCTTTCAAATAACCACAGGTGCATGGGCGTAGGGATCACCATAGCAGCCATAGCAATGGCTATGGGGCCCAACGCCACTGGGGGCCCGGGCCATGGCTAAGGATTTTTTTTATTTTTTTATTATTCATGTGGCATAGCTACAGGGGTCGCAGGCCCCTCCAGGACAGACAGAGAAAGCGCTATGTGCAGGGCCTGCAGGCTGTGGGCGGTGCAATAGGGCATGGCCGGAGGCAGAGAGGCATACCTGCAATGAGGAGATATAGTGGTCCCGCTCCCAGTCTGGGCGGCAGTCCTACTGGCCGGAAGTGGAGGAGGCAGAGGGTACAGCGAAGCTGCTGGGCCTGGCAGCGCTGCTGGAGTGTGGGCACGCAGACGTTCTAGTGGCTGTGTGGTGAGGGCTGGCTGACTCTGGGACTGGTAAAACTTACTCTGGAGTCCTGGACCATTATATCTGGGGAGGAGGGGGGAGCAGGACCCTGGAGGTCTGGACCAGTACATTTAAGGAGAAGGGGGGGGGGGGGGGGCAAGACCCTGGAGGTCTGGACCAGTACATTTAAGGAGAAGGGGGGAGCAGGACCCTGGAGGTCTGGTCTGGACCATTATATAGGGGGGGAAGGACACTGGAGGTCTGGACCATTCTATTTAGGGGGGAGCAGGACCCTGGAGGTCTGGACCATTATATAGGGAGGAGGGGGAGCAGGACCCTGGAGGTCTGGAACATTATATATTGGGAGTAGGGGGAAGCGGGATCCCCAAGGTCTGGACCATTATATCTGGGGAGGAGGGGGGAGCAGGATCCTGGAGGTCTGGACCATTATATAGGGGGGAACAGGACACTGGAGGTCTGGACCATTCTATTTAGGGGGGAGCAGGACCCTGGAGGTCTGGACCATTATATAGGGAGGAGGGGGGAGCAGGACCCTGGAGGTCTGGACCATTATATATTGGGAGTAGGGGGAAGCAGGATCCTGGAGGTCTGGACCATTATATTTAAGGAGAAGGGGGGATCAGGACCCTGGAGGTCTGGACCATTATATTTAAGGGGGGGAGCAGGACCCTGGAGGTTTGGACCATTATATTTAAAGAGAAAGGGGGGGGGGAGCAGGATCCTGGAGGTCTGGACCATTATATAGGGGGGAGCAGGACCCTGGAGGTCTGGACCATTATATTTAGGGAGGAGGGGGAAGCAGGACCCTGGAGGTCTGGACCATTATATAGGGAGGAGCAGGACCCTGGAGGTCTGGACCATTATATATTTCGAGTAGGGGGAAGCAGGATCCTGGGGGTCTAGACCATTATATATGGGGAGTAGGGGGAAGCAGGATCCTGTAGGTCTGGACCATTATATATGGGGAGTAGGGGGAAGCATGAACCTGGAGGTCTGGACCATTATATAGGCAGGAGGGGGGAGCAGGACACTTGATGTCTGGACCATTATATCTGGGGACTGGCGGTGGAAGATTTAGGGTGGGAGGTCTAGGAGCAGGACCCTGGAGGTTTGGACCATTATATTTAAAGAGAAAGGGGGGGGGGCAGCAGGATCCTGGAGGTCTGGACCATTATATAGGGGGGAGCAGGACCCTGGAGGTTTGGACCATTATATTTAAAGAGAAAGGGGGGGGGAGCAGGATCCTGGAGGTCTGGACCATTATATAGGGGGGAGCAGGACCCTGGAGGTCTGGACCATTATATTTAGGGAGGAGGGGGAAGCAGGACCCTGGAGGTCTGGACCATTATATAGGGAGGAGCAGGACCCTGGAGGTCTGGACCATTATATATTTCGAGTAGGGGGAAGCAGGATCCTGGGGGTCTAGACCATTATATATGGGGAGTAGGGGGAAGCAGGATCCTGTAGGTCTGGACCATTATATATGGGGAGTAGGGGGAAGCATGAACCTGGAGGTCTGGACCATTATATAGGCAGGAGGGGGGAGCAGGACACTTGATGTCTGGACCATTATATCTGGGGACTGGCGGTGGAAGATTTAGGGTGGGAGGTCTAGGAGGGGTGTGGGGATGTTGGGGTGGGAGGTCCTGGAAGGGTGTTTGGGTGGGCGCTCTGGAAGGGGTGGGGGTCTGAGAGGTATGTGGGGGTGGGAGATCCAGGAGAGGGGGGCCCAAAAAAAAATGTTGCTATGGGGCCCAGTCATTTCTAGCTACGCCCCTGCACAGGTGTGCAATTTCATTCTCACTAACTCTTTCTGCAATGCCCAGTCTGCAGGGGTGGAGAGCTCAGATCTGGATGGCCAGTCCATCTCCAAAGTGTGGTGAGCAACCAAGCAAAATATCATTTCCACAAGCAGTAAAGTCTTATTGCCATAAACGTCTGGTACCTTACTGTCTGAATCCAACATGACCTTGATGGTTCTAAACCTTCTGTGGATGTCTGTTCTCCTTCCTTCAGGAGTAGTCTCTCAGTTAAGTTGTCCCCTGGCAGCTTTTCAGTCTCAGGAATGGTGTTTCCTGGATGAGGCTTTTCTTTGGGCCTCCTTGGCAGGAGCTCACACATGCAGATGTTGACTCTAGCTCTACTCAGATAGGATTCTCTACTAGCCACGGGGTGAGACCAGCCCATCACCCTGGGAATTAGGCTAAGGCCAATTTCACATGAGCATGTTCACTGTGTGGACTCTTCTGACCGAGCCGGTCTGAAAACAAATGCGGTCACCGGTGGCTATTCTCGGAACTGCCTGCTCCCGCTGACCGCATTTGTTTTCAGAGCGGCTCGCACACAGGCACAAGTAAGGGCTTACCTGCGCCTCGCCGGACTTGTGAAAAAAAATGGCAGCCCGCATATGTTCACGGGCGAACAATGCAAACTGCCCATCACTGGTTAGGACTGGCAATGTTAACTGTTTGTTGTCCATACACAACCATGTGGGATACACAATGCATAAGAGACAAATGTTTTTAGCATTAAAGAGGTTGTCCCACAAAAAAATATTCTACAGCACATGGCTCTGAATATTTTTTGTAATTGCATGTAATTACAATTTCAGCATAGCCAACAACAACATAGCCAGAGTTATTCAATAAAATGTATCTATATAGCGCCACCTGCAGTTTCTTTTTTACCTTATTTCTTTGTGCTGCTCACTTAGGGTACTTTCACACTAGAGTTGTTAGAATCCGGCAAGCCGTATACAAACGGATAGCTCTTTTTTCCGGATTCATTAGTCTCATCCAGTATCATCCGGAATAACGGATCCGGTATTAAAATGTGGTATTTTCAATAGTGAAACTAGCGCCTCCTATATCCCGGCGCATGCGCAGACCGGAAAAACGGATCCAGCAATTTCCAAAACACTTGGTACCGGATCCGACATTAATACATCTCTATGGAAATAATGCCGGATCCGGCAAGTGCGATATTGTGCCAGGATTTTTTCCGGAAAAAATACTGCAGCAATCTGCGTTATTTTGTCCGGTCAAATACCGTACAAGGGACGGAACGGAAGACATCCTGAACGGATTGCTTTTCATTCAGAATGCATTAGGACAAAACTGATGTTTTTTTTTTCGATATTGAGACCCTTTACTGGAATTCAATGCCAGAAAAGAATGACGCTAGTGTGAAAGTACCCTAAGATGGCGCACATGCTCAATTTTATTCTTCAACTGCCTCCTGAGCTGTAATAGGGGGAGAGCTGCAACAGAATGGACACGCCCCCTGAGCTGCAGCAGAAAAGACGCTCCCCTTGAGCTGTCAGATTGATATAAATCTAGCAGAGCAATGAATGTGGAGATCTCTGGATCCATGTGAGGTGCAGGGCTGGTTCTAGCTTTGTTAGAAAGAGACTGTCATGTACTATATGCCGTCTGATTTTCATTTTCTAGCATTAGTCATGGGAGAACCCCCTTTAAATCATAACATATAATTTTTTTAAAACTCAAATTTATCAAACATTGTGTGACATTTAATAAATTGCAAATGACGGCAACACAGACTCCTGCAAACTGACATTAAGGCCGCCTGCATGCGGGTGCAGGTGAACGCACATCAGATCCGTGCTAATTTCTGTACGGATTTATGTGGATTTCTGCAGGATATGGCCTAATGTACACGAACGTTGTTTGTTTCCGTGTCCATTCGTTTTTGTTTTTTTTTGGGAATAGGATGTGGACCGATTCATTTCAATGGGTCCGCAAAAAATGCGGACAGCACACCGTGTGTTGTCCGCATCAGTATGTCCGTTCCTTAGCCCCGCAAAAAAAATAGAACATGTCTCATTCTTGTCCATTTTAGGCATTGTTACAATGGATCCGCAAAAAAAACAACGGATGGCATACAGATGTCATCCGTTTTTTTTGCGGACTGCAAAACACATACGGTCCTGTGCATGTAGCCTATCCATACCAAAGTCAGCGGATTTTGGTGCAGATTTGATGCAGTTTTGCCGCAGATCTCACCCTTCTATTGAAAAGGGTGTAATCTGTAGTTAAAGCAGCAAACATAATTGACCTGCTATTTATTCTGAAATCCGCACGGCAGGTCAATTTCTGCACGCAACGTCATACACTTTGCTGGTACGGTAATACCCTGCAATTTTTCTGCACCCAAATCTGTGCAGAAAAGCTGCACTTATTCCCAGCGTGTGCAGGTGGCCTAAAGATTCCCTTCCTGATACATCTTCCCCTTAAAGTCCATACAAGACACATGAATTATGGAACAGAAGGCCTTGTTTGCAGTTGGTAACAGGTGCCTGAATGAGCCTGGACAAACAAGTGCTGTGATCCGATGCTACATAAGGCTTGGCCTATTTATGATATTTGCTCTGTGTGGATAAGAAACCTGCTGCACATGATCTCTCGCAAGGAAGTTTCTTGGGCTGAGATGCACAGTGAAGCGTGCAAGCTCCTTAACTCATTACATACCAAAGATTCTGCTGTCCATAAGCAAATCAAAGCCGCGCAGTCTCCTGCTGTGTACGGAATGTACTCAATGTATAGTGTACGTAAATAGAGCCTGGCGGAGAGCAGGAATTCTAGGAAAATCACCTTTAGTTTCTGGAACCAATTAGCACTAGGCCCTCTAAGAGCTGTCATACATAGCTACATAAGCACAGCATTGTATAAGCAGAAGACAGGCTGCCCTAAAATATTGCGCTGAGTGACATCAGAGCAAATAGAGGGTGTTCAATTTTATTTGCAGAGTCGGAGAACGAATCTGTGTACATACAAATGCTCTAGTCCAGGTCCAAGAGTCATTGGCGGATCCCCATATGTGCGCGCTTGTCAAACAGGGCAGGGTACTCAAAGCTTCAGTGACCTTTTACCTACATTCTCCGTCAAAGGCAAAAAAAATTCCCATACATACCAATCCACTGTTTTGCTGCTTTTAGACTTGACTTGAGAAAACGAGTGCATTGACTTCAGACCTGCAATCTCAGTGTTTGGCCTCATGCACACGGCCGTTCCGTGCATTGGGAACCGCAATTTGTGTTCCCCAATGCACAGGCAACGTCCGTGCGGCGGCCGGGACGGATCAAGACCCATTCAACTTGATCCATCCGCAGCGTAAAAAAATAGAATTTTTTTGTGGTGTGGAGGCACGGACAGAAACACCACGGAAGCACTCTGTAGTGCTTCCGTGGGGTTTCGTGCCTGCGCTCCGCACCACAGCTCCGGATTGCGGACCCATTCAAGTGCGGGCAACAATTAGGCCACGGCCAGGGACTAGTGGTATGCTGACAATGACCTGAAGGGCCCCTTTACTGGATCTGACTGGTTGTGTTATGCAGAATTAGATGAATTTACGATGAATTTATAATGTCATACGCCCAGGGTATGTTCACACATGCAGGTTTTGATCAGGTTTTTTTATGCAGCTTTAGAAGCCAAAACAAGGAGTGGATTCAAAAGTAGTATCAATATTTACGGGAGTTGTTTCTTATCCCCTATCCACAGTATTAGGCCTCCTGCACATGGCCATATGTGTTTTGCGGTCTGCGAATCCACAACATACAGATGCAGTCTGTGTGAATCTTGCGATTTTCGCTGTTAAAAATTCATTTTTTTTTTTTGCGAAACGGACAAGAATGGGACAAGTTCTATCATTTGTGGCCCGGTTGCATGGATACCATCCTTCTGCTATCTGTTTTTTGTGTGGAATGAATGGGCCAATGAACAAAAAATATGGTTGTGTGGCATAAGGGATAACTAATTGCTAGGGGTCCAACCTTTGGGGCCCCCACCAATCCCAGAAATGGGGATCCCATGTCCCCGTCTTGCCAAGCATGCACCCTGCCACTCCACTCATTCTCTATGGTACAGCCCGTGATAGTAGAGTACAGCGTTTGGTTGTTTCCCAGTAGTCCTATAGAGGATGCATGGAGCAGCAGGGTGCATGCTTGGCCTACCGGACAATTCATTCCCATTCTAGGGATCGGAGGAGCCCACCGTGCAATATTAAATGGTGCCATTAGAAAGTACAACTTGTACCACAAAAAAATAATGGTTATGTGAATGTAAAAATAAAAAAGTTATTGCTCCAGTAAGAAAGGTAGTAAAAAAACTGAATAAATGGAAAACACAAACACACATTGCACCTGCAGTTTTTGGAGGTCTATATGATAAAAAAAAATGTTGGGCAATAGGGGATAAAATGCCACACCCAGAGCATGTGGTGATTGCATAGGTCCTGCCTGACCTGAGACCACCTTGGCGGGGGTAGGTGGGCACAGATGTGTTTTGATCAAAATATATTGGCTAAGAGTCTCAGATTTGATTACATCAGAATGAGGTCCATATATAATGCTTGCATTATCTTTTTTTCTGTGATTTTTTTAAATAAATGTAGCCAGGGACATCAGCATATTAATTTATGATATCGTGCAGGATGTTTTTATCTTAGTTTTTTTTTTTTTTATCTCTTTTCTGTGATTTTTGTTTATTTTGTAGTATAGGCTTGAGGGAGTGGCACATGTGAATACGCTCTTATTTTATTTTGGGAGTAGCATTCCTGTGCACTTTTGCCCTTCCTATCAAACAGACCGCCTTGATTAGGTGGTGCATACGGGTGTGCTCGCTCCTCCTCTAATTGGTTGCTGGATACACCTGGAGGTGACTAAGAGCAGCACATTATATACGCAGAGTCTGTGCTCCTGAACACAGATACTCAACAGCATAGGTAGGTTTAGCGTAGGACCTGCCTGACCTGAGACCACCTTGGCGAGGGTAGGTGGGCACAGATGTGTTTTGAGCAAAACATATTGGCTAAGAGTCTGAGATTTTATTACATCAGAATGAGGGCTTAGTCCACGTATAATGCTTACATCTATTTTGTTAGTGCAATTTTTTTTTTCTGGAACAAATGCCATTGACTCAAAAAACTCTCAAGAGTGGAAAACACCACTACGACTGCAATTTGCGGTCCCCAATGCACGGGCATCAAGTGGGGTTCTTTGCTTCCATTCCGCACTGCACCTTCCAGATTGCACACCCATTAAAGTGAACCGGCCGGGCCCGTATTGTGGCCCGCGAACCGTGGGTCCACTATTTACGGGCCCTGCCGGTTGTGCACCGCACAAGATCCTGTGCATGAGCCTTAAAGAGGTTGGCCCACAAAAAACACTTATTACCTGTCCACAGGATAGGTGACAAATATATGATTGCTGGGGGGAATGACTGCTGGGACCCCACTGATCACGAGAACCGGGGTCCCGTCATTTCTGTTTGAAAAGAGTGGTGGTCACACATGTGCACTACCCCTTCATTCAGAGAAAGTATTGTAAAGTGTTTCAGGACTGTGGTCGCAATCCAGGACTCCATCACTAAATCAGGGAATCAGGACCCACGAAAAAAAGGAACGTGCCCCATGTGTGGCTCCTAAGCAACACTGTAGCCTTCCAAGTAATGTAATGTATCAGGGTTCACCGGGGTTGTTACATTGTTGCAGTCGTCTGGCTCCTGTCTTGTTTATGCAGAGTGGTGGTAAGGAGGTGTTCCTGGCTGCAAGGTGTCGCCGTATGATCGCTCTGCATCAAAACAAGTCTGACTCATGATCACTTTCCAGGGGAGGATTGTCTGACTGCCTTGTTTATATCTAATTCTTGGCGAGACGATGCAGTGAGTCCAGACTATACGTTCTGTACTTTGTGGCTAACGTATTCCATCTGTTATCTAAAATCATCTTATATGGAGAAATACACCAAGAACGTGAAGTGTCAACAAGTTGCTGACAGTTTCGTTTTCATTTACAAGAGTCTCTCAATCACGGGAGATCGGATCTTTCAGCCCGCACTTAAAATCATTGTCTCTGTGAAGCAGATCATTCTGTATAAACAGGCATCTGCTGCCCAGAAAGAATGAAACTGTATGGGGACAAGTGATTGCCGTAGCCATTGCTTGCCCCCATTTACATTCATGTAAATGCAGCCCCCATCTTCCTGACTAGCAAGCAATTATCAGGAACGTTTTGTTCATTCCTGATAATTGCCTGCTAAACAGGTCCGAGTAAAAGGACCTTAAGGCTGGGTTCACACCTGAGCGTTTTACAGCGCGTTCCTACGCGCTGTAAAACGCACAACAGGCAAGAACCAATGATTCCCTATGGGAATGGTTCTCACCTGGGCGTTTTACAGCGCGTACGATCGCGCTGTAAAACGCCCGACGCTCAAACAAGTGCTTGAGCTTTTTTTTGGGCGTTTGTCGCGCGTTCCCGCACATAGATATTCGGGAACGCGCGACAATGTGTGCACCCCTGTCTCTGTATGCGCGATTGTAAACGCCCGTACAATCGCGCATACAGAGCGCTCGTTTCAGAACGCTCAGGTCTGAACCCAGCGTAAGGCTACTTTCACACTAGCGGCACGGACCTCCGGCAGGCTGTTCCGTCAGGTGAACAGCCTGTTGGATCCGTCCTGCCGCTAGTGACCGTGTGCCTCCGGACTGCCGCTCCAGCGAGGCGCGGCAGCGCACGGCGAGAGGCTGCTGGAATAAATGTCGGACATGTCGTAGTTTTATTCTGGCAGCCTCTCGCCGTGCACTGCCGTGCCTCGCCGGAGCTCCGCCCCCATTATAGTCAGTGGGGACGGAGCGGCAGTCCGGAGGCACACGGTCATTAGTGGCAGGACGGATCCGACAGGCTGTTCATCCGACGGAACAGACTGCCGGAGGTCCGTGCCGCTAGAGTGAAAATAGCCTTACAGTCTATTCACACATCCGTATGTGTTTTGAGGATCCACGGATCTGCTAAATACAGATACCGTCAATGAGTGTTCCGCATTTTGCGGACCGCACATCGCCGGCACTATAATAGAAAATGCCTAATTTTGGACAAGAATAGGACATGTTCTATTTTTTTGGGGAACGGAATTGTGGAACCAGAAGTGCGGCTCTGCAATTCCGGATCCGGGCAGCACATAGTCTGGTCTCATAGAAATTAATGGGTCCACAAATCCGTTCCGCAAAATGCGGGACAGAATTGCGGACGTGTGAATGGAGCCTTAAGAGGTTATCAAATTCCTATAATCCCCTTTTGTTAATTACCTTCTGATTGGGTGATCAGTTAAGACTAGAGCACCTATTCCATGCTGGGAAGGTGGTGAGCTATCAACACGAATTACATTTACTCTAAAACTCTAAAATCCCTATAATGACCCCCAGAATGCCTGGGACTCTCCTCTAGAGCATACTTACCTGCTGTTGGCTGCTCCCCCCATCACCAGATGTTTTGATCCACGCGACGGGGAGATGCAGCGGATGCAGGGATCTGGAAGAACGCAGGTGCCAGGGAGCAGGTAAGTATGCTGTAGAGGAGGGCCCCGGGCATTCTAGGGGTCATTATAAGGATTGTATAACTCCTTTAAATGGGTTGTATCATCTCAGACTTTTATGGCATATCGCAAGGATATTCCATCAAAGTCAGATAGCTGCAGCTCCCACTTCTGGAACCCACTCCTATCTCCAGAACGGGTCCCTCAAAGTGAAGGACAGCCATTGCGCACGCCTGGGTGCTCTCAGTTCAGTGCTATGTGTGTTCCACAAATGACCGAGAAAGCACGCTCAGTTATCAAATAGTGGTGAATGGTGAGCACACCACACATGTGAAGCCACCCTCCGTTCACCTGTATTGGACTGCTGGAAATAGCCAAGCTAGCGATCAGCTATTTTCAGAACTCCCATAGCAGTGAACGGAGGGTGGCTGTACTTGCACAGTGTGGTCTCCGACTCTTTAGGGGGCCTGGAGATAGGTGTGGGTGATATGCCATCAATGTCTGAGATGAGACACCCATTTAAGACAGATAAAGCAAAGTCCTTACATATAACACGATGCAAAAACTAAAAGGAAAATTAGTTCAAATGTTATCCCCAATGTTTGGGGAGGGCGCCACAGGGCAAAATAATGGCACAGATACACACCTAGAAATAGTTTTTCTCGAACACCACATGGACTGTAGCCTGAGAAACATCTTGTACATGCCACAGTGTACATGCAATCTTCAGTATATTGGTTGCACAATCCAAACATTTGAACCAAAACCATTCAAACATTAGACGTGAGTATGCAGCATTCTGCTCCAAACTACTGTAAACTGCAGAGGGTTAACAAACTGTATATGCTTTAATATGTAATACATACATATGTGTACATGTTAAACATAGGCCATATTTTTAGCCACCACTAGGTGGGGCTGGTGTCACCATTTATATAAAAGAGGGCAGAACATTCTAGTGTCAATTTAGTTTAGCGCCTAGCCCTAGGAAGCACAAGTATGTAGCTGACAGGTCAGCTCATCTTGGACCTGATGCCATTCAGGATAGAGCCAGAACATCTCCAGGAAGTGGATTAGATGCAAAACAGGTGTAGAGAAAGACCTGTAGAGGTGACTAGTCTTAAAGAGGACTTTATTCACTCTACAGCACCTTTGTTCAGGAGAAGCCTCCGGTCCCTGAGCACACTCCAGTGGAAGAGTGGATTAGCAACCTGTACAAATAATGTAGCAGAAGTGCATGCCTGCAGAGGAGGGGAATGCCCTTATTGGTTGCAAGATGTTGCTTAAAGTGATGTATCACCTCACATCTGAATGCTAAGGTACCAGTCAGTTAGCTAAGTGCAGAGTTAGGACTCATGCACACGACCGTGGTTTTTGTCAGCATCTGATCCGCATTTTTTGCTGGTTGGATGCGGACCTATTCACTTCAATAGCGTTGAAAAAGAGGCGTGCAGTCCGCATCTGTATGTCCGTTCCATGGCCCCACAAAAAAATAGAACATTTCTACATTGTTCTATAGAGGCCATGATGTTCCGTTCCACATAATGTGAAATGCGCATGGCCAGTATCCGTGTTTTGCGGATCCACAATTAGCTTTAAAGAGACACCTTTTGCCCTATCTGTGGATACTGCATTTCTGTATAACATCAGCAGGTCCTTTGCAAGTTAGAACTGTCCTGCACTGTTTGCCTTTGAATTCTTCAGTAAAGAAAACATTCTGCACAACAACGGGGTCCCTGCCTCGCACCGTAAAACCGTCAACGCCAAGGGCACCTTGACTTGCATCAGGCAGGACAATCCCAAGAACTGTAGTGTGCCCTGGAGGGAAGAACTGGTGCGGTGGTCCTTTAGCCGTCAGGCCTGCACATGACATCACAACATCATGGAGAGACATTGGGGGAGATTTATCATCTGCCTTGTGCCAGAAAAGTGACTTTAAAGAGTTGCAAGCTGTGGGTTTGTGACTTTTTAAATGTGACTTTTTGAAAAGAAAAAAAAAAGGGTTGCAAGTGCCTCTTTTTACGCTGCCCTCATCACTTTTCCAAAAGGGGCGTGACAAGGGCAGGAAAGGGGCGTGACCAACAGCCGAATTCATTCATCTTAATTTACATCAGTTTTCTGGTGCAAATAAAACCAGAAATCTAAAGCAGCTCTGAGAGTGGCACATGGACTACCAAAGGATGCACCTAATTTAAGACGAGGTGTGCACCTCATCATAAATTAAACGCATCCTCCATCAGCGCAGGGGATATCAACACCAATCTAGAAAGCACCAATCTTTATAAGTCTCTCCCATTGTTTGTTGCCCAGTCCACAGAGTTAGGACTCATCAGTGTACAAACCGGATTCCCAAAAAGTTGGGACACTAAACAAATTGTGAATAAAAACTGAATGCAATGATGTGGAGATGGCAAATGTCAATATTTTATTTGTAATAGAACGTAGATGACAGATCAAACGTTTAATCCGAGTAAATGTATCATTTTAAAGGAAAAATACGTTGATTAAAATTTTCACGGTGTCAACAAATCCCCAAAAAGTTGGGACAAGTAGCAATAAGAGGCTGGAAAAAGTAAATTTGAGCATAACGAAGAGCTGGAAGACCAATTAACACTAATTAGGTCAATTGGCAACATGATTGTGTATAAAAAGAGCTTCTCAGAGTGGCAGTGTCTCTCAGAAGCCAAGATGGATAGAGGATCACCAATTCCCACAATGTTGCGCAGAAAGATAGTGGAGCAATATCAGAAAGGTGTTACCCAGCGAAAAATTGCAAAGACTTTGCATCTATCATCATCAACTGTGCATAACATCCTCCGAAGATTCAGAGAATCTGGAACAATCTCTGTGCGTAAGGGTCAAGGCCGTAAAACCATACTGGATGCCCGTGATCTCCGGGCCCTTAAACGACACTGCACCACAAACAGGAATGCTACTGTAAAGGAAATCACAGAATGGGCTCAGGAATACTTCCAGAAACCATTGTCAGTGAGCACAATCCACCGTGCCATCCGCCGTTGCCAGCTGAAACTCTACAGTGCAAAGAAGAAGCCATTTCTAAGCAAGATCCACAAGCTCAGGCGTTTTCACTGGGCCAGGGATCATTTAAAATGGAGTGTGGCAAAATGGAAGACTGTTCTGTGGTCAGACGAGTCACGATTTTTGGAAATCTGGGACGCCATGTCATCTGGACCAAAGAGGACAAGGACAACCCAAGTTGTTATCAACGCTCAGTTCAGAAGCCTGCATCTCTGATGGTATGGGGTTGCATGAGTGCGTGTGGCATGGGCAGCTTGCATGTCTGGAAAGGCACCATCAATGCAGAAAAATATATTCAGGTTCTAGAACAACATATGCTCCCATCCAGACGTCATCTCTTTTAGGGAAGACCCTGCATTTTTCAACAAGATAATGCCAGACCACATTCTGCATCAATCACAACATCATGGCTGCGTAGGAGAAGGATCGGGTACTGAAATGGCCAGTCTGCAGTCCAGATCTTTCACCTATAGAGAACATTTGGCGCATCATAAAGAGGAAGGTGCAACAAAGAAGGCCCAAGACGATTGAACAGTTAGAGGCCTGTATTAGACAAGAATGGGAGAGCATTCCTATTTCTAAACTTGAGAAACTGGTCTCCTCGGTCCCCAGACGTCTGTTGAGTGTTGTAAGAAGAAGGGGAGATGCCACACAGTGGTGAAAATGGCCTTGTCCCAACTTTTTGGGGATTTGTTGACACCATGAAATTCTGATTCAACATATTTTTCCCTTAAAATGGTACATTTTATCCGTTTAAACTTTTGTTCCGTGATTTATGTTCTATTCTGAATAAAATATTAGAAGTTGGCACCTCCACATCATTGCATTCAGTATTTATTCACGATTTGTATAGTGTCCCAACTTTTTTGGAATCTGGTTTTTAGAAAATTACACATATATGCAGGGCTGTAGCTTGCAGCTCCTGGACCTCAGTGCAAAATCTGTACCATAGCCAACTTCCATCAACTGATGATCCCGTAGTCACTGCCCCTTTAACCCCTTAATGACCAGGCCTGAAAGAGCCTTAATGACCAGACACTTGTTTAACAATTCTGCGCAAGTGGTGGTTTAACATCCTTACCTATTTTACTTGTTTTGCTATTGAAATTATTTTTGCAACATTCTTGACATTCTTTAGATATGCAAATGACCCCAAAATAAATTATTTTAGTCATTTTGACACCTAATAGGTATAGTCTTATCTGAAGAGCGATGGCAGTGGGGATGGTATGGGTTGGCGTGGGCATTTTGTTTTCTTTATTTGTATTTTATCTCCACAGGATTACTTTTCATTGGCAGAGCCGATCCATCAGCTGTGCTGGGAGAAAGCGCTTCCTCTATTCACTGTAGAGTGCGCGTTCAGCAATATGTACGGTAGAAAACACAAGGCAGGAGCTTTAAACCCGTGTTGTACATTTACAATGGCAGGGGTTTAAAGCCCATGAGCTGCACATGTACGGCACAGGGTTGCAATCAGGATAAAATACAGTTGTTTTATAATGTTGTAAAGGGCCAAAAACACTAATAACCGGCCCTTTAAAGAAATACTGCCATAGGAGGTCCTGTCGTGAGCTTTTCATATTAACGACTTCATTTAACGGGCAATTTTCCATTTTTGCGTTTTTATTTTTCACTCCCTTTCCTGAGCCATAACTTTAAATTCTTCTACTGCATGGGGGCTTGTTTTTGTGGTATAAGTTGTACTTATATGATAGCGCCATTTAACATTGCATACGATGTAGTGGGAAGCTGAGAAAAATCCAAATGGAGTGGAACTGAAAAATAAAAACGCAAGTCCACCAATGTTTTATGGGTTTTGTTTTTATGACCTTTCTTATGCAGTAAAACTGACCTGTTACCTTCATTCTCCCAGTCAGTACAATTACAACGATACCACATTTATATAGTTTTTCTTCAGTTTTAATACTTAACCCCTTAGTAACCTCCAATATGCCTTTTTACGGCATATAAGGGACCTTAGGCTGGGCAACCTTTTTATGGCCCAGTCTAAGCGATACACTAGTCCCCCGTGCAGTGAGGGCTCAGCTCTCACATAAGAGCCGCGGTCCTGCTCTAACAGCCCAGACGGGCAGGAGTGCCGATCCAGGCTGTTTAACCCCTTACATACCGCGGGCAACGTCAGCAGCCCCACACATGCGATCGAGGGGTGCCAATGTATGTAAAGGGTGGCTGGGGCCTGGTATAGGCCCCAAGCCAACCTTGAGTGTTTTCCAGCAGGCTGTGCCTCTCTTGTGCAGCCTACTGGTCAATGTCATTATAGCAATGAAATTAAAATGCAATGCACTATAGGCATAGTGCATTTTATTTTAGAAGCAATCAGAATATTGTCTGGTATAGTCACCTTGTGGGAATATTAAGTGGTAAAATAAAAAAGTTTAAAAAAACCAAAAATTTCAATTAAAAAAAATGCTTTTTTTTCCATTTAAAATACTCTTTTTAATCAAATAAACTGCAAAAATAAAATCTCCCCCACATGTTTGGTATCAACGCATCTGTAACGACTCGCACTACACAAATATCATGTAAATTATCCCCTAACATATACACCATAAATAAAAACAAAAAAATACCAGAATTGCTCATTTATCCTTAGTTGCCACCGAAATAACTTATAATAAGCGATCAAAAAGTGGAATTTACCCCAAAATGATACCAATAAAAACTGCAAGTCGTTCTACAAAAATCAAGCCCCCCACACAACTCCATAGAAAGAAAAAGAAAAAAGTTATGGGTCTTTGGAAGCAGTGATGCAGGGGTTTTATTGTGCAAAAGTAGTAAAACGAAAAAAAAAAAAAACTATATGTGTTTGGTATCGCTGTAATCATACTGACCCAGAGAATAAAGATATTATGTTATTTATACAAAAAAATGAACGCCGTAACATTTATAATGTGAAAACTCAGTGGCAGTATTGCTGTTTTTTCCCCATCCCCCTCCCAGAAAGAGTTAATAAAAGTTAATCAGACAGTTGTGCGTACCCAAAAATAACACAGTTAAAAACTACAACTTGTCCTGTAAAAAACAAGCCCTCATACAGCTACATAGTCGGAAAAATAAAAAAGTTATAGCTCTTGGAAGGCGACGATGAAAAAAGGGAGAAAAACGTATGTTGAGTGTGTTCTGACACTGGGGTGGCACCAAAGCTCCACTGTAGGCAGAGTAGATGGAGAATCTCTCTGTCCCTGTGCTGTGATAGTGATTGACCTCAGAGTGATGCAGAAGCCCAGAGTGATTTCTCGAGATGTATCTTTTCTTCTCAGACCAGCCTGTGTGAAGACCTCATTCCAGGGCCTTAGGAATGAGGTCTTCACATAGCCTGGTCTCAGAAGATAAGATACATCTCATGAGAATACGCTGGCCTTCTGCATCGCTCTAGGGGGAATATCTACAGAATTAAGGGGCCTTAAAGGCTATCTACACCTTTTGGGGGCAATTTGTTTGATTATTGCATCTTACTTATTTTGAGCTAAAAATATTTTTTTAAATTGGCCTTTATTAAAAATATGGCGTCCTGTATTCTGTACAGAGCTGAGATGCTCTTATAGCAAAAGAGCAGTAACATGGTAAAACTTAACTTTTATTATACTAAATAAGAACTCCCACGAACCGGGAGAAAGAAACCCCTTACAAACTTATAAACAGACAAACAAGTGCTGGACCTAAAAAGTTGTGCCACAAGACAAAGGTCAGCGACACACTAGTCTAGGTTCCAACATAAGAGAGGGACCCAAACCGTAATACTGGGTCTAACAAGACGCAATACTCCAGGTATGTACCACAGGGGTAAAGCACGGTCACACACAACACACAGAGTAAGGTCCCTGCGTTCGAGTCCCGTAAACTAGTGCTGGGACAAGCAGGACGCTATATCAAAACACAGAATGGTCTTACCAGTTTTGGTTCAGAAACCTCACTATTCCCACAGTGTGGAGTGTCAGTAGAGGAAACGGTCGCTTCAGGCTTGCGGGCTTTAGATACCAGATGTCCGGATGGTTATACAAGCATTAAGTCCTCAGGTCATCAGTCTTGGCAGTAGGAAAGCCTCAGGGAGAGAAATCTGTCCCTGTTACACCCTACTTGACCTATCCAGCCCTAGTGACCTTACACGGGGTCCGTGCCCTGCAAGGGCTGGCCCCGTCTGGAACCTCACCCTGATCTAGGATCCCTATAAGGCCCTACAGACAAGTCTCAAGAGGCTAAACTGGATACCTGATCAGGGCAAGGGAATTGTACATATAATTTGCCACGATATATTTGCGTGTCCCAACGCGTTTTATCAAATGATCATATCAAGAAAACCATCTGTTCATACTACAAAACCCCATGAATCGTCAGGGGACATGGGGCTTAGTATTGGACTAACTACTGACTGCCTAACTGCTAAAAAGGGGCATATGGCACAACTCTGCAGAATAAGGCTAGTCTGATTACTACTGCAGTGAGGTGTATAGCGTTGCTCCAAAGTATCAATTGAAACAAATATACAAATACAGGGACGGACCCAGTCAGGAAACCGATCCTGCACAGCGTGCACTAGATAGTAAGTGGACAAAGGTACTTATGGTGCTCCTGGAGGGGCGCATGGCAAATATCCGTGGGATTGGGCACCGAACATGGCCGTGTCCCACTGTCAGGCATTCGTTTGCAGCGCTCATTATATTTAAAAGAAGGGGAAGAAGGCCGGCCCCTATGCGTGCGCACGGAGCGACGCCGGCCCGCGTGACCTCACCACATAACATGATAGGGTCAACGTCGGTACGGCGGCAACCCGCATCGTGCAAGCGCATTAGGTCTGACAGATGCCAGAACTCAGTGACGTACCAGTCGACAGTATCCAGATAGCGCACTGCAAATAGAGGGGGTGGAGCTGATAGTCTATAGGTTCAGAGCATCCAGCTGCTACACCTCCACTCTAAGACACTGGGGGATCGATAAATAATCAGCCACCAGTTCATGACTGAGGAGGGGACATTAAAGGCAGGAATCAAAGCGCACCTACCGAGGAGGGAACAACCTACAAAGCAACCCATTAAAAATGATAGCGGGGTGACGAACACTCACCGCTGACCCAGAAAAGGGGGGCAGTAATAAGCGGGCTAAACGGACATCGGGGATCATAAAAAGCACCCGAACTGTAATTGTTCATTTCAGGCCATGGGGGTGGGAGGTGTCAAGTTTAAAAATCCACCAACATTCTCTTTGGAGAATGCGCTTATCCCAATCCCCCCCCCCCCCCCCGTTGCAATTTTTTGACACGCTCGATGTCCATGAAGGTGATGGCTGAAATACACGGCCCCCATGCGCAGTCTGAATGTGTCTCGCTACTGGGGTGTCCCTGACATTGCGTATGTCACCGATGTGTTCGCCCATCCACGTACGTAGTTCCCTACGGGTTTTCCCCACATAAAGCTTACCACACTCACAGGTGAGGAGATAAATTACCCCCACAGTGCGGCAGTTAATGAAATGCTGTATAGAGTGGGTGTAACCCATGGAATCTAACGTAAAAGATTTGCCTTAGACTAACCATCTACAAAAACTGCAATGGTCACATTTGTAGCAGCCTGTGGTCGATCTATCTAGCCACGTCCGTTGTCTTTCAGGGGGACTAAAGTAGCTATGCACAAGTTGGTCTCTGAGGTTGGTGCCTTTCCTAAAAGTAACTGAGGGGTGGGGACTAAGTACCTCGGCCAAATCTGGGTCCATCAACAGGGTGTTGTGGAAATTTTATTATGCGGACATTTTACCTTAGGATGTGTCTGTGTTTTTATAGATTGTCATCTGTCTCCCTTTGTCGGATTTAACCGAAGAAAGCTCTAGCAGAGGGTACATGGGTTGAATCGGGACCAGTGGTAAAACCGTCAGTATGAAAACCTTCTCATGGGCTTGGAGACGTGTTCTCAGTGTGTAGGGGGGTGTTTGCCCGTTTGTGAGCACTAAGTGCAATGTACTGGGTTTCTTCCCTTCAAATGTCTATACACATTAGAGAAGTGAAGTCTGCATAACGGGAGATACATATTATACCTCTGCTGCGGCTTCGCTATCCCTTTCTGGATACATATCTGCTTTTAAGACATGCATATCTGCCTTGTCGGTATACTCGTACCGTATACTGACAATAGCCGTAACAATGTTTCGCAGATAATCTCAAACCTATAAGAACCAGTAGAATGATCTTCACTAGATACTGGTCACTTTGAGTAGTATTGAATGGGGTCCATGCTGACAGTGATGGGGGATGGGCGGCCACCTGGCTGATCAGACAATGGACATGACTCATCCTTCCTTATACAGGGATGGGGTGTGTGCATTGCACTGTTCGGACACGTTAATGCCCTCCCCTGTCCTTTGACATGTACCTGAACTTTCTCATCTTCCTGTGTCATCACTTCCTGTATCCTTGTTACATGAAGTAAGTGGTCGGGTGACTGGCCAGCCCCTTTTCTATTGTTACTGTGACTAAATAAAAGGTGAGCAGACTGTGGAGGAGGGGGGGGGGGGGTGCTCAACAAGAATTCAAGATGGTAACACCTTTGTCTGACTGCGGTTGAGAGATTTACCTTTCCTTACACAAAGTCTGATGCAAGCGGATTTCTACCATTAATATTTCTATAACAGATGGTGAGCTAGCCAGGAGAATGAATGGTTATCTGAAAGCCTGATGCATGCACAGGGTGTTGTAAGGGAATTGTCTGCTCTTTGCAGGAGGACAGAAGATGAACATTCTCAGTGCTTAGTGCAGCCAGAGTCATTGAAACAATCGTTAGAGAGTAATGTGTCTGGGATTAGAGGAAATGTAAGGGCTGTAAGCATTGAAAAGTCTGAGGACTGTGGGTCACATAGTGGATCCGACTCAGGGATGGAAATGGACAATGTGTCTGACCCTGGAGTTGGAAGTGCTAACACAATGCCAGAAGATTCCTCAAATGAGTCTGTGGCAAGTGGACTCAATACAGATAGTAGTGTGGGATCTAGTCATGCTAGGATGATTAATATTGTGCACCAGGTCAAATCGCCATGTGCCCAGACAAGGTATTGTGCAGGGAGACAAGCTATTCGTTGTTTTGCATGCAGGAAATCTGGGCACATTGCACGATATTGTGACATTGCTAATGACAACAGACACAGGTATGTTAAGTACCCCAGAACCACACCTAGAAGTAAAGTGGTTTATTCAGCAATGTGGGGTAATGGTCACAGACATGGTTCTTTGCAAAGGCAGAGAACCCAGGGACAGCCATGGTCATTGATCAATGAAGCAGATTTTAAATCCCAATATGAACAGTTAAAATGTGAAAATGTGAAGCTCAGAGAGGAAAGAGATCGGTTCCTGGAATTCAGTAGAGTTTCTAATTTTTGTGTGCCAGAGAAGGGTAAATTAAGGTCTTTGTAAACCATTTTAACTCTAATACCCAATTTAAATTTATTTTTCCCTTCCCCTAAAAAGAAAAACGGTTTTGGGACCTTCTAATGTTAAATCCTGTTTCTTTGGTAAAATTTATCTGAAGCTGGTTTGGGGCTGGACAAATTAACATTTCAATGACTGGGTGGGTAGAAATTCTCCTGCTCACGGTTTCAGGTGAACCCTCCAAGACATTCATTTGTTAATTCAGACCTATACAGTTGTATGTTTTCCAAACGATTTTTGTTTTTTGTATGTGAGGTTTGGTTTTAAGTTAACATTTAATCTCAATGTAAATAGCAAGACTTCCTGTAACTCAGTGCTTCTCAATTATTTTCTGTCATGCCCCCCCTAGAAAGAAGAAAACATTTTGCGCCCCCCGCGCGACTGTAAATAGTATGGTGGGATCTGTGGATGACGGACACTTATGGGGGGGATCTGGCTGGCACTGTTACAGGGGGATCTGTGGCTGGCACTATTATATATGTGCCATCCACAGACCCCCCACCCCATAACAGTGCCATCCACAGTGCCCCCCAGCCCATAACAGTGCCATCCACAGACCCCCACCCCTTAACTGTGCCATCCACAGATTCCGTGTGCCCGCCGCCGTTTAAAGTTATTAAACATGCCCCCCTCACTCCTAATAGTACTGTATATCCGAATTTCTTCTGTATAATGCCGGCAGGCGGGCCGGGCGGCCAGCGCGTTCCTCAGTGACGTCACTTGTCTGCGCCGCCTGCTTCATTCATAAAGCAGGCGGCGCAGGCACGTGACATCACTGAGGGACGCGCCGGCCGCCCGGCCTGCCGGCATTATACAGAAGAAATTCGGATATACGGTACTATTAGGAGTGAGGGGGGCATGTTTAATAACTTTTAATTCAATAATACATTTTATATTAGTATACCGGAGGGAGCGGTGGGGCGGGGCTATAGTACAATGACCGCACCGCTATTGCCGGCCCCCAGCTCCTCCTCCCAGTCCCTCCCCCGGCCCCCGCTCCGTACATCGCGTCCAGCGCCTGCGCCGGCCTCTGATCAGAGGAAGGGAGATGAGCGCTTCCACAATGGAAGCGCTCATCTCCCTGCCGCATATTACACTGCGAGCTGTCGGCCGCCCGGCGCCCAGCCCGCACACCCCAAAGGCCGGCCCTGAACGAGCCCCCCTTTACGGAGCCTGGCGCCCCCCCTGGGGGGCGCGCCCCACTATTTGAGGAGCACTGCTGTAACTGAAGTTTTCTACATTTTCTTTTACTAACCCATTTTTATTTTTTAGGTTTTTATTTATGTAATCAAGTTTTTTTCAGTTTTTCCTTTTTAGTAACCCATTTTTATTTTTAGTCTATTATTCAGCTCTGGAGCTTGAACTCGCCTTGTTCGGAACAATTGCGTCTCAATCTCACATATTGTCCAAAGGGGAAGTAGTATTTAGACTAGCCTTATTCTGCGGAGTTGTGCCATATGCCCCTTTTCAGCAGTTAGGCAGTCAGTAGTTAGTCCAATACTAAGCCCCATGTCCCCTGACGATTCATGGGGTTTCGTAGTATGAACAGATGGTTTTCTTGATATGTTCATTTGATGAAACGCGTTTGGACATGCAAATATATTGTGGCCAATTTATTATAGGTACAATTCCCTTGCCCTGATCTGGTATCCAGTTTAGCCTGTTGAGACTTCCCTGTAGGGCCTTATAGGGATCTTAGATCAGGATGAGGTTCCGGACGGGACCACCCCTTGCGGGGCACGGACCCCGTGTTAGGTAACTAGGGTCACATGTCGTACTTTTATTTCTGCGGCATGCTCTACCGTGCTTCCGCCAAAAATCCGCCCCGCCCCCATTATAGTCAATGGATCCAGAGCGGTAGTCCAGGGGCATGCGTGCACTAGCGGCAGGACGGATCCGACAGGCAGTTCACCTGCCGGAACAGCCTGCCGGAGGTCTGTGCCACTAGTGTGAAAGTACCCTTACATAGCATCATTAATCAATATAATGCAATGCGACCCCGGCAGTGCTGGAAGTTCAGGACAGGAGCTGTGTTATACTCACGCTCCAAGTCCGAAGTGTGCAACTCACTCGTCTGAAAGCGGCCAATAGGTCCTCTTTAATCCGTTCCCAACCTCCACCGTACAGGGCTAATGTCTACGAATGGCCATAACATCAATTGCAGAAATTCAACTCTGGGAGCGCTGGCATGCACTGCGCTCCAGGGTCCTTAACGGCTTCCCCGTACAGCGATGAAGGGAGCTGTTCACTGTCTGTGATAGAAGTCTTTCTGAAGAACCCCATGCTATTGCAGTTGCAGTTTCTATGGAGCCTGGCAGGTGGAACATGGCAGATCTACAATTAATTCCAAAAGCAATTCAACGGAGAAGCAACCTAATAAATGCTTCTTACAGTTACCATGGAAAAAGTAAAAAATAAGTTTCAAAATATAAAAATTTTTATAAAACCACCCCCTTCCCCATAATTACAATAAAAATAATAAAAAACATTGTAGGCATCGCCGTGTCCCAAAATGCCCAAACTTTTAAAATATAAACATATTTATCCAGTATGGTAAACAATCTAATGGGGGAAAAAACCTAATTAGACGATTTGCCATTTTTTGTCACTTCACATCCCACAAAAAATGTAATGAAAAGCGATCAAAAAGGCACACACTCCAAAATGGTATCATTGAGAACTACAGATTATCTGCAAAAACTGAGCCCTGACACATTTCCATAGACATAAATATAAAGAATGTATGGGGTCAGAATATGGCAATGCAAATCAAAAATATATTTTTTTAAAGCTTATTTTTTTTAAAGAACAAAACAAGAAAAAAGACATAAATGTGATATTGCTGTAATAGTACTGACCCAGAGAATGAAGGGGACAGGTCAGCTTTACTGCATAGGGAACGATTTAAAAACAAAATCCATACAACTATGGCAGAATTGCGTTTTTTCCCCAATTCTACCTCATTTGGAATTCTTTTTCAAGCTTCCCACTATATCGTATGCATTATTTTATGGTGTTATTAGAAAATACAACTTGTCCCGCAAAAAACAAGCCCACATATGGCTATGTGAACACAGAAAAAAAAGGTTATGGCTCCAGGAAGGCAGGAAGTAAAAACACAGGGATGCAAAACCGAAAAATCGCTCTGTCCACAAGTGGATAAAAATCATGGCTGAGGCTTAAAGCACCAACTGTTCTGTGCCTATAATCCCTAGATATCTGGTACTGGCCACAACTACATTGTGTGTCTAAGGGCTCATGCACATGGCTGTGGTTTTGGTCTGCTTCTGATCCACAATTTTTTTGCGGATTGAATGAAAACCCTTCCATCTCAATGGGGCCTCAAAAGATGCGGATAGCGCACCCATGTGCTGTCTACATCCAGAAGTCCATTCCGTGGCCCCACAAAAAATAGAACATGTCCTATTCCTGCCTGTTTCGCAGACAAGGCTAGGACATTTCTGATGCAGTAAAAAAAGATGGTGGCATGCGCGCGTCCAGTATCTGTGTTTTGCGGATCTGCGATTTACGAACCACAAAACACGGCTGTCTGCATGAGCCCTGAGGATTGCAAACCTTGTCAGAGGAAGCTAAATCTATCTATACTTCTTTTGTTGGGTTATACAAAGTTAACTCTGCTATATCAGTGGAGAGTTCCCGTCATGGTCAGTCACAAGTGTCTAGCCAAGCAGCAGAGATCTAGCAGTATGATAGACACGTATACTATGAGTTGTGCTTTCCTAGAAAATGGGTAAAGTTCTCATATCTGTTATAAAAATTCTCCTATCTACTAGTCAAACACCAGCGAGCAGTAAAAATGAGTGTAGCAGTGCTCGATATTAACTTTTGTCTTGTCACAGAGAACACATTATCTTGTAGATACCAGTAATGCTAGAAGAACTCAGTGACTCCTGTGGGTTTATGACTTCTGACTGTAATGTCACTGGTCATGTCAAAGGTGCCAATTATTTAATCAGTGATGTCTTCAGTATGTAGAGGAAAAGAATCAGTTTTCTGTGTTCTATCTATGTTTGCAGTACCTCAAAAGGTTGCTAGGGACCAGGGATGACTTGTTATTGAGTTAAATGCTGTGATTTGTTATGTTTGTTAAATAGCACTATATGGACAACTAAGCGTTAACACCTTGGCTTACTATGTCAGGTTTCCGGGGTGATCGACGTGGGTCTGCCCCTGATTAGTGAGTAGTCTAAGTCTAGCTGCAAGGAAGTAACTTTGCTACCACAGTACTCCTAGAGCCCAGAAGGCAGTGCATTGCAGTCAATCAGCAAGGTATTGTGCACGTGTTTGGCAGAGAGACCTTACTGCTGTGGAAGGGAATATTGCTAGAGCATCCCCCATACTTTGAGATGGATTATCCACCCATATCTAAATTGTCTGCACCCATCACTCTGAATTGCAGAAGCATTTAATAAGAACCTCAATGCCTGTGGTTCTGCTGAGAGATTTTAGAGAGAGACAGAGAGGAGTACTGTGACACCCATCATTGTCACTGCCCATACGCTGCTATTGAGAGAACATAACGCTGTGGTATGCTTTGGAACTGCGCCTTGCTGCTACTTGTACTACAATGTCTATCATCAACTTCAGTAAAGAGACTTTATTATTTGTATTTATAATTATTAATATATATTGCAAGCAACTGTCCTAGTTGTTAACTCCACCATCTGCTGGCTCCTGTTTAAACATTTCTGCTATGCACCCTTCCAAACTTTCACCATCAAGGACACACCAACTACCACCAGGCAACCAACTACCAAGGAGTGACCCTGGGAAGAAAGGGTGCACCATCCTGTCACTGTTCAGCAACAGGGAGAGACAGAGCGGGAGAATGCCATTGTGAACTGTGAGCACTACGACCACACTCAGGGCCATAATTACCACTCCCATCCTCTCCCACACACTCCTCCCACCGGTCGCTGAATGTGCATCATAATATCAAAAGTATGTGGACCCCCGGACATCACACCTATACGCGCTTGTTGGTTAATGAAGTTGGGCCTCTTTTGACAGCTATGACACCTGAGATCAAGCGGTACTTGCAAATTGTTTTGTCCATTTCTGTCCGAGAAGTTATAAGTGAGGGACATGAACATGTGGAGTCACTGTGGGTAGAAATACATAGAGGCAAAAATAATAATAAAATACTAATAGGTGTTTATTATAAACCACCTTATATACCAGAGTCCACAGAAAATCTACTTCTAAACGAGATAGACGAGACGGCAAATCATAATGAGGTGGTTATTATGGGGGACTTCAACTACCCAGATATACACTCACCTAAAGAATTATTAGGAACACCTGTTCTATTTCTCATTAATGCGATTATCTAGTCAACCAATCACATGGCAGTTGCTTCAATGCATGTAGGGTTGTGGTCCTGGTCAAGACAATCTCCTGAACTCCAAACTGAATGTCAGAATGGGAAAGAAAGGTGATTTAAGCAATTTTGAGCGTGGCATGGTTGTTGGTGCCAGACGGGCCGGTCTGAGTATTTCACAATCTGCTCAGTTACTGGGATTTTCACGCACAACCATTTCTAGGGTTTACAAAGAATAGTGTGAAAAGGGAAAAACATACAGTATGTGTCAGTCCTGTGGGCGAGAATGCCTTGTTGATGCTAGAGGTCAGAGGAGAATGGGCCGACTGATTCAAGCTTGACTGAAATAACCACTCGTTACAACCGAGGTTTGCAGCAAAGCATTTGTGAAGCCACAATACGCACAACCTTGAGGCGGATGGGCTACAACAGCAGAAGACCCCACCAGGTACCACTCATCTCCACTACAAATAGGAAAAAGAGGCTACAATTTGCACAAGCTCACCAAATTTGGACTGTTGAAGACTGGAAAAATGTTGCCTGGTCTGATGAGTCTCGATTTCTGTTTAGACATTCAAATGGTAGAGTCCGAATTTGGCCATCCCTCATGACCATCATGTACCCATCCTCTGATGGCTACTTCCAGCAGGATAATGCACCATGTCACAAAGCTCGAATCATTTCAAATTGGTTTCTTGAACATGACAATGAGTTCACTATACTAAAGTCACCATATCTGAGCATCTTTGGGATGTGGTGGAACGGGAGCTTCGTGCCCTGGATGTGCATCCCTCAAATCTCCATCAACTGCAAGATGCCATCCTATCAATATGGGCCAACATTTCTAAAGAATGATATCAGCACCTTGTTGAATCAATGCCACGTAGAATTAAGGCAGTTCAGAAGGCAAAAGGGGGTCCAACACCAGATTAGTATGGTGTTCCTAATAATTCTTTAGGTGAGTGTAGACTGGGAAACTGAAAGCTGTACATCTCATAAAGGAAACAGGTTCTTGGCAATAACCAAAGACAATTACCTTTCCCAACTGGTTCAGGACCCGACTAGAAAGACGGCCATACTGGACTTAGTATTAACCAATAGACCTGACAGAACAACAGATGTGCAGGTCGGGGGACACCTGGGAAATAGTGACCATAAAGTAATAACCTTCCAATTATCATTCAAAAGAGCATTTGTACAGGGAGGAACAAAAATACCAAACTTCAAAAAAGCAAAATTTAGCCAACTAAGAGAGGCCATAGGCCTAACTAACTGGACAAAGTCCTAAAAAATACAGCCACAAAATAGGATATTTTTAAAAGCATCCTAAAATCTAATTGTGAGAGGTACATACCTTATGGGAATAAAAGGTTGAGGAACAAGAAAAAAACAATGTGGATAAATAGAACTGTAAAGAAAACAATAAATGACAAAAAATTAAGCATTTAAATCACTAAAACAGGAGGGTAGCGAGGAAGCACTAAAAACTATAAGGGAAAAAATTGAATATGTAAAAAACAAATAAAAGCAGCCAAACTAGAGACCGAGAGATTAATTGCCAAAGAGAGCAAAACTAACCCTAAAATGTTCTACAATTCTATAAATGGTAAAAAGTATAAATCTGAAGGTGTCAGCCCTCTACAGAGTAATAAAGGGGGAGTTGCAGAAAGCGATGAGGAGAAAGCAAAGCTATAAAAAAAAATCCCTACTGTATTCACTGAAGAAAATAGACTGTCAGATGTTATTCAGAATGTAAACATAAATTCCCCATTAAAAGCGCCCTGTCTGACCCAGGAAGAAGTACAGTGGGGTCTTAAAAATATTAAAATAGACAAATCGCCAGGACCTGATGGCATACACCCCCATATCCTAAGAGAATTAAGTAATGTCGTAGCCAGACCCTTATTTCTGATATTTAATGACTCTATACTGACAGGGAGTGTTCCACACACGCAAATGTGGTGCTAATATTCAAAAAAGGTCCAAAAACAGAGCCCAGAAACTATGAGCCGGTAAGTTGAACATCTCTCGGGGGTAAAATGTTTGAAGGTTTTCTAAGAGATGCTATCTTGGAGTACCTCAATTAAAATAAGCAAATAATGCCATCTCAGCATGGCTTCATGAGGGATCAGTCATGTCAAACTAATTTAATCAGTTTCTATGAGGAGGTAAGTTCTAAACTTGACAGTGGTGAATCAATGAATGTCATATATCTGGACTTCTCCAAAGTATTTGACACTGTACCACATAAAAGGTTAGTATATAAAATGAGAATGCTTGGACTGGGAGAAAATGTCTGTATGTGGGTAAGGAACTGGCTCAGTAATAGAAAGCAGAGGGTGGTTATTAATGGTACACACTCAGATTGGGTAACTGTCACTAGCGGAGTACCTCAGGGGTCAGTATTCTCTTCCATATATTTATAGGCTTCAAGGCTTGCACAGTAAAATATCACATTTTTGCAGATGACAATAAACTGTGTAAAGTAATTAACACGGAAGAGGACAGTGTACTGCTACAGAGGGATCAGGATAGATTGGAGGCTTGGGCAGATAAGTGGCAGATGAGGTTTAACACTGACAAATGTAAAGTTATGCACATGGGAAGGAATAATGCAAGTCACCCGTATATACTAAATGGTAAAACACTGGGTAACACTGACATGGAAAAGGACCTAGGAATTTTAGTGAACTGCAAACTGAGCTGTAGAAACCAGTGTCAGGCAGCTGCTGCAAAGGCCAATAAAATAATGGGTTGCATCAAAAGGGGCATAGATGCCCGTGATGAGAACATAGTCCTGCCACTTTACAAATCACTAATCAGACCACACATGGAGTACTGTGTACAGTTCTGGGCTCCTGTGAACAAGGCAGACATAGCAGAGCTGGAGAGGGTACAGAGGAGGGCAACTAAAGTAATAACTGGAATGGGCGGACTGCAGTACCCTGAAAGATTATCAAAATTAGGGTTATTCACTTTAGAAAAAAAGACGACTGAGGGGAGATCTAATTACTATGTATAAATATATCAGGGATCAGTACAGAGATCTCTCCCATCATCTGTTTATCCCCAGGACTGTGACTGTGACGAGGGGACATCCTCTGCGTCTGGAGGAAAGAAGGTTTGTACACAAACATAGAAGAGGATTCTTTACGGTAAGAGCAGTGAGACTATGGAACTCTCTGCCTGAGGAGGTGGTGATGGTGAGTTCACTAAAAGAGTTCAAGAGGGGCCTGGAAGTATTTCTGGAGCGTAATAATATTACAGGCTAAAGCTTCTAGAGAGGGGTCGTTGATCCAGGGAGTTGTTCTGATTGCCTGATTGGAGTCGGGAAGGAATTTGTTTCCACTTAAGTGGTGAAAATAGGCTTCTACCTCAGTTTTTTTTTTTTTTTTGCCTTCCTCTAGATCAACTTACAGGATAACAGGCCAAACTGGATGGACAGATGTCTTTTTTCAGCCTTATGTACTATGTTACGCCTTGCATCCCCAATATTGTAATGTAAGGGAATGATGGCGTTAACCAACCCTGGCACGACCCCTAGGAAAGCTGAGGTGTGGACTGTTGGCTCCACCCCTAGCTCAGTCTAGTCTAGTGTTAGCAATGAAGGAGAGAGAAGGCACAGTTCACATGCACCACTCCTCACCTAATGCAAGGCCTCCAATTACAGAGAGTAATCCTATATATGACCTACCAAGAGAAAACCATCTTTACATTGAAAATCTCGTAGAGAGACAGAGAAAGGAAATTCAAGATTCAGTAACAGCCGAGAAAACTGAGTACGGTACACTGCTATCAAAAACTATAGACATTACTGAAATTAGTGGAATACTGCTAAGACACCATCCACACTTAGACACAACCTGGTCAGTCGTTTCCCTAAATCTGTACGTCGCAGTAGCTTATTAAAGCTGTCTTACCAGAGGTATTATTATCAGCCTCAGATTCTGCAGAGGGAGAGTGAAGGAGTACATTGAGTCTAAACCTGGCCTATACCCATACAAAACCATCTGGCGGAAGATTTGCACTGTACATTGTTGGAACCCCACTGATCGGATACTGATGACGTATCCTAAGGAAGCGTCATTAATATCTAGAACACAGACAGCCCCTTTAAGATGCTTCCACTTCCCAATAACTGGACAGTTGATAGCAACAGCTCTGGCGATTCGGAAATTCATGACGTGTAAAGTTGGCATCCTATGGTAGTGCTATGTCTAAAGTCACTGAGCTCTTCAATATGTCCTGTATTACTATCCATGATTCCATCCCAAACTTGTCCACAAATGCTCCTGTGCACATCTGTTCCTGGAGAGTTGCCATGCTGACTAGGCAAGCTCCAGCTGGTTGACCTATCAGTGAGTCTGCTGGATGTGGGCCAAATCAAGTCCTTGTGTCACGAGGTGCCGGCTCCACGTTCCCCCTCCTCAGTGCCGTCGGTGCCCTGCAGCTGGTACAAAGCAAGGACGTGCTCTGCATCCTCGTCTCCACAGCAATGGGGGGCAGGGAGGACCCGGCCACACTCACCTCCTTAGCGCGGTCGGCGTCCTCCACTCCCATGGCAACTGTAAGGAGTCCGAGCACCGAGCTGAGCACTCGGCTGGTTGTGAGTTATTTGGTGCTGGCCACGTCACATGACTCCTCTTCCCCACTATATATACAGGCAACCTGATGGCTGCAGGTTGACTGTGAATTAGGTCCTTTCCCAAGTTCTTCAGTGTGATTGCGTGGCTATTAACTCCTGACTCGTTGATCGTCTCCGTCCTTGCTTGCTCCTTGTGTCTGCCTTGCTTCTCCTGGTTTTTAACTTCTGGCTTGTTATTGACCCATCTTTGCTTATCCACCTGGTACTGTAGTGATCTCCTGGTTCTTACTCAGCTTGTTGACCATTCTATGTTTGTCAGTCATGTTTGTCCCTCCGCAGTTACCAAGGCTAGGGAACGCCACCCAGTTGTGCTCCGTTACCTAGGACGGATAATGCGAGTAGGCAGGGACAGGGGTGTGGGGGGAGTCAGTGGTGCACCATCCCCTCCACTCTTTGTGACACCTTGGTTCTGTGTCCAATCTCAACACTAGGTGGGTGATTTAGGTTGGACACTTACTACTTGTCAGTGCCTGCGATTTTTGGATTCCTGGCTCCTGTTTGCTCTTTGTGCTCAGAACAGTGCTGCATTTCTGTTGGACCTTCCGGTGTATTGACCTTGTTTCTGGAATAACTTCTCTACCGTTTTAGTTTCTACTGATTCTCCTGGCTTTGATGCCTTGGATTGTTTCTGGATGAACCCCTTGTCTACTGTTCTGACATCTGATTGGTCCACTGCCTTTGAGCTTGAACCATTTTCTGCCACAGACATAACCTGATCCCTAGCTGTCAAATCCCACTGTTGTGGTGTCCTAGGGGTAGGCTTTGAACTACTAACTGAAGTGGTGAAAGAAGACAGGTAGCAGATTTAGAGTTTGCTGGCTGTGGTCCTGGACGATGACTTTTTCATCTCTTTATTTGTAACATTTTCTCAATGGAGGTTGCACGGCGGTGTGCTTGATTTTATGCCCCTGTTTGCAATGGGTGTCTCTGAAACACCTGAAGTCAGTAATTAGGAGAGGGGTCCACACAGTCTTGGCAATATAATCTATTTGCTGCTGTATTCTGCTGACTGCACTGGAAAGTTCACACATGAAACACTAGAATCACTCGAGCTAATATTCTGATAATAGTTACGTTTTGGAAAATTGCCAAAAATAATATTTAAAGCATTAATTAACGGATGATGCAGATTTCTCTCTTGTCAGGCGTTTATTGTACCGCTGCATAATAATAAAAGCACGATTTACTAAACTACCAAATTAAAATACCAAGCACATTGATAATTAATATGGAGATTGGGAAATGATAAGTAAATAGTAAAGTCTACCAGAAAGATAAGTCTCAAGGTTTTTATGAATTGGCAATGTGATTGTGACCTGTGATCGATGAGATCACATACAGTATAACCGTGACATGCTCAGCCGTTCCTTCCCATAAGTTCCAGTCAAAATGCATGTTCTTTTACAAAAACTGTGGCACTCGCAGCGATTCTCTAATATCATACTACTAATGGATTTGTTCTTCTTTGACAGTATGATTATTGAGATAACACATCACAAGGCAAAGGGAAATTTCATAGTCTTCATCACAGTAATGGCCTCATCGTGTTTTGTGAACATATCCAATGCATGCGCTGAGAAAAGCGCCGAGCACACGCTGAACGTAGCCTTAGGCATCGAATCACCTGACAAAGGACAAAAAAAGTGTCCCTTTGGCTTTCATCTGGCTAGTATAGGTTTTTAATACGAAACCCTATAGGTGACCGATTTCACTGTATGCCTATACAGTAAAATACATCGGACCTATATGTTAGGGAATACTCTCAATGTATACCTCCAACAGTATGCTCGAATGCACCCTAAAAAGGGGGTACACAGAGACATCAGATGATGCAACACATGACATGCTGCGACTGTTGGATTTTTGGTTACTCAACTTTGCCATCATGGGACACAATGGATGCAGCTGTGACTTGCCTGCAATATTCCTGCGCCTCACAGCTGTAAAATAGTCACACGAAAGCAAACCACAGACAAGCTGCGCAAGGTTTCTGGGTCGCCGTTACCTTGACTTCAAGCATGAGTAGAAAATAGCGCAGGCAGGGGATAAAAGAACGTTTTCAGAGATTTTGCCGCATCTGACTGCTGAAAGAAAATGATCATTAGAAACACACTGCGGGCTAGTCCTGAGTAAAGGGTCTGAATACTTATGTCAATGCAAGATTAGCTAACATTATGAACATTCTCTTTTCATTTTCTCATCATGGGGTATTGACTACGGAATGATGGGGGAAAACCTTTTTTCTAAATTTTAGCACAAAGCTGAAACCTAACAAAAAGTGAAAAAAGTGACAGGGTCTGAAGAATTTCCGAATTGACTGTACACATTCCCTTTGAAGCAATTTTTCTTACCACTGCATAATTAGGTCTTATCATCTATAAGGTTTATAGGCTATCTGGTGGTTATTGGTTTCAAGGTCAGTTCCATATTATCTTCTGGTAGACCTCAGGGACTCCTTATTGTGTCAGAGCTTGGGCCCACTAGAGGATCCTCTGGTAATCTGGTGGGCCAGTCCTACAGTAGTCTGACTCCCGGCACCCCTGCCGATTGGCTATTTGAGTATATTGCGGGGCTCGTGTAACCATTGCGTTCTCTTTACTGTTTACCTGCCGTGCAGTGTAATTACAACTGCTCCATTCCATTCGCTTGAATGGGACAGAGCGGTTGTAATTACACTGCACCCCCGCTGCAGTGTTGACGGCATGCGGGCAGTGAAGAGGATTGCAGGGACGGTGCAAGAATTTTTGCCGCCCTAGGCAAAGATCCATTTTGCCGCCCCCCCTCATGTCACTCACTCACTGACAGACACACACACACACTGACAGACAGACACGCACTCAGACACTCACTGAATGACGTACACAGAAACTCACTGACACAGACACACACTCACTGACAGACACTCACTCACTGGCAGACAAACACACACATATACTCACTGACAAACACACAGACACTTACTGACCGACAGACATCCACACTCACTGACATAAATACAAAGGCAGACACTCACTCAGTCAAACACTTAAACACTCACCTCCCTGTGGTGCAGCTCCTCAGTCCTCCAGCGCGCCGTTTAGTATGCCGGGGCCGGAATGACGTCATATTCCGGCATCACAGGCTGCGCGAGGGAGGAGTGGGGAGCGGCTAGAACAGCCTCCCTTGCCGCCCGCCTCCTCTCCTCCGGTAATTTACTGAGGGTAAGCAGATGCCTGCTCTGCCATATTTAAGAAGGACCTCCACCTCTTGGCCCCCCTGTAACAGCGCTGGGGGCAGCTCAAGAGCCGCTCGCCCAGGGCTGCAGCCCTAGTCAGGGGGAGCCCACCAGGGTGCCCCCAGCAGCCCGGCGCAGGCGTTCGCCTATATGGTTGCGCCGGCCCTGAGAGGATGAAGCATGTTATCTCTTCTAACTGTTGATCGGCCAAGGTGCCGGGAGTCGAACCTGCACCAGTCTGATATTGATGACTTCTCCTCTGAGGATAGGTCATCAATATGCGGAAACTGGACAAACTGTTCAGGTTCATCCATTTATACACCTTTTCCAAAGAGTTGGCTGTATGGGTGTGTGCAAAGGAAACCACATATCGCCATATGGTGCTTTCCCCCAAGATGTCAACAGAGTTCAAAGCAGTAAACACTACATAATAAAACCAAAAAAGTGCAGCCAATTACCAGTAAAGACCACGCAATAAATCTCAGAAAGTGAGGCTCCGAACACTAGTTTCCCAATAATTTCCTAAATATAATTCAGATGTGAACAGAAATCTTGTGGTTTCTGGGGGTAAAGAAGGGAGGGGAAGGGTGAACTGTTTGTGACATTCGCACAGCTATAGTTACACAGGTTGAAAAAAAGACACAGGTCCATCAAGTTAAACCTCTCTCAGATCAACTACACAACAATAATTATTAGATTAATTATAAATAGCGTTGAGCGAATAGAGCTTTGGATCCAAGAGTTAATCTGGTTTTCAAGTTTAAAAATCAAAGTCTGAAGTTATTCACCGAAGTCCCACAAGACTTCAGTGATAACCAATTTCCCTTGCCGGAGCCGATACATTTGAGTGCTGTACGAAAATGGATCTCCATACAGTATTCAAACGAAGCTTTGACCGAAGCGACTTCGGATCTATGATGAGAAGCTAGCTTTGCTCTACACTAATTATAACCCTTGGTGCCATTTGCTATTAAATATACATCTAGCCGTTTTCTAAATGCTGACATAGTATCTGCCATCACTGCCTCTTAGGATAGGGCATTCCACAGTTTGAATGCTCTAACTGCAAAGAATCCTTTTTTTTTATATTGATGGCTAAATCCCCTTTCCTCCACGAGTAACGAATGTCCTTTTTCCTTTCTAAAGTCCTTGGAATGAATAAATCCTGTGCCAGTTTTTGTATTGACCACACATGTACTTACTGTATGCATGTAAATAAGATCACCTCTGAGGGCTTTTTCACGTGACCGCACTCGGTCCGGGAAACATGGTCCGTGTGTCGGCCGCATCTCTAAAATCGACAGTGCCTCCCATGACCCAAACTGAATGCATGATACTGTTTTATGATACAGTCCAGTTCCTATCTGATTGCGGGTCTATCGTACACAACATCATGTGAGTACAGCACAATAGACCCACGATCATATAGGAATTGACTGTATTATAAATCACTATGATGGAGTCAGTATGGGTTAGGGGGAGCCACGGTCGATTTGGGAAATGCAGCCGACCCATGGGCTTTGTTTCCCGGACTGAGCATGGTCGTGTGAATCAGCCCTTAGACATCTTTTTTTCAAGGTCAGCTGAATAAGCCCAATTTTTTAAGCCTCTCATTATAAGAGAGACCTTCCATCCCATTTAATAATCTGTTCGCCCCGCTCTGAACCCTTTCTTTTTAAATCAAGATAGTTTTTATTTAAAGAGTAAAACACAGTATACACATACTGTATAATTCAGCATCCAATGGCATGTATAATAAAATAAATTTGTGCCCTTTTTTAAATATAAATACAATGTTGTTGTGTCAGCTTATTATTTCCAAGGAGTACACATTAATCACAATGTATCCAGGGCGTACATACATCATAATAAAACCCAATCATTAAACCAAATCTCTGAACCCTTTCTAGCTCTCCTATATCCTTTATAGTATGTGGAAGCCAAAACCGAATCCCATATCAAGATGTGGCCTTACAAGGGGGTAATATTACATTGACATCATGGGTGTTTATCTCTCTTTTTATGGACCTTAAAATTGTATTTGCTTCTGCAGCTGCTGCCTGACATTGAGTACTGCTGCTTAGCTTACTTGTAACCAGCATACCCAATTCCTTCTTGTGTTCTGTTGTCCCAAGTTTTATCCCATTTACTGTGTATGCAGCCATACGATTAGGCCTCATGCACATGACCGTATGCATTTTGGAGTCTGCAAAATACAAATACCGCCCTTGTGGTACCCTGCTGCTCCCAGGACAGATCCTTGTGGTACCCTACTGCTCCCAGAACAGATCCTTGTGGTACTCCGCTATTTCCAGAACAGATCCTTGTGGTACTCCGCTATTTCCAGAACAGATCCCTATGGTAGCCCGCTGCTCCATGAGCAGCAGATCCTTGTGGTACCCTGCTGCTCACAGTGTGAGCACCGCTGCCTTTTCCTAGGCCGAGTGATGTCACGTTCATTGGTCACGTGGCCTAGGACCAGCCGTTACGCCACTCGGTACCCGGAGGCGGTGCCACTGCGACATACATCGGCCAAACTCATAGTAAAAGAGTTAATGGAGATGTTTTCCCGAGTGTGGCTACCTAAAGAGGTTCTGACTGATCAAGGGACTCCATTTATGTCCAAGGTCATGAGGGAACTTTGTAAGTTGCTGAATATCAAACAGATACTGACAGCCGTCTATCACCCGCAAACTGAAGGCCTAGTAGAAAGGTTTAATCAAATGTTAAAAACTATGTTAAAACGAGTAGTAGCTAAAGATGGAAAGGACTGGGACCTGCTTCTGCCCTATCTTATGTTCGCAGTGCGAGAAGTGCCCCAGGCCTCTACTAGATTCTCACGCTTCGAACTACTATATGGCAGACATCCATATGGTCTGTTGGATATAGCCAAAGAAGCGTGGGAGCAACAACCCACACCATATAAAAGTGTTGTTGAATACGTCACCCAGATGCAGGAACGTATGGAAACCGTGTTGCCACTGGTAAAGAAACATATGGAGGCAGCTCAGCGAGCTCAAAGTCGGGTGTGTAATCGGCAGGCTCGGGTCTGGATCTTTAACCCAGGAGATCAGGTTTGGTTCTGGTACCAAAAGTGGACAGTAAGTTACTGGCTAGGTGGCAGGGACCCTACTAGGGACTTAAAAAGGTTGGAGAAGTAAACTCCAAGGTGCACCAGCCAGGGCAGCGGAAGCCGGTGTACCATGTGAATTTATTCAAACCGTGGAAGGATAGGGAGACCAGTGCTGATGATAGCCCGCGGCTGAGTTTTCTAGGGGGAGAGGTTCCGGCCGCTAAGTCTGATGTAAGGGAAGCAGTTGCCACAGTGGAGATTGCTGACAGCCTCTCCTTTAAACAGACTCAGGAGGCCAGGAAGTTCGTCAGCAGGAACATGGATGTGTTCTCAGACCTCCCTGGACGCACTTCCAAAATCCAGCATGACATTGTCACTGAGCCTCAGGCCAAAATCCGAAACAATACCGGGTACCCGAGGCTCGGCGACAGGCCATCTCTGAGGAAGTACAACTAATGCTGTAACTAGACGTCATCGAGGAGTCTAGAAGTGAGTGGGCCAGCCCTATAGTACTGATACCCAAACTGGACGGGACGTTGCGGTTTTGTAACAATTTTTGAAAATTAAACGAGGTATCTAAGTTCCACACGTATCCCATGCCCCAGGTAGACGAGCTGATTAAGAGGTTAGGACAAGCCCGGTATTTTCAGTTTTGGACCTCACCAAAATGTACTGACAGGTACACTTAACGGAGGCTGCGAAAGAGAAAACGGCCTTCATCACACTGGAGGGGCTGTACCAGTATAAGGTGTTACCCTTTAGTCTGCATGGCACCCCCGCCACTTTCTAAAGGCTAATGGACATTGTGCTGCGACCACATCGTCGGTTCGCTTCGGCTTACCTGGACGATATTGTCATCCACAGTACCGACTGGGACAGTCACCTCCCTTCGAAAAGCTGGACTAACCGCTAACCCCAAAAAATTTGTGATAGGGTTAGAGGAGACAAAATACCTGGGGTATGTCATTGGGTGCGGAGTGATCAAACCCCAAGTAAACAAAATAGACGCAATAAGAAATTGGCCCCAACCTGTCACCACTAAACAAATAAAGTCGTTCCTAGGAATGATAGGCTATTACATGAGATTTGTTCCCCACTTTGCCACTATAGCCGCGCCCTTGAAAGAGCTCTTGAAGGGACGAAAATCAGTGATGATTCGCTGGGATGAGCGGGTGGAAGAGGCTTTTTCCACTTTGAAGTGGGCCCTGTGCGGGTCACCGGTGTGGTGACGCCCGACTTCAATAGGGAGTTCATGGTACAGATAGATGCCTCCGAAGTAGGCCTTGGTGCTGAACTCTCTCAGAAAGTCAACGGGGGAGGAACATCCCGTTGTCTTTTTAAGCCGCAAGCTCAAACCAGCCAAAACCAGGTATAGCATAGTGGAGAGAGAGTGCCTGGCTATCAAGTGGGCACTCTAATCTCTCCGCTACTGTTTGTTTGGGAGAAAGTTCCACCTGGTGACTGACCACTCCCCTCTCAAGTGGATGAGCCAGGCCAAAGAGAGAAATGCCTGAGTCACCAGGTGGTTCCTCTCCTTACAGAACTTTAAGTTCTTTGTGGAACACAGGGCAGGCTGGTTGCAGGGAAACGAGGATGCCCTGTCCCAAGTATACTGTATGGCAGGTGTTCACCCCCTCAGGGTTGAACAAAGGGGGGATATGTAAGAAGGTACCTGGAATCATCGTGGATGGAAGGTATGTGTTACCAAGGTTCCTGGCCTCGGTGAAGTAAGAGATGGTATTTTATGTATCAGCAGCAGCTATTGCTAATTGACACCTAAAGATTTAGCATGGGTTTTATAGCTGATCCGGGATGGCTCTTACTGGGAGTAGTCAAAGTGCTGGGTGGGTGACTACTCCCCATGTTCCAGGCCGGGTTTTGCCAGGCATGAAAAACAGCAAGCACTGCCAGGTGTGTGGATTTACCTCCCTCTGACAGTGGAGCTCAGGAGTCTGTGTGCTGTGAACTGAGGGCTATACTGGGATTTAAGGTTTGAGCCGGGCTGGAGGACTCGGGCCCCTCTAAAGGCGAACAGGCCACTTGATGAGGCTGAATTGCTAACAGGGTGTGAATTACCACCCAGGAAAAAAGGTGACTTTTATTGTTTATGGACTTGCCTTGTGTGTGAACAAACACCAAGCCACCTGCGTTTTGTGATACACCTTATCTGCATTTTTTTATACACCAATGTGTAAACAAACACCGCTGTTTGATTCAATACTTGCATCTGCTAGTCCTAACTACCAGAGCGAATCCCCACAGGGGGCACAAATGAGGAATAATTACTACATGGGGGCATTAAAGTGGTTTTCTGGGTTCAGAGCTGAACCTGGACATACCCATAGTTTCACCCAGGCAGCCCCCCTGATGTTAGCATTGGACCATTTCATGCTCTGATGCTCTCCCTTGCCCTGCGCGATCCTGCTCTTTTATTAACCATAAAATCTTGCCAGGCGGAGTCTTCTGCCCAACAGTGTGTTCGGTAAAGTCACAGGCCTGTTTTACAGGCTAGGGCATCGCTAAAGCCCGCCCATCAGTGCTGGTGACGTCACCGGGCTCACTGCTGGATGGAAGCCTCCGCCTGGCAGCCCCAAGGAAAGCCTGGTTCATCACCGGAACTCCAGAAAATGGGTAAAAATGGGGATATGTCCGGGTTCAGCTCTGAACCTAGACAACCCCTTTATAGGGACTAGGTTTTCATAGTTATGTTTTGGGCTGAGTTTAAGGCGTGGCCTAGTATGAAAAATATTGCCGTGGCATGCTACGCATGCCGCACATATTGTCTCTCTTTGTGTTTTTCAAGTGTTGGGAGGTATGATGATGTATCTATGAATAGTATAGAATGTATTATGTATGTATGTGTAGCATATGATGTATCTATATGTAGTATATGGTGTATAATATATAATGTATGTATGTGTTTGTGTGGGTTTCCTCCGGTTTCCTACCACACTACAAAGACAAACTGATAGGGACCTTCCATTGTGAGTAACATTGTGGGACAGTGTGATGCTAATGTCTGTAAAGCGCTGTGGAATATGTCAGTGCTATATAAGTGAGTATAATAAATAAATATGTGTAGTATATAATATATCGATGTAAGGTTGCCAACCGTCAGTAGATTTATGGACAGTTTACAAAAACAGTTTTTTTTTTCCTGCTGTCCGTAGTCTGTGAAGTATTTATGGCCTTTGCAGTAGGCCGCAGGCTTTTCCAGATCAGCCTGCAGCCTGAGTTACTTCCCGGTCTCACCTCTGCCCTGGCGCAGGCGGCGCGCCACGTGATGATGTTATCATATCTGCATGCCCCAGATTACATCATCTCGCAGTGTGCCACCTGTGACGGTACACAGCTAAGTAACTCAGGCTGTAGGCTGGCCTGGAAGAGGGGCCATTTATAATACTGGGGCCATTATAGGGGTCTATTTATGCTACTGGGAGCACTATAGGGGACCAATTATACTACTGGGGACAATATAGGGGGCCATTTATTCTACTGGGACCACTATAGGGGGCAGTTTATACTACTGGGGGCACTACAGGCATCGTATAAACTACTGGGGGCACTATAAGGGGCCATTTATACTACTGTGGGCACTACAGGGATCATATAACCTACTGGGGCAATATAGGGGCCATTTATACTACTGGGGGCACTATAGGGGATCATTTATACTATCGGGGGCTTTATAGGGGACCAATTATACTACTGGGGTCACTATAGGGGGTCATTTATACCACATGGGACCACTATAGGGGGCCATTTATACTACTGGGATAACTATAGGGGACCATTTATACTATTGGGGGCACTATAGCGGACCATTTATACTATTGGGGGCTTTATAGGGGACCAATTATACTACTGGGGTCACTATAGGGGACCATTTATACTACTGGGGCACTATACGCACTATATGTCACCATTTATACTACTGGGGCACTATAGGGGGCCATTCATACTACTGGGGGCACTATAGGAGGACATTTATAATACTGGGGCCATTATAGGGGTCCATTTATTCTACTGGGAGCACTATAGGGCACCATTTATACTACTAAGGGCAATATAGCGGGCCATTTATACTACTGGGACCACTATAGCGGGCCATTTATACTACTGGGGGAACTATAGGGGACCATTTATACTATTGGGGGCACTATAGCGGACCACTTATACTACTGGGGGCACTATAGGGGGCCATTTATACTACTAGGACCACTATAGGGGGCATTTATACTACTGGGGCCACTTATACTACTGGGGGCACGATAGGGAGTTATTTATACTACTGGGGCCACTTATACTACTGGGGGCACGATAGGGAGCCATTTATACTACTGGGGCCACTAATACTACTGGGGGCACTATAGCAGCCCATTTTTACTACTGGGGTATTATAGGGGGCCATTTATACTACTGCGGCACTATGGGGGCATTTAAGTGACTGGGTGCATTATAATTATTGGGGGAACTTTATGGGAGCATCATAACTACTGGGAGCACTATAGAGAGGCCTTATTACTTTCTCGGAGCATTATGGGGGTCTTTATTATTACTGGGAAAACAATAAGGGAAATTTTACTTCTAGGTCACTATGGGGGGGGGGGTTTCACTGTTACTATGGAAGGCTTTATTACTACTGGAAGCACTATGACGAAAAAATGATTTATATTATCGGGCATTACTATTACTGGGGGTACTATTGGTGGGTGTTAATTTTTGGCACAATATGGAGGGCACTTCTGCTAATGGGTACTTTCAGAGAGTATTATCTCTATCGGGGCACTATTATTAATGAGGGCACTCTGGGAGAGAATTATTAGTAATAGTTGGACTTTGGGGAGCACTATTAGTATGGGGAGACTATCTGTATGGCGCTGTTATTTCTGCAGTATAGTGCTTGGTGGCATTGGGGAGTACAGCGGGCACAGTATTGGGGTAGCAGCAGGATAAAAATCTTGGGACAGGAGGAGGATGATAGAAAAGTGAGAAATCTAAGCTGTCTGTATTAGAGTTGTTGTGGGTATCGAAATTTTGATACCCAATCGATACTTTTGTCTCGGTATCGATATGATACCGGGATTTCAATTTTTTCGATACTGGGCTGCGCTGCTGCGCAGTCTAGCATCTCTGAACATGAGCGCGCTGCTGACAGCGCGCTCATGTTCCCTCAGCAGCACTGGGGAGAAAGAAGCAGTGTCTCCCTCCCCCCTGTGCTGCCGCTGCCACCAATAAACAGAGAGATGGGTCGTAGGAGGGGCGGGCGAACTGCGCCACCAATGATAGGACTTTTCCTACACAGAGCGGCGCCCAGCGATGTCCCAGCACCTTCTATTATTCCTGGGCGCCACTCCATTCGCCCGCAGTGCCCTATTACTGTCTCCTCTCTCCCTCCATATGCTAATTACTATCGGAGCAATGGGGAGGAGACATCAGCTTCTCTAGTGGGCGTTCCTTCTCGCTGCGCTGCGCTTGGACAGCGCTACAGCCAGGGAGAAGGGACGCCCACTAGAGAAGTTGATGTCTCCTCCTCATTGCTCCAATAGTAATTGGCATATGGAGCAGGAGACAGTAATGGGGGCACAGCGGGCAAACGGCGCGGCGCCCAGGAATAATAGTAAGTGCTGGGACATCGCTCTGTGTAGCCTAATACTTAAAGTCTGGACCCACGTCTTTAACACATAATAATACAGGAGGCAGGTACCGGCAGCAGAATCACATTGCCGGCACCCTGCCCCTGACAGGGAGCTGCAATCAGCGGCAGTTAACCCCTCAGGTGCCGCACCTGAGGGGTTATCTGCCGCTGATCTGCTGCCGGTACCTGCCTCCTGTATTAAGGAGTAATTATCATTGGTGGCGCAGTGCGCCCCCCCCCCCCAACCCCCCACTCCAATAAAATCATTGGTGGCACAGTGCGCCCGCCCCTCTCAACCCCCAGTATTAAAATCATTGGTGGCAGTGGCCACAGGGTCCCCTCCGCTCCTCATTATTGGTGGTAGTGGCAGCTTCTGATCGGAGCCCCAGCTGTGTAATCCTGGGGCTCCGATCGGTTACCATGGCAGCCAGGACGCTACAGAAGCCCTGGCTGTCATGGTAACATCCCTGATGCTGTGTGCACAAAGCAGCAGGGACAGTGTGAAGTTCTATCACCCTGATAGATCTCTATCGGGGTGAATAGGACAAGGGATGAAAAAAATCCCAGGTTCTGGGCCCCTAAATAAAAAGCTTTAAAAAAAAAGTTGAAAAAACCCACCAAAATATTAAGTATGAATCACCCCCTTTCCCAATTTCAGATATAAAATGTATAAACAATAAATAAACATATTAGGCTACTTTCACACCTGCGTTTAGGTGCGGATCCGTCTGGTATCTGCACAGACGGATCCGCACCTATTATGCAAACGCTGGTATCCGTTCAGAACGGATCCGTCTGCATTACTATGTCAAAAAAAGTCTAAGTCAGATGGATCCGTCCTGACTTACATTGAAAGTCAATGGGGGACGGATCCGTTTACAATTGCACCATATTGTGTCAATGTAAATGGATCCGTCCCCATTGACTTACATTGTAAGTCAGGACGGATCCGTTTGGCTCTGCATCGTCAGGCGGACACCAAAACGCTGCTTGCAGCGTTTTGGTGTCAGCGTCCAGAGCGGAATGGAGGCCTTGAAACCGATCTCACAAGCGGACCCAGAAACGCCAGTGTGAAAGAAGCCTTAAATATCGCCACGTCCGAAAAGTCCAAACTATTAAAATATAAAAAAAATCTATGCGGTGAATGCCGGAACAGAAAAAAATAAATAAAAACGGCGCGATTTGCAATTTTTTAAAATGCGGAATGCACGTGGCTTTTTTGGTTTATTTTTTCACGAGGTATCGAATGGTATCGAGTATCGCAATACTTTTTTATGGTATCGAAACCGAATCAAAAATTGTGTATCGCAAGAACTTTAGTCTGTATGGCATGGATGTCAAACTCATGGCCCTCCAGATGTTGCAAAACTACAACTCCCATCATTCCCTGATAGCTGTAGTATGCCCAGGCATGATGGGAGTTGTAGTTTTGCAACAGTATTGGGGTGACCGGGTCCCACATTCCTCCACTATGTCGGCACAGCCCCTGACAGGCAATGTACACACAGTATTGGGGTGACCGGGTCCCACATTCCTCCACTATGTCGGCACAGCCCCCGACAGGCAATGTACACACAGTATTGGGGTGACCGGGTCCCACATTCCTCCACTATGTCGGCACAGCCCCCGACAGGCAATGTACACACAGTATTGGGGTGACCGGACCGGGTCCCACATTCCTCCACTATGTCGGCACAGCCCCTGACAGGCAATGTACACACAGTATTGGGGTGACCGGGTCCCACATTCCTCCACTATGTCGGCACAGCCCCCGACAGGCAATGTACACACAGTATTGGGGTGACCGGGTCCCACATTCCTCCACTATGTCGGCACAGCCCCCGACAGGCAATGTACACACAGTATTGGGGTGACCGGGTCCCGCATTCCTCCACTATGTCGGCACAGCCCCCGACAGGCAATGTACACACAGTATTGGGGTGACCGGGTCCCACATTCCTCCACTATGTCGGCACAGCCCCCGACAGGCAATGTACACACAGTATTGGGGTGACCGGGTCCCGCATTCCTCCACTATGTCGGCACAGCCCCCGACAGGCAATGTACACACAGTAGACCTCTCAGCAGGCGGCTGGATCTGGGCGGGTCTGTGAGTGACAGCCGCGGTCCCCGCCCCTTCAGTCGCACGACCTTTCCCCTACTTTCCAGTACTCTCACCCCGCACACTCAGCCCTGAGCGGCACGCAGTCTACACGAGCTGATCACGCTCCCCGGCAGCTTTCTTCATTGGCTGGGAAGCCCCGGGAGCCGCGCTCCCATTGGCCGGCGTCGTTAGGTTCCTGCGAGAGCCTGTGTCCTCAGCTTGCCTTCCCCGCCCCCTAGTGGTCGTGTGCGTGCTCTGCACGCCGGAGCCGGCCCTCCCATGCAACATGACATCCCCAATGCAAAGAGGGCGAGCTTGTTATTGCTGATGAGCAGCCCAGGCTCAGGCAGGCGGCACCAGGACCTGCTGCTGCTGCTGCTGCCAGCACCGCTCCATCCTTTGTTACAGTGTACCAGCCGTGCAACATGCTGACCGTCAGCGCTGTAGACAAGCCGCAGCCACCTACCGCTGTAAGTACCGCGCCTTGTAGACAGGGCTCCTACTGCCTATGCCACTTTCCACTGGCATACGTGCACTGTAGATGGACAATGGTCGGGAGGGGGGATCAGATTTGTCCAGGCATGTCTTGCCCATGGGACCCCTCAGGCTGCCTGTTCTTGTCCTGGATGCTGGTATGGATGGCACTGGCAGTATGATCTGCTGCTGGCACCTGCCCTGTATGGTGGACATGGGGCTCCCTGCCAGTGTTGGAGATTGGGGTTCAGTGTGGCAGCTGGTGGCTGCTGTCATGGCTGTACCTGTAGACACAGTACCAGTGAGATCACTCACCATGGGATACATGATGGACACATTGTCTGTTAGGCTTCTCTATGGACCAGGGGTTAACCCTATCAATTCCATAAGATGCTATTAGGGGGGATCTAGGGGTTAATTGACAACCGCCCTGTCTGTTTTTTTGGCTGGATTTTGAACCGATAGCCCGACCCCTCTATAGCATTACTCAAACCCCCATCATTTCCTGATCCTCCCCTGCATGGCCCTGTCCAGCCCCCTTCACATGGCTATTTTAATGGATGACGTATTTGAAAGCTATATTTGGGCTCCAGGGTGCCGCCCCCTGGGAGGGTGAGGGTGGCAGGGGGCAGAGTTTAGGATCTGTTGCTCACTTATCTTGGGTGGGGCGATGTTTTTTAACTTATTGTCTCCTATAAGGCCCCCCCCCCCTCCTTCAAGAAAGTGGAAAACATCTAGATCAGCACAATAAGGAGGCGGACGTCAGCTGACCTGCGGTGTCCACTTGATTGTCAGCTCTTTGGGCTAGCTATGTCAGTAAATGGGCGTACATCGCTTTGTACATCAGCCCTCTGCCACCTGTGGCTCGGTTGTGAGACGGCAGCTCTTCAGGGCATGCTGGGAGTTGTAGTATCATCGTCCACTATCTCTCTGTTCCCATGTGGAGTCTGTTAGGAAAGTTTGGGTTAACTCTTTGTAGCACACAGACAGACGTTCCATTGGCTGCTTAGAACAGTAGCCATAGATGTATAGGGAAACAATAAGAAAACATAAAATGAGACGAAATTGGGGCATGTTCCTTTAAGGTTAACCCCTTGTTGGACTGGTGAGCCCCCCTTCCTGGGTGAGTAATCACTGCAGGATGGGAGACCAGTCTGGTGACAGCGCAGGAAATGAGCGCAGCAGTTTAGGACGTTTCTCTGATGGATTGTCTTCACTTCCTCCCTTCACCCCCAATTGTGATAACAGCTTTAATCGTCTCTGTGCGCAGATGTAGCAGAGCTGAGTTTATCTGTGACAACAGCTTGCGATATCAGTAGGGCGCACGGACTGCACCTGACGTCATTCAGCACTGCTACATCTGTAGAGCAGCCTATCTATTTATCTAACTATCCAGAGATTGTCAGCTAATGCTTTCTTTGTGCTGCACCCTCTCATGACCCTCCATCTGCTGCATAACTACAACCCTCAGCATGTTCTGACACCCTGCAGCGGGTAGAGAATGTTGTGTGAAGAGCTAGAGAACTATCAGTAGCAGATCACCTAGACATTGCGGTGGTCGGATACAGCAGATGATAATGTGCGCACTGGTAGACGGGTGGGGTGCTGGTCAGTGCCACGCTTAGTGAGCTGGTAAATCATTGGCTGGGATAAGTGGTCTCCAGCCTGGAATCACTGTCTCCGCCGCGAGTCGCTCGCAGTCAGGAACGCCATGTTGTGTGGGTTATCTGAGGACATGGGGAAGTGCACGACTTCGAGGTAGACGGCAGCAGGGAGCACTCTTCTCTCCGTATTACCTGCAACGTAGGAAACAGACCCACAGTATGCGACGTAGCTCAGGGCTTCAAGTGCTGACAATGTTATATAATATATGGGGATATATATATATTAGATCATGGATACATACAGATGAATATTACGTTAGATGCATTGATTTGAGATAGATAAAATATGATCTAGATAGACGGATTGACAGATATAGTAATGTAATATTCCATAGAGATATAGTTGCAGTATTAAGATATACAGATGGATACATTAGTTGGCTATATATATTAGACCAAAGATACATATAGATGGTTATCACATAAGGGTGCTTTCACACTAGCGGTTTTGTTTTCCGGTATTGAGTTCCGTCCTAGGGGCTCAATAACGGAAAAGAACTGATCAGTTTTATCCTAATGCATTCTGAAAGGAGAGCATTCCGTTCAGGACGCATCAGTTCAGTCCCTCTTACGTTTTTTTGGCCGGAGAAAATACCGCAGCATGCTACAGTTTTCTCTCCGGCCAAAAATCCTGAACACTTGCCGGAATGCCGGATCCGGACCCAAATGTTCTGGCAAAACGGATCCAGTTTTGCGGTCTGCGAATGCGCAGACCTTTAAAAATGAGAAGAAAATAAATACCGGATCAGTTTTTCTAGATGACAATCGGAAAGGTGGATCCGGTATTGCAGTGCATTTGTGAGACGGATCCGCATCCGGATCCGTCTCACAGATGCATCTGTTTGCGTCCGGATTTCCGGAATCCTCTGCCGCAAGTGTGAAAGTACCCTTAAGTGGATATATTCATATGAGCTAAATATATTGATATTAGATGGATAGATATAATGGCTGCATATTCAGTAAGTATTATGTGCATAGAAAGTAGATGGATAGGAGATGACCGATAGATATGTTACTGAAGATTGGTAAATGTGCAGCTAGCACGGTCTCTGCACGGTCTCTGCACGGTCTCTGCCCTGTAATGTCTTTATTGCATGGTTACAGCTGCTGACTTCACAGAACATAGAGCGGGTGTTGTCACCAGCAGTGTGGGTGTACCGGGTGACATGGGTGATGTCATTGTTGTAAATATATCATAAGTGATTTACATCTCTATGAAAGAAGTCATTTACAGAAATCCCCTGTCTGTGCAAACGTCTACATGACTGAGTAGCAGGAGCAACTCCAGTGCTATCTGCTCGGATACCTAATAACTGGTCATACATGAATTCCAAAGAAAATGCCATCCACTGCTGAGATCATACAAACTTCCCTAAATTTAAGCAGATATCTGGCATTTTTATTTTAGGTTTGTAGAAGTTTGCTTGGCCTCAGCAGTGGTTTGTGGAGCGCCAGAAGTTCTGCTCCATTGCGGAGTATTGTCTGACTTGCAGGTATCCTTGGGTGTGTGCGGTAATAACTGTGTGACGTTCTTCTTTGTAGGTTGACTTCATGGACATCTGTGAGTCCATATTGGAAAGGAAGAGACATGACAGCGAGAGGTCATCATGCAGCACTTTGGAGCACAATGACTTTGAAGCTGTTGAGGCTCTGGTCTGTATGAGTTCCTGGGGTCAACGAAGCCAGAAAGGCGACATGCTGAAGATGCGGCCGTTGACTCCAGCCTCTGACTCCTCTGATTTCATCATGCAGTGTGAATCGTCCCCATCCATGTCCAGGGATTTCCACTCTTTATCCACCCTGGTAAGAACTTGACATCCACTTTGTCTAAAAGTGTATTTAATGGTGGAGGCACCATCTCTCAGAAACAGCAAACAAACACAACCTTACAGGTTTTAAATTATTATTAGAGTTATTTGAAGGGGTTATCACATGATTGTAAAAAACGAAGAAGAGAAATCGTATGGTACATGACCATTTCTTTCTAACAGTGCTAGAACCATAATGGGTATGGACTTTGAGCTCTTCTTGTGAGGTCTTCTGGTTGGGAACTACTGAGCTAGATAATTTGTGTAGAACATCATCTTGTTTAATGAGCAGCTCCAAGGAATCTGGATCTTCACATTCCCTATCATTACAGTAGTTGGCAGGTGCTATTGTTTATGGAAAGTCTTCACTAAGGTAACCTCCCTTAAGACTTAGAACCCAGGAGCTTTATGTAATTGAGATGCTAGAAACCTGCTTCCCTCTTTTTCTTGCTTGTAGAGTTTGCCGTTATTTGGACCATAGGTCATAGCATTTGATGGAGTCTAGGGTTTATAGATTTGCATATAACACCTATGCAATTATTTTATTTTATCTCTGGATCTAGGTAATCAATGTGTCTTAAGAAATTGCTGCCAGAGCTTAATTCTCTGAGTTGATTTATATTAATGTTTATCGAAGTTTAGGCTGTTGGCCATTAAAAATTTCAGATTGGCTCCTCAGGGGTGTAACTGGCTTCAAAGGTCTACAATATTTTGTGCTTTCCTGAATCCTCAATTAGAACTGATCTCCCATAAATACTTACTTGTAGGCTGCCCAACACTTGTAAACCTGGACCACAGGGACCATGGTTTGATGTTGAAGCCTGTTTGTTTGATATTGACCCATAAGGCCAAAGAATCTTTCCAGCTGACTGTAACCTCTCTGCAGGACAAAATAGCACAATAGGTCGGTTGTCCTGCTTCTTGGATCTAGGGCCAGTCACAACCTTAGCTGTCCTAGATTAGTACCAGTTATGGAAATGTGTTTATAATTAGGTTTCAAAACTTGAGTAAATGCTGCCATTACACTTTACCTGACCTCTCCCATGTTTTTTTTTTGCAGTGCATGACCCCTCCACACAGTCCAGAATTTGCTGAACCATGCACTACACTTCCCCCTATCTCCCAAGTGACCTATTCCAAACAGGTGACAGTGATGTCTAGCAATTCCCATTGTTTGGTGTCCTCTTCAGCTTTGTCCAAGACGTTTGCTTTGCGGATCCACAGCCAGCAGTCCTCTCAAGAGTCAGAGGTTTCATTTAAGCCTCAGTCTTGCAGAGCAATGGTCACAAGCGTCATACGTCACACGGCCGACACCTCTGCCTTTCATAACGTTCACCAGCCTCTTGTGAGAGTAAATGTACCAGCTGTTAAAGACTTGTCCCATAAGAGGTGTGAAGTTAAACATAAGCCCACCAAAGAGACAGATACCCATGAGGACGGGTCACAAAGTTCCTCACCATTGCACCTTCCACCACAGACTGATAAACCCTGTCCAAATACAGAAACGGGCATCCAGCAACTAAATGCTCAGAGAGATGAGCCAGGGAAATGTCAAAAGGAACATTTAGTTGAGACAAACACTTTGGCTTCTGTCCCCGTTTCGAGCCCCCCTGTCCTTTGCCAGATGATTCCAGTCGCTGCACAAGCTGGTGTTCTCTCCGCATTCATCAAACCTTCTCCACAACCAGTGTGCAATACAGTCAAGCCGATCCTACCCCAGACCACCCCGCTTTCCCAGCCAGTTCTGATGGGCACACCTATGTCTCAGGGGACCGTTATGTTTGTCCTTCCTCAGGCACCCGTTGCACAGCCACCTCCACAATGTCCTCATACTCTAATGACAGTTGGGAGCACAAAGTTACTTCCTCTCGCCCCAGCCCCTGTCTTTATAACTTCAGGCCAATGCAGCTCTCCACAAGTGGACTTCTCCCGGAGACGCAACTACGTGTGCAGTTTCACTGGCTGTAAAAAGACTTACTTTAAAAGTTCACATCTCAAAGCACACCTTCGAACCCACACAGGTGAGTCATGCAATTCCCATGCAAGTACCATAATATGTCTTCGTCAAATTGTGACGCGCAAGGGTATGTCTTCTGACCAGCATGCTTAAAGGGGTTGTCCAAGTGTTTATTTCTAATGACCTATCCTCAGGATAGGCCATCAGTATCTGATCGGATCGTTGGTGGTCTGATGCCAGGTACCCCCTCCGATCTACTGTTTGAAGAGGCTGTGGCACTCCAGTGAGTACCACAACCTCCTTGCATCTTGCCAAGCACAGTGCTGTCCATTGATAGCGGCTGTGCTTGACATTGCAGCTCAGCCCTGTTCACTTGAATGGGGCTAAGCTGCTCCGAGGCCATGTGACCGTTGAACATGCCTTGACCTCACATGGACTAGAGAAAGCTGAGAGAAGGCCACGGTGCTACCCTGAGTGCCACTGCCTACTCAAACAGCTGATCGGCAAAGTCCCAGGTGCCAGACCTCCATCGTTCAGATGCTGATGACCTATCCAGAGTATTAAACACTTGGACAACCCCTTATGTGCCATCCACCTCGCTTGGCAGAAATGGGGTCAGGGAAACCTTATTCTCCCAATAGGTTTGGGTCCTCACCTATCAGACATTTATGATTTGATACCAAACACAAGAATACAGCCGTCTTCTCAGTTTCTGTATAGAGATATATGGAGGTACAGTGGTGCTCCACAGCCTTCCGTATTATGGTTCCTTAGAACTCAAGACTTTTTCAGAACTTTCATACATTCGACACATGAGATGTGTTTGGCCACCTCCCCATTGAAACTAAAGACCTAGTCAGGATGGAGGAGGTGGAGGCTGTTTAGTTGTTGGATTCCCTCCAATCTGACTTATATTGCTTGGTCAGGTTGTCATGAACGTGTTGTCTGCCAAGGCCATATATTTTGTTGCCTAAATGATGTCTTTTATCTTACAGGCGAAAAACCTTTCAGCTGTAATTGGGAAGGATGTGATAAAAAATTTGCCAGATCTGATGAACTTTCTCGGCACCGTCGAACACACACAGGGGAAAAGAAGTTTGCCTGCCCTGTGTGTGATCGCCGGTTCATGCGCAGCGATCACCTGACCAAACACGCCCGCCGACACATGACCACCAAAAAGGTGCCCACCTGGCAGACAGAGGTTGGAAAATTAAACCGAGTAACCACGTCAGATCAGTCAAGAAGCGCGGCGCCTCCACTAGGCATGCTGGTCTCCATGTCTACGTCGGTGTAAGAGGGACTGAAACAAAAAGTGAAATTCCGCCCTTTTTACCTTTTAAGCACCAGAGACTCGACGCTCACTTCCTACTTTTGGTTGATTTAATCTTATTCGATCCCCTTGTCATTTTTCCATTGACCTATATTCACTTTCCATGTGAGGCAAGTTTTAATGAATCTTTGTTACCAACCTTTTACATAGGAAAATAAATCCTATTATTGTGGCAATAAGCATGTGATACATTATGTGTATGATTCCAAGCAGACCACAATCCTGCAATTATTATTTTTTTTGCATTCTTTTTTTTTCTTGGGGGGGGGGGGCTGTGCTTGGTTTGCCTTCTAGGATGTGCACATTTGCAGTCAGCGAGGTTGGCTCTTACAGGTATAAGGCACATTTAATATGATAGACCGTCTTGGTGTATCACAATGTGTTTGACTTTTTCTATCCTTTTTGTATCAGTCTGTTGTTTACAGTTTGCACTGTAGTTGGCACCTGGCATCGCTACCTTGCATATAGGTTTAAAGGCTATGGACACCTTTAGGGGAAATTTTTTATTATTATTGTGTTCTACTCATTTTGGATTACAAATCACTTTTTTTATTTGGCCTTTATTAAAAATGTTTGCCCCTTTTCTCTATAAAGATGTCAGTGTGTGTATTTGTAGATTATTGCTTTCAGTTCACAGTGAGTCGTGTCAGATAGAAGCTCTGACGGCTCAAATGTAACCCTTATCTCTGAACTCCTGACTCCTCATAAATACTTATTTACGCTAACTTCTTATCAAACTGATACGAATTGAGCTATACTGAGTGTTTATGAGCTAATTACTTCTGAACTCCTGACAGCTCATAAATACTTAAGCTAAATTCTTATCTAACTGATAGGAATTGAGCTATACTGAGTGTTTGTGAGCTAATTACTTCTGAACTCCTGACAGCTCATAAATACTTAAGCTAAATTCTTATCTAACTGATAGGAATTGAGCTATACTGAGTGTTTGTGAGCTAATTACTTCTGAACTCCTGACAGCTCATAAATACTTAAGTTAAATTCTTATCTAACTGATAGGAATTGAGCTATACTGAGTGTTTGTGAGTTCAGAGATAAGGGCCACACATGATCCGTCTTCGTTTCTATCTGACATGTCTCATTGTGAAATGAAAGCAATAGTCTACAAATACAGAAAAGAGGCTAACATTTTTAATAAAAAAACAACAGAAAAAATAATATTTAACCCAAATGAGTAAAATGCAATAGTACAAAAAATGCCCCAAAGGTGTCCAAAGCCTTTAAGTAACATGAATATGCTTAAAGGGTTTGTCCACCTTTTTATTAAGTGATGACCTATCCTCAAGATGGACCATCCCTAGCTAATTGGAGGGAGTCCGACAACCCATATTCCTGCTCGTTGACTTCAGTGGGCGCACTGCTGCAGTGAGGAGCTCAGTCCACTACAAAGTAGATGAAGCTGTCTGCTTCTGGCGCTGGGGGGGCAATTGCTGAACAGCTGATTGGCAGGAGTGTGGAGTATGTCGGACCCCCTCCAATCGGCTAGTGACGGCCTATCGTCAGGATAGGCAACCCCTTTAAATCAAATCTGTTGGCTGAGCTGAGCCAATTTACTTAAAGGGGTGACCCAACACTCTTAAAAGAGAACTGTTTATATAAAAGCCCCGAGGTATATATAGATTGGGGGGGAATATCTTTTTAAAGGGGTTTTCCGGCCCTACGATATTGATGGACTGTCCTTATGACCAGCTGTTTTGCAGTACCTTTGGTAGCAGAGGTACAGCTCCATCAATGGTGTAGAGGACAGAGCAGGTTGTTGAAGTCAATGGGAGCAGTGCTGAAGTAACCAGCTCTGTCCGGAGTCAGGGTTGCGGCCCTGGGGGTGCGGATTGTTGGACCCCTGCCAATCACATGCTCCTTTAGGGCATTACAGCAGTGGTCATGGACATCCTGTGAAGGAGGGAATTGGTGTTTGTGGCCTAGTAGAGCAATTACAAAATGGACAAGCCCTTTAAGAATGCTTCTAATGACACAAGGGCACCTTGAGGGTAACTCTCACCCTTGTGTAATGTTGTAATTGTAATTAATACACAGCATATAGGTTATGGCTTTGTCTGTAACCCCGACCTGCATGTTCATCGAATGGAATCTGATAGGTTGTGTCTATTATATCTATTGCACTATACATTGTATGTTATTACATTTTATTTGTTTCCGCTGTGTTTAATGGGACATTTTAATGATTAATTTCAAAGCTGGAGAGACAAGGGAGGGGGTACTATCATTTTTGCACGATTTAAGGAAATTTGGGAAGTTTAACTCTTTAAAACCTGTTGTTGCATCTCTCCAAGCATCCCCCCCTCAGATGGTGTTTAGATGGTTTTATGCAAATTATACAAACGAGAAATCCACTTGTATATATGTACAGCACTGGAAACCATGATTTCACTGATTAATCATCTTGTAGCTGTTTAGCCACTGTGGCCCCCTGGTGGCCCAACATGTGTAGTGACACCTTCTTCATTCCTCAGTATTATAACCTCAAAAGCTGATTTCTTACCCCAGAAATGTTCTCTTGAGACTCGTAATCTATTTTTTTTCTTTTTGTTTCACATACGTCATGTGACCGCTCAGATTTACTTTGCTCTGGTTTTTGTTTGTTTTTATCTACCTTGGTGCCAGCATATGTTCAGAAGTTCCAAAACGTATCCCGTCTGCTCCTCCTAGTAAGTACCTGTGTTCCCAGTGATTTACCAGTATTGGAGCACTTTTTCTTGGCATTCTGCATTGTGCAGTTCTTCTGTTATTCCACCTGGAAATGTATGAATACATTTGACAACGCAATGCTGAGTATTTAGGGACCTAAACCCCCTTGGACACATTCACAGATATCAATATATGAATATATTTCCGAGAGGAATAACAGAGGAACAACACTATTTGTTTATTTTTCTAGCACTAATGTATCTCCATGCAGATGATGCCCAAGGTCAGATTCGTACCCAGGATCCCAGCACTGCAAGGCAGGATTGCTAACCACTGAGCCACCGTGCTGACCATGGCATGGGGTGCAGAGTACTATGAAAAGATGCATTCTCCATGAAAAGCAATTTTGGAGCAAGTCCTTAATGAAACAGACATGTCAGGAGAGCGGACAGATCCTCTAAGGGCACTTTCACATTTTTCTTTTCCGGTATTGAGTTTTGTCACAGGGGCTCAGTACCGGAAAAAAAACTGATCGGTTTTATCCTAATGCATTCTGAATGGAGAGCATTCTGTTCAGGATGCATCAGTTCAGTCCCTTTTACGTTTTTTAGCCGGAGAAAATACCGCAGCATGCTGCAATTTTATCTCCATCCAAAAATACTGAACACTTGCCGGAATGCATTAATGAAATGCATTAATACCGGATTCGGCCCCAAGTGTTCCGGAAAAACGGATCCGGTTTTGCGGTCTGCGCAGACCTTTAAAAATGAGAAAAAAAGAAATACCGGATGGCAACCGGAAAGACTGATCCGATATTGCAATGCATTTGTGAGACGGATCCGCATCCAGATCCATCTCGCAAATGCATCCGGAACTGCCTGCCGGAATCCTCTGCCGCAAGTGTGAAAGTAGCCTAAGGCAGGGGTCAGCACCTCGAGGTGTTGTGAAACTAATCTCCCATCATGCACGCTTGCTTGGCTGTTCTCTGAACATGCTAGGAGTTGTAGTTGCCAAAGGTTGCTGATTCCTGCTCTAAGGCCTCTTGCACACTAACGTATTTTCATTCCGTTTCCCTTCCGTTTTTTTGAGGACTATATACGGAACCATTCATTTCAACAAGTCTGCAAAAAAAAAAAAACGGAAGGTACTCCGCGTGCATTCCATTTCCGTATTTCCGTTCCGCAGAAAAATAGAACATGTCCTATTATTGTCCGCATTACGGACAATGATAGGACTGTTCTATTAGGGGTCAGCTGTTCCGTTCCGCAAAATACAGAATGCACACGGACGTCATCCGTATTTTTTGCAGATCCTTTTTTTATTGCGGGCCGCAAAATACATACGGTCATGTGCAAGAGGCCTAAGGCTGAGTATTTTCAGCTCTGGAAGGTTTTATTGCATTTTTTTTTCCCTGGCGTATTTTTCTTTTTTCCTTTGATAATATTTTCTTAATTCTCTAATAAAAGTAAAGTTTTAATTTACCAGTATGATAAACTGGATTTTGTAACGGACGTATTATACTGCGGTTTTGGCGAGCATTATCATTCCTAGCCGTTTTCAGTAGAAATTCTGGACAAGGAATCCGCATCTAGAATGGACAGGGCACTTTTTTCAAGTGCCGCCTTATGAGAATAGAGCAGTGGTGTGGCGGTTCATCCGCCACGCCATTCACTTCTATGAGGTGACCCAGTACAGTGCTCGCATTAGTCCCATAGTCCACGTGGTACGGTAACATGGAAGCTACCGGTATAGCGGACCTTGCCTGCTGTATGGGAGGAAAGTGGTGTATTGGGTCAGGCAGGCTTCTATAGACTTTCAAACAGACGCCTCCATTTCGTATACGATCACACTGACCCGAAGGAAAAAAGTGACCCCTCACCTTGTATTTTCCGTCTGTGTTACCAGAAACTTCCACAAGTTCATTTTTGGGAAGATTATTTTTTATTTTTTTCTTCCTTCACATTTTTAGGCCTAATGCACGGATCCGCAAAAAACGGTAGGCGCCCGTGTTGCCTTCCGCAATTTGCGGAACGGAACAGGCGCCGGCAATATAAATGCCTATTCTTGTCCGCAAATCGCAGACAAGAATAGGACATGTTATATTTTTTTTGCGGGGCCACGGAACGGAGCCATGGATGCGGACAGCACACGGAGTGCTGTCCGCATCTTTTGCGGCTCCATTGAAATGAATGGGTCCGCATCCGAGCCACCAAAACGGCGGCCGTGTGCATGAGGCCTTAAGGTTTCTGTAACATCCAGTGTTGACACACGGCGGCAATTTGTATTTGTCCTGTTTCAGTAGTTAAATTTATAAAAATTTTCACCATTTTGCTATTTTTGTTTTTACAGAGCAGTTTATTATTTTTGCACATATTTAGCCCCATTATCCCTCATATAAAATTCTTGTACCCGGCCTAATTCCCCCTGGTTTCTATGGGAAGAAGAGTTTTTGCTGCTAATGCTACTGAAAAGACATTGGGGGAAGCCCCGTGTTATTAGGGATTATGGATCATTTTAATAAAATAAAAAAATAAACAATATTTTTTTGAGTTTGTTTAAGTTTACACGATTGAGTTTCAGGAAGTCATAGTTTAGAATGAAGCTTCCCTCGGCCTCCACCCTGGGCTTCATTGATGGAGACCACCGCTTTAACCTCTACATTATGGCATTGCAATACCGGCCATTGTATGATTTTTTTATTTATTTTTTCCCCTAAGGTGCGTCATATAATCTTATGTTGTATTCAAAATCCTGAAAGCGGCCTTTAGACAATCCCTGCTGCTCACTGTTCAACAGAGCTTTGAAATTCTCATAAAAGGGTTTACTCAGGTAACAGGTATATATTAGGAAAATGCTGTAAATGCAATTCCCTAATATACAAAAGAAGGCTCCACCAAGGTGGAATCATTTTCTGAATTAGGGCTCATGCACATGGCCGTTGAGGTCCCCCATGTGCTGGCAACATCCGTGTGGATTCCGCAGACGGATCCAAACGCATTCAACTTGACTGGGTCCGTGATGAGTCTACACCGCAAAAACATGTTCTATTTTTATGCGGTGCAGAGGTACGGAGAGAAACCCCGCGGAAGCACCCCGTAGTGCTTCAAGCGAACGGGTCGGCATCTGTGATGCAGTGAGCACACGGCTGGTGCCTGCATATTGCGGACTGAAATACAGGCACGGCCGTGTGGATGAGCCTTTAGGACGATTTTTTTATTTTCTAGGTAATTAATAAAGCTTATTGCAACTCCTTTAACTTCCTCAGTATTTTACAAGAACTCTGCTTGCTTGCTTCAAGTGAATTCAATGTTTAAGCTGAAAGCCTACCTTGGGCATTTGGGAATAGCACAGTTATCATTTCTCGTGTAACAGGCCTTACACCTGTGTGAGTGCCACATAGCCACAACCATGAGTGATAGAGCTCGCCTCCTTCCCCTCCCTGCGCAATTATCTATATACTGTCTCATTGAAGTCAGTGAGTCAGCAACTTCCTATGCCCCACGTGGCTGCTGTGAAGCCAATTTCCTTTTGTTCACAGTAGTTGTCACCTTCAGTTGCGGTCAGCCGATTACGTCTTCAGTGACAATTCTTCTACCTGACTCCCCCATATACAGAGTGGGGAACAGGCTGGTGGGGCTTATCTCGCTTTAGAATGGGATTTGGTGTTGAAATTCAACAGGCTTAATATGTCACCCCGCCCCCCCCCCCCCCCCCCCCGCCGTCCATCTCCACCATCATTCGCATACACCGTTGGATGATCCAACTGTAATCGGCACATTTGACAACTTTACTCTCGCGTATAGGCACTTTAATACAAAGAAACTTGGTTTGTCTTTTTGGAGGACATTACTATATTAAACACTTATTTTAAAAATTCCCGATACACAGCTATGCTAGTGCAGGGTCTGATTGAGAGGGGAGGGGGAGGTGTTACACAGGGATTCCCCCCTCAGCCCCTTCAATACGCATAACTGTGTGTCCGTTTCTTCCCGGAGTGTTGCTTTAAATGACCGCTCCTGTTACAGTCACTGGAATCGTGTAGCAGAGCTATTTGTACGCTTTGAAATGGCGAAACCGTTTAATTATTTAATTTTTTTACATAAAAACGATGCATCAGTCTCATAATGTTAAGGCTGGGCAGTAATTGTGCGCTGTGCATCGTCGTCATGCAATGGATGAACCCATATTCAGAAAAGTGAGGTACGAGGCACAGAGCACCTCGGAGCTCACCGGATGAATTTCCTTGCAGACTACAGAATGCCGCTTTTGTTAAAGCCGTAAACTCAGGAAGACACACTTTCACTCACCTCCTCCTCCTATTTTCACAAAATGTTGGTGATTTTGGTGAAGTACTATAACCTTTAGTATGGAAAGCTCAGCGTCTATTTGTAGCATGCTCAGAAACGCAATGTTTTCTGTTTTAATTATTATTATTTTTTTTGTACTTTGAGCCTTTAAGATTTCTGTTTTGTTAAGTGTTTCATAACTGTTTTTAATGGATATTAAAGTCACTTATTTGATAGAAATGTAACATTGTCACGTTTTTGAGAATCATAAAATGTCTATTTGTATAAAGGGACTGGTGTTGACTTTTTAATTATCCTTTATTCTTATAGAGCCAACATATTCCACAGAACTGTATCTGTCCCCAGTGGGACAGATACAGAATATGGGGGCTCACAATCCTTTAATAAAGCAACACTTCCATCAGAAAGGGGTATTTTTTTTTTAAAGTCAATATTCACAGAAAACAATTTTATTTTAGAATACTTTTGCTTGTTTTTTATTACAGCAGTACTGTGCCATTAAAAAAATAAAATATTGGAATGGTCAACAGAGCTAAAACTACTATACAGAAAGGTAATCTATAGTCAGTCTACTACTGCTGTGAGGGGAAGATGCTATCTGCTAGTATAATAGTAGATGTAGAATTGGTATGACAGTATGTTGTTCTTCTGATGGGACTAGATGAGAATGGCCATAGAAGAGTATTGTACTTATCAGCGTAATGTGTGATGCCCTAAATAAGTCACCCCCTCTCCTGTCTGGGCAGAGTGAATGGTCCGACTGAGAAAGACAAGCGTGGCTGTTTCCAATGCGAAAAGTTCAAACAAAAGAGGATGTTAAAGGGCTATTCTGGTTAAAAAGTTTAACCATTAGATTGGGGAGAGTCCCAGTGGTAGGACCCCCACTGATCTAATAACTTTTTCTAAGGGATCATGTGTGTGCCCCGTACGGGTCCACAATATACGGGCACAGGCTGTGTGCGCGCCACATATCACGGATACAGACCCACTGACTTAAATGGGTCAGTAATCCTCAAGATATGGAGTGGAGGCACGGATCGGAAGCCCACGTAAGCACTATGAAGCGCTTCTGTGGAATTTTGGTCTGTGCATCTGCACCTCAAAAAAAATGTAACGTCCTATTTTTTTGCAGTGTGGACTATGTCTTGCAGACCCATTCAAGTCAGTGGGTCCGCATCCGCAAACAGCGTGTACATGAGCGGTGTCCGTGCATTGCAGACCGCAGCACAGGGCACACACGCTCATGTGCATGAGCCCTAACCGGAATACCCCTTTAGGCCTCTTTCACACGGGCGTCATGTTTTTTGCCCGGATAAGAGGCGGGTGCGTTGCGGGAAAATGCGCGATTTTTCCGCGCGAGTGCAAAACATTGTCATGCGTTTTGCACTCGCGTGAGAAAAATCACGCATGTTTGGTACCCAGACCCGAACTTCTTCACAGAAGTTCGGGTCTGGGATTGATGTTCTGAAGATTGTATTATTTTCCCTTATAACATGGTTATAAGGGAAAATAATAGCATTCTGAATACAGAATGCTTAGTATAATAGTGCTGGAAGGGTTAAAAATAATAAAAAAGTTAACTCACCTTCTCCTCTTGTTCGCGTAGATGCCGGTCTGTTCTTTAGCTGTGGACTGAATGACCTGAGGTGATGTCAGATCACATGCTCCAATCACATGGTCCATCACCATGGTGATAGAGCATGTGATCTGACGTCATCAAAGGTCCTTCAGCCACAGCTAAAGAACAGACCGGGATCTACGCTAACAAGAGGAGAAGGTGAGTTAACTTTTTTTTATTATTTTTAACCCTTCCAGCACTATTATACTAAGCATTCTGTATTCAGAATGCTATTATTTTCCCTTATAACCATGTTATAAGGGAAAATAATACAGTGAATAGACTGTCACATAGAACCCATGCGTGAAAATCGCACCGCATCCGCACTTGCTTGCGGATGCATGCGATTTTCACGCAACCCCATTCATTTCTATAGGGCCTGCGTTACGTGAAAAATGCACAAAGAGGAGCATGCTGCAATTTTCACGCAACGCATAAGTGATGCGTGAAAATCACCGCTCGTGTGCACAGCCCCATAGAAATGAATGGGTCAGGATTCAGTGCGGGTGCAATGCGTTCACCGCACGCATCGCACCCGCACGGAAAACTCGCCCGTGTGAAAGGGGCCTTAAAGAGCCAGGCCAGGAAGCAGGATACATGGAGTGACTTCAAAAGTGGGCGGACGGATGTCATTTTTTAAAAAGCAAAAATTACAGTACTTTCATATACACTCACCTAAAGAATTATTAGGAACACGATACTAATACGGTGTTGGACCCCCTTTTGCCTTCAGAACTGCCTCTATTCTACGTGGCATTGATTCAACAAAGTGCTGATAGCATTCTTTAGAAATGTTGGCCATATTGATAGGATAGCATCTTGCAGTTGATGGAGATTTGAGGGATGCACATCCAGGGCACGAAGCTCCCGTTCCACCACATCCCAAAGATGCTCTATTGGGTTGAGATCTGGTGACTGTGGGGGCCATTTTAGTACAGTGAACTCATTGTCATGTTCAAGAAACCAATTTGAAAGGATTCGAGCTTTGTGACATGGTGCATTATCCAGCTGGAAGTAGCCATCAGAGGATGGGTACATGGTGGTCATGAAGGGATGGACATGGTCAGAAACAATGCTCAGGTAGCCCGTGGCATTTAAATGATGGCCAATTGGCACTAAGGGGCCTAAAGTGTGCCCAGAAAACATCCCCCACACCATTACACCACCACCACCAGCCTGCACAGTGGTAACAAGGCATGATGGATACATGTTCTCATTCTGTTTACGCCAAATTCGGACTCTACCATTTGAATGTCTCAACAGAAATCGAGACTCATCAGACCAGGCAACATTTTTCCAGTCTTCAACAGTCCAGTTTTGGTGAGCTTGTGCAAATTGTAGCCTCTTTTTCCTATTTGTAGTGGAGATGAGTGGTACCCGGTGGGGTCTTCTGCTGTTGTAGCCCACCTTTCTTTCCCATTCTGACATTCAGTTTGGAGTTCAGGAGATTGTCTTGACCAGGACCACAACCCTACATGCATTGAAGCAACTGCCATGTGATTGTTTGACTAGATAAACGCATTAATGAGAAATAGAACAGGTGTTCCTAATAATTCTTTAGGTGAGTGTATTTGTTAATATGTGATAAAAACATTCGATGAACGTGTCCAATTAAAGAGGTCAGAAAAGATTAGGCAATGCTGTGTTTTTGTCCAGCAACTGCGCCAACCATGTCCGTGCTTTGCCCAAGCATTGCTCCTAGGACTGAACGCCTCTATAACATGGCATGCAAAGGGACATCCTATGTTTTCTTTCTTAATGTAGATGTCTCACAAACAACAGGATTAAGGTATAAATGTACGATCACCAGGTTTCCGACCACTGGAATCCACAGCAATCATGAGAATTGGGGGTCCCTGAGTGCATGTGTAACTAGAGACGGCAAAGTGCTGCACTTGGCAGTCTCATTTGGAGTGAATGGCGCAGTGGTCCCTTATGCACACCGCCACTCCATTCCCATGGGGCCCTATTCTCATGACCGCTGGGGGTCCCAGCAGTCAAACCGTGGTGATCATACAATTATCACCTTTTCTGTGGATAGTTGATCAATGTTCTTCATGGGTCAACCGTTTTAATGATTTTGTGAAAAAAAAAAAAAAAAAAACTCAGTACAGTGTGAGCCCATTGCAGGAGCCATAATATCCTGTGTGCATGAGCCCTCAAGCTGGCCATACACAAACACCTAATGCCTATGACTGTATTTTCAGTCCGCATCTGATCAGCTTTTTTTGCGGATCGAATGCAGCCCCATTAATTTCAGTGGGGGCGCAAAAGATGCGGAGAGCAGACTGTGTGCTGTCCACATCCGTAGATCTGTTCTGCAGCCCCGCAAAAAACATAGAACATGTCCTATACTTGTCCGTTTTGCAAACAAGGATATGACATTTCTACAGGAGTTTGAAAAAAAAAATGGTGACATGCACACGGCCGGGATCCATGTTTTGTGGATCCCTGATTTGAGGACCGCAAAATGGACACAGTCGTGTGCACGAGGTCTTGGATGTACGGTATTTTGACTAAACCTGCTGGGACTGGATAACTCTCTAAGGCTACATTCACACGACCGTAGTGTTTTGCGGTCCGCAAAACATGGTTACCGGCCTGTGTGCATTCTGCAATTTGCGGACCGCACATGGTCTCCATTATAATAGAAAGTGCCCATTCTTGTCTGCAATTGCGGATAAGAATAGGACATGCTCTGTCTTTTTTGCGTTGAAATGAATGTGTCCGCACCTGTTCCGCAAAATTGCGAATGAGCCCTAACGTGTATGGAGCCTCCTGACTCTCACCTTTTGGCAAATGTCAGGGGAGAGCAGGATCGGGCTGTTGCATTTGATTATGCCTGATCCTTGTATTGTAAGCTGCTGACAGAGGAGTGAGGCAGAACCAGAGCTCGCCCCACAGCTCTCCGATGTGCATAGCCAACATAAGGTTGACCGTACACATTAGATATGTCACTGTATCATTTCAGCAGAATTTCCTGACGATCTTGGGCTACTTTCACACTCGCGTTTGGTGCGGATCCGTCATGGATCTGCACAGACAGAGCCGTTCAGATAATACAACCGTCTGCATCCGTTCAGAACAGATCAGTTTGTATTATCTTTAACATAGCCAAGACGGATCCGTCTTGAACACCACTGAAAGTCATTGGAGGACGGATATGTTTTCTATTGTGCCAGTGAAAACGGATCCATCCCCATTGACTTACATTGTGTTTCAGGACGGATCCGTTTGGCTCAGTTTCGTCAGACAGAATGGAGACTGATCGGAGGCAAACTGATGCCTTCTGAGCGGATCCTTTTCCATTCAGAATGCATTAGGGCAAAACTGATCCGTTTTGGACCAACTGAGAGCCCTGAACGGATCTCACAAACGGAAACAAAAACGCCAGTGTGAAAGTAGTCTAATGTGTATTGGGAGCAGCAAAAAGAAAGAAGGATCAAGTATGCTGCATTTTGAAAGGCCTGACCTTCAGGAGATACAATAAGTGATGTATAAAGGCCTTTTTAAATGGACCAAGGATTAAAATATGTATTGGGGTGAATGTTCATTCCTGATAATTGCCCAGCGTTAACAATTATTCATCAGATGATGCAGCACCTAAAAATCCTTTGTAAACCAGGATCTGCTGCCCACAAACAATAATACTGTATGGGGATGAACGATCAGTAGAGATCATTCATCCCCTTACAGTCAGGATGACTGCTGCATGTAAAGGCAGCTGATCAGGAATGAAGAGTTTGCTCCCGATCATTGCCTTCTGCCTCGTCCTATGTAAAAGACCCCCCTAAAAGCAGTTCAGTTCCCACTCCCTGCTCAATAACCAGACTTGCTTGAGCTAAATGCATATTTTATGGAGTGGAGACAGCTGTTGAATGGTTTATGACCAGTTTATTGCATATGATTTTGTTACGCTTCATGTCTTTGCTAACACAACGCATACACATATTCTTTGTGTACAGCTCATCTGATACATCTATTAAGGGGCTAGACAGGATTTTTAGGAAAACATAGCTGCTTTATTCCACAAGTAGTGGTTATGTATCTCCGCTCCACTGAATTAAATTGGGCTGAGCTGCAATGCTGCATACAACCTGTAAACAGGGGTGGCGCTGTTTTTGGAAGAAAGCAGCTATGCTAATCATTGGCAACCCCTTATGAGAAACAACCATGTAGTATGTATGAATACCCATTTGTTACAGATTTTATACAGACATAAATAATGGCATGCATATGTGACCTGCTCCCCGTAAGGATTACTTAGAAAAATAACTTTTTTTATTCCATGTTTTTTCCTTCTGTGCTTTACAAAAGCATCAGATTTCACAATTCCCTTTGAAGCGAAGACTGAAGGATAAATATTATCAGGCTGCATTCACACTCATAACCAGGATGTACGGTACAGCAACTTCAGAATCAGAAGGATAACGCCTCATGTACACGACCGCATTTATTTCGTGTTCTGGAAAAAATACAGATACTGGCTTTGTGCATGTTGCAGTTTTCGCGACAGTAGAAATGTGTGAAACAGACAGGAATGACATGTTCTATAATTTGCAGAACGACACACAGTTACTGACAGGACATGAATGACATGCGTGTGCTGTCCGCATTTTTAGCGGTCCCCCATAGAAATGAATGGGTCTATGTCCGAACCATAAAAAAATACGGTCGTGTGCATGAGGCCTTGACATCCGAAGTTGCACAAGGTTCTCTGTCACAGGAATTAAACTTTTGGCCAACACAATAATATTATCTTACTATAATACTCTATAAGGATGGCTGTAGAAATCTGCACCCAAAAAGGCACACAAATCTGCACTATTTATTGTGGTTTTGGCGCATTTGATATGATGCGGTTTTGCCACAGATCCCACCGTCCATTGAAAAGGGTCAAATCCGGCCCCCAAAAAATTAATGCAACAACAATTGACATGCGGCAGATGTTAAAATCTGCATGGCAGCTCAATTTCTGCAAAACGCACATGAGATTTGTCTAATCTCATACACATTGCCAGTACTGTATTACGCTGTTTGTTTGTTTTTTGTACAAAATGCGTAATGAAAGAAAAATGTGAAAAGTTTGCAATGACTTCTATGTAGAGAAAAAAAGTGCAACCCATGTCACCTTCTTGTGCAGAGAAGAACTGGCCATGTAGCCCATGCCTTAGGCTACATGCACACGAACGTTGTTTGCTTCTGTGTCTGTTCCGTTTTTTGTGCGTATAGGATGCAGACCCATTCATTTCAATGGGTCCACAAAAAATGCGGACAGCAGACCGTGTGCTGTCCTCATCTGTATGTCTGTTCCGTAGCCCCGCCAAAAAAAAGACGTGCTCGCCGTCTCCTCATACAGCTGATCAGTGGGGGTGCCGGGTGTCGGACCTCCACTGATCTGATATTGATGATCTAACCCAAGGATAAGTCATCAATAGTAAAAGCCCGGACAACCCCTATAACAATACAGGCATAAAGCACTATACACCGAGATCAAACCACTGGGGAATCTGCCAAACAGTGCTCGCCGTGGTCTCCGTCTGTGGCTGTTCCCTTGGTTACATCTCAATGGAAGAGAGTTACTCCTATTAAACCTCCTGTCTGAGCTAATTGCAATCTACATAAGATACCAGGCACGCTCCATTTCTTAATAATTCATTGCATATTAGAAGAAGGATGACACAGCTGCCAACACTAAGCACTAAAATAAAATGTATAGTGTATATGTAACAGACAACATAAAAGACTAACAGAAACAGCGAATCAATATAAAAACCCAGGTTCCATACAGGCAGCACTATGTCGATTCTCATTGTGGTATACACTGTTTTTTATTATTCCGATGCATCTAAAATTGAAAAAAATTAAGCAACTGCCTTCATTAATGAGGTTTTCAGGGAGTAGAATATTGATTTGTACTGTAAAAAAACATTTCCCAAACTCAGGTTTGGTTCCAAGGTAGCACTTGGAACCGAACCCAAGTTCGGGAAATATTTTTTTACAGTATAAATTAATTTATAAAGTTATTGCGCGAAGTCTCGCGAAGCAATAACTTCAGCTCATCGGAGACAATACATTCTAATACTGTACGGAGCTCCTACTCCGTACAGTATTAGAACGAAGTTTTATGCGAATCACATTCCGATGTTTCATCCGAAGTCGATTCACTCATCCCTACTCAGGATCTGATCCGTGGCGGTCCGACTCCATGCACCCCCACCAATCAGCTGTTTGAAAGGCACAGCGCCATACACTGTATAGTGCCTGTCCTTTGTATTGCAGCCCAGGACTGAGCTGCACATACAGACGTGGACAAAATTGTTGGTACCCTTTGGTCAATGAAAGAAAAAGTCACAATGGTCACAGAAATAACTTTAATCTGACAAAAGTAATAATAAATTAAAATTCTATAAATGTTAACCAATGAAAGTCAGACATTGTTTTTCAACCATGCTTCAACAGAATTATGTAAAAAAATAAACTCATGAAACAGGCATGGACAAAAATGATGGTACCCCTAGAAAACACAGAACATAATGTGACCAAAGGGACATGTTAATTCAAGGTGTGTCCACTAATTAGCATCACAGGTGTCTACAACCTTGTAATCAGCCATTGGGCCTATATATATGGCTCCAGGTAATCACTGTGTTGTTTGGTGATATGGTGTGTACCACACTCGACATGGACCAGAGGAAGCAAAGGAAAGAGCTGTCTCAAGAGATCAGAAAGAAAATTATAGACAAGCATGTTAAAGGTAAAGGCTATAAGACCATCTCCAAGCAACTAGATGTTCCTGTGAGTACAGTTGCACATATTATTCATAAGTTTAAGATCCATGGGACTGTAGCCAACCTCCCTGGACGTGGCCGCAGGAGGAAAATTGATGACAAATCTAAGAGACGGATAATCCGAATGGTAACAAAAGAGCCTAGAAAGACTTCTAAAGAGATTCAAGGTGAACTTCATGCTCAAGGAACATCAGTGTCAGATCGCACCATCCGTCGTTGTTTGAGCCAAAGTGGACTACATGGGAGACGACCAAGGAGGACACCATTGTTGAAAACGAATCATAAAAAAGCAAGACTGGAATATGCCAAACTACATGTTGACAAGCCACAAAGCTTCTGGGAGAATGTCCTGTGGACAGATGAGACAAAAATCGAAGTTTTTGCCAAGGCACATCAGCTGTATGTTCACAGACGAAAAAATGAAGCATATCAAGAAAAGAACACTGTCCCTACTGTGAAACATGGAGGAGGCTCTGTTATGTTCTGGGGCTGCTTTGCTGCGTCTGGCACAGGGTGTCTTGAATCTGTGCAGGGTACAATGAAATCTCAAGACTATCAAGGAATTCTAGAGAGAAATGTACTAGCCAGTGTCAGAAAGCTTGGTCTCAGTCGCAGGTCATGGGTCTTGCAACAGGACAATGACCCAAAACACACCGCTAAAAACACCCAAGAATGGCTAAGAGGAAAAAATTGGACTATTCTAAAGTGGCCTTCTATGAGCCCTGACCTCAATCCTATTGAGCATCTTTGGAAGGAGCTGAAACATGCAGTCTGGAAAAGGCACCCTTCAAACCGGACACAACTGGAGCAGTTTGCTCATGAGGAGTGGGCCAAAATACCTGCTGAGAGGTGCAGATGTCTCATTGACAGTTACAGGAAGCGTTTGATTGCAGTGATTGCCTCAAAAGGTTGCGCAACAAAATATTAAGTTAGGGGTACCATCATTTTTGTCCATGCCTGTTTCATGAGTTTATTTTTTTACATAATTCTGTTGAAGCATGGTTGAAAAACAATGTCTGACTTTCATTGGTTAACATTTATAGAATTTTAATTTATTATTACTTTTGTCAGATTAAAGTTATTTCTGTGACCATTGTGACTTTTTCTTTCATTGACCAAAGGGTACCAACAATTTTGTCCACGTCTGTATGTCATGGAACTGATGATGTCACTGGCTAGGTAGAAGCAGCAGAGCTCATCGGAGCGCCGCAGGCTCTTCAATCAGCTGATCGGCAGGTGTGCCTGGGGTCAGATCCCCATCGATCTGATCCTGATGTCCTATTCTGAGAACAGGTCATCAATATTCTACTCCTGGAAAAAAAACTCCTTTATAACCATTTTGTGTATGCAGCTCCTATGCTGACCCATGTGTCTCCATGATTACAACTCTAAGCTAACCCTATCTGACTACTTGCTAATCTACAGAGAAGGAGCAGATAGCAGGGAATGACATATGGCAGAGAATTCGGCATGTTTGCTGAATACGCAAAATGATAAGAAACTATTTGCAGGTGTCAGAAAAGGTGTCCAAAGCCTTTAATTTCATCCATATTGAAAAATGGGTTACCTGAATGGGACCAACAAAATAAAAGACTTAACGTGAGGGTGACGGATGACCAGCACCATGCCCCCCCCCCCCCCCCCCCCCGCTAATTAATATACTGTGATAGTTTTCTAAGAGCAAATACAATAAATGACCTCTCTACCATGCTATTAAGGGGCATCCCATAGACTTTAAGGGCTCATGCATATGACCGTTGGATGCTTTGTGATCCGCAAATCATGGGTGATGCCCGTGTGCATTTCACACTTTGCGGAACGGAACAGCCGGCCCTAATAGAACAGTCCTATCCTGGTCCATAATGCGGACAATAATAAGACATGTTCCAAAAAATAACACATTTGTGTGCATAAGCCCTTATCCTTAGAAAAGGTCATCAATATCAGATCACTGGGGATCAGACACCTGCGACCGCGGCCAACCTACTAAATAAAGGCACTACAGTGCACCGGAACTTGGACAGCTCCGTACAATGTGGGGGAATGTTTTAATTCAGTTTTGCTTTGAGTCTGCACCGCCGTAATTTGCACCAAATTTATATCACGTTTGATAAATCTGGCCCATCTTTAAACATAAAACTTGTGTCTAGAGATGTTAGGCCTATTGCACACGACCGTATGGCTTTTTCAGTATTTTGCAGTCCGCAAAAAATACGGATGACATCCGTGTACATTCTATTTTTTTGTGGAACGGAACAGCTGGCCCCTGATACAACAGTCCTATCCTTGTCCGTTATGCGGACAATAATAGGACATGTTCTATCTTTGAACGGATCGAAAAAATGGAAATAGAATGCATACAGAGTGCATTCCGTTTTTTTTGAGGACCCATTGAAATGAATGGTTCCGTATACGGAACGCAAAAAACGGAATGTACACGGGAAAAAAAAACGTTTGTGTGCAAGAGGCCTAAGTCTGGGTTTTGTACACCATCCCGCTACTGGAGTAAAACTGAACCTTTTTTGTGACTTCTCAGTTGATAAATCTAGTGTGCGCCTAATTAGAAGTCACCATTCCCACCTTTTCACTAACTTTTCCAAATTGCCGAGAGCAGCGTAAAAGGACAACAACAACAATTTTTTTGCACAATAATGGCTCTTTCAAACAGCAGATCAGAGAGGGTGCTGGGAGTCAGTCGTCTCTGATCTGGTACTGATTGCATATCCTAAGGACAGGTCATCAGTAGTAAAGTCATGGAATACCCCTTTAAATCTAACTAAAAAATAATAAAATAAAATCCTGAAGGGCAACTCGAAGCCCTATGTCCTAAAGTGCTATCAAAATACTTTCACAAGGCATATATACTGTATATACAGTGCAGACCCCATGAAATGCTATGGGCATCTTTGTCAATGTGATTATGATAAAATTCCCAAAAATGCAACGATAATTTGTAGGCACTAAGGCCTCTTTCGTGCGTCAGTGAATTGCGGATGTGGTTACCATGGACAGCACATGTACCCATTGACTTTAATGTGAGTATTCACACATCAGTGATTTTTCACGTCAGTGACACCAGACAGTCATACAATACTTTGTTACGGATCCCTCACGCACATTAACCACCTCCCGACCGCTGTACGCGTATATGCGTCCGGGAGGTGGTTGCTTTATTCCTCCTGGACGCATATACGCGTCTTCTCGCGAGACGCGAGATTTCCTGTGAACGCGCTCACAGGAACGGAAGGTAAGCGAGTGGATCTCCAGCCTGCCAGCGGCGATCGCTCGCTGGCAGGCTGGAGATCCGAATTTTTTAACCCCTAACAGGTATATTAGACGCTGTTTTCATAACAGCGTCTAATATACCTCCTACCTGGTCCTCTGGTGGTCCCTTTTGTTAGGATCGACCACCAGAGGACTCAGGTAGGTCAGTAGAGTCGCACCAAACACCACACTACACTACACTACACCCCCCCCCCGTCACTTATTAACCCCTTATAAACCCCTGATCACCCATGATCACCCCATATAAACTCCCTGATCACCGCCCTGTCATTGATCACCCCCCTGTCAGGCTCCGTTCAGACGTCCGTATGATTTTTACGGATCCACGGATACATGGATCGGATCCGCAAAAAGCATACGGACGTCTGAATGGAGCCTTACAGGGGGGTGATCAATGACAGGCGGGTGATCACCCATATACACTCCCTGATCACCCCCCTGTCATTGATCACCCCCCTGTCATTGATCACCCCCCTGTCATTGATCACCCCCCTGTCAGGCTCCGTTCAGACGTCCGCATGATTTTTACGGATCCATGGATACATGGATCGGATCCGCAAAACACATGCGGACGTCTGAATGGAGCCTTACAGGGGGTGATCAATGACAGGCGGGTGATCACCCATATACACTCCCTGATCACCCCCCTGTCATTGATAACCCCCCTGTAAGGCTCCATTCAGACGTCCGCATGTGTTTTGTGGATCCGATCCATGTATCCATGGATCCGTAAAAAATCATGCGGATGTCTGAATGGAGCCTTACAGGAGGGGTGATCATTGACAGGGGGGTGATCACCCTGATCATCCCCTGTCATTGATAACCCCCCTGTAAGGCTCCATTCAGACGTCCGCATGCGTTTTGTGGATCCGATCCATGTATCCATGGATCCGTAAAAAATCATGCGGATGTCTGAATGGAGCCTTACAGGGGGGGGGTGATCAGTGACAGGGGGGTGATCACCCTGATCACCCCCTGTCATTGATAACCCCCCTGTAAGGCTCCATTCAGACGTCCGCATGTGTTTTGTGGATCCGATCCATGTATCCATGGATCCGTAAAAATCATGCGGATGTCTGAATGGAGCCTTACAGGGGGGTGATCAATGACAGGGGGGTGATCAGGGAGTCTATATGGGTGATCACCCCCCTGTCTCATATTCTACTAACTTGTGTCAAAAAATAAAATCTCACATGGACGCACCATACCCCTCACGGAATCCAAATGCGTAAACATTTTTAGACATTTATATTCCAGACTTCTTCTCACGCTTTAGGGCCCCTAAAAAGCCAGGGCAGTATAAGTACCCCACATGTGACCCCATTTCGGAAAGAAGACACCCCAAGGTATTCCGTGAGGGGCATATTGAGTCCATGAAAGATTGAAATTTTTGTCCTAAGTTAGCGGAAAGTGAGACTTTGTGAGAAAAAAAATAAAAATAAAATCAATATCCGCTAACTTATGCAAAAAAAAAAAAATTCGAGGAACTCGCCATGCCCCTCATTGAATACCTTGGGGTGTCTTCTTTCCAAAGTGGGGTCACATGTGGGGTATTTATACTGCCCTGGCTTTTTAGGGGCCCGAAAGTGTGAGAAGAAGTCTGGGATCCAAATGTCTAAAAATGCCCTCCTAAAAAGAATTTGGGCCCCTTTGCGCATCTAGGCTGCAAAAAAGTGTCACACATGTGGTATCACCGTACTCAGGAGAAGTTGGGCAATGTGTTTTGGGGTGTCATTTTACATATACCCATGCTGGGTGAGAAAAATATCTTGGTCAAATGCCAACTTTGTATAAAAAAATGGGAAAAGTTGTCTTTTGCCAAGATATTTCTCTCACCCAGCATGGGTATATGTAAAATGACCCCCCAAAACACATTGCCCAACTTCTCCTGAGTACGGCGATACCAGATGTGTGACACTTTTTTGCAGCCAAGGTGGGCAAAGGGGCACATATTCCAAAGTGCACCTTTCGGATTTCGCAGGCCATTTTTTACACATTTTGATTGCAAGGTACTTCTTACACATTTGGGCCCCTAAATTGCCAGGGCAGTATAACTACGCCACAAGTGACCCCATTTTGGAAAGAAGACACCCCAAGGTATTCCGTGAGGGGCACGGCGAGTTCCTAGAATTTTTTATTTTTTGTCACAAGTTAGCGGAAAATGATGATTTTTCTTTTTTTTTCTTTTTTCCTTACAAAGTCTCATATTCCACTAACTTGCGACAAAAAATAAAAAATTCTAGGAACTCGCCATGCCCCTCACGGAATACCTTGGGGTGTCTTCTTTCCAAAATGGGGTCACTTGTGGCGTAGTTATACTGCCCTGGCAATTTAGGGGCCCAAATGTGTGAGAAGAACTTTGCAATCAAAATGTGTAAAAAATGCCCTGCAAAATCCGAAAGGTGCACTTTGGAATATGTGCCCCTTTGCCCACCTTGGCAGCAAAAAAGTGTGACACATCTGGTATCGCCGTACTCAGGAGAAGTTGGGCAATGTGTTTTGGGGTGTCATTTTACATATACCCATGCTGGGTGAGAAAAATATCTTGGTCAAATGCCAACTTTGTATAAAAAAAATGGGAAAAGTTGTCTTTTGCCCAGATATTTCTCTCACCCAGCATGGGTATATGTAAAATGACACCCCAAAACACATTCCCCAACTTCTCCTGAGTACGGCGATACCAGATGTGTGACACTTTTTTGATGCCAAGGTGGGCAAAGGGGCACATATTCCAAAGTGCACCTTTCGGATTTCACCGGTCATTTTTTACAGATTTTGATTGCAAAGTACTTCTCACACATATGGGCCCCTAAATTGCCAGGGCAGTATAACTACGCCACAAATGACCCCATTTTGGAAAGAAGACACCCCAAGGTATTCCGTTAGGGGCATGGCGAGTTCCTAGAATTTTTTATTTTTTGTCGCAAGTTAGTGGAATATGAGACTTTGTAAGGAAAAAAGAGAAAAAAAAAAATCATCATTTTCCGCTAACTTGTGACAAAAAATAAAAAATTCTAGGAACTCGCCATGCCCCTCACGGAATACCTTGGGGTGTCTTCTTTCCAAAATGGGGTCACTTGTGGCGTAGTTATACTGCCCTGGCAATTTAGGGGCCCAAATGTGTGAGAAGTACCTTGCAATCAAAATGTGTAAAAAATGGCCTGCAAAATCTGAAAGGTGCACTTTGGAATATGTGCCCCTTTGCCCACCTTGGCAGCAAAAAAGTGTGACACATCTGGTATCGCCGTACTCAGGAGAAGTTGGGGAATGTGTTTTGGGGTGTCATTTTACATATACCCATGCTGGATGAGAGAAATATCTTGGCAAAAGTCAACTTTTCCCATTTCTTTATACAAAGTTGGCATTTGACCAAGATATTTTTCTCACCCAGCATGGGTATATGTAAAATGACACCCCAAAACACATTCCCCAACTTCTCCTGAGTACGGCGATACCAGATGTGTCACACTTTTTTGCTGCCAAGGTGGGCAAAGGGGCACATATTCCAAAGTGCACCTTTTGGATTTCACCGGTCATTTTTTACACATTTTGATTGCAAAGTTCTTCTCACACATTTGGGCCCCTAAATTGCCAGGGCAGTATAACTACCCCACAAGTGACCCCATTTTGGAAAGAAGACACCCCAAGGTATTCTGTGAGGGGCATGGTGAGTTCCTAGAATTTTTTATTTTTTGTCGCAAGTTAGTGGAATATGAGACTTTGTAAGAAAAAATAAAAAAAATAAAATCATCATCATTTTCCGCTAACTTGTGACAAAAAATAAAAAGTTCTATGAACTCACTATGCCCATCAGCGAATACCTTAGGGTGTCTACTTTCCGAAATGGGGTCATTTGTGGGGGTTTTCTACTGTTTGGGCATTGTAGAACCTCAGGAAACATGACAGGTGCTCAGAAAGTCAGAGCTGTTTCAAAAAGCGGAAATTCACATTTTTGTACCATAGTTTGTAAATGCTATAACTTTTACCCAAACCATTTTTTTTTTGCCCAAACATTTTTTTTTTATCAAAGACATGTAGAACAATAAATTTGGCGAAAAATTTATATATGGATGTCGTTTTTTTTTGCAAAATTTTACAGCTGAAAGTGAAAAATGTCATTTTTTTGGAAAAAAATCGTTACATTTTGATTAATAACAAAAAAAGTAAAAATGCCAGCAGCAATGAAATACCACCAAATGAAAGCTCTATTAGTGAGAAGAAAAGGAGGTAAAATTCATTTGTATGGTAAGCTGCATGACCGAGCGATAAACGGTGAAAGTAGTGTAGTGCCGAAGTGTAAAAAGTGCTCTGGTCATGAAGGGGGTTTCACCTAGCGGGACTGAAGTGGTTAAAGTCTATGGGTCCATGAAAACTACTCATACAACATGGATGCCGTCAGTGTTTGATGTGTGGTTTTCATGAAGCATTGGAAGAAGATGCTTTGGAAACAAAATTTCAGCTTTGCAGTGTATGTGGAATATGGATGAAACACGGAGGGCAAAAAAGTGACACACGGACCAAACATGGATCCTTCATGGACATCTTGTCACGGATGTCATCAAAGACACGGCGTGTGAATGAGCCCTAACAGAGAAAATTCCTTTTTCAGCTCCAGATAGATAAATCTCCACCAAAGGTTCTGTAATTAATTTTTTTACAAAAAGCTCCAAATGAACCAAGTTTAAGGCCTCGTTCACATTTCCGGTTTTCATTGATGTGTGCTGTGTGCATTTTCCGCTGACAGCACACATTTATTTTAATGTGTCTGTTCACACATCAGTTTTTTTCTTTTTTACTGGTCAGTGAAAAAAAAATCACAGAGACATGCACTACTTTTGTCCGTGATGCAGAACAAACACGCCCATTGAAGTCTATGGGTCCATGAAAATCATGGACACAACAAGGATGGCATCCGTGTTTGGTGCGTTTTTCCCTGGCCACTGATAGGAGATGTGTCCATGGAAAACAGATGACACACAAAGGGTAAAAAACAGACACTCGGACCAAACACGGATCCTTCACGGAAATCTTCATGAATGAAACAAGGAATGATTTTTTTCACATGTGTCAAATGCAGAAGGAAATGTGAACGAGGCCTAAGAATGATTCTATCATGTCAAAGTCCACCATGGTATAGAAAATAAAGACCCAGCTGTCTATTCAGAGTCCACCCAAAACACCAAAAAGCTCACCAGTGTGTTTTTGATCTTAAAAGGGTTTTCCCACAGAGACAGTGCTAGGGGGATTACTGTTCTCGAGGTCTTTGAGGATCCCAGTAGTCAGACCACCAGTGATCAAACACATCCACAATTTTAAGGGGGTTTTCCGACACTTTAATACTGATGACCTATCCTCTGGACAGTTCATCAGTATCTGATCAGTGGGGGTCTGACACTTGGTACCCCCGCCGATCAGCTGTTTGAGAAAGATAGGTCATCAGTTACAAAGTCTTGGAAAACCCTTTTAAATCTTTTGTGGGAAAACCCCTTCAAAAGCATAGCCCTCTTAAAAGGAACACCACTTTGTGAAGACCACCCATTTATCTAGACCAGAATTGCTGTGGGAGATTTTCAGTCCATCATATACTATATTGTCCTCTTATTTTTTTTAAAGGACCACCACTGTAAAAGACCAATTTCCAGTGCGATTTTGGCCACTTCTAAGAGGTTTCACCTTAAATCAAAAATTGATTAACAACTTGTCCTGACCTGTGTGCCTGGATTTGGCCACCGCTGGTCTTAGTACTGGATTGCATTGTATGTCTTACACTCCTAGAGCTCCGTTCAAGCCTACAGGTCATCGGCCTACCAGAAATGAATTTCAGTAGATTCCACTACATCCTCTTGTCCTGCTGGGAAGGTATATAATTATCATGCTATTAACTCACTGGGTTGCACCCCATTGTGGAACTGGGTGCAGTTAGAGGACATTTTAATTATCGCATTTTGCAGATCCATAGTAACTCAACAGGACAGCGGCTTGCCTAGGGACAGCCCATCTTAATGACATATTGACGATAATATATTTAAATATAATAGTTAAGTAAATACACTAATAACCGAGTGCTATCTATGAAGCAAATTAAAGTTGGAGAGCTGGTGGAGGTCAGGGTTTGAGCTTGGACATGCTTTGGCTCTCACATTTTTTGGCAGTGCATTGAGGGGACGGGGTGGAGTTGTGAGTATTCTTCTTCAATGCTCTCCATCAGGGCTTCCTCCGTGTCATCATAGGCAATAGGGTTGTCTGCTTCCGTAGGATCAGGACACGTGTGTGACGGCCTAAGAATCAACAGAACAAAGATAAAATGTTCAGAATGTGCAGCTTTTCAGGTTCTTATTTTTTAGAGTCACAATTACTGTAGAAGTCCCATATCCGGATGGTCCATAAGTGAAAATCACATTGCATTATGGTGGATATTAGAGGTAAGGGGAGTGGGGTTTCCACAAAGTGACCAGTCTGTGGTACCCCGGAGGGGTTTTTACTCCCCTGTCCCTAGAGAGAGGTTAGGGCAATGGAAAAATCTGTGTATGTGGTCCTAAACAAGGATCATGAAAAAATGTCATGAAGCTATTGTGGATCATGGTTAAAGGGGGTTTCCGACATTCTGATATTGATCTGTCCTCAGGACAGGTCTAAGAAACCCGAGACCCCACCTGTTTTAGGAGGACGTGGTACTCTAGTGAGCACTGTGGTCTCCTTGCATCTTACGAAGCACAGCGCTGTACATTGTATACTGGCTGTGCTTGGTATTGCAAATCAGCCCTATTCACTTGAAAGGGACTGAGCTGCGCCTAGGCTGTGTGACCGATGAATGTGATGTCACTGGCCGAGGAAGAGGCCGCAGTGTTCAACGGAGCCCCACAACATCTGATCTGATCGGTGGGGTTGCTGGAAGTGCGATCGCCGCAGATCTGATATTAATGACCTTTACTGAGGATAGGTCATTTATATCAAAATCTCAGACAACCCCTTTAATTTTCTAGCCTAGAAGATTAAAATCAAGAAACTAATCAGGGTGGACAGCAATATTTACAGTAGCCTTGGATGTAGTGGGCCATCACTTAGTTCCAACCAGGACTTAAAACTTTTCACATAGTGCTAAGGTCATAAGACGGTCCAAGACACTCTCCTCAGTGTCTTCAATACAAGGACAATCAGCTATAACACTTGTATTCCCCATGAACTAACAATCCTGTAGAATAATTTCCTACAACTCTATTATTCCTCCTAGAAAATAATGAATAAACTGATAACTGGGCCTGACCTCCCAGCACTGCCGGGGGTTACATAGTATTGTATTGATTTATGATGCTATGTAACCCTTACAGTTCTGGAATGTATTAGATGACACTAACAGCATTATGTCAGTGTCATCTAATACGTTTTTAGTACTGTAAGGATTACATAGCATCATAAATCAATATAATGCTATGTGAGGAATAACAGAGAAACAACAAAACCGAGAGTCCTAAGGCAAAGGTTCACATTAGACATTGTCCTGACTTCATAATTAGCTAAGCAAGGATCTTTCATTACTTACTAAACTGATGGGTAGCTCTAAAAACCTGGCCCTACCACTGAGGGTATACAATCTAATTAAAGGGGTTGTCCCATGAGTAATATTCTACATTTCTCAAAACCAGCACCTGGATCTGAATATTTTTGTAATGGCATGCAATTAAAATTTTTGGATAGCCACTGAGTTAGGCTAGGACTACACTGGCAAGCGCCTGACTGTATAGGGAGGGTGCTTAGGGACTGATAGTCCTCCCCATTCCCCCCTTTTCCCCTAGGGCGTTTAGGGAGTCTGGCCCCATCACGTTAATTGTACCCTATATGTCACCATGTATTCCTAGCCTTATTTGCTGAAATCGCGCCACCTGCTGTTTGCTCTTTTTCAATATTCTTTGCCACTGAGATGGAAGTACATGCTCTGTTCCATCCTTCAACTACCACCAGCTGCAGCAGAAAGGGCACACCCCTGAGAAAGGAAACGCCCCCCCCCCCCCCCACACACACACACACACACAGCTGCTAGCTTGAATTAATCTGGCAGAGCAATTGGAGCAATGAGTGGAGAGATCCCTGGATCCATGTGAGGTACAGGGCTGGTTCTAAGTAACTGGCATGTACTATATGAAACTGGATAATTTTTTACATTAATCATGGGATACCCCCTTTACTGGTAAGCGCCTTTGGTTGTAAGGCCAAAGTACATTTTACCATGGCTAGAAGATGATGCCATGTATGGTCCAAACACCACCTTGTTCACTTTCCACAAGCAGTTAAAGGGGTGTTCCGGGCTCTTAAAATTGATAGCATAGGTCGTCAATATCTGATCAGTGGGGGTCAGACTCCCAGCACCACCACCAATCAGTTAGTTGTTCCCTGCAGCTGCAGTGTAATGGCCGTGCTGGGTTACTCCAGCTCACTTCCTATTCACTTGAATGTGGGCTGACCTGCCATAACCCAGCACAATCACTACACTGACAGTGCTAGTTCCGAAATCTGCAAGGAACAGCTAATCGGTGGGGGTGATGGGTGTCGAACCCCCACCAATCAGTAGCCCGGAGCATCCCTTTAAGAGTACAAAAGTATGATTAGGGGTCTTTAGAGTCATTTTATGGCAGTGTGCACTGTGATATCTGGCATAGTACCTAAAATCAACTACAATATCTAGGCCAATCCAATCAGAGCTGGGTGAATACAGTTGAACTCAGATTTAGGTATGTCATTCTTCAAGTCCTTAGACTCTATGGAGTATCCATGTATAGTTTCAAATAATATAAATTATTTATGGGCTGAAACAACCCATGGATTTCTGGGAATTCATCACATACTACTGCTTTTTGTCATATCAGTTCTTTATTGGGACAAGTTGTCTATGGGTGTTATTCTTTCGACTATTTTCCCCTGCAGTTCAGACAATCTGCCTCAATCAGACCCTCATACCTTAAGGATATTTTTTGCGTACATACTTGGGTAAGTTGTTGTTTTCAAGGTCAAAGATCCCTGTGGTTCCTGGAGCCTGAAATGTAGAAAACATTGTTTATTTGTTGGACGACTTTACCTTCTGTAACCATTTGCTGTTGGCACATCATCCACAAGGAACAGAACAAGTGAGGCTGACAAAGGATGTGATTCAGAAACGGACTACTTCCTGAGTTTGCATGTTATATTCAGCCTAATGTACTGTGTGCATTTAATGCAATGACAATCCTGGGTGTGCACATAACTTACTCATTAACTTTTATTAGCTCTTTCTGGGAGGGTGATGGCAGCAATACTTCTACTGAGTTTTACGAGTTTAAAAAAATAAAAAAAATGAACATTTTTTGGCATCACCAAATCCTAAGACTCATCATTTTTTTTATTTTTCTTTCTATGGAGCAGTTTGAGCGCTTGATTTTTGTGGAACAAAATTTAGTTTTCATTGGTATCATTCTGGGGTACTGTACATGACACTTTTTGATAGCTTTTTTATTATGGTGTTAACAGTACAGGATAAATTACATGATAATTGTGTAGTGCAGGTTGTTATGGATGCGGTGATACCAAATATGTGGAGGGGATTTTATTTTTGCAATTTTCACCTGCAAGCGTTTTGAACCAGAGGGCTGCTGTAAGTACAATAGTAACTGTATAAATTCCTTTGCACTGAGCTCCCCAAAGTGGTGGTTTCCAGCAGCCACATTTAGAATATACCCTGTGAGGAGAAGAAGACACAGAGCCATATGGGGAGATTTATCAATGTATTTAAGCCAGCTATATGGTGTAAATACACATAGGGACATTTACAAAAGATTTTTTGCAACAATTGTAACCTTCTCGTCACTTTTCCGAAGTCGCGAGAAAAGGGGTGGGTATTAGAGGGAAGGGCAAGGGTTCACGCGGACTGCCAGAGATGCGCCTAATTTATTAGGAGTCATCTGCCTCTTTATAAATAAGGTGCATTTCACGGGCGCAGAAGGATCAAGGCTGATGTATGGGAATGTCAGTCTTGATAAATGACTGTATAATAATGTGTTCAGACAGAGCGTCATATTTATGAACCAACTGTCCGCTTTTTCTGAAATATGAGCTCTCCTCCAATTAATAAAAAAAAAATCATAATTTGTTATATAGCTCATTGACAGATGAGCATTTTGCTGTGAACCCTATAAGATCTGTGTCCCTAGTAGGACACCATGTAATTGATCAACTTATCAGGAGATCCTTCTAACAAACAGGGATAGCTTGAAGCAGAAAAACCTTTTTAAAGGCCCCTTTTTACTGGTGAATTGAGCAGAAAATTGTCAGGAAGGAATCATACCTTCCCGACCATTGTTTGCTCGTCAGTTGAGGAGACCGCTGTATGTACATGCAGTATGGGGAGGAGAGAATGCTAATGCCACCGCTCGTCCCCATACAGAATCATTATTTGCTGGCAGCAGACACCAGAATCTGCTGCCGGCAAACAATGATTTAGGTAATCGCACCAACGATCCTATTACCAGATGAATGAGCGTTTCGGCTGCACCTTTACAAAGGCAGATTATTGCAAATGAGCGTTCCTACGAACGATTGTTAGAAATTATCTGCCCACTGCTCGGGCAGTACAAATGGGCCTTAAAGGATATGTACGGTAAACCTTCGGAGGCAATTTTTTATGATTGCATGTTACAAATTCTTGGCTAAAAATCATTTTTTCAATTGGCCTTTATTAAAAATATTGAGCTGTTCTGTCAAAAAGGGTTAACGGTTTTCCTAACTGTGTGACTGGTACTTTAACTTTGTGCCGGTAATCTAATAACCCTTATCTCTAAACTTCTAAGGTCATAAACACTTATCTAAGCCACATTCTTATATGTAAGACAAGGATTGAGCTTTCATAATTGTTTATAATGCCAGAGAACAGAGATAAGGAATCTCTCTGCTCCTGGTCTGACAGAAAAGACAGAAAATTCACAGGCTGCTAGTTAGAGTATCTCAGAATAAAGGACACCATATTTCTAATAAAGGCCAATAAAAAAAAATATTTTTAGCTCAAAATGAGTACAATGCAATAATAAAAAAAAATACCCTACTTTAAGATGCAGGATAACAGTGTTTTATCTACAAGCAAATTATCTGTAAAGTGTGCCCCTCTACTCACTGGGCATTTCTCTTGAATTTTAGATAATTATGGCTATATTACTTATACTTAATCATTTCAGAAGAATGCATTAAAAGTTTCCCAGCCCAAAATAGTTCAGAACTACGATGAGGCGTCAGAGTGAACGTCAGGATGTCATAATGCAGTTCATGCAAAATGTTGCTGCTCGTCTGGATAACATCTCTTCTCTAGCTACTGCAGGGTCACCAGTCGCTGCTACTCATGCAATTCCCACACTGGTAAATCCGGACTTGTGTGCCACTGGTGTGCAACACTCTCTGCCATCACGTTATTCTGGAGATCCAAAAACCTGTTGTGGTTTCCTGAACCAGTGTCTGATCCACTTTGAGTTGCATGGGCAGAAGTTTCCCACTGAGTGGTCCAAGGTTGCCTTCATTGTGTCCCTGCTGTCTGATGAGGCCCTTGCTTGGGCAAATCCTATTTCGGAACATGGATGTTTAGAGACCTCTAATCTGCAGTCTTTCCTGGTCTTTGAAGAGCCCAGCCGCACGTTCTCCGCTGCATCACCTCTTCTGCGTCTACGACAGGGTTCCTTGTCTGTCGGTCAGTACGCCATCCGGTTTCGTTCCCTGGCTGCCGAACTTGCATGGAACAATGAGGCTCAACTGGCTGTGTTCTGGGAGGGCCTTTCTGACTGGATTAAGCATACTCTGAATGACCTGATCACCTTGGCCACAAGGATAGCTATGCGTTTTCAGGGAACATTCTAAGCAGGCACCAGAAGACCACCTCGTTTGGCTCCATCCTTCCAGAGGCCAATTCTTCCTCTAGTGTCCATCCTATCTGAAGAGCCCGTGCAAATAGAGAGCCTTGTCTGACCAGGAACGCTGCAAAGCAGAGAACCTGTGTCTGTATTGTGGAGGCAAGGTCCACTTTGTGCGTAATTGTCCACAGAAGCCAGGAAACGCCAATGTCTAGGATCAGTTGGAGAGGTGGTCCTAGACAAGGAGAATTCCTCTCCGAAACTTTCAGTTCCGGTGACTCTTTCACACAAGGGAATCACACTGTCTGTGCCTGCATTGTTGGACTCTGGGTCAGCCGGTAACTTCATTCAGCAAGCTCTGGTCCATCAGTACCGGCTTCCTACCATCCGTCCAGAAAGGCCTCTGTCAGTGGCTTCCGAAAAATGGACTGCCACTCCCTGAATCTGTGCTTTCTGTTATTATGCCCCTTAAGTTGTAAATAGGGGTTCTGCATTCAGAGATGATCTCCTTCTATGTGCTGCCAGCGTCCGTGAATCTGGTTATCCTTGGTCTTCCCTGGCTGCCTCAGCACACTCCAGTTCTGGTCAGATTCTGCTTTGGAGATCAGCCTGCCAGTCCACCTGCATCCTTGCCTACTGTACCTATAGACCTGCCTGGACTTCCGCAGCAGTATGCAAGTTTTGCGGATGTCTTCAGTAAGAAAGATGCTAAGACCCTGCTTCCTTATCGTCCTTATGATTGTCTGATTGACCTTCTGCCTGGTGCCACTCCTCCTCGCCGTCGAGTCTACCCACTCTCACTTCCTGGACACCGAGCCATGGCTTGATTGGCTTGACATCCAAACTCACTGATATGCCGACCAACCAAGCTCCAGCTGGTCAGCCTATCAACCCTACTGGAATAGCCGTGCACCTGAAGCACGTGTCGTTCCCGATCTCCCCCAGCACCGTTGCACTGATCATAGTGGTGACTACTGGGCAGAGAGGCAGCCAGCACCGAAACGTGGCTGGGTAAGTCCCTCAAAATGCCCTAATGGGGTCAAGCTATAAAATACCAAAATAGGTCATCAGTATATAAAAAGTGGGGGTCCAACACCCGGGACCCCCACCGATCAGCTGTTTAAGAAGGTGCTCACAGTAGTGCTACGGCCTTCTCTCAGCTTTTCCTAGGCCAGGGAAGACAAGTTCAACTCTCAAATGTGGCCTACTAGCAGCTCAGCCCTATTCAAGTAAATGGGGCTCAGCACAATACCAAGCACAGCCGCTATACAATGCATGGTGCTGTGCTTGGTAAGCTACGAGAAGGCTGCGGTGCTCACATGATCTTCAGTGCCTTCTTAAAACAGCTGATTGGCAGGGGTCCCGAGTGTCAAACCCCCACCGATCAGATACTGATGACCTATCCTGAGGATAGGTCATCAGTCTAAAAATCTCGGAAAATTAATTCTGAGAAATCATTACAACTGCAAAACATTTTCTCTGCCAATTGGCAAAATTGTCCAGGGATGATTGTATACTCAACCAAATAAGAAATTACATTATTTTCATCACTTTTTTCTTGTATTGTCCACATTGGGTCTAAGGCCTCATTCACACAGCCTTAGTACCACTGATTTTCAGCCGTGAGGCTCAGTATGTCAGACATATTTCCTCTCTGGTGGCAGAAGTTCTAGGAAATATTTCCTCTGTAATATGGCATTTGATAGGGCATGCATTAACATTTCTCCTCTCTCCCCTTTCAATTGACATACAAGATCGGCTGAGCCGATGTATGTGGGAGTTGTGAGGGATTCAGGAGAGACAGCTACTGAATATGTAAGGCCGCCTTAAGGCCTCTTTCACACGAACGTGTCCGGATAAGGTCCGGATGCGTTGCGGCAAACCTGCACTTGCATGCAGATGCTTGCGATTTTAACGCAACCCCATTCATTTCTATGGGGCCTGCGTTACGTGAAAAACGCACAAAGAGGAGCATGCTGCGATTTTCACGCAATGATCATGTGCACAGCCCCATAGAAATGAATGGGTCCGGATTCAGTGCGGGTGCAATGCGTTCACCTCACGCATCGCACCCGTGCGGCAATCTCGCCCGTGTGAAAGGGGCTTAACGGTTCCTGTTCTTCAGAACCATATTAAAGTCTTAGGCCCCATTCACACAACTGTATTTTTAGTCCGCATCTGATCCGCATTTCTGTGGGTCTGCAAAAAAAAAAAAAAACTGTATGTCCATTCCGCAATCCAGCAAAAAAGATAGAACATGTGCTATTCTTGTCTGTTTTGTAGACAACGGGTCCGCAAAAAAAAAAAAACGGATGCAACGCGGACTGCATACGTATTTTTTGTGGATCCGCATAATACATACGGTGGTGAATGCACCCTTATGCAGTAGGCCTTACATTCACCACAAGGTGACGCTATAAGCACACATTTCTAACTCTACGCTCTGTATAAACAGACATCTGGTTTGCTCTGGACGGCAGCCAATTCTTGAGCTCCCAGTGAGGGCCTCAGCTGCAAGTCACCTGTTACATCTCTAAACACTGCATGGTCTTATGTCACATATACAATTATTACATATAGATGTAAGTGGTAGCTGCAATGGTTACCATACTGTTTATTACCTAACATTTACAGAACAGAAATCTTTCTGTAATGAAAGCACTCATTAGTATTTGCTTCATAAGACGCACTGGCATTCCCTCCCTGCTTTTTTTGGGGGGGGGGAAGCGTCACTCACAAAACGAAAAATACAGTAGGTTTATACCACTTGAAAATATTCATATTAATACAAAATGTTTATATTACACCAAGGCCTTAATCACACACCCATGCCTGTTTGCGATCCATAGGGTCGTGTTTTGTCCGTTTTTCTTCCTGCGCGAAAAAAAAAAAAAAAAAGGAAGGTGGCTCAGTTGCAATGAGTTGAATCGTCTAAGCCGAAAAGAGGATTTCCGGAGTGTCTCCAAGCATCAGATGGCATCCATGTGCTATCTGTGGTTTTCATGGACACATATACTTGAATGGACATGTTTGATCAAAGTGGTCCATGCTCCCACCCTCTTTTCTGCAGGCTGACGGTTCACAGGAAAAAAGCATTGAAGTCAATGGATCTGAGATTTACTAACATGTGCCTGAAACATGTTCTCAACAAAAAATTGTGTAAAAGGCGATCTGCTATTAATTTCTTAGGCCAGACATATCATGGCTTTGTATGTATCTATGGGACCCTGCTCTATCTGTGTATCCTATTTAATTGTGGCATGCTCTGTTGGATATTATATTACAGCGATATTCTTTCCTAAGACGCACTGCTTTTAGGGAAGAATAATTCTGTAATATGGTGCAGTATGGGAGCACCATACGACTGCACACTGAAACCCTATGGCTCTGTGCTATGGTGGCCTAAAGGTCCTTTTACACAGACTGATAATTGTGCCAATTCCTGGGAGGAGCATTTGTAGAAACACTCATTCCCAATAATCAGCTTGGGTATGGGTGGCAGCAATCACTTGATGAACAAGAAAACCCTTGTGCCTAGTAAGCAGTAAGGGGACATTATGTTCACTGCAGCCCCTTCAATCAATATCAGCAGGGTTGGACTGGCCCACCGGAATACCAGAGGATCCTCCGGTGGGCTCAGTCTATGAAGCCATAATGGGCTTCAAAGGTCCAAGAGAAAAACTGGATTTAGAGCTGCCTCTGAAGCCAGTCGCTAGCCACTAGGGTCTGTGTCTAAGGGCTTACTTTTAGACAATCATATCTGTTTTTGCGGTCTGCAAATTGCCGATGCGCAAAACATATACAGTCATCTGAATGAGCCCTTAGCATGTTAATCAGTTAGACTTTATCGACGACATAGCGGTTGGGCCCTGAGAGTAATTTCTTCTGGTGGGTTCAAGAAACTCCAGTCCAATGCTGAATATCAGAGTCCTGGAAAACTCCAGTATTAGGCCTCATGCACACGACCGTTGTGTGCACCCGTGGCCGTTGTGCCGTTAGACGTTTTTTTCTGCGGCTCCATTGACTTTCAATGGGGCCGTTGAAAACTCGGCTTGTGCACCGTTTTTACACCGCGCCCGTGACCCGTGTTTCTAGGCCGTGAAAAAAATATGACCTGTCCTATTTTTTTCACGGCCAACGGTTCACGGGCCCATTCAAGTCAATGGGTCCGTGAAAATCACGGATGCACCCAAGATTGTCATCCGTGTCCGTGATCCGTGTCCGTGATCCGTGTCCGTTTTTTCCTATCATTTCAATGGCAAACTTGACTTAGAATTTTATTTCATTTTTCATGTCCGTGGATCCTCCAAAAATCACGGCAGACCCATGGAAAAAAAAACGGGCACGGATCACGGTACAGCGGAACCACGTTTTGCGGGATGTTAAAAAAAAACGGTTGTGTGCATGAGGCCTCAACAACATGACAACATCACCTAGAGATAGGTAAATGCACACAATGTAGTAGTTGTGGTGGTTATTACAACAGCTACTACACTGTGTGACCATGGCATCTAAAGACTTAAAAGGATAGGATCAGAGCTAGCTCCAATCCCGGCTGTTGCAGCAGGATGCCATCTGTATGCTTATAGCAGTCAACCCCTTCTGATGCTACAAGCTCTACTCCAGAGGTAACGCTATTCATTCTTGTTGCTTCATGTTAAGTATCAGCCCCCAGCTCCAATATAAAATGAAGAGTAGAAAGGGGCTAAAGTAATAAAAATATTAGCTTGTGTGGGAATAAGTAGCAGTAGGCAAATGGGATCAAATGCAGTGAAAGAGAGTGACACAGAAGTCCATTTCAAACAGGGCTTTCCGTGTTGCACAAAATAAACAAAAAACATATTGGGGGACATTTATCAAGACCGGCGTATTGTATGAGAAGATAAGCCAAATTTATTCAGAGGTGCACGCCTCTCATATATTTGGGACATCTTCCAGTCGTCCGTCACTAGCTGCCGTAGATTTAAGTATTTCTTCACACCAGGAAACTGGAGTGAAGAAAGCTAAGATAAATGTGGCGGGTCTGCGGGACGCCCCCTTTTCTTGCCACTTCTGAAAAATGGCAAGAAGGGGGACATGTTGCACATTTTCGCAGCACAAATGGCATGCAACAAAATGTGCGACCTATTTACGCCATAAAAGTGGCAAACATAGGTTAGTAAATGTTCCCCATAGCTTTTACATTAGGCTCAAAATACAAATCAACCACTGCTTGGCTAGGCACTAAAAAAACGAATACGTTTCCGTGACAAAGTGACATTAACGTGTGTTACCTCACACCAGGAGTAAATGTCTACTTTGAGGCTAGTAATCGCAGTAACAGTCTCTCCAGACAGGTTCTGTCTCCTCAGATGTCTCTCTTTATCTGGTGCACACCTTATACCTTAATAGCCAAGTACTGGCCCACTACCAACCTGCCCATAATTCCATAAAAATCCAGGCCCGAAAACAGGACTCACCAAAGCCCTTAGCAAACTACTCTTTCCTGGATTCCTTGTATCTCATCCAGCTTCTCTGGGAAGAGATATAGGAGGTCTTTATCAAACTCAAAGCCAATCAGATTTCACCTTTCATTTTGGACAGCTCCTGTGTAAAATGAAAGGTGGAATCTGATTGGTTGCTATGGGCAACTAAGCCAGTTCTACTTTACACCAGTTTGATAAATGACCCCATATACTTTCTGGAGCCTAATACATTTATGAGAGGCATCTTGGAGAAATATAACGACCCCGGTCACTTTTCCTGTCACTGTCTCACACTTCGTATTTGCAGGGTGCTGCTGGATTTTTGTGTTTGTTGGGTAACAATGCTTTACAGTGCTGCCACCACAACACACTGCAAAAATAATATACTGTACAGTGGCTAAAAAGCAATACCTCTAAGTAACAAAATTCAGTGACCAAACAACAGCTCCATATGTAACGTAACCTTACTTGGCTTAGTTTATCTCTTTCAGGCAATCCCGTCTTCTGCTCCGTCACTGGAACAGAAAGTAAGAGAAAAATTGATCACTACTTTCACACTGGCGTTTTGGCTTTCCGTTTGTGAGATCCGTTCAGGGCTCTCACTGGCGGTCCAAAACTGATCAGTTTTGCTCTAATGCATTCTAAATGGAAAAGGATCCGCTCAGAATGCATCAGTTTGCCTCCGTTCAGTCACCATTTCGCTCTGGAGGTGGACACTAAACTCTGCCTGCAGCGTTTTGCTGTCCGCCTGACGGAGCGGAGCCAAGGGGATCCGTCCTGGCACACAATGTAAGTCAATGGGGATGGATCCGTTTTATCTGACACAATAGAAAACTGATCCGTCCCCCATTAATTTTCAATGGTGTTCATGAGGGATCCGTCTTGGCTATAGAAGACATAATACAACCGGATCCGTTCATGACGAATGCATGCAGTTGTATTATTGTAACGGAAGAGTTTTTGCAGATCCATGACGGATTTGCAAAAAACGCTAATGTGAAAGTAGCCTAACCAAAGAAAGCGACTAACTCCACTGTAATCACCATCTGGTTTCTGTCATGGTGCCTGTCATTTTTTTGGACAAAACAGCGCTTTCCCGGACAAAATAGAGCTGTCATGCTATTCTATCCCAAATTTTGGCCCAAATTTACAATGGAGTCTCCAACGCAGATGTGAACACAGCCCAACAGAGCTGTACAATGTCAAAATAATAGAATTAATATGCATTAATGCGGTTATGTAATATGTGGTTAGATGCTACAACCAGAATGGCCAAATACACCTGCTCACCGAAGATACCTGATGTTTTTTGTCAATGCCCCTCTCATTTTTATTATTTGGACACCATTGCTGTTGATGCTTGTTTTTACATTGTTACTGAACACCTTTAAATTTTTTTGTAAAAATTTATAGTAAAAAAAAAAAAAAAAAAGATTCCATCAGAGGGGTTCATCACTGGACTCTGCCTAAGGGTAAATGCACACGTTCAAGATTTATGTGCGGAGAATCCGCATTGAGATCCGCAGGTGTTCACAGCGAAATCCGTGCGGACAGTCCGCATCAGTTGGTGTGGATTTACATGCGGATTTTCCCCTCCTCATTGAAGTGAAAGGAAAAAATCCGGTTAGGAAAAAATACAATAAATTGACATGCTGCTGATTTTAAAATCCGCACTGCAGGTTGAAATCCACACAGAAAAAAACTGCATCGTGTACATGAGGATTTAAAATTTTTATAGAATACAATGTATATGATCTACGGTGTGGAAAATCCACACACAATCATGATCGTGTGCATTTAGTCTAAAGCTGAATTCGTGGGACGATCGCACAAACCATGGATACGCTGAACATAGGCAACGGCTGTATGCACTCCGCATCGCAGTGTGGGCCCATGACTTTAAAGGGTCTGCGATCTTTAAGATGCGGCGAAAGATGGGACATGTCCTAACTTTTGAGGCATGGATCCGGAAGCACACGGAATTCTAAGCATGGAATAGAGAAATCCTATATTTGGCTCACTTGTCTAAGGAAGACGCAGAAAGTGAAACAGTTGTTGAAATTGAAAGCCTAACAAAAAATAAATAAATTGCAAAGCAGGTTAGAAGCACACGCTCAGCAGTGTCCCTAGAAATGATCATAAACAGTGGCACCTGAAGCCCTCGGCTCTGTGGTCCTGGGAAACCTTTGCCTGCTTTCTACTCACTGTTTTGCTGCTGCCCCCTCCCATAGTTTGCTGTATATGTAGGGTTCCATCATCCTCAGAAGATACTGGTTGTAGCTTTGCCATAGTTTTTAGCGTCCTTGGAACTTCTTTATCCCATCTTTGATTTTCTTGGGTTGAGTTTGTCATCTTTGGTCCTTTACCCATAGGCTCCTGCCAAGACGAGCAATCCTCAGACTCCGTCAGTATGTCATCTAGTAGCTGCAGATCTGGGTCAATTGGAGGTGACCTGCTATTTTTAGTTTCCAGTACAGATTGGGTGGCCTTTGCCATCGTTCCATCATCCCCTTTATTCTGCTCACAGGCAACCATTCCTCGTGCAATTCTCTCTCCTTTGGGTATCTCTGTAGGGTGCAGAGGCTGTTGACTGCAGAAGCTGATGACTCTTCTTTTGCTCTTACTGCTGCCACTGCCCATAACAGCAAAGAACACGACTGTGGAGTCTTAGATGAAGCACATGTCCTTAGTTTTGCATTTGTCTTGAGCATATATTCCTCGAAGTTCCATAAATATATTTTTTTAAATATCTTCTGTGTACCCAACCATCAATGTTTAGGTCTTCTGAACCTCTTTGCGCCTTCTGTGTAGGAAAGTTCTGACTTCTGAAATATACATTTCTTGGTTTGACTTGTGATGTGCTAACACTCCTCTCCCTCTTCTTCTCAGTGCTGAGTCTCTCTGTCAGGAACCAGCCTCACACAGTTAAATATTAAAGTCAGCCTGGAAGAAAAGCACTTTGCAGTGAAGCCAGAAGCTGCAGTAAAAAGTTAACTCAGACAGAGGAGTGTCTGGCCCAACAGGCGGAGCAGGGACAAGAGCCTAAAATAATACACCATGGAAAATGTGAAACCTTGGAATCTAGGCTTAAAACAGAAACGGAAATTGGGTGGAACTGGTGGATTTTCACCAAAAGTAGGGAAATGTAAAACAAACTGCTTACATTTCACTGTGTATGTCAAGCAGAATTCACATTTCGTTTAGCCCTCTGCAGGTATATGTTTGAATACCTGAAAATGATATTTTAACATGGGAGGAATGGCCATAGACCCTAAGGCCCCTTCCAGACGAGCGTTCCTCCCGCAGCGAGTCCGCATCGCAGCACCCGGCCTGAACTCCTATCGCTGCTGGGGGTCACACAGCATTATATTGATTTATGATGCTATGTAACCCTTACAGTTCTGGAATGTACTGGATAACACTGGCATAATGCTGCCAGTGTTATCCAATACATTCCAGAACCGTAAGGGCTACATAGCCTCATAACTCATGATAATGCTATGTGACTCCCGACACGAGGTCAGGCCGGGTGCTGCAGGAGGAACGCTCGTCTGCAAGGGGCCTAAAGGAAAATTTCCAGGTGGGCCAATGCCCTGAAGGCCACCTAAGCCCTCCTCTTGGCCAAAAGTCAGGTACATAAAGAGCTGATGCTCTCAGAATGATTTAGGTAGTATTTTGTGCTGCACTGTGGTATCTGGGGACAATTTTAGGTTTTATTCCAGGCCCCTCAGTGACATACATAGAGAAGGGCCCCATAGCAAGGATCAAAGCAGAACCCCACCCTTTTTAATAACCCGTGGGACATTTTTTCCACTGCCTCATTTTGCTAAAAGTTGTTCCTTTTGAGCAGGCATCCTCAAACTGCGGCCCTCCAGCTGTTGCAAAACTACAACTACCAGCATACCCGAACAGCCTACAGGTATCAGCCTACAGCAGGGCATTGTGGGAGTTGTAGTTTTACAACAGCTGGAGGGCTGCAGTTTGAGGATGCCTGCTTTAGAGGGCGGAGTCCTGATCAAGTTTTCCCCTCCGGTAGAAGAGGAGATAATCCCAACTAAGACTGGGCCCCCTCCTGCCCTGGGCCCTATAGTAGTCGCCTGGTCTGCTGCTATGGTAGTTACGCCCCTGCATTTTAACATACATACGGCTATGTGTACATTCACTTTAATGAGGGAAACAGGGCCAAAGGATTCATCTTTGGACTCCACCTGACCTGCTTTCTGCTCTCTTCCATCTTTTTTTGCTGGACAGAATGGTGACGTACACTACATACGCTATTTTGTTTGGGAAAAGGGAACAAAACAAACGGTAAGCAGGTCCAAATGGTAAGAGTCCAAAGATGAATTGTTTGGGTTCCGTTTAACTCAACAAATTTAATGTACCCAAGACCGTGTATGTCTGAATACGCAAGCTCCAGACTGAAAGCCCACCGGGAGACTATGCAAAATATCTCTCTTTCCAAAAAGAAAAGAAAGCTGAGCCTCTGATTCTACCAGATGTTAGGCAGCTATCCTATAAGTCAGTGATGCCCAACCTATGGCCCGCGGGCCAAATGCGGCCTGTGAAGCTGTGTAATGCGGCACGCGCAGTAACAGGACTTTATCAGCGCACTAGCGCAGGGCGCGCTGCGAACAGCACAGGCAGCAAAGCGATGCTGTCTGTGCCCGCAATCTCCCTGCCCAGCGCCGCCTCCTAGCTAATTTATTCACTGCACTTGCCTCTGTGAAATTGAAGAGAAGCGCTGTAATCTCGCACAGGCATCGAAGTGTGCATGCACCGTCTTCCTGGCCTCTGCCAGTGCGCCTGTGCGAGTTTACAGTGCTTCCCTTCACTTTCACAGAGGCAAGTGCAGTGAATAAATTAGCTAGGAAGCGGCTCTGGGTGTGTGTGGGGGGGGGGGGGGCGATATCTGTAGATGACATGGGGGGGGGGTATCTATGGATGACACTGAGGGGGGATATCTGTGGATGACACTGAGGGGGGGGATATCTGTGGATGACACTGGGGGGGATATCTGTGGATGACACTGGGGGGGATATCTGTGGATGACACTGAGGGGGGGATATCTGTGGATGACACTGAGGGGGGGATATCTGTGGATGACACTGAGGGGGGGGGGATATCTGTGGATGACACTGAGGGGGGATATCTGTGGATGACACTGAGGGGGGATATCTGTGGATGACACTGAGGGGGGATATCTGTGGATGACACTGAGGGGGGATATCTGTGGATGACACTGAGGGGGGATATCTGTGGATGACACTGAGGGGGGATATCTGTGGATGACACTGAGGGGGGATATCTGTGGATGACACTGAGGGGGGATATCTGTGGATGACACTGAGGGGGGATATCTGTAGATGACACTGAGGGGGGGATATCTGTAGATAACACTGAGGGGGGGGGGGATATCTGTGGATGACACTGAGGGGGGATATCTGTGGATGACACTGAGGGGGGATATCTGTGGATGATACTGAGGGGGGATATCTGTGGATGACACTAAGGGGGGATATCTGTGGATGAGACTGGGGGGATATCTGTGGCTGACACTGAGGGGGGGGGGGGGTGATATCTGTGGATGACACTGAGGGGGGATCTGTGGATGACAGTGAGGGGGGGTCTGTGGATGACACTGAGAGGGGGGATCTGTGGATGACACTGAGGGGGGATCTGTGGATGCCACTGAGGGGGGGATATCTGTGGATGCCACTGAGGGGAATCTGTGGATGACACTGAGGGGGGGGGGGGGGTCTGTGGATGACACTGAGTGGGGATCTGTGGATGACACTGAGGGGGGATCTGTGGATGACACTGAGGGGGGATCTGTGGATGACACTGGGGGGTCTGTGGATGACACTGAGGGGGATCTGTGGATGACACTGAGGGGGGGGGTCTGTGGATGACACTGAGAGGGGGGATCTGTGGATGACACTGAGGGGGATATCTGTGGATGACACTGAGGGGGATATCTGTGGATGACACTGAGGGGGGGGGGGATCTGTGGATGACACTGAGGCGGGATCTGTGGATGACACTGAGGGGGGATCTGTGGATGACACTGAGGGGGGATCTGTGGATGACACTGAGGGGGGATCTGTGGATGCCACTGAGGGGGGATATCTGTGGATGCCACTGAGGGGAATCTGTGGATGACACTGAGGGGGGGGGGGTCTGTGGATGACACTGAGTGGGGATCTGTGGATAACACTGAGGGGGGATCTGTGGATGACACTGAGGGGGGATCTGTGGATGACACTGGGGGGGGTCTGTGGATGACACTGAGGGGGGATCTGTGGATGACACTGAGGGGGATCTAGGGAGGGGTGTGGGAATGTTGGGGTGGGAGGTCCTGGAGGGGTGTTTGGGTGGGAGCTCTGGAAGGGGTGGGAGGTCTGATAGGTATGTGGGGGTGGAAGATCCGGGAGGGGGGCCCATAATTTTTTTTTCTATGGGGCCCAGTCATTTCTAGCTACGCCCCTGATTGGTAAGATTGGGCGGGCACTGGAGCGATAGAGCGCCCTGCTGTAGGAGAAGCCGGCGGGAGATGAAAGGAGGAGGGGCCAGCTCCTGGTGGTGTCGGGCACACGGCGCAAGCATGGCGGTGGAGGATCTGAATGAAGCCTAAAGACCAGACATCAAGGTAAACCTGCAGAAGAAGGTGACAGCGCAGTATTTGATGTATACATGTGTGTAATGTATGTAGTGCAGTGTGTGATCATCACATACTGCACTACATATATTACACACATGTATACATCACATGCCCCCTCACAGTAATAATGCCAAGATATGTGCCCTCTTCACAGTAGTAATGCTCACACATGCCCCCTCACAGTAATAATGCCAAGATATGTGCCCTCTTCACAGACGTAATGCTCACACATGCCCCCTCACAGTAGTTATTCCCAGATATGTGACCCCTCACAGTAATAATGCCAAGATATGTGCCCTCTTCACAGATGCAATGCTCATACATGCCCCCTCACAGTAGTTATGCCCAGATATGTGCCCCCTCACAGTAGTTATGTCCAGATATGTGCCCTTTTTCACAGATGTAATGCTCGCACATGCCCCCTCACAGTAGTTATGCCCAGATATGTGCCCTCTTCACAGTGGTTATGCCCTGATATGTGCCCTCCTAACAGTAGTTATGCCCTGATATGTGCCCCCTCACAGTAGTTATGCCCAGATATGTGCCCCCTCAAAGTACTTATGCCAGATATGTGCCCTCTTCACAGTAGTAATGCTCACACGTGCCCCCTCACAGCGTTTGCATTTATTTCTGGCAAAGCTACCTGGTTCCGGCCCGCAAAATTTATAGTGCGGCCCTCAGACGAAAAATGGTTGGGCACCACTGCTATATGTCAAGGCTCCTCTTTTTAAACAGGCCTTGAAGCATAACTTAGTTGATAGCTAAGCCAGTACCTCACTTGCCAGTACCTCAGGGTTTTTAGTCCTTAACAGGGCAAGGCAGAAAGACTTTACTAGGTGAACAGACTTAGTCAGGATTTGGGAGGTACTATTTCTCCTTATGGAGAGCGCCTAGTAGGTGTAAGAGTCTTATAGAACAAGCAATGCTCCCGTGGGGAAAAACTATATGCAAATTAGCTCTCTTTCAAAAGAGAAAGGAAAGCTGAGCCTCTTATGCTACCAGATATAATAAGGTAGTTATCCTATAAGTTAGTACTCAACCTTTAGTGTGAACCTGGACCTAGGATGAGGACTCAGAGCATGTAGTAGTGAAAAAGTGATCAAAAAGTGGAGGGTGAACTATCTCCATTTTCCAAATGCTACTTGGAACCTAGAACCTTTTCTTCAAGAAAAAGCTGGTCATATACTCTACAGTTTCCTTGAAATAAACTCCATAACAAACATACATATACAATATGTCTTGCATAGTTTTGTGTGTAGGTAAATGAACAATTGTGTGTTATTCTTGAGGCTAGAGTGGGTATGGGTATGTAAACTTATGGAGGTTCTTCAATTTTGATGTAGTACATGTTCATATATGGACAACTTAGGGTAACATTAGCCCTAAAAAGGTTAATACTATAAACATTTCGTAAAATAATACTAGATTTCAGATATATAATAATGTAGTACAAGCAAATAAACATAAAATGAAAGCCAGAGAATAAAGCTGAGGCTCCATAGTGTCACCCAATAACCAAACTGTGACCTCAAGGTTACCCAGGCAGAATCATGAAAACTACAGCAGAAACCTGATGGAACCATTTTAAATAAATGGGGTCCAAAGGACAGCTGTTGATGTCTGACATGTGCCTGATCCATCAGTTCCATTTTCTTTAAATCCACCCAAAGTGCTCAGTATGTGTATCAATCACAAAAGTATAATATCATAGCATATATGTGTTTAGTATTATTTGTGCCTAGAGATGAAAGACATTACACGTGTTCACAATGGCTCTTTACATGTCTTTGTACCTTATAACAATTAGTACAATTAGCATTGCCCTTTTCTGGGTTTTATAACCCCATCCTTCTCACGCCCACCCACCAGTCCCAAACAAAAGCTCACTTATAGTGTTATGACTATGACTAATCTGCGTGTGATGTGTTTAAGTGAAAGGGACTTTTCCACCTTCATTTATTTCATGAAGAAATTATGATGAAGGCCGTGAATGTTATAAATAAAATAAAAACAATACTCCAGTGCACTTGGTGGTTTTTGTTTCCTGTGCTGCAGCGATGACATCACCAACTACTCCATGTGACCGCTACCACCAATCACTGGCGTCAGAGGTTATGTGACATAGTCAGAAACATCAACACTGCATTGATGGTGTATCCGGAGACTCCCTATGACCTCTGAGGTCAGTGATTGGCTGCAGCGGTCTCGTGGAGTCAGTGACATTGTCGGTGCATCACATAACATTCCTGGTCTTTAGCTCAATTTTGTCGTGTCTTGCCCTTCTCCTTTAATATCATAGCATGACTCCTGTGCAACTTACATCTTCTCATATTCAAAATAAATAAGGACTACCAAAATTTATATTTTTTATGTTATCTCTGTGTTGGTAGATAAGTGTTTCTCCTGCATTGGTAGATAACATCTCTGGTAGTCTAGAGCAGTGAAGGGGTTTATGGTTACATTCCATCTGTTGTATAGCAGTGAAGGGGTTAATGAAACCAATACTTGAGGCTAAGGGCGGTGGAGGGGTTAAATACCTGCCGAACTCCTTCCTCTTGACCATTGGCTGTAGCTTGCTCAGACACTATCATTAGCCAATTTCACAGCAGGTCAAAAATCATAGTCTCTATATGATGATTAAGGGGGTTGTCTGGGTTCAGAGCTGAACCCGGACATACCTCCATTTTCACCCCGGCAGCCCCCCTGACTTGAGCATCGCATCGTGCAGGGCAAAGGCATTTTTTGGAGATCCAGTGACGTACCGGGGCTCTCCATGGGGCTGCCAGAAAGCCTGGTGACGTCACCGGCACTGATGGGCGGGATTTAGCGCTGCCTTAGCCAGTAAAACGGCTAGGGCAGCGCTAAAGCCCGCCCATCAGAGTCAGTGATGTCACCGAACATACTGCCTGGTGGAAGCCTATGCCTGGCAGTGTTTTATTGAAAACAAAAGAGACCTTGCCCTGCGCGATTTAGCGCAGGGCAAGGGAGCGCATCAGATCCTAAGATGCTCTGATGCTAGCCTTTAGCCCTTTAAAGGGTTTGTGGAAGTTATGTAAAAAAAAATAAAGCATGGTAAATCAAATGTTAGCAATACATACATATATATATACAAGCTAACCAAGTTTTAGGCAAAAAAAAAATAAAAAATAAAAAAAAAAATATATATATATATATATATTTCCTCGTTTCCCTAGTTGTGTTCTGGCCCTTTGTTGACATGCAGTTGCAGAGCTGTGGGGGCGTGTAACAACAATCTCTGTGGTTTTCCTCATGAATATTTGTGGATGTCAACAAAGACTGCTTTTCCCCTCCCCGCGAAGGGAGTGAGTAAAAGTGCTGTCCTGCCTGCAGTCTGACTGCTGGGATACTCATGTGTGGGACTACAAGTCCCAGCTGTACAGTACAATGACATTGCTGATACACACAGGATCTTCCGCCCTACCTGTTCTTGTGCAATGCTCTGCAGACACTTCCTCACAGCCATAAGAAGAGTACAGAGGAGAGAACCCCTCCAGTCTTTGTCAGCTCTGTGTCTGAAGGTAAGGAGGAATAATTCTATTTACAGTATTTGTCTCTTCAGTGTCCAGAGAAGAGGAATCCTACAGCTGCTCAGTACCTGAGACAGAGCCTTCAACCCTGAGTCTGTGCTGCTGATGGTAGAAGGGGTTAAACTTTGATGAAGAATCCAGTAGGAGGGGAGTCACAGGGCAGGCAGCTCAGCCAGCAGATCGGCAGTGCTGGAAGGCCATGGCCAGCAGATCAGGCAGTGCAGGGGGCGTAGCCAGCAGATCTGCAGTGCAGGGGGTGTAGCCAGCAGATCTGCAGTGCAGGAAGCGTGGCCAGCAGATTGGGCAGTGCAGGAGGCGTGTCTTGTCGCTCCAACCAGCACAGGCCTCACAGTGACGTTCCGTGCACAGAGACAGACCCGCTCCCTCAGGCTTGTGCACGGAACGTCAGCAGAGCAGGGAAAGAAGCTGACATCACAGGTAATGTGACCCTCAGCTAACTTGGAGAACGGGGCCACTGTAGATGAAGGAAGTGTATGGAAAACCCTTTACATTTGCTTAGTTAGAAACATAAAAAGAACAAAAAAATAACTTGGACAACCCCTTGAATGTAAAAAATGAAAATCAGACATCATACAGTACATGTCAATCTGTTACTAACAAAGCTAGAATCAGCCCTGCATCTCACACATGGATCCAGAGATCTCCCTGTTCAAGAAATCCTCTGATGCTCATATAAGGGGACTGCCTGGGTGAAAATGGAGATATGTCCGGGTTCAGCTCTGAACCTGGACAACCCCTTTAAGCTTTCCTTTTACCTCACAGTTGGATCTCCTTTAGGCAGCTGGGGAATCAATAAAATGGGAGAAATTACACCTTTTATGTTGTTCTGTAGCACTATACAATGTATTAATAGTAAAATATAATAATAGTAAATTAGCAATATAATTGATAACAATTAATGATTAAACCCTTTCAGCCCTGGAGGGTTTTTCATTTTTGCGTTTTCGTTTTTCACTCCCTGCCTTTCTGGGTCCACAACTTTTTAATTTTCTGTTCACATATATGTATGAGGGCTTGTTTTTTATGAGACAAGTTGCACTTCTAATTCCACCATTTAATATTGAATAAGATGTAGTGGGAAGTTGATAAAAAAATAAATCAAAATGGGGTGAAATTGGAAATAAAACGCAATTCCACAACAGTTTTATGTTTTTTTTACGGCATTCCCTATATGGTAAAACTGACCTGTTACTTTTATTCTCCAGGTCAGTACGATTATTACGATACAACATATGTATAGTTTTTCTTCCGCTTTATGGCTACGTGCACATGAACGTATTTTGTTTCCGTGTCAGTTCTGTTTTTTTTGCAGATTTGATGTGGACAAATTCATTTCAATGTTTGCTGTCCGCATCCGTATGTCCGTTCCGTAGCCCCTCAAAAAATATAGAGCATGTCCTATATTTGTCCGTTTTGTGGACAAGCATAGGCATTGTTACAATGGATCTGCAAAAAAAAACAAAACGGATGCAATACGGATGCCTAAAGGAAGTCATCCGTACTTTTTGCCAATCAATGTTTTGCGGACCACAAAACACATATGGTCATGTGAATGTAGCCTAATACTGAAAAAAAAAAAATATTAAATAAAATTATTTTTTTTCATCGCTATATTCTGATCCCTATACCTTTTTGTGTACAGAGTTGTGTGGGGGCTCATTTTTTGTGGGGCTATCTGTACTTTTCATTGATATCATTTTGAGGTTTGTATAACTTTTTGATCACTTTTTATTACATTTTTTGTGAGAGGTGAAGCAAAAAAAAAAAAAAGCTATTTTTCTTTCAGTTCTGGCGTATGGGATAAATATTTTTATATTTTAATATAGCGGACATTTTCGCATGCAGCAATATCCATGATGTGTATTTTTTTTATTGTTTACATATTTTTATTTACATTTTGGGGAAAGGGTTGGTGATTTAATTTTTTTTTTACTTTTTTAACATGCCATCATTAGATTAATTCTCTCAAACACTCCAATGCATTCGCTTCCAGGTTTTTGCTCCCTAAGATGCCATAGTCACGAACATTAGTCCCGGGTGCCTGCTGTTTAAAACAGCAGACACATGGTGGTTATGGTGCCATCTTTGAAGTCCCGGCAGGCGCCGTTCATGTACACCGCTGGTCGAGTTAAAACTCTCTATTTGTGTTGCTGCCATTACCGCACAGCTGACTTAGGCCTCTTTCAGACGGGCGTTGCGGGAAAATGTGCGGGTGCGTTGCGGGAACACCCACGATTTTTCCGCGCGTGTTTGGTACCCAAACCCGAACTTCTTCACAGAAGTTCGGGCTTGGGATCGGTGTTCTGTAGATTGTATTATTTTCCCTTATAACATGGTTATAAGGGAAAATAATAGCATTCTGAATACAGAATGCATAGTAAAGTAGCACTGGAGGGGTTAAAAAAAAGAAAAAATAATTTAACTCACCTTAGTCCACTTGCTCGCGTAGCTGGCATCTCCTTCTGTCTTCATCTTAGCTTTTTGTAGCAACAGGACCTTTGGTGACGTCACTCTGGTCATCACATGATCCATCACCATGGTAAAATATCATGTGATGGATCATGTGATGACTGTGACGTCACCAAAGGTCCTTGTTGCTACACAGAGCTAAGATGAAGACAGAAGGAGATGCCGGGCTGCGCGAGCAAGTGGACTAAGGTGAGTTAAATTATTATTCTTTTTTTTTAACCCCTCCAGCGCTATTGTACTATGCATTCTGTATTCAGAATGCTATTATTTTCCCTTATAACCATGTTATAAGGGAAAATAATAATGATCGGGTCTTCATCCCGATCGTCTCCTAGCAACCGTGCGTGAAAATCGCACCGCATCCGCACTTGCTTGCGATTTTCACGCAACCCCATTCACTTCTATGGGGCCTGCGTTGCGTGAAAAACGCACAAAGAGAAGCATGCTGCGATTTTCACGCAACGCACAAGTGATGCGTGAAAATCACCGCTCATGTGAACAGCCCCATAGAAATGAATGGGTCCGGATTCAGTGCGGGTGCAATGCGTTCACTTCACGCATCGCATCCGCGCGGAATACTCGCCCGTGTGAAAGGGGCCTTAGGCCTTATTCGCACATCTGTGATTATCCATGACTAGGTGGGCAGTGATTGAAGAATCTGTCCATTTTACGCTCTGTGTGTCAAACGTAAACCACGGACAATGCTATATGTTGAAAATTAATTTCCAGAGCACCTCCTAGAAATAATCCATGAAACATGGACGAAACACAGATACCATCTGTGTTGTGTCAGTGTTTTTCATGGACCCATAGAGTAAAATGAGCATGACGACAAAAATAGGATATGCTTCCATGGTATAATCCAGATTGTGGTAAATCACGAATGTGTATATACAACCATTAAAATCAATGAGTACGTCTGCTGTTCGTGGAGAACACAGACAGCACACGTCCATGATTCACTGATGTCTGAATAAAGCCTTATAGTAACTAGTATAAAGTTCAGGAATGTTTCATCCTTCGCATTGTGGTGTGCTGAACATATGAGACTGGCGGTGGGGAGTAGCCAGCTCTGCAGATGGTGACACATTCATTTGGCAGGCAGCATACAGCACTCATGCAATGACTGAACTGCATGTAATACAAGTAGAACATGTGGGAAATAATGGGAGAGATTTACAAAGCTTATGCTACATTCACACAACAGTGAAAAAAATGACCATTAACCCCTTCGCTACAAGCAGTGTACATGTATGGCGCTGATGGGGTCTTTAAACATAGGCGTGTGCAGCGGGCACCATAGCTGACGGGTCTCTACTCTTTCAAACAGCAGAGGCCGATGACTAATGTCCGCGACCAGCAATAATGCCGATCATGGACATTACAGCCTTTAGATGTTGTGTTCAAGTGTGATCACGTCATCTAAAGGGAGAAAGACCCCAGAAGCGCGCGCTTCCTGGTTAAGACCGGCATCCCCATGTGGTGATCGGGGATGCTGGTCATTATTTCTAATAGGCCCAGAGTATTAGAGCTGCAGTTCCTATGTTGGCCAGCAGGAGATCAGCAAATAGATAATTACTATACTTCTTATAGGAGTATAGTAATATTATCTATAAAAATAAAATAAAAAAAAAGTAGTGGACATTGTATAAAAAAGTAAAAAAAAATTTTTTATCATCTCACTTTCCTTAGAACAAAAAAAACCCCATAAATAATAAAAAAAATACAAACATCATGGGCATCACCGCGTCCAAAAACGCCCATTCTATTAAATTCTAAAAATATTTTTACAATACGGTAAATGGCGTAAAGGAAAAATAATATCAAAATTTACCTAAAAAAATTGAATAAAATGTGATCAAAAAGACACACACGCTCAAAATTTTATCAATAAAAACTACAAATCATCCCACAAAAAATGAGACCCCACACAGCTCAGTAGACATAACTATAAAAAAGTTATGGGGGTCAGAATATGATGATGTAAAAAAAATATTTTTAAAATTTTTAATGTCTTTTTTCAATATTTAAACATAAAATCTACACATATGTTGTATCGTTGTAATCGTACTGATCCAGAGAATGAAGGGCACAGGTCAGTTTTGCCACATAGGGAACACCGTAGTGACAAAACCCATAAGACTGTGGAGGAATTGCGTTTTTTTCCCAATTTGACCCCATTTGGATTTTTTCCCTACTTCCCACTACATTGTGTACCGTATTAGATGATGGCATCAGAACTTGTCCTGCAAAAAACAAGCCCTCATATGGATATGTGAATGGAGAAATAAAAAAAAGTTATTCCTCCAGGAAGACAGGGAAGAAAAATTTAAACGCAAAAATGAAAAAAAAACTCTGGTATCCTAAGAGTTACAAATTGCAAAACTGATGCCTTTCTAAGAAACAGCAGCTAAAAATTGTCCACTTTAATTGTATGGAGGCTGTTGGTCCATGAAAACAGACAAAATAAACTAGATGAAAGTCATGTGTGTGTGAGGAACCTATTTGAATTTCTTTTATTTACATCAAAATCTGACATAAATCCTTTGCACCCCATTTATTTATTTGTTTTAAACGCTTTTCCTTGCTGAAGGGAGTGTGTCTTAAAGCCCCTTTACACGGCCTTGTTGAGCAGATGATTGTCAGAAAGGAAGTGTTCCTTCCTGGCTATCGCCTGCTCGTCAGTGGAGGAGAAATTTACATGCAGTGATCTTAGGAACTCTAGCAATGATCTGGCTGTGTAATACAACCCTAAAAGTGACGCCGATTACCCCATGAACTAGCAAGCACTTGTTCATCAGGCAATCTGGATTTTTAAGCATGCATAAAAACCAGGGGAGGATTGTGCTGTGGAATCACGATCTGCTGCCGGCAATATGAGTCAGTATAGGGACAAGCGATGGCATTAGTGATTGCTCGTCCCCATACCGTGGAGGAGATCGCTGCATCTAATAGCAGCGCTCTCCTCCACTAATGAGCAAGCGATTGCCGGAAAAGAACGCTTCCTTCTTGACAATCTTCTGCTACATTGCTAGGTCTAATACAAGCCTTAGACCCAATTTATCATCCAGCATCAGCTATTGTGATAAATCTGGTGCATGTATAGACTAGGTTTACACTGTCCAACACGGTCAGGATTTGTAAATCTGTCCCACTGAGTTTGCTTTACCATGTACAGTTGAAGAACTTTGTAAAAATCACTTGAGTATACAAAGATATTATCAGATCTTCAGTGAAGAATGGGCTGTGCTGCAGCAACGGGCACAGTCACACTTGTAGGTTTATTTCTGTTTTTGGTACTAGTCTGAAGGGTCCACGGTGACACTAGCTCCCCTGCTAAAGGTAGGGGTTCCAGGTGCTATGAGAAGGACATCAATCATTTTTTAAAAATACATCACACTAGAGGCTTTACAGGAGCGGATGAGACAGGTTGGATTATACCAGTCTAAAGGGGCATTTATCCTATGCCAATGAGCAGACAATTATTGGGAAGGAACCACACCTTCCTGAGTATTGCCTGCTCGTCAGCAGATGCGAAGAGCAGCATTTACAGTCAGGTCCATAAATATTGGGACATCAACACAATTGTAACATTTTGGGCTCTATACACCTCCACAATGGATTTGAAATGAAACTAACAAGATGAGCTTTAACTGCAGACTGTCAGCTTTAATTTGAGGGTATTTACATCCAAATCAGGTGAACGGTGCAGGAATTACAACAGTTTACATATGTGCCTCCCACTTGTTAAGGGACCAAAAGTAATGGGACAATTGGCTTCTCAGCTGCTCCATGGCCAGGTGTGTGTTATTCCCTCATTATCCCAATTACAATGAGCAGATAAAAGGTCCAGAGTGCATTTCAAGTGTGCTATTTGCATTTGGAATCTGTTGCTGTCAACTCTCAAGATGAGATCCAAAGAGCTTTCACTATCAGTGAAGCAAGCCATCATTAGGCTGAAAAAACACAACAGACCCATCAGAAAGATAGCAAAAACATTAGGCGTGGCCAAAACATCTGTTTAGAACATTCTTAAAAAGAAGGAACGCATCGGTGAGCTCAGCAACACCAAAAGACCCGGAAGACCACGGAAAACAACTGTGGTGGATGACCAAAGAATTCGTAGGTGGTGTATGTGTGTCAAAGTCAACAATCAAGAGAAGACTTCACCAGAGTGAATACAGAGGGTTCACCAGAATATGTAAACCATTGGTGAGCCTCAAAAACAGGAAGGCCAGATTAGAGTTTGCCAAACGACATCTAAAAAAGCCTTCACAGTTCTGGAACAACATCCTATGGACAGATGAGACCAAAATCAACTTGTACCAGAGTGGTGGGAAGAGAAGAGTATGGAGAAGGAAAGGAACTGCTCATGATCCTAAGCATACCACCTCATCAGTGAAGCATGGTGGTGGTAGTGTCATGGTGTGGGCATGTATGGCTGCCAATTGAACTGGTTCTCTTGTATTTATTGATGATGTGACTGCTGACAAAAGCAGCAGGATGAGATCTGAAGTGTTTTGGGCAATATTATCTGCTCATATTCAGCCAAATGCTTCAGAACTCATTGGACGGTGCTTCACAGTGCAGATGGACAATGACCCAAAGCATACTGCAAAAGCAACCAAAGAGTTTTTAAGGAAAAGAAGTGGAATGTTATGCAATGGCCAAGTCAATCACCTGACCTGAATCCAATTGAGCATGCATTTCACTTGCTGAAGACAAAACTGAAGGGAAAATGCCCCAAGAACAAGCAGGAACTGGAGACAGTTGCAGTAGAGGCCTGGCAGAGCATCACCAGGGATGAAACCCAGCATCTGGTGATGTCTATGCGTTCCAGACTTCAGGCTGTAATTGACTGCAAAAGATTTGCAACCAAGTATTAAAAAGTTAAAGTTTGATTTATGATTATTATTATGTCCCATTACTTTTGGTCCCTTAATAAGTGGGAGGCACATAAGCAAACTGTTGTAATTCCTGCACCGTTCACCTGATTTGGATGTAAATACCCTCAAATTAAAGCTGACAGTCTGCAGGTAAAGCACATCTTGTTTGTTTCATTTCAAATCCATTGTGGTGGTGTATAGAGCCAAAAATGTTACAATTGTGTCACTGTCCCAATATTTATGGACCTGACTGTACATGCAGTGATCACCTTCACTGTATGAGGATGAGCAATGGCTACTGCTATCACTCGTCCCCATACAGAATCATTGTTTCTGGCCAGCAGAGCGCTGTTTAGGTAGATCTGCTGCCAAGAAACGGTAATTGAGGTGTCCCCACCGCAGATAATTTTACCTGATAAGGCTTCATTCACACGTCCGCAATTGTGGTCCGCATCCATTTCGCAATTGTGAGAAACGGGTAAGGACCCATTTATTCTCTATGGGGACGGAATGGATGCGGACAGCACACAGTGTGCTGTCCGCATCCGTATTTCCAGAGCGCGCCGCCGATCTTCCAGTCTGCGGCTCCGGAAAATAATAGAACATGTCCTATTCTTGTCCGCAATTGTGGACAAGAATAGGCATTTTTATGGGGGTGCCGGCCGAGTGTATTGCGGATCCGCAAAACACTACGGACGTGTGAATGGACCCTTAACGAGCGTTCCAGTAATCTGCCTGACAACTGGGCAGTCTAAACGTGTCTCAATCCTCATTTCCCCAGCTCATTTCCTTCCATTTACTAAAATAACATGCATGAGCAGCAGATCCAAACAAGCAGCCATGTTTTTCTAATTTAATACACCCCACCCTTCCTTTCTGCCCCTCTTTTATACCGTCTGTAATTAGTCAGGGCTCAGATTAAAGGAAGCAGCAAATGACCGCAGAGCCGGACTACAGAAATTGTAGTCTGTAACTAGAGAGGAGCGAAGTTTACAAAACTTTGATTCGACTGCTTCACCAAATTTCACTAATTTTACCACCGTCTCAGGCAAAATTGATTTGTTACCATGAAGCACAAGGAAATTCAGCTTCGCAGCAAACCGAATTTTCCCTGAAATTCGGATTGAAGTCCACTTTGAATACTTCGATTCGCACAACATTATATGTAACCATGGGTCAAATAGGTCTACAAAGATGCTGCACTCACAAAACTGTAACATATACTGTATTTAATCATAATTTTGCTAAATTTTTTATTTCAAATGCATTGGAGAAAAAAATAAAAATAAAATTTGCATAGCCTTTAAAGGGGTTATCCAACCCCTATAATGCCCCCCCCCCCCCCAAAATGCTCTGGCCCCTCACACAGATAGTACTTACCTTGCTCCCTGGCACCCGCACCGCCGCTGCTGTCATGTCCCCATCGCATGGATGAAAATGCAGGTGAAGCTAGGGAGGCTCGTCCCCGTCGCGGCCCGCTATAGCTGTGCCCCTTCCCCCCGGATGTTTTCATCCGCACACGGGTGCCAGGGAGCAAGGTAAGAACAACCTGTGTGATGGGCCTGGGCATTTGGGGGAGGGGGGGGGGGGAGGGCATTATAGGGGTTGGATAACCCCTTTAACTATTTCTATGTACTATCCCCAATAAGCAATTTCTTAGGCGAGTGTTAATTAATACCCTACTTGAAGATGCAATGTTGCTTCTCCTGTGTCTCCTTCTATGTACTGTCCTTACACACTCATACAAGGAATCATCCAGCACTACTGTATCCCCTTTCACATGCATTTGTTGCTCAGTATCCCAGCGGTAGTTGATTGAAATTTCTATTGTGTAGCGTTAAATTGGTGCATTCCATCCCCGGACCTGGAGCATCCTGGAGATCAGGGAACAAAAACCCATTCAGCTATCTCTTTAACAAGAAAACATGAGCGAATTCTTGCATTTCATGACCGGTAGTCCTACCATCACTGCAGGACTTTAAATCCTCGATGGAAAGGTGCGGTGACGCAGCCAAGATCTTAAAAGGTCACATTTAGCGTGTCAGGAGAATCCATACAGACGATTACTTTATTACCAGCAATTCTTTGCATGATTATTACTAAGGCTACTTTCATACTTTTTGTGCGGATACGTCATGGACGGATCCGTTCAGATAATACAACCGTCTGCATCTGTTCAGAAAGGATCCGTTTGTATTATCTTAAACATAGCCAAGGCGGATGCGTCATGAACACCATTGAAAGTCAATAGAGGACGGATCCGTTTTCTATTGTGCCAGTGAAAATGGATCCGTCCCTATTGACTTACAATGTGTGCCAGGACGGATCCGTTTGGCTCAGTTTCGTCAGACGGACATCAAAACACTGCAAGCAGTGCTTTGGTGTCCGTCTCCAAAGCGGAATGGAGACTGAACGGAGGCAAACTGATGCATTCTGAGCGGATCCTTTTCCATTCAGAATGCATGCTGATCCGTTTTGGACCGCCTGTGAGAGCCCTGAACGGATCTCACAAACGGAAAGCAAAAACGTGAGTGTGAAAGTAGACTAATATAAAACTAACAAAAACATCATGAAACTAATATAATACTCGATTTCTTTGATAACCCATTAGAATATTCAGACCTACAGCTCCAAGTGTTTTTTTTGTTTGTTTTTTGTCTTTTGTCTCAATCCAGGAGCCATCCTTTTTTTTTTTTTTTTTTCATTTTTCCATTGAAAAAAATTATTGTTTTTTGTGGGAGAATTTGTACTTATTTGCACCAGATTCAGTGCTAAAACGCAATGAAATAAAAGACCCTGAATGAATGAAGTAAAAAACCTTACAATATATTTATTGTATGCATATTGTAAAAATTCTTCCTGTGAAATGCCCTTTTCATTGCATAGAGACAGGATAAAAAAATATGGAAATGCTGGAACCACTTCGTCGGCGCTGTCAGGCATGATGTTGCAGGCAGAGAGTGTGCATTCACACAGATTTATTGAGGTATACGTGTTTCAAGGGCATATGGCCCCCTTCATCAGGACAGTATTTACATATAATCTATTCATTGCATAGTAATACTTTTCATGGAATAACTCCCATAATCATTTTCATTTTTTAATTCCGACAATATTAATTTCTACAAATGGATACTAATCTCTTCAATGTGTAGCTTCACCATTGCTGATCCTATGCTTGTACATTACAGATCTATGTTAGTAGCGTGGAGCAGCTGGAGTGGTTCAGGTAGAGGGTCCATCCAGTCCAGATTGGAGGCTCTTCTTCCTTCCTCCCCTGGTGATGTGATGTGCAATGACAGATTGTATTGTGATCTTTTGGAGCGTGTCCGTTGAGTACACAAGTCTTGTACGGGTTCTAGCCACATGTATATTTATTCACTGGATGTCAAACATTAAGAAAAAATGCAAATGTTGACATCTTAATCAATCTTGTTCGAAAGTTTTGTAGGGACTGAAAGAGAGTATACGTATAGTCAGTTAGTAATTCTAGCAAATGCTCATTGCAAACAGAGTCTAGAGGAAATCCTATAAATCACTGCATCCAAATGAAAAGCTTAGCATGTTATGAAGATACACTAGTGGGATTTTCTGCAAGCTCCTAAGGCTGGCTGATCACATGAGATACCAGTTGGCCGAACATTCCTTCAACTGACAGCTATCTCACCCAACCTCACCAATACAGCTTTGGCCAGAGGGGCGTTAAGCCAGAGGAGGACTCTAGCAATGGTTTATCTCCTTGAGAACCAAGGATTTGGCATGTTGAAATCCAACAACCTGATATTCATCTCCCCCAACAGCTGCCATTGGGGGAGATTTGGGAAGCCTCAATATATATTAGATGGTTGGCCAGACCCGGCAAAATTGACGATTCAACCTATTAACATCTAATGTGTATGGCCAGTGGAAGCTGCAGACAGCTAGTAAGTAATGTTTTACTGTACATCTATGCAGGAGATTTGGAGCCCTGAATCAGGAGGAAAAAAAAGTCATAACACATTTATTAGCACAAAGTTTTGAACAAGCCATCACAGATCGGTATTCTGCAGCTGCTATGTACTGTGAAAAAACAAACAAAAACAACATATTGCAATACTGCTTTTAGCCTAATATACATACATATCAATAAAAAAATGGCCCATGAAGGTGTCCATAGCTGTGTTATATTTGGGAGCACATTTTATTTTAGGCTAGTTTCATACTAGTTATTTTAGGCTAGTTTCATACAAATTATATATGAACTAGTCCGCCCCTAGGCGACTTTACCCCACACCGCCATATAGCGAAGCTGAAAAAGCACCGCAACCACCTTCAATAACATTTTGGAATCCAACATTAAGAACATCCAAACCAATATCAGATAGTCTCTATTTAGATTTATTATATAACCCACTGACAAATTCTTCCAGCTCCAAATGCCTATAAGATTTTCCATTTATCGTTTCTATACCCTTGTTAATCCGTATTCTTATCTTTTCTATAAAAAAACATGTTTTCAACTCTCCAAGCCCAACGGGGCATTATTTCTGGAAAAATAATCTTGGTTTGTGGGAATTGTAAATTCATTTTTTTCCATTGTGTATTTTAACACGTTTAACAATTTGAGTTTTTTGTCCACCCATGTCAAAAGACCCAGCATGTATAATCAACATATTAGGTAAAGGACATTTTTTTCCTACCGATATGCATTCTGCATAAATGTTTTTTGTTCGTAGTCTGGATGTACTTTTTTCCCAAAAATGTTCATCTTGGTGTTGAGGCCTACATTTTCAGATTTAAATTTTTTAGAAGAACATTTTTTTAGCTGCCAAAATGAGTTTCCTATAATCCAGATGATCCTCTCAGAATCAGAAATTATATTGATAGCTCAGGTCTAACATACACTTTATATCTGTTAGAGGTCCATCTCCCAATTTCCTTTTATCTTTTTTTCTTTTAGACCCAACTTGGATGCTAAAGTCACTGCTCCAATTCTGAATGAATGAGATTCTCTTCGGCTAGTGGTATATTGAAGTAATCTGTAATATTTTTGAAAGTTTTTAATAAATTGTCACACTCGCCAGTACCATATTTGCCTATAAACAAGGAATCGCCCAGGTAATAGATCACATACCCACCATTAGTAACAAAAGATAGTCAACATCAGAGAAAGCTTCACTACACAGTCCCCATAGACCCTCTACACCAGTGTTTCCCAACCAGTGTGCCTCCAGCTGTTTCAAAACTACAACTCCCAGCATGCCTGGACAGCCTTTGGCTGTGCGGGCATGCTGGGAGTTGTAGTTTTGCAACAGTTGGAGGCACACTGGTTGGGAAACACTGCCCTACACAACTGCTCGGTCCTCTTCTCCCACAATCCGCTTCTCCACCATTACAGAAGAAAAACTCTCCACTCTACTCTCCAGATCACATCTCACCACCTGTGCACTTGACCCAATCCCATCCCACCTCATCCCTAACCTCACCACAGTGTTTATCCCAGCCCTAACTCATCTCTTCAACCTATCACTAACCTCTGGTGTCTTCCCCTCTGCTTTTAAACATGCTACCATTACAACCATCCTCAAAAAGCCTTCACTTGACCCATCTTCTTTGTCCAGTTATCGCCCCATATCACTTCTTCCGTATGCCTCAAAGCTACTTGAACAACATGTCCATTCTGAACTGTCCTCTCACCTCTCCTCCTGCTCCCTCTTTGACCGCCTACAATCTGGCTTCCGACGCCACCACTCGACTGAGACTGCCCTTACCAAAGTCACCAATGACCTACTGACAGCTAAATCCAAGAAACAATACTCTGTCCTCCTTCTCTTTGACCTGTCCTCTGCCTTCGACACTGTTGACCACTCCCTTCTGTTGCAAACTCTCTCCTCTCTTGGCATCACTGACCTGGCCCTCTCCTGGATCACATCATACCTCACAGACCGCACCACCTCTCTCGTCTCCCACTCCCGCACCACCTCCTCGTCTCATTCCCTCCCTGTTGGTGTCCCGCAAGGCTCTGTCCTAGGACCCCTGCTCTTCTCTATCTAGACTTTTGGCCTGGGACAGCTCATAGAGTCCCATGGCTTTCAGTATCACTCCTACACTGACGACACACAAATCTACCTCTCTGGTCCAGACATCACCACCTTAGTATCAAGAATCCCACAATGTCTATCGTCTATATCATCCTTCTTCGCCTTTCGCTTTCTAAAACTTAACATGGATAAAACAGAATTCATCATCTTTCCCCCATCTTGCTCAACCCTCCCAACAGACCTATCTATCACGATCAATGGCTGCACACTCTCCCCGGTCAACCAAGTCCGCTGCCTTGGAGTGACCTTGGATTCTGCCCTCTCCTTAAGACCGCACATCCAAGCCCTTTCCACCACCTGCCGCCTCCAACTCAAAAACATCTCCCACATCCGTGCTTTCCTTAACTTTGAATCTGCAAAAATGCTTGTACATGCCCTTATCATCTCCCGCCTAGACTACTGCAACACTCTCCTTTGTGGCCTTCCATCTAGCACCCCTCCAATCTATCCTCAACTCTGCTGCCGGACTAATCCACCTCTCACCCTATTACTCCTCTGCCTCTCCCCTCTGCCAATCCCTTAACTGGCTCCTCATTGCCCAGCGAAATCACTTCAAAGTACTAACAAATACATACAAGGCGTCCATAACCTGTCCCCTCCCTACATCTCTGAGCTTCTTTCCCGATACACACGCACTCTCCGATCCTCACAAGACCTCCTTCTCTCCTCTTATCACCTCTTCCCATAATCGACTCCAAGATTTCTCCCGTGCATCCCCCATACTCTGGAACTCGCTACCCCAACATATCAGACTCTCACCTACATTGGAATCCTTCAAAAGAAAACCCACCTCTTCAGACAAGCCTACAACCAGTGACCCTGCTGCCTCCACACCATGACCAACTTCACCCGCACCTACTGTGTCTATGTAAATTGTAAGCCCTCACGGGCAGGGCCCTCTCTCCTTGTGTACCAGTTTGCAACTCGTCTTGTTTATGATTAGAGCAATTGTCTGTATTATGTATGTATACCTCTTCTCATATGTACAGTGCTATGGAATGAATGGCGCTTTAATAATAAATAATAATAATAATTTCCACCATCCATTGCAAAAAAGTTGAGAATGCCCTTGAGTGGTAGTAACCTAAATGCTGATTTGATATCTGTTTTTGCTAAGATTCCATTTTTTCCGGCCTTTTTTTAGCAATTGCAGTGCCTGGTCGAAGGATGCGTATTGAACTGAAGAAGAAAATTTATCAATTAAATCATGTTTTTTTGGATATGATAAATGGTGTATTAGCCTGTAACTATTAGGCTCTTTTTTGGGGACTGAACCAAGGGGAGATAATCATTTTTTTTTTTAAAGGAGGTGTATTAAAAGGACCTGCTACTTAATTTTTAATGAGCGTTTTTGGAACCGCGCTGCTCTGGACTATAATCTCCGGTCAATAGTGGATGGTGCCGGGCTCCAACACCTTTCCTTTCCACCCAAAAAAGGTCCAATCTTCCACAGATGGTTTCCTCTATAGGGTTCAAGGAAATTGATACAATAGTGAAGCACCCTTTGGCTTGATGTTATTAAAAGGTTTTATTGTACTCACAAGAGTCGATCAACAAAAGGCATATATCAATAGATACAATCGTCTGGTTTCTGCCCGACCCGGGTTTCGCTGCCTCGCTTCTTCAGCGTCGCCCCTGAGGAAGCGAGGCAGCGAAACCCGGGTCGGGCAGAAACCAGACGATTGTATCTATTGATATATGCCTTTTGTTGATCGACTCTTGTGAGTACAATAAAACCTTTTAATAACATCAAGCCAAAGGGTGCTTCACTATTGTATCAATTTCCTTGAACCCTATAGAGGAAACCATCTGTGGAAGATTGGACCTTTTTTGGGTGGAAAGGAAAGGTGTTGGAGCCCGGCACCATCCACTATTGACCGGAGATTATAGTCCAGAGCAGCGCGGTTCCAAAAACTCTCATTACCTGCATTTCCAGTGTGATACACCTACCACACTACTCCGGAACCAGCAGCAGCGCAAGCAATTTGTCCGTGTGAGGATACAGGACTGACTTTTTTATTGTTTACTTAATTTTTAAGAATTTCTTTCTTTATTTTTTCCTGAACCGCGTGTTTATTTAAATTGACAGATTTTAAGTTTTTAACAAATGAACATCCAGAACCCGAAAACGAAGGAACGTAGAGAAACCATAAGAAAAACTATCAATTAGTATTTGGGCTATCGTTTTGTTTGGATATTTGTTTAAACATTGAATGATTCTTGGAATGATCAGTTGGGTCACTTGCTCTATGGGGTTCACTATTTTTTGAACCATGCCATTGTTTTCTATAACATTTATTTGCTGGGTGGCTTCCTGAGCAATAAGTGCACTCATGTTTGTATTTACAATTATTTTGCCACCTGCAAACTGACTCATTGTAGGCGAAACAGATTCCTTTTTTGGGAATTTGCTGACAAAAAAGACTTGACCTCTGTGGTAACTTAGTTAATCCAGACGCAGACATCCTTAGACCTCCAAATAAGTTCTGGATATACCGCTAGTTTCTGACGAATTATTCATCGCAGTTGTACCATGCTGTTGTCACGGACGGTGTACAGGTAACAAGACAAAGCAACATGCATATATGACTCACTGGATCCAAAGCTAAGGAACCAAGGGGAGAACCCTGCACAAGACCTAGCACTTTCCCTGGCTGCTCAGCCTATGCAAAGATCCCAGAGGTGGATGGTTGCATATCCACGTACCTCGACTATATAACCCCTGAACACCCTACAATAGTAAGGGGACACGACCACCGGCTCCCTACACCAGACACAGAGGGAGTCAGGGTCACCTGGGATCCAGCAAACAGAAAAAAACTGATGAAAGTACAGCACTTAACTTTAGTAGCAGACTGGGAAATGGGATCAGCGTGCACACACACTCCAGGAAGAAATATAAGCCGCCCAGTAATGCATCATGGGGAGGAATTTAAAGGGAAGCAATCAGTCCAACTACATGACAGCTGAGAGAGGCTAACGAGATGAGGAACTGAACAGCACAACAAAGAAAACTCAAGGAGGAGGTTCTGAAAGGCTTCTGTCAGAGCTTCTCAGCTGTCTGGTTGTGACAGCTGTACCTCCAAAATTTTTATAAGCTTCCAATATACTATCTAGATGATGGAATAATCCACTACATAGGTTTGGATGTTTTTCACCCATTACTGCTAAATATATGCAGAAGCCCTGTAGCCAATTTAAGAAAGTTTTATGTTGCATTCTTTTTCTCTCGTCTTCATCTTTTTTATCGGATTTTAGGAGTTTCTTTAGCCGATGGGAGGAGAGAAAAAACGTCAATGAATTCTTTATTCCATATTTTTTCTTTTATCTGAAGGGTCAAATGAAAGCTTAATGGCGAAACTTGGCAGGGCATTATTTCTTTTACGCCGCTGCTAGTTTCTAATGAAGGTACTAAACTTCTGTCTTTATTGGAATAAATGTTCAAATTGGTATATGGGGTAGAAAAACAATAATCGTTGTCTTTTTGACTTTCCGTATCCGATTGTCTGTCTGGCGAAGACCAGACAGGAATCGAATTATGGATAGTGTCTTTGTTTGACATAAATGAAATGAATTCCTTAAATAATTGTACTTTTTCAGCTGAAAAAATATCTGAATTAAAAGGAACTTCATTAAATTTGGTTTCATTGTTCTGTAAATTGAAAACCTTATGTGTTTTTGTTTTATTAAATATACACTCACCGTCTTTACTGTTGCTTGTAGCCCTGTCAATTTTTGATTGACGGCTATTTCTAACAGTTGATGATGACCGTTGGTGTCTTGCTGATGACTTCTCAATGTTGTTCCTTGCACTGGATGGCGCAGGAAAATTTCTCATTTTGCTTTTGGAGGATCTTAGAGTGGGGGAGAAGGTCCTCTTCTCCTTTCTGGGCCGCTTTGAAGGAGGAGGAGATCGCAGATCATCGCAGTGCTGAGGCGCACATGCAGTGATGTCATTTTCAGTGTCCGGCTTTGTGCTCCTGTTTAAGGCAGCAGTGCAGACCGGATTAGCTGATGGCAGATCGGGATCGTGGCTGGATCGCTTATCTTGAAGATAGGTGAGTAGCCATTCTTCTCCTCTGCGACTTTCTGCTTTCTGAATTAATTGTTTTAATAATTCATCCATTTTCTTTTCAGGTGCAGGACTGGTTTCTTCTCTTGCCACTTACGTGAGTGCCCAATAACGATCTCTCTTCATCTTTTATAGGTTCCTGCACAAGACCAACTGATGAAGATGATCCACCAATCAAATTTCCCCCCCTCCCTGTTTCATCTGAATCCGGTGAGTAATAATAATGAATGTATTGTGAATGTAAATAGGGGGTTCATGACACCATGTCACCCCTATTTGCATTCGCAAACATGGTTTGGTCATTCTCTGCTGAGCCAATCCAGCAGTCAGTGCATAACTTGCATCATCACGGAGCAGGGTTACGCTTTAGTGACCTACTAAAGGTGACAGCATCAAGCCAGGCCCTCGTGCAGCTCACCATAAGGCCTTGCGGTGGACAGGACAGGGTCATGGCTTAGTGGGTGTGGCTTAACATGGAAAGGTGTGGCCTAGGATGTCCACCTTTTTCATGTTATGCAAGTGTCTACCCTATCCAGAAATGTACTTTAATTTCCAAAAGTTTGATTTTTTAAATAATACTTTTTGAAATCCCGTAAGGGACTTTCATTTAATGTTAATTGTTTATATACAATATACTGGCATACTTAAAGGGAACCTGTCACCAATTTTATGGTGTCCTAACTAAGGGCAACATAAATAAGTGACTGATTCGCTTAGCAAAATGCAGGGTCACTTTCTTTAATTGACCCAGTCAATCTGCCAACATCTTGTATTGAAAAGCTTCAGCTCATAATGATGAGTCATGAATATTTATGAGCTCCTGACTCTCCCCGCCCACCTTGCTGCTGATTGACAGTTTGTTTCCATAGGAATCAGCAGCAGGTGGGCAGGGGAGTGGCTATAGCTCTGAATGAAATATACGCTGGACTCAATGACATCACGCTGGACTCGAATCAGCTCATTAGCATGCGGCATCTTTGTGTGTATATTATGTGTATATTATGAGGTAAACATCTGTCACACCAGTAAGTGAATACATCTAAGGTACTTTTTAGTAGTTAATGATTGTATATAATTAGTTAGATTATAATCAAATATCCACATGACAGGTTCCCTTTAAGGTATTATATATTCTAACAGGCTTTTACAATAGACAGCCCTAGGGCCTTGTAAGGGGCTGGAGAAACCCCTTTTTAAATAGTCAAGCTCCTTTTAATTCCAACTATTTTGTTAAATTGCCTTTGTGTAAATTTGTTACTATTAGAAAGAAAAATAAATAATCTATTATACACAAAAGAACATTTGCTAAAAAATTTCTGAAATTGTTCTTGACCAAGTTCATTCTCATAACCATTAAGCATACTGTGCCATATAGTGTGCTCTTGCAACCACCAAGCATTTTGTTCATTTAATAATAACCTGCAACCGTAAAGAGTACAATTCACTATTGTGAAGAAAATGAAAAACAGCAATTTGTATCGTCCATGATCACATTACACAGGACCTCCTCTAAGGCTAGTTTCACACTAGTGTTTGTGAATCTCATGAATGCTAGTGTGAAACTAGCCTAAGAGACTGGTGATCACGGCTATAAGTAGGTGTCCCCTCCCAACCCTGCTGTGGTCAGGCTTGATCATGGCACTGAGAGAAGTAACCACCATCTTAGTTATCTCAGATCCTGGTTTTCCCGCTAGTGATCGCTTTGTCACACTGGCAGTGCCCATGCGAACACCTTGAGGTAATAGTATGACGAGGTGCACAAATGACCTTAGGCTTTTGACATACTATTACAGCAAGCTGTGGGAAGGTGTTCAACATGAACATTCACAGTAGGAATAAAAAATGTTATAGAAGATTTTGGAAATAACTGTGCTAATGCTGTGTCACGGACGGTGTACAGGAAACAAGACAAAGCAACATGCATATATGACTCACTGGATCCAAAGCTAAGGAACCAAAAGGGAGACCCCTGCACAAGACCTAGCACTTTCCCTGGCTGCTCAGCCTATGCAAAGATCCCAAAGGTGGATGGTTGCATAGCCACGTACCTCGACTATATAACCCCTGAACACCCTACAATAGTGAGGGGACACGACCACCAGACACGGAGGGAGTCAGGGTCACCTGGGATCCAGCAAACAGAAAATAACAGATAAAAGTACAGCACTTAACTTTGTAGCAGACTGGGAAACAGGATCAGCATGCACACACACTCCAGGAAGAAATATAAGCCGCCCAGTAATGCATTATGGGGAGGAATCTAAAGGGAAGCAACCAGTCCAACTACATGACAGCTGAGAGAGGCCAATGAGATGAGGAACTGAACAGCACAACAAAGAAAACTCAAGGAGGAGGTTCTGAAAGGCTTCTGTCAGAGCGTCTCAGCTGTCTGGTTGTGACAGTACCCCTCCCTCTACGAGTGGACTCCAGACACCCAGAGCCCACCCTCTCAGGATGGGACCCATGGAAAGCCCTGATGAGACGAGAGGCCTTAATGTCCGTCACTGGGACCCACATCCTCTCCTCAGGACCATAACCCTCCCAATGAACAAGGTACTGAAGAGAACCGCGGACAAGACCAGAATCCACAATCCTAGAGACCTGAAATTCAAGATTCCCATCAACCATAATCGGAGGAGGAGGCAAAGGCGAGGGTACAATGGGTTGAACATAAGGTTTCAATAAGGACTTATGAAAAACATTATGGATCTTCCAAGTCTGAGGAAGATCAAGACGGTAGGCAACAGGATTGATGACAGACAGGATTTTGTAAGGCCCAATAAACCTAGGACCCAACTTCCAGGAGGGAACCTTCTATTTGATATTCTTGGTAGACAACCACACCAGATCACCAACATTCAGGTCCGGACCAAGCACACGTCTCTTATCTGCCACACGCTTATATCTCTCACTCATGCTCTTTAGATTATCCTGAATCTTTTGCCAAATAGATGACAAAGACGAGGAGAATCTGTCCTCATCAGGTAAACCAGAAGACCCCTCTCCCGAGAAAGTCCCAAACTGCGGATGAAACCCATATGCACCAAAAAATGGTGACTTATCAGAGGACTCCTGACGACGGTTATTTAAAGCAAACTCAGCAAGGGACAAAAAAGAACACCAATCCTCTTGATTCTCCGCCACAAAACAGCGCAGATATGTCTCCAGATCCTGATTGACGCGCTCTGTCTGGCCATTCGACTGCGGGTGGAAAGCAGAAGAGAATGACAACCGAACCCCCAAGCGAGAACAGAAAGCCTTCCAGAATCTGGAAACAAACTGGGTGCCCCTATCAGAGACTATGTCTGAAGGAATACCATGCAATTTGACAATGTGATCAATAAATGCCTGCGCCAGCGTCTTAGCATTGGGGAAACCAGGAAAAGGGATGAAATGCATCATTTTGCTAAAACGGTCCACCACCACCAGAATCACAGTCTTCCCCGAGGAACGAGGCAGGTCCGTTATAAAGTCCATGGACAGATGTGTCCAAGGACGGGAAGGAATGGGTAAGGGAAGGAGAGGACCTGATGGCCGTGAATAAGGGACTTTGGCACGAGCGCAAGTCTCGCAGGCTGCCACAAAACCCTCAACTGACTTACGAAGCGCAGGCCACCAGAATCTCCGAGCGATGAGATCCAGTGTGGCTCTTGCCCCCGGGTGCCCAGCAAGGACCGTATCGTGGTGTTCCTTAAAAATCTTGTGTCTTAAAGCGAGAGGCACAAACAACCTCCCAGGAGGACAAAGATCAGGAGCCTCTGACTGGGCTGCCTGCACCTCTGCCTCCAATTTAGAAAAAAGAGCAGAGACCACCACACCTTCAGCCAAAATGGGACCCGGGTCTTCAAAATTCCCGCCTCCCGGAAAACAACGTGACAGGGCATCTGCCTTCACATTCTTAACTCCAGGGCGGAACGTGACAACAAAATTAAACCTAGAAAAGAACAAAGACCATCTGGCCTGTCTCGGGTTCAGACGCTTGGCTGACTCCAAGTAGGCCAGATTTTTATGGTCAGTAAATACGGTAATAGGGTGTCTGGCTCCCTCTAGCCAATGGCGCCATTCCTCAAAAGCCAACTTGATGGCCAACAATTCCCTATCTCCCACATCGTAATTTCTCTCTGCGGAGGAGAGTTTTTTCGAGAAAAAGGCACACGGTCGCCATTTGGCAGGAGAGGAACCCTGAGACAAGACCACCCCCACACCCACCTCAGAAGCATCAACCTCAACTATGAAGGGTAAAGAAATATCAGGTTGCACCAAGATGGGAGCGGAAGCAAAACTCTCCTTGATATTAGAAAAAGCCTTACGCGCCTCTACTGACCAAGAAGAAAAATCTACCCCCTTTCTGGTCATATCAGTGAGTGGTTTAACAATAGAGGAATAATTCAAAATAAACTTCCTGTAATAACTGGCAAAGCCCAAAAAACGCATCAGCGCCTTCTGATTCTCAGGAAGCTCCCACTCAAGCACAGCGCGGACCTTCTCGGGGTCCATGCGAAAACCAGAAGCGGAGAGAAGAAACCCCAGAAATTGAATTTCTGGAACCGCAAACACACATTTTTCCAGTTTCGCATATAATTTATTCTCCCGCAGGATGAGCAAGACCTGACGTAAATGTTCCTTATGAGTTTTGAAATCAGGAGAAAAAATCAAAATGTTATCCAAATACACTAATACAAATTTTCCCATCAAATGATAAAAAATGCTGTTCACGAAATGCTGAAAAACGGCTGGGGCATTCATCAAACCAAAAGGCATAACCAAATTCTCAAAATGACCCTCAAGGGTGTTGAAGGCCGTCTTCCATTTGTCTCCTTCTCTGACCCTGACCAGGTTGTATGCCCCTCTTAGATCTAATTTGGAAAAGACTTTAGCCCCAACAACCTGGTTAAACAGGTCCGGGATCAGAGGAAGCGGATAAGGGTCACGAATAGTGATACTGTTCAGCTCCCTGAAATCCAGACAAGGTCTTAAAGAACCATCTTTTTTCTTAACAAAGAAAAAAACAGCGGCAACAGGTGACTTCGAGGGTCGTGTGTGTCCTTTTCTCAGACTCTCAGAGATATAAGCACGCATAGGTTGGGAAAGATTGTATAAACGAGATTTAGGCAGTTTGGCGCCTGGGATGAGATTAATAGGGCAATCGTACTCCCTGTGCAGGGGCAAATCCTGAACTCCACTCTCAGAGAAGACATCCGAAAATTCTGAGAGAAAAGATGGTACAGTCTTAGTAGCAACCTCAGAAACAGATGTCGTGAGGCAATTCTCTCTGCAAAAGTCACTCCAACCATTTATTTGCCTCGCTTGCCAATCAATGGTGGGGTTATGTTTAGTAAGCCAGGGTAGCCCCAACACTAGAGGAGTAGGCAAACCGCTAAGGACGAAACATGACACATCCTCAACATGAGCATCACTCACAAGTAAATGGATATTGTGAACTATGCCCTTTAATGATTTCTGAGAAAGTGGAGCGGAATCAATAGCAAAAACAGGAATATCCTTTCCCAAAGTGCGCACCTGGAAAGCATGAGTTATTGCAAATTGATTATCAATGAGATTGACAGCTGCTCCACTATCCACAAAAATCTCACAAAAAATGCTCTTGCTCTCTAGCGCCACCCTAGCAGGCAGGACAAAACGGGAACTACAAGCAAACGGAAAACCTTCAATTTCTGCCTCAACCCTGCCAATAGTAACAGACGGAACATTTTTAAACAATTTTTTCCTGTTTGTTTCTTTATTACTCCCAGAAAACTGCCTGAATCTCCTAGAGGGACAAACATTTGCCAAATGATTTATACCTCCACAATAAAAACAAACCTTCCCATGCGAGCTGAATCTTCTATTGTCAGAAGCAATCAACCCCAGCTGCATGGGCGCCTGCTCAGAAGGGGCTGACAGCGACCGAGACCCCTGCGCACAGAATGAGACTGCTGCACTGTCCTGGGACTGAGTATGACAGGAAGGAGACATCTCTCCTCTCTCTCTAAGACGCCTGTCAATACGAACGGCCTGAGACATAGCAGAGTCCAAAGAAATAGGCCTCTCATGAAAGGCAAATGCATCTTTCAATCCCTCTGAAAGACCATGGCAAAATTGACTTCGGAGTGCAGCATCATTCCAACCAGTATCAGCTGCCCATCTCCAAAATTCTGAGCAGTATATCTCTGCGGATTGTTTACCCTGGCATAATAGACGTAGTCTAGACTCAGCCAGAGCAATACGATCTGGATCATCATATATCTGACCCAGGGCTAAAAATAATTCATCCACTGAACGGAGAGGCCGTGCCCCCTCCGGCAGCGAAAAGGCCCAAGACTGAGCGTTACCCCTGAGCAGCGATATAATGATCCCCACCCTCCGTTCCTCATCACCAGAGGAATGGGGAAGAAGGCGAAAATGGAGTTTGCAAGCCTCTCTAAAACGCACAAAATTCTCACTACCCCCAGAGAACGTATCCGGGAGCGAGATCTTAGGCTCAGAACAAACTCCATGAACGCAAGCTGATCCGGTCACTTGAAGCTGAGAAAAAGTCTTACAAAGATCAGCTACCTCCAATGAAAGACCCTGGAAGCGTTCAGCCAAAAGTGAAACCGGATCCATGCTTGAGACGGTTTTGGCGGCTTATAATGTCACGGACGGTGTACAGGAAACAAGACAAAGCAACATGCATATATGACTCACTGGATCCAAAGCTAAGGAACCAAGGGGAGACCCCTGCACAAGACCTAGCACTTTCCCTGGCTGCTCAGCCTATGCAAAGATCCCAAAGGTGGATGGTTGCATAGCCACGTACCTCGACTATATAACCCCTGAACACCCTACAATAGTGAGGGGACACGACCACCGGCTCCCTACACCAGACACGGAGGGAGTCAGGGTCACCTGGGATCCAGCAAACAGAAAATAACAGATAAAAGTACAGCACTTAACTTTGTAGCAGACTGGGAAACAGGATCAGCATGCACACACACTCCAGGAAGAAATATAAGCCGCCCAGTAATGCACTATGGGGAGGAATCTAAAGGGAAGCAATCAGTCCAACTACATGACAGCTGAGAGAGGCCAACGAGATGAGGAACTGAACAGCACAACAAAGAAAACTCAAGGAGGAGGTTCTGAAAGGCTTCTGTCAGAGCTTCTCAGCTGTCTGGTTGTGACATGCTGTATCTGTCTACCAAACTATTGTTAAGTGTGAAAGGAGACTTACGGTAACCTCTCACCACCACACTAGGGTTGTTGCGGGTATCGAAATTTCGATACCCAATCGATACTTTTGTCCCGGTATCGATACGATACCGGGATTTCCGTTTTTTCGATACTGGGCTGCGCTTCTGCGCAGCCTAGTATCTCTGAACATGAGCGCGCTGCTATCGGCGCGCTCATGTTCTCTCAGCAGCACGGGGAGAAGGAAGCTGTCCTCCCTCCCCCTGTGCTGCTGCCGCTGCCACCAATGAGAAGAGAGGGGGGGAGGGGCGGGCACACTGCGCCACCAATGATAGAGGGGCGGAGGAGGGGCGGGCGCTCTGCGCTACCAAATAGGACTATACCCATTTCCCACACAGAGCGGCGCCCAGCGATGTCTCAGCACTCACCATTAGTCCTGGGCGCCGCTCCGTTCGCCCGCAGTGCCCCATTACTGTCTCCTCTCCTGCTCCACATGCTGCTGATTACTATCGGAGCGATGGGAGGAGACATCAGCTTCACTAGTGGGCGTTCCTTCTCCCTGCGCTGCGATTGGACAGCGCTACAGCCAGGAAGAAGGAACGCCCACTAGTGAAGCTGATGTCTCCTCCCATCACTCCGATAGTAATCAGCAGCATGTGGAGCAGGAGAGGAGACAGTAATGGGGCACTGCGGGCGAACGGAGCGGCGCCCAGGACTAATGGTGAGTGCTGAGACATCGCTGGGCGCCGCTCTGTGTGGCCTGATAGTGAAAGTCAGTCTAACACAATACAGGAGGCGGGTGCCGGCAGCAGAATCGCATTGCCGGCACCCTGCCCCTGACAGGGAGCTGCGATCAGAGGCAGTTAACCCCTCAAGTGCGGCACCTAAGGGGTTAACTGCTGATCTGCCAGTACCCGCCTCCTGTATAAAGGGGTAATTTATCATTGGTGGTTCAGTGTGCCCCTCAATAAAATCATTGGTGGCACAGTGCGCCGGCCCCTCTCAACCCCCCAGTATTAAAATCATTGGTGGCAGTGGCCACAGGGACCTCTCCCCTCCCCCTCATTGGTGGTGCAGTGGCAGCTTCTGATCGGAGCCCCAGCTGTGTAAGCCTGGGGCTCCGATCAGTTACCATGGCAGCCTGGACGCTACCGAAGCCCTGGTTGCCATGGTAACATCCCTGATGCTGTGTGCACAAGGCACAGAGCAGCAGGGACAGTGTGAAGTCCTATTCACCCTGATAGAGCTGAATAGGACAAGGGATGAAAGATCCCAGGTTCTCGCCCCTAAGGCTACTTTCACACTTGCGTTCAGGACGGATCCGCTCATATAATGCAGACAGTGGATCCGTTCAGAACGGATCCGTCTGCATTATATTGTAAAAAAAATTCTAACTGTGAAAGTAGCCTGAACGGATCCGTCCAGACTTTTACATTGAAAGTCAATGGGGGACGGATCCGTTTGAAGATTGAGCCATATTGTGTCATCTTCAAACGGATCCGTCCCCATTGACTTCCATTGTAAACATTGTAAGTCTGGACGGATCCGCTTGCCTCCGCACGGCCAGGCGGACACCCGAACGCTGCAAGGAGCGTTCAGGTGTCCGCCTGCTGAGCGGAGCGGAGGCTGAACGCTGCCAGACTGATGCATTCTGAGCGGATCCGCATCCACTCAGAATGCATTAGAGCTGGACGGATGCGTTCGGGGCCGCTTGTGAGCCCCTTCAAACGGAGCTCACAAGCGGACACCCGAACGCTAGTGTGAAAGTAGCCTAAGGGGGGAAATAGTTATTAAATAAAAAGTATAAAAAAAAAGTAAAAAAAAAACCCCACCAAAATATGAAGTATAAATGACCCCCTTTTCCCAATTTCACATATATAAAATATATAAATAATAAACATATTACATATCGCCACGTCAGAAAAGTCCAAACTATTAAAATATTAAAAAAAATCTAGGTGGTGAACGCCGGAACAGAAAAAAAGTTAATAAAAACTGTGCGATTCGGCATTTTTAAACATGCGGAATGCACGTGGCTTTTTTGGGGTTTTTTTTTCCGCGTGGTATCGAATGGTATCGAGTATCGCAATACTTTTTCATGGTATCGAAACCGAATCAAAAATTTGGTATCGCAACAACTCTACACCACACACAGTGATTAGTCCATGCTTGGTTCGTTCAAGAAGAACAAGACAATACTGTTTTGAAGTAGTGCAGCTTGGGCGATGGGGCTGCTTCTGATGGCCATGTCTTGGGCTCGAATTCAGCTAGAGCCACAATCGTGGTCTTGTTGTAAATATTGGCTTTAACCCCTTAGTGACCTGGCTGTTTTGGATCTTAGTGACCAAGCAAATCTTTTTTAATTTATTTGTCTATGTGGACGTATGAAGCTATATTTTTGCGGGACAAGTTGTAGTTTTTAATGGGGTACAAATAAATGCATGTCTGAGTGGAGAGGAGGAGAGCTTGGCCTCTGCATGAAGGTAGGCTTGGGCACTAGCAAGAGGCATGCCTGGGCTGCTTCATGCAAACTTAACACCACTCTGGGCCCCTTGCTAGCTAATTTGCATGCCAAACAAACACCAATGGCTGAAAGATAGGTACATTTGGGAATTAGGTATTATTTGCTATTAGGCAATTCCTTCACTTCACTAGCGATGATGCAGGTGATAGATTCCCTTTAACCCCTTTTGGGGGATGGGAAAAACAGCAATACTGCCACAGAGTTTTTACATTTTGCAGCATTAATTTTTTTGGCATAAATAATATATCTTTATTCTCTGGGTCACTACAATTATAGCGATACCAAGTACATATAGTTAGTTTTTTTTTACATTTTACTGCTTTTGCGCAATAAAAACCCTTAACAAAAAAAATAATATTATTGCTGCATCCCAAGACCCGTAACTTTTCGATTTTTGTTTTACGGAACACTTTTTGATCAATTTTTTCCAGAACAGAAACAGATATTTTTGATTTAAAAATACTTTTTAACCATTTACTAGTTCCACAAGGGGACTTTAACAGACAATCTTTTGAATGCTTCTATAATACACTGTTATGCAGTACATGTGTTATACTGTCAGTGCTATACTGACAAACACCATCAGGGTGCGCCAGAGAGGCACAGTAGATGGGCAAACACTGCAGGCAGACTTGGCTGCCATGTAAAGATGTTGGCACCCTGCAATCTTATGCCCGGGAAGCTGATGGGAGACAGAGGGGCCCTCCTTTCTCTAAACCACTTAGATGCCATGGTCATTATTGACTGCAGCATCTAAGAGGTTAAATGGCCCAGATTGGCGTTTCTGCCAATCTGGGCTGTTAAAGCAGGAGCCGACTTTCATGTGTGAGCCGAGCCCCTGCTTTCTGCTGCACAGGGGACACATGCAACGCTTAAACTAGGCCGCCGTAAAATCATAGGCCGTTTAGTGACCACCGTAAAAAGCTGTATTGGCGGTCACTAACGTGTTAAAACAAGACCAAGAATGTCATGATCTATCCTGAATTAGAGTAGGTTAAAGTGAGAGCTGCAAATACTTCATATGCAGTTCTAGCTTCAGTCTGTGTGGAACAGGAGAGGTGAAACGGGTGGAAGAGGAAAAGCAGTCAGCATGCAGGGAGAGGAGAGGAGAAGGCTGATAGAGCTTCCTTCTGTCCCTGTATGACTTTAGACCATCTCAGCAAAAGGCATGACATTAACCCTTCATGTTATCTCCCCCATATAAATGAACATACCTGCTTTTTGATTGTCACATTTGATGGGGGTCTTTTCAGTGAAGAGGAGTGAATGCTGCTCTAAGGTTCAGAGTGCTCTGCACCTTCTGTTTTTACTGGCTCTGCTTGGATTATCGAGGGTGTAGAGTACGGATCCAAAAATTTTGAAATTGCTGTTTTTATATCTCCCCAAAATGCATAAATGTTATATGAATTATAGTTCTCAGCATGCATGGACTGGCAGCTCTTACACAATTTACAAATTCTCCACAGTTCTTACAGGTTACACAGCTGCAGTAGTAGTTAACAAGCACAGGTCTTTCTCTGATGCGATTTTTCTCACACTGCACTTTTCTTTCAAGCCTAAGCATCCACAAATATGGGTGCAACACTTTCCACATGCATCCACAGGACCCCAGTGCCAAAGTTCTGCACTTTTTTTTTTTTACAGGTTGCTGTACTCACAATAAATGTTTCCACAATGTCCTTGACAGGATGTGGCTCTTCAGCTTCCACAGTGTGCTTGTAAAATATGTCCAGGTACCATAAGACAAATCTGAACATTCAGCTATGGAGACTGCAAAAGTCCCCAAAAATTGCTGACATCACTGGGGGACGCACTATAAGGTAGTATAATAATAAGATTATAGATATCTAAGTGAAAGGCCTTTTGATGAGTATAAACAAGAAATGCACCCCAAAAAATTTTGCAGTGGGGCACTGCATATGTACCCCAAAATGGTTCCTATAAAAAGTAAAACTTGTCCCGAAAGATTCAAGTACTCATACACCTACTATAATGTCAGTAGGTAGGAACGGACACGGATAGTGAGCCCCAACAACTAAGTACCAAATCGAGAGACAGAGAGTGGTCAAAAAGCCAAGCCGAGATCAGAACCAGAAGAAAAGCTCAGTGCCAATACGTTAGACAGAGAGCGGTCAAAAGGACAAGCCAAGGTCAAAACACTAGTAATTCAAAAATACAGGAACCAGGAACACAGCTAGTAAGTCAGAGACCATCACTGGCACTGGTGTATGGCCAGGAAGGGGTTAAATAGAGCACTGAGTCCCAGGATCAGAATCTGATAGCGCTACATTAGTCAGAACACTATCACACAGGAATAGATCAGCTGAGCAATCAGCCCACTGCCAGTCTCCTCCAGCACATGCCCGCTGTGGGGAGAAAGCGCACTGGATCCTGTTACTTAGGACACTGTTGCGTCACCAGGGGGCGTGGCTTAGTGGCCATCTCTTCTGGCGCAGTTGCGCTGAAGATCTCGCAGCTGGAGCCCGGACAGGTAAGTTTGTGACATCTACTTTGAGGAGAAAAAAAAGTTATGATTGCTGGAACACAGGAATGGGAAAAAAGTTTTTGGGTAGGTCATGAATATGGATGAGCGAATCGACTTAGGATGAAACAACTGAAGGCTCCGTACAGTATTGGAATGTATTGGCTCCGATGAGCAGAAGTTATTACTTTTGCGAAGTCTCGTGATACTTCGCAATAACTTCAGAAATTGATTTATACTGTAAAAAAAAACTTTTCGCAAACTCGGGTTCAGTTCCACTTGGAACCGAACCCGAGTTTGGTAAATATTTTTTTACAGTATAAATCAATTTCTAAAGTCATTATGCGAAGTCTCACAAGACTTCCTGAAGTAATAACTTTGGCTCATCGGAGCCAATACATTCTAATACTGTAAGGAGCCCTTGCTCCGTACAGTATTGGAACAAAGTTTTATGCGAATCGACTTCGGATGTTTCATCCGAAGTCGATTCGCTCATCCCTAGTCATGAATATCAGATTGGAGGGGGTCATGCTTGGCATCCGAGCTGATCAGCTGTTTTGGCCACCAGCAGAGAAATCAACGGTGGATGGAGGCGGTAGCAGAAGGCTTCAACCATTGTGTAGTGGCCGTACCAGCACACTGCGGCTCATCTCCCATTCAAGTGAGCCCTTTCAGTTCCGTCCTCTGTTTAGCTTTCAGCACCAGTGGCTGCCTAAAACAGCTCATCATGGCAGTGCCTGGTGGACCCACTCGGATCCTATATTGATGACCTATCTGGAGGATGTCAGTAATATAAAAAAGTCAGAAATACCTGTCAATGAGGAGTTAAAGTGAACTTAAGGCTCTTAAGTTATTTGCCAACTAAATTTGAGAAGTAAATTCGAAATCTGCATTAAAAAAGTTGGTTTTCCGGAGGGTTTATCCAATTTATATACATGACTGTTAGGGGGCCATAGGGGCCGTGCGGCCATTAACAATACAGACCGACAACAGTCTGACCCTAATTAGTTTTAATTAGAACCCACTGTGGCTTGTACGGCTGCGTCACAACCGCACCGTGTGTCCGTACCCTAAATTCTGTGTGACATTTACCGTTAACTTATTTGGCAGGGGAGAAAATAATATGAATGAAGCCGACATATCTGTTTCTTGTGTACGTTGCTTCTAGCAGCACAGAAAGCCGAGTCTAGGACATAAAACAAAGTACTGCTTTGTGTATGATTTCACAAGGACAGTAGTGGCCTATGTGGGTGAAGGTCACTGTTATAACAAGGGTTAATATTAAACCAGTTGTGGAGTCAGAAGGGAATGAGGTAGTGAACCGAAAAACGCTGGTTATTACACATCAGATCACAGTTAGACTTTGACTCATAAAGCTGCCGGTAGTTTGGTTTTCTAATGTGGCTCCTCACAGAATTATTCATCGTTTACTTAAAAAAATAAAAACATGTACTCACCAGTTACCCCCACCCCCCTCTTCCTTCCAGTGCTGCCCCTCCGGTCTGTGTTTATCTGGCTACTTTACTGGCCCCCTACTGTATACTTCTGAGGCCAGTTATTATTTGCAGCAGTCACACTAGAGCGGAAGTGCTGAAACGGCAGGGGAATAACTGGTGGGTATACAGTCAGGTCCATAAATATTGGGACATCAACACAATTCTAACATTTTTGGCTCTATACACCACTACAATGGATTTGAAATGAATGCTTTACCTGCAGACTGTCAGCTTTAATTTGAGGGTATTTACATCCAAATCAGGTGAACGGTGTAGGAATTACAACAGTTTGCATATGTGCCTCCCACTTGTTAAGGGACCAAAAGTAATGGGACAGAATAATAATCATAAATCAAACTTTCACTTTTTAATACTTGGTTGCAAATCTTTTGCAGTCAATTACAGCCTGAAGTCTGGAACGCATAGACATCACCAGCCGCTGGGTTTCATCCCTGGTGATGCTCTGCCAGGCCTCTACTGCAACTGTCTTCAGTTCCTGCTTATTCTTGGGGCATTTTCCCTTCAGTTTTGTCTTCAGTGAAATGTATGCTCAATCGGATTCAGGTCAGGTGATTGACTTGGCCATTGCATAACATTCCACTTTTTTCCCTTAAAAAACTCTTTGGTTGCTCTTGCAGTATGCTTTGGGTCATTGTCCATCTGCACTGTGAAGCACCGTCCAATGAGTTCTGAAGCATTTGGCTGAATATGAGCAGATAATATTGCCTGAAACACTTCAGAATTCATCCTGCTGCTTTTGTCAGCAGTCACATCATCAATATACACAAGAGAACCAGTTCCATTGGCAGCCATACATGCCCACGCCATGACACTACCACCACCATGCTTCACTGATGAGGTGGTATGCTTAGGATCATGAGCAGTTCCTTTCCTTCTCCATACTCTTCTCTTCCCATCACTCTGCTACAAGTTGATCTTGGTCTCATCTGTCCATAGGATGTTGTTCCAGAACCGTGAAGGCTTTTTTAGATGTCGTTTGGCAAACTCTAATCTGGCCTTCCTGTTTTTGAGGCTCACCAATGGTTTGCATCTTGTGGTGAACCCTCTGTATTCACACTCACCTCCTGGAGAGTGTTCTTGATCTGGTCAACTGTTGTGAAGGGTGTTTTCTTCACCAGGGAAAGAATTCTTTGGTCATCCACCACAGTTGTTTTCCGTGGTCTTCCGGTGTTGCTGAGCTCACCGGTGCGTTCCCATTTTTAAGTGTTCTAAACAGATGTTTTGGCCACGCCTAATGTTTTTGCTATCTCTCTGATGGGTTTGTTGTGTTTTTTCAGCCTAATGAGGGCTTGCTTCACTGATAGTGACAGCTCTTTGGATCTCATCTTGAGAGTTGACAGCAACAGATTCCAAATGCAAATAGCACACTTGAAATGAACTCTGGACGTTTTATCTGCTCATTGTAATTGGGATAATGAGGGAATAACACACACCTGGCCATGGAACAGCTGAGAAGCCGGTTGTCCCATTACTTTTGGTTCCTTAACAAGTGGGAGGCACATATGCAAACTCTTGTAATTCCTACATCGTTCACCTGATTTGGATGTAAATACCCTCAAATTAAAGCTGACAGTCTGCAGTTAAAGCACATATTGTTCATTTCATTTCAAATCCACTGTGGTGGTGTATAAAGCCAAAAATGCTAGGATTGTGTCGATGTCTCAATATTTATGGACCTGACTGTATGTTCTTTTATTATTTCATCACATCCTCCCAATTGGGATATTTTTTTTTTTTTTTTTTAACAAAACCCTTTAAAATGTATATCTGTAAAGAATAAATCAAGGCAACTGGACTTACTGTGGATTTCTTGAAAACTTTTCACTCGTTCTTCCAACGAGCTTTCTCAGATCTGAGTGACTGTGACCTTTAAAAGGTGTTTTGCCACAATATGAACTCTTTGCACAGGACAGGGGATAAGCCTCTGATCAGCGGGGGTCTGACTTCTAGAATCATGAGAACAGGGGTCCCATGTGTCAGGGTCAATGAAGCAGCAGTTCCGACATTTGCATTGCTGCTCGGTTCATTCTCTTTGGGACAGCGGTCAGAACCTCGCCGATCAGATGCTTGTCCCCTATTCAGGTCCCCTTAGTATATATATATAATTACGTTATGTGTGGAGAATTTAGGAAATAATTTGAAATACATGACTAATAGTTTGCCATGTACACAAGAGGAAGGATAGTTATTAGACAACATTATTCTGCATGTCAGGGGCAACAAAAACCTGATGGAACAGATTATAGTGCCAATGTGAACACAGCCTGACAAAGCCAAAACAGATTTGAGCTGGTTCTCCAATGTGGCATGAAAAGGGTGCATTCACACTACTGTATATTCCTTCAGCATTTTTGCTGCTAGAACGTGCATTCATTTTCTACGGGGCAGCAAAAAAAAAACACCGATGTCATCCATATGCTTTCTCCATGTGTGCGGCCGAGCAGCAAATTATAGAACATGTCCTATTTTGCAGACAAGAATAAGCATTTTCTCAATGGGACCCATAAAAACTGTGCAATGTACACAGACTGCATCCGTAATTTCCTGATCAGCGATTTGTGAACCCCAAAACATATACGGTCATGTGAATGCGCCCTGAACCGTGCTGCCTCCTGTACTGCAAACTGGGATGTTCTCACAATTAGGTAACAGCACATTTTCTATACTTTTTGGAACTGCATATAGGCAACTGAAAGAGATCTCATTTGTGGAAAGCAGAAAAACCTCTTCTTTAGGCCTCTTGTTACCGTAGAATTACAGGCTGAGGAAATGTACGGAGCAATGTGACCTCTGGTGGTAGTAAAGGGGAATTACATGGCACATAATTGCAAAGGGGAAGGCACCAGCTATACCTACTTGACCTTATACTTAATTAGGGTTTTATTCCAAAGCATTAAAATCAAAACCAGATGTATTCTGCAGATAAGATTATTGGGGAGATTTATTATCTCCCTGCGCCGGAAAAGTGGCGTTAAAAAGTTGCAAACTCATGAAAGAAAAATACATTTTTGCAAAGGGTATTTTTTTAATGCTGCTTACCTCGTCACTTTTCACAAAGAGGGTGAGACAAGGGCGGGAAGAGGCCGTGGGCAAGCTCCTCAATAAATTTATCTTTACTTTTCTGTCGCAAATAAAGCCAGAAATCTATGGCAGCTGAAAAAATGCCGGTCTTCAAAAATCTCCCCCTGTTTTCGTTGTATGCAGCTTACGTATGTAACTATTTTAATGCTCTGAAATAAAATGGAACCCCCCACCAACCATGTGAATCAGGGTCTCGGGTTTCCTATTTGAATGGAGTGGCGGTCAAGCATGTATGCATCCCAGGCATGCTAAACCATAGCTTCATTCCAAGAGTGCCCGTTCTCATGATCAGTGGGGGTCCCAGCGATCAGGCACTTATCCCCTTATCCTGTGACTTACATTATTACTTTAGTGTCATATACTACGGTATTACATTCATGATATGACCAAACGATTTGGTGATCGGTGTATATGGAAATAATTCCATGTCATAATACTGGCCATTCCTCATCGTCCTCGGCAGCACCTAGAGTGAAAGCAGGTGCTGCCTCGGGCTTGAGGAAAAGGAAATTTCGGGTGACTAAATGTCACTCTTCCTCATGTCACTCTAGGTGCTGCTGAGGACTCCATATTAAATTTCACTCATATTTTGTCCCCCCCCCCCCCCCCTTGTGTCACCAAGGCAAGGATTGCACAAGACCTCTGAAGGTGTCTTCCTTTACATATGGATGCACTGGAAAGTCTTCTGTGGCCCATAGATATGTTTGACACATATGATGAAAGCTTTTACAGCACATACACCAAATGAACATTGCAGTGTAAATGCAACCTAACCTGGAAAGACAGGATCACTGCCTCTCAAGTGTCAGGAAATTGTGACTATTGCTCTGCTCCAGGAGGCATAACCCTGAGTGGTCAGCTAGTAATGTAATTATAGATGCTAATATGTCAGCTACAGATCCATAGTATTGCAGGTAAACCCCAGGACTTTTTAGTGGTGTTCGCAACATTTTTTTTCTAAAGTTAGGCTGGGTTCACTTCACATCATGGTTTTATTTTCCGTTCTTCTAAACCACCCGAAGAACAGAAAAATAAATAAATAAATAAACCTTTAACCTGAGCATCAGTTGTGCTCATTTTGCATCAGTTTTTGTCAGAGATCCGTTATTTTAGATAGGAGAAAAAAAAGTCCTGCATAATAACCTATCTCTGACGGAACTGACACAAACTGATCATAAGGCCTCATGCACACGACCGTTGTTTTGGTCCGCATACCAGCTGCATTTCTTGTGGCTCAGATGCGGGCTCATTTACTTCAAGAGGCCGCAAAAGATGTGGACAGCACTCCGTGTGCTGTCCACATCCGTTGCTCCATTCCATGGGCCCACAAAATAAATAGAACATGTCCTATTAGGCATTTCTATAATGGGCCGTCTGTTCTGTAAATTGCCAAACGCACGTCGTGTGCATGTAGCCTAACTGATGCTCAAATAAGACAGATGTTATTTTTAATGCTAAGGCCTCGTTCACATGTTCTGACACAGAGCAGCCTGCCGGATCTTCTACTTCACCGCCAGACCCCCATTGACTGAAATTAGGTCAGCCAGCCAATTTCTGGCAAAAATGTTGGGTTTCATCCAGACAAAAACTGGATCTCTGACGGAACTGACAAAAACAGATGCAAAATGAGCACAAGGGAAGCTCAAAATAAAATGATTTGCTTTTTTTTTTCCCTGACAGATCAGAAAAATAAAACGGTGATGTGAACGTGGCCTAAACAGATTTGGACGTAAACCTGCACTGACAGCTGTAGCCTAGATCTCCAAGACACTGATCTCTGGGACTTGCAATAAATCTCTGTCTTTTATCAACTTGCTGTTTTTAGGTTTTGTGTCAACTGACTGAAATATCTCCGATGAGTTGGTTATTACTTTGCGAAGTCTCGCAAAACTTTGCTTAATAACTTCATACATTGATTTCTACTGTAAAAAAACAACTCAGGGTGTTAAAGGGTAACTTGGGAAAATTGGAAATGGGAGCTTCAGGTTCTTGTCCAATTGTATCTTCATCTTGATGTTTCTTACCTTTGACTCTAAGATTGAGGAGGAAGGAGCACGAGCAGATATCCTTTTTGGAAGTTTGAAGGGGTGGGAGGGTTTAGATTGTTCTTTACTTTGAATGTGTTATGTATCCACTTATTATTTATACTTGAAAACAAAATGCATCTTGTATCAAATTATATGATTCTTGAAACGTATGTAATCTTACTACCAGATGATGCATTAAATAAAAATATATTTAAAAGAAAAACAACAACTCAGGTTCGGTTCCATCCATCCGAAGTCGATTCGCTCATCCCTAATTGCAATATACTATAAACATCTAAACTCCCTCTATTGGTGGCTGCAGGCAGTGCACGCACCCACATCCAGAGGGTTGTTTTCAATAATGGGCTGCCCATTCCGCAAATATATCTTTCTCTACACAGGGGACTTGGAGCTCAGCATCTATAAAAACATATCTCTAAAAAACATACCATAAATACATATTAAGTTCATTTATACAACATTTCATCCAATTTTAAATATAAAATGGTATTGAAGGCTAGACATTCACATTAAGGCTACTTTCACACTAGCTTTTTTTTTTGCGGCTCCGTCATGGATCTATAAAAACACTTCTGTTACAATAATACAACATTATGCATCCGTCATGAACACCACTGAAAGTCAATGGGAGATGGATCCGTTTCCATTGACTTACATTGTGTGTCAGGACGGATCCGTCTTGCTCCGCACCACATTGCGGACAGAAAAACGCTGCTTGCAGTGTTTTTATGTCCGTCATGGGAACGCAACCAAACGGAACGCATTCTGGTGCACTCTGTTTTGTCCCCATTGATAATGAATGGGCACAAAACTGAAGAGTTTTCTTCCGCTTTTGAGATTTTATGACGGATCTCTATAGCGGAATTAAAAACGCTAATGTGAAAAAAGCCCAAGATTGGGGGGAAGGGGGGATTAACTGTCACTATACATTACTCCACGGACATCAGGGGTAGCGCCATCCTGGTATACACACTCTGCTTTTTGGGTGAGTCGTGCTTCGGTTATTGTCATTTGGAGTTTTGGCCTAGATTTTTGCAGGTCTTGTCTGCATTTATGTTCAGTTTGCCAATATTCTCATACTATGTTTATGACTATTATTGTTTATGACTTTTGCTATTATTGAGTCACTCTAATGTTAACTTTTACTAGTATTCTACTTTTAATATCCATTTAAACGCATGGGATATTGAATTCTTTATTCCTAAACATGACACATTTTTGTGGTGTGTGTATTGCCGGTATATTTTGTTACATATCCTGACTTAGGGTGGGTTCACACCAGCATTATAATGAAAAAAGTAACGGAATCCATAAGACGGAAGGACGGATCCGTTCTTCTGCCTATAGACTTGTATTATGGCGCAATGCAAAACGGAAACCTTTAAAAAGCATTCCGTTTGCTCTCCGTCCTCATAGAAGCCCTAACGCTATTGTGAACCCACCCTTAATAAAAATACAATGTTTTATATGGGTATTATGTGAGCTCGATGTTTTCTCTCAGTTGTTTTCTACTCCACGGACAGATAGAACCTATATCGGTACAATTTAGAATCATTTTTCCCACCTGCACTGTGTAATCCTGGCCTTAAAGTAATTTATCATGCGCCAGTATTGAGGTCTATCCCACAAGGGTACAGCCCGATCCTTCTGGCGAGTAGATTTCCAGATGGTGGGGAGGGGAGATAAAAAATAAAAATGTGTATATATATATATATATATATATATATACACACACACACACACTCACCTAAAGAATTATTAGGAACACCATACTAATACGGTGTTGGACCCCCTTTTGCCTTCAGAACGGCCTTAATTCTACATGGCATTGATTCAACAATTCTTTAGAAATGTTGGCCCATTTTGATAGGATAGCATCTTGCAGTTGATGGAGATTTGAGGGATGCACATCCAGGGCACGAAGCTCCCGTTCCACCACATCCTAAAGATGCTCTATTGGGTTGAGATCTGGTGACTTTGGTGGCCATTTTAGTACAGTGAACTCATTGTCATATTCAAGAAACCAATTTGAAATGATTCGAGCTTTGTGACATTTGGTGCACTATCCTGCTGGAAGTAGCCATCAGAGGATGGGTACATGGTGGTCATAAAGTAATGGACATGGTCATAAACAATGCTCAGGTAGCCCGTGGCATTTAAATGATGGCCAATTGGCACTAAGGGGCCTAAAGTGTGCCCAGAAAACATCCCCCACACCATTACACCACCAGCCTGCACAGTGGTAACAAGGCATGATGGATACATGTTCTCATTCTGTTTACGCCAAATTCGGACTCTACCATTTGAATGTCTCAACAGAAATCGAGACTCATCAGACCAGGCAACATTTTTCCAGTCTTCAACAGTCCAATTTTGGTGAGCTCGTGCAAATTGTAGCCTCTTTTTCCTGTTTGTAGTGGAGATGAGTGGTACCCGGTGGGGTCTTCTGCTGTTGTAGCCCATCCGCCTCAAGGTTGTGCGTGTTGTGGCTTCACAAATGCTTTGCTGCATACCTCGGTTGTAACGAGTGGTTATTTAAGTCAACGTTGCTCTTCTATCAGCTTGAAGTCGGCCCGTTCTTCTCTGACCTCTAGCATCAACAAGGCATTTTCGCCCACAGGACTGCCGCATACTGGATGTTTTTCCCTTTTCACACCATTCTTTGTAAACCCTTGAAATTTGTGCGTGAAAATCCCAGTAACTGAGCAGATTGTGAAATACTCAGACCGGCCCGTCTGGCACCAACAACAATGCCACGCTCAAAATTGCTTAAATCACCTTTCTTTTCCATTCTGACATTCAGTTTGGAGTTCAGGAGATTGTCTTGACCAGGACCACAACCCTACATGCATTGAAGCAACTGCCATGTGATTGGTTGACTAGATAATCACATTAATGAGAAACAGAACAGGTGTTCCTAATAATTCTTTAGGTAAGTGTAATATATATATATATATATATATATATATATATATATTACAGTACAGACCAAAAGTTTGGACACCTTCTCATTCAAAGAGTTTTCTTTATTTTCATGACTATGAAAATTGTAGATTCACACTGAAGGCATCAAAACTATGAATTAACACATGTGGAGTTATATACATAACAAAAAAGTGTGAAACAACTGAAAATATGTCATATTCTAGGTTCTTCAAAGTAGCCACCTTTTGCTTTGATTACTGCTTTGCACACTCTTGATGAGCTTCAAGAGGTAGTCACCTGAAATGGTTTTCACTTCACAGGTGTACCCTGTCAGGTTTAATAAGTGGGATTTCTTGCCTTATAAATGGGGTTGGGACCATCAGTTGCGTTGTGGAGAAGTCAGTGGATGTATTCAATTCGAGTGCTTCCCGCACTCACGACCAGGAACAAGAGACTTCACCATAAGGAAAAAAATAATAACTGTCCCCAATCAGTCCTCAAACAAAACAGTTAGTTAGAAGTACAAGCCACACAAATGAAACCCATGAAATAAAGGGTACATATTGTTGTTTATCCCAAACCGCAAAATAAAACAAGTAAAGGATAATCTTTCATTTAGGCCCATAGGAGATTACGACCTACACCTATATATCCATTCTGCCTCCTTCTGGAGGATTTCTTTATTCCAGTCTCCCTTCCTGGGGGACATGGGAACCAATTCCAAGGCAGAACATTTTAGAACTTTAGCGTCCCCTTCATGGTATTCATTGACATGGCTTGCGACGGGTGTGATATTTTCCTTCACTATATCGTTAAGGTGTTCACAGATTCTTTTTCTTAGTTCTCTAAAGGTCTTCCCAATGTAATCTCTGGGACAGGGACACTGGCAAATGTAAATCACCCCTTTCGTTCTACAATTAATAAAGTCGCGTATAGTGAAGATCCTACCAGTCGCTGAGCACGTAACCGTTTTAGATAGAGATGAATGAGCAGGCCTTGCATGCCCCACATCCAAGCACCACCAAGGGTCTACGGTTCAACCAGGTACCGGATGACCCCGGGGGGTACATAATGGCTCCTTACCAGCCTCTCTCTGAGACTTCTGCCTCTGCGATACATAATACTTGGGTAAGGCATGATGTTATTGGCTATATCTGGATCCATATGGAGTATGAGCCATTATTTTCAAAAATTTCTCTCACCTCGTTATTGGCAGTGTCGTAAGTACAGATAAGACGGGTCTGCGCCTGTCCACTTGTTACTTGTTGTTTTGGAGTGAGCAAGGTCTCTCTATTAGTACCTAGGGCATGCTGGAATGACTCTCTCAAAGTAACCTTAGAGTATCCTCTGTCTAGCAGTCTATAATAAAGTTTTCTAGATTCAAGATGGAAGTCCTCTAGAGAAGAGCAGTGTCTGTGCAACCGCAGGTACTGCCCTCTCGGGATGCCTCTCTTCAACGAGGGCGGGTGATAACGCTCCCATTGCAGGATAGCAATGGTTGCCATGGATTTTCTAAAGACATTTGTGGTAAGTCTCTCCCCTTGCTTATAGACTTTAATGTCCAAAAAGCTAATACACTATCTGGATCTCATAAGTGAATCTGAGGCCTAATTCATCGATATAAAAAATAAAATAAAAAAGAAATCTCGTCCCTTTGCCCATTCCACAACACACAGACATAGTCAATATATCTTGTCCAGAAGGCGATTTTCTCCTGCCACCATGTGGTGTGTCCAGGAGAAATGATGTTGTCTTCCCACCAGACCAGGAAGAGCTTGGCATAAGTGGGGGCACAAGACCATCCCATTGCCATCCCCCTGAGCTGGTGGTAGAACCGCCCCTGAACAAGAAAAAATTGTGTTTGAGAATAAACTCGAGTAGACTCTGAAAGAACTGAGTATGATTCTTAAGGAGTTTCCCCCTAGTACTAAGGTAGTAAGCAGTTGCCATGAGTCCCTTATCACGTACGATACTATTATATAAAGACTCAACGTCTATGCTAGCAAGTAAGATCGAAGGGTCAATGACTAAGGACTCCACTTTATTCATGAAATCCATCGTATCTCTTATATACGATGCAAAAGAAAGAACTCAAAGTTTATCATAGGACTGCCTATTGGAACCCTCAAAAACGACCTCCATTAAAATTTTCTGCAGAAGAGGTCAAGGTCCTTTACCCAAGTGAAGATCTTGAAGTCCATAGTTGGGACGAAGGACAGACCCTTCCGCAGAAAAGAGATTTCGGCTTTATTTAATATGTGTAAAGAGAGAGGTTAATTACCTGTAGAGCCTCGCTCATTTGGTCCTGCATTGAAAATGATAGGGGGCCTGGCCCTGTCCCAAAATAAGAGGACGAAGAGGTGGATGAAGGTGCAGAAGAAGGTGTGGGCTGTGGGGTGATGAGATACAATGCTTGTTGTTGGACAGGCCGTGGTGGAATATGGTGCTGATTGAGAGGCACCCTGAAAATTGCCACCCCCTGAATTGCTGAAATTCCTTTCCCCATCGTCTCCTTCTATAGCCTTACTTTCTAGAAGATACCTGGCCCTTTTTTAGTACGGTTCCTCTCTGAATTATATGTCCCTTCACAATCTGAGAAATCTACAGTCATGTGAAAAAATTAGGACACCCTTTGAAAGCATGTGGTTTTTTGTAACATTTTTAATAAAAGGTTATTTCATCTCCGTTTCAACAATACAGAGAGATTAAAGTAATCCAACTAAACAAAGAAAACTGAAGAAAAGTCTTTTCAAGATCTTCTGTAAATGTCATTCTACAAAAATGCCTATTCTAACTGAGGAAAAAGATAGGACACCCTCACATGTATTCCCTCTTAAATTGGCTCAGATCTCACACAGGTATATCACACCAGGTGCACATAATTAGTAGATCGTTACTCTGCATGTTGAATGAGGCTTGCCCTATTTAAACCTCAGACATTTAGTTTGGTGTGCTCCTGACTGTTGAAGTGAGAGTGAGCACCATGGTGAGAGCAAAAGAGCTGTCAGAGGACTTCAGAAAAAAGATTGTAGCAGCCTATGAGTCTGGGAAGGGATTTAAAAAGATCTCAAAAGATTTTGAAATCAGCCATTCCACTGTCCGGAAGATAGTCTACAAGTGGAGGGCTTTCAAAACAACTGCCAACATGCCCAGGACTGGTCGCCCCAGCAAGTTCACCCCAAGAGCAGACCGCAAGATGCTAAAAGAGGTCTCCAAAAACCCTAAAGTGTCATCTCGAGAACTACAGCAGGCTCTGGCTACTGTTGATGTAGAAGTACATGCCTCTACAATCAGAAAGAGACTGTACAAGTTTAACTTGCATGGGAGGTGTGCAAGGAGGAAACCTTTGCTTTCCAAGAGAAACATCGAGGCCAGACTGACATTTGCCAGAGATAAAGTTGACAAAGACCAGGACTTCTGGAATAATGTTCTTTGGACAGATGAGTCCAAAATTGAATTATTTGGACACAACAGCAGAGGACATGTTTGGCGTAAACCAAACACAGCATTCCAAGAAAAGAACCTCATACCAACTGTGAAGCATGGAGGTGGAAGTGTCATGGTTTGGGGCTGCTTTGCTGCAGCAGGACCTGGTCAGCTCACCATCATAGAATCCACGATGAATTCTACTGTGTATCAGAAGGTGCTTGAAGAACATGTGAGACCATCAGTTAGAAAATTAAAGCTGAAGCGGAACTGGACCATGCAACATGACAATGACCCAAAACATACTAGTAAATCAACTAAAGATTGGCTGAAAAAGAAGAAATGGAGAGTCCTGGAATGGCCAAGTCAAAGTCCAGATTTGAATCCCATTGAGATGCTGTGGGGTGACTTGAAAAGGGCTGTACGTGCAAGAAACCCCTCAAACATCTCACAGCTGAAAAAGTTCTGCATTGAGGAGTGGGGTAAAATTTCCTCAGACCGATGTCGAAGACTGGTAGATGGCTACAAGAACCGTCTCACTGCAGTTATTTCAGCCAAAGGAGGTAACACTCGCTATTAGGGGCAAGGGTGTCCTATCTTTTTCCTCAGTTAGAATAGGCATTTTTGTAGAATGACATTTACAGAAGATCTTGAAAAGACTTTTCTTCAGTTTTCTTTGTTTAGTTGGATTACTTTAATCTCTCTGTATTGTTGGAACGGAGATGAAATAACCTTTTATTAAAAATGTTACAAAAAAACACATGCTTTCAAAGGGTGTCCTAATTTTTTCACATGACTGTATATCTGATGAGGAAGCCTCTGATGCAGAGGGATTACTACCCTTTTTACCAAATTGGTAGGCTCTTTTAGGACACACAGCTTTTCGGAGGTTTTCTCGAAGAGGACCTTATCCTCCTCGAGAAGAATCCTCATCAAATTGAGCAAGCTCTTGGTGAGTTCTACTTCCCACCTCTCCGCCAGACCAGGAGAGGCAGAAGAAATGCGGTCGGCAGGTACAATGCGGATACGCAGGCCCCTGGGAACTATATTATGTTGTATATAGCTCTCCAGGGACATAATCTCCCACCACGATTTTATATTGTCCTTAAATCCTGCATACAAATCATTAAACGCTACTTTACAATTGGCTGAAGAGGATAAACTGGGGATCTCCCTTTTGGGAAATATATCTTGCGCCTCTTTGATTAAAGCTTCTGTGAGGACAGTTCCATTAAGAAAACTGGCCATGTTACACTTTGGTCAGTGATTTCCATCAGTGATTTGTGAGCCAAAACCAGGTGCAGCTCTAAACATAGAACAGGAGCAGATCTTTCCCTTCTACCTCATGTCTATGGAGGCTCCACTTAAGTTTTCCACTTAAGGCCCCTTTCACACGAGCGAGTTTTCCGCTCGGTTGCAATGCGTGACGTGAACACATAGCACCCGCACTGAATCCTGACCCATTCATTTTAATGGATCTGTGTACATGAGCGCTGTTTTTCACACATCAGTTCTGCGTTGTGTGAAAATCGCAGCATGTTCTATATTCTGCGTTTTTCACGCAGCCCTGGCCCCATAGAAGTGAATGGGGCTGCGTGAAAAACGCATTGCATCCGCAAGCAAGTGCGGGTGCGATGCATTTTTCACTGATGGTTGCTAAGAGATGTTGTTTGTAAACCTTCAGTTTTCACGCATTGCACCCACGCGGAAAAAACTGAACAACTGAACGCAATCGCAGACAAAACTGACTGAACTTGCTTGCAAAATAGTGCGAGTTTCACTGAACGCACCCTGAACGCATCCGGACCTAATCAGTCACGCTCGTGTGAAAGAGGCCTAACACTTTCCAAACAATATTATGAGGTAATAAACAAGTCATTTTAATCAATGTGCATTAACCCTAGAAGAGATAGGACCCTTAAAATGTAACTTTTGTGGTGGACGTTATATGTGCAGTAATAGTTGGGCCGCAAATTGTTTGCCCATGTTTTTGTGCCATCTGCTACAGATACTGGGGCATATATTTATTTTTAACTAGATGAATAATAAAAGTTACATTATAAGGGTCCTATCTCTTTTAGGGTTAATGCATTACATATTTACTTACATGAGCGTAGAACATTTCAGATATTGTATTCCAATATGGTTTAGGGCTCATGCACACGACCGTTGCCCATATTGCAGCCCGCAAACAGCGACTGTTTGTGCACCGCATCACAGATGCGGACCAATTCATTTGAATGGGTCCGCAAACCGTAAGGTGCGGTGCAGTTTTTTGTCCGTGCCTGTGCACAGCAATAAAATAGAACATGTCCTATTTTTTTGTGGTGCGGACGGATCACGGCCGCTGCCTGTGCATTGGGGACCACAATTTGCAATCCCCAATGCACAGGACAGACGGCACACATTGATGTGCACGAGCCCTTATGTTCTACCCAAGTAGCCCGATAACTTACATGATGGTGAAAAAAAGCCCCATTTTACTACAGGAAATCTGTTATTGCTAAATTATTGGCTATTTATGAAGGGGTCGGAGTCAGAACTTTGGCTTACCGACTCCACAGCCCTGGGGACAAGTAGTGGTCAGTCTGACTTCTGGTCTGCCAAGGAGCATTGGCGATGGATCGGAGCAGCGTTGAAAAGTTGAGTGCCTTTTCCCCCTCCTTTATATTTGTTTTTGGCTCATTCTACTCTTTTAATACTCTGTGGCAAATACCAGACTTGGTAAATCTGACTCACATCCTCCCTTTCCTGCTTTATTGATTCATTGATAATGATTGTTAAAAATTAAAAACCCTCTCCACGAAGGTAAAACATTACCAAAGGCGTGAAGTGTTACAAGAACATTTATAGCAGAAAGCAAAACAAAGCTCCTTTCGCCAAAATGTAACCAGAAAAAAAAAACGGACCGGATGATGCAGTAGGTTACTCACCTTAAAAGGGGTATTCCCATCTAAACCATCTACGACTGGTATTGGAATACATGTCTTATAAGGCGGCCTGGGTTGTAGAAAATGACAAGAGGGCTGTGCTACACGGTCGCCATAGCTCCTATTCACTAATGTTGGCCTTTGATAAATCTTCCACTTTATCATTTTCTTCCTAGAAACAAACCATAAAACCTTTGGACACACCCTATATCAAATCTGACCTTCACAATGATCAAATTCGTATAACATCCTAGAGAGAGTCAAATGTTTAGATACTTTTGACAAACATCACTATCTCAAGTCTTACAACACAAGTAATCAAGGGTCAAACCTGTCAGCTAAATTCTGGGTAGTAAAAGGTGGGAAAATTTCAGAACACAACCTGCCAATATAGGGTGTGGACAGGGTCCACACTAGCTAGACATAAAACAAAAAAATGTATGGTATTTATTAAATTTTTTACAGAATATCTGCCCTAAATCAGTATCATAGTATGTCCCAGTAAGGCCTCTTTCACACGACAGTATGCCTTTTTCAGTATTTTGCGGTCCTTTTTTCCACAGATCCGTTGCTGTTTTTGGGTTGTGTTTCATTTTTCCGTATGGCATATACAGCAATAACATAGAAAAAATTGGGCTGGGCATTACATTTTCAATGGATAGTTCCACAAAAACGGAACGGATACGGAAGACATACGGAATACATTCCATATGTGTTCTGTTTTTTTGTGTGGACCCATTGACATGAATGGAGCCAAGGAACGTGATTTGCGGGCAATAATAAATAGATCATGTTCTACCTTTCAACGGAACTGAAAAACGAAATGCATACGGAGTATATTCCGGATTTTTTTGCGGAACCATTGAAATGAATGGTTCTGTCTACGGAACGCAAATAACGGCCCGCAAACGGAAAAAAAAAGAAAGAGTCCTAATGCAACAGTTCAATTCCCCGGCAGTGTCTCCACAGGAGAAATTAAGGGCTGTCTCTGTAATGCATGGATATGGACATATGGTCATAGCAACTGGACTGCAATGACAATAGATTGGCACCCTGCTATTGGGTTTGCAGGGGGCCCAAAGGCGAAAGGGAGTCCCTTACTTAGCTTCCTAAATACCATATTTACTATTGACAGCGGCATCTAGGAAGTTACACAGCCAGAATCAAAGTTATCTCTGATACTGTTACAGCAGGAGCCCGTCTACAGTCAGTGCTCAGTCCCCCGGATAGGTCATTAGTATCTGATCTGTGGGGGTCTGACACCCAGGACCCCTGATGATCAGTTGTTTGAGAAGGCACTGGTGCTCACAGTATCGCTGCAGACCTCTCCCTGCTCACCAAGTACAGCTCTGTACATTGTATAGCACCTGTGCTCGGCCTCATTCACTTCAGTGAGGCTGAGCTGCACCTAGGCCATGTGACCAACGAACGTCCCATCACTCAGTCTAAGGCCTCTTTCACACGGGCGTCGCGTGTGAGGGTCGGATAGGATGCGGGTGCGTCGTGGGAAAATCATGCGATTTTTCCCTGCGAGTGGGGTGAGTTTCATATGCAATTGCGTTCTTCAGTTTGTTCCACGCGTGTGAGAAAAAAACTGAATGTGGCACCCAGACTTCTTCACTGAAGTTCGGGTTTGTGTTAGGTGTTCTGTAGATTTAATTATTTTCCCTTATAACATGGTTATAAGGGAAAATAATAGCATTCTTAATACAGAATGCTAAGTAAATTAGGGATGGAGGGGTTAAAAAACAAAAACAATTAAACTCACCTCATCCACTTGTCCGCGCAGCCAAAATATTCCCTTACGTCCTAACCAGCAGCACAAGTGGGGTATTTGCCCCTGTGAAGCTGGTCAGGACAGGCGGAATTTTAATGAACAAAAATTTCTGCCTAAGTATCCTAATTAACAATTAGCTAATTAAGCCCCTACCCCATATAACCCGGCCCCAACTGGACGGGGTTGCTTTTTTATTGTCCTGTGGACTCCAGGACAGGCTAGACTCCTTACTGGAGTCTCCCAGTATTAACCATAAAGTTATAAAATGGTTATTATATTCTTTAATTCTGCCTTTTTTTCTTTTCCTAGGTATCCTGGACCTGTCTCCGCCTACCTTGGGTGCCTCCGGTGGATCTCCATCTGCTGTTGATTACTCCTGGATGTCCTGCTGCCGCAGGGATCCGAAGGCTGTGCCAGTTGCAGGGGGGAGATGGCGCCGGTTTTGGCTCCCTGCCTCCCTCCACGTGTGCCGCTGAAGCAGTCGCTTCGCTCCGCCGGCATCGCGCGTGTACCGGAAGTGCGTCACACTCGTCACTTCCGGTCTGCGGCTCCGGCGCTGTGTTCAGCGCTTTCAGCTAAAACAATATACTTAAAGTTCGTGCCCCGGTTGCTGGGGCACCAATAGGAGGAAAGATGGGGAGATTAATGTATAATTATTAAAACTTTTACCTTTTAACCGGTAAAAGTGACGGTAAGCTCCTCCCCCTTGTGCTATTTAAGGCACCTGTGTGAGGCAGGTCAATGTTGCTCTCAGTTCTCTGAGCTCAACTGACTTCTGCTGTTGATTACTCCTGCGCCAGGAAGTTTTCCTTGAAGTCACCTTGCTTGCTTCTAACATGGCATCGCCACCTCACGGTAAGGTACTGCTTCCCCTTTTTTGTACCAATTTGGGTCCAAATTCTTATTCTGTGCTCTGTGTCCTAGGCAAATCTACCCAGAAGCAGAAACATCTCGCCTGCTCCACCTGCAGCACCCCATTGCCGGATTCATACGAATTCCATCGATGTCCAGGCTGCCGTCCCAGAGCGGACCCAGAACCAACGATGGTGGATATGTTTTCATGGATGAAACAGTTCATGGATACGTCTATCGCCGAAATTAAGGGAGCAGTCTCCAACAAGAGGCCCAGACAGGCTTCTCCTGGTCCTGTTCCCATGTCTGAAGACGTCGTCTCCATTGAAGACAATTCTTCCTTTGAGGAAGAGAGTTCGGCCTTCCTCTTTCCGGCCGAAAAGACTCAAAGACTATTGCGCTCCATCAGGTCGAGGGATCATGATGTTGAGCAAGGGGAAGCTCCACAGTCCACCTCTAGGGGGCCAAGGGCCTTTAACCACCTCCGGACCGCCTAACGCACATGTGCGTTCCGGAGGTGGCAGGCTGGCGCACAGTCACGCATATATGCGTCATCTCGCGAGATTTCCTGTGAACGCGCGCACACAGGAACGGAAGGTAAGAGAGTGGATCTCCAGCATGCCAGCGGCGATCGTTCGCTGGCAGGCTGGAGATCCGAATTTTTTAACCCCTAACAGGTATATTAGATGCTGTTTTCATAACAGCGTCTAATATACCTCCTACCTGGTCCTCTGGTGGTCCCTTTTGTTAGGATCGACCACCAGAGGACTCAGGTAGGTCAGTACAGTCGCACCAAACACCACACTACACTACACCCCCCCCCCCGTCACTTATTAACCCCTTATAAACCCCTGATCACCCCATATAAACTCCCTGATCACCCCCGTCATTGATCACCGCCCTGTCATTGATCACCCCCCTGTCATTGATCACCCCCCTGTCAGGCTCCGTTCAGACGTCCGTATGATTTTTACGGATCCACGGATACATGGATCGGATCCGCAAAACGCATACGGACATCTAAATGGAGCCTTACAGGGGGGTGATCAATGACAGGCGGGTGATCACCCATATACACTCCCTGATCACCCCCTGTCATTGATAACCCCCCTGTAAGGCTCCATTCAGACGTCCGCATGCGTTTTGTGGATCCGATCCATGTATCCATGGATCCGTAAAAAATCATGCGGATGTCTGAATGGAGCCTTACAGGGGGGGTGATCAGTGACAGGGGGGTGATCACCCTGATTACCCCCTGTCATTGATAACCCCCCTGTAAGGCTCCATTCAGACGTCCGCATGCGTTCTGTGGATCCGATACATGTATCCATGGATCCGTAAAAAATCATGCGGATGTCTGAATGGAGCCTTACAGGGGGGGTGATCAGTGACAGGGGGGGTGATCACCCTGATTACCCTGATCACCCCCTGTCATTGATAACCCCCCTGTAAGGCTCCATTCAGACGTCCGCATGCGTTTTGTGGATCCGATCCATGTATCCATGGATCCGTAAAAAATCATGCGGATGTCTGAATGGAGCCTTACAGGGGGGGTGATCAGTGACAGGGGGGTGATCACCCCCTGTCATTGATAACCCCCCTGTAAGGCTCCATTCAGACGTCCGCATGCGTTCTGTGGATCCGATACATGTATCCATGGATCCGTAAAAAATCATGCGGATGTCTGAATGGAGCCTTACAGGGGGGGTGATCAATGACAGGGGGGTGATCAGGGAGTCTATATGGGTGATCACCCCCCTGTCATTGATCACCCCCCCCCCCTCCCCCCCCCACCTGGTAAGGCTCCATTCAGACATTTTTTTTGGCCCAAGTTAGCGGAAATTTTTTGTTTGTTTTTGTTTTTTCTTACTAAGTCTCATATTCCACTAACTTGTGTCAAAAAATAAAATCTCACATGGACGCACCATACCCCTCACGGAATCCAAATGCGTAAACATTTTTAGACATTTATATTCCAGACTTCTTCTCACGCTTTAGGGCCCCTAAAAAGCCAGGGCAGTATAAATACCCCACATGTGACCCCATTTCGGAAAGAAGACACCCCAAGGTATTCCGTGAGGGGCATATTGAGTCCATGAAAGATTGAAATTTTTGTCCTAAGTTAGCGGAAAGTGAGAAAAAAACAAAAAAAAATCAATATCCGCTAACTTATGCAAAAAAATAAAAAATTCTAGGGACTCGCCATGCCCCTCATTGAATACCTTGGGGTGTCTTCTTTCCAAAGTGGGGTCACATGTGGGGTATTTATACTGCCCTGGCTTTTTAGGGGCCCGAAAGTGTGAGAAGAAGTCTGGGATCCAAATGTCTAAAAATGCCCTCCTAGAAGGAATTTGGGCCCCTTTGCGCATCTAGGCTGCAAAAAAGTGTCACACATGTGGTATCGCCGTACTCAGGAGAAGTTGGGCAATGTGTTTTGGGGTGTCATTTTACATATACCCATGCTGGGTGAGAAAAATATCTTGGTCAAATGCCAACTTTGTATAAAAAAATGGGAAAAATTGTCTTTTGCCAAGATATTTCTCTCACCCAGCATGGGTATATGTAAAATGACACCCCAAAACACATTCCCCAACTTCTCCTGAGTACGGCGATACCAGATGTGTCACACTTTTTTGATGCCAAGGTGGGCAAAGGGGCACATATTCCAAAGTGCACCTTTCGGATTTCACCGGTCATTTTTTTTACAGATTTTGATTGCAAAGTACTTCTCACACATTTGGGCCCCTAAATTGCCAGGGCAGTATAACTACGCCACAAGTGACCCCATTTTGGAAAGAAGACACCCCAAGGTATTCCGTGAGGGGCATGGCGAGTTCCTAGAATTTTTTATTTTTTGTCGCAAGTTAGTGGAATATGAGACTTTGTAAGGAAAAAAGAGAAGAAAAAAAAATCATCATTTTCCGCTAACTTGTGACAAAAAATAAAAAATTCTAGGAACTCGCCATGCCCCTCACGGAATACCTTGGGGTGTCTTCTTTCCAAAATGGGGTCACTTGTGGCGTAGTTATACTGCCCTGGCAATTTAGGGGCCCAAATGTGTGAGAAGTACCTTGCAATCAAAATGTGTAAAAAATGGCCTGCAAAATCTGAAAGGTGCTCTTTGGAATATGTGCCCCTTTGCCCACCTTGGCAGCAAAAAAGTGTGACACATCTGGTATCGCCGTACTCAGGAGAAGTTGGGGAATGTGTTTTGGGGTGTCATTTTACATATACCCATGCTGGATGAGAGAAATATCTTGGCAAAGACAACTTTTCCCATTTTTTTATACAAAGTTGGCATTTGACCAAGATATTTTTCTCACCCAGCATGGGTATATGTAAAATGACACCCCAAAACACATTCCCCAACTTCTCCTGAGTACGGCGATACCAGATGTGTGACACTTTTTTGCTGCCAAGGTGGGCAAAGGGGCACATATTCCAAAGTGCACCTTTTGGATTTCACCGGTCATTTTTTACACATTTTGATTGCAAAGTTCTTCTCACACATTTGGGCCCCTAAATTGCCAGGGCAGTATAACTACGCCACAAGTGACCCCATTTTGGAAAGAAGACACCCCAAGGTATTCCGTGAGGGGCATGGCGAGTTCCTAGAATTTTTTATTTTTTGTCGCAAGTTAGTGGAATATGAGACTTTGTAAGAAAAAAATAAAAAATAAAATCATCATCATTTTCCGCTAACTTGTGACAAAAAATAAAAAGTTCTATGAACTCACTATGCCCATCAGCGAATACCTTAGGGTGTCTACTTTCCGAAATGGGGTCATTTGTGGGGGTTTTCTACTGTTTGGGCATTGTAGAACCTCAGGAATCATGACAGGTGCTCAGAAAGTCAGAGCTGTTTCAAAAAGCGGAAATTCACTTTTTTTTTTTTACCATTTTTGTACCATAGTTTGTAAATGCTATAACTTTTACCCAAACCATTTTTTTTTTGCCCAAACATTTTTTTTTTATCAAAGACATGTAGAACAATAAATTTGGTGAAAAATTTATATATGGATGTCGTTTTTTTTGCAAAATTTTACAGCTGAAAGTGAAAAATGTCATTTTTTTGCAAAAAAAATCGTTACATTTTGATTAATAACAAAAAAAGTAAAAATGTCAGCAGCAATAAAATACCACCAAATGAAAGCTCCATTAGTGAGAAGAAAAGGAGGTAAAATTCATTTGGGTGGTAAGTTGCATGACCGAGCGATAAACGGTGAAAGGAGTGTAGTGCCGAAGTGTAAAAAGTGCTCTGGTCATGAAGGGGGTTTCACCTAGCGGGGCTGAAGTGGTTAAAGTGGACGAGTCTTTAATGAAGTTAATGGCAACCGAGTGGAAACACCCGGAGAAGGGGCCAGTGTTAACAAAGAGATTTAAACTAATGTTCCCTCTGCAGGATGCGGACTCCTTAGTTTGGGTTCCACCTCCAAAAGTGGATATGGCCATATCAAAGCTCTCCAAGAGAACCCTAGTGCCTTCAGACGACGGCAGCAACCTAAAGGACCCCTTAGATAGACGAGCAGAGTGCACGCTTAGACGCAACTACTCGGCTGCCTCCGCTTCTGCCTCGGTTGCTATAGCGTGCTCTGAGGTATCGGGAGTTCATCCGTGCTCGCACTCTCAGAATCCAATCAGACTTGGATTCTGGGGTTGCCCGGGACGACATCTTGGACCAATTCAAGACCCTCTTACTGGGGATCGATTTCTTAACAGACTCCTCCCAACAACAGTTAAAATTAGCGGCCAAGTCGATGGCGCTTTCTTCAGCCAGTAGGCGCCCACTCTGGTTAAAACCATGGGCGGCGGACAACACGTCCAAATTTAACCTTTGCTCCCTTCCCTACGAACCTGGTAGATTGTTCGGTTCCGAGTTAGATGCTCTCATGGAGAACCTAGCGGACAAGAAGGGTAAATCCCTCCCCCAGCAGTCCTTTCGGGGTCGAGGAAGGGGTAGAGGAGGAGGAAGATTTCAGGGGGGAGACAGAACCCAGAGGCGTTCTGAAAATAATAAGAGAGGTAGGGGTCGCGGTCGTGGGAACCGCAAGCCTGATCTATGACTCTCCACAGGCCATCAACCCCCCTCCCCTCCCCCCTGTTGTCCCAGAGGAAGGAACAGTTTTCAGTCCCCCAGTCGGTGGACGTTTGAGTCTATTCAAAAAATTTTGGGTGCAAAAAATTCCAGACCCTTGGGTGCTACAGGTGATAGCGTCAGGGTACACAATAGATTTTATTTCCCTTCCTCGGGACAAATTCATCCTAACAAGGACCTTAGCACCCGACAAACAGTTAATCCTGGAAGACTCGGTCCTCCAGTATATACAGAAAGGAGCATTAGAGGAGGTTCCTCCTCGCGAATGGCGGCAGGGGGTTTATTCCCCCATCTTTTTGGTGCCAAAACCGTCAGGAGACTGGCGGATGATCATCGATTTACGTTATTTAAATCGCTTCATCAGGAAGAAGCGTTTCCGGATGGAAACCATTCGCTCTGTCTTAAACATCCTGAACCCAGGAGATATGATGGTAACCATAGTCCTGAAGGATGCGTACCTTCATGTTCCCATCTGCCCAGCACACAGGAAATATCTCAGAGTTGCTGTGGCCTTGCAAGGGGTAGTGAAGCACTACCAGTTTGCTGTATTGCCCTTCGGCATATCCTCAGCTCCGCACACCTTTACAAAGGTAGTGGCTCCTGTGGTCGCCCATTTAAGGCTCCTTGGGCTAGAAGTCGTACCGTACCTGGACGATTGGCTTTTAAAGGCCGCAAACGCAGACGTCCTGCAGAGTCAGCTTCAACAAGCTCTCCAGATTCTCCAGGGTCTGGGTTGGTTGATAAATTGGGACAAGTCGCACTTAGTCCCGTCAACCACGAGAACGTTCTTGGGCTTTGTGATCAATTCACAACTGATGACCCTATACCTGTCCCCTCAAAGGAGGGACAAAGTAATAAAAGCCGCACAGTCTCTTATACCACCCAGATGAGTCTCCATAAGGGTTCTTATGAGGATGTTAGGCCACATGTCAGCATCTGCAGAGGCAGTTCCGTGGGCCTTATGGCACTTACGCCCTCTTCAGGAGGAGGTCTTAGCAGCTTGGACTCGCAAGCCCAAAGACCTAGACAGAATGCACTCCCTGTCGGTAGAAGTCCGTTCTTCGCTCAAGTGGTGGAAGAACCTAAAGGATGGGAGGTCTCTGATCCAACCTCGTTGGATCACCTTGACCACGGACGCTTCTCTGCTGGGCTGGGGGGCCCATCTGGAGGACAATCCAGTACAGGGTACTTGGAATCCCCAGGAGAAAATCCTCTCATCCAACTGGAGAGAGCTGAGAGCGGTCAAACTAGCCCTCCTTCATTTTGCTCCTCTCATCCGCGGTCAGGCGGTGAGAGTCCGAACAGACAACACTACTGTGGTCGCTTACCTAAACAGACAGGGAGGGACGAAGTCCCTAACCCTCCTGAGGGAGGCGGGTTCTATTCTTTCTTGGGCAGAGATCAATCTATCCCACCTAATGGCAGTCCATATCAGAGGGGATCTCAATGTACTGGCAGATCGCCTGAGTCGGGGTCTACCAGTTCCAGGGGAGTGGTCCCTGAACGAGAACATCTTCTCTATGATTGTCCAGCGGTGGGGCACGCCGGAAATCGACCTGATGGCTACCCGATTGAACGCCAAGGTGAGCAGGTTCTGTTCCCTTTACAGGGAGGACAACCCGGTAGCGATAGACGCTCTGTCCATAACATGGAGGTTCAGGCTGGCATACATCTTCCCTCCAATTTCCATGATACCGAGGGTATTGATGAAGATCAAGCAAGACCAGACCTCGGTGGTTGCCATCATGCCATTCTGGCCAAAGAGGTCTTGGTTCACCCAGCTCATGAAGATGAGTCAGGGCAATTATTGGAGACTTCCCCTAATACAGAACCTTGTGTATCAGGACACAGGTCCCTGTCTAGATCTGAGGAGACTCAATCTGACAGCCTGGAGATTGACAGGTCCCTTCTAGAAGCTAGAGGGTTATCTGTGGAGGTCCTGAGAACAATCTCTCACTCCAGAGCGGAATCTACAAGCAAGAAGTATTCCAGAATCTACAGAATATTCCTGCAATGGTGCAATAACAGAGAGGTAGTTGCCTCAGACCCTCCTCTCTCCGCTATTCTACAATTCCTACAGGATGGTCTAGACAAGAGTCTAAGCCCATCTACTCTCAGAGCTCACGTCTCTGCCTTATCGGCATGCCTTGGCAGACCGATTTCTCAGGACCCCCTAATCAAGAGGTTCCTGAAGGGAGCCGAAAGACTTAAACCCAGAGTCCTGAGACCAATCCCACAGTGGGACTTATCGGTGGTTCTAAAAGGGTTATGTGTCCCCCCTTTTGAGCCTTTGAATGAAGTGGACTTGAGGTTCCTATCCCTAAAGATCACATTCTTACTGGCTATCACATCAGCTAAGAGAGTTGGGGAACTTCAGGCTCTGGGGGCTTCTGAGCCCTATTTAAAAATCCTTCAGGACGAGGTCCTGTTAAGGTTTTTACCAACCTTTTTACCAAAGGTTCCTACTTTTTCTAATATTAATCAGACAATATGTCTGCCCACCTTTTCACCGGCTGCAACTTCTCCCGAGGAGGAAAAGCTCCGTACATTGGACATTTCAAGAGGTCTTAGAATATATTTGGACAGAACAAGCGAATTTAGAAGATCGGAAAACCTCCTTCTGACCTATGCAGGGAAAAACAGGGGTCTGAAGGCCTCAAAACCCACTCTGAGTAGGTGGATTAAAGAGGCAATCCGTCTGGCCTTTCTGTCCCAAGATTTGACGCCTCCTTCTTTCGTCTCCGCCCATTCTACCAGGGCTGTATCCACCTCTTATGCGGAGAAGAAACTGATTCCCCTGGATCAGATTTGTGCAGCCGCCTCTTGGAGTTCTCTGAACACCTTCATTTCGCATTACCGTCTAGAGTCTAGACAGACGGAGGGAATGGCCTTTGGACAATCCGTTTTAAGTGCCGCCCTCTCCTGAGAGGGGAGTAGGGAGCCCTCCCAATTTGGGTGAGGTTCTTGCTACTTCCCCACTTGTGCTGCTGGTTAGGACGTAAGGGAAGCGTCAATTTTGACGTAAATTTGTTTTCCCTTAGTCCTAACAGCAGCACACAAATTTCCCTCCCCTTGTATGATTTATTGTCATTTACTTGTTATAAAGCAACCCCGTCCAGTTGGGGCCGGGTTATATGGGGTAGGGGCTTAATTAGCTAATTGTTAATTAGGATACTTAGGCAGAAATTTTTGTTCATTAAAATTCCGCCTGTCCTGACCAGCTTCACAGGGGCAAATACCCCACTTGTGCTGCTGTTAGGACTAAGGGAAAACAAATTTACGTCAAAATTGACGCGTCTTCTTCTTTGAGGACCTGGGAGAAAAGGACCTTTGGTGAAGTCATTGCGCTCATCACATGATCCGCATTTTCAAGCAGCCCCATTGACTTCTATGGGGCCTGCGTTGCATGAAAAACGCACGACATAGAGCTTGCTGCGATTTTCACTCAATGCACAAGTGATTAATGAAAATCACCGCTCATGTGCACAGCCCCATTGAAGTGAATGGGTCTGGATTATGTGAGGGTGCAATGCATTGCACCCGCGCAGAATATTTGCCCGTGTGACAGAGGCCTAAGGAAAGCTGCAAGAAGGCCACAGGCTATTGAAAGCACCACTGTTTTTTTATCAAACCGCTGATCGGTGGGTGTCAGACCCCCACTGATCAGATACTGATGACCTATCCAGGGAAAAGGTCATCAGTATTTAAAGGGATTGTCTCACTTCAGCAAACAGCATTTTTTATGTAAAGGAAGTTAATACAGGGCACTTACTAATGTATTGTAATTGTCCATATTGCCTCCTTTTCTGGCTGGATTCATTTTTCCATTACATTATTATACACTGCTTGTTTCCATGCTTACATCCACCCTTCAATCCATCAGTGGTGGTCGTGCCTGCACACTATAGGAAAAAGTGCTGTTCTCTCTGGTGTCCAGGACCGTGGGACTACACATGGGCTGGTGCTTTTTCCTATAGTTCCAAAATAACAAGAAAAACGGTCCAGCTTCACTGAAGATACTTGAGGCTTTATTTAAATCCCGTGCAGATAAAAACCAACATAGAGCAATGCAGAAAATCGACCGGTTTCGGATCACTACAAGTACGGATCCTTAGTCATGATGTGCATGCATTGCTGTATGTTGGTTTTTATCTGCACGAGATTTAAATAAAGCCTCAAGTATCTTCAGTGAAGCTGGACCGTTTTTCTTGATATTTTGGAACTTGCTGTGCGCCAAGGTTCAGGGCAAGGTCCGGGCTCCTGGTTCCCTGTGGATGAGCGCGACATTTTCCAGTGTTGTTTTTCCTATAGTGTGCAAGCACAACCACCATTGATGGATTGCGGGGTGGTCATAACCATGGAAACAAGCAGTGTATAATGTGATGGAAAAATGAATCCAGCCAGCAAAGGAAGCAATATGAATAATAACAATACATTGGTAAGTGCCTTGTATTAACTTCTGCTACATAATAAATACTATTTTCTTAAGACAGTCAACTCCTTTAAATCACGGAAAACCCCTTTAATGGCACAGGCAACAGGGACTGGACCGACTACACAGACTGCGCGGTTTAAAAAAAACAAAAAAAAATTATTTTCGAGCTCTACAAGGGTGAATTAATTAAATTCAACTAATGGCCCAACCCTAACTGTAGCCTTTGTACATGTGACAGTCTGACAGGGTGCCCTCTGACAGGAAAACGTTGTGTAACCCTGCCATAGAGCAAAGGGAAGTTTATAAAAGCCGAGACTGATGTTGGGTTATTTGAGTATTTTATACTGCTATAGCTGTATATAGTGTGGATATCAAAGCAATTCTTATGCAATCAGATCATTACAAAGAGGGTGGAATATGAAAGGATCAGCTATCCCACAATAGAGCGCTGTGCAGAATGGGGGAGGGGAGGCAGGATCTGTGTGTTTTCACAAACATATGCTGGTATGTAGCCCTCGGGGCGCGTCCGCACACCCTGCAATAACACAGGCACTGGTGAACAGACACAGGACAGATGCATTTTTTCTTTACATGTTTTGTTCCTACTTCAGCCCCCCTACAATAAAAGGGTCCATTCACACGTCCGCAAGTGTTGTGCGGTCCGCAAAACACGGACATTGGCCATGTGCAGTCCGCATTTTGCGGACTGCACTATGATGTAAAATTGCGGAAGGGATGCAGACCCATTTTGCGGACGTGTGAATAGACGAATATACTAAAAAAAGAAAACAAACAAAAAAAACAAAACAAACGCACACTCCAGCAGCTAATAAAATTTGAATAATTAAAGGGCTGGGCCCATTTGGGACATTGATAACATATCACTAGGCTATGCCATAAACATTAGGGCTCCTGCACATGAGCGTAAGAACCTCGTGCTGCGGACTGCAAATAGCATCCACAATGCATGGGCACTGGCCGTGTGCACTTCACTTGCGGATACAAAGCCATTGATCTGAATCCGCAATTTACAGCCAAATATAGAACATGTCCTATCTTTTTGCGGTGCAGAGGCACGGACCTGAAAGCTCACAGAAGCGCTTCCGATCCGTGCCTCAGCTCTGCAAAAGTCCTATCTTCGGTCGTATTTTGCAGATTGCGAACCCGTTCAAGTCAAGCCCCAGAGTGCACATGACTGGTGCCTGCATATTGCAGACTGGCCGCAATACGCACAGAGCACTTTTAGTATTTTTTCCAGGGTCACTTTTGAGGAAACCTGTCACCTGGATTTTGTGTATAGAGCTGAGGACATGGGTTGCTAGATGGCCGCTAGCATATCCGCAATACCCAGTCCCCATAGCTCTGTGTGCTTTTATTGTATCAAAAAAACTATTTGATACATATGCAAATTAACCTGAGATGAGTCACACACAGGACTCATCTCAGGTTCATTTGCATATGTATCAAATCAGTTTTTTTACACAATAAAAGCACACAGAGCTATGGGGACTGGGTATTGCCGATGTGCTAGCGGCCATCTAGCAACCCATGTCCTCAGCTCTATACCCAAAATCCCGGTGACAGGTTTCCTTTAAGTTCCCAGTCCGCCCCTGGTCACGCGTGATGGTTAATGTGCAGCTAAAACATCACCAAGACTACTAGAAGACCGCTTTCAATGTGGATGCAGGTTTTACCTGCAAAAACATGTTCTCATTTCTATTGAGAACGGCTGGGTATACAGGGACAACTCTGGCCAGGGACCTCTAGTTCTTTTGAAAACGGTGTTGGTCCTAACCAAGAGGCCGCCTTCATGTTAGGACCCATGTAGTCGAGGACCTTACATTATACAGCGCCTTCTTGCACTTTACATGCATAACTGTAGGTACACAGCGCTCACCCATTGGAACGGAGCTGCAGCTGTTCATAATCTCCACTATCACTTCAGGTCTTCTATCTCATCACAGGGGCAGAGTGCAGGATCCATCACAAGACGGCCAGCAACAACGCATCGTGGGTCCCACTGGATCCATCATATTACAAGAGGACGCTATTTTTACCTTGCACACAGATGTGAACAGCGCCCAAAGCACCTAGGAGTAATAGATACCTGTGAGGATTCTACATTCAACAAACTTTATTGGTAAAAACCTAAAGCTTGCACTACAGAACAACCCATAAAAGCAGCACAATAGACTTCAATGCATTTCAGAGTATCAACAATTCTGCAGTCTCACATAACCCGCCGATATCAGGAAGTTTTATACACACACTCACTCGCCCCCTTTACCCACTAAAGTCTCGCATACGTATTCGTTCATGCCGCAAGTTTACATATTTTTTTTATCAGGAGGACGCGGGAAACATTTCAATCCTCACTTCCGTGCAGCACCGCCAAGGAATGAAAGCGAGGTTTGGAGCGCAGACACACGTGACAGCGAGGCAGGCGCTCATTGGATGGAAAAATGTTGGGTAACTTCTCCCAGCCAATAGAACTCGATCGTTCGCTCAACAAAACAGCGCGCCAAATTAAAGCTAGTCTGTGGCGCGCTGGTCTGTCAGTCACGTGATGTTCAATTTCTGGCGGGAGTTAACCAGTTCCTTCCTGGCGCGGACCTTCGGTCTACACAATGGACTTGTACTTATAACGTGTTTACATTGAACAGATTTGCGATGTGCAGCTCAGCAATGAGGATGACTTATGAATCGCTGCTGAGACGTAGTTCAAGCACGTTTATTATTGGCGTTTACCAAATTATACGCAATGGGGCTTAAAGGGGTTTTCTCATCTCAGACAATGGGGGCATATCGCTAGGATATGCCCCCATTGTCTTATAGTGCGGGTCCCATAACATGCCGTCCAATGCCATGCACATTTACACTACGTGTGGCGGTACATACGTGACATGCCATCCAATGCCATGCACATTTACACTACGTGTGGCGGTACATACGTGACATGCCATCCAATGCCATGCACATTTACACTACGTTTGGCGGTACATACGTGACATGCCATCCAATGCCATGCACATTTACACTACGTTTGGCGGTACATACGTGACATGCCATCCAATGCCACGCACATTTACACTACGTGTGGCGGTACATACGTGACATGCCATCCAATGCCACGCACATTTACACTACGTGTGGCGGTACATACGTGACATGTCGTCCAGTGCCATGCACATTTACACTACGTGTGGCGGTACATACGTGACATGCCGTCCAGTGCCACGCACATTTACACTACGTGTGGCGGTACATACGTGACATGCCGTCCAATGCCACGCACATTTACACTACGTGTGGCGGTACATACGTGACATGCCGTCCAATGCCATGCACATTTACACTACGTGTGGCGGTACATACGTAACATGCCGTCCAATGCCATGCACATTTACACTACGTGTGGCGGTACATACGTGACATGCCGTCCAATAATAGATACCTCTGACTGTGACTAGGCCACACATGTACTACAGGCACTCTCCATAGAGGTCAATGAAACCTGACAACCAGGAGAGATGAAAAAACACCACACAACCACAATGGCGCACCCTCATGATGTAAAGTAAACCCATCTTCTTTTTGACTTTCCATGTAACTGGCTGTTGAACACCTCACTGCACCGTGGATGCAGCAGTAATGGAGAACCGCCTATACAGTGCACAATCACATATTACACAGTAATGATTCATATTTGGGGCGAAACTTCGCATCTATTGTGTAAAAAGGGCGCACTTTTTAAGACTGTAGTTTGGTAACAGCTGTCTCTCCTTCCAGCGCTTCTGATTGGCTGGTTTTGCTCCCCCTGTCTTTCAGTAGGCGCCGCCCCATCCAATCAGCTGTCAGTGTCTGTAGCTTGTCTTTACTCCCGATTGGCTGTTTTTCCTGGCGCCAAATGCAAACAGGGTATAAAAAGGGCAGCGGCGGCAAACGTCCCTCATCTTCCCCTGCTCTGTACACACTCATCCTCTGTGCCGGACTCTGCTGTCACCATGCTCGCCTCACGTAAACCTTTCGCTGCTGTCAACGAGAACGGCTCCCCCATGAAGAACCTGTCGCTGGTCGACAAGGAGAACACGGTGAGTGTCGGAACGGCCGCGGAGCCCCGCTCTTCTGCGCTCTGTTACCCGGCTAATAACTTCCCCTCTTATTGCAGCCGCCAACTCTGAGCAACACCCGCATCCTGGCCAGTAAGACCGCCCGCAAGATCTTCCAGGAGGCCGAGACTGACTCGGTGAGTGTATGTCCTGCAGTGCAGCTCCGTGAGGGAACAATTACTCCCATCAGCGTCATGGTTGTACGAGATGCCGGATGAGGGTTGTGTAAGCCGGGAGTGGCCCCTCCTTGGCGCCAAATGTGGGGGGGAGGGTGCACGAGTGACTTTTACGCTGCCCTTTGACAGAGCAGGCATGGAAGGGGTTAAGCTTGCCTTTTAATTGTCCCTCCTAGAGTGCAGTCAGAGTTGGGGCTTTTTACCCCAGAATCAGGAGTGCGTTAAACTTTATCTAGTCATAACTCACACGATCTTTGCTTCAAATACCTCGAAGCTGGTGTGGCAGCACCCTAAGGTGGGGGCATGTATTACCCTCCCCCACCGCCAGCAGCTCTACTTGTGCACTATGAGGACCCTGCACCTCCATGTATAGCATTGTGCATATAGCCATGTTGGGGCTTGTTCACATACTGCAGACTCCATTAGTATCTGTAATATAGGTACTGGGCCCTGAATGGGAAATATAGCTGAAAAGGTTTATACTGCTTTGGATCTGCAGTTCTCCATGTGAACTACTTGGAGGGGATGTGTCATGAGAAATCACCTGCCTTTGAGTATAATTCTAAAGAATCTTTAATTTTATGTAAAATCCTACACTTCTGCCCCTGGCTGCTAAATGCAACAGGCACTACTACTAGAGCTGTACAGATCACTTTACTGCAGTTTTCGGCTTATCTCGCATTCTAATCCTGCATTTTGCCTGTGATATAGATAATGCAGAAACCACTAGTCACAATTGGTGACTTTCAAAGCGTAAAAGCTCCATCCAGGCCTCTGCACAGCTCAATCATGCCTTCCTGTAGAAGCACTGCACATTGTCTATGTCCCATGTGGCTGCTGTAAAGGAGTTTTCTTAAAGGGCTTCTGTCACCACCCCCCCCCCCCCCCCAAAAAAAAAAAGAGAACCTCATTTTTGGGCATATTAAAATCCTTATTGGATGACTATTCCCTATATATGGCTCTTGCCTTGTTCTGTGGCTTGGTTTCACAAAAAAAATCTAGCTTTTAAAATATGCAATTGACTTCACTACCAGCAAGTAGAGCATCTACTTGCTGGTAGCCACTGCGTCCTCCTTTCAAAAAACGCCCCCCTCCTGTTGATTGACAGGGCCAGCGAGCGCTCTCCTCCTCTGGCTGGCCCTGTCTGCAATTCAAATTCTGCACCTTACATGTCTTCATTTGGCGCAGGCGCTCTGAGAGGACACTGCTTCCTCAGTGCACCTGCGATGTCACCTCTAAACCCAAGAGAAGACATCATCGGCGCAGATGCACTGAGGGAGTGCTGAGAAAGTGAGTGTCCTCTCAGAGCGCCTGCGCCGAATGAAGACATGTAAGGTGCAGGATTTGAATTGCAGACAGGGCCAGCCAGAGGAGGAGAGCGCTCGCTGGCCCTGTCAATCAACAGGAGGGGGCGTTTTTTGAAAGGAGGACGAAGTGGCTACCAGCAAGTAGATGCTCTACTTGCTGGTAGTGAAGTCAATTGCATATTTTTTGTGAAACCAAGCCACAGAACAATGCAAGAGCCATATATAGGGAATAGTCATCCAATAAGGATTTTAATATGCCCCCAAAAAGTTGAGGGGGGACAGAAGCCCTTTAATTTTTTTATTTTAAATATGAATCATCTGTCCCCTTGCTCATTAAGTCTTCAGACCATGAGACATATCAGTCTCCTCCATTCAAGCACATTCTGTACTGGCCTGCAGGGGAGGTGTGAGGTTGAGGATGGGGGTGGTGGTTGTAGTCCTGAATGGTCCACTACGGATCAGGCAGTGAAGTGACAGGTGCAACCCCACTTCCCCCTTAGCATGTACCCTGGACCTTCCGGGTGTCCTGTTTGCAGTGCTTGGAACATTGAGCAACCAGTGGGGGTTCAAGGCGGGAATGGGCAGATCAGATTGGGTGCAGACATATAACCAGTCTGACTTGATTTATTATCAGTTCTTTGCTGTAGTGTCACAGTACAAACATACAGCTGGTCTAGTCCAAGTATTTGAGTAGACTTTACCCAAAAGGCTGCATATAGGAGGTGACGCTTATGATCTACCCCAGTCTTTCCATACACTTGCAGTTGTTCCAAAAGTGCAATTCCTTAAAGGGGTATTTCCTTAACATACAATGGGGGCATATCACTAGGATATGCCCCATTGTCTGTCTGATAGGTGCATGTACCACCTCTGGCACCTACAAGGGGAGGCCTGTGGCGGGAGGACCCCAGGTTTCCCAGGGCATGTCCACCTAGCACCGCTCCCATACAAGTTGTCTGAGCCAGTGGCCCTATTGAAATGAATAGAGGGTGCATGCACCCTGCACCGATCAGACAATGGGGGCATATGCTAGTGATATGCCCCCATTGTATATTGTAAACCCTTTAATATTCTGCATTGCCCAGCTGCATGGTGCAGTATTAGTGCATAACACAAGTTAGTCACTTGATCTAAGTCTGACTCGCTCAAAGCATGGTTCTCAACCATCTAATGATTTAGTGCTGCTTTCCCAGAGGGATTTCATATCAAGGTTGCTTTTTCTGGTACCTTTACTTAGGCTTTATGGACACAAGCCAAAAATACAGTCCTGTGCAATCTGCAATGGAGATGTAGCAGTGCATGTGGTGTGCTCTCCTTTACTTTGGGACACCAGCACCTATCTGACATTTGTGATTTATCCTAATTATGTGCCATAAAGTAAGAGAAATCCTGACATGACTGCACTATACCTTCAGTCACCACATAGTTGTATTGTTAAGTGACATGTTGGGCTTTTAGTTCTACAGTCATTATGTTGATAGATCTAGTGCATTGACTTTCATTTTTATATTCTCTGCAGGTTAAAACTAAACAGAACCAGAGCATTCAGGATGAGCCCCTCTTAAGGGATAACCCCAATCGTTTTGTCATCTTCCCAATCCAGTACCATGATATCTGGCAAATGTACAAGAAGGCAGAAGCTTCCTTCTGGACGGCAGAGGAGGTGAGCCGATCAGGATCTTCAATAGACTTGCTCTGTACTAATTTATAGTATAACTTGTCTTAATGGCTATATACATGCCTGCAGTCTGACTTACTGAAACCTGATCTTTATAGGTGGATCTCTCCAAAGATCAACAGCACTGGGAATCCTTGAAGGATGAGGAGAGGTTCTTTATTTCTCATGTGTTGGCCTTCTTTGCTGCCAGTGATGGCATTGTGAATGAGAACCTGGTAAGTGCACACATGGAGTCTCATGCTAAACTGGTATAACTGACAGTGGGCCCAGATCTACTAATTCGTGATGGGAAGTTCGGATCTTTTAGGTGAATCGGTTCATTTGAATCAGCTCATTCAAATGAACCGATTCATGAATCGGATCTTCGGTTCACTTGCTGAGTCACTGACTGCTGAGCTGACTCAAAGTGAACCGAAGACTCTAGGGGCCGGTGTGCACGCGCAGATGCTATACATTCGATTCACAATCACTTGCTGCTGCTGACTTGGTGCAGTTGGCACTTCAGCTCTCTAATTAGTAATGAGTCAGGATCAGGAAGAGTGATTTATGATAGTGGAGGGAAGCTGACTCGGGACAGGAGTCAGAAGCTGTCACTGTGGTGTGCAATGTGCATTGTTACCCAGTGACAGCAGTCTGACACTGACAGTAGTACAATGAACCAAGTTAAGTGAATGCACGCACAGGGAAAAACTGTGCTGAATTGATAACACAGTAACAGTCACTGGCTGATAATAAAATAGGCCCCACAGTCATCACTCAGGAAAATAACAAAAGCAGCCAGACAGCCTCAGTGTAAACTGTTCTCCAGTCTGACTCACAGCTTTTAACTCAAAGAATCGAATGAGTCACAAACTAAGTCGGATCTCCAGATTCTTTTAACTTGTGACTCATTAGATTCATTTCTATTCTTAAACTCCCTGCACTTGTGTTACTCAGACAACTCAGAGCTGCTAGTGCTTGCCCTGCCCCCTCAGCTCTGGTGGTTGGTGGGAGGGGCTGGCGAAAGCCAGCTTCTACTCTAAGATCATATTACGCTCCTCCCGAGTCCCTCCCTCAGACTCCCTGCTGCCAGCGAGAGGTGAGCGTCTCTGCATTGTCTGTGTGACTGAGAGCTGCCCATGCCATAGGTTCGCCATCACTGTTGTAGACTATAGCCTACTGATATACAAATGTCAAACAGGCCTAAGACTCTCTTGAATAGTGGAGTGATGTTGGGGGTAAATTGCTATTCAGTTGTGGTACCTTTCTCAGAAACTTGTACCTTTTGTGTATTTGCAATAATGGTCTGAAAGGCTATGTACACCTTTGGGGCAATTTGTTAGTGCAGTATACTTTGACCTAAAAATCACTTTCAATTCATCTCAACAATATGAAAAAAAAATTATGTACGGAGCTGACATGCTCTACTAGCTGCCAGTGGATTGTAGTCATCCGAGGAGCAGCTGGACTCCTTATCTCTGCTTCCTGACATCATTATAAAGTAGCTAATTTGTTTTCTTGCTGATAAGAATGTGGCTTAAATAAGTGTTTGACCTCAGTTTAGAGAAGGCTTATTAGATGACTAGCACAAAAGGTTTACCCTTTGACTGAAATGCTCAATATTTTTAATACAGACCAATTGGAAAAATTATTTTTAGCCAAAAATAAGTTTAATTCAAATATAAGACTCCAAAGGTGTACATAACCTTTAATAGCTCATCTGAAGTATATAAGATTTCTACCATAATTGTGAGCATCAGGACTTAATATGTGACTTTGCCCACCAGGTTGAGAGGTTTAGTAAAGAAGTTCAAGTAACTGAGGCGCGCTGTTTTTATGGCTTCCAAATTGCAATGGAGAACATTCATTCAGAGATGTACAGTCTCCTTATCGACACTTACATTAAGGATTCAAAAGAAAGGTAAGTCTTCATGGGTTATTTCATAGCTGCTGGCTCTGGGGGATGGTCCTGCACTGGGATTGCTTTCATGGTCAGTGTTTGATCACTGGAAATCCCTCTAACACTGAAAGCAGCCTTGGTTGCCTTATGTTCTGAAGATGGATTGAGTTTCTGTTCTGTAACTGGCATCTATGGACTTAATTAATGACACATTGCAGTGCATTTTGAGAAACCTTGTTAGAGGTGAAAGACCAATGCTTAATGTCCATAGGTTATTTGAATATTGACAAGTATTAATGTTTTTACAGGGAGTTTCTGTTCAATGCCATTGAAACACTGCCCTGTGTAAAAAAGAAGGCAGACTGGGCACTGCGTTGGATTGGTGACCAGCAATCAACTTTCGGTAAGATTTAAAGTACTGGGTAACTCATGGTGACCCTTGTCACAAGGCTGGCTAAGTGTCAGGTTTCACCCTTTCAAGACCAGACTTTTTTTTTTTTTTTTTACTTCCAGCCCTCCAAAGCCATGACTTTATTTTTCATTCACATAGCTGTATGAGGGCTTGTTTTCTGCAGGGCAAGATGCACTTTCTATTTGTAAAATTTGCAGTGGGGAAATTCCAAATGGGGTGAAACTATGAAAACTTACTGCCAGTTTTTTATAAGATCTTTTCCATGGGTTCATATGCAGTAAAACTGACCAGTTCCCTTCATTCTATGGGTCAGAACAATTACAATGTCACAATTTTAATACTGAGACAAATTTATTCTAACCCTGTAACTTGTGTAAATCTGAGCTTTTTTGTAGGACAGTCTGTACTTTCACTGACCTTCTGGGGTGGCTTTTTAGTGGGAAGTGAAGCAAACTGCATTATCAATTTTAAGGCTTTTAGTTTGCTGTATAGAATACATTTTATATTTAAAGGGGATTTTATTGATGACCCTATCCTAAGCTGAACTTTTTTGCCTTTTTGTAGGTGAACGTGTTGTGGCATTTGCTGCTGTTGAAGGTATATTCTTCTCTGGATCATTTGCTGCAATCTTCTGGCTGAAGAAACGTGGACTAATGCCTGGTCTGACCTTCTCCAATGAACTTATCAGTCGTGATGAGGTGAGCAATCTGCTTAACACTGAATATTAGTTGTGCTCTTTTTTTTTTGAGCTGGGTGACTTATCTTCTACTTTTTCAGGGTCTTCATACTGACTTTGCTTGTCTAATGTTCAAACACCTTATACACAAGCCGACAGAAGAGCGTGTCCGAGAGCTGATTGTTGATGCTGTTGGGATAGAGCAGGTCTGTATTTCTTCCCTGGCCTCACTCGCATGTAAATGAATAACCAGTATGCTTTCATGGGACACCACATCAAAAATGCTTCTTAATCATACTTTTGGCTTTTATAATGCTTTAAAATGGATAGTGTGAAGTGTAAGTAGTTCTTGTACACAGACTCTGGAGATTAAAGTTTTGGCCATAACTTGGTCATCCATAGAAGCCCATCACATACATTAACCACTCCTGTGACATTCATAGCTTTTAAGATCTGATCTGGCTTGCATGATAGGACCAGCATCTCTAGAATGCCAGTAGTATTTCTGCCTCAATGATCTTGCCTGCATGGTCCCTGCTGTCAAGTGGTTAACTTGCTCTTGCTAGATAGCTGGAGTTGTAATATCTGGATTTGTGACTTGCACTGCTAGGGGGGGTAGTTGTGGTGTTGAGATGCAATGGGGCATAAGGCTGATGGGCTTGTATACTTGCCTATAGAGCCCTTACTGAGCAGACAGTTGGCTTTCTTTCCCGCATTAGGACATTCCTATTTCAGGTAGAATTGCTTGCACAGTATAGTAAACAAATTGGTTGTAAGTCAGCTTTCCTAAAACTTGCTTTTTTTTCTTCAGGAGTTCTTGACTGACGCATTACCCGTAAAACTCATAGGCATGAATGGCACTCTGATGAACCAGTACATTGAGTTTGTGGCTGATCGTCTCATGTTGGAGCTTGGTTTTAGCAAGGTATGATACAGTATTGAGTCTTAACTACATTTGCTGCCAATAACTTGGAGCAGTCTTGGGCTACATGCACTGTTCTGCAGATCAGCAAACAGATGCCAGCATGTGCAATCTGTAGAAGGGTCACCATTTATAGAAACAACAAAACCTATAGAAAATATACAGGGCTCCATATAAATGACTATATTCATATACAAAAATCCATATTGGTTTATCATTACAATTGCTACACATGATTGACAATTAACATTTCAAATGTTAAAACACAAGACTGGCCCATGATTGCAGATAGAACTGTGTATATATAGTGCTAATGTATCATGATCAGTAAATATATTGCTCCATGTAAGGCATAAGATGATATTGTAGAGTGTAATGGCTACAGCTAGGCAGAGTACCTAATTACTGCCCACACTATATACATCTAATGTGATAAGAGTGGCAGTGAGTCATAGCCTTGCCAAATTGCAGAAATAAGCAGGGTTTTGAACAAATTACACCACTGGGTATAGCAGTGATTATGACTCGCACCACTGCACAAAGTAGCACAGATACATCAATACCATAAAGTCCAAACAGACTATAAATAACAAACGGTACAACAAGCTGAATACATAGTTATTTTGATAACTTGCAACATTAAATGAGGGTACTTGACCCACACTTGGTAAGGTTTTTTTTTTCCTGGTCAGTATAAAATTTCAATATCTCAAGCAGGCACCACCAGTCTAATCTCCTTTATAGAAATGCCTAGTCTCTGCAAAAGGGACAAGAATACACCATATGGGTCCACAGAACAGCAATGGATACAGATGGCACACTGCATGCTGTCAGCATCTCTTGCTGCCCCATTGACGTGAATGGGCCCACATCTGAGCCACAAATGCTGACAAAACTATTGTGTGCATGAAGCCTTACACTTGTTTAGCTGACTGAAGAAACTGACTTCATTTCAATGTTTTGCTGATTAATTTCAGATCTTCAAGGCAGAAAATCCCTTTGACTTCATGGAGAATATCTCCCTAGAAGGAAAGACTAACTTCTTTGAGAAAAAGGTTGCAGAATACCAGAAGATGGGGGTGATGGCAAAGACAGCAGACCATAAATTCACTCTTGATGCTGACTTTTAAACAAACTGAACATTTCCAGTGCAGTAAGATGGGGCATTTTGACTGGTTGTCCTAGTCTGCCTACAGCAGAATTGGCACCTGTTAGTGACTATAAGCTCATGTGTTGTCCTGTGACAGCACATTTGTATTTTCACACATGCTAGTTTACAGATGTTGGCATGTGTGAGTGATAACACTCATGGGTACAATGTTGTACAGCTTGGTGTATGTATTATAAAGGGTGCTGTGTACTCTGCAGGGGAAGAGCTGCTTGATGGCAGTAACTTTTTTTTTTTTTTTTTTTTAGTGTTTTTATCTTTTTTAGTCTGAACTTGGCACTTTAAATTAAATAAAACCTTTTAACAAACCTTCATATTTGTGTTTTAATATGTAAGACGGAGCAGCCACATAATTGACATTTAATTGTAAGGTGATTGAAAATTCAAATGCAGAGCTGGCTTCCATGCAAGATCTGGAACTGGCTCATTGCCTAAGAACGCACCAAAGCCTCATGCCAGAAAACCCTGACCATATTGTGCTTGCAGCCCTCAACGTTTCCTAGCTGCTGCAAAGAAAGCAGATCTAGAATCTTGGTTTCATGAATGCTTACTGTGGCAAACCTAAGATGCCTGCAGTTTGCAATGCAGGAATTGCCCACATGATTTTAGGATGCTGCCAAGCAGTGCAGTTAAACTGTGCAATTAATGCCTTATAACTGCATTGTGAATGCATGTTTAAAGGTAGCCTGTCTAGAAGCCTAACTATACACTGGTTCTCCATAGCAGTCATCTAACTGTTAGCTGTAGCTGGCTAACTTCAACTGCACTGTAAAGCAATATCCTGGGAAGTTGGGGTACAGGATGGGAGTGGTAGTGGCCCTAATGAAGTGTGGGTATACTTGCTCATGCTGTTGGTGCAGTGGAATTCTAGTACTGAATGAGGCTAGAGTTCTACAGAACAATATAGACCTCTGAAATGCAGTGGCACCAGCAAGGATACGGAGGCACTCTGGTGACAATTCCACACTTAGGTGATACTGGCCTAGTCGTTTGGTGATGGGTGGCCTGGCTGTAGTCCCTCACCTTCTAGCAGTGTCTGTCAATGCAGGTGTAGCAGGTTACTGCTGTCTTGAATCAAGGCTTTACTTGAGAACAACTTGCAGATTTCTTCAGAGAACTACTACAGGAGCTTCCCCTCCACACTGGCCTTTCAGCAACTCCACCTCCTGGCAGGAAGCAGTGCCAGCCCACTCCTAAGGGGGCAGGAACAGGGTGTATGCATGGAAAGCTTACATGAGATTTGTGTAATCTGACCAGTTACTGGTACTGTACTGCAGTTCGGTTCCGAGTGGTACCTTGGAACTAATTCGGAGTTCAGTTAAGTTTTTTTTTTAACGGTAAACTTAAGTCTGTGAAGGTTCTAATTTATCTAGGTCATGGTATATCTGTAAAGAATAAATCAAGGCAACTGAACTTACTGTAGATTTCTTGAACATTTCACTCATTCTTCCAATGAGCTTTCTCAATTCTGAGTGACTGTACAAGAATTCTCTGGGAATAAATATGTAACTGAATCAACATCTGGTTGGGTATAATTACCAGATGTTGATTCAGTTACATATTCCCAGAGAATTCTTGTACAGTCACTCAATTGCAAAAGCTCATTGGAAGAACAAGTGAAATGTTTCCTAGAAATCTACAGTAAGTCCAGTTGCCCTAATTTATTCTTTAGATATAGTAGAAACTTAAAGGGTTTCTATCACTTCGTTGCACATATTTAGCTGTCAGACACTAGCGATCCGCTAGTGTCTGCTCTGCCCAACCATCCTAATATAATTGCTTTTGGGGCAGCCGTTTTGCTAAAAAAACTTTTATTAATATGCTAATGAGCCTCTAGGTGCTATGGGGGCGTCATTAGCACCTAGAGGCTCCGTCTACCTTCAGAAACTGCCGCCGCCCAGCGCGTCCCTCCAGCCCGCCCATCTCCTCCTGAATGCGATCCTCCTTGTGAGCGCCTGTATTCGGCGCATGCGCAGTGAATGTCTGATAGCTTCCCTGCTCAGACATCTCCACTGCGCCTGTTCCTCGGAGCACTATGATGTCATCGCGCAGGCGCAGTGGAGATGTTTGAGCAAGGAAGCGGTCAGACATTCACTGCGCATGCGCAGAATACATACGCTCACAAGGAGGATCGCATTCAGGAGGAGATGGGCGGGCTGGAGGGACTCGCTGGGCGGCGGCAGTTTCTGAAGGTAGACGGAGCCTCTAGGTGCTAATGACGCCCCATAGCACCTAGAGGCTCATTAGCATATTAATAAATTCTTTTTTTTTTTAGCAAAACGGCTGCCCCAAAAGCAATTATATTAGGATGGTTGGGCAGAGCAGACACTAGCGGATCGCTAGTGTCTGACAGCTAAATATGTGCAGCGAAGTGATAGTTATGCAAATACACATCCTTTGGGATAATTTTGTTGCTGTATGCTGTACATTAGGGGTGGGGAACCTCTGGCCCATGGGATAATTTCATGTGCCCCCTGGCAGAACATAGTCCAAATGCTAATGACTGCTTCCATTCTGTAAGCGGTCATTAGCATGCTGGAGGCACAGGAAAGTGAACTGTACTGTCTGTACCCTTTCCCTAGTCTTCCAGGCCTGGCTCTGTCCTTAGTGTCAGCTCTTAGTGCACCTAGGCATATGCAGTATAGTGCAGTCAGGTCACAGTACAGTGTGGCAGGAAGACTACCAGTGGGTGAATGTGCACAGTGGCAGCGCTGTCTGGAGCTGGAGAGGTAAATTTATTTTTTATTTTTTGGTCTGGCGTCCAATCTGAAGATAGTGCTGGGTGGGAGCGGATTTGAAGAAGAGTCCCAATACGTATGACAATGGTGTCGCTGCGATTCCCAAATGTGAAGTGGGTACAGTTCAGACCATGTGTTTTTGAGAGACCATGTGCCTTCTATCCAGAAGGTTGCACCTCTTCAATCTCGATGCATCCAATATTTAACACAGGCAAGTCAATCAGGTCCCACTGCCACCAAACTGAAGGCTCCTGTGGGATGTCATAAAATATAGGTATTCAAAGCCTTATCAATAGTTATCAATCTTGGGCGATATTGTCATGCCCAGATATTTGAATGAAGACAAAGACGCCAGCGTAATTTGGATAATCTTGATTTCTTTTTATTGTATGGTTATTGCTGCTTTAAATGTTACATTTCGGCCATGTGGCCTTCTTCAGACTGCTGTGAACATAAGATATATCATTTTAGTATACATTTCATATAGAGGGAACATGTAATTATGACTGAACATATGAGAATATGTGCATATCATAAAATTCCATCTAGGTACACCATTTAATTAAAAATTCAATTCATCTCAAACAAATCAGTTCATCACAAAAAAGGGGATCTCAAAAGCAAGAGACCAGTATCATGTTCCGGAATGGTCGTCCTGTAGTATTATCCAGAAGTTGCATAAATTGTCATTTGTAAGTCCCTTCAAAGTTGACTGTCATGGTACCGCAATCAATCACATTCCCATCAAGATCATAATGTTACCGCTACATTAATCATCTAATACAATGTATTAAGGAAAAACTGGTAAATTCTAGCAGGTGCAGAAAATATCAACATAGTGTGCTATAAGTTGTACTATTGAGGTCAAGGAGACCTACCGGCGTCCGGAACTTGCTTGCCTAATGCCGCTGGTGATGAAGGGAGATCAAGCGCAATATAGAGATAAATTTGCGGAGACAGCGCTGAGTGCAGAAGATAGTCTTATATTTAAAGGCAGCCTGCGTCTCTGCCATGTGTGCATCACTTCCGGTATCGGCTGTTTAACCCGGAAGTGAGGTAATCGGTGAACTGCACGTGGAACGCATTAGAGACTTCCGGTATCGGCCGTACAGACCGGAAGTGAGGTAGCCAGTGGAACGCAATCGCGTGACCCATGAGACGCACCCACCTGATCCATGGGACGCATCTGCAATTCCAGAGGATGCTAACATTAATGGAGTATAATATGGAGCTGGTAGGAATACATGGATAAGTAAAAAGGATATATCATATCCTTTTGTGACCACAAAGAAGAGGGGAACTAAGAATAAAGTTGGGTGGTGAGCAGTGAGCTATTGCAGCTCTAGTTGTGTGAAGAGAGAAAAAAAAAAAAAAAAGAGGCACTGGCGGGACGAAGGTTGCTGGGGTCGGAACATAGGGCACTAACCATTTGTGCTAAAGGGGAGCCCCGGACGGCACGTGCCTGCTGATGGTGAAGTGGTGGGGTCCTGGCACTGGTGGAGATGATGTAAGGGGGCGCTTGGTCCCTGATATCCTGCCCTAGTTGTATTGACTTATACTGAATCAAGAATCCTGAATTTCTGAATTATATTAACCCCCATTGACTCTCGCTGACATTTGCTGGCCTTGGAGCGGTGAGGTCAACTCCGCTTGTAGTGTTTGAAAGGGGGGCCACTTTAGTTGTCTGAAAGTGGAGGACTGTCCACAGGCTCTTGTGGTGATGCTGGGAGCCCCTGTTGCGTACCCATGGGACTGCAGCTGACAGAGTGTCAATTTTTTTGCTGTGAACGTGGTTGTAACTATGGGGGTGCAGATTGAAGTTGTTGTGGAGTGACAGAAGTAAATCCTGCACTGAGAGATCTGCAGACAGCTATTGAGAGTGGACTGCGTCAGTGTGATCGGAATCGAATTAAAAAAAAAAAAAAAAAAGGATAGAGTGGGGGAGGGGGTTCGGGATGTGCCGTGCTACATTCAACAAATTCCAATAATCCCGATTGAAATCCCTATACCCCCTCAAGATATTTAACTGTACTACAGTGCTCCGAACTAATCTGCCATCGGATTATATCGCCTATACGTTGGGAGTCTAGATCTCGACCCCCAAACCCCTTAAGAAGCCTCTCTTCTCTCGGCTGGATTCTGCTGATATTATGGACTTCTTTTCTTTCTTTTCTTTCTCTCTGAACTAGTTTGCGTATCTAAATATGGAAGTAATTTATTGATTGATTGTATTTGGAAGAGGGAAGGAAAGGGGGTGGGAGGGAGAGGGGGTAGGGGGGAAAAAAAAAGGGGTAGAAGGGAAGAAAGGAATAGGGGGGGGGGGAAAGGGAAAGAAATAAAAGGAAGGAGGAAGGGAAGGGAGACAGAAAGAATAGGAAGGGGAAGAAGGGGAGAATAAAAGAAAAAGAAAGGGTGAAAGAGGATTAAGAAAAGAGGGAAGGGATCTTGGAATGCCGTCGAAAAGAAGGGAGGAGCAGCGTGGCCCCATGGGGGGTACTACTAGGCGATCAGCAGGAGGGGTTGAAAGTGGGCCCAAACAAGCGGGTCTCAATAAGTACCTGGTCCCGAGTTCACCTGGGCTTAGATCCCCACAAAAATAAAAAATGGCGGACGCCAGAGTACAGGAGTTGACACAGGAGACGCCAGTGGAGGGGGGGGGCGGGGGATAGGGGAACACCAGTGACATATACAGAAACGGACGTAAAAATGGTGCAGGATATACTCTGCACTGTCTCAAGGATGGAAAATTTAATGGGTAATTTAGTAACCCAGCTTGGGGCAGTGCAGACGGATGTTATGGTTATTAGAGCCGAGATGGAAAAAGTAAGACAGCGCCTACAAGAGATGGAAAAAAGGATTCCCACCCTAGAGGAATCTGTACAGAAATTAGAGAAGGAGGTGGCTCATTTAAAACAAACAAATGCTAAGATGGAACAAAAATTGGTAGACCAGGAGGATAGATCAAGAAGAGCTAACATAAGATGTGTGGGGATCCCAGAGCGAGCGGAAGGAGGAAATTGTACTGAATTTATGGAAAAGTGGTTCAGGGAAAATAGTAAAGAAGGTACCCTTTCTCCCCTGATTTCTGTTGAAAGAGCACATAGGGTCCCCACCAAAAATAGGGCGCCAGGGGATTATCCCAGATCCATACTGGTGAAATTCTTATTATCTAAAGATCGAGATGAAATATTATCTGACGCAAGAACCTCGGAAAAATATTATATACAAGGGGTAAAGATCAAACTTTTTCCAGATTACTCATTTAGCACCAATGCGCAAAGAAGAGAGTACATGTCGGTCAAAAAAAGATTAAGGGAGGCAGGCATAAAGTATAGCTTACTTTTTCCGGCGAAGTTAAGGGTGGAATATAAAGGCAAGACCTCATTTTTTCAGACTCCGGAGGAAGTTAGTGAATGGGCGGATGGAGAGGGTCTTTGAGGCTGGTGGCGGGGGGTGATAGGAGTCACGCTAAGTTATGGAGTCGCCCAGACTGCTGGCCAGCAGAAGGGGGGACTATATTGAGGGGAGGGCATATATGGGGTGGTGGGGACGTGGAGAAATTTTTTTTTTTCTTTTTTTTTTTTCTTTTCTTTTCTTTTCTTTTCTCCTCCCCCTCTGTTAGATGGTTAGGATCCTTTCGCTGAATGTGAGGGGGCTCCGTGAGAAGGTTAAAAGATTTGCTATCCTTGAGTGGATGAAGAGGTTTCTGCCAGCCGTCATCTGCCTCCAGGAGACACATTTGGATAAGGAATCAGTAAGATGGTTAGAGAGGGGATGGGTAGTGGCGGCATATCATTCCGTATATACCACCTATTCTAGAGGGGTCTCTATTTTGGTACATAATAAGATTAAGTTTGAACTTTTGGCACGTGAGGCCGACGATGATGGCAGATATCTCTTTTTATATTGTTATTTAGAAGGGATTAAAACTGTAATTGCAAATATATATATTCCACCACCATATAAACCAGATGTTCTGTATCAACTGTATAGATTTATGTTAAACAAACAGGAATGTATATTGATTGCGGTGGGCGATTACAATGCGGTTATGGATCCACTCAGGGATAGGACATCTAGCAGGGGGGGAGGAGTACAAAATGTAGACTTATGTAAGGTAGCCAATGAATTCAATTGGGTAGATGTTTGGAGGGTTCAGCACCCGGATGAAATTAGATATTCTTGCTATTCAAAAACACACCAAACTTGGTCGAGAATAGATATGACCTTTGGAAATAAAAATTTAATGTCCCAAAATAGGATTACGACAAAATATATACCCATGGCTCTGTCAGATCATAATGCAATGGTGGTTGAGCTGGATTTGAATAAAGATAATACTCTGTCAGTGTTTAAATTCAACTCTCATTGGCTGCCATTGATTTCAGATACAGAGAGTATAATTGAGGAACTAAAAAATTTTTTTATGGAAAATAACGGTTCTGCTGGTAGACTTGTGGTTTGGGACACTTTCAAGGCTTTTTTGAGGGGAATTTTGTTCAAAAGGGTAAACTACTGGAAAAAAAGAACTAGAGAGAATGGGAAGGCATTGGAGAAAAAATTGCAAGAGGCAGGGATGGCAAGTATGAGAAATCCTACTGTACTAAATAAGAGAGTCTGGGAGGAAGAACAGGAAAAGATGAAGATTTATCAATTAGAGAAAAGTAGGAATGAATTGCTCCTTCAAGGCATCCAACTAGCCTCGGAGGGTGAAAAGGTTGGCAAAATATTAGCAAATATAGTGAGAAATCAAAAAGGGAAATCATGGATAGGTGCAATTAAAGATAAAACGGGTAAACTAATCACCACACCTGAAGGTATTAAAAAAGTGTTTTGGGAGCACTTCTTAGAGTTATATAAGTCTAGGGTACAATACTCAAAACAAGAGTTAGATTTTTACTTGGATGAGATTGCCCTCAGTAGGATATCTAAATCCCAAAAAGAATATTTGGAAAAAGAAATAACGGTGGCAGAAATAAATCTAGCTCTAGGGAAGGTTAAATCCGAGAAAGCACCGGGTGGGGACGGGCTCCCCTTTGAAATATATAAAACCTTTTCCCAGGTTTTGGTACAAGAATTAAAGATAACACTGGATGAAGCTCAAAAACTGGGTGACCTACCGAATTCTATGAAGGAAGCAATTATCACACTAATCCCAAAAAAAGGAAAAGAACCAACAGATCCCGGCTCATACAGGCCAATATCCCTGTTGAACACGGATGTTAAAATTCTCGCAAAAGTCCTAGCGGACAGGCTTTCAAGGGTCATTAAAGGAATAATAAATAAAGATCAGACAGGATTTATACCGGGTAGAACAATATACTCCAATATAAGAAGGCTATTTCTCAATATTGAAGCCAACAGACTGGATGCAGGGGATAAAGCGATACTCTCACTGGATGCTCAAAAGGCATTTGACTGTATTGAATGGGAGTATTTATGGGCAGTATTAAGGCGAATTGGTATAGGGGAAGGATTTATAGGGTGGATTCAGTTAATATATCTAAATCCCAGGGCTAGAGTAGTGGTGGACGGGAGCTTGTCCCTGCCTTTTGCCCTATTTCGGGGCACCAGGCAGGGATGCCCTCTCTCCCCACTGCTATTTGCCATTGCAATCGAACCCTTGGCAACCATAATAAGAAATGACAAGGAGATTAAAAGTTTTCAATACGCGGGTGGAGAAGAAAAATTGTTAATGTATGCGGACGATATATTACTTTTTTTGCAAAACACTGGGGACCAGTTTAACAGAGTGATAGAGATAATAGATAAGTTTGGGTTCTTCTCTGGTCTAAAGATAAATTGGGGGAAATCACATATGTTATTATTAGGAGATAGACAATTACAGGGAGATACACAGGTGCATACTCTCAAAAAACACGAAAATTTAAAATATCTCGGCATACAAATCTCCGGAAACATAGAAGAATATGAAAAACTAAATGTCCTTCCCTTAGTAAGAGAACTAAGAACGAAAATACACATATGGAAACGACTGCCAATGTCAATCCAAGGTAGGGTAAATTTAATAAAAATGGTCTTTCTCCCAAAGATACTGTATGTGCTTCAAAATGCCCCAGTTAGAGTACCGCAGACTACCTTCAAACTATTTGATAGACTAATGGGGGACTTTATTTGGAAGGGTGCGATCCCTCGAATAAAGAAGGAAGTCCTTCAGCTTCCAGTGCAGGAGGGAGGATTAGCAGTCCCCAATTTGTTTCTATACTATTTAATAACTCAATATGGGAATATAAGGGTAGTTTAGATAGTCAAGTGGGTAGGCAAGAATTAAATAGATGGGGTTGGAAAGAGGGAGGAAATCACTTAGAGGTGTTGGAGTCTGGTTTTTTGGGTAAAAAAAATTCTGACAATAGGATATTAAATCTAATAGAACACGTATGGGGGGAAATTAAAAAGATATTGGAGATTAAAGGGTTTTTGAAATATACACCGATATGGAAATTTTTTTATTTAAAAGAATTAGAAACAATAAGGGACTATATAGACTGGGGGAAAAAAGGAATGATATATTTAGACCAGATCTTCGAGGAAGATAAGCTGAAGGACTTTAATACAATGGTGCTGGAATTTGGGATCCCCCATACTGACACCTATAAATATCTTCAACTCAGGAATGCATTGCGGACAGTGGTCCAGGAGGATAGGTATAGGAGGGAAAAATCTGACAGGTTGGATAAGTTTATTGCAGTAGGGGAAGGAGGAGGAACAACCACAAGGAGATATAGGCTTTTGATGGAAGGTAAGAGAAAAACGATTACAATGCTTGCTGTAGGAAAATGGGAAAAGGATCTAGATTCCCTTACAGAAGATAATTGGAAAGATGCTCTCAAAAATTATGCGACAATCTCGGATAGGGGCTCACATAAAATCTCACAATTCTTTATAGTACACAGATTACACCGATCTCCATGGATGTTGAAAAGAATGGGAGTGAAAGCAACAGATAAGTGTCCAAAATGTTGGGAGGAGAGAGCCGACTTAATACATTGCTTTTGGAGATGTCCCAAGCTCCATAGATATTGGACAGAAATAATGGAAACCGTATCTTTGCTTTTGAAGGTTCGACTGCCCAGAGATCCAATAATTTGTATCTTAGGGGCAACTGAACATTTGAAGCTAAATAAAAAAACACGACTGGTTCTGAATAAAGTACTATTCCAGGCCAGATTACTTATACTAAGGAAATGGATAAAAGTAGACTTACCGACAGCGGGACAATGGAGAAAAATGATAGATAATTTAATTAAAGAAGAACGAGTGATGAAGAATCATAAAAAAAGGTCATTAAATCTCGACCAGGTATGGAAAAATTGGCTGCTTTAGTGTTGGAGGTGTTTAAATTTCCTTTTTTTTTTTTTTTTTTTTTTTCTCGCGTCCCACGTGGAGGGTGGGGGGGGGGGGGAGGGAGGGGAAGGGAAGAGAAAAGGAAAAAGAATTGTAATTACTATGTTTAGAGCTAGAATAATGTGTTATCTCCATTTCTATGGATCTGCTTTGTATTCGAAATTTAAATAAAAAAATTATTTGGAGATAAAAAAAGAATAAAGTTGGGAAAAAGGTAGAAAGGAAATGGGGAAAAAATATAGTAGTAAAAGAATAAGGAAACTGAATAATGAGAGGAAAGGAAAGGGGAGGGGGAAAATGAGAGGAAGGAATAGAGGGGAAAGGAAAAATTCGTACCTGGGATTTTACTTTCCTTGAGTCCGGAGGCAGCACATATGGGTTAATAATGGGTCATCTTCTTTCTAGGACCGCCCACCTAGTAAAACAAGTAATCAATTAGTTAATTAAATTAATAGCCTTGCCTATAAGGGACCCCTCCCAGAATGCCTCGGCGTGTTAAAGAAATAGACTCAGACAAACATATGCGCAAAAGAAATTTATTAGGGAGGGTAAACTTGTGCTGCCTCCGGACTCAAGGAAAGTAAAATCCCAGGTACGAATTTTTCCTTTCCCCTATCGTCCTCCGGCAGCACATATGGGATTTTTATAGATCTCATAGGGAGGGACTTTCATCCACGGCTGCTGACAAAACCCCAGTACCAAAGGCTGAGCTCCTAGCATTGATGTCCAGACGATAGTGCTTAGCAAACGTCAGAGACGATGACCATGATGCGGCGTTGCAAATATCTTCAATGGGAACTTGCGCCATTTCTGCCCAGGATGTTGCTGCAGCTCTGGTGGATTGGGCCCTGATTGGAAAGGGTGGAGGAAGGGCTTCAAGAGAATAGGCTTCCATAATTGTGGACTTTATCCACCTTGCGAGAGAGTCCTTAGAAGGCAGTTGTCCCTTTCTTAGACCAGCGAAGAGAACAAAAAGATTTTCGGATTTCCTGAAGTCTTTAGTTCTTTGGAGATAGATTTGTAATGTTCTTTTAACATCTAGAATATTCAGAAGTATCTGTTGCTCAAATGATTCTCTATTCTTGTTAGCTGAAGAAGGCACTTTCGGCAGGAAAGTCTGAACTGTACGCAATAGGACTCCATCTGGTAAAAAGCGTACATAGGGAGATCTGGACGACAAGGCTTGTAGTTCTTCCGGCCTCTTAGCGGAAGTGACGGCCGTCAGAAATAAAGCCTTGTAAGAAAGCCATTTGAGATCTACATCTTGTAAAGGCTCAAAAGGTGCTGAGGTAAGGCTCTTTAGGACTAAGGAAAGGTCCCAAATAGGTGTAGGATCCCTATGCACTGGTTGCAGTCTTCTAACTGCCTTGAAGAACCTGAGGATTAGAGGCTGATGAAGGAATTTATTTTCTGTCATGGAGTTAATGGCAGTCATATGGGCTCTCAAGGTATTTGGTTTGAGACCTTTCTGAAACCCATCTTGAAGAAATTGCAGTACTGAAGAGACGTCAAGGTCATTGTAGCCAGAATCAGAACTCCAGGAAACAAATTTCCTCCATATTTTAGAATATTTCCTGTTAGTCGAGTCTTTGCGAGAGGCAAGAAGAGTATTAATGACAGACTGTGAGAGACCTTTTGCTTCTAATTTAGATCTTTCAACTTCCAGGCGGTAAGATGTAGACGGTCTAGACTCTGATGATATAGGCCGTTCCGGAGAAGAAGATCCGGACGTGGAGGAAGCTTCCAGAATTCTCCCCTGGACAGATGAAGGAGTAGAGGGAACCATGACCTCCTTGGCCAAAAGGGGGTTATCAATATTATAAATAGAGGCTTTTCTTCTACTATTTTCCGTAATGTCTTCGGAATGAGAGAAACTGGGGGAAAAACGTAGGCGGAAAGGTTCTTCCAACTCATTGAGAAAGCATCTACTACTGCAGGATTGTTGGAGATCTTCAGAGAACAGAACCTGCTTAACTTCTTGTTCGTTGCAGATGCCATCAGATCCCAGAACGCACAACCCCACTTGGCTGCAATGTTTTGGAAGACAATAGGATTTAGTTCCCATTCCGCTTGGTTGACTATTTTCCTGCTCAGAAGATCCGCTTGAGTATTCGAGGAGCCTCTGATATGCAGAGCTTTCAACTCCGCAAGATGTGATTCTGCCCATTTGAAAATCTTCTTGCATAATTGCAGAAGGGGCCTGCTCCTCGTGCCCCCTTGCTTGTTCAAATAAAATACTGTGACAAGATTGTCTGAACGGATCAGCACTGATTTCCCTGACACCTCGGTCTTGAACATGTACAGTGCTAACAGTACAGCTTTCAATTCTTTGTAATTTGAAGACTGTCCGATTTCTCTGGGGGACCAGAGGCCTTGCACTCACTTGTTCTGGAGGTGCGCTCCCCAGCCCTGGCCGGATGCATCCGTCGTGATGGTTACTGAGGAGAGAAACTGGAAATTCTTCCCTTTGATCAGATTGCTTGAGTGAAGCCACCATTTGAAGCTCTGTACTGTGGAGGAAGATAACTTCACCTTCGCCCCCAACTGGTAACGGCTGCGTCGCCAAGACTGGAGTAGATTCTGCTGAAGATCTCGGGTGTGGATATTCGCCCCAAGGCACTGCATCCGCAACAGCTGTCAGATGTCCCAGTGTTTTCATAACTCTGTGGACGGACTGTGACGGCAAGGATATAAGTGTCTTTACCTCCTTTTTCAGTAATTCCATCTTTGGTAGAGGAAGGTATAACTTGATGGAGACCGTGTCTATCAGGAAGCCGAGAAAAATCTTGGGAGTGGAAGGAATCAGATCGGACTTTCCCCAGTTTAACAGGAAACCTACAGACTGGAGAAGTTTTATGGTCTCTTCGAAATTATGCTGCAGAAGATTCTCTGACTCTGCAACGACAAGCCAGTCGTCGAATTAGGGGAAAATCTGAATCTCCTGAAGACGAAGCTCCACAACAACAATGACAGCAATCTTTGTGAAGACCCTTGGTGCAGAACACAAGCCGAACGGGAGGGCCTTGAATTGGAAATGCTTCGTTCTTTTCCCCATCCTGATGGCGACTCTCAAGTATTTTCTTGATTGTAACTGCATCGGAATGTGGAGGTATGCGTCCTTTAAGTCCAGGGAGAACATAAACTGATTCTTTCTGAGGACCGCAGTAATGGACCTTATTTTTTCCATTTTGAAATGGATCTTCATGCAACGGTTTACATAAAGGAGATCTATAATTAAGCGGCTTTTTCCATCGGGTTTGGGAACACGAAAGACTCTGGAGTAGACGCCTGAATATTCTTGATGAACTGGAACTGGTTCTAGGGCTCCTTTTTCCACGAACTCTTTTAAAAGCTGGACGATCTGTGGGTCTCTTCCATCGTTGAAAAGAAACCTGTCTCTTGGTAGATGGTTGAACTCTAGAGCATAGCCATTGTGAACAACATTCAGTGCCTAACAATCTGAAGTAATCTGCTGCCATTTGGGGTAGAAGAAAGCCAGGCGTCCTCCCACTTTCCGACCTCTGGCGTCAGAATTCAGGTTTAGTAGATCTGTTATCGTCGATCTTTTTTCTGGACTTATCCGCAGGAATCCAGGTTCTATGGTCAGATCTTCCACGACTGGAACGGCCTCTAAAGGTAGATCTCCTGGAATCTTGACCCCTGTAGGGACGAAAAAATCTTTTCTCTCTGCGTTTAGGCTGTGGAAAACTTAACGCTTTATCTTCCATATTGGCCTCAAGAAGTTTATCGAGATGAGAACCGAATAATTTGCCAGGTTCGAAGGGAAGGGAACACAGGTTACTCTTGGAAGAGGGGTCTCCAGACCAGAGTTTTAGCCATATGGCTCTTCTAACAGAATTAGCAAGTGCCATGTTCTTAGCAATAAGCCTTAAGGAGTCAACTGGAAAGTCGCAAAGAAATTCTGCCACCAGCTTCAAAGACGGTAGTTGCCGGAGTAGATCTTCCCTGGAGACGCCATCTTCGATGTCTCTGCCTAATTGGCTAAACCAAACCCTCAGAGCACGGGCTACAGGTACCGTGGCCATAGCTGCTTTATTCATGGAAGCGAGATACGTAGGGGCGTAGCTAAAGGCTCATGGGCCCTGGTGCAAGAGTTAGGCTTGAGCCCTCCTTCCCTCAGTGCTTTGTGTGTCTTCTTATGCAGCACAAGGGTCTTTGGGCCCCTCAGGCTCCTGGGCCCGATAGCGACTGCTACCTCTGCACCCCCTATAGCTACGCCCCTGGAGATACGTATGTAATCTCTTAAGCAGAGTATCCGCTTTTTTCTCCATAGGGTCTTTTAACAATGCTGAATCATCTGGTTACTGCTGAATCTACTCTGGCGGGAGACTCCCAACTTGTGGATTCCACAGGATCGGTCTTGTAGATATTTTTGAATCCTGATCCTATATTAATCCTTCCTACTGGTTGCTCCCATTCTTTATGCATTATTGCATCTAGGACCGGGTGGCTGGGAATCACAGGAGCCTTCTTTTTAGGAAAATAGAAGAGATTATCCTCCGCACGAGTACCGGATTTCTCCTTACTGGCTTCCATGATATTTTTAACTTCTTTTATTAAACGGTTCGTGTCCTTTTTATTAAACAAAAAATTATCTTCAATGAAGTGCGAATCTGAATCAGTAGAAATCTCGCCTTCGGAACGAAGAGACTCCTCAGAAGATGATGGGGATAAACATGGCTTCTTTGATCTATTCTTTTTAGATTGTTTGAGGAACGCTTTGAACAGAGACATAATTTTTTCTGTTTCGGCATCTGACGGATTATCTGGCTGAGTACAATCCCCAAAAATATTGGAGACAGACTGAGACCTCTGTTTCTTTTTGGATGGTGAGGAATCTTGCGTATCACGGAGACACCTGACACAAAGATCCTGCGGGAAATCATCAGGGAGCGGCTGCTCACAGGCTTGACACATCCTGTGTCTGCTCTTTCTGGATCTCTTTTCGTATTCCCTGTTTAATCCTTTGGGCTCTAGGCTTTCCAATTTATGGATCCAAAACGCTTCTCTTAATTTGAGGCGTTTGACTTGCGTCTGGATGCTGGAACATGTTCGATGACTTGAAACTTTAGTTGGGAGATGTTATGTGTTGCCTGATGGAAATGCCAGGGAACTGGAAGTAATAAATTCTGTTTCCTGATGTTTGATTTATGCTAGCAGATTCTGTTTCTGATGGTTTGTGTGGTTTCCCCCACATATACGAGGCCACATGGACATTTTTTTTTTTTTAAACAAATTTTATTGGCAGAAAATGACAATATTGTACATGAGTTGACGGAAGATGAAATAAAAAGAACAATTAAAACATTGTCAAATGGGAAAGCGCCAGGACCGGATGGCTTTCCGGGCGAATTTTATAAGATGCTGACCTCGGAGATAACCTTACCCCCGAAATCAATTTTCAACTCGATAATGCAGGGAGGGGAAATCATGCCTACGGGAAATACGGCCCATATTAAGGTCATTTTAAAACCGGGCAAAGACCCCAGTCTGGTAGGCTCTTATAGGCCAATTTCGTTGATTAATCAAGATCTAAAAATCTTTTCGAAGATTTTAGCTAATAGATTAGCTGATTATATGCCAGATCTGATTGGACGTCATCAGGTGGGATTTACCAAGGGCAGAGCAGCAGTTATGAACATTCGAACGGTTCTCGCTGTCCAAGACTATCTTGGCCAGAGTGGTGCCTCCAGAGACCAACCGGCCCTTCTGTCATTGGATGCAGAAAAGGCTTTCGACAATGTCAATTGGCAGTGGCTGCGCTGGTCTCTGGATGCATTTGGTTTTAAAGGCCAGATTCGATCAGCACTGGAAGGTCTGTACCGAAGACCACAGGCAAGAGTCAGCTTCCCGGGTTTTCTATCTGAGACGTTCCAACTTATGAGAGGTACCAGGCAAGGCTGCCCTCTCTCCCCACTCCTCTTTAATCTAGCTCTAGAGCCATTGGTCCGTTATTTAATACAGACTGATATTTTTAAAGGTATTAAAGTAGGAAAGCAAGAGGTAAAGTTAATTTGCTTTGCCGATGATATATTGATTTTTCTTGACTCCCCAGGAGATCATTTAAACAAGGTGTTGGACACCTTCCTCTATTATGAGGAGGCCACTGGCTATAAAATAAATGTGAGCAAAAGCCAGCTCCTATATTTACAAGGACATACTCCGCAATCAGACCTCAATCCTAGGGTGGAGATTGTTTCAAACTATCTAACATATTTAGGGATTAAAATAGGGAGGCATCCAACTTCTCTATATTCTCTGAATTATGACCCTTTGATTAGAAAGATAGGAGAGGAGCTGGAAAAATGGTCTAATCTTCCACTATCCCTATTTGGAAGGGCGCATCTTTTGAAGATGATTAGTTTTGCCAGACTTTTGAATCCGATACAAACCATACCCCTACTTATAAGACATCAAGATATAGACAAAATCAGAAGTGCCTTTATAAAATTTCTGTGGAAAAAAAAGAAACGCCCCAGAATAAGCTATGAAAAACTTTGTCTGACTAAATGGGAGGGTGGGATCCATTTACCAGATGTTAGAAGATATAATTTGGCAGCCCTGACAAGACATATTAAAGATTGGATATGGCACACTTCCTACTTTTCTAATAGGGTTCTAGAGGCAGAGTTGGTAGCCCCGGAAGACTTAGTGGCACTTTTACACTCTAGGATTAGAGACATGCCCCAAATGATAAAACGATATACCCTGATAAGAGACACAACAGCTGCTTGGAGAGCAGTCAGGAAATTGTATAAATTGCCTATGTACATCACCCCATATATGCCCTTGTGGACGCTCCCTGCTTTTCAGGCTGGGAGACAATCCTCGCTATTTCACAAATGGAGGGAGAAGGGAATCCACACTCTAAAACACATCCTAACCTCCACGGGACATAAGTTGATTCCATGGACACAACTTCAGACTCAGCATCAGCTACCATCATCACATTTCCTAGCATATGCCCAGGTTAAGTCCTATTGCATGGAGCAGGCAAAAGTTTTGGGAGACTCGGATAGGCTTGCTTGGTTTGAGGGCTTGATAGGCCGGGACAAATCAGCTGGTACATTGTCTGATTTGTATGGTAGACTCCAAAGTACCCATTCTATAGGGCTGGGCAATAAGGTATTTAGTCACTGGGAGAGGGAACTTAAGGATGATTCATTGTCAGCAAAGTTGAGGGCAGGGCTAGAGAGAGTGAGACAGGCTGTGACCTGTGAAGATTGGAGAGAGATGCAGTTCAAGATCCTTCATAAGGCAACCTATGCTTTTGATCTATCTTATACGGATGCTCCGGCGCATTATCTCAGAGCATGTCCAAAATGTCAGCTACCTAAGGCTAATCTTCTCCATGGCCTCTGGGAGTGTCCGTCCTTATCCCAACTATGGAATGAAGTAGTAAATCAGATCAAAGAGATTTGGAATGTTGGATTGGATCTCTCTCCTCAACAATGTATCTTTCATTATATCCCGATGGATCCGGATGGGAATTCCTCGCAGGTGATTGGAATCAAGGGGATACATGTAATGTTATTGTCCGTAAAGAAAAGTATTTTGAGGCATTGGCTTTATCCTTCGGTGCCCATGTTGGAGGAAGTGTTGGGTATAGCAAAACAGATAATGTACATGGAAAGGTTAGACACAGAACAATATAAAGTTAGAGCCACAAAGAATTTCTTCAACAAATGGAGAAGCTTCATCGTTAAGATACTCCCCCAAGACGAGATAAAGGAGCTGGTAGCCCCGTTCCTGGGCACTCAGTGGTATCTCTTAGAAAAAACAAAGGGTACGCTTGGAAGGCTAGACAGTGAGTGGCAAGAAGGAGGAGATAGGTAGTGGGTTATGGAATTCAGGTTTAGGCAACAGGGGACTCACACAATGTGCCATAAGGAGCTAATTTTGTTAGTTGGGGATATAGTTTTATTTTGATTTTGGGGGGAGGGGCGTGTTCAGCGCATAAAAATAATAAAAATGGAGAAAATGATTGTCTATTATTGCTAATGTCTTTTTTATCGAACAATTTGTGAAAATGGAAATGTAATGATGAGACATGTCAACTCATGTTAGCTAGGGCTTCCTCTGAGATCTGTGGGAGTCTAAGTTTAGATAATAACTCTTTAGCTCTATTACTATCCCATGGGCTTTGTGAGTATAATTTGGCATAAAATCGTGCAAAGAGATCAGTTATACTTTTCATATCTTGCAATTTCCCCCCTGACTCATCTAAGATATTGGTCAGACACATTGTGCCTCTATGCGTCTTAGCCAAGGTTGCCAACAACTTACCAGCCTTATTGCCAAATTTATAAAAAGTGGCAGCTTTTTGGTTTAGAAATAATCTGGATTGCGCCTCTACATAATGATCATATGTGTGTTTGGCTGTCACCCAAGCTGTTCTGTTTTGGTCTGAGGGGTCCTCCGTAAAAAGCGTGTAGGCTCTTCTAACACATTCTGATGCTCGCTTATAATGCTCCCTTATCTTCTTCCTTTTGGCGGAAACGTGTGAAATGATGCGGCCTCTCAGCACTGATTTAGCCGTTTCCCAGAAAAGGACATGCTCCTCTACATGAGCTTTATTATCTTCCGAAAACTCCCACCACCATCCTTTCAGTCTATCTAGGAAGTCTTCATCAGTGAATAAGTGGCTAGGAAGTCGCCATGTGATATCCTGACCTCTGGGGGTGATATTTGCTATATCAATCATCACTGGGGAATGATCAGATATGACCATGTCTAAAATCTCAGCTTTTTCCACCCTGCGCATTAATTGCTGTGAGGCTAGTATGTAATCGATTCTAGACCAGGAATTCTGTGCATAAGAGAAATGCGTGAATTCTCTCTCAATGGGATTGAAAAATCTCCATACATCTACTAGGTCCGTAGCCTGTAGAAATGGGTCAATCGAGAAGCCGCCTCTTGTAATAGATGATTGTGAGTTCTGTATTTGCCTACGATCTTCTTTAACATCCCTAATTAGCAATTGACCATCTCCTTCCTGTAGTACCTTTGATGTTAGTTCTTTAAAGTATGTTGCGTGAGCTGTGTTAGGACCGTATACATTAATAATCTTTAGCTCCCCTACATCTAGTTCTAATGTGACAGACACTAGACGTCCAGAGTCATCACTGTGACTCTCAATAATATTGTGACGTACCCTTCTGTGTATAAGGGTTAGAACCCCCGCTTTTCTTCCTACAGAAGAGGACCCTAAGACCTGACCTACCCACATACGTCTCATACGCCAGAAATCTGATTCCTCCAGGTGGGTCTCCTGCAGGAGGGCGATATCCACATCCAATCGCTTAAGATGCCTCAGTATGGAAATTCGTTTTTGAGGGGCTCTCAACCCCTTGACATTCCATGTCACTATTTTCAGCATTTTACAAAATCATACGGACTCAACAAGGACCAGACAGTGGACCCACCTGGAGGAGGTGAACTATGGTTTATCAGGTTTCCTACTGATTGAACACCATGCCTGCAGAGCAAAACATAACAATATAAAAACAACAATCTTTCCCCCCAATCCCCCCCCCAACGTACTCCTAGTGGGAGTAAAACAACACCAGCCAACATTCTTTCTGGACTTCACTTTTTTCGCCTAACTCTGTCTAGACTGGCTGACATCTAGAATATCAGAGTAACACATTTTATGGACATTTTAAAAGATAAATGACCAAATCTGAATCACAGCTGAAAAAATCGTGGATGGGGAGTAATTTGCCTGTTTGTGGATGATCAGCTTTAGGGAGCCTGATCCCCCTGCACATGGGTCTCAGCCCTCCAGTCTGGCACAAAACCTCAGATCCCAATGCTGAGCCCAGCTGCCTATTTAAGGACAGCCAGGTGCTGCCAAAACCCTGACCGGCACTTAAAGGATAACTGTCACACTTAGACCCTAATTTCAATTTTCATATATGTAGTTACTAATAACATGATATTCCAGAATCAGTTACTATTAGACGGACTTAACCCATATTTAATAAGATTAAGCCCTTAGCAACCGGCACACTATTCCCAGGAATGACTTTACCTGCCTGGTGATGACAGGTCGGGGCAAATTTCTAATCGCCTCTATTTTGTTTACTTGGGGTTTGATGACTCCACGCCTAATGACATACCCCAGGTACTTAGTCTCCTCTAACCCTATCACACATTTTTTCGGGTTAGCGGTTAGTCCAGCCTTCTGAAGGGAGTCTACTAAAGCCTGTACTTTGGGTAGGTGACTTTCCCAGTCAGTACTGTGGATGACAATATCGTCCAGGTAAGCCGAAGCATACCGACGATGTGGACAAAGCGCAATGTCCATAAGTCGCTGAAAAGTGGTGGGGCGCCATGCAGACCAAAGGGTAACACCTTATAGTGATACATCCCCTCAGGTGTGACGAAGGCAGTTTTCTCTTTGGCAACCTCCGTTAAGGGCACCTGCCAGTACCTTTTCATGAGTTCTAAAACAGAAAAGTACCGTGCTTGTCCAAACTTCTCGACAAGCTCATTGAATATGCGTCGAACTTAGAAAATTCGTTAAGTTTATGAAAGTCGTTGCAAAACCGCAATGTCCCGTCTGGCTTGGGTATCAATACTATAGGACTGGCCAAATCAGTTTTTGGCTCCTCAGTGACATCTAGCTGCAACATTAGCTGCACCTCCTCTGAGATGGCTAGTCGCCGAGCCTCAGGTACCCAGTATGGTTTTAACCGGACTTATGCCTGAGGCTCAGTGACAATGTCATGCTGGATTATGGAGGTGCATCCAGCAAGGTCTGAGAACACATCAGTGTTCTGACTAACAAGCTCCCTGGCGTCCTGAGACTGTTTAGAGGAGACTGTGGCAGCCGCTTCTCTTGCATCAGACAGAGGGGCCAGAACCTCTTCTCCTAGAAGTACAGGTTTCCCTATCTTTTCATGGTTTGAGTAAATTCACATGGTATACCTGCTTCGGCTTTCGCCGCCCTGGCTGGTGTACCTTGTAGTTTACATCTGCAATTTTCCTGAGTACCTCGTAGGGCCCCTGCCACCTAGCCAGGAATTTACTGTTACTTTTTTACTGATACTTTTATGTGGAGTGGGTTGTTGTTCCCACGCCTCTTTGGCCATGTCCAGGAAACCGTGAGGGTGTCTGCCATATAGAAGTTTGAAGGGTGAGAACCCAGTAGAGGCCTGGGGTACCTCTCGCACTGCGAACACGAGATAGGGAAGAAGGAGGCCCCAGTCCTTCCCATCTTTAGATACTACTCTTTTCAACATATTTTTTTAATGTTTGGTTAAACCTTTCTACCACACCGTCCGTTTGCAGTTGTTAAATGGACGTCCGTAGTTGTTTTATGTGCAGCAACTTACAGAGTTCCCTTATCACCTTGAACATTAAAGGGATCCCCTGGTCGGTCAGAACCTCTTTAGGTAGTCCTACTCAGGAAAACATTTCCATTAACTCCTTAGCTATGAGTTTGCCCGAGGTATGTTGCAGTGGCACCGCTTCCGGGTAACGAGTGGCGTAGTCTAGGATGACTAAGATGTGTGGATGCCCTTTGGCTGACTTCGGTCCTGGGCCTATGAGATCCATAGCTATTCGGTCAAACGAGACTACGGAAATGTGGCTGGGGGCTAGTTATCTGGCAGGTCGGGCAAGATTTGCAAAACTCTTCCACCTCTCTGACTATGCTGGGCCAGTAAAACCTCTGTAGAATACGATCCTGAGTTTTCTGCAGCCCCAGGTGACCCCCGAGATTGTGTTGGTGGGCTAGATCTTACAAGAGTTTGCGATAAGCCTTGGGGACCACCAACTGTTCAATAGGCTCACCCCGTAGTTGGTTTACCCGATACAACATATCCTGATGAAGCACAAAACGGGGAAACACTGACTCTGCCCCAGGTTGTTGTGGTTCACCATCTACTATTAACACATTTTCCCAAGCTCAGGATAGGGTTGGGTTCCGACGTTGGACGATACCAAAATTATCCCCGGAGATATTGAGGTCTGCCAATTCAGGACCCGGTGACAAGTCCTCCATGTCTCCCACCATCACACTTAGCGGGGTTGTCTTCCCCTCTTCCACCAAAGTGGCGGTCACCCCTACCGCTCGCCCTTCGGTCTCGGGTTCCCAGGGTTCTGGTCTCTCCCCTGAGCAGGGACACTCCGCTCGGGTTATTCTTGTCTCATGGGTATCGGTAATTCTCATAGCAGGCCACAGTGCAGGGAAGTCTCTCCCTATTATTAGTTCATAGTGAAGATTGGTGGCGACGGCCACCTCGTGGGTCCACCTGCCGGCAACCGTGGATAGAGACACCATAGCGGTGGGGTATTCTTTTGAGACTCCATGAATACACATTACCCCAACTTTCCAGCCAGTATACTCAGCGGGCCGTACCAGTGTAGCCCTTACCAGGGACCCCAGACTCCCTGAGTCCAGCAATGCCACTGCGAGATTGTTATCTACTTCCACCTGGCACAAGTGGTAGTTGTCTATAGTCTCTGGGGTACCAGACGCACACAGCTTCCTGGCATATAATGAGTGGCAGTAGCCATAGTTAGTGTCCACGGGCTCACCCCGACAGGGACAGTCAGTCCTTATGTGGCCAGGCTCCTGGCACCGCCAGCAGACTATCGTAGCCGGGTCCGTAGGGGGTACATCCCGGGAGGGTTTTGTTGGCACAAGTTGCCGGGGCTGGGGTGGAGATTTCTGGGGTTGGACTGACTCCCTTCCAAAAGAACCCCCTTGTAGATTCCTGGTAGCCTCATAGCGTTCCACCAGGTCCACCATCTCAAGGGCATTACCAGGAGACACCTGGCCGATTCAGTGCTGGAGAGGGTATGGCAAAGCCTTCCAGAATACATCAGCCAACAGACGGTCCAGCATAGCAGTGGAACTCAGCATGTAAGACGGCAGCCTTTTTTGCAACAGGTGTAATAGAACATAATACTGAGGCCTCGTGGGTTCAGCCGGGTTAAACTCCCACTGATGCACCCGCTGGGCCCGGACCAACACATTCACCCCCAGTCTTGCCAGAATCAACCTTTACTGTCGGGTAATCGGCCGCTTGATCGTCCGGTAAGTCGAAAAACACCTGCTGGGGTCCAGATGCCAGAAAAGGTGCGACGACCTCAGCCCATTGATCTTAGGGTAGCTTCTCCCTCATGGCCACCTTTTCGAACACCGCCAGATAGGTTTCGACGTCATCCGAGGGGGTCATCTTGGGGATCGCCGCACGGACCGATTTCCGGGCATCGTGGACGCTCTGGGATGCTCCTGTCCCTGTAAAGCCATCACATGTTGTAACAGCAGCTGGTTTGTTTCTTGCTGCTGCTTATTAGCCTCCACGAGGGCTTTCACAACAGCTTCCATGTTGTCAAGGGACACGGGTTGTAATCTCGCTGGTTTGATATAAGACATACAACCGTGCCCGGAAAAAAACTAAAATATTTCGCCCTTCACACCAGCCCCACTGCGATTGCCCGCATCTTCCACCAATTGTGGGGTTTTGCTCTGGTAGATAGGTTAAGCGGACGCAGTATGGAGGCAAAATACAAGTTCTTAACTTAAACTTCAGTGTTTATTCACACTTGCGGCAGTTGCATAAAACAACACATCACTTTGCAGTCTTTGGTGTTAATTCACACACAAATGGAAAGTTCAATTTGCTCAAAACAACATGTCACCTTGTTGGCAGTTCTCCCTCCAGTAGTCCACAGCAGGCTTTAGGGGGCTTGTTTCCCCTGCACATGGGTGTCAGCCCTCCAGTCCAGCACAAAACCTCAGATCCCAACACATAGACTCAGCTGCTGAGCCCAGCTGCCTATTTAAGGTCAGCCAGCTGCTGCCAAAACCCTGACCGGCACTTAAACTCCGGTCCGGTATTTGACCTCACCTGGCTGGAAACCAGCCCAGCCGCACATGTTGGGAGGAAAATACCTGCCTTCCCAGACAAAACTCCTCCAGAGACTCCCTAAAGGAGTTAACTGTACGAATAATTCTTGGGAGAGTTGTATTAGTGGGATTTATAAAAAATAACACATCATCCGCATACAAAGAAATCCGATCCTCTGGACCAAGTACTCCAAAACCCTCAATCATTGTATCTTGCCTAACCATAAGAGCCAGGGGCTCCATATGAATATCGAACAACAATGGAGAAAGCGGACAGCCTTGAGTACCTCTAGTCAACATAAAGCTGGGGGTCAAACTATTCAGTCTTGCAATAGCAGAATTATATAAAAGCTTAACCATACTTATAAAATTCGTGCCAAATCCCATCCTTCCTAACACCTTCCATAGGAACCCCCACTCAACCCTATTAAACGCCTTGGAGGCATCTAATATCAGAATGGACTGGGAATCCCCTCCGGAAGACTGTAAATTTGCAAAAAGTTGATGAAGGTTAAGATGTGTACCTTTATCAGGGATTAACCCATTCTGATCTGGATGTATAATTGCAGAAATAACCCTAGAGAGTCTTGTGGCCAGCATCCTTGATAGGAGCTTAACATCTGTATTAGGCCTCATGCACACGACCGTTGTGTGCATCCGTGGCCGTTTTGCCATTTTCCTTTTTTTTTCGCGGACCCATTGACTTTCAATGGGTCCGTGGAAAAATCTGAAAATGCACCGTTTTGCAGCCGAGACCGTGATCCGTCTGCATAAAAGCTTTTTCAGAGCTGAGTTTTCACTTCACTACTAATAATATCTCGGATGAAAAGATGGATGCCTATTTGGACTCCATAACTATTCCGGTTCTCACTGATGCACAGAGGGAATCCCTTAAAGGGGTTTTCCGAGTTATGAAAAAAAAAAATATAGCACTGAAAATCTGATATATAACTGAGTTAAGCAAGTTTTATGCAAAAAATATATATATTTCCTGATTTCCCTGGTTCTTTTCTGGCCCTTTGTTTACATGCAATAAAAACAATCTCTGCCCCTTCCCCTGCTCTGCTAAGGGAGTGGCTACAAGAGCTCCCCTGAGTGACATATCTGCCTGCTGGGAGACTCTACAGCATGTTGTATGTGTAGGACTACAAGTCCAAGCTGTATAATGACACTGCTAAGGGAGTGGATACAAGAGCTGCCCTGAGTGACATGTCTTCCTGCTTGGAGACTCTGCATGTTGTATGTGTAGGACTACAAGTCCCAATTGTATAATGACACTGCTAATACACACAGGTTCTTCCCCCTACCTTCTTGTGCAATGCTCTCTCTAGTATGTCAGCTCCTGTGCCCAGAATTGTCTCCTCACTGCCTGCAGAGCTGTGCAGCTGAAGGGGTTAAGAATCCTAGCAGAGAGTAGACGGCAGTGAAGGGGGGCATGGCCAGCACAGTGACATCTCGTTTACAGGCTTGTAAACGGCCTTTATCAGAGCAGAGAGAGAAGCTGACATCACAGGTCATGTGACCCTCAGTGAAATCTAAGAAACCAGGCACTGGAAATAAAGTGAGTGAATTGGAAAGCTGTATGAATTTGGAGGATCCACGGACATGAAAAAAAAGTCATTTTGGTGTCCGCCAGGCCGTGCGGAGCCAAACGGATCCGTCCTGAATTACAATGCAAGTCAATGGGGACGGATCCATTTGACGTTGACACAATATGGTGCAATTGCAAACGGATCCGTCCCCCATTGACTTTCAATGTAAAGTCAGGAGTCCCTTTTATACCATCTGATCGGAGTTTTCTCCAATCCGATGGTATATTTTAACTTGAAGCGTCCCCATCACCATGGGAACGCCTCTATGTTAGAATATACTGTCGGATATGAGTTAGAACGTGAAAACTCAGATCCGACAGTATATTCTAACACAGAGGCGTTCCCATAGTGATGGGGATGCTTCTAGTTAGAATATACTAAAAGAACTGTGTACATGACTGCCCCCTGCTGCCTGGCAGGTGCTGCCAGGCAGCAAGGAGCAGCAGGGGGCAGGCCCCCCCCTGTAGTTAACACATTGGTGGCCAGTGCGGCCGGCACCCCCCTCCCCTGTAGGTAACTCTTTGTTGTCCAGTGCGGCCAGCCCCCCCTCCCTCCCCTGTAGTTAACTCGTTGGTGGCTAGTGGGCCCCCCTCCCTCCCCTGTAGTTAACTCTTTGTTGTCCAGTGCGGCCGGCCCCCCTCCCTCCCCTGTAGTTAACTTGTTGGTGGCCAGTGGGCCCCCCTCCCTCCTCTGTAGTTAACTCGTTGGTGGCCAGTGGGCCCCCCCTCCCTCCCCTGTAGTTAACTCTTTGTTGTCCAGTGCGGCCGGCCCCCCCTCCCTCCCCTGTAGTTAACTCGTTGGTGGCCAGTGGGCCCTCCCTCCCCCTCCTAATTAAAATCTACCCCCCTATCATTGGTGGCAGCGGAGAGTACCGATCGGAGTCCCAGTTTAATCGCTGGGGCTCCGATCGGTAACCATGGCAACCAGGACGCTACTGCTGTCCCGGTTGCCATGGTTACTTAGCAATTTGTAGAAGCATTATACTTACCTGTGAGCTGCGATGTCTGTGTCCGGCCGGGAGCTCCTCCTACTGGTAAGTGACAGATCATTAGGCAATGCACCGCATAGACCTGTCACTTACCAGTAGGAGGAGCTCCCAGCCGGACACAGACATTGCTGCTCGCAGGTAAGTATAATGCTTCTACAAATTGCTAAGTAACCATGGCAACCGGGACTGCAGTAGCGTCCTGGTTGCCATGGTTACCGATCGGAGCCCCAGCGATTAAACTGGGACTCCGATCGGTACTCTCCGCTGCCACCAATGATAGGGGGGGGGGATTTTAATTAGGAGGGAGGGGGCCGGCTGCATTGGACAACAAAGCGTTAACTACAGGGGAGGGAGGGGGGCCCACTGGCCACCAATGAGTTAACTACAGGGGAGGGAGGGGGCCCACTGGCCACCAACGAGTTAACTACAGGGGAGGGAGGGGGGGCTGGCCGCACTGGACAACAAAGAGTTAACTACAGGGGAGGGAGGGGGGCCCACTGGCCACCAATGAGTTAACTACAGGGGGGGAGGGGGCCGGCCGCACTGGCCACCAATGAGTTAAAAACAGGGGGGGGGGGTCTGCCCCCTGCTGCCTAGCAGCACCTGCCAGGCAGCAGGGGCAGTCATGTACACAGTTCTTTTAGTATATTCTAACCTGAAGCGTCCCCATCACCATGGGAACGCCTCTGTGTTAGAATATACTGTCGGATCTGAGTTTTCACGTTCTAACTCATATCCGACAGTATATTCTAACATAGAGGCGTTCCCATGGTGATGGGGACGCTTCAAGTTAAAATATACCATCGGATTGGAGAAAACTCCGATCAGATGGTATAAAAGGGACTCCTGACTTTACATTGAAAGTCAATGGGGGACGGATCCGTTTGCAATTGCACCATATTGTGTCAACGTCAAATGGATCCGTCCCCATTGACTTGCATTGTAATTCAGGACGGATCTGTTTGGCTCCGCACGGCCTGGCGGACACCAAAATGACTTTTTTTTCATGTCCGTGGATCCTCCAAATTCATACAGCTTTCCAATTCACTCACTTTATTTCCAGTGCCTGGTTTCTTAGATTTCACTGAGGGTCACATGACCTGTGATGTCAGCTTCTCTCTCTGCTCTGATAAAGGTCGTTTACAAGCCTGTAAAGGAGATGTCACTGTGCTGGCCATGCCCCCCTTCACTGCCGTCTACTCTCTGCTAGGATTCTTAACCCCTTCAGCTGCACAGCTCTGCAGGCAGTGAGGAGACAATTCTGGGCACAGGAGCTGACATACTAGAGAGAGCATTGCACAAGAAGGTAGGGGGAAGAACCTGTGTGTATTAGCAGTGTCATTATACAATTGGGACTTGTAGTCCTACACATACAACATGCTGTAGAGTCTCCCAGCAGGCAGATATGTCACTCAGGGGAGCTCTTGTAGCCACTCCCTTAGCAGAGCAGGGGAAGGGGCAGAGATTGTTTTTATTGCATGTAAACAAAGGGCCAGAAAAGAACCAGGGAAATCAGGAAATATATATATTTTTTGCATAAAACTTGCTTAACTCAGTTATATATCAGATTTTCAGTGCTATATTATTTTTTTCATAACTCGGAAAACCCCTTTAAGGGATTCCCTCTGTGCATCAGTGAGAACCGGAATAGTTATGGAGTCCAAATAGGCATCCATCTTTTCATCCGAGATATTATTAGTAGAGCTATATAGTTCCGAAAAATGTTTTAGGAATGCCCCCTTTATTTTATCCGGCTTGTCAGTAATTATGCCCTCAGGTAAACAAATACTGAGTATTTTTTTTGGGTCCTGATTAGATATCATTTTAGCCAGCAATTTTCCTGGACGGCCAGATTCACAAAATTGTTTTTGTCCCCTGAAAAAAAAGCCTCGATTGGGCCTTTTCCAGGATAAAATTGTAATACTCCTAGCTTGCATTCTGCATTGCCCTTCTATTCTCCTTTGCTTAATTCCTGGAAAACTGATTCATCCCACATAGCGCAGCTGCCTTTAACCCCTTAACGCAAAACGCTGCGCATGTACGGCGGGAGATGCATTGCCAGAATACATTCCGCTGTACATGCACGGCGGTCTGATCGGGCGGGCATCGGAGCGGTGCGCGCCCGATCACTGCAGGGGTCCAGCAGTCCCTGGTAGCCGGGCCCCTGCTGTATCCGCCGGCATCACTGACCCCAACATAGAAGTGGTTTGCGGTGGGTGAAGGAGCGCAACGAGTCCCCACGCTACAACCGTAGTGCACAAACAGGCAATGTATTACAATACAGATGTTTTGTAATGAATTGCAGAGGGGATCAGACCACCAAAAGTTGAAGTCCCAGAGTGGGACAGAAATAAAGTAAAAAATAAAAGTGTTTTCAATAAAAAAATAAAGTTTCAAGTTAAAAAAAGGAAAAAACGCCCCTTTCCCCCTGATTTAAAAAAGTTTTCCCAAGTAAAAAAAAATAAAAAAATACACATATTAGGTATTGCCACGTCTGTAACTACCAGCTCTATAAATATATCACATGATCCATCCTGTCTGATAGACACCATAAAAAATAAAAACTGTGTCAAAAAAAGCAATTTTTGTCACCTTACATCACTAAAAGTGCAACACCAAGCGATCAAAAAGGCATATGCCCCCCAAAATAGTACCAATCTAACCGTCACCTCATCCCACAAAAAATTTGCCCCTACATAGGACAATCGCCAAAAAAATAAAAAAAACTATAGCTCTCAGACTATGGAGACACTAAAACATGATTTTTTTTGTTTCAAAAATGCTTTTACTGTGTTAAATGTAAAAAAAAAAAAGTATACATATTAGGTATCGCCGTGTCTGTAGCAACCTGATATATAAAAATACCACATGACCTAACCCCTCAGGTGAACATGGTAAAAAAAAGTGTCAAAAAAGTAATTTTTTGGTCACCTTACAGCACAAAAAGTGTAATAGCAAGCGATCAAAAAGTCATATGCACCCCAAAATTGTACCAATCAAACCGTCATTTCATCCCAAAAAAATAAAAATAAATATGGCTCTCAGACTATGGTGACACTAAAATATGATTTTTTTGGTTTCATAAATTATATTAGTGTATAAAACTTAAATAAATAAAAAAAGTATACATATTAGGTATCACCACGTCCGTAAAAACCTTCTCTATAAAAATATCACATGATTTAACCCCTCAGGTGAACACTGTAAAAAAAATCTAATAAAAATTGTATCAAAAAGCCATTTTGTCACTTTACATCACAAAAAGTGTAATAGCAAGCGATTAAACAGTCATACGCACCCCAAAATAGTACCAATCAAACCGTCATCTCATACTGAAAAAAATAAGCCCCTAAATAATACATTCACCCAAAAAACTAAAACAAACTATGGCTTTCAGAATATGGAGACACAAAAAATATATTTTTTCAAAAATGCTTTATTATGTAAAACTGAAACAAATTTGGTATTTTAGCATTAGTAACAACCTGCTCTATAAAAATACAAACTGGATTCCAAAAAAGTTGGGACACTAAACAAATTGTGAATAAAAACTGAATGCAATGATGTGGAGATGGCAAATGTCAATATTTTATTTGTAATAGAACGTAGATGACAGATCAAACGTTTAATCCGAGTAAATGTATCATTTTAAAGGAAAAATACGTTGATTCAAATTTTCACGGTGTCAACAAATCCCCAAAAAGTTGGGACAAGTAGCAATAAGAGGCTGGAAAAAGTCAATTTGAGCATAACGAAGAGCTGGAAGACCAATTAACACTAATTAGGTCAATTGGCAACATGATTGTGTATAAAAAGAGCTTCTCAGAGTGGCAGTGTCTCTCAGAAGCCAAGATGGGTAGAGGATCACCAATTCCCACAATGTTGCGCAGAAATATAGTGGAGCAATATCAGAAAGGTGTTACCCAGCGAAAAATTGCAAAGACTTTGCATCTATCATCATCAACTGTGCGTAACATCATCCGAAGATTCAGAGAATCTGGAACAATCTCTGTGCGTAAGGGTCAAGGCCATAAAACCATACTGGATGCCCGTGATCTCCTGTCCCTTAAACGACACTGCACCACAAACAGAAATGCTTCTGTAAAGGAAATCACAGAATGGGCTCAGGAATACTCCCAGAAACCATTGTCAGTGAACACAATCCACCGTGCCATCCGCCGTTGCCAGCTGAAACTCTACAGTGCAAAGAAGATTTCTAAGCAAGATCCACAAGCTCAGGCGTTTTCACTGGGCCAGGGATCATTTAAAATGGAGTGTGGCAAAATGGAAGACTGTTCTGTGGTCAGACGAGTCACGATTCAAAGTTATTTTTGGAAATCTGGGACGCCATGTCATCCGGACCAAAGAGGACAAGGACAACCCAAGTTGTTATCAACGCTCAGTTCAGAAGCCTGCATCTCTGATGGTATGGGGTTGCATGAGTGTGTGTGGTATGGGCAGCTTGCATGTCTGGAAAGGCACCATCAATGCAGAAAAATATATTCAGGTTCTAGAACAACATATGCTCCCATCCAGGCGTCATCTCTTTCAGGGAAGACCTTGCATTTTTCAACAAGATAATGCCAGACCACATTCTGCATCAATCACAACATCATGGCTGCGTAGGAGAAGGATCCGGGTACTGAAATGGCCAGTCTGCAGTCCAGATCTTTCACCTATAGAGGACATTTGGCGCATCATAAAGAGGAAGGTGCAACAAAGAAGGCCCAAGACATTTGAACAGTTAGAGGCCTGTATTAGACAAGAATGGGAGAGCATTCCTATTTCTAAACTTGAGAAACTGGTCTCCTCGGTCCCCAGACGTCTGTTGAGTGTTGTAAGAAGAAGGGGAGATGCCACACAGTGGTGAAAATGGCCTTGTCCCAACTTTTTGGGGATTTGTTGACACCATGAAATTCTGATTCAACATATTTTTCCCTTAAAATGGTACATTTTCTTAGTTTAAACTTTTGTTCCTTGATTTATGTTCTATTCTGAATAAAATATTAGAAGTTGGCACCTCCACATCATTGCATTCAGTTTTTATTCACGATTTGTATAGTGTCCCAACTTTTTTGGAATCCGGTTTGTAGCTCATAATCTAACTTGTCAGATGAACGTAAATAAAAAATATAAAAACAGTGCCAAAACAGCTATTTTTTGTTACCTTGTCTCACAAAAAGTGTAATATGGAGCAACCAGAAATCATCTGTACCCTAAAATAGTACCAACAAAACTGCCACCTTATCCCGTAGTTTCCAAAATAGGGTCACTTTTTTGTAGTTTCTACTCTAGGGGTGCAACAGGGGGTCTTTAATTGTTTCATGGCAAGTTAAAATTATCCCAGTGAAATCTTCCCATATGGCATTCCTTTCTTTGTATGCCCTGCCGTGTGCCCGTACAGCAGTTTTTGACCGCATATGGGGTGTTTCTGTAAACTAAAGAATCAGGGCAATAAATATTGAGTTTAGTTTGGCTGTTAATTCTGGCTTTGTTAGCGGCAACAAATGATTAAAATGGAAAATCTGCCCAAAAAAGTTAAATTCTGAAATTATATATCCATTTTCAATTAATTCTTGTGGAACACCTAAAGGGTTAACAAAGTTTGTAAAATCGGTTTTGAATACATTGAGGGGTGTAGTTTCTAAAATGGGGGTCACTTTTTTGAAGTTTCTACTCTAGGGGTGCATCAGGGGCAGGGGCGTAACTACCATAGAGGCAGACCATGCGACTGCTATGAGGCCCAGGGCAAGAGGGGGCCCAGTTGTGATCATGTCCTTTTCTACTGGAGGTGAAAACTTGGTCAGGAGTCTACCCTCCAGTCTAAAGGAACAACTTTTAGCAAATGAAGCAGTGAAAAAATGGCCCAATGGTCATTAAAAGGGGTTTAGGCGGAAACCCTTCTGTCTTGTGAGGGGGGCCTGAATTGATCCTTGCTATGGGGCCCTTACTTCTCTATGTACGCCACTGATCAGGGGGGCTTCAAATGGGACATGGTGTCAAAAAACCAGTCCATCAAAATCTGCCTTCCAAAAACCATATGGCATTCCTTTCCTTCTGTGCCCTGCCGTGTGCCCATACAGCAGTTTACGACCACATATGGGGTGTTTCTGTAAAGTACAGAATCATGGCAATAAATATTGAGTTTAGTTTGGCTGTTAATTCTTGCTTTGTTAAAGGAAAAAAATGATTAAAATGGAAAATCTGCCAAAAAAGTGAAATTCTGAAAGTTCATATCCATTTTCAGTTAATTCTTGTAGGGGGCTTTAAATGGGACATGGTGTCAAAAAACCAGTCCATCAAAATCTGCCTTCCAAAAACCATATGGCATTCCTTTTCTTCTGTGCCCTTCCATGTGGCCATACAGAAGTTTACGACGAAATATGGGGTGTTTCTGTAAACTACAGAATCAATAAATATTGAGTTTTGTTTGGTTGTTAACCTTTGCTTTGTTAGCGTAAAAAAAATGATTAAAATAGAAAATCTGCCTGAAAAGGGAAATTCTGAAATTTCATCTTTATTTTCCATTAATTCTTGTGGAACACCTAAAGGGTTAACAACCTTTGTAAAATCAGTTTTTAATACCTTGAGGGGTGTAGTTTCTAAAATGGCGTCATTTTTGGGTGATTTCTATTATGTAAGCCTCACAAAGTGACTTCAGACCTGAACTGGTCCTTAACCGCCTCCGGACCGCCTAACGCAGGATCGCGGTCCGGAGGTAGCTGTCTCAGGCAGAGTCACGCATCTATGCGTCATCTCGCGAGACGCGAGACCTCCTGTGAACGCAGAGGAACGTGGATCTACATCCTGCCAGCGGCGATCGTTTTTAACCCCTAACAGGTATATTAGACGCTGTTTTGATAACAGCATCTAATATACCTGCTACCTGGTCCTCTGGTGGTCCCTTTTGCTTGGATCGACCACCAGAGGACACAGGCAGCTCAGTAATAAGTAGCACCAATCACCACACTACACTACACCTCCCCCTGTCACTTATTAACCCCTAATTAGCCCCTGATCACCCCATATAGACTCCCTGATCACCCCCTGTCATTGATCACCCCCCTGTAAGGCTCCATTCAGACGTCCGTATGTATTTTACGGATCCACGGATCCATGGATCGGATCCGCAAAACACATACGGACGTCTGAATGGAGCCTTACAGGGGGGGTGATCAATGACAGGGCGGTGATCACCACATATACACTCCCTGATCACACCCCTGTCATTGATCACCCCCCTGTAAGGCTCCATTCAGACGTCCGTATGTGTTTTGCGGATCCGATCCATGAATCCGTGTATCCGCAAACACATACGGACCTCTGCATGGAGCCTTACAGGGGGGTGATCAATGACAGGGGGTGATCAGTGAGTCTATATGGGGTGATCACCCCCCTGTCATTGATCACCCCCCTGTAAGGCTCCATTCAGATGTCCATATGTGTTTTGCGGATCCGTGGATCCGCAAAACACGGACACCGCGGATCCGCAAAACACATACGGACGTCTGAATGGAGCCTTACTGGGGGGTGATCAATGACAGGGTGGTGATCACTCCATATAGACTCCCTGATCACCCCCCCCTGCCATTGATCACCCCCCTGTAAGGCTCCATTTAGACATTTTTTTGGCACAAGTTAGCGGAAATTTATTTATTTATTTTTTTCTTACAAAGTCTCATATTCCGCTAACCTGTGTCAAAAAATAAAATCTCACATGAACTCACCATACCCTTCACGGAATCCAAATGCGTAAAATTTTTTAGACATTTATATTCCAGGCTTCTTCTCATGCTTTAGGGCCCCTAAAATGCCAGGGCAGTATAAATACCCCACATGTGACCCCATTTTGGAAAGAAGACACCCCAAGGTATTTGCTGAGGGGCATATTGAGTCCATGAAAGATTGAACTTTTTGTCCCAAGTTACCGGAAAGGGAGACTTTGTGAGAAAAAAAATTTAAATAAAAATTCCGCTAACTTGTGCCCCCCCAAAAAATCTTCTATGAACTCGCCATGCCCCTCATTGAATACCTTGGGGTGTCTTCTTTCCAAAATGGGGTCACATATGGGGTATTTATACTGCCCTGGCATTTTAGGGGCCCTAAAGCGTGAGAAGAAGTCTGGGATCCAAATGTCTAAAAATGTCCTCCTAAAAGGAATTTGGGCCCCTTTGCGCATCTAGGCTACAAAAAAGTGTCACACATGTGGTATTGCCATACTCAGGAGAAGTTGGGCAATGTGTTTTGGGGTGTCATTTTACATATACCCATGCTGGGTGAGATAAATACCTTGGTCAAATGCCAACTTTGTATAAAAAAATTGGAAAAGTTGTCTTTTGCCGAGATATTTCTCTCACCCAGCATGGGTATATGTAAAAAGACATCCCAAAACACATTTCCCTACTTCTTCTGAGTACGGAGATACCAGATGTGTCACACTTTTTTGCAGCCTAGGTGAGCAAAGGAGCCCACATTCCAAAGAGCACCTTTATGATTTCACAGGGCATTTATTACACATTTTGATTTTAAACTACTTCTCACGCATTAGGGCCCCTAAAATGCCAGGGCAGTATAACTACCCCACAAGTGACCCCATTTTGGAAAGAAGACACCCCAAGGTATTCCGTGAGAGGCATGGCGAGTTCCTAGAATTTTTTATTTTTTGTCACAAGTTAGCGGAAAATGATGATTTTCTTTTTTCTTACAAAGTCTCATATTCCACTAACTTGTGACAAAAAATAAAAAATTCTAGGAACTGCCATGCCCCTCACGAAATACCTTGGGGTGTCTTCTTTCCAAAATGGGGTCACTTGTGGGGTAGTTATACTGCCCTGGCATTTTAGGGGCCCTAATGCGTGAGAAGTAGTTTGAAATCAAAATGTGTAAAAAATGCCCTGTGAAATCCTAAAGGTGCTCTTTGGAATGTGGGCCCCTTTGCCCACCTAGGCTGCAAAAAGGTGTCACACATGTGGTATCGCCGTACTCAGGAGAAGTTGAGCAATGTGTTTTGGGGTGTCATTTTACATATACCCATGCTGGGTGAGATAAATATCTCGGTCAAATGCCAACTTTGTAAAAAAAAAAAAAGGGAAAAGTTGGTTTTTGCCGTGATATTTCTCTCACCCAGCATGGGTATATGTAAAATGACACCCAAAAACACATTGCCCAACTTCTCCTGAGAACGGCGATACCACATGTGTGACACTTTTTTGCAGCCTAGGTGGGCAAAGGGGCCCACATTCCAAAGAGCACCTTTAGGATTTCACAGGACATTTTTTTAACATTTTGATTTCAAACTACTTCTCACACATTAGGGCCCCTAAAATGCCAGGACAGTATAACTACCCCACAAGTGACCCCATTTTGGAAAGAAGACACCCCAAGGTATTTTGTGATGGGCATAGTGAGTTCATGGAAGTTTTTATTTTTTGTCACAAGTTAGTGGAATATGAGACTTTGTAAGGAAAAATAAAAAAATTTCCACTAACTTGTGACAAAAAATAAAAACTTCCATGAACTCACTATGCCCATCAGCGAATACCTTAGGGTGTTTACTTTCCGAAATGGGGTCATTTGTGGGGTTTTTCTACTGTCTGGGCATTGTAGAACCTCAGGAAACATGACAGGTGCTCAGAAAGTCAGAGCTGCTTCAAAAAGCGGAAATTCACATTTTTGTACCATAGTTTGTAAACGCTCTAACTTTTACCCAAACCATTTTTTTTACACAAACATTTTTTTTTATCAAAGACATGTAGAACAATAAATTTAGAGAAAAATTTATATATAGATGTCGTTTTTTTAAAAAAAATTTACAACTGAAAGTGAAAAATGTCATTTTTTGCCAAAATATTGGTAAATTTCGATTAATAACAAAAAAGTAAAAATGTCAGCAGCAATGAAATACCACCAAATGAAAGCTCTATTAGTGAGAAGAAAAGGAGGTAAAATTCACTTGGGTGGTAAGTTGCATGACTGAGCAATAAATGGTGAAAGTAGTGTAGTGCAGAATTGTAAAAAGTGGTCTGGTCATTAAGGGTGTTTAAGCTAGGGTGGCTGAGGTGGTTAAAAAGTGGGTTTTGGAAATTTTCGGATAAATTTCAAGATTTGCTTCTAAGCTTCTAAGCCTTCTAATCTCCCCAAAAAATAAAATGGCATTCACAAAATGATCCAAACATGAAGTAGACATATTGGAAATGTAAAGTAATAACTATTATATGAGGTATCACTATCTGTTTCAAAAGCAGAGAAATTGAAATTTGGAAAGTTGTTGTATATTTTGATTCAAATTTACCACTGTCATGAAGTGCAATATGTGACGAGAAAACAACCTCAGAATGGCCTGGATAAGTAAAAGACTTTTTAAAGTTATCACCATATGTCAGATTTGAAAAAATCAGTCTGGTCCTTAAGGTGAAAAATGACCCGGTCCTTAAGGGGTTAAAGCCCTCCCTTTCTTCCCATACTCCCTTCTTAAATTGGTGATATTGCTAACAAGTAGACCCCTCACAAAAGCCTTAAACGCATCCCACACCAGTTAGATTTTAACAGAGTTATAATTAGCATCCCAGAAGTACACCGTCTCCTATTTCATCCAGTTATGATTATATATTAGGGACAGCCAGTAAGGATTTTATCTGAAGGGGGTACTACCCCTTCCCTATCATCAATCATACAAAGCTCAAAGGATACTGGCACATGGTCCGAGAGTGACCTGGCTTTGTATTTCATATATTTAATATATTTCAAATATTTTTCATTAATTAATGCCAGATCAATACTGGACATACAGTTCCAAGATTTAGATACACAAGAGTAAACTCTCCTCCCCTGTCCATGAAAACCCCAGACATCCACAAAACCTGACTTCTGTCAAAATCGTGCCAACAGGGATCCATTATTAGATACAGCAATATGACTATCTCCACCCAGAGAAGTCCAGTCTATTTTAGAATTAAGAACACAATTAAAATCCTTTTTTTCGAAAGTAAGACAGTCCGGACGTTGCTCTATAAATGTTAGTAAGCAATTAAGTACGTAAAAAGAAAAAGGAGGAGGAATATAAATAAAAGCTAGAATACATAATCTTCCAGCAAGTTTCCCATAAAGGAAAACATATCTCCCACACTTATCAATAGAGGATGCCTCGCAGACAAAATCAGTCTTTTTAGAGTAACTGGTGAAAGTTGAATGAAATGCCTGCGATACCCATCCTCTACTAATCCGCACCGTTGTCTATTCGGTAAAATGGGTTTCTAATAGACAGACAACCGCTGGTAAATGTCTGAACTAGATCAAACACTGCCTGTCTTTGTAGCTTATCCCCAAGTCCCTGTACATTCCAGGTCAAAATTCTTACAGACATATAGTCAACTAGACAAATTCAAAAATAAAAGATCCCCTTACAAGCCAACCCCTCCCATTATCCATCCTAAGAGACACATTGCTACCCACCCACAAAACCTCTATCCTCCCCCCAAAACCCCATTATCCGCCACTATCAAGAAGCAGACCTCTCTACTCAGACCATCCCTTCCCCTCCCCACTAATCCTGCCTCCGCCAAAAAGGCCATCACAAAAAGGTAGGGAAACAAGAAAAATACAGCACTACTCAAACATTGCTCCAGTCTAGCCAGTCGGTGACAAGGGCTGGAGTATCAAAAAAATGAGTTGCTCCATTAAATATTATCCGAAATTTGGCCTGTAGAAGTTTTTTAAAAGCCAAAAAACGGAGTCTCTTTTCTTGAATCTCTTTCGAGAAGTCTGGAAAAAAGTACAGTTTACTACTATAATATATTATGGGGAGACACTCCCTGACCCTCTTTAAGATCATGTCTCTATCCCGGGAAACAAGAATCTTTGCCAGGAGTACCCGAGGCTGCATTCCAGGAGTTGGTTTACCCCTGGGGATCCCATGGGCCCTCTCCATTAAGAATAAAGATGAGAAGTGTTCCTTTCCAAAATTATCAAGGATCAGAGACTGTATCATTCCAACAGTTTTTTTTTACTCTGCACCCTCAGGAAGCCCCAGAATTCTCACATTGGATCATCTCTAACTGTCTTCCACATCCAGAACTTTTTTTTTTGTAGATAACTATATTCCGTTCTTAACGTGGCAATTTCAGATTTTAATATTTTCCCTTCATACTCCAGGGAGCCAACGGTCTTTTCTATGACGGTGACTCTGTCTCGTATCTTTGTTACATCCTCTCTAATTAAAAACACGTCAAACTGGACTGCCCCCAGCTGCATTGAAATCACCTTTCCATTATTTTTGACTGTGACTTAAATCTTCTCTAATGGAGAGAGCTCCCCCATAAGAGTGTCCATTTCATCCACCCTCTCCCCATCTCCATACTGCCTCCTCCGATATTGATCCAGCAATGTTTTTTTTCAACGTTAGATCCTGCTTTCCTTTTTGTCCAGTTCTTGTATTTATATTTGCCGATTTTAAAAGCTGGTCAATTTTTACAGCCTCTGCAGATCTCTGTCTGTTTTAGACAACGACAAGTCTATTGACTGCCTGTTTTGCTTAGGACCCATGTTTTTCCCCCCTCACTTCCTTTTCTTTTTTTTTTTTCTCTTCCTTCTTCCTCCTTTCCCCTCATTATTTCTTTCCTCCTTTTTTTCATCCCTTTCTCTTTTTCCTCTTCTTTCCTACTGACTTTCCTTTTTTTCCCTTTCCTTTTTTCCTTCCTTTCCTTTTTTTTTTTTTTTTTAAAGGGTAGAAAGTTTATTATTTTTTCCCTCCTTCTTGTTTTTCTTTCCTCTTTTCTTCACTTTTTTTTCTTCTTTTTTTCTTCTCCAAAACTCCCCTCCCTTCTCTCCCACCTCTCCCGGTATAAAATATATATATCAATAAAAAAAAAAAAAAAAAACACCAGGTGAAGGAAAGGACAGGAGACAGCAACAACCCAATATGGATAGATCTCACCACGATTGCAGAAATACCAATGAAGGGGTTGAGGTCTATACAAACTTCTTTTCAGGGCTAAGGAGTCACAGGGAGAGCAGAGGGGCCTTGAGCTTATACAAGGTCTCTTTCAGGGCTGAGAAGGCAGGAGGGGGGAAAACATATTTAAGAAAGAGAGGGAAAAAAAGAAGAGAACAAACAGGCAGTCAGCGTGGGTTCAGGAGCTTGAGCCAAAACAACATGAGCACTGGGTACAGCAAGGCGTACAAACCAGGCGTCCCACCAGGCCCCACAGGACCCCAAACAGCCAGACTCAACAAGGGGCTGCGGCGGAACGGAGGAAGTAAAATCGCCACGTGTGATATAAAAGGGGTTGTATCGAATGAGACAAGACACCAATCAGAGCACGGGCCCAATGGCAGGAGTCTCAGCATCCAGGCACGTAGCAGTAGGCATAGGAGGGCTGTCCGAGCGGCATCAGGATCACGGAGGCAGATTGGGAGGAGGAGGAGGGCGCGACGTGGTTAATATACTTTGATGTTTCTCAAGGTGTAGCATGGCATGTAGTGGCACAACCTGTTTGTGAGCATCTGGTTCAGATCTTAGGTGCTACAAACCTAATGAGAATCCTTACTTCACACCTCGATGCACTGTGCAAATGTCTGGCTATGATTTTAATAATCATGTATGCGCAAATGTGCATCGGATATTCAGAATAGCCAGTAGAACTTTCTTGAATCAAACTAGGGTGAATCCAGGGACTGCATTATGTATAATAGCCACCAGGGGGCAAAAGTGGCAAAGGAAATTTTTTACTGAAAGGAAAGCCTATTGTACTTAGTGAAATATTGATTACTACTGTGCTGCAAAGTAAAGCTGTGTTCTGCATGGCTTACTTACTGTAAATTATTTATCCTATTTACATTTCCATTACTTCCGGCTTCTAAAACACCCAAGGATATACAGTATTACACGTTGGCTATTCAAATGAACTTAGACAAGCTGGGTCCATGGAGCGACATTCACTGTTTGTTTGCTGCTAATAATGAGAAGGGCTTTAAGTGGACTATCCTCTAGGACCTCTGGTTGTTATCCTTCCTCATACAACCCATTTAAAGAAGACCTTTCACCACTCCTGACACACCTGTTTTAATAGCTTCATGCATTTCCCATGTAATAACAATTCTAGAACATCTATTCTTATGACAATATGTTATGCCACTCCTGATGAAAAATAAAACAAAGGTGCAAGCAACAAATGATATAACTCAAAATAACAATTATCCTAACAAAAGCAAAGAGTGAAGTTCCGGTGGTGGAATGGCGGAAGGAATCAGGCAGACACAGTTGTAACTGGAAAACATTGGCATAACTGATCTTATTTGAGGCAACATGCTTGTGAGGTTATTAATACGGAGAGTGAGAGATGTTCCACTATATTAGATTGTATATTATATATCATAAAGGTCATGAAGTGTCATTCTTTTACTGCACTAGTACCTAACACCCTTTCAATGGCTGGTGATTTTATGGTTATATTTGTATACCATGAATTGAGACAGTGTTTGTTTTAAAGTGTATATCTACAGTACAGACTAAAAGTTTGGACACCTTCTCATTCAAATAGTTTTCTTTATTTTCATGACTATGAAAATTGTAGATTCACACTGAAGGCATCAAAACCTTTAAATAACACATGTGGAATTATATACATAACAAAAAAGTGTGAAACAACTGAAAATATGTCATATTCTAGGTTCTTCAAAGTAGCCACCTTTTGCTTTGATTACTGCTTTGCACACTCTTGGCATTCTCTTGATGAGCTTCAAGAGGTAGTCACCTGAAATGGTTTTCACTTCACAGGTGTGCCCTGTCAGGTTTAATAAGTGGTATTTCTTGCCTTATAAATGGGGTTGGGACTATCAGTTGCGTTGTGGAGAAGTCAGGTGGATACACAGCTGATAGTCCTACTGAATAGACTGTTAGAATTTGTATTATGGCAAGAAAAAAGCAGCTAAGTAAAGAAAAACAAGTAGCCATCATTACTTTAAGAAGCGAAGATCAGTCAGTCCGAAGAATTGGGAAAACTTTTAAAGTGCCCCTAAGTGCAGTCACAAAAACCATCAAGCGCTACAAAGAAACTGGCTCACATGCGGACCGCCCCAGGAAAGGAAGGCCAAGAGTCACCTCTGCTGCGGAGAATAAGTTCATTCGAGTCACCAGCCTCAGAAATCGCAGGTTAACAGCAGCTCAGATTAGAGACCAGGTCAATGCCACACAGAGTTCTAGCAGCAGACACATCTCTAGAACAACTGTTAAGAGGAGACTGTGTGAATCAGGCCTTCATGGTAGAATATCTGCTAGGAAACCACTGCTAAGGACAGGCAACAAGCAGAAGAGACTTGTTTGGGCTAAAGAACACAAGGAATGGACATTAGACCAGTGGAAATCTGTGCTTTGGTCTGATGAGTCCAAATTTGAGATCTTTGGTTCCAACCACTGTGTCTTTGTGCGACGCAGAAAAGGTGAACGGATGGATTCTACATGCCTGGTTCCCACCGTGAAGCATGGAGGAGGAGGTGTGATGGTGTGGGGGTGCTTTGCTGGTGACACTGTTGAGGATTTATTCAAAATTGAAGGCAGACTGAACCAGCATGGCTACCACAGCATCTTGCAGCGGTATGCTATTCCATCCGGTTTGCGTTTAGTTGGACCATCATTAATTTTTCAACAGGACAATGACCCCAAACACACCTCCAGACTGTGTAAGGGCTATTTGATCATGAAGGAGAGTGATGGGGTGCTGCGCCAGATGACCTGGCCTCCACAGTCACCGGACCTGAACCCAATCGAGATGGTTTGGGGTGAGCTGGACCGCAGAGTGAAGGCAAAAGGGCCAACAAGTGCTAAGCATCTCTGGGAACTCCTTCAAGACTGTTGGAAGACCATTTCAGGTGACTACCTCTTGAAGCTCATCAAGAGAATGCCAAGAGTGTGCAAAGCAGTAATCAAAGCAAAAGGTGGCTACTTTGAAGAACCTAGAATATGACATATTTTCAGTTGTTTCACACTTTTTTATTATGTATATAATTCCACATGTGTTAATTCATAGTTTTGATGCCTTCAGTGTGAATCTACAATTTTCATAGTCATGAAAATAAAGAAAGCTCTTTGAATGAGAAGGTGTGTCCAAACTTTTGGTCTGTACTGTATATATAGGAGTTGTTAGGTCAAAACATTCGGTGTTGGAGCCCCGTGACATGTTTTGTCCAGTGCCCCGAATGTTTATGCTGGTGGGATATACACTACGTGCAGAATTATTAGGCAAATGAGTATTTTGACCACATCATCCTCTTTATGCATGTTGTCTTACTCCAAGCTGTATAGGCTCGAAAGCCTACTACCAATTAAGTATATTAGGTGATGTGCATCTCTGTAATGAGAAGGGGTGTGGTCTAATGACATCAACACCCTATATCAGGTGTGCATAATTATTAGGCAACTTCCTTTCCTTTGGCAAAATGGGTCAAAAGAAGGACCTGACAGGCTCAGAAAAGTCAAAAATAGTGAGATATCTTGCAGAGGGATGCAGCACTCTTAAAATTGCAAAGCTTCTGAAGCGTGATCATCAAACAATCAAGCGTTTCATTCAATATAGTCAACAGGGTCGCAAGAAGCGTGTGGAAAAACCAAGGCGCAAAATAACTGCCCATGAACTGAGAAAAGTCAAGCGTGCAGCTGCCAAGATGCCACTTGCCACCAGTTTGGCCATATTTCAGAGCTGCAACATCACTGGAGTGCCCAAAAGCACAAGGTGTGCAATACTCAGAGACATGGCCAAGGTAAGAAAGGCTGAAAGACGACCACCACTGAACAAGACACACAAGCTAAAAAGTCAATACTGGGCCAAGAAATATCTCAAGACTGATTTTTCTAAGGTTTTATGGACTGATGAAATGAGAGTGAGTCTTGATGGGCCAGATGGCTGGATTGGTAAAGGGCAGAGAGCTCCAGTCCGACTCAGACGCCAGCAAGGTGGAGGTGGAGTACTGGTTTGGGCTGGTATCATCAAAGATGAGCTTGTGGGGCCTTTTTGGGTTGAGGATGGAGTTAAGCTCAATTCCCAGTCCTACTGCCAGTTTCTGGAAGACACCTTCTTCAAGCAGTGGTACAGGAAGAAGTCTGCAAGGTAAGAAAAACATGATTTTCATGCAGGACAATGCTCCATCACACGCGTCCAAGTACTCCACAACGTGGCTAGCAAGAAAGGGTATAAAAGAAGAAAATCTAATGACATGGCCTCCTTGTTCACCTGATCTGAACCCCATTGAGAACCTGTGGTCCATCATCAAATGTGACATTTACAAGGAGGGAAAACAGTACACCTCTCTGAACAGTGTCTGGGAGGCTGTGGTTGCTGCTGCACGCAATGTTGATGGTGAACAGATCAAAACACTGACAGAATCCATGGATGGCAGGCTTTTGAGTGTCCTTGCAAAGAAAGGTGGCTATATTGGTCACTGATTTGTTTTTGTTTTGTTTTTGAATGTCAGAAATGTATATTTGTGAATGTTGAGATGTTATATTGGTTTCACTGGTAAAAATAAATAATTGAAATGGGTATATATTTGTTTTTTGTTAAGTTGCCTAATAATTATGTACAGTAATAGTCACCTGCACACACATATATCCCCCTAAAATAGCTAAAACTAAAAACAAACTAAAAACTACTTCCAAAAATATTCAGCTTTGATATTAATGAGTTTTTGGGGTTCATTGAGAACATGGTTGTTGTTCAATAATAAAATTAATCCTCAAAAATACAACTTGCCTAATAATTCTGCACTCCCTGTATATATTTTTTATTCGGCTATTCCTAGCCATTTGGGCAATCCTACAGATCATCCCCCAACCCCCTTGTACTTGTTCCGGTATTTGCAGGCTGCGTGGGCATGAGTTCAGAACTTCAGTCACTTCGGTCCACAATTCTGTTCTGCGGGACGCAGCGGGAGGTCACGGTTCTCGCGGGATCATGCGCCGCAGATTAGAATTGAGGACCGAAGTGACTGACGTTCTGAACTCATGCCTGTGCAGCCTGCAAGTAGTGGAACAAGTACAATGGGGGTTAATGGGTTTCAACTTCTGTGATTTGTTTATAGTTGCAGGGTTTGCTTAATTTTAAATTAGGCTGACCATAGGTTAAGACGATCTGTGGAGTTGCCCAGACGGCTAGGCCCTTCACTGTAGTTATTAACTCTTTTCAGCAGTCCCCCATTCACTGAAGGGGGGACTGTTGAAAGAGGTTAATAACGACTGTGAAGGCCCCCCCCCCCGGTGGCGATGAGGGCGTGGCTTTACGTGGGCTCGTGCCCCGGATGTCCTCAGACCCTAGCAACGCCCCTGTTTTTATATATCTATATATATATATTTTTTTTATTATATGAGCATGTGTTTCCTGTTTTCCCAAAGGCGAGTTCTGTAGGATGTCTAGACTGGTCTTCGTGGTCCTGACCTGGCTTCTCACAGGTCTCTAGCTGTGGGAGCTAATAATTGCAAGTAAACTACCACAGCTCAAAGCATTGTAATGCTCAGCCACTCTATAGTCCTACACATGCAGTCCACAGGGGAGCCGTGAGGCTAGAGAAGATGAGGGTGGTGGTAGTACTCATAGTGGGATGTCCTGCTCCAGCACTCCCCCAGGCTGTACCTGTAGTTATGGGCGACACACCCCTTCTTCCCCTCAGGACATGCCCTGGACTTCGGGAGCTCCTACTTGCTGATGGCTGGGGTGCCCTTGATGTTGGATGGGTAGGTAGCGGGTTGTAAGGCAGCAGGACGGTGAAAAGGCCAGCGGATGATGGACACAATGAGGTAGGTAGTGGGTTGTAAGGCAACAGGACGGTGAAAAGGCCAGCGGATGATGGACACAATGACCAGGCCGTCATTGTGTCCATCATCCGCTGGCCTTTTCACCGTCCTGCTGCCTTACAACCCGCTACCTACCCATCCAACATCAAGGGCACCTCAGCCATCAGACACTGTCCCTTTTTAATGGTTCTTAACCGTACAAAGTCTGTTCTTCTCTCCCTCAGAGGTAGGGTCGTAGCGCAGTTGCTTTTCTGGCAGCTTTTCACTCAGGGATAGTGACAGTTTCTGCTTCAGCTACGGCCTTTCTGGTTTACACACCAGTAGCTATCACACACGTCCTTTCTCTTTGTATACTTTCCAGGAACAGCCCACTACTTGCAACTATTACTAAGGACTACTAATTAATTCCTGCCCATATAAAGAATTTTGAAATACAGAGTAAATAGTAAAGTCGCATTAGCTAATGTTATCAATGAAAATGCATGTATAGTGTACATTAACCCATGTAACAGTGAACCATAGAGCATTAGAACATTACCCCTTTAGCAGTGAACCATTGGGCCACTGCACATGCAGTATCCATAATAGTTCAAAGCTGGCATGTCCTCAGCAAATACAGTCATATAACAATAGTGCTTCATGCAAAATATATGTTTCTTCTTGTAAGAGGGGTTACAGACATTTTCAACCCTTCTACAGAGGACTGTGGCATAACAGGATTTCTAGTATCAGACCACAACGGTCAATCATTTACACTGCAGTCCCACCCACAATGAGTATAATTGTGTGCAGTGCTGAATATACAGCATTTCATGGATGACCTAGTGAGCAGTGGCATAAAAATCATGGTCTCAGAGGTGTGACTGGGCCTGGAGGATGCGGAACCAGTTGAGCAGAGAGCCTTTGACTTTTTCCCCTGCCATTTAATTCGGTAAGCTAAAGGCTACTGTAGGTCAGTGGTCTACCAAAGGTTTGGTGGTTGTATGAGCTCCCAGGAGATTGAGAGCATGCAGAGGACATCAGGCAGCATAATAATATTACTCCATCATGCTGTCTGCACCAAGCTGTTCACAGCAGGAAGTTTCAATGAATTAAACATTTTTATTGGTGCAACTGGAGAACATGTATTTAACTACTGTGGGGGCGTAAAGGGGGGCATTCCTCTTTTCTGGGGGCACAAAGTTAGGCAATAACTACTGAAGGTGCCGGAAAAGTGAGGAGTGGAAGATGTTTAATGACCCAGAGTGCCATTACCACCTCCTTTTGTACCCCCACTATCTGTATTGTGTGATCCTGTGTCATCTCTCATATTTATTGCCATTTCCTTGCAAGTGTAAAGTTTACATGTAATGTGCCTGGTACACCAGTGGGTGGCAGCAAATCTGTGCAGAGCTACTTAGCATGGAGTGGAGCCTTTTTGTCCATTTCAGCCCTCTCTAGAGAGGGAGGAGCTTAGCTAGTGATAGTGAAGTTCAGTCTAACCTACTCCATCTTGGGGAGAGGTCGAGTCTAGTCCATCCTCATTAGGGAGAGATTGTCTGTCGGCTAGCAGAGCACTTCCTGCTCTGCTAAGCCCAGAGGCCCTGCCTCTGAAGTCTACATGGTTGCTTGTCCCCTCCTGGGCTTGCATTGCCTTCACCCAAGTTGAGCCAAAGCTTGAGGTACTCTAAAGCCAGGTGGCAGGGTTTAAAATTGAGTGTGAGCAGTGCTGCTATATTCATTCCTCATTTTATATTGTTCTGTGACTTCTAAAATTGCAGAGCACGCTGATAACACTGAAGCCCCTATAGACGCACCAGAAGCCGTATGCAGTCTTATACAGGGACGAGAAGGGGCGGATACATTCTTTGCAGTATGTGATGAAAGGGACTATGTATACGTCATAAGTACTAAAGCTCTGGAGTCCAAAATTTTCCAGCTTGCCGACAAGGAGGTGAGACTTTTCTGGACTATCAAATTCTTGAAGTCTTACAAAGAGTGTGGACGGGTCCCTAGAGGACTGCATCTATTCAAGGACATTATGCAATATGATGATGACCCCATTTTTGTAGGGGAATGGAAGGCTGCCCACCAACATTTCTCCACACAGATCATGGAGCTTGTATTAGCCCGAGATGAGAAGGAGTATGCAGCTGTTAAATTAATAAATTAAGCAAAGCACGAGAGGAACTGCAAAAAAGACTGTTGGAGTCACAATTTAATAATTTTGAGAAAAGGTTGAATAAAAAGCTTTTATCGACACAAATGGAGATTAAAGAAAGAAAAAGAGATCAGTTCATCACAGACAAAAACGACTACGAACTTGACCATGTATTTGATTGGGGAAAGAAAAGGATGCGCCCAAAACGGATGCCACGTCAAAGACGTCATGATTTCTTGGCGACCGATTCTGAGTCGAGTTTGTCAGAGGGGAATGGAGCCAATCCCCCTAACAGTCCCTCCCCTTTAGAAAAAGTACGAGAAGGGGGCGTGGCGGACATTCAAGAAAAAGCAAAAGAAGTTTGCAAATCGACGAGGCGGAGGTGTCAGGTCTCTTGGCGACAATAGCAAATAATGACCCCATCCCGAATTACCATGTCACGGACATAGTGGTGAACCTTACGGGTTTAGAACTGCCCCCGGGCTGCATCCCACTCCTCAATCGAGGGCTGTGATTCAGCCTACCTGAGCCGTTCAACCTAGTCGACTTTGAGGTCGATCTATTCCTGTCTGTCCGTAAACTGTATTTGAAAAAGTTGTTCGCTGAATCCCCTCCCAGGGACACACCCCTTTTGTCAGGAGAGGTCCCAGCGACAATTACGGAAAATGACTTCCATTTGAAGGGCCGCTTTAGTGAGCAGGAAATAGAATGTATACAGTTCTTGGCCAGCATGGAGACAGAGGAGGCAGGCAGTAATGAAGGCCAGGTTGATAAATATGTAGGGGGAGTCAGGTCCACCTTCCTTCCTCACATGCCTGCTGGCTCGGCAATAGACCTGTTCCACAAGCGGGTGTTGCGGGAGATACGTGCGATGATCTATCCAGCTGCACCCCCTAATGTTTCAGGGGAGGACTATCTTGTGGTTAAAAAAACAGGACAACATCGTGATTAAGCCGGCCGACAAGGGAGGGAATGTGGTCCTGATGACCAGGGAATATTATGTGGAAGAAGCAGGTAGACAATTAGAGGATGGCACAGTTTACCAAAAGTTGAGAGGGGACCCCGTTCCAGGGATCTGTTCTAAACTTTGTGCATTAGTAGAGCAATATATAGCAGCCGTTTTTTTACCTAAGGGTATGACCAGTCGGCTCATTCCAGCTCATCCCAAAATCCCCATATGGTACTTCGTACCAAAAATCCACAAATCACTGACCCGACCCCCAGGCCGCCCTATCGTAGCCGGGATCGGGTCGGTGACGGAGACACTCTCTGGCTATGTGGACTAGCTCCTCAGACCACTCCTTGCAAGCACCCCGACGTACCTTAAGGACATGGGGGACTTTCTTCCGGGCACTCAAGTCTGTTGAGTGGCGGAGTGAGTTTAGCCTGGTGTCCTTGGACATAGAAAGTTTGTACACCAGGATCCCTCATGATTTGGGACTCTGGGCTGTCAACCTTGTCCTCAGCAGAAGTGACAAGGACACAGTGTTCAAGAACTTCATTCTTGAAGCATTAGATCTTGTCCTCACCAGCAATGTATTTCAGTTTGACGGGCAGTGGTACCGCCAGGTACTAGGTACTGCGATGAGCACACCTGTGTCGTGCACGTTTGCGAACCTGTACCTGGCGGTATTTGAAGAGACTTACATATTCTCGGTGGGTAACCCCTTCTTGCGGTCCATACACTTGTTCTTGCGCTATGTCGATGACATTTTCCTGGTCTGGTCGGGTAGCGAGGAGTCATGCCACGCATTTGTGGATTGTCTTAACACGTGCAACCAGATGAACATGCGATTCACCGTCAATTTTGGGGGTGGGTCGCTTGACTTTCTGGACGTGCGCGTTGTAGCGAAAGACGGTGTATTGCACACCACGGGCTTCCGTAAGTCCACCGCGACTAACTCGCTCCTCCACCAGGCCAGCTATAACCCGCCGTCGGTAAAAGGGGCCGTCCCATACGGACAATTTGTCCGTCTGCGGAGAATCAATGACACCGACGCCGGGTTTTTTAAGCAAGCAAGTGAACTCAGAGACCGGCTTTTGGACCGGGGCTACCCATCGAGGACTGTCTCAGCAGCCCTTCATAGGGCAGCCAAACTTAACCGCAACTCCTTGCTGATGGAAAGAGGAAGAGACAAGACACCATCTCGCTTCGCCTTTGCTTTTAAGTACAGTCCCGCTGCAGAAGTAATCAAGCGGGTTATTAATGAGAACTGGGACTTATTGAGAGGGGATCCCTCTTTGAACAATTTTTCTAGTCAGCGACCTTTGGTCACATTCAGAAAATGCCCAACCCTCAAGGATAAGCTGGTTAAGAGTGTATTCAGCACACCCCAGGTGGAGACCTGGCTCAAAAAATGCAGAGGGAATTATAAGTGTGGGCATTGTTCTTTCTGTGCACTAAATATATGCAGCAAATCGCTGCACATAGGAGGACTGAAACACGCAGTACGCGACTTCATCAATTGTCGCACACCCTATGTCATTTATGTTGTTTTCTGCCCTTGTAAAAGATTTTATATTGGAAAAACTATTCGTCCCCTCTTTGAGCAAATCCGCGAGCATGTCGATTCTATATGTTCAGGTAAAGGGTGTCCCCGCTTGATTGAGCATATCCGCACTGCCCATGATGCCCGTCCGCGTTGTCTTTCCTTTGCAGGAGTAGAACACGTCCGACCCATCCCCAGGGGAGGGGATCGGCACCGTCTGCTCCTGCAGAGGGAAGCAAGGTGGATCTTGCTTACTGGGGCCATGGGAGCAGCGGGGCTGAACGACAGGAACGACATGTCAGTTTTCCTTTAAGGGGGACTATGCGATATATTTGAGTGTCGTTATTTAGCAATCAATGATTTATCGATCTTTCAACCTAACTGAGATTTCTTGCTCCTCTAGTGCCCAGTGGTCCCTTATATATGTAGGATGATAGATTATTTATCACCATGGAGCATAATGTAGCATGATACTAACTCCAGTATTTATTCTTTGTACTAATTTGTATGCAGTTTGTCCCTTCCCACATTTTGATGGTTTTGATTGTCATTTACCTGCGGCGAACAGCTGTTGCCGATGGTCCCGGCTGCAGAGCGCCGCCCCTATAAAGCGCAAGGAGGCGCGATGACGTCTACAGCGGCCAGAGGAAGCGCAGTTACAAGCGCGAAACGGCCGTAGCCGCTACCACCTGCAACAGAGTGTCCGCCCCAGGATCTCGCATGTAACTGTTTCCGATGAAGAAATAATAAAGAAGTAACTGAATAGCAACCTTGGTGAGTGCCGCACATCCTTATTCATCTTCTCTACATTGTTGCGTACTCTAAAGCCAGGACAAGAAGTTCCTAGGATTATAAGTAAGACTACAGACTACAGCTAACCTAAGTTCCAGCAGAAGAGGAAGAGTTTGCTATTTATCCAGCCAAGTATAGCAGAGCTGAGAGAGCTACCACATAGCAGAGCTGTGATTGTGGCAGAGAAGTGTTTGCCTGCAAGGTTAAGCCAATACCTGCTGATGAAGTTTAGAAGCTGTTTGGATTACCATTTTATGCCAAGTAAAAGCAACTGTTCAACATTATTACAAAGTCTGGACTCCATTTATTCCACTTGTTCATCATCCAAGTTCAACTACCCATTTTTGCACTGCTTCGGACCACATCATGTCTGGGATCCACGAATATCCAGGTAGGAACACCGTGACACGTGTCTATAACATCTACAGAGACTGTAGACCATCCTGCACCACTCTGGCAATCCTACCTCTGCGTACCAACATTACCATCTACAAAAGGGAGCCTTGTGGTTCCGCTGCTTAACCACAGCTGACGTCACGTTTACTTGCTCTATAAGAGGGAGATATTTTGTAGAAACCTCCAAAGGGGCAAGGGATACCCTAGACGCTGAACCGGGCTGTTGCAGGTGTCTTTGCGTTGCACTCTACAAGCAAAAGTTGTGGCTGGAGGATGCCTTTAAGGCGGTTTGGGCCAGATGGAGAAGAAAAGGGAATATGAATGATTCAAATCATAGAGGACATGACCTGTAAGTCATTGCAACTCTATCGTATTAAGGCATATAGTTTGAAGAGCGTCTGTGTAGAACTGGTATTAACCACTATATGGTGACTGTAGGGTAATAATTTGGTCTTAGTACAGTTGTTTCTATTTATTATAAGTATGGTAGTATTCAGTCACTATGTAGTGGAAATTCAGACCTCCCAAGTGTCCCTCTTTTGGAGGCGCAGTCCCTTTTTTTGACCTAAGTCCCTCTGTCCCTCTTTTCGACATAAATGTCCCTCTTTATTTATCTGAGGTATAGATTTTCATTGCTGCATTTACTATATTTATGCAGAAAGTTTTGGTCTGGTTTCTATCTGTATATTAGAGTCCACCTTGTATATTATTTCATTATGTGATGCAATTTGAATTTTAGAAATTTCTATATTCAGATCATTTTATAAGAGAAAACTATTGAAGTGTATAGATATGCAGGAAAAATGAATTTTCAAGCAATGAACCATAAGTGTCCCTCTTTGAATATGGTAATTTGTGTTCATGGTCTAGTGCTATTATTTGGGCAGTATTATTATTGGCCATGGCTTACTGGGTTTTCTTCAGTAACAGTATGGTGATACTTCTTGTTATTAGTGGTATTGTTTGTTAAAACTGTATGATTGTCTTATTTAGAGGTATATTATTAGTAGTGTTGAGCGAATTGAAGTATTTTAGGAAAAATTCAATTCACAGCGAGGCTGAATTTCCTTGTGCTTCGTGTTAACGAATCAATTTTCCCTGCAATGGCGGTAAAAATAAAAAAAAATCATACTCACCTCATCAGTTTGAGCGCGAAGAGGCTGTGGTCATCTTGCTTGAGGATCCTGCGTGAAATCTTGTGTGCGGTCATGTATGACATCAGCACGCCGGCCATCATGAGGAAGTCATCACGCACCGCACAAGATTTCGTGCTGGATCTTAAAGCAAGATGGCCATGGTGGCCTCTTAGGTGAGTCCAAATAAAAAAATGTTTTAACTGATCAACCCCTAAAAGGCCTTAAAGGGGTTATACGTGGCTGGAAATGTCCCCCCATACGCCTGAGCCCCTCACACTGATTCTATTTACCTGGCTCACCGCTACCTGCATCGCTCCTGGTCCCCGCACTGCCGCAGCAGCCAATGGCAGGCGGTGACAAGCCTCCCTAGCATCACGGGTGACATATGGGGGGGGGCATTTCCAGCCTCAGATAACCCCTTTAATATTCATCTCAGATCCAGCAATTAGCGATGAACGTGGCATCTGAGGAGTTCAATGACAGGGGCAGCGGAATCGCTGTTCCCAGTCATTTACGCCCGCTACTTTCAAAGAAATGTGCTTCATGGCAAAGTATTTTGTCACAAAGCGAATTCTTTTTATAAAATTTGGCGAAGTAGCTGACTCAAATTTTTAAGAACTTCGCTCATCTCTAATTATTATATTCAGAAAGTTCTATTTTTTGGGTCAGGCAGATGACATATATAGGCCCTAGCAAAGCTGCTTGGCCTTGCACATCTTGAACAACATGCTAGTGAGGAGGCCCAGGTCCAAGATTTGTCCTAGGGCCATAGGATGCTTTTACACCCCTGCTAAAGAGGTTACTTGAGGGCTGGAGTTAAATAACACTGCATTACATCGGTGGCAGATCACCTGAAAATAACTGGATTCACTGACATCAATAAAGTATGTATTTGGAGTAGGTGACTTTAGGAAACACAATTTTATTTCATAAAATGAAGGAAAATCTGCTATCCTTATAGTTCCCCTTTCCAATGCAGCAGAACGTGACTTTGACACAAATCTTTAGTTGATTATGGTAAATATAATGATGTAAATTACCTACTGGAATAAAAATTCCTGTTGCCGGGCAACCTGATGTATTTGATGTTAATATTCTATTCTAATAATATTTGAAACGTCACATAAATGCCATCAATAAGCTGCATCAACATTGTTAGCGTCTTCCATCTCACGGTATGTTACTTTGCACATGCTTTATGGTCTTAAATTAGAATTTTAATGAGATGCTTAATTTACATATACAGTATATAGAAAATCACCAAACAAAAAAAAATTGCGACAATTGGAGGCAAATACGCAAAAATAATTATTCTCCAGTTTGTTAGGTTTTCTTATGTACTCTACATACATCATGGATATGTCACTGATACAAGAGAAGGTTTACATTGGATTTTCACTCATAGCAAGTGAATACTGTAGGGTGTTACTGGTCGACGGGGGTCTAACCACAGCAATCTCACTTTGGCGCTGTGCATGTAAGGGGTATGACTAGCGCCACCCTACCTGAGATGTTATTGTGGACAGTGGGGCACATGTACAAAGACTCTCCCATGTACAAAGACTCTCCCATTCTTGTCTAATACAGGCCTCTAACTGTTCAATCGTCTTGGGCCTTCTTTGTTGCACCTTCCTCTTTATGATGCGCCAAATGTTCTCTATAGGTGAAAGATCTGGACTGCAGACTGGCCATTTCAGTACCCGGATCCTTCTCCTACGCAGCCATGATGTTGTGATTGATGCAGAATGTGGTCTGGCATTATCTTGTTAAAAAATGCAGGGTCTTCCCTGAAAGAGATGACGTCTGGATGGGAGCATATGTTGTTCTAGAACCTGAATATATTTTTCTGCATTGATGGTGCCTTTCCAGACATGCAAGCTGCCCATGCCACACGCACTCATGCAACCCCATACCATCAGAAATGCAGGCTTCTGAACTGAGCGTTGATAACAACTTGGGTTGTCCTTGTCCTCTTTGGTCCGGATGACATGGCGTCCCAGATTTCCAAAAAGAACTTCGAATCGTGATTCGTCTGACCACAGAACAGTCTTCCATTTTGCCACACTCCATTATAAATGATCCCTGGCCCAGTGAAAACGCCTGAGTTTGTGGATCTTGCTTAGAAATGGCTTCTTCTTTGCACTGTAGAGTTTCAGCTGGCAACGGCGGATGGCACGGTGGATTGTGTTCACTGACAATGGTTTCTGGAAGTATTCCTGAGCCCATTCTGTGATTTCCTTTACAGTAGCATTCCTGTTTGTGGTGCAGTGTCGTTTAAGGGCCCTGGGCTGGGTAACACCTTTCTGATATTGCTCCACTATCTTTCTGCGCAACATTGTGGGAATTGGTGATCCTCTACCCATCTTGGCTTCTGAGAGACACTGCCACTCTGAGAAGCTCTTTTTATACCCAATCATGTTGCCAATTGACCTAATTAGTGTTAATTGGTCTTCCAGCTCTTCGTTATGCTCAAATTTTTCTTTTTCCAGCCTCTTATTGCTACTTGTCCCAACTTTTTTGGGATTTGTTGACACCGTGAAAATTTGAATCAACGTATTTTTCCTTTAAAATGATACATTTACTCGGATTAAACGTTTGATCTGTCATCTACGTTCTATTACAAATAAAATATTGACATTTGCCATCTTCACATCATTGCATTCAGTTTTTATTCACAATTTGTTTAGTGTCCCAACTTTTTTGGAATCCGGTTTGTAAATCGCATCACATGTGGTTGTGGTATTCAATAAGTTGGGAAAGCTGTTTGAGAGTTCAGGCATCGGAATTGGGGAACATCTGGGGAACATCTGCAATGACAATGATACCCCCATTGCGAGACATGTGAGATCAGTCCATTAGGCTAACCCCAATGTCCTTAAGTTCCAAGGGATTGAGGCAGTACGACGGTCACCACAAGGTGGCAATTTTAATAACCTGGTACTGAAGAAAGAAGAACAATGGATATTCAGGATAAGAACAGTTAAACCACTTGGTTTGAATGATCAAATCTCTTTTGCGTTCTTCATTGAATAGTTATTCCTCTTTTGGATATTTCATTATAAGACCCTTCGGTGTCTCTGGGACTAAGAGACCACCAGATCTATGATTTATATTATTTACTCCCATTGGTGTTAATTAACCATTGGCGGCATCTCTATATCAAGTAATATAGAATATATATTCCTCTACCCTCTTGTAAATGTTTTATTACAAGATCCTCTGGCGCCTCTGACTCTGAGGGACCATGGATCTAAGATTTGCATTGTTAACCCAGTTGGTGTTGAATAATCATCAACAGCATCTTAATATTTTCTTCAATGTAGAACATATAGTAATGCCGGACATTTGGCATATGTTCTATACATTTTTTTTTAGATAATTAACTCCTATATCAGCCTTCCTTACTGCATTAGGGTGATACTATGATCCGTCCCTTGCTTCATACTCTCCATATATGCTCGCTTAGGTGAGATGATGATCCGCCTCCCCTATATATGTAAGTATCGACCGATCCTGGAACATCATTTGCAGCGCTATGACTAGGGGTGTGACCAGATCGAAGTCTCTGCCTTGGCTCGCAGAGCTTGTGCCAGTGCCGGATGCTATCAGTTGGGGTCGTACTCTGCACATTGTATCTATTCTGTATCAATTTTGTTTTTAATTGTGAGGCTTTACACCATCAGTATGGGCCACCATATGCCTGATTCTCCCTATGTTTATTCTGTTTCTGATCGCTCCTGATGATACAGAGGATTTCTGTTGAAATGCGTCAAGAAATTAACCGTACAGTTTAGTTAGCGGTAGTTAATTTTTAGTTGCAAGTGCCTCTCTGACTGTGCTGACTTATAATAGGTAATATATAGATTTTTCCAGCCTATTGCCAGTCACAGTCCTGGCACTACTGTTTTTTCCCAAAATTGGGGTTGTATTTAGAGGAGATAGTTGTCTTTACCACCCCTATGGACTACATGAAGTGTGACCAACGCTGAGGTTATCGGCCTGTGATACATTAGGGTAACCCTGCCCCGAATTTTTAATACACACTTACACAGAGAATACTATCAATCACTGATAACACCTCCCCTTATACACCTATCTGTGACTGACACCCATCTCTATACACACACTTACCCAGAGAATACTATCAATCACTGGATAACACCCCCTCTGTATGTACAGCTATCAGTGACTGACAGCTATCTCTGTGTATACACTTACACAGAGAATATTATCAATCACTAATAAAATCTCTCCATGTACGGCTATCAGTGACTGACAGCTATCTCTGTATACACACTTAAACAGAGAATGCTATCAATCACTGATAACACCTCCCCTGTGTACAGCTATCAGTGACGGTCAGCTATCTCTGTATACACACTTACACAGAGAATTCTATCACTGATAACACCTCCCCGTGTACAGCTATCAGTGACTGACCGCTATCTCTGTATACACACTTACACAGAGAATACTATCAATCACTAATAACACCTCCCTGTGTACAACTATCAGTGACTGGGAGTTATCTCTGTATACACACTTACACAGGGAATACTATCAATCACTAATAGCAGTTCCCTGTGTACAGCTATCAGTGACTGACAGCTATCTCTGTATACACAGAGAATAGTATCAATCACTAATAACACCTCCCTGTGTACAACTATTAGTGACTGACAGCTATCTCTGTATACACACTCACACAGAGCATAATATCAATCACTGTTAACACCTCCCCTGTGTACAGCTATCCGTCACTGACAGCTATCTCTGTATATACACTTACACAGATAATGCTATCAATCACTGATAACACCTCCCCTGTGTACAGCTATCAGTGATTGACAGCTATCTCTGTATACACACTTACACAGAGAATGCCATTAATCACTGATAACACCTCCCTGTGTACAGCTATCTGTGACTCACACCCATCTCTATACACACACTTACACAGAGAATACTATCAATCACTGATAACACCTCCCCTGTGTACAGTTATTAGTGACTGACAGCTATCTCTGTATACACACTTACACAGAGAATACTATCAATCACTGATAACACTTCCCTGTGAACAGCTATCGGTAACTGACAGCTATCTCTGTATACACACTTATACAGAGAATGCTAAAAAATCTCTGATAGCACCTCCCCTGTGTACAGCTATCAGTAACTGACAGCTATCTCTGTATACACACTTACACAGAGAATACTATCAATCACTGATAACACTTCCCTGTGTACAGCTATCAGTAACTGACAGCTATGTCTGTATACACACTTACACAAAGAATTATATCAATCACTGATAACACCTCCTCTGTGTACAGCTATCAGTGAAACCCTCTTCTCTGGAATTTGGGAGATAATTCAAAGGGCCTCCATGTATGTCAGCGTCGTTCAAACTGATTCCTTTACAATGCATCAGAGAGAAAGAAAGATATAAATACAACGGGGGTCATTTATTATTAGATCAGGGGCGTTGCTAGGGTCTCAAAAGACTCGAGGCCCAAGCCCCAATGAATATGGCCCAGTTTTCTAAGTTGCCACCCCTCTCCCCACACACACTGCATTTTTCTGTACTAGCTATACAGCAGCACATACCTGTAACATCCAGAGCCTCCCAGGTGACATCTCCTCTGATGTAGATCTTCTCTGTCATCATCTTCTTCATTTGGTTCATACAACTTCTTTCAGCCGCTCCTTGTCTCTGCAGAGTGTGACACATGGACTCCTAATATTTCCTAATATTTCTATCATCATTCTCCAACCTGGAGTCCCCACAGTGTTATCCTGCTGCTCGCTGTGCTCCCCAATACCCCCAAATACTATCCTGAAGAAAAATTTGTGCCCCCATAGTAATACTGCCCCCTACAGTGCCCCAACCGTGATAACACTCCCCAAAAGTGCCCCCACTGGTAGAAGAGCCTTCCAGTATTAATAATACCCTCACAGAGCCCCCAGTAGAAATAAAGCCCCCTATTGTTCCCCCAGTGGTAATAAAGCTCTCTACAGACCCCTCAGCAGTAATAATAAGGTCCCCAAAGTGCTTTTAGTAGAAATAAGGCTGCTCTATAAGTCCCTTCTATAGAGCCCCCAGTAGAAATAAGAACACCTATAATGTCCTGGATTTGCAGTGCCCCCTGTAGTTATATTCTATCCACCATACAGTCCCATGTAAATAACATCACACCATCTCTTCTGCCCCCTCCAAAATACAGCCCCATGTAAATAACATCACTTTCCCCGCTTCAACCCCTCCAACATACAGTCCCATGTAAATAGCATCACCCCCTCCCCAGCCGTCTCCAACATGCAATCCCATGTAAACATCAACCCCTCAACATTCAGTCCCATGTAAATAGCATCATTCCCCCCCACCAGCCACATTCAACATACATTCCCATGTAAATAACATCGCCCCCTCAACATTCAGTCCAATGTAAATAACATCACTCCCTCCCACAGCCCCCTCTGACATAAAGTCCCATGTAAATAATATAACTCCCTCCCACAGCCGCATTCAACATACAGTCCCATATAAATAACATCACTCTGCCTCAGCCTCTCCAACATACAGTCCCATATAAATAACATCACTCCCTCCTACAGCCACTATCAACATCCAGTCCCATGTAAATAACATGACCCCCTCCCCTGACATTAGAGATGACGGAGTAGGCAGCAACAGCGGGGACCAATCTCCTTGGGCTGATCTGGGTACTGTCGTCAGACCGCTGGGTGGTGGCCGTTGCTACCTCATCCAATACCAAGAATGGCTGCGCAGTGCGCATTGGTAAGGTCTGGGAATGAATGGGAAAATAATTCCTCTGACTCGAGTGGAGGGGCTATGGTGGTGGTGTCTTTGGGGGTGCACACAGCAGAGAGTGAGGAGGGTGCATATACAGAGGATGAGGAGGGTGCAGAAGCGGAAGGCTGAGTGAGCGACTCAAACCAACTCTGGTGCGTCCTTTGACGTAACCGCACGCACCTTCTGCAACTTCCCACTTAGGCTCTGGCCTGGTGCACCTGCCCTACCCCTACCACCCCTGCGGAACGGCTTGCCTCTTCCTCTGCCTGTTATTTTCAAAATGACCCTGTGCCAAAGTCCCTAGAGAAGAGCAGAATTTGTGGAAGCAGGTATATTGCAAGCCTCAATCAGTGTTTGGTGGAAGCTGGTATATCAAACCCCTAATCAGTATTTTGTGTAAGCAGGTGTATCGCAGGCCTCAATCAGTATTTGGTGGAGGCAGGTAAATCAATCTACTTAATTAGTATTTTGTGGAAGTAGGTGTATAGCAAGCCTCAATCAATATTTGGTGGAAGCAGGTATATCAATCCCCTTAAACAGTATTTTGTGGAAGCAGATATATCGCACCCCTCAATCAGTATTTTGTGGAAACAGGTATATAGAACCCCTTAATCAATATTTGGTGGAAGCAGATATATCGCACCCCTCAATCAGTATTTTGTGGAAGCAGGTGTATCGCAGGCCTCAATCAATATTTGGTGGAAGCAGGTATATCCCACCCCTCAATCAGTATTTTGTGGAAACAGGTATATAGAATCGCATAATTAATATTCGGTGGAAGCAGGTATATCGCACCCCTCAATCAGTATTTTGCGGAAGCAGGTGTATCACAGGCCTCAATCAGTATTTGGTGGAAGCAGGTATAACACAACCCTCAATCAGTATTTGGTGGAAACAGGTATATAGAACCCCTTAATCAATATATGGTGGAAGCAGGTGTATCACACCCCTCAATCAGTATTTTGTGAATGCAGGTGTATTTTATAAGTATATCACACCCCTCAGTATATCACACATATCATATCATCCCTATACCAGTCCTTTAAAGGACTTTTGTGGCCCTATTAGCTAGTGTTTGGTGTCCCTAACAGGCTGTCCCTGCTCCACAAAGCAACCTCTCCCTACACTGGCAAAACACAGAATGTAAAATGGCTGCCAGATCGGGTTCTGTTGTAGGGTGGGGGTGTGGCCATGTGCTAAAATGTCTCAATTGGCTGTCCTGTCCCACCTGATGGATGTGTCATAGGTCAAAGTTTGCCACAATGCAAACGAATATGACGCATGCGAACATCGCCATATGTTAGCATGTTCGGCGAAATCGCGAACGAGCAAAGCCATCTCTAGGGACATCATCACAGGTCCTTCTCAACCACTGTCTGTTTTACTGGTCACATAATCTGCGATGTCACCACAAGTCCTTCAACTCTTCTACCTCATTAGATTAAATTGTATTGCCGTACACGGCAATACAGTTGTATCTATCTGGCAGGCAGGACATTCGGGGCCTGGGACAAAACATCAGGGGCCCAGGCCCCAAATGTTCTAAGCTAGCAACGCCCCTGTATTAGATATACAATTTTTGCCAATTTTTGGCGTATATGTGTCGTAGATTCCCTTGCAAAGGGGATTTGCTGCTGAATCTATCATTTCTTCCTGCTCGCGCCATGTATAAAAAAGGGGCTGTGGTGTGGGAGGGAAAGGGGGTGGGCTGGCCGACCCATCTCATTTATCATTTTCTATGCCTGTTTTAGGTGTAGAAAAATATCTAAATCTACACCAGCAAGGGAGCTGGCGTAAATTTAGGCTGGTGGTGGATGCATCATGCGCTAGTGCAAAGGGTATTAACACTGGCATCTAAAACGCCAGTCTTAATAAATGATCCCAAATGTGGAGCAATGCCCTGCAGATAATTTTATTATCAACTGACATAATTAGGTGGGATTACACTCATCAAATCAGTGTAAAGCAAATCTTCATATTTACCTATTACCGTGAAGACTAATCATGACGCAAATTACATAGGGTACAGGAAACATTGTACATATATGTCCATATGGATCTGCACTGCAAATCTGCAAGAAAGGCTTGATATAAAAAAGGCTTGATGCAAACAGTGGTCGATTGTTTAATGTGGAATTAAAATGTATCGACACCGTGGGATTTCCTTGGGCCGGTGGCATCCGATGTGTTGTAGCTAGTGATGAGCGAACTTGTGTTTTCATGTTCGGTGTACAAGATTCGGGTTATCTAAGAATTCGTTTAAGGATTCCGCTACCACGGACCATAAGTTATGGTCTGTGGTAGCAGAATCCATAATGGCATTCGTAGATAACCTGAACCTTGTGCGCCAAACTTGAAAGCGCAAACTCGCTCTACCCTAGTTACAGTCCTGATCAAAAGTTTAGGACCACTTGAAAAATGGCAAAAAATCATATTTAGCAGGGCTGGATCTTAACAAGGTTCCAAGTAGAGCTTCAACATGCAACAAGAAGAAATGGGAGTGAGACAAAACATTTTTTGAGCATTCAATTGAATGAAAATAACGAATAAACTGAAACAGGCTATTTTTCAGCTGATCAAAAGTTTAGGACCACACCTCAAAAAAAAATGAAACCCCCCAAAACAGGACTCCAACTTCCAAACATGAACTCAGTAAGAGTAGCTCCGCCGTTATTGTTTATCACTTCCAAAATTCGTTTCGGCATGCTTGATGCAAGCGTTTCCATGAGGTGAGTGGGAACATTTCTCTAAGTGGTGAAGACGGACGCACAAAGGCCATCTACTGTCTGGAACTGTTGTCCATTTTTGAAAACTTCCCTTGCCATCCATCCCCAAAGGTTCTCAATTGGATTTAGATCAGGGGAACACGCAGGATGGGCCAAAAGAGTGATGTTATTCTCCTGGAAGAAGTCCCTTGTCCTGCGGTCATTGTATACTGTAGCGTTGTCCTGTAGAAAAACCCAGTCGTTACCACACAAAAGAGGGCCCTCAGTCATGAGGAATGCTCTCTGCAACATCTGGACATAGCTAGCAGCTGTTTGATGCCCCTGCACTTCCTGAAGCTCCATTGTTCCACTGAAGGAAAAATCACCCCAGACCATTATGGCGCCCCCTCCACTGTGGCGCGTAGAAAACATCTCAGGTGGGATCTACTTGTCATGCCAGTAACATTGGAAACCATCAGGACCATCAAGGTAAAAAAAAATCTTATCAGAGAATAAAACTTTCTTCCACCTTTGAATGTCCCATGTTTGGTGCTCTCTTGCAAAGTCCAAACGAGCAGTTCTGTGGCGTTCAAGGAGACGAGGTGTTTGAAGACGCTTTTGTTTTTGAAGCCCTTCAGTCTCAGATGCCGTCTGATGGTTATGGGGCTGCAGTCAGTACCAGTAAGGGCCTTAATTTGGGTCGAGGATCGTCCAGTGTCTTGACTGACAGCCAATTGGATCCTCCGGCTCAGTGCTGATGAATTTTTTTTGGGTCTTCCACTTGACTTTTTTGTTCCATAACCCCCAGGATCATTTAAGAAATTCCAAATAACTGTCTTACTACGTCCCACCTCAGCAGCGATGGCGCGCTGTGAGAGACCCTGTTTATGCAGTTCAACAACCCGACCACGTTCAAAAAGGGAGAGTTTTTTTGCCTTTGCCATCACAACGTGTGACTACCTGACAGAAAATGGCAATGAATCCACATCTTTGCACAGATTTGGCCTTTTAAAGGCATGTGGTCCTAAAACTTTGATCAGCTGAAAAACAGCCTGTTTCAGTTTAATCGTTATTTTCAATTAATTGAATGCTCAATTTTTTTTTTGTCTCACTCTCATTTCTTCTTGTTGCATGTTGAAGCTCTACTTGGAACCTTGTTAAGATCCAACAATGTAAAATATGATTTTTTGCAATTTTATTAAGTGGTCTTTAACTTTTGATCAGGACTGTGTCAATGTAAATGTAAAGTAGCAGTCTCACCAAGTGACATCACTAGAACCAGACTATGTGTCCTTGCTGGGATGCCAGTCTTTTCAAAGCATTTCAGTCCTCAGGGATATATGATGATAAAGCTGACACGTTTTCATCTGACACGATTTTGGCTTGGAACGTTTGACTCCCTTTCAGCCTTGTCGTTTTTCCTTCCCTATGTTGGGCAGTAAGCCACAAATTCTAGAGATCACCAGAAGTTACCCACAACTAATTTCCTGATTGGGAAAGATGTGACCACAATATGGGAAATGTTTCATGGCGGATTATCGGATGAATGGCTAGTTGACCCAATCAGCGGGAGGTGCTTTTACAGAGTAGCTGGCTCATGGAAGGGTGGCACCTCTCTTAGACATCCATATGTCCTATTGGGGCATACAGCGTTTGCCTTGATGGGACAACCAATGTAATGGATTTATAACTAAATAGAGGTCTGGTACAGACACGTGATAAAAAATTGCTGAGATCTAACGAGATTAGATTTCAAGCAAAGTAAACTCAGGTATCATTCCCTTACAATATACCTATTACTGTTATATAGAAATTACTTTTCGGGAGCTTCACCATCTCATCTTGCACCTAGTATTGTCTGTGTGGACTTAGCAATTTTTTTTCCGTACACAGCAAAAAGTGTGGATACATAAATCATCCGATGTGAATTATTTAGGAGCTGGCTGAGTGTGAAATAAAAGTTGCCTTTTCCTGCGAAGTCAGAAATGTGACAATCATTTGGTAGCATATCGTCTTTCAGCGGCAGCTCATTGGGAGCAGCTGGTGGTTCTTGGTGTGGGGTTTCAAATGTGATGAATATGAAAAAAAAAAGTCAGGATTCTGAATTAATATTTTATTCGCACTAGGTTGCTGGCATCTGCATTTAAATGGGTTATTCTGTATGGTTGTGAGACACAATAGCCAGGCTGAAATGGCTTTCTCTGCTGGAAGCCTTATATTACCTTAGCATTTATATGGGAGTCATAGCAATAACAATTTACGGGTAAATACCAATAACACAGTGGGAAAAGTTTACTTTATCTATTTCCTGCATTTAAAGGGATTTTCCTACTGTTTTAAACATGTTTTATATAGAAATTAAAGAGGTAATGTTACCTCTCTTGACATGTCCGTTAGTAACTACTTGCATTTTCCATATTATAATAAATCTGTAACATTTATTCTTGTGAATTATGATGTTTCATTCCTTTATCATTTCTACTGGAAATTAAGAATGAAATTACCAACAGTTTGCAATGGAGGTTAAGATGGGCGTCATGGGTTGGGGTAGTCTGACACTGGCAGCACTGATTGGATAGTGTCAGACCTCCCCTGCCGGTACACCCAGTTAGACCTTTTATAGCAGGAATAATAAAGGAATGGCACAACCTAGAGTCATAAGAATAAACAGGCATGTCAGGAGAGTAGATTTTTTTGCAGACTGGTTTGTCTGCTCGTTGTGTTTCGGAGCCTCCACCTTTAGTTTGAGGTTTGGGCTGTACATGCCATACATCATGTGAATGTACCTTATCATGTTATCTCACTGCCTGCACATGAGCAGTGTGTATGAACTGCATATCAGTGACTTGTATAATGGGAGACAAAGCCCCATATGGCATGTGTGAAGCAGCTTCATCATAACAGTAGATATCCGTTGCTGTATCCTGTCAAGTGACTGCTGTCGTCATCAGCAGATGGATGCAGTAATTAGAATGAGCGTAAATTACAACATTTTTTATTATCTAAGTTTTAGGACTTATTCAGATGAGCGAGGTTCATGTTCTTGTCAACTATCGCGCCTTGTGAATAGATTATACTCACAAGACTCCACTGGTAAAGCACGTGGATAGAGGTCTCATCGGTGTCTTCTGTAGGAGAGCTCTGTCGGTGTAGCGGATGTAAGCCTGGAGCCGTCGGTTCAGCAGGTATTAATCCAAACCGTGATCCAAAAGGTAAAATGCCGCTTGTGGAGGATAGTACCAGACTTCCACTTCCAAAGGTCTCGTTACATGACGGCTTGAATATGCAGCGGCTTCTCTTGCGCTTCCCCGCGCATGCGTACTGGGATCGTCAAGATGCCAAGAGCCGGCCTGGGCTCTGCTGTACCGCAACACTGTTAGATGTCAATGCACACCTTCAGCTTGGAAACCACCACCAGGCACGTTTTGGAACTTACTGTTTCTTCCTCAGTGGTACAAGAATAATCATTATTCTTGTACCACTAAGGAAGAAACAGTAAGTTCCGAAACGTGCCTGGTGGTGGTTTCCAAGCTGAAGGTGTGTATTGACATCTAACAGTGTTGCGGTACAGCAGGGCCCCGGCCGGCTCTTGGCATCTTGACGATACCAGTACGCATGCGTGGGGAAGCGCAATAGAGGCCGCTGCATATTCAAGCCGTCATGTAACGAGACCTTTGGAAGTGGAAGTCCGGTACTATCCTCCACAAGCGGCATTTTACCTTTTGGATCGCGGTTTGGATTAATACCTGCTGAACCGACGGCTCCAGGCTTACATCCGCTACACCGACAGAGCTCTCCTACAGAAGACACCGATGAGACCTCTATCCACGTGCTTTACCAGTGGAGTCTTGTGAGTATAATCTATTCACAAGGTGCGATAGTTGGTTGGAGCATACTACACCATAGTGCGTTTTTTCACTCCATTTCAGGTTTCCATGCCACTGTTGAGATTTGACGTGTGTACGTAGTCCTATTAGCTGAAGACCTCTCTCGAATACAAAAGAAAGAGAACTGACTGAAATAGAAAAATAACTCTCTCCTGCAGCGCAATACTTTTTCTATTGCTATATTTGGTGGGCTCTTTCACTCACATTGTCCTAGGATTTGCAGCGCTTGAGGGGGCAAATATCCTATACAGAGACTTTATTATATTTTCTTTCATGTTCTTGTGTTGTCCAGGGGGCAGTGGCTGCCAAATGGTCTGAACTCAGAAGGGGCCCTCCCAGGAGAAGGACTGAGAGATTTTATTGTCAGGGCCCCCTCAACAGTATATACAGTGACATGACATACAGTATGTATGTGTAGAAAACAAACGGCCTGGTCTGAGAGAGCGATCTTAACTAGCCATAGGTATGAGGGTTGTTGGCTCTTTTTTTTTTTCAGTTTTTTGGCCCAGTCAGTTCTAGTTACGCCACTGGTGTTGTCCCCGTTAGGAACACTCACACATTATAGTCACTGGGCCTATTCACATATTTTTTATAATTTATTTTATGCACTTATGGCAGCAGCGTACCTCCAATAGAGGCTGACCACACCATTGCTATGGGGCCCGTGAGGTTAGGGGGGCCCGAGCCAGCTGAATGGCCCTGCCCACTTTCCGATGCAATAGCACAGTAGCATCGGCTCTCTAATGTGCTGGTCTACTCCAGCAGAAGCAGGAACAATGTAAACTGACGCCTGTTCTTCCTATTGGCTCCCTGTCTGTCAGCAAAATTCAGCTGGCCAATAACCAGAGAGATGCTCTGCTGTTTGCTTTGCTTATTGGCCAGCTGAATTTCGGCATCGCCTTCAAGGACTTTGGGCACAGCGGGAAGACTGGCATCTCATTCCAGATGCCGGGGCCATTGCAGTAAGGTGAGGACTGTGACTGCTGCAGCCATGCCATGTGCTGCTCCAGTGAGACATCTCTGCGAGGAAGAGAGACTAGAGAGACAGCAGTCATCATGAGCTTCATATTGGTTGTGAGTGACAGTGACTGACTGTAATAGTCACCACTCACACACACTGTGCTACTGTCTCTCAAGGAGGGGGGTTGATTGTGTGCCATGTCTTATAATATATATATATATATATATACACTAGCAGAAGGACCTAGCTTCACACGTGTATATTTCATCTATTTTATTTTATGTTTCAGTGTGTCGTAAAAGATATCAACAGCTTTCCCCATAACAGTGACCTCTACAGTACCCGTCCCTTTAACAATGACCTTCACAGTGCCCGCCCCTTTAACAGTGATCTCCACAGTGGCCGCTCCTTTAACATTGACCTCCAAAGTGTCCGCCTCTTTAACAGTGACCTCCACAGTGCCCACTCCTTTAACAGTGACCTCCACAGTGCCTGCCCCTTTAACAGTGACCTCCACAGTGCCTGTCCCTTCAACAGTTCCCACTCCTTTAACATAGATCTCCACAGTGCCCGCCCCTTTAACATTGACCACCCCTTTAACAGTGACCTTCATAGTGGCAACCCCTTTAACCGTGACCGCCGCAGTACCTGACCCTTTAACAGTGACCTCCACACTGCCCGCCCCTTTAACAGTGAACTCCACAGCGCCTGTCCGTTTAATAGTGGCACCTACCCCCCATGCATGTAGCAATGTAGTTGTGCCGTGATACGTCATATGACTGAATATTTAAGAACTTGTGAACTGCTAAAACCTGTGATCAGTTGTTATGGCAACCTGAAGTAGGACTGGCTAATAAGGGACATGTGACATTGTAAATGGCAGTTTGGATTTAAGTGAAAGACTTGCTGGCTTCTTTTAGCTAATGGCCTGTGTGCCAAATTTGGTGAAGATCGGTCCAGTTGTTTTGTCGTGCATAAAGAACGTCTAGACTCTAGACAGACAGGCAGACAGAAACTCATTTTTATATATATAAGAGATATATTACTGTATATATTAGTGGAGGATTACTGTATGGCTCTAGTAGCCATAACATTTGCGTAAGCCCTCCACCCCAAGACATACTGAGGGACATTTATTAAGCTAATTTTGTGTCACAATGCGCTCTGTGAGTGGTTCCAAGAGGCGGGGATGGCCAAAATGCGCTCACGTCATCAGCGTGTCCGGCGTTGCCCGTCCCCGTGGTAACCACTCTGGGGCTGAGCGCCCAGCTGATCACTCGGCGCTCGGCTGTATTAGAACTCAGGAGTCATGTGATGCTGGCCACGTCACATGACTCCACTAGAGCTCTATCTAAACACACAATCTGCTGGCCACAGATTGCCTGTTATTGAGATCCTTCCTGCATGATACTCACCTGGTTTGTTTGTTCCTGCTTGGCTTCCGATTTCCTGTCCGTCTTATCCTCTGGTCTTGGCCTGCTCTCCTGGTTTTGACTTTGGCTTGTCCTGACGATTCTCTGCTTGCTCCTCTGGTATCTTTTCTGCTCTCTTGGTTTTGACCTTTCTGTTTATATGTTGTTCTTTGTACTATCCTAGCTGAGGGTTTGTCGACCAGTTGTCCCTTGTCGCTAGGACTTGCGAGGCAAATAGGCAGGGACATTGGTGAGGGTGGAGTTCAGTGGTCACTACCCCACTCCCTGTGTGTGTAACAGAATAACAGGCCTACATTGCCACTGTTATCATGAATCCTTTGGTTACATTGACGGAGCATGTTTCTAATCTGACTCAGATGGTTCAGGAATTAGGGGAGAAGCTCCATTTACATGAGTCAGGACAGAGTGCCTCCACTCCGCATTTGTCTAGTCATCATATGGAGCCTCAGATTAAGCTTCCTTAAACGTTCTCAGGTGACCGTAAAGAGAATTGTAAACTTTATTTCAGATTACGCCCTTTGTCATCCGGTTCTGAGAGCCAGCGCGTGGGCATAGTAAACTCCCGTCTCCAGGGAGATCCCCAGGATTGGGCTTTTTCCTTGCCTGCTGACGCTGGTTGTCTCAGGGTTAAATCCCCTGTGCCATATGTATCTCATGGAAGTGATCAAAGTGCATGTGATTCTGACAGTGATATGGGAAAACGTGTGTCTTATTCCCTACCACGCAGGCATGAGTTTGCCCATAAGGGGGATCAGGATCCCAGGCAACCATCATGTTGACAGGATCAGATTCCTACCATGGGCATTTGAAGATAAGTACTGTCACTATTTTACTTCCTTTACTACCTTACCGAACCATTACTGCTGCAAAACGTGATATTTATAAATTCACATGTAGGTCCAATCAAAGTCTCTGTGAATTCCTCTCCATCCTTAAAAATGCCTATGGGTTAGCATATAGATCCCCAAATTGAGAATCTGAAGAGTTTAAGCAGCTGTTCTATGATGCAATGCCAACCCAAATCAAACTTAGCCTAGCTAGAGATCTTGATATTGAAGCTCCCTTGGATAGGTTAGTGACAGCTGCCACCACGCTATATAATATCAGTAAGTGCCATGCTACAGGTGAGAGGAGGTTCAAAAAGTCCCCAGAGCAAAATGTAGCTGAAGCTAAGGTAAACCATAGCTTGGGATTTGAAACACAGCCACGAAACTACACTCAATCTACAGGACCTGTCCAACAAGCCCAGCGACAACAGGTAGGACCCAAGCAGACAAAACCCCACAGCCCCAATGGGTTAGAGGGGGATAATTCTGGTGCTAGGAGGTCTAATTACCGTCTCTATTGCAATAGGGGTCCCCAGGGCATAGTAATCTTCTGTCTCCAGGGAGATCCCCAGGATTGGGCTTTTTCCTTGCCTGCTGACGCTGGTTGTCTCAGGGTTTAATCCCCTGTTCCATATGTATCTCATGGAAGTGATCAAAGTGCATGTGATTCGGACAGTGATGTGGGAAAACGTGTGTCTTATTCCCTACCACGCAGGCATGAGTTTGCCCATAAGGGGGATCAGGATTCCAGACGACCATCATATGCTGAAGTGGTCTCTAGGAGGAAAAATCCTCAGTATTCAGGAAAGGATCAGAGTTCCTGAAGCATCATTAAGTTTCTGAATGCCACTGTGCCCAAGTTCTCTAAGAAAGGTTCTTCTCAAATAGCAAACCACTTAGAACTGTATGAGTCCACTATGGATTCTTTAAAGGGACACTGACAGGCCTAATACGCATATTTAGATATATATATCACAGTACAGGTCTTATAAAGTGTATTAAAATCATCTAAGTATCCCCCCTGTCCACCTTATAAATACAGAAAACTGAAGTTTTATAACCTGCTTGAAGCGTCTTCAATCTGCCCAAGGGGCGGCGTTTCATCTCCACTTGCGCCCAGCCAGCCGCCCCCCAACTGCCGTTTTGAAGCGCCGCCCAGCTCATCAATATTCACTTCGCTGGGCGGCTACTACTGTCCCTGACGTCACAAGATCCGGCGCATGCCCAATACAATCCTATGGGCATCGGCCTCCGTCTCATGCGCTGAAGATGAGACGGAGGCCAATGCCCATAGGATTGTATTAGGCTTGCGCCGGATCTTGTGACGTCAGGGACAGTAGTAGCCGCCCAGCGAAGTGAATATTGATGAGCTGGGTGGCGCTTCAAAACGGCAGTTGGGGGCAGCTGGCTGGGCGCAAGTGGAGATGAAACGCCGCCCCTTGGGCAGATTGAAGACGCTTCAAGCAGGATATAAAACTTCAGTTTTCTGTATTCATAAGGTGGACAGGGGGGATACTTAGATGATTTTAATACACTTTATAAGACCTGTACTGTGATATATATACCTAAATATGCTTATTGGGCCTGTCAGTGTCCCTTTAAAGTTGTACTCTGATGTTGATAGGATCAGATTCCTACCATGGGCATTTGAAGATAAGTACTGCCACTTTTTTACTTCCTTTAGGGATAGAGGAATTCAAGATTGGCAAGATGTCTTGCATGAAATTAAACTGGAATTTGGCACTTACCGAACCATTACTGCTGCAAAACGTGAGATTTATAAACTCACATGTAGGCCCAATCAAAGTCTCCGTGAATTCCTCTCCATCCTTAAAAATGCCTATGGGTTAGTATATGGTTCCCAAATTGGGAATCTGAAGAGTTTAAGCAGCTGTTCTATGATGCAATGCCAACCCAAATCAAACTTAGCCTAGCTAGAGATCTTGATATTGAAGCTCCCTTGGCTAGGTTGGTGACGGCTGCCACCACACTATATAATATCAGTGAGTGCCATGCTACAGATGAGAGGAGGTTCAAAAAGTCACCAGAGCAAAATGTAGCTGAAGCTAAGGTAAACCATAGCTTGGGATTTGAAACGCAGCCACGAAACTACACTAAATCTACAGGACCTGTCCAACAAGCCAAGCGACAACAGGTAGGACCCAAGCAGACAAAACCCCACAGCCCCAATGGGTCAGAGGGGGATAATTGTGGTGCTAGGAGGTCTAACTACCGTCCCTATTACGATAGGGGTCCCTAGGGATATAGGCCCTCTAACAATAGGGGTTCCCACGGATACAGGTGCTGGAATAACAGACCCAGACAACAAAGGTAAGATAGGCAAGAACCCTCAAATTCACCTAGGAGTAAGTCACCCACCAATAACCAGGGCGCCCAACAAAATCAAAATATGCGCAAACCAAACATGTTTGAACAAGTGGCCCAGCTGAGTGATATTGTAAGTAAATTGTCCCAGGAGTCCATTGAAAAACAACCTGTGCCTTTTTTAGGAGCGACTGCAGTTCCCAGCTCAGCCCCATGAAGCAAATAGGGCAGGGTCAGAGCCCAGGCCATAAATTGTGACATAGTCCAGTTTTCGCAAAAGTTGGGGGCTACTACTCCTGCTCCGTGCAGCAGGAATGTGAAGGATTCACCAGAGGTTGCGATGCTGCAGAGAGGTAACACTCTCAGAAAGCATGAAATGAATAAACACCCTAACTTCCTATGTGATTTATTTCAGGTTGAAGGACAATATTTTGTGGATTCTTATCTTCAAGATGAACATATCGGGCCGATTAGGGGTTTAATTGATACGGGATCACAGGCCACTATCTTATCATATAGTTATTTCAAACAGGTTCTGGATCTAACAGCAAAAAGACAGAGATTGAAATCGTTCGATGGCTCTTTGATAAGTGTAGGTGGAGACGCTTTGCAGGTAAAAGGTACAGCATGGTTAAAATTTAAAATTGGCAAGAAGACAATTAGACATTTCACACTGATTGTGGACCTTCCATATGATCGGCTGATCATAGGAATTGACCTTCTGAAAAGGTTTAGTTCCATATTAGACTTCATTAATGAAGCCGTCTGGCACCCATTGCCTATGAGTATTCTTGCAACGCACAAGCACAACGCAGTTGTCTTATGATTGAAGAGAGGCCTAACTCTGTTGAAGTTCATTTTAGGAACAGTCAAACGCCGGATGTCACGATCCTGAAAAATGGTAAACCCGAGGAAGATGTCAACGGTGCAGCTCATATCATTACCATACAGGACAGAATCGAAAAGGTAACCTTGGATGATGATGTATTGACTATTTCTCTTGAAGGGGGAAGTCACAAAGTCGCGGACCTGACCAATCCATGGTACGGATTGAAAAAGTCAATGACAATTTATTGATTCCCATACAGGAGAACAATAAAGCCCGGGTGAAATATGCTAAGTTGGATCTGAAATCCGAAGCCAGCTACATAAGCCTAGGACTTCTAAAACAGGTCACTAATCCTAAAATGATTAAAAGTTCCTCTCTACAGGACCATTGGGTTCATGATCTGGATGACGATTCCCAGAGTCATAATGTGGTGGCAAAATGTCTTTTGTCTATCTCCATAGGAAGTAAGAGTGCAGAACACGTTTTCGACGTGTTAAATGAACCATGGCATCAGATGTATATAAGTAACGACTTTATACACCGATTTGCCGTGCAAATTGATCTGGTCAATAATAGTCTATGGTCCAGATTACCGGGAGACCCAGAAGGGTTCCAGGATGTGGAGCAAGCCTTAAGATGGGGACAACAGATACACTATGTCGTGAGTATCAAGGTTGCTGACGAGGTTAAAATCCCTGAAGGATGCAAACCATTTCTTCTTCCCATTCAAGTGAAGGGACAAAATTTGAAGAATGCAGTTGCTTTGATCTGTTTGTCCAACCGGATGCAGCAACTCGGCCTGAAGGTGAAGCCTACTCCTATAATCAACATCCATCAGGATCCATTGCACATGATAATTCCTAACATGGCTCCCCATAGCAGATCCCTGCAAAAGGACACTGTAATTGGTCTAGCTATGGATTCGGAGTACTATACTTTTGGATTCCAGAAAGATGTCATTGGACTTATTCCTGATGAATACCTAACAGAAGAACAGGTAGTGGAACAATGCTTTTCCTCAACACCTGAGGGGTTATTCAATTTCCACTCTGTTTATCCTTTCAGTTCTGAAGAAGGAACATGCCACATCGAAGAGTCATCATTGGTTTTCAACCATGATATCAATGAAAAGGAGTATGAGTGATGCCAACAAGGAAAGGATAAGGTACACTACCCCCAAAATGATTTAACTAGTGAGCTTGAAGAAGCTTACGAGTTAAGACAACCTGAGATCTTTCCAGAATTTCAGGAACGGATGGAAGAGCAAATATCTATAGCTGACGCATGCTACAATGAGTCAGAGCGCCAACAGCTAATGAAGCTCTTCACAGAATTCCAGGACATGTTTGCCAAGGATTCTTATGACTGTGGAGAAACAGACATACATGTTGCAAGAATCCAGACAGATCCTGATGCACCCCCTGTCTTTGTCAAACAATACCGACTTACACTGGCGGCTTACGAGTCACTATCGGTAATCGTCAAAAACCTGGAGAGGAGGGGCATCATCCGTCCGATACATAGTTCGTTCAACCATCCTATACTTGGAGTCGATTTTGTCTCTGCTCGGACCTAAGGCAATTAAACAAACGTGTTTACTAGAGATGTCGCGAACATAAAATTTTCCGTTCGTGAACGGCGAACGCGAATTTCTACAAACTCTGTCTCCCTCCCCTTTGTTTGAATCCACGGTCACTGAGTCTGTGCTGTGCAATTTACTGTCCCACCCGATATGAGTGCTATTTTCTATAGTTCTCTCTTCTCATCAGTTTAATCCCTGTTACGTCCCCAATCTGGGGTCCATTTATTAAATGGATTTTTCGAACGGGGAGATGGTTAAAAAAATGCAGGCTCCCTCCCCTTTGTTTGAATCCACGCCCCACGGTCACTGTGTCTGCGCCGTGCAATTTACTGTTCCACCCGATATAAGTGGTATTTCCTGTAGTTCTCTCTTCTCATCAGTTTAATCCCTGTTACGTCCCCAATCTGGGGTCCATTTATTAAATAGATTTTTCGAACGGGGAGATGGTTAAAAAATTGCTGGCTCCCTCTCCTTTGTTTGAATCCACGCCACGGTCACTGCGTCTGCGCAGTGCAATTTACTGTCCCACCCGATACGAGTGGTATTTCCTGTAGTTCTCTCTTCTCATCAGTTTAATCCCTGTTACGTCCCCAATCTGGGGTCCATGTATTAAATAGATTTTTCAAACGGGGACATGATTAAAAAATGCTGTCTCCCTCCCCTTTGTTTGAATCCACGCCACGGTCACTGCGTCTGCACCGTGCAATTTACTGTCACACCCGATATGAGTGCTATTTTCTGTAGTACTATTCTCATCAGTTTAATCCCTGTTACGTGACGTCCCCAATCTGGGGCCCATTTATTAAGTAGATTTTTCGAACGGGTAGATGGTTAAAAAAACGCTAGCCCCCTCCCCTTTGTTCGAATCCATGCCACGGTCACTGCGTCTGCGCCGTGCAATTTACTGTCACACCTGATATGAGTGCTATTTTCTGTAGTACTATTCTCATCAGTTTAATCCCTGTTACGTCCTATATCAGGGTGGGATTGCCTTTTGGTGACAACCAAACTCTGATACACCAAACTGAATTGATTTTAGGAACCTGGAGATGGAAAAAGCAGCTTGGTCGGTCCTCTTACTCCCAAGTTGGGGCACTGCGCGTGCACGGAGCAATGTACTGTGACACCCTATATATATATATATGAGTGGTGTCTTAACTAGCACTATTCCTATCAGTTTAATCCCTGTTACGTCCCCTTATCGGGGGACGTGTGTCGAATTGATTAACCATTGTCGAATTAACGAACCATTACGACATTCTGGAATAATTTAGTTCTGAGCTTTGTACTTGATTTGTGTTGGAATTGATGGGGATTTTTTTAATTGTCTGCATTATTTCTAATAAACTATTAAGAGACTTTATTATGATTTTTTTATTTTATGTATTAAAAACCCACCCATACAACTTAAAAAAATAAGAATAAAAATTTAGTTTTTTCTATGAAAAAACATCCAGCCGTCCCGATCGCTTTTGGTCTGATCATAATGAAGCAACGGCCTTATCATCTGGGGTGTGGCAACATTGCCAACACACTCATAGAGGTAATGATCGCTTCATTGTGATACGCAAGCCCCTTCACCACAATAAGGTAACGATCACGAAAGGGGAATTGACACTTGTATGTGCCTTTTTTTTTTGCAGCCACAGTGCAGCACCAGAGCCTACAGGCATTGCGTATGAGCAAAAAAATTCCCAGCTCCGCAGAGGCTGTTCTAGCACCCCGGTCATACAAATACTCGTTGACGGCTTTTTCTTGTTGGAGCAGGCGGTCGAACATTAGGAGTGTTGAATTCCAACGTGTTGGGCTGTCGCAAATCAAGCTCCTCACTGGCATGTTGTTTCGGCGCTGAATGTCTGAAAAGTGCGCCATGGCCGCGTAGGAACGCCTGATATGGCCACACACCTTCCTGGCCTGCTTGAGGACGTCCTGTAAGCCTGGGTACTTAGACACAAAGCGTTGTACGATGAGATTTAACACATGTGCCATGCTCGGCACATGTGACAACTTGCCCAAATTCAACGCCGCCAACAAATAGCTTCCATTGTCACACACCACTTTGCCGATCTCCAGTTGGTGCGGGGTCAGCCACTGATCCACCTGTGCGTTCAGGGCAGACAGGAGTGCTGGTCTGGTGTGGCTCTCTGCTTTCAGGCAAGTCAACCCCAAGACAGCGTGACACTGTCGTATCTGGGATGTGGAATAGCCCCTGGGGAGCTGGGGGGATTCAGTTGATGTGCAGCCAGACGCCACAGCAGAAGAGGACTCAGTCGAGGAGGTTATGGAAGATGATGGAGTAGGAGGAGTAGAGGAGGTGGCAGTAGGCCTGCCTGCAAGTCGCGGCGGTGTCACCAACTCCGCTGCAGAGCCACGCATTCCATGCTTGGCAGCCGTCAGCAGGTTGACCCAATGCGCAGTGTAGGTGATAAACCTGCCCTGACCGTGCTTTGCTGACCAGGTATCAGTGGTCAGATGGACCCTTGCCCCAACACTGTATGCCAGAGATGCCATGACTTCCTTTTCAATCAATGAGTAGAGGTTTGGGATTGCCTTATTAGAAAAAAAAAATCGTCCGGGTACCTTCCACTGTGGTGTACAGTATGTGTTGGCCTGACACACACGGGCTTGCAAATGTGATTAGATCACAGAAACATTTTAAATAGAATTTTAATTTTCTGCAAGGTATTTGAGTGAATGACACCCTGTAACAGTATGAGTGCAGGCCTAGCCACTAGCCAGTGGGCACAATACAGTATGTGTTGGCCTGACACACACGGGCTTGCAAATGTGAGTCGATCACAGAAAATTTTTAAATAGAATTTTTTTTCCTGCAAGGTATTTGAGTGAATGACACCTTGTAACGGTATGAGTGCAGGCCTAGCCACTAGCCAGTGGGCACAATACAGTATGTGTGGGCCTGACGCACACGGGCTTGCAAATGTGATTAGATCACAGAAACATTTTAAATAGAATTTTAATTTTCTGCAAGGTATTTGAGTGAATGACACCCTGTAACGGTATGAGTGCAGGCCTAGCCACTAGCCAGTGGGCACAATACAGAATGTCTGGGCCTGACGCACACGGGCTTGCAAATGTGATTAGATAACAGAAAAATTTTCAATCTAATTTTTTTTAATGCAAAGTATTTGAGTGAATGACACCCTTTAACGGTATGAGTGCAGGCCTAGCCACTAGCAAGTGGGCACAATACAGTATGGTGGGCCTGACACACATGGGCTTGCAAATGTGATTAGATCAGAGAAAAATTTTAAATAGCATTTTTTTTCCTGCAAGATATTTGAGTGAATGACATCCTGTAACGGTATGAGTGCAGGCCTAGCCACTAGCCAGTGGGCACAATACGGTATGTGTGGGCCTGACGCACACAGGCTTGCAAATGTGATTAGATCACAGAAACATTTTCAATAGAATTTTTTTTTTCTGCAAGGTATTTGAGCGAATGACACCCTGTAACGGTATGAGTGCAGGCCTAGCCACTAGCCAGTGGGCACAATAGAAAATGTGTGGGCCTGACACACACGGGCTTGCAAATGTGATTAGATCAGAGAAACATTTTAAATAGAATTTTAATTTTCTGCAAGGTATTTGAGTGAATGACACCCTGTAACGGTATGAGTGCAGGCCTAGCCACTATCCAGTGGGCACAATACAGTATGTGTTGGCCTGACACACACGGGCTTGCAAATGTGTTTAGATCACGGAAAAATTTTCAATAGAATTTTTATTTTCTGCAAGGTATTTGGGTGAATGACACCCTGTAACGGTATGAGTGCAGGCCTAGCCACTAGCCAGTGGGCACAATACAGTATGTGTGGGCCTGACGCACACGGGCTTGCAAATGTGATTAGATAACAGAAAAATTTTCTATAGAATTTTTATTTTCTGCAAGGTATTTGGGTGAATGACACCCTGTAACGGTATGAGTGCAGGCCTAGCCACTAGCCAGTGGGCACAATACAGTATGTGTGGGCCTGACATACACGGGCTTGCAAATGTGATTATGTCACAGAAAAATATTAAATATAATTTTTTTTTATCTGCAAGGTATTTTCTGTCACACCCTGTATGAATGGTGTGCACGTGCTGTCTGTGACTGAGCCTGCAGCCTCTTACACACGGGCAGCCAGGCAACTGCAATATATATATATATATATATATATAAAATAAAAAAAAGCACACTCATGTACCAGCCCTGAAAAGGGCTTTTTGGGGGTGCTGTCAGGACGCTGTCCTTACAGCAGATGAGTCTGTAGACACAGAACAATGCCCTAGCTAACGCTTTCCCTATTGAATCAGCAGCAGCTACACTCTCCCTCCTCTCACTGTGAATGCAGTTTCCGAATGAATCTAAAGTGGATGCTGTCCAGGAGGTGGGAGGGTCTGGGAGGGTCTGCTGCTGATTGGCTGGAATGTGTCTGCTGACTGTGAGGTACAGGGTCAAAGTTTACTCAACGATGATGTATAGGTGGCGGACCAAACATCGCATATGTTCGCCCGCAGCTATGTTCGCCGGGAGCTATTCGCCGGCGAATAGTTCAGGACATCACTAGAGAGGAACACGTGTCCGCAGGATGTCCTGCTGTTAGTGTCCCTCGTATTACTGCAAGAGTCACTGTCCTATGCGGTGGCTCCCCAGATCATCACACCAGCAATTGGGACAGTGTGTTGCTCCACAGGAAAGGTAGAATTGAAGAGCTCACCATGAGGCCTCCATACTCAAACTTAACTATCATGGGCTCTCAAACAGAACCAGGTTCATTGGTAAGGACAGATGATACAGTTCCAGTCCGTAGCAGTACAGGTTTCTTATTAATGCAAAAAAAGCGATGGTGGCTGGCTGTTAATGGCAGGACATGTAAAGGGCGTTTTGACACCAAATTTCCTTCTGCTAAGCACCTGGAAATTTTCCAGGTGTAGTTTCCAAGACCTCGGAGTATTAGTATTGTAAATGGTTGTAGTGTAATGCAATGTAATTGTCACGGAAGGTGTACAGGAAACAAGACAACACAAAATGAATATATGACTCACTGGATCCAAAACTAAGGAACAAAAAGGGAGACCCCTGCATCAGACCTGGCACTCTCCCTGACTGCTCAGCCTATGCGAAAATCCCAATGGTAGATGATCGCATATCCTCGTACCTCGACTGTATAACACCTGAACACCCTATAATAGTGAGGGGACACAACCACCGGCTCCCTACACTAGACACGGAGGGAGTCAGGGTCACCTGGGATCCAGCAAACAGAAAATCACAAATGAATGCACAACACTTATCTTGTAGATGACTGGGAAATAGGATCAGCATGCACACACACTCCAGGAAGTTGTATAAACCGCACACTAATGCATTATAGGGAGGAATTTAAAGGGATGCAATCAGTCCAACTACATGACAGCTGAGAGAGGCTAATGAGATGAGGAACTGAAAACCAAAACAAAGGAAGCTCAAGGAGGAGGTTCTGAAAGGCATCTGTCAGAGCTTCTCAGATGTCTGGTGGTGACAGTAATGTAATGACATGTTATACACCTTGTTCACCAGAAGATGGGGTATTATTGGCATTGCTTGGCAACAGAAATGGGGTTTACCCTCCCATTCCTCCCCTATTGGTAGAACTTGGCTGGTCCAACTTCATTTCAATGGAGGGGCAGAGTTAGAGCAGTTTAAAAAGAAGAGAGTGATGAGTGATCTATCGCATGCTCCTCTAGGCCATGAGGACCACGGAGGCAGAGTGATCAAGCAATTAAACTATGCACACTCTGCTGCAAGGTGAGGGGAAACACGTTAAGACAGCACAACCACAGTGCAGGTGTAACACCCCGAGTGGTGTTACCACTCCTGCACCCTGCTACTTTCTTTATTGGGCTAAAACAATGTTATGTATGTATTTTGTCCAGGTCCTCTACAATGTGCATTCCTAATATCTTTATGCAACTGTTATGTTCATGCCTGGTTCACCAGCAGTGGCGTCGCTACAGGGGGGCAAGGGGGGCAATTGCTCCCCCCAGGTCATTCCTTGCCCCCCCGGTGCACTACTGATTCACAACAACATACACATGACAGATGGTGTGGGGGGGGCGTTCGGACCCAGCAGAGGCAGAGCGTGCAGGGCGGGCGCAGGCTGGGAGTGCGGCAGCCGCAGAGTTGACGTCACCACATCGTCGGAGCTGTCTGCCGGATCCACCGATCAGTGTGACCTCCGTCTACAAATGCATTGCAAGAACGGATCGGTCTTTCCGCTTGTCATGTGGATAGACGGATCCATCTCGCAGTCTTTTTCACAGTTTTCCCGGTCTGCGCATCTGTCCTTCAGTTGTTTCGCAATGCCAGATCCGGCACTATTGCAAGTCATTGGGAATTAATGACGTATCCGGCATTCCAGCGACTGATCAGGCATTTTAGATGGACATAATACCGCAGCATGCTGCGGTATTATGTCCGCCCAAAACGCCTGACAGCGACTGAGCAGAAGGCATACTGATGCAAACTCAACAGATTTTTATCTATTCAGAATGCATTGGAATATGCCTAATCAGTTCTTTTCCGGCATAGAGCCCTTTTGACGTAACTCTATGCCGGAAAAGAATAACGCAAGTGTGAAAGTACCTTTAGAATGCTTGACAATACAATACACAAAGTAATACTTACATATGGAGTGAGTAATATCCCAGTTCCGATGCTTTCTGGATTCCACGCCGGTCTTTGCTTCTTGGAACATCTCTATACAAACATGTGACAGCCGGTGATTGGCTGCAGTCGTCACATGTCTATATCGAGAGGGACCAGGATATGCTCATGTGAATGGAGCCTTAGTACTGGAGGTTAGCAGAAGGGAGCAGCAGATAAGTGCGTTTCTTGTTTCATATATGCCATATTCCAGAGCCTCATTATAAAGGGGGTGAAAGCTGGAAATCCCCTTTAAGGTCTGGGCCAGTGTTCCTCTGTACAGCTTATTTTCTAGAGTATAGAACCAGCTGGAACAATGCTAGTAGCAGATCTCTTATTCATGCCAGTAGATCCTGCTGTACCGCTTGTATGAACTAAGTAACAGAGCCAGTCACTGATTCCGGATGGATCATTCCAACCAATGGTGTAGATATTGTTGGGATCGGTATACACTCACCTAAAGAATTATTAGGAACACCTGTTCTATTTCACATTAATGCGATTATCTAGTCAACCAAACACATGGCAGTTGCTTCAATGCATGTAGGGTTGTGGTCCTGGTCAAGACAATCTCCTGAACTCCAAACTGAAAGTCAGAATGGGAAAGAAAGGTTGTTAAAGCAATTTTGAGTGTGGCATTGTCCTGTGGGCAAAAATGCCTTGTTGATGCTAGAGGTCAGAGGAGAATGGGCCGACTGATTCAAGCTGATAGAAGAGCAACGTTGACTGAAATAACCACTCGTTACAACCGAGGTATGCAGCAAAGCATTTGTGAAGCCACAACACGCACAACCTTCAGGCGGATGGGCTAAAGCATCAGAAGACCCCACCGGGTACCACTCATCTCCACTACAAATAGGAAAAAGAGGCTACAATTTGCACGAGCTCAACAAAATTGGACTGTTGAAGACTGGAAATATGTTGCCTGGTCTGATGATTCTCGATTTCTGTTGAGACATTCAAATGGTAGAGTCCGAATTTGTCGTAGACAGAATGAGAACATGTATCCATCATGCCTTGTTACCACTGTGCAGGCTCGTGGTGGTGGTGTAATGGTGTGGAGGATGTTTTCTGGGCACACTTTAGGCCCCTTAGTGCCAATTGGCCATCGTTTAAATGCCACGGGCTACCTGAGCGTTGTTTCTGACCATGTCCGTCCCTTCATGACCACCATGTACCCATCCTCTGATGGCTACTTCCAGCAGGATAATGCACCATGTCACAAAGCTCGAATCATTTAAATTGGTTTCTTGAACATGACAATGAGTTCACTGTACTAAAATGGCCACCAAATTCACCAGATCTCAACCCAATAGAGCATCTTTGGGATGTGGTGGAACGGGAGCTTCGTGCCCTGGATGTGCATCCCTCAAATCTCCATCAACTGCAAGATGCTATACTATCAAAATGGGCCAACATTTCTAAAGAATGCTATCAGCACCTTGTTGAATCAATGCCACGTAGATTTAAGGCAGTTCTTAAGGCAAAAGGGGGTCCAACACCGTATTAGCATGGTGTTCCTAATAATTCTTTAGGTGAGTGTATATGGGATGGGGGTTAGCAATGACAACATTCAGAGGCTTCAGAGGTTAAAAATATATCTTGGCTTTATTTGGTCCAGCAACAAAACAGTGACATCGCATAGAGATCAGTTCATAGATAACAGTATTCAGAGCACAGACGTTCCACTGTGGCTACTGTGCCTTCCTAGACTCAGACCTTGACTGGGCTTGTCAACAGTTTTATGCACCAGTAAGGAGTCCAGCAGCATTGCCTGGGGTAATTGGGGGGAAGGGCGGGATGTACTGGAGGGGGAGGGAATGGCAGGTCCCACTGCCAACCTACCTGCCATTCCAAAAAAATCCAGGCCCGGAAAACAAAGGTAATAAAATCCTCAGCAAAGAAAATTTACTGAGGAAACCCAACTTTCCTGGATTTTTCATCTCACCTACATTAAAAAAATGTAGATGAGATGTACACCCCCTCCAGGCGTCTCCAATCTACCTATGTATTCTACGATAGGTAGACAGACAGACAGGGGGAAGACAGACATACAGATAGACAGACAAAATTGAGAGACAGACAGATATGGCCACTGTAGATGGTGTTCCAGGGCTTAAGGACTAATGGGCATGATGGTACTAGGGTACCTCCATTTAGTCCATGGACCGGCAGCTGCAGCAGATGTTCTTTTTTCGGGTCCTTTTTTTTATCCATTTACGGAACCGGTTGAGGCGTGATGTTCTCATAGTGATCTTCTCCTTCTCTGTTTTGGATGTTATATTTGTGATTTCCTCCTCTGTTTTAGATGTTACCTTTATGATTTTATCCTCCTCTGTTTTGAATGTGACCTTCATGATCTTTTCCTCCTCTGTATTAGATGTTCTCTTTATGATTTTCTCCTCCTCTTTTTTGGCAGCTTTAAGTCTTTTAATAATTGGCATTTCTTTCTTGATGTTATCCATGGTTGGTCTGATGTTTTTCTTAATTTTCAATACAGGTTTTTGAACAACTACAAAATGAGAAGGAAACCATCAGCAGGTAGTAGATATAACAGAATCTATCCTTTTAATATTATGAGCAATGCAGTAATATAGCGATGCAGCTAACCAGCAGACATGAGCTGTCTCATCTCTGAACTCTGGGGTAATAGAAGGACCCCCAATGTGTGTGATGAGCAGATATGAGAGGTAACCCTAAGCTCTGCCTGTTCCCTGCTTATATATGTTATTATATAGAAATTATTACCTGGCTTCTCCACTCGAACCATTGCTAAATCAGTTGCCTGTTTTAGTTCACACCGGCGCCAGGCCCTGTACTTGTAACTGTGAGACAGAGAAATGTCCTGACATGAGTCGGTACAGATGACAATATTCAGTTCCCATTCAGAATATACCTATGACCCCCCTCCCCCACTACAGGGGGTGAGATATAAAGGTGCAGTGTATAACAGGCAGGAAGGATATAGTGCTGTATTCTATATTATATCATAATACAGCACCGGGAAAGGGGGGACAGCTGTTACCTGATTATATCCCTGCCTCATGCGGCCGCTGTATTATAACCTTGCTGCAGTAGTTACTGCGCCCCCTGTAGGTCAGACAGTACAGTGTATAGAGAATAATGTGATGTGTAGAGTAGAAAAAAATTGGAAACTCACCAGCAAAAGATGATAATTGCACCGGCAATCAATAGACATATGCCTAGCGGCAGGACAACGCGGTACATGACTGTTAATAAAGACACAAGATGCTCGTTATCAATTCTTATCATAGAGAACATATTCTACAATACATTGTACAACATCTCTAGATCCTCCTGATGCCAGCAGTGCCCTTCATGAGTAAATCAGCAGGTAGGCACTGGCAGCTTGGACTGGGCATGGAGGAGTAATTGCTGGACTGTGGGCTGGTAACATCTGGATAAGGGGCACATCATTATATGTTCCAGCATCACTTTATAGGACCAATCCCCCAAAGGAGCAGCTTAGTGGCTGTTCTCCTCCACTACAGTCAGGGCTTGGTAGAGGATGATGAGAGTAGAATTAGGAGAGGAAGGAATTGACTACTCACTGTTATTTGCACCGGCGCTGTCCGGACCAAGGGTTGTCCTCCCTGATCCTGGGAAAGTCACTGTCCATGAAAGAATGAAGGAAAATAAAGAGATGAAATCAATGATAGCGGCAGCTGAACCCCAAAACGTGGACACCAGGAGACAGAAGATACAATAAAATCTGTATTTAGTAAGTGCCCAGTAGTGGTGGCTACAGAGAAAAATGTCATCATTTAAGGCCATTGTATGAGATTAGAAACCTTGCAGCTTTCTTTCTGAAATATCCTCACTCTTGTCCAGCGGTTGTGTACGGTATTGCAGTTCAGCGCCATCAAAGTAAATGGGGCTCAGCTAAAATGCCGCACACAGCCCACTGTTCCTATAACCTGAGCTCCAAGCCACAGAGATACCAGCCTAGGTTTGCCTCTAGGACCCATAATCATGTAAGGATAAATACAATATTCAGCCCCCATTCCGTAAGATAAACCCCCAGTGATAATATCCATTACCTGCAGGTGTTTTTGTGGGCTTTCCTTGAACAGAAAATGTAAAAAATAATAGAATAATAAGAGCAATTCTTCTCGAATCCATCATCTCCAACAACTAACCCTCAAAAGAATACAGTGTTCCCCAACACATAGAAGCCTGGACACAGCATTGTGATGTCACACAGCTTCAGTATTCTAAGGGGGCGGGGCTTCTGGCTGATGTCATCAGAGATCTAGTCTGAATGAAGAACTGTATATAGAGCAGTAATGTTTAAAGGGGAATGCCTCTTTTAGTAAACCTTTAATAAAGTCATAAGGATTTTGGGAGTTATTTATCAAACTGGTGTAAAGTAGAACTGGCTTAGTTGTCCATAGGCAACCAATCAGATTCCCACCTTTCACTTTGGACTGCTCCTTCGGAAAATGAAAGGAGGAATCTGATTGGTTTCTATGGACAACTGAGCCGATTCTACTTTACACCAGTTTGATAAATGATCCCATTATGTATATTATAGCATCAGACTACACAATTATGATACAGAATTTATACATTCAGAACTCCTAGGTGGCAATGACGACTCTCCTTCCCTATTTTTTTTAAAGGCTATGGGGGTCATTTATTAAGACCAGCATTTTAGACACCGGTCTTATTAACCCTATAACTGGCGGTGAATCTGCCGAAGTTATGAAGAAGCGCCTGCATTTAACAAGAATGAGTGTCCTTATAAATCTTCAGCCCCAATGCATAGGACAGTGTAAAGGGGTCCTTAGTCTGGGCCTGTGCAAACCAACCTTCATGTCCAGGATAGCTACCAGAACCTTACAATACAACACCACATAGGATAACAGAGTAAGGCCTCATGCACACGGCCGTTGTCTGGCCGTACACGTATTGCACCATCTGGATCCGTCTGCAGAATCCTCACGGATGTTGCCCGTGCACTGGGGACCGAAAATTGCGGCCCTACATGCACAGAACGGCCTTGTACATGAGGCCTAAGAGGGAATAAGCAGAGTCAAAAACATTTATTCTGTATATTTATAATTAGAAATATGTTATCCTGCCAAAATATTACTATGCAATATATAGGACATTTCAAATAGTACTTAAATATACATGAAATAAAAATATACTCATTGCTAAAAAAAAACATAGTGCACCAAAAAGTAGTTGTTGGAATGGAATGAAACTTTGTATGTGTAAAGGTAATGATGATAAATATAAGTGATCACAATATTAGAGGGAAAGGATAACATTATTGTGGAAGAGGAGACTCTAGGACCCTGTTGGGCTTCCTCTAGCCTGGATACAAGATGAGATACAGTTGGGTATGGAGGCATACAGATTCTGTATGGTATCCTGTGGCACATTTACCTACAGATGTTGCTGGCTGGGCCAGTAAATCCTGCACATATGTAGGTTGCTGAAGCTGACATCCCAGCAGGTCCTATAAATTCTTGATAAATCAGGTGACAGGGCAGGACAAGGAAGTGTTGTAATCTGGAGGAGACCTGTAAAACCCTTGCTGTGTGCTGGCATTATCCTGCTGAAATATGGCAGTTGGAAGCCCTGTATGAGAGGAACACGTGTCCGCAGGATGTCCTGCACATATCGCTCTGCTGTTAGTGTCCCTCGTATTACTGCAAGAGTCACTGTCCTATGCGGTGGCTCCCCAGATCATCACACCAGCAATTGGGACAGTGTGTTGCTCCACAGGAAAGGTAGAATTGAAGAGCTCACCATGAGGCCTCAATACTCAAACTCAACTATCATGGGCTCTCAAACAGAACCGGGTTCATTGGTAAAGACAGACGATACAGTTCCAGTCCGTAGCAGTACAGGTTTCTTATTAATGCAAACAAAGAGATGGTGGCTGGCTGTTAATGGCAGGACATGTAAAGGGCATTTTGACACCAAATTTCCTTCTGCTAAGCACCTGGAAATTTTCCAGGTGTAGTTTCCAAGACCTGGGAGTATTAGTATTGTAAATGGTTGTAGTGTAATGCAATGTAATGTAATGCCGTGTTATACACCTTGTTCACCAGAAGATGAGGTATTATTGGCATTGTTTGGCAACAGAAATGGGGTTTACCCTCCCATTCCTCCCCTATTGGTAGAACTTGGCTGGTCCAACTTCATTTCAATGGAGGGGCAGAGTTAGAGCAGTTTAAAAAGAAGAGAATTATTAGGAACACCTGTTCTATTTCTCATTAATGCGTTTATCTAGTCAACCAATCACATGGCAGTTGCTTCAATGCATGTAGGGTTGTGGTCCTGGTCAAGACAATCTCCTGAACTCCAAACTGAATGTCAGAATGGGAAAGAAAGGTGATTTAAGCAATTTTGAGCGTGGCTTGTTGTTGGTGCCAGACGGACCGGTCTGAGTATTTCACAATATACTCAGTTACTGCGATTTTCACGCACAACCCTTTCTAGGGTTTACAAAGAATTGTGTGAAAAGGAAAAAACATCCAGTATGCGGCAGTCCTGTGGGCGAAAATGCCTTGTTGATGCTAGAGGTCAGAGGAGAATGGGCCGACTGATTCAAGCTGATAGAAGAGCAACGTTGACTGAAATAACCACTCGTTACAACCGAGGTATGCAGCAAAGCATTTGTGAAGCCACAACACGCACAACCTTGAGGCAGATGGGCTAAAACATCAGAAGACCCCACCGAGTACCACTCATCTCCACTACAAATAGGAAAAAGAGGCTACAATTTGCACAAGCTCACCAAAATTGGACTGTTGAAGACTGGAAAAATGTTGCCTGGTCTTATGAGTCTCGATTTCTGTTGAGACGTTCAAATGGTAGAGTCCGAATTTGGCGTAAACAGAATGAGAACATGTATCCATCATGCCTTGTTACCACTGTGCAGGCTGGTGGTGGTGGTGTAATGGTGTGGGGGATGTTTTCTGGGCACACTTTAGGCCCCTTAATGCCAATTGGCCATCGTTTAAATGCCACGGGCTACCTGAGCATTGTTTCTGACCATGTCCGTCCCTTCATGACCACCATGTACCCATCCTCTGATGGCTACTTCCAGCAGGATAATGCACCATGTCACAAAGCTCGAATCATTTCAAATTGGTTTCTTGAACATGACAATGAGTTCACTGTACTAAAATGGCCGCCAAAGTCACCAGATCTCAACCCAATAGAGCATCTTTGGGATGTGGTGGAACGGGAGCTTCGTGCCCTGGATGTGCATCCCTCAAATCTCTATCAACTGCAAGATGCTATACTATCAATATGGGCCAACATTTCTAAAGAATGCTATCAGCACCTTGTTGGATCAATGCCACGTAGAATTAAGGCAGTTCTGAAGGCAAAAGGGGGTCCAACACCGTATTAGTATGGTGTTCCTAATAATTCTTTAGGTGAGTGTATATGGGATGGGGGTTAGCAAAGACAACATTTAGAGGCTTCAGAGGTTAAAAATATATCTTGGCTTTATTTGGTCCAGCAACAAAACAGTGACATCACATAGAGATCAGTTCACAGATAACAGTATTCAGAGCACAGACGTTCCACTGTGGCTACTGTGCCTTCCTAGACTCAGACCTTGACTGGGCTTGTCAACAGTTTTATGCACCAGTAAGGAGTCCAGCAGCATTGCCTGGGGTAATTGGGGGGAAGGGCAGGATGTACTGGAGGGGGAGGGAATGGCAGGTCCCACTGCCAACCTACCTGCCATTCCAAAAAAATCCAGGCCCGGAAAACAAAGGTAATAAAATCCTCAGCAAAGAAAATTTACTGAGGAAACCCAACTTTCCTGGATTTTTCATCTCACCTACATTTAAAAAATGTAGATGAGATGCACACCCCCTCCAGGTGTCTCCAATCTACCTATGTATTCTACGATAGGTAGACAGACAGACAGGGGGAAGACAGACATACAGATAGACAGACAAATTGAGAGACAGACAGATATGGCCACTGTAGATGGTGTTCCAGGGCTTAAGGACTAATGGGCATGATGGTACTAGGGTAACTCCATTTAGTCCATGGACCGGCAGCTGCAGCAGGTGTTCTTTTTTCGGGTCCTTTTTTTAATCCATTTTCGGAACCGGTTCAGGCGGGATGTTCTCATAGTGATCTTCTCCTTCTCTGTTTTGGATGTTATATTTGTGATTTCCTCCTCTGTTTTAGATGTTACCTTTATGATTTTATCCTCCTCTGTTTTGAATGTGACCTTCCTGATCTTTTCCTCCTCTGTATTAGATGTTCTCTTTATGATTTTCTCCTCCTCTTTTTTGGCAGCTTTAAGTCTTTTAATAATTGGCATTTCTTTCTTGATGTTATCCATGGTTGGTCTGATGTTTTTCTTAATTTTCAATACAGGTTTTTGAACAACTACAAAATGAGAAGGAAACCATCAGCAGGTAGTAGATATGACAGAATCTATCCTTTTAATATTATGAGCAATGCATTAATATAGCGATGCAGCTAACCAGCAGACATGAGCTGTCTCATCTCTGAATTCTGGGGTAATAGAAGGACCCCCAATGTGTGTGATGAGCAGATATGAGAGGTAACCCTAAGCTCTGCCTGTTCCCTGCTTATATATGTTATTATATAGAAATTATTACCTGGCTTCTCCACTCGAACCATCGCTAAATCAGTTGCCTGTTTTAGTTCACGCCGGCGCCAGGCCCTTGTACTTGTAACTGTGAGACAGAGAAATGTCCTGACATGAGTCGGTACAGATGACAATATTCAGTTCCCATTCAGAATATACCTATGACCCCCCTCCCCCACTACAGGGGGTGAGATATAAAGGTGCAGTATATAACAGGCAGGAAGGATATAGTGCTGTATTCTATATTACATCATAATACAGCACCGGGAAAGGGGGGACAGCGGTTACCTGAATATATCCCTGCCTCATCCGGCCGCTGTATTATAACCTTGCTGCAGTAGTTACTGCGCCCCCTGTAGGTCAGACAGTACAGTGTATAGAGAATAATGTGATGTGCAGAGTAGAAAAAAATTGGAAACTCACCAGCAAAAGATGATAATTGCACCGGCAATCAATAGACATATGCCTAGCGGCAGGACAACGCGGTACATGACTGTTAATAAAGACACAAGATGCTCGTTATCAATTCTTATCATAGAGAACATATTCTACAAGACATTGTACAACATCTCCAGATCCTCCTGATGCCAGCAGTGCCCTTCATGAGTAAATCAGCAGGTAGGCACTGGCAGCTTGACTGGGCATGGAGGGGTAATTGCTGGACTGTGGGCTGGTAACATCTGGATAAGGGGCACATCATTATATGTTCCAGCATCACTTTATAGGACCAATCCCCCAAAGGAGCAGCTTAGTGGCTGTTCTCCTCCACTACAGTCAGGGCTTGGTAGAGGATGATGAGAGTAGAATTAGGAGAGGAAGGAATTGACTACTCACTGTTATTTGCACCGGCGCTGTCCGGACCAAGGGTTGTCCTCCCTGATCCTGGGAAAGTCACTGTCCATGAAAGAATGAAGGAAAATAAAGAGATGAAATCAATGATAGCGGCAGCTGAACCCCAAAACGTGGACACCAGGAGACACAAGATACAAAAAAAAATCTGTATTTAGTAAGCGCCCACTAGTGGTGGCTACAGAGAAAATGTCATCATTTAAGGCCATTGTATGAGATTAGAAACCTTGCAGCTTTCTTTCTGAAATATCCTCACTCTTGTCCAGGGGTTGTGTACGGTATTGCAGTTCAGCGCCATCAAAGTAAATGGGGCTCAGCTAAAATGCCGCACACAGCCCACTGTTCTATAACCTGAGCTCCAAGCCACAGAGATACCAGCCTCTCTAGGTTTGCCTCTAGGACCCATAATCATGTAAGGATAAATACAATATTCAGCCCCCATTCCGTAAGATAAACCCCCAGTGATAATATCCATTACCTGCAGGTGTTTTTGTGGGCTTTCCTTGAACATAAAATGTAAAAAATAATAGAATAATAAGAGCAATTCTTCTCGAATCCATCATCTCCAACAACTAACCCTCAAAAGAATACAGTGTTCCCCAACACATAGAAGCCTGGACACAGCATTGTGATGTCACACAGCTTCAGTATTCTAAGGGGGCGGGGCTTCTGGCTGATGTCATCAGAGATCTAGTCTGAATGAAGAACTGTATATAGAGCAGTAATGTTTAAAGGGGAATGCCACTTTTATTAAACCTTTAATAAAGTCATAAGGATTTTGGGGTTATTTATCAAACTGGTGTAAAGTAGAACTGGCTTAGTTGTCCATGGCAACCAATCAGATTCCCACCTTTCATTTTGGACTGCTCCTTCGGAAAATGAAAGGAGGAATCTGATTGGTTTCTATGGACAACTGAGCCGATTCTACTTTACAACAGTTTGATAAATGATCCCATTATGTATATTATAGCATCAGACTACACAATAATGATACAGAATGTATACATTCAGAACTCCTAGGTGGCAATGACGACTCTCCTTCCCTCTTTTTTTTTAAAGTCTATGGGGGTCATTTATTAAGACCAGCATTTTAGACACCGGTCTTATTAACCCTATAACTGGCGGTGAATCTGCCGAAGTTATGAAGAAGCGCCGGCATTTAACAAGAATGAGTGTCCTTATAAATCTTCAGCCCCAATGATAGGACAGTGTAAAAGGGTCCTTAGTCTGGGCCTGTGCAAACCAACCTTCATGTCCAGGATAGCTACCAGAACCTTACAATACAACACCACATAGGATAACAGAGTAAGGCCTCATGCACACGGCCGTTGTCTGGCCGTACCCGTATTGCACCATCTGGATCCGTCTGCGGAATCCGCACGGATGTTGCCCGTGCACTGGGGACCGAAAATTGCGGCCCTACATGCACAGAACGGCCTTGTACATGAGGCCTAAGAGGGAATAAGCAGAGTCAAAAACATTTATTCTGTATATTTATAATTAGAAATATGTTATCCTGCCAAAATATTACTATGCAATATATAGGACATTTCAAATAGTACTTAAATATACATGAAATAAAAATATACTCATTGCTAAAAAAAAACATAGTGCACCAAAAAGGAGTTGTTGGAATGGAATGAAACTTTGTATGTGTAAATGTAATGATGATAAATATAAGTGATTACAATATTAGAGGGAAAGGATAACTTTATTGTGGAAGAGGAGACTCTAGGACCCTGTTGGGCTTCCTCTAGCCTGGATACAAGATGAGATACAGTTGGGTATGGAGGCATACAGATTCTGTATGGTATCCTGTGGCACATTTACCTACAGATGTTGCGGCTGGGCCAGTAAATCCTGCACATATGTAGGTTGCTGAAGCTGACATCCCAGCAGGTCCTATAAATTCTTGATAAATCAGGTGACAGGGCAGGACAAGGAAGTGTTGTAATCTGGAGGAGACCTGTTAAACCCTTGCTGTGTGCTGGCATTATCCTGCTGAAATATGGCAGTTGGAAGCCCTGTATGAGAGGAACACGTGTCCGCAGGATGTCCTGCACATATCGCTCTGCTGTTAGTGTCCCTCGTATTACTGCAAGAGTCACTGTCCTATGCGGTGGCTCCCCAGATCATCACACCAGCAATTGGGACAGTGTGTTGCTCCACAGGAAAGGTAGAATTGAAGAGCTCACCATGAGGCCTCAATACTCAAACTCAACTATCATGGGCTCTCAAACAGAACCGGGTTCATTGGTAAAGACAGACGATACAGTTCCAGTCCGTAGCAGTACAGGTTTCTTATTAATGCAAACAAAGAGATGGTGGCTGGCTGTTAATGGCAGGACATGTAAAGGGCGTTTTGACACCAAATTTCCTTCTGCTAAGCACCTGGAAATTTTCCAGGTGTAGTTTCCAAGACCTCGGAGTATTAGTATTGTAAATGGTTGTAGTGTAATGCAATGTAATGTAATGACATGTTATACACCTTGTTCACCAGAAGATGGGGTATTATTGGCATTTTTTGGCAACAGAAATGGGGTTTACCCTCAAATTCCTCCCCTATTGGTAGAACTTGGCTGGTCCAACTTCATTTCAATGGAGGGGCAGAGTTAGAGCAGTTTAAAAAGAAGAGAATTATTAGGAACACCTGTTCTATTTCTCATTAATGCGTTTATCTAGTCAACCAATCACATGGCAGTTGCTTCAATGCATGTAGGGTTGTGGTCCTGGTCAAGACAATCTCCTGAACTCCAAACTGAATGTCAGAATGGGAAAGAAAGGTGATTTAAGCAATTTTGAGCGTGGCTTGTTGTTGGTGCCAGACGGACCGGTCTGAGTATTTCACAATATACTCAGTTACTGCGATTTTCACGCACAACCCTTTCTAGGGTTTACAAAGAATTGTGTGAAAAGGAAAAAACATCCAGTATGCGGCAGTCCTGTGGGCGAAAATGCCTTGTTGATGCTAGAGGTCAGAGGAGAATGGGCCGACTGATTCAAGCTGATAGAAGAGCAACGTTGACTGAAATAACCACTCGTTACAACCGAGGTATGCAGCAAAGCATTTGTGAAGCCACAACACGCACAACCTTGAGGCGGATGGGCTAAAACATCAGAAGACCCCACCGGGTACCACTCATCTCCACTACAAATAGGAAAAAGAGGCTATAATTTGCACAAGCTCACCAAAATTGGACTGTTGAAGACTGGAAAAATGTTGTCTGGTCTGATGAGTCTCGATTTCTGTTGAGACATTCAAATGGTAGAGTCCGAATTTGGCGTAAACAGAATGAGAACATGTATCCATCATGCCTTGTTACCACTGTGCAGGCTTGTGGTGGTGGTGTAATGGTGTGGGGGATGTTTTCTGGGCACACTTTAGGCCCCTTAGTGCCAATTGGACTACCTCAGCATTGTTTCTGACCATGTCCGTCCCTTCATGACCACCATGTACCTATCCTCTGATGGCTACTTCCAGCAGGATAATGCACCATGTCACAAAGCTCGAATCATTTCAAATTGGTTTCTTGAACATGACAATGAGTTCACTGTACTAAAATGGCCACCAAAGTCACCAGATCTCAACCCATTAGAGCATCTTTGGGATGTGGTGGAACGGGAGCTTCGTGCCCTGGATGTGCATCCCTCAAATCTCCATCAACTGCAAGATGCTATCCTATCAAAATGGGCCAACATTTCTAAAGAATGCTATCAGCACCTTGTTGAATCAATGCCACGTAGAATTAAGGCAGTTCTGAAGGCAAAAGGGGGTCCAACACCGTATTAGTATCGTGTTCCTAATAATTCTTTAGGTGAGTGTATATGGGATGGGGGTTAGCAATGACAACATTCAGAGGCTTCAGAGGTTAAAAATATATCTTGGCTTTATTTGGTCCAGCAACAAAACAGTGACATCGCATAGAGATCAGTTCACAGATAACAGTATTCAGAGCACAGACGTTCCACTGTGGCTACTGTGCCTTCCTAGACTCAGACCATTGACTGGGCTTGTCAACAGTTTTATGCACCAGTAAGGAGTCCAGCAGCATTGCCTGGGGTAATTGGGGGGAAGGGCGGGATGTACTGGAGGGGGAGGGAATGGCAGGTCCCACTGCCAACCTACCTGCCATTCCAAAAAAATCCAGGCCCGGAAAACAAAGGTAATAAAATCCTCTGCAAAGGAAATTTACTGAGGAAACCCAACTTTCCTGGATTTTTCATCTCACCTACATTAAAAAAATGTAGATGAGATGTACACCCCCTCCAGGCGTCTCCAATCTACCTATGTATTCTACGATAGGTAGACAGACAGACAGGGGGAAGACAGACATACAGATAGACAGACAAAATGAGAGACAGACAGATATGGCCACTGTAGATGGTGTTCCAGGGCTTAAGGACTAATGGGCATGATGGTACTAGGGTACGTCCATTTAGTCCATGGACCGGCAGCTGCAGCAGATGTTCTTTTTTCGGGTCCTTTTTTTTATCCATTTACGGAACCGGTTGAGGCGTGATGTTCTCATAGTGATCTTCTCCTTCTCTGTTTTGGATGTTATATTTGTGATTTCCTCCTCTGTTTTAGATGTTACCTTTATGATTTTATCCTCCTCTGTTTTGAATGTGACCTTCATGATCTTTTCCTCCTCTGTTTTAGATGTTCTCTTTATGATTTTCTCCTCCTCTTTTTTGGCAGCTTTAAGTCTTTTAATAATTGGCATTTCTTTCTTGATGTTATCCATGGTTGGTCTGATGTTTTTCTTAATTTTCAAAACAGGTTTTTGAACAACTACAAAATGAGAAGGAAACCATCAGCAGGTAGTAGATATAACAGAATCTATCCTTTTAATATTATGAGCAATGCAGTAATATAGCGATGCAGCTAACCAGCAGACATGAGCTGTCTCATCTCTGAACTCTGGGGTAATAGAAGGACCCCCAATGTGTGTGATGAGCAGATATGAGAGGTAAACCTAAGCTCTGCCTGTTCCCTGCTTATATATGTTATTATATAGAAATTATTACCTGGCTTCTCCACTCGAACCATCGCTAAATCAGTTGCCTGTTTTAGTTCACGCCGGCGCCAGGCCTTGTACTTGTAACTGTGAGACAGAGAAATGTCCTGACATGAGTCGGTACAGATGACAATATTCAGTTCCCATTCAGAATATACCTATGACCCCCCTCCCCCACTACAGGGGGTGAATTATAAAGGTGCAGTATATAACAGGCAGGAAGGATATAGTGCTGTATTCTATATTATATCATAATACAGCACCGGGAAAGGGGGGACAGCTGTTACCTGATTATATCCCTGCCTCATGCGGCCGCTGTATTATAACCTTGCTGCAGTAGTTACTGCGCCCCCTGTAGGTCAGACAGTACAGTGTATAGAGAATAATGTGATGTGTAGAGTAGAAAAAAATTGGAAACTCACCAGCAAAAGATGATAATTGCACCGGCAATCAATAGACATATGCCTAGCGGCAGGACAACGCGGTACATGACTGTTAATAAAGACACAAGATGCTCGTTATCAATTCTTATCATAGAGAACATATTCTACAATACATTGTACAACATCTCTAGATCCTCCTGATGCCAGAAGTGCCCTTCATGAGGAAATCAGCAGGTAGGCACTGGCAGCTTGGCTGGGCATGGAGGAGTAATTGCTGGACTGTGGGCTGGTAACATCTGGATAAGGGGCACATCATTATATGTTCCAGCATCACTTTATAGGACCAATCCCCCAAAGGAGCAGCTTAGTGGCTGTTCTCCTCCACTACAGTCAGGGCTTGGTAGAGGATGATGAGAGTAGAATTAGGAGAGGAAGGAATTGACTACTCACTGTTATTTGCACTGGCGCTGTCCGGACCCAGGGTTGTCCTCCCTGATCCTGGGAAAGTCACTGTCCATGAAAGAATGAAGGAAAATAAAGACATGAAATCAATGATAGCGGCAGCTGAACCCCAAAACGTGGACACCAGGAGACAGAAGATAACAATAAATCAGTATTTAGTAAGTGCCCAGTAGTGGTGGCTACAGAAAAAATGTCACCATTTAAGGCCATTGTATGAGATTAGAAACCTTGCAGCTTTCTTTCTGAAATATCCTCCCTCTTGTCCAGCGGTTGTGTACGGTATTGCAGTTCAGCGCCATCAAAGTAAATGGGGCTCAGCTAAAATGCCGCACACAGCCCACTGTCCTATAACCTGAGCTCCAAGCCACAGAGATACCAGCCAGGTTTGCCTCTAGGACCCATAATCATGTAAGGATAAATGCAATATTCAGCCCCCATTCCGTAAGATAAACCCCCAGTGATAATATCCATTACCTGCAGGTGTTTTTGTGGGCTTTCCTTGAACAGAAAATGTAAAAAATAATAGAAATATAAGAGCAATTCTTCTCGAATCCATCATCTCCAACAACTAACCCTCAAAAGAATACAGTGTTCCCCAACACATAGAAGCCTGGACACAGCATTGTGATGTCACACAGCTTCAGTATTCTAAGGGGGCGGGGCTTCTGGCTGATGTCATCAGAGATCTAGTCTGAATGAAGAACTGTATATAGAGCAGTAATGTTTAAAGGGGAATGCCTCTTTTAGTAAACCTTTAATAAAGTCATAAGGATTTGGGAGTTATTTATCAAACTGGTGTAAAGTAGAACTGGCTTAGTTGTCCATAGCAACCAATCAGATTCCCACCTTTCACTTTGGACTGCTCCTTCAGAAAATGAAAGGAGGAATCTGATTGGTTTCTATGGACAACTGAGCCGATTCTACTTTACACCAGTTTGATAAATGATCCCATTATGTATATCATAGCATCAGACTACACAATTATGATACAGAATTTATACATTCAGAACTCCTAGGTGGCAATGACGACTCTCCTTCCCTATTTTTTTTAAAAGGCTATGGGGGCCATTTATTAAGACCAGCATTTTAGACACCGGTCTTATTAACCCTATAACTGGCGGTGAATCTGCCGAAGTTATGAAGAAGCGCCTGCATTTAACAAGAATGAGTGTCCTTATAAATCTTCAGCCCCAATCATAGGACAGTGTAAAGGGGTCCTTAGTCTGGGCCTGTGCAAACCAACCTTCATGTCCAGGATAGCTACCAGAACCTTACAATACAACACCACATAGGATAAAAGAGTAAGGCCTCATGCACACGGCCGTTGTCTTGCCGTACACGTATTGCACCATCTGGATCCGTCTGCGGAATCCGCACGGATGTTGCCCGTGCATTGGGGACCGAAAATTGCGGCCCTACATGCACAGAACGGCCTTGTACATGAGGCCTAAGAGGGAATAAGCAGAGTCAAAAACTTTTATTCTGTATATTTATAATTAGAAATATGTTATCCTGCCAAAATATTACTAAGCAATATATAGGACATTTCAAATAGTACTTAAATATACATGAAATAAAAATATACTCATTGCTAAAAAAAAAACATAGTGCACCAAAAAGTAGTTGTTGGAATGGAATGAAACTTTGTATGTGTAAAGGTAATGATGATAAATATAAGTGATCACAATATTAGAGGGAAAGGATAACATTATTGTGGAAGAGGAGACTCTAGGACCCTGTTGGGCTTCCTCTAGCCTGGATACAAGATGAGATACAGTTGGGTATGGAGGCATACAGATTCTGTATGGTATCCTGTGGCACATTTACCTACAGATGTTGTGGCTGGGCCAGTAAATCCTGCACATATGTAGGTTGCTGAAGCTGACATCCCAGCAGGTCCTATACATTCTTGATAAATCAGGTGACAGGGCAGGACAAGGAAGTGTTGTAATCTGGAGGAGACCTGTAAAACCCTTGCTGTGTGCTGGCATTATCCTGCTGAAATATGGCAGTTGGAAGCCCTGTATGAGAGGAACACGTGTCCGCAGGATGTTCTGCACACCAGCAATTGGGACAGTGTGTTGCTCCACAGGAAAGGTAGAATTGAAGAGCTCACCATGAGGCCTCCATACTCAAACTCAACTATCATGGGCTCTCAAACAGAACCGGGTTCATTGGTAAAGACAGATGATACAGTTCCAGTCCGTAGCAGTACAGGTTTCTTATTAATGCAAACAAAGCGATGGTGGCTGGCTGTTAATGGCAGGACATGTAAAGGGCGTTTTGACACCAAATTTCCTTCTGCTAAGCACCTGGAAATTTTCCAGGTGTAGTTTCCAAGACCTCGGAGTATTAGTATTGTAAATGGTTGTAGTGTAATGCAATGTAATGTAATGACATGTTATACACCTTGTTCACCAGAAGATGGGGTATTATTGGCATTTTTTGGCAACAGAAATGGGGTTTACCCTCAAATTCCTCCCCTATTGGTAGAACTTGGCTGGTCCAACTTCATTTCAATGGAGGGGCAGAGTTAGAGCAGTTTAAAAAGAAGAGAATTATTAGGAACACCTGTTCTATTTCTCATTAATGCGTTTATCTAGTCAACCAATCACATGGCAGTTGCTTCAATGCATGTAGGGTTGTGGTCCTGGTCAAGACAATCTCCTGAACTCCAAACTGAATGTCAGAATGGGAAAGAAAGGTGATTTAAGCAATTTTGAGCGTGGCTTGTTGTTGGTGCCAGACGGACCGGTCTGAGTATTTCACAATATACTCAGTTACTGCGATTTTCACGCACAACCCTTTCTAGGGTTTACAAAGAATTGTGTGAAAAGGAAAAAACATCCAGTATGCGGCAGTCCTGTGGGCGAAAATGCCTTGTTGATGCTAGAGGTCAGAGGAGAATGGGCCGACTGATTCAAGCTGATAGAAGAGCAACGTTGACTGAAATAACCACTCGTTACAACCGAGGTATGCAGCAAAGCATTTGTGAAGCCACAACACGCACAACCTTGAGGCGGATGGGCTAAAACATCAGAAGACCCCACCGGGTACCACTCATCTCCACTACAAATAGGAAAAAGAGGCTATAATTTGCACAAGCTCACCAAAATTGGACTGTTGAAGACTGGAAAAATGTTGTCTGGTCTGATGAGTCTCGATTTCTGTTGAGACATTCAAATGGTAGAGTCCGAATTCGGCGTAAACAGAATGAGAACATGTATCCATCATGCCTTGTTACCACTGTGCAGGCTTGTGGTGGTGGTGTAATGGTGTGGGGGATGTTTTCTGGGCACACTTTAGGCCCCTTAGTGCCAATTGGGCTACCTCAGCATTGTTTCTGACCATGTCCGTCCCTTCATGACCACCATGTACCTATCCTCTGATGGCTACTTCCAGCAGGATAATGCACCATGTCACAAAGCTCGAATCATTTCAAATTGGTTTCTTGAACATGACAATGAGTTCACTGTACTAAAATGGCCACCATAGTCACCAGATCTCAACCCATTAGAGCATCTTTGGGATGTGGTGGAACGGGAGCTTCGTGCCCTGGATGTGCATCCCTCAAATCTCCATCAACTGCAAGATGCTATCCTATCAAAATGGGCCAACATTTCTAAAGAATGCTATCAGCACCTTGTTGAATCAATGCCACGTAGAATTAAGGCAGTTCTGAAGGCAAAAGGGGGTCCAACACCGTATTAGTATCGTGTTCCTAATAATTCTTTAGGTGAGTGTATATGGGATGGGGGTTAGCAATGACAACATTCAGAGGCTTCAGAGGTTAAAAATATATCTTGGCTTTATTTGGTCCAGCAACAAAACAGTGACATCGCATAGAGATCAGTTCACAGATAACAGTATTCAGAGCACAGACGTTCCACTGTGGCTACTGTGCCTTCCTAGACTCAGACCTTGACTGGGCTTGTCAACAGTTTTATGCACCAGTAAGGAGTCCAGCAGCATTGCCTGGGGTAATTGGGGGGAAGGGCGGGATGTACTGGAGGGGGAGGGAATGGCAGGTCCCACTGCCAACCTACCTGCCATTCCAAAAAAATCCAGGCCCGGAAAACAAAGGTAATAAAATCCTCAGCAAAGAAAATTTACTGAGGAAACCCAACTTTCCTGGATTTTTCATCTCACCTACATTAAAAAAATGTAGATGAGATGTACACCCCCTCCAGGCGTCTCCAATCTACCTATGTATTCTACGATAGGTAGACAGACAGACAGGGGGAAGACAGACATACAGATAGACAGACAAAATGAGAGACAGACAGATATGGCCACTGTAGATGGTGTTCCAGGGCTTAAGGACTAATGGGCATGATGGTACTAGGGTACCTCCATTTAGTCCATGGACCGGCAGCTGCAGCAGATGTTCTTTTTTCGGGTCCTTTTTTTTTATCCATTTACGGAACCGGTTGAGGCGTGATGTTCTCATAGTGATCTTCTCCTTCTCTGTTTTGGATGTTATATTTGTGATTTCCTCCTCTGTTTTAGATGTTACCTTTATGATTTTATCCTCCTCTGTTTTGAATGTGACCTTCATGATCTTTTCCTCCTCTGTTTTAGATGTTCTCTTTATGATTTTCTCCTCCTCTTTTTTGGCAGCTTTAAGTCTTTTAATAATTGGCATTTCTTTCTTGATGTTATCCATGGTTGGTCTGATGTTTTTCTTAATTTTCAAAACAGGTTTTTGAACAACTACAAAATGAGAAGGAAACCATCAGCAGGTAGTAGATATAACAGAATCTATCCTTTTAATATTATGAGCAATGCAGTAATATAGCGATGCAGCTAACCAGCAGACATGAGCTGTCTCATCTCTGAACTCTGGGGTAATAGAAGGACTCCCAATGTGTGTGATGAGCAGATATGAGAGGTAAACCTAAGCTCTGCCTGTTCCCTGCTTATATATGTTATTATATAGAAATTATTACCTGGCTTCTCCACTCGAACCATCGCTAAATCAGTTGCCTGTTTTAGTTCACGCCGGCGCCAGGCCTTGTACTTGTAACTGTGAGACAGAGAAATGTCCTGACATGAGTCGGTACAGATGACAATATTCAGTTCCCATTCAGAATATACCTATGACCCCCCTCCCCCACTACAGGGGGTGAATTATAAAGGTGCAGTATATAACAGGCAGGAAGGATATAGTGCTGTATTCTATATTATATCATAATACAGCACCGGGAAAGGGGGGACAGCTGTTACCTGATTATATCCCTGCCTCATGCGGCCGCTGTATTATAACCTTGCTGCAGTAGTTACTGCGCCCCCTGTAGGTCAGACAGTACAGTGTATAGAGAATAATGTGATGTGTAGAGTAGAAAAAAATTGGAAACTCACCAGCAAAAGATGATAATTGCACCGGCAATCAATAGACATATGCCTAGCGGCAGGACAACGCGGTACATGACTGTTAATAAAGACACAAGATGCTCGTTATCAATTCTTATCATAGAGAACATATTCTACAATACATTGTACAACATCTCTAGATCCTCCTGATGCCAGAAGTGCCCTTCATGAGGAAATCAGCAGGTAGGCACTGGCAGCTTGGCTGGGCATGGAGGAGTAATTGCTGGACTGTGGGCTGGTAACATCTGGATAAGGGGCACATCATTATATGTTCCAGCATCACTTTATAGGACCAATCCCCCAAAGGAGCAGCTTAGTGGCTGTTCTCCTCCACTACAGTCAGGGCTTGGTAGAGGATGATGAGAGTAGAATTAGGAGAGGAAGGAATTGACTACTCACTGTTATTTGCACCGGCGCTGTCCGGACCGAGGGTTGTCCTCCCTGATCCTGGGAAAGTCACTGTCCATGAAAGAATGAAGGAAAATAAAGACATGAAATCAATGATAGCGGCAGCTGAACCCCAAAACGTGGACACCAGGAGACAGAAGATAACAATAAATCAGTATTTAGTAAGTGCCCAGTAGTGGTGGCTACAGAAAAAATGTCACCATTTAAGGCCATTGTATGAGATTAGAAACCTTGCAGCTTTCTTTCTGAAATATCCTCCCTCTTGTCCAGCGGTTGTGTACGGTATTGCAGTTCAGCGCCATCAAAGTAAATGGGGCTCAGCTAAAATGCCGCACACAGCCCACTGTCCTATAACCTGAGCTCCAAGCCACAGAGATACCAGCCAGGTTTGCCTCTAGGACCCATAATCATGTAAGGATAAATGCAATATTCAGCCCCCATTCCGTAAGATAAACCCCCAGTGATAATATCCATTACCTGCAGGTGTTTTTGTGGGCTTTCCTTGAACAGAAAATGTAAAAAATAATAGAAATATAAGAGCAATTCTTCTCGAATCCATCATCTCCAACAACTAACCCTCAAAAGAATACAGTGTTCCCCAACACATAGAAGCCTGGACACAGCATTGTGATGTCACACAGCTTCAGTATTCTAAGGGGGCGGGGCTTCTGGCTGATGTCATCAGAGATCTAGTCTGAATGAAGAACTGTATATAGAGCAGTAATGTTTAAAGGGGAATGCCTCTTTTAGTAAACCTTTAATAAAGTCATAAGGATTTGGGAGTTATTTATCAAACTGGTGTAAAGTAGAACTGGCTTAGTTGTCCATAGCAACCAATCAGATTCCCACCTTTCACTTTGGACTGCTCCTTCGGAAAATGAAAGGAGGAATCTGATTGGTTTCTATGGACAACTGAGCCGATTCTACTTTACACCAGTTTGATAAATGATCCCATTATGTATATCATAGCATCAGACTACACAATTATGATACAGAATTTATACATTCAGAACTCCTAGGTGGCAATGACGACTCTCCTTCCCTATTTTTTTTAAAAGGACTATGGGGGTCATTTATTAAGACCAGCATTTTAGACACCGGTCTTATTAACCCTATAACTGGCGGTGAATCTGCCGAAGTTATGAAGAAGTGCCTGCATTTAACAAGAATGAGTGTCCTTATAAATCTTCAGCCCCAATCATAGGACAGTGTAAAGGGGTCCTTAGTCTGGGCCTGTGCAAACCAACCTTCATGTCCAGGATAGCTACCAGAACCTTACAATACCACACCACATAGGATAAAAGAGTAAGGCCTCATGCACACGGCCGTTGTCTTGCCGTACACGTATTGCACCATCTGGATCCGTCTGCGGAATCCGCAAGGATGTTGCCCGTGCATTGGGAACCGAAAATTGCGGCCCTACATGCACAGAACGGCCTTGTACATGAGGCCTAAGAGGGAATAAGCAGAGTCAAAAACTTTTATTCTGTATATTTATAATTAGAAATATGTTATCCTGCCAAAATATTACTAAGCAATATATAGGACTTTTCAAATAGTACTTAAATATACATGAAATAAAAATATACTCATTGCAAAAAAAAAAACATAGTGCACCAAAAAGTAGTTGTTGGAATGGAATGAAACTTTGTATGTGTAAAGGTAATGATGATAAATATAAGTGATCACAATATTAGAGGGAAAGGATAACATTATTGTGAAAGAGAAGACTCTAGGACCCTGTTGGGCTTCCTCTAGCCTGGATACAAGATGAGATACAGTTGGGTATGGAGGCATACAGATTCTGTATGGTATCCTGTGGCACATTTACCTACAGATGTTGTGGCTGGGCCAGTAAATCCTGCACATATGTAGGTTGCTGAAGCTGACATCCCAGCAGGTCCTATACATTCTTGATAAATCAGGTGACAGGGCAGGACAAGGAAGTGTTGTAATCTGGAGGAGACCTGTAAAACCCTTGCTGTGTGCTGGCATTATCCTGCTGAAATATGGCAGTTGGAAGCCCTGTATGAGAGGAACACGTGTCCGCAGGATGTTCTGCACACCAGCAATTGGGACAGTGTGTTGCTCCACAGGAAAGGTAGAATTGAAGAGCTCACCATGAGGCCTCCATACTCAAACTCAACTATCATGGGCTCTCAAACAGAACCGGGTTCATTGGTAAAGACAGATGATACAGTTCCAGTCCGTAGCAGTACAGGTTTCTTATTAATGCAAACAAAGCGATGGTGGCTGGCTGTTAATGGCAGGACATGTAAAGGGCGTTTTGACACCAAATTTCCTTCTGCTAAGCACCTGGAAATTTTCCAGGTGTAGTTTCCAAGACCTCGGAGTATTAGTATTGTAAATGGTTGTAGTGTAATGCAATGTAATGTAATGACATGTTATACACCTTGTTCACCAGAAGATGGGGTATTATTGGCATTTTTTGGCAACAGAAATGGGGTTTACCCTCAAATTCCTCCCCTATTGGTAGAACTTGGCTGGTCCAACTTCATTTCAATGGAGGGGCAGAGTTAGAGCAGTTTAAAAAGAAGAGAATTATTAGGAACACCTGTTCTATTTCTCATTAATGCGTTTATCTAGTCAACCAATCACATGGCAGTTGCTTCAATGCATGTAGGGTTGTGGTCCTGGTCAAGACAATCTCCTGAACTCCAAACTGAATGTCAGAATGGGAAAGAAAGGTGATTCAAGCAATTTTGAGCGTGGCTTGTTGTTCGTGCCAGACGGACCGGTCTGAGTATTTCACAATATACTCAGTTACTGCGATTTTCACGCACAACCCTTTCTAGGGTTTACAAAGAATTGTGTGAAAAGGAAAAAACATCCAGTATGCGGCAGTCCTGTGGGCGAAAATGCCTTGTTGATGCTAGAGGTCAGATGAGAATGGGCCGACTGATTCAAGCTGATAGAAGAGCAACGTTGACTGAAATAACCACTCGTTACAACCGAGGTATGCAGCAAAGCATTTGTGAAGCCACAACACGCACAACCTTGAGGCGGATGGGCTAAAACATCAGAAGACCCCACCGGGTACCACTCATCTCCACTACAAATAGGAAAAAGAGGCTATAATTTGCACAAGCTCAACAAAATTGGACTGTTGAAGACTGGAAAAATGTTGTCTGGTCTGATGAGTCTCGATTTCTGTTGAGACATTCAAATGGTAGAGTCCGAATTTGGCGTAAACAGAATGAGAATATGTATCCATCATGCCTTGTTACCACTGTGCAGGCTTGTGGTGGTGGTGTAATGGTGTGGGGGATGTTTTCTGGGCACACTTTAGGCCCCTTAGTGCCAATTGGGCTACCTCAGCATTGTTTCTGACCATGTCCGTCCCTTCATGACCACCATGTACCTATCCTCTGATGGCTACTTCCAGCAGGATAATGCACCATGTCACAAAGCTCAAATCATTTCAAATTGGTTTCTTGAACATGACAATGAGTTCACTGTACTAAAATGGCCACCAAAGTCACCAGATCTCAACCCATTAGAGCATCTTTGGGATGTGGTGGAACGGGAGCTTCGTGCCCTGGATGTGCATCCCTCAAATCTCCATCAACTGCAAGATGCTATCCTATCAAAATGGGCCAACATTTCTAAAGAATGCTATCAGCACCTTTTTGAATCAATGCCACGTAGAATTAAGGCAGTTCTGAAGGCAAAAGGGGGTCCAACACCGTATTAGTATCGTGTTCCTAATAATTCTTTAGGTGAGTGTATATGGGATGGGGGTTAGCAATGACAACATTCAGAGGCTTCAGAGGTTAAAAATATATCTTGGCTTTATTTGGTCCAGCAACAAAACAGTGACATCGCATAGAGATCAGTTCACAGATAACAGTATTCAGAGCACAGACATTCCACTGTGGCTACTGTGCCTTCCTAGACTCAGACCTTGACTGGGCTTGTCAACAGTTTTATGCACCAGTAAGGAGTCCAGCAGCATTGCCTGGGGTAATTGGGGGGAAGGGCGGGATGTACTGGAGGGGGAGGGAATGGCAGGTCCCACTGCCAACCTACCTGCCATTCCAAAAAAATCCAGGCCCGGAAAACAAAGGTAATAAAATCCTCAGCAAAGAAAATTTACTGAGGAAACCCAACTTTCCTGGATTTTTCATCTCACCTACATTAAAAAAAATGTAGATGAGATGTACACCCCCTCCAGGCGTCTCCAATCTACCTATGTATTCTATGATAGGTAGACAGACAGACAGGGGGAAGACAGACATACAGATAGACAGACAAAATGAGAGACAGACAGATATGGCCACTGTAGATGGTGTTCCAGGGCTTAAGGACTAATGGGCATGATGGTACTAGGGTACCTCCATTTAGTCCATGGACCGGCAGCTGCAGCAGATGTTCTTTTTTCGGGTCCTTTTTTTTATCCATTTACGGAACCGGTTGAGGCGTGATGTTCTCATAGTGATCTTCTCCTTCTCTGTTTTGGATGTTATATTTGTGATTTCCTCCTCTGTTTTAGATGTTACCTTTATGATTCTATCCTCCTCTGTTTTGAATGTGACCTTCATGATCTTTTCCTCATCTGTTTTAGATGTTCTCTTTATGATTTTCTCCTCCTCTTTTTTGGCAGCTTTAAGTCTTTTAATAATTGGCATTTCTTTCTTGATGTTATCCATGGTTGGTCTGATGTTTTTCTTAATTTTCAAAACAGGTTTTTGAACAACTACAAAATGAGAAGGAAACCATCAGCAGGTAGTAGATATAACAGAATCTATCCTTTTAATATTATGAGCAATGCAGTAATATAGCGATGCAGCTAACCAGCAGACTTGAGCTGTCTCATCTCTGAACTCTGGGGTAATAGAAGGACTCCCAATGTGTGTGATGAGCAGATATGAGAGGTAAACCTAAGCTCTGCCTGTTCCCTGCTTATATATGTTATTATATAGAAATTATTACCTGGCTTCTCCACTCGAACCATCGCTAAATCAGTTGCCTGTTTTAGTTCACGCCGGCGCCAGGCCTTGTACTTGTAACTGTGAGACAGAGAAATGTCCTGACATGAGTCGGTACAGATGACAATATTCAGTTCCCATTCAGAATATACCTATGACCCCCCTCCCCCACTACAGGGGGTGAATTATAAAGGTGCAGTATATAACAGGCAGGAAGGATATAGTGCTGTATTCTATATTATATCATAATACAGCACCGGGAAAGGGGGGACAGCTGTTACCTGATTATATCCCTGCCTCATGCGGCCGCTGTATTATAACCTTGCTGCAGTAGTTACTGCGCCCCCTGTAGGTCAGACAGTACAGTGTATAGAGAATAATGTGATGTGTAGAGTAGAAAAAAATTGGAAACTCACCAGCAAAAGATGATAATTGCACCGGCAATCAATAGACATATGCCTAGCGGCAGGACAACGCGGTACATGACTGTTAATAAAGACACAAGATGCTCGTTATCAATTCTTATCATAGAGAACATATTCTACAATACATTGTACAACATCTCTAGATCCTCCTGATGCCAGAAGTGCCCTTCATGAGGAAATCAGCAGGTAGGCACTGGCAGCTTGGCTGGGCTTGGAGGAGTAATTGCTGGACTGTGGGCTGGTAACATCTGGATAAGGGGCACATCATTATATGTTCCAGCATCACTTTATAGGACCAATCCCCCAAAGGAGCAGCTTAGTGGCTGTTCTCCTCCACTACAGTCAGGGCTTGGTAGAGGATGATGAGAGTAGAATTAGGAGAGGAAGGAATTGACTACTCACTGTTATTTGCACCGGCGCTGTCCGGACCGAGGGTTGTCCTCCCTGATCCTGGGAAAGTCACTGTCCATGAAAGAATGAAGGAAAATAAAGACATGAAATCAATGATAGCGGCAGCTGAACCCCAAAACGTGGACACCAGGAGACAGAAGATAACAATAAATCAGTATTTAGTAAGTGCCCAGTAGTGGTGGCTACAGAAAAAATGTCACCATTTAAGGCCATTGTATGAGATTAGAAACCTTGCAGCTTTCTTTCTGAAATATCCTCCCTCTTGTCCAGCGGTTGTGTACGGTATTGCAGTTCCGCGCCATCAAAGTAAATGGGGCTCAGCTAAAATGCCGCACACAGCCCACTGTCCTATAACCTGAGCTCCAAGCCACAGAGATACCAGCCAGGTTTGCCTCTAGGACCCATAATCATGTAAGGATAAATGCAATATTCAGCCCCCATTCCGTAAGATAAACCCCCAGTGATAATATCCATTACCTGCAGGTGTTTTTGTGGGCTTTCCTTGAACAGAAAATGTAAAAAATAATAGAAATATAAGAGCAATTCTTCTCGAATCCATCATCTCCAACAACTAACCCTCAAAAGAATACAGTGTTCCCCAACACATAGAAGCCTGGACACAGCATTGTGATGTCACACAGCTTCAGTATTCTAAGGGGGCGGGGCTTCTGGCTGATGTCATCAGAGATCTAGTGTGAATGAAGAACTGTATATAGAGCAGTAATGTTTAAAGGGGAATGCCTCTTTTAGTGAACCTTTAATAAAGTCATAAGGATTTGGGAGTTATTTATCAAACTGGTGTAAAGTAGAACTGGCTTAGTTGTCCATAGCAACCAATCAGATTCCCACCTTTCACTTTGGACTGCTCCTTTGGAAAATGAAAGGAGGAATCTGATTGGTTTCTATGGACAACTGAGCCGATTCTACTTTACACCAGTTTGATAAATGATCCCATTATGTATATCATAGCATCAGACTACACAATTATGATCAGAAGAAAAGAGAATAGACCCCGGTTATCTCTAAAACAAATGAAGGACAGTGCCTGCACAATGTAGGTGTAGTGAGGTACCCGAAAAGAGGTGACTCGGTACAAGCTCCAAGTATAATAACGAAGAAGAAAGAAAGAAGCTCAGAGTACCAAAGTGGTGATAGTTACATAAATATTTTATTATGTCAAATACATGATTAAAAACACACATACATATGATGCCATAAAACAGGGTAGAGGGAGCAGGGAAAGGAAGAAAAACGCCACCCTGGATGGACACATAGGTCGCACAATACCTAATATGAAAAATAAAGTATGTGAGGTCAAGAGAGACATTATATAGAGTGTGATACCAACTCATAGACCAAAAATAATAAGAATTGTATATAAGGTAATATGAGGGAAGTGAGAGTCAGTGGGGGAGTGTCACGGAATGTGTACAGGTAACAAGGCAAAGCAACATGTATAAACGACTCGCTGGATCCAAAAACTAAGGAACCAAGGGAGACCCCTGCAGAAGACCTGGCACTTTCCCTGGCTGCTCAGCCTATGCAAAGATCCTAATGGTGGAGGTTTGCATATCCACGATCCTTGACTATAAAGCCCTGAGCACCCTACTATAGTGAGGGGACACGACCACCGGCTCCCTACACAAGACACGGAGGGAGTCAGGGTCATCTGGGATCCAGCAAACAGATATAAACATATAAAAGTACACTTAGCTTTGAAGCAAACAGGAGGACAGATCAGCGTGCACACACACTCCAGGAGGAAATATAAGCCGCCCAGAAAAGCATTCTGAGGAGGCATTTAAAGGGAAGCAATTAAGACATGACAGCTGAGAGAGGCTGACGAGAGGAGGAGCTGAATACCACAACACAGAAATTCAAGGAGGAGGTTCTGAAAGGCCTCTGTCAGAGCTTCTCAGCTGTCTGGTTGTGACAGTACCCCTCCCTCTACGAGTGGACTCCGGACACTCAGAGCCCACCTTCTCAGGATGGGACCTATGGAATGCCCTGATGAGACGAGAGGCCTTAATGTCCGTCACTGGGACCCACATCCTCTCCTCAGGACCATACCCCTCCCACTGAACAAGGTACTGAAGAGAACCGCGGACAAGACGAGAATCCACAATCCTAGAGACCTGGAATTCAAGATTCCCATCAACCATAATCGGAGGAGGAGGCAAAGGCGAGGGTACAATGGGTTGAACATAAGGTTTCAATAAGGACTTATGAAAAACATTATGGATCTTCCAAGTCTGAGGAAGATCAAGACGGTATGCAACAGGATTGATGACAGACAGGATTTTGTAAGGCCCAATAAACCTAGGACCCAACTTCCAGGAGGGAACCTTCAATTTGATATTCTTGGTAGACAACCACACCAGATCACCAACATTCAGGTCCGGACCAAGCACACGTCTCTTATCAGCCACACGCTTATATCTCTCACTCATGCTCTTTAGATTCTCTTGAATCTTTTGCCAAATAGATGACAAAGACGAGGAGAATCTGTCCTCATCAGGTAAACCAGAAGACCCCTCTCCCGAGAAAGTCCCAAACTGTGGATGAAACCCATATGCACCAAAAAATGGTGACTTATCAGAGGACTCCTGACGACGGTTATTTAAAGCAAACTCAGCAAGGGACAAAAAAGAACACCAATCCTCTTGATTCTCCGCCACAAAACAACGCAGATATGTCTCCAGATTCTGATTGACGCGCTCTGTCTGGCCATTCGACTGCGGGTGGAAAGCAGAAGAGAATGACAACCGAACCCCCAAGCGAGAACAGAAAGCCTTCCAGAATCTGGAAACAAACTGCGTGCCCCTATCAGAGACTATGTCTGAAGGAATACCGTGCAACTTGACAATGTGATCAACAAATGCCTGCGCCAGCGTCTTAGCATTGGGCAAACCAGGAAAAGGGATGAAATGCACCATTTTGCTAAAACGGTCCACCACCACCAGAATCACAGTCTTCCCCGAGGAACGAGGCAGGTCCGTGATAAAGTCCATGGACAGATGTGTCCAAGGACGGGAAGGAATGGGTAAGGGAAGGAGAGGACCTGATGGCCGTGAATGAGGGACCTTGGCACGAGCGCAAGTCTCGCAGGCTGCCACAAAACCCTCAACCGACTTACGAAGCGCAGGCCACCAGAATCTCCGAGCGATGAGATCCAGTGTGGCTCTTACCCCCGGGTGCCCAGCAAGGACCGTATCGTGGTGTTCTTTAAAAATCTTGTGTCTTAAAGCGAGAGGCACAAACAACCTCCCAGGAGGACAAAGATCAGGAGCCTCTGACTGGGCTGCCTGCACCTCTGCCTCCAATTCAGGAAAAAGAGCAGAGACCACCACACCTTCAGCCAAAATGGGACCCGGGTCTTCAAAATTCCCGCCTCCCGGAAAACAACGTGACAGGGCATCTGCCTTCACATTCTTAACTCCAGGGCGGAACGTGACAACAAAATTAAACCTAGAAAAGAACAACGACCATCTGGCCTGTCTCGGGTTCAGACGCTTGGCTGACTCCAAGTAGGCCAGATTTTTATGGTCAGTAAATACGGTAATAGGGTGTCTGGCCCCCTCTAGCCAATGGCGCCATTCCTCAAAAGCCAACTTGATGGCCAACAATTCCCTATCTCCCACATCGTAATTTCTCTCTGCGGAGGAGAGTTTTCTTGAGAAAAAGGCACACGGTCGCCAATTGGCAGGAGAGGAACCCTGAGACAAGACCGCCCCCACACCCACCTCAGAAGCATCAACCTCAACTATGAAGGGTAATGAAACATCAGGTTGCACCAAGATGGGAGCGGAAGCAAAACTCTCCTTGATATCAGAAAAGGCCTTACGCGCCTCTACTGACCAAGAAGAAAAATCTACCCCCTTTCTGGTCATATCAGTGAGTGGTTTAACAATAGAAGAATAATTCAAAATGAACTTCCTGTAATAATTGGCAAAGCCCAAAAAACGCATCAGCGCCTTTTGATTCTCAGGAAGCTCCCACTCAAGCACAGCGCGGACCTTCTCGGGGTCCATGCGAAAACCAGAAGCGGAGAGAAGAAACCCCAGAAATTGAATTTCTGGAACCGCAAACACACATTTTTCCAGTTTCGCATATAGTTTATTCTCCCGCAGGATGAGCAAGACCTGACGTAAATGTTCCTTATGAGTTTTGAAATCGGGAGAAAAAATCAAAATGTCATCCAAATACACCAATACAAATTTTCCCATCAAATGATAAAAAATGCTGTTCACGAAATGCTGAAAAACGGCTGGGGCATTCATCAACCCAAAAGGCATAACCAAATTCTCAAAATGGCCCTCAGGGGTATTGAAGGCCGTCTTCCATTCGTCCCCTTCTCTGACCCTGACCAGGTTGTATGCCCCTCTTAAATCTAATTTGGAAAAGACTTTAGCCCCAACAACCTGGTTAAACAGGTCCGGGATCAGAGGAAGCGGATAAGGGTCACGAATTGTGATATTGTTCAGCTCCCTGAAATCCAGACAAGGTCTTAAAGAACCATCTTTTTTCTTAACAAAGAAAAAACCAGCGGCAACAGGTGACTTGAGGGTCGTATGTGTCCCCTTTCTCAGACTCTCAGAGATATAAGTACGCATAGCGATCCTCTCAGGTTGGGAAAGATTGTATAAACGAGATTTAGGCAGCTTGGCGTCTGGGATGAGATTAATAGGGCAATCGTACTCCCTGTGCGGGGGCAAATCCTGAACTCCACTCTCAGAGAAGACATCCGAAAATTCAGAGAGAAAAGATGGTACAGTCTTAGTAGCAACCTCAGAAACAGATGTCGTGAGGCAATTCTCTCTGCAAAAGTCACTCCAACCATTTATTTGCCTTGCTTGCCAATCAATGGTGGGGTTATGTTTAGTGAGCCAGGGTAGCCCCAACACTAGAGGAGTCGGCAAACCGCTAAGGACGAAACATGACACATCCTCAACATGAGCATCACTCACAATTAAACGGATATTGTGAACTATGCCCTTTAATGACTTCTGAGAAAGTGGAGCGGAATCGATAGAAAACACAGGAATATCCTTTCTCAAAGCGCACACCTGGAAACCATGAGTTATCGCAAAGTGATTATCAATGAGATTAACCGCTGCTCCACTATCCACAAAAATCTCACAAAAAATGTTCTTGCTCTCTAGCGCCACCCTAGCCGGCAGGACAAAACGGGAACTACAAGCAAACGGAAAATCTTCAATTTCCGCCTCAATCCTGCCAATAGTAACAGACGGAACATTTTTCAAAGATTTTTTCCTCTTTGTTTCTTTATTATACCCAGAGAACTGCCTGAATCTCCTAGAGGGACAAATATTTGCCAAATGATTAATACCTCCACAACAAAAACAAACCCTCTCATGCGGGCTGAATCTTCTATTGTCAGAAGCAATCAACCCCAGCTGCATGGGCTCCTGCTCAGAAGGGGCTGACAGCGACTGAGACCCCTGCGCAGAGAATGGGACCGCTGCACAGTCCTGGGACCGAGTATGACAGGAAAGAGAGATCTCTCCTCTCTCTCTAAGACGCCTGTCAATACGAACGGCCTGAGACATAGCAGAGTCCAAAGAAATAGGCCTTTCATGAAAGGCAAATGCATCTTTCAATCCCTCTGAAAGACCATGGCAAAATTGACTTCGGAGTGCAGCATCATTCCAACCAGTATCAGCTGCCCAACTCCGAAATTCTGAGCAGTATATTTCTGCGGATTGTTTACCCTGGCATAGGAGACGTAGTCTAGACTCCGCCAGAGCAATACGATCCGGATCATCATATATCTGACCCAGGGCTAAAAAGAATTCATCCACTGAACGGAGGGGCCGTGCCCCCTCCGGCAGCGAAAAGGCCCAGGACTGAGCGTTACCCCTGAGCAGCGATATAATGATCCCCACCCTCCGTTCCTCATCACCAGAAGAATGGGGAAGAAGGCGAAAATGGAGTTTGCAAGCCTCTCTAAAACGCACAAAATTCTCACTACCCCCGGAGAACGTATCCGGGAGCGAGATCTTAGGCTCAGAACAAGCTCCATGAACGCAAGCTGAACCGGTCACTTGAAGCTGAGACAAAGTCTTACGGAGGTCAGCTACCTCCAATGAAAGACCCTGGAAGCGTTCAGCCAAAAGTGAAACCGGATCCATGCTTAAGACGGTTTTGGCGGCTTATAATGTCACGGAATGTGTACAGGTAACAAGGCAAAGCAACATGTATAAACGACTCGCTGGATCCAAAAACTAAGGAACCAAGGGAGACCCCTGCAGAAGACCTGGCACTTTCCCTGGCTGCTCAGCCTATGCAAAGATCCTAATGGTGGAGGTTTGCATATCCACGAACCTTGACTATAAAGCCCTGAGCACCCTACTATAGTGAGGGGACACGACCACCGGCTCCCTACACAAGACACGGAGGGAGTCAGGGTCATCTGGGATCCAGCAAACAGATATAAACATATAAAAGTACACTTAGCTTTGAAGCAAACAGGAGGACAGATCAGCGTGCACACACACTCCAGGAGGAAATATAAGCCGCCCAGAAAAGCATTCTGAGGAGGCATTTAAAGGGAAGCAATTAAGACATGACAGCTGAGAGAGGCTGACGAGAGGAGGAGCTGAATACCACAACACAGAAATTCAAGGAGGAGGTTCTGAAAGGCCTCTGTCAGAGCTTCTCAGCTGTCTGGTTGTGACAGGGAGCCGACCACAGCCATAGTGCATAGTATGCTGACCAGAGAAGTAAATACAATGAGTTGTATAAGACCTGATGAAGAGGTGGTATGCTAGAGGTGACTTGGTTGGAGTGCTTAAAACTGAGGACGAACAACGTGCTCTCCGCATACTGGAGGATTTATTGGCAGAACAAGAGGGACCAGCCACCAATGTTACTGGTGTGATACCATCTGAAATTAGAAAGAAGTCTACCAAATTTCCTCCATTGTCTTTGTGTCCGGCGATAGACCTTTTTGTCAAGACAGTTAGCAGGGACTTTAGACAAATACCCACGTCAATACGACATGATAACCTGTATAGGGACCAACGTCTCAGTCTGAACAGAATAAAAAACATCAAAGATGTGATCTACAAGCCGGCCGACAAGGGGGGAAATTTGGTGGTCTGGCCCCGGAATATGTACTTAGCAGAGGCATATCGACAGCTCAATGATCCTATTTGTTATCGGAAACTAACTTTTAACCCCTCCATTTCCTTTAGAGGTTAACTGATGCAAATCTTGGACACTAGTTTGGAGAAGAACACCATCTCCAAACAGCTGTACAAAGCCCTTATTGTCCAGGAACCATCCATTCCCACTCTGTACCTTCTACCAAAGGTCCATAAGAATACATCCGTACCTCCAGGTAGGCCGATTATTTCTGGGTGCAACAGCATGGTGGAAAGTATTTGTAAATTGCTTGATTTCCACCTAAAACCCCTTGTGGAAACCTTACCATCTTATGTCAGGGATACCTCTGATTTCCTTAAAAGGATACAGGGTATTACCCTTGACGATGACAACATCATGGTAACGTGCGATGTGGAATCCCTTTATACCAGCATCCAACATGTAGACGGGCTGAAGGCAGTAGAATTTTTTCTTTCTGCCAGAAAACCTACCTAGGGATTTTTCTGCATTTTTATTGCAACTTTTGCAATTTGTACTCACCAGGAATTTTTTCTCCTTTAACGGGTCCTTTTTCCTGCAGCTCCAGAAGACGGCTATGGGTGCGGCGTGCGCGCCCGCGTACGCCAATCTGTTCCTGGGGCTGTGGGAGAGGGACCTATTCCTGTCAGACGGACACGTCGTCATGGACCACGCCGTCTTATGGGCGCAGTACATAGATGACGTCTTTATGATCTGGCAGGGAACGGAGGCACAACTCCATGACTTTTTTAAGCTACTGAATAACAACTCGAGAAACATAAAATTAACCTATATACACCACAGATATAGGGTGGATTTTCTGGACGTATCCATATTTAGGGATAGCTGTGGACGCCTCAAGACTGATGTTTTCCGCAAGGAGACAGCTGTTAATGCTTATCTGCACGCAACCTCCCTACATCCCAAGAACACAATCTCTGCAATTCCCATTGGGCAATTCTTACGCATTCGCCGGATATGTTCCGACGATGCGACCTTTGAAAAACAAGCCATTGACCTGAAGGACCGCTTCCTCAGGAGAGGCTACAGCCATCGATCCATCAAAAAGGCCTACTGGCGGGCCAAGACCCAGGGACAGATCCAAATTTTGCAAACCAAGGGAGATAGGATACCTGACAGTAAGATCAGATTTGTAAGTAAATACCATTCCCACTGGGATGAAATGAGGAATTGTCTGGCCTCACATTGGTCCATTCTATTGACCGATCCGGTCTTAGAAAAACTTTTACCTCCACGACCTTTGGTTACACCACATAGGGCTAGCACCCTGCGAGATAATCTAGTTCGAGGTTATCTCCAACCAGCCCCTTCCCCTCTCTTTCCGGGATTGGGTGGTCCCAAGGTTGGCTTCAGACCATGTGGCAGGTGCGCTGCCTGTCCTAACATGGAGCGTGCCCGTGATTTCGTGGATTCTGCTGGAACTAGGACATTCAGGATTAACCAATCCCTTACGTGCTCCAGCACACGAGTGGTATACTATGCCCGGTGCCCCTGCCCCAGAATCAATGTAGGTCTAACAACACGCGAGCTCAGGGTCCGCGTGAGGGAGCACGTGAGGGATATCCTGAATGCACAGGAATTAAAAGATTTCGAGGTTCTCAAACCCATTGCGAGGCATTTCAAGGATTTTCACTCATGCAATCCGAAGCTCCTTAGGGTGAAGGGGATTGACTGTATCCAGGTGGATTTACGTGCTGACAATACATCCAAGAGGCTGGCTCAACGCGAGAGCCGCTGGATTTGGACCCTTGGGACTTTACATCCCAGGGGCCTTAATGACAATCTGGGTTTTTCTGCTTTTTTGTAACCGCTGGGCTCACAACTGTGGATCCCATCTTTTTCTTTTAACAGTATATGTGTTCATTTACTTATCTATCTATATTGACTTGCTGTATTTTTGTTTCCTTCTCTAGCACTCTATTTTTCCTTTGCAGGACGTCACTTCTTCGTACTTTTTCATTGACCTGGGAAATCATTGGATTTCTCGTTTTCAGCTGATTCTTACCATTGGAGTTTCTGTCATTCTGCTGCTAAACATATACAGGGAGTGCAGAATTATTAGGCAAGTTGTATTTTTGAGGATTAATTTTATTATTGAACAACAACCATGTTCTCAATGAACCCAAAAAACTCATTAATATCAAAGCTGAATATTTTTGGAAGTAGTTTTTAGTTTGTTTTTAGTTTTAGCTATTTTAGGGGGATATCTGTGTGTGCAGGTGACTATTACTGTACATAATTATTAGGCAACTTAACAAAAAACAAATATATACCCATTTCAATTATTTATTTTTACCAGTGAAACCAATATAACATCTCAACATTCACAAATATACATTTCTGACATTCAAAAACAAAACAAAAACAAATCAGTGACCAATATAGCCACCTTTCTTTGCAAGGACACTCAAAAGCCTGCCATCCATGGATTCTGTCAGTGTTTTGATCTGTTCACCATCAACATTGCGTGCAGCAGCAACCACATCCTCCCAGACACTGTTCAGAGAGGTGTACTGTTTTCCCTCCTTGTAAATCTCACATTTGATGATGGACCACAGGTTCTCAATGGGGTTCAGATCAGGTGAACAAGGAGGCCATGTCATTAGATTTTCTTCTTTTATACCCTTTCTTGCCAGCCACGTTGTGGAGTACTTGGACGCGTGTGATGGAGCATTGTCCTGCATGAAAATCATGTTTTTCTTACCTTGCAGACTTCTTCCTGTACCACTGCTTGAAGAAGGTGTCTTCCAGAAACTGGCAGTAGGACTGGGAGTTGAGCTTGACTCCATCCTCAACCCAAAAAGGCCCCACAAGCTCATCTTTGATGATACCAGCCCAAACCAGTACTCCACCTCCACCTTGCTGGCGTCTGAGTCGGACTGGAGCTCTCTGCCCTTTACCAATCCAGCCATCTGGCCCATCAAGACTCACTCTCATTTCATCAGTCCATAAAACCTTAGAAAAATCAGTCTTGAGATATTTCTTGGCCCAGTCTTTTTTTTTTTTTTTTTTTAAATATGTTTTATTAATTTATAATGCAAAAATTCATATCCATATTACAATTATAATATTATAAAATCCTTCAGTCCGTAAATTTGTGATTTGCAACATGATTAAGAATAATTTCATGCAGGTATCCATGCTTATGGAGACAAAAAAAGGTAAAAATGGAGATCTCGCTTGCTGGGGGAAAGGCAGGATACGTCCGCCATTCACAGCCTAATAGGCAAAACAAACACACAGAGCATCCCACTTGACATATTGTTATCTATAGAGGGGAAAAAAGGTTAGGGGCCCTCAGCCCGGGCGACAGCCAGGGAGCGAGCGCGCGCCCCGCGCTCTCTCCCCCGATCATAGGCGGGAAATTGACAGGATTGACCATCATGTAACCATCCATCCAGTGCTCACATTAACCGTACGTAGCGGGCCTACTGCGATCTTTGATCGCAAGCATTTCATAAAACAAATTTGGGGGTCCAGCAGTCTTCCAACGCAGTAGAGAAGGAACTTCTTGCATATTTTGCTGCCTCATCCCCATGTAGTTAAATTGAGAGTTTAATGCCCGACTTAACCGTAGCTCACATATGTCCACACCAGTGTCTCGCATATAAAGGGACTCAGCTCGAGTATCACTCGGTGATCACCGGCATTTAGGGAAGATGTAGACATAATCATTACCTAAAACCGGCTCTGTCCCGCTAAGAGAACACCTCTTGGTACCCATACAACCTGTGTCATATCACTGCCTGCAGTCGAGCCACATGTCTGTCAGAGAGAGCCGCGTCCTAGGGCACACCCATTCGCCGGGCTGCCCAATATCCCGGGCCCCGGATCCCCACCCATAACCGGCACGGTGTAGTGGTTCAATTAAACATTTTGGTTCGATTTTAAAAAAAATTTAACCGTTGTTTAATGGCGGAAGGTCCTGCCATCCCCCAGCATTCCTAGAGATACTCCAGTTCCCAAGTGCAACTTCACCTCCTTTACTATTTATAATTCATATAGAAAAGACCGGACCAATAGGATCATTCCCAACCCACCCCGCCCAGCCCTTCCCCCCCCCCCACCTCGCAGGAAGGAAAAAAAAATAAAAAAAAATAAAATAAAAATAACCCAGATTAATTATTTAAGCTTGTCCCAGTCTGCCCACAGTTTGCCCCACTTTAGATAGGATCCTCTTTGTTTATACAAAATCCTCTCATAACTTTTCACTTTCTCAACCAAGCTTAACCAATGGTTGCAGTCTGGAGCAGAAGAGGAAAACCATAATCTGGAAATGAGAAGCCTGGCCAAAAACATTACTTTAATCAATAGTTGGCGTTTTATAGGCTGGTAATTGACCTCTGATAAATCTCCCAGGACCCATATCCTGGGGGACAGAGGAATAGCAATATTAAGTTTACGAGCCAAGTTAATTTGGACCGATCTCCAATAGCTGCTCACCATTGGGCAGTCCCAAAACAGATGTAAATGATCCGCCTCGGAATCGCCACAGCGTGGGCAGTCAGAGGAGGCTCTAAGTCCTCTCCTATATAACCACAGCGGTGTCACATATATTTTGTGCAAAATATTAAATTGTACAACAGTGTGATTAAAGTTGTGTGAAACAAATTTTAAGCTTTCCCCTATATTCTCCCAATCTAGAGAACCCATCTCTAGAAGTACAGAAGACCAGGATCTTTGTCCTGGAGAAAGAACACCCAAAAAAAATCCTTTCATTAAGTGTCTATAACAGTGTGATATCTTAATTCTCGTGACAACTTTTTTACAGAGTAAATCATGTAAAAATTGGGGAGTATCTATAGAAAGAAGGTGACTATTCAAAGTACTAGAAAGTGCTGACCTCAATTGAAAGTATGCATACCAAGCCACCTCGCCCAGGTTTGTTCTTTGCCTTAGCTCCGTCGGGGACAGGATTTGTCCGCCGCTGACCACCTAATATAAGTATTGAACATTCTTAGTCCTCCAATACTGGCAACAACCCAAATCCCCTAACTCCAAGAGCTTTGAGTTGTGCCACAATGGAGTACAGATAAGTGATGCCTTGACTCCACACCAGCTCCTTATAACCAGCCACGTCTTTATAGCCATTCTGCAAAAGAGTGTATACCCAATCTGTGGATTTGATAAATAGTCAGACTCCAGTACAGTAAAAAAATCTGAAAAACCTGAGTCTTTCACCGCTCTGTTGCAGAAATGGCTACTTTCCTAATCATTAAAAAAACAAAGTTGAGAGGCCACGAAATAGCCCTTAAAATAAGGGAGGTTAAGACCTCCCTGATTATAGGGCATGGAAAAATAGAGTGCCTTCAGTCTCACGCGCTTCCTCCCCCATAATAGATCGTTCAGCATCCGCTCTATCAATCTAAAATACTTGTCCGTGATCCATACAGGCGAGTTGCGAAGGACATAAAGAACCTGGGGCAGCACTACCATTTTTATTAGAGAGATTCTATCCGCTCTTGCGGGCAAGATTTTTTGCCATATCTTAATTTTGGCCCTCAGCTTTTTCAACAGGGGAATCAAATTGAGTTGAAGGTATTCTTGAGGTTTGACAGAAACTGAAATCCCCAGGTATTTTATTGAATCAGAGATTGTTAGCTGATTGTCCCAGTCGCCTCGCAACTCATCTATAGGGAGGAGAACAGTCTTCTCCCAGTTAATCTGCAAACCAGACGGAGCAGAAAAAGAGCCCACCAAATCCATTATTCGAGGAAGAGTGGTTTCTGTTTGATGGAGAAAAACCAAGATATCGTCTGCATAGAGGGATACACGATCATGCTTCCCCATTACACCGAAGCCAGACACCTGCGAGTCTTGCCTAATACTAACTGCTAAGGGTTCAATATAAATATTAAACAAGAGGGGGGAAAGAGGGCATCCTTGGCGAGTGCCTCTTCCTAGGGAAAAACTCTCAGTGATCTTGTCATTAATCCTAATCCTGGCAACTGGAGAGCCATATAATAACTGCACCATCGACATAAATCTCGGACCAAAACCCATTTTTTTCATCACCTCCCAGAGAAAAATCCACTCCACCCTGTCGAAGGCTTTTGTAGCATCCAACGACAGGATGGAGCGGGAGCCGCACCCCGGGGACTGAATATTCATAAATAACCTATGCAAATTATGATGGGTGCCTCTCTTTGGCATAAAGCCATTTTGATCTGGGTGGATAATGGTGGATATAACCCGCGAAAGCCTCCTAGCCAAAACTTTTGATAGTAGCTTAGCATCAGTATTTAGTAAAGAAATTGGTCTATAGCAGTGATGGCTAACCTTGGCACTCCAGCTGTGGTGAAACTACGACTCCCAGCATGCTCCATTCATTTCTATAGAGTTCTGAGAGCAGCCAAGCAAGGGGGGCATCTTGGGAGTTGTAGTTTTACCACAGCTGGAGTGCCAAGGTTAGCCATCACTGGTCTATAGGAACTCATTTCTATCGGGTCTTTATCCTTTTTGGGAATTAAAACAATAAGAGCTTCCATCATAGAACAAGGTAGACCCCCTCCCTGTGTTGCTTGGGAAAAAACCTCTAGTAGCTGGGGAAGAATCACATCACTGTACTTACGGTAAACCTCGTATGGAAGGCCATCCATCCCTGGCGACGAGTTCCCCGAGATGGACCCCAAGGCCTCCTGGAGCTCCGAAAGAGACAACTCCTCTTCCAGATACTCTATTTGGGCTTCACTTAAAGTAGAAAGTGGAATCCTCTCCAAGAACTGCGCCGCCAGATCGGATGACAAGCCGAGAGAGGAACTATATATGTGGGAGAAATATTTTAAAAAAGCATCCCTAATTCCTTCTGGGTCTGTTGTAATTTCCCCCTCTGTGTTGCGAATCGAGACAATAGATTGATTTTTCTTATATTGTTGTGTAATTATCCTGGCTAAAAGCTTACCAGGGCGTCCGGACTCCGAAAAATATTTTAGGCCCTTAAAGAAGACTCTATGGTTTGCTTTCTCTATTATATATTTCTCCAAAAAACAACTGGCCTTCTGCATCTCTTCCCTGTTATACTCGGAAGGTTGGCTGGTAAATCGTGCAGTTGTGTCTGCAGCAGCTTTGACCAGTTCCTCCTCTTTTTTCTTAAATGTTCTCTTTGCTGCAGCAATCTCACTTATAAACACCCCCCTCAAATATGCTTTCAGGGCGTCCCATACTATATTGATGTCAGCAGAGGGGAAGTTCACCTCCCAAAAGGAGGATATCAATAGTTTAATAGGCTCAGGGTTATCCATAATAGTAAGCCAGTATGGATTTAGCTTAAATCCTAACCCCCTGCTATCCTTGTTCTCCCCTATGCAAACCTCAACCAGTACGGGCGAGTGGTCCGAAACTGTTCTTACCCCATATCGTATCTTCCGGATATTACGCAAGTTGCTCTCATTAGTAAATGCTAAATCAATCCTAGACATTGCTCTACCACCCCGGCTAACACAAGAGTATACTCTCTTTCCTCCGCCAAGATGTTCCCATATATCCACCACTCCAACCTCCGAGCAAAACTGTGGCAGCGGTGAATTACATGAATTCCTCCCTCGATCTACGTCTAATGTAAATCTATCTCTGTTGGGGTCCATAACCGCATTAAAGTCCCCCATCAGGACTAACCGGCATTCTGGCCTCCTTTCAGAGAAAAGCATCAGCTGAGTCAATGGGTACATTGAAAAAGGCGGAGGTATATAGAAAAAGGCAAGAATATAACTATGCCCATGCAGCTTACCGTACAGAAAGATGAATCTGCCCTGATCATCTATGTAGGATTCTATAAGAATAAAATCTACAGAATTATGAATCAGAACTGAAACGCCCCTAGAGGAACTGCTAAAGGTGGAATGGTAAGATTGAGAATACCATCCCGTTGTCAAACGGGACACAGTTTCTTTAGTAAGGTGAGTTTCTACTATGCAGATAATTGCTGGAAGGTATCTTTTTAATGCATCCATAATAGCTTGCCTTTTGACTCTTTCCCCGAGCCCTCTAACATTCCAAGTTACAATTCTAGTGGCCATCCTTCACTGCTACGGAAACAGACACGGGACAAACAAAGGGAAAAAAAAAGAGAGGAAAAAAAAAAAAAAAAAAAGACACCCCTACCTGCAAGGTGGCTTCCCTTTCCCCCCTCCCCTTTCCCCCCATCCCCCCTCTCTATTGATCCGCCCGATCAGCGAACCCCTAACCTCAAGCCAATCTCCCCCTCCCCCGCTCCATCCCCCCCCCCAACATTTCAATCATAATAGTGCCCGATTTCAAATATCCCCTTGCTCCATCCAGTCCAGCGCTTGCTGTGGTGATTCAAAAAAAAGAGAAGTCCCATTAGGGATCACTCTTAGTTTCGCTGGATACTGTAAGGAATATTTAATCCCCTTTGATGCCAGGCGTTTCTTTATCTCTATGAAGTTTCTTCTTTTTTCCTGAGTCTGCCGAGCAAAGTCAGGAAAAAAGAGCAACCTAGTGCCCTGGTACTCAACAGGAGTACATTCTCTTGCTCTTTTCAGTATCATATCTCTATCCATGGATGATAATACTTTCATTAAGATTGCTCGCGGCGGCCTCCCTGGAATAGGTCTCCCTCCTGGGATACGATTGGCTCTTTCTATCTGAAACATGGAAGAAAAATAGTCACTGCCTAAGTTGTGCAAGACCACATCTTTAAGTTGTTCCTCTAAGTATCGGCCTTCCACTCCTTCTGGGAAACCAATTATGCGGACGTTGTTTCGCCTTGACCTATTTTCGAAGTCCTCTAGCTTATTTTGTAGTGCTTGATTTTCTGAGGCAAGAGACAAAGTTTTAGATTTTAGCATGTTAATATCGGTTTGCAAAGAGTCCACTATTTTTTCCACATTAACGACTCGCTCGCGGATCTTTACCAAATTCTCTCTTATTGCGGAAATGTCGCTCTGTACCGTCCCTAGTTGGATAGACATCTCCTGCACTAGAGTGCCATTGTGCTCTACAGCCGAGAGAATTTTATCCAGAACGGAAGGATCCTGTTCATTTCGCATCTGTGCAGATAGATCTTCCCCCCCTGCTACCTGATCTACCTCCACTAACCCATCCTCAAAGAATTCATCGGTTTGGGGAGTTTTAGCGTACCTTTTCAGATTAGCAGAGGACTTTATTTTGGCTGAGTTCTTTTCATTTAGGAAGGGTGACTTCAAGAACTTATCGATTTTATTCTCTGGGGTCTTAGAGCCCAACTTTGTTGCAGTGGAGTCAATTGACCGTCGTTTTGGGGCCATTTCTTTTATTTTTTTTCCTTCCCCCTCCCTCTCTTTTTCTTTGCTTTAGTTTGCACTCTTCTTTGTATCCCCTTTACTTCTTTCCCCTCTGCTCCTATTCCTCCCTTTTTACTTCTCTTTATTAGCCTTTTCCTTTCCTCTCTTATCCCTCTATTCACCCCTTCATCCTTCCCTCTCCACCATCGCGCAGGGAGGGGGAGCACCAAATTCCGACTCTGAGCAGCCGGACTTAGTCAAGTTAGTCGAGTAGCAGGTTACAATACAATAAAGTCGCGATAATTGGTTTCTCACGTGACCCAGCGAGGTAGGCAAGGATCCTCGGGATGACAAGAGATCCAGATGACAGGTGGCCACTTCGGGAGGGAGGAAACTGCAGGCAAAACCGATTTTCAAATGAAGAGAAGAGAAAAAAAAAAAAAAAAAAAAAAGGTGGAAAAATCCCACCGATCACCAGCAGAGGGAGCCAACAGCAAACGGACCAGGAAGCTGGTGAGCAGCTGAGCAGAGCGTGCCGACCCGAGCACACACCACACCACAGAAGAGAGAGGGCAGCCGAGAGGGGAGACGGAAGATCCGGACGAGACGAGACCCAGGAGCACAGAGCACAGAGGAGCAGACCAGCGGCAGGAACCGAAGCCAGGGGCCGGAAGGGAGAGCCAGCAGCCAGCAGCCAGATCGATAGGTAAGTCGCAGGACCCCCGGCACTCCAGGACAGCTAACGGCACTGAAACATGGCGGCACGCTGAGGCAGTCAGCGCTCAGTCAGCGCTCTGGATCGGAACAGGACGGAGCAGGGGGCATGGAGGGGGAGGAGGCCAGCAGGAGAGAGTGAAACGTGACGTGTTCACGTCATCACGCTTCCCCCTTCCTTCTTGGCCCAGTCTTGACGTTTCAGCTTGTGTGTCTTGTTCAGTGGTGGTCGTCTTTCAGCCTTTCTTACCTTGGCCATGTCTCTGAGTATTGCACACCTTGTGCTTTTGGGCACTCCAGTGATGTTGCAGCTCTGAAATATGGCCAAACTGGTGGCAAGTGGCATCTTGGCAGCTGCACGCTTGACTTTTCTCAGTTCATGGGCAGTTATTTTGCGCCTTGGTTTTTCCACACGCTTCTTGCGACCCTGTTGACTATTTTGAATGAAACGCTTGATTGTTCGATGATCACGCTTCAGAAGCTTTGCAATTTTAAGAGTGCTGCATCCCTCTGCAAGATATCTCACTATTTTTGAATTTTCTGAGCCTGTCAAGTCCTTCTTTTGACCCATTTTGCCAAAGGAAAGGAAGTTGCCTAATAATTATGCACACCTGATATAGGGTGTTGATGTCATTAGACCACACCCCTTCTCATTACAGAGATGCACATCACCTAATATGCTTAATTGGTAGTAGGCTTTTGAGCCTATACAGCTTGGAGTAAGACAACATGCATAAAGAGGATGATGTGGTCAAAATACTCATTTGCCTAATAATTCTGCACGTAGTGTATGTTATATTGGTACCATTTATGGTGACACACTGTCTTAGTATGCCTGATGTATTATCCATTAGTGTTTTTCATCATTGATTATTCAATTCCTGTCATTTTCCATTATTCACCATGCATTTTTCTTACTTTTCCATTATCACGTGTTTGCACTATTTATATTTGCACAATTCATATCTACACGGTGTCCACTGTGTCAGACACGGATGTATATCTGTGCCCCAATTCTGCATCCGTAGTCACCATTATGATTTCTTGGTTCACACTTCGTGGCCCCATACTATGTCTCGTTCCCCCCCCTTTTTTGTTCACTCTTACTGGCGATGTCAATTATGTACTATTGATTTTAGTCCAGTATCTTCTCTTTTCAATTCTTACTCTACTTTCAAATTTTTTGTTTTTGTCTCTCTATATTTACATAATTGCACATAAGCACCTTCACACATGCATCTATAGTGGTTATTAGGGTGTACTATTTATGATGTATTACAGTATACATATCATGTGGATTGTCATTTCATGGACTTTTTGTATATAATCATTGACCTGTTGTTTGCTATGATCATGACATATCATGTTACTTATGATTATTTGCAATCATGATTTGTCTATATTTTTTACATTATGTTTCTATTCTAACTATGGACCCTATCATCACTGTTTTCTAATCATGGTTTGTCTCTATTTGTGTACTTCAATCATGGTTCTATTTTAATCATGTATTTATTGCCTATATGCATTTCTCTCCCCCCTTTTGAATGTTCATATTCATATGTCCAGGTCACTACGAAAATGTCACATTGCATGATAAGTTGACATCTCTCTCCTTGGTATAGATACAATTGTTAGGGCACTATATATATTATTCTGTTTCTGTCCGATATTATTTACTTTGTTCATTGTGTATTACTTCTTGCTATACTGACGTCCTGACTCTCCTCCCCTCGTGTGATGCGTGCGCGCGTCATTCGGCACCGCCTCCGGCGCCTCACACCCGAGCGTCCTTACGTCATTGCCGCCTGATCAGGTGACTTTGTCACGTGATGTGGGCGTGCTGACGGGACGCCGTTTGCGGGGCTGCCGGATGTGTTAGTGCTCGACTTGCGCGCGCCAACCAGTCAACACACCTGGGGACGAGTAAGTGCTGTTCCGCTCATTGGTCTGAGAAGGCTTTAAATACTTGGTCCACAGTAAAGGCGTTACCCCCTGACGAAGGCACGCCGAAACGCGCGTTGGGGTAACGCCATCCTGGTCTCCTTGTCCACATTTGGTCCGCCTTTGGTAAGTTTGAGATCATAATTGCCCTTCCACGGCTATGTGCTGACGATGTTGAGATTTCTCACTTGGCTTCTTTTACTTTTCTGCTGGTCTTATACAACTCATTTATTTACTTCTTTGGTCAGCATACTATGCACTATGGCTGTGGTCGGCTCCCCCACTGACTCTCACTTCCCTCATATTACCTTATATACAATTCTTATTATTTTTGGTCTATGAGTTGGTATCACACTCTATATAATGTCTCTCTTGACCTCACATATTTTATTTTTTATATTAGGTATTGTGCGACCTATGTGTCCATCCAGGGTGGCGTTTTTCTTCCTTTCCCTGCTCCCTCTACCCTGTTTTATGGCATCATATGTATGTGTGTTTTTAATCATGTATTTGACATAATAAAATATTTATGTAACTATCACCACTTTGGTACTCTGAGCTTCTTTCTTTCTTCTTCGTTACACAATTATGATACAGAATTTATACATTCAGAACTCCTAGGTGGCAATGACGACTCTCCTTCCCTCTTTTTTTTAAAAGGCTATGGGGGTCATTTATTAAGACCAGCATTTTAGACAACAGTCTTATTAACCCTATAACTGGCGGTGAATCTGCCGAAGTTATGAAGAAGCGCCGGCATTTAACAAAAATAAATCTTCAGCCCCAATGATAGGACAGTGTAAAGGGGTCCTCAGTCTGGGCCTGTGCAAACCAACCTTCATGTCCAGGATAGCTACCAGAACCTTACAATACAACACCACATAGAATAAAAGAGTAAGGCCTCATGCACACGGCCGTTGTCTTGCCGTACACGTATTGCACCATCTGGATCCGTCTGCGGAATCCGCAAGGATGTTGCCCGTGCATTGGGGACCGAAAATTGCGGCCCTACATGCACAGAACGGCCTTGTACATGAGGCCTAAGAGGGAATAGGCAGAGTCAAAAACTTTTATTCTGTATATTTATAATTAGAAATATGTTATCCTGCCAAAATATTACTATGCAATATATAGGACATTTCAAATAGTACTTAAATATACATGAAATAAAAATATACTCATTGCTAAAAAAAAAACATAGTGCACCAAAAAGGAGTTGTTGGAATGGAATGAAACTTTGTATGTGTAAATGTAATGATGATAAATATAAGTGATTACAATATTAGAGGGAAAGGATAACTTTATTGTGGAAGAGGAGACTCTAGGACCCTGTTGGGCTTCCTCTAGCCTGGATACAAGATGAGATACAGTTGGGTATGGAGGCATACAGATTCTGTATGGTATCCTGTGGCACATTTACCTACAGATGTTGCGGCTGGGCCAGTAAATCCTGCACATATGTAGGTTGCTGAAGCTGACATCCCAGCAGGTCCTATAAATTCTTGATAAATCAGGTGACAGGGCAGGACAAGGAAGTGTTGTAATCTGGAGGAGACCTGTTAAACCCTTGCTGTGTGCTGGCATTATCCTGCTGAAATATTGCAGTTGGAAGCCCTGTATGAGAGGATGTCCTGCACATATCGCTCTGCTGTTAGTGTCCCTCGTATTACTGCAAGAGTCACTGTCCTATGCGGTGGCTCCCCAGATCATCACACCAGCAATTGGGACAGTGTGTTGCTCCACAGGAAAGGTAGAATTGAAGAGCTCACCATGAGGCCTCAATACTCAAACTCAACTATCATGGGCTCTCAAACAGAACCGGGTTCATTGGTAAAGACAGACGATACAGTTCCAGTCCGTAGCAGTACAGGTTTCTTATTAATGCAAACAAAGAGATGGTGGCTGGCTGTTAATGGCAGGACATGTAAAGGGCATTTTGACACCAAATTTCCTTCTGCTAAGCACCTGGAAATTTTCCAGGTGTAGTTTCCAAGACCTGGGAGTATTAGTATTGTAAATGGTTGTAGTGTAATGCAATGTAATGTAATGCCGTGTTATACACCTTGTTCACCAGAAGATGAGGTATTATTGGCATTGTTTGGCAACAGAAATGGGGTTTACCCTCCCATTCCTCCCCTATTGGTAGAACTTGGCTGGTCCAACTTCATTTCAATGGAGGGGCAGAGTTAGAGCAGTTTACAAAGAAGAGAGTGATGAGTGATCTATCTCATGCTCCTCTAGGCCATGAGGACCACAGAGGCAGAGTGTTCAAGCAATTAAACTATGCACACTCTGCTGCAAGGTGAGGGGAAACACGTTAAGACAGCACAACCACAGTGCAGGTGTAACACCCCGAGTGGTGTTACCACTCCTGCACCCTGCTACTTTCTTTATTGGGCTAAAACAATGTTATGTATGTATTTTGTCCAGGTCCTGCACAATGTGCATTCCTAATATCTTTATGCAACTGTTATGTTCATGCCTGGTTCACCAGCAGTGGCGTCGCTACAGGGGGGCAAGGGGGGCAATTGACCACCCAGGTCATTCCTTGCCCCCCCGATGCACTACTGATTCACAACAACATACACATGACAGATGGGGTGGGGGGCTTTCGGACCCAGCAGAGGCAGAGCGTGCAGGGCGGGCGCAGGCTGGGAGTGTGGCAGCCGCAGAGTTGACGTCACCACATCCTCGGAGCTGTCTGCCGGATCCACCGATCAGTGTGACATCCGTCTACAAATGCATTGCAAGAAGGGATCGGTCTCTCCGCTTGTCATGCGGATAGACGGATCCATCTCGCAGTCTTTTTCCCGGTTTTCCCGGTCTGCGCATCTGTCCTTCAGTTGTTTCGCAATGCCAGATCCGGCACTAATGCAAGTCATTGGGAATTAATGACGTATCCGGCATTCCAGCGACTGATCAGGCATTTTGGATGGACATAATACCTGCAGCATGCTGCGGTATTATGTCCGCCCAAAACGCCTGACAGCCACTGAGCGGAAGGCATACTGATGCAAACTCAACTGATTTTTATCCATTCAGAATGCATTGGAATATGCCTAATCAGTCCTTTTCCGGCATAGACCCCTTTTGCCGTAACTCTATGCCGGAAAAGAATAACGCAAGTGTGAAAGTACCATTAGAATGCTTGACAATACAATACACAAAGTAATACTTACATATGGAGTGAGTAATATCCCAGTTCCGATGCTTTCTGGATTCCCCGCCGGTCTTTGCTTCTTGGAACATCTCTATACAAACATGTGACAGCCGGTGATTGGCTGCAGTCGTCACATGTCTATATCGAGAGGGACCAGGATATGCTCATGTGAATGGAGCCTTAGTACTGGAAGTTAGCAGAAAGGAGCAGCAGATAAGTGCGTTTCTTGTTTCATATATGCCATATTCCAGAGCCTCATTATAAAGGGGGTGAAAGCTGGAAATCCCCTTTAAGGTCTGGGCCAGTGTTCCTCTGTACAGCTTATTTTCTAGAGTCTAGAACCAGCTGGAACAATGCTAGTAGCAGATATCTTATTCATGCCAGTAGATCCTGCTGTACCGCTTGTATGAACTAAGTAACAGAGCCAGTCACTGATTCCGGATGGATCATTCCAACCAATGGTGTAGATATTGTTGGGATCGGTATACACTCACCTAAAGAATTATTAGGAACACCTGTTCTATTTCACATTAATGCGATTATCTAGTCAACCAAACACATGGCAGTTGCTTCAATGCATGTAGGGTTGTGGTCCTGGTCAAGACAATCTCCTGAACTCCAAACTGAATGTCAGAATGGGAAAGAAAGGTGATTTAAGCAATTTTGAGCGTGGCATTGTTGTTGGTGCCAGACGGACTGGTCTGAGTATTTCACAATCTGCTCAGTTACTGCGATTTTCACGCACAACCCTTTCTAGGGTTTACAAAGAATGGTCTGAAAAGGGAAAAACATCCAGTATGCGGCAGTCCTGTGGGCGAAAAGTGCCTTGTTGATGCTAGAGGTCAGAGGAGAATGGGCCGACTGATTCAAGCTGATAGAAGAGCAACTTTGACTGAAATAACCACTCGTTACAACCGAGGTATGCAGCAAATCATTTGTGAAGCCACAACACGCACAACCTTGAGGCAGATGGGCTAAAACATCAGAAGACCCCACCGAGTACCACTCATCTCCACTACAAATAGGAAAAAGAGGCTACAATTTGCACAAGCTCACCAAAATTGGACTGTTGAAGACTGGAAAAATGTTGCCTGGTCTGATGAGTCTCGATTTCTGTTGAGACAGTTCAAATGGTAGAGTCCGAATTTGGCGTAAACAGAATGAGAACATGTATCCATCATGCCTTGTTACCACTGTGCAGGCTGGTGGTGGTGGTGTAATGGTGTGGGGGATGTTTTCTGGGCACACTTTAGGCCCCTTAATGCCAATTGGCCATCGTTTAAATGCCACGGGCTACCTGAGCATTGTTTCTGACCATGTCCGTCCCTTCATGACCACCATGTACCCATCCTCTGATGGCTACTTCCAGCAGGATAATGCACCATGTCACAAAGCTCGAATCATTTCAAATTGGTTTCTTGAACATGACAATGAGTTCACTGTACTAAAATGGCCACCAAAGTCACCAGATCTCAACCCAATAGAGCATCTTTGGGATGTGGTGGAACGGGAGCTTCGTGCCCTGGATGTGCATCCCTCAAATCTCTATCAACTGCAAGATGCTATACTATCAATATGGGCCAACATTTCTAAAGAATGCTATCAGCACCTTGTTGAATCAATGCCACGTAGAATTAAGGCAGTTCTGAAGGCAAAAGGGGGTCCAACACCGTATTAGTATGGTGTTCCTAATAATTCTTTAGGTGAGTGTATATGGGATGGGGGTTAGCAAAGACAACATTCAGAGGCTTCAGAGGTTAAAAATATATCTTGGCTTTATTTGGTCCAGCAACAAAACAGTGACATCACATAGAGATCAGTTCACAGATAACAGTATTCAGAGCACAGACGTTCCACTGTGGCTACTGTGCCTTCCTAGACTCAGACCTTGACTGGGCTTGTCAACAGTTTTATGCACCAGTAAGGAGTCCAGCAGCATTGCCTGGGGTAATTGGGGGGAAGGGCGGGATGTACTGGAGGGGGAGGGAATGGCAGGTCCCACTGCCAACCTACCTGCCATTCCAAAAAAATCCAGGCCCGGAAAACAAAGGTACTAAAATCCTCAGCAAAGAAAATTTACTGAGGAAACCCAACTTTCCTGGATTTTTCATCTCACCTACATTTAAAAAATGTAGATGAGATGCACACCCCCTCCAGGTGTCTCCAATCTACCTATGTATTCTACGATAGGTAGACAGACAGACAGGGGGAAGACAGACATACAGATAGACAGACAAATTGAGAGACAGACAGATATGGCCACTGTAGATGGTGTTCCAGGGCTTAAGGACTAATGGGCATGATGGTACTAGGGTAACTCCATTTAGTCCATGGACCGGCAGCTGCAGCAGGTGTTCTTTTTTCGGGTCCTTTTTTTTAATCCATTTTCGGAACCGGTTCAGGCGGGATGTTCTCATAGTGATCTTCTCCTTCTCTGTTTTGGATGTTATATTTGTGATTTCCTCCTCTGTTTTAGATGTTACCTTTATGATTTTATCCTCCTCTGTTTTGAATGTGACCTTCCTGATCTTTTCCTCCTCTGTATTAGATGTTCTCTTTATGATTTTCTCCTCCTCTTTTTTGGCAGCTTTAAGTCTTTTAATAATTGGCATTTCTTTCTTGATGTTATCCATGGTTGGTCTGATGTTTTTCTTAATTTTCAATACAGGTTTTTGAACAACTACAAAATGAGAAGGAAACCATCAGCAGGTAGTAGATATGACAGAATCTATCCTTTTAATATTATGAGCAATGCATTAATATAGCGATGCAGCTAACCAGCAGACATGAGCTGTCTCATCTCTGAATTCTGGGGTAATAGAAGGACCCCCAATGTGTGTGATGAGCAGATATGAGAGGTAACCCTAAGCTCTGCCTGTTCCCTGCTTATATATGTTATTATATAGAAATTATTACCTGGCTTCTCCACTCGAACCATCGCTAAATCAGTTGCCTGTTTTAGTTCACGCCGGCGCCAGGCCCTGTACTTGTAACTGTGAGACAGAGAAATGTCCTGACATGAGTCGGTACAGATGACAATATTCAGTTCCCATTCAGAATATACCTATGACCCCCCTCCCCCACTACAGGGGGTGAGATATAAAGGTGCAGTATATAACAGGCAGGAAGGATATAGTGCTGTATTCTATATTACATCATAATACAGCACCGGGAAAGGGGGGACAGCGGTTACCTGAATATATCCCTGCCTCATCCGGCCGCTGTATTATAACCTTGCTGCAGTAGTTACTGCGCCCCCTGTAGGTCAGACAGTACAGTGTATAGAGAATAATGTGATGTGCAGAGTAGAAAAAAATTGGAAACTCACCAGCAAAAGATGATAATTGCACCGGCAATCAATAGACATATGCCTAGCGGCAGGACAACGCGGTACATGACTGTTAATAAAGACACAAGATGCTCGTTATCAATTCTTATCATAGAGAACATATTCTACAATACATTGTACAACATCTCTAGATCCTCCTGATGCCAGAAGTGCCCTTCATGAGGAAATCAGCAGGTAGGCACTGGCAGCTTGGCTGGGCATGGAGGAGTAATTGCTGGACTGTGGGCTGGTAACATCTGGATAAGGGGCACATCATTATATGTTCCAGCATCACTTTATAGGACCAATCCCCCAAAGGAGCAGCTTAGTGGCTGTTCTCCTCCACTACAGTCAGGGCTTGGTAGAGGATGATGAGAGTAGAATTAGGAGAGGAAGGAATTGACTACTCACTGTTATTTGCACCGGCGCTGTCCGGACCGAGGGTTGTCCTCCCTGATCCTGGGAAAGTCACTGTCCATGAAAGAATGAAGGAAAATAAAGACATGAAATCAATGATAGCGGCAGCTGAACCCCAAAACGTGGACACCAGGAGACAGCAAGATACAAATAAATCTGTATTTAGTAAGTGCCCACGTAGTGGTGGCTACAGAGAAAATGTCACCATTTAAGGCCATTGTATGAGATTAGAAACCTTGCAGCTTTCTTTCTGAAATATCCTCCCTCTTGTCCAGCGGTTGTGTACGGTATTGCAGTTCAGCGCCATCAAAGTAAATGGGGCTCAGCTAAAATGCCGCACACAGCCCACTGTCCTATAACCTGAGCTCCAAGCCACAGAGATACCAGCCTAGGTTTGCCTCTAGGACCCATAATCATGTAAGGATAAATGCAATATTCAGCCCCCATTCCGTAAGATAAACCCCCAGTGATAATATCCATTACCTGCAGGTGTTTTTGTGGGCTTTCCTTGAACATAAAATGTAAAAAATAATAGAATATAAGAGCAATTCTTCTCGAATCCATCATCTCCAACAACTAACCCTCAAAAGAATACAGTGTTCCCCAACACATAGAAGCCTGGACACAGCATTGTGATGTCACACAGCTTCAGTATTCTAAGGGGGCGGGGCTTCTGGCTGATGTCATCAGAGATCTAGTCTGAATGAAGAACTGTATATAGAGCAGTAATGTTTAAAGGGGAATGCCTCTTTTAGTAAACCTTTAATAAAGTCATAAGGATTTTGGGGTTATTTATCAAACTGGTGTAAAGTAGAACTGGCTCAGTTGTCCATAGCAACCAATCAGATTCCCACCTTTCACTTTGGACTGCTCCTTTGGAAAATGAAAGGAGGAATCTGATTGGTTTCTTTGGACAACTGAGCCGATTGTACTTTACACCAGTTTGATAAATGATCCCATTATGTATATCATAGCATCAGACTACACAATTATGATACAGAATTTATACATTCAGAACTCCTAGGTGGCAATGACGACTCTCCTTCCCTCTTTTTTTTTTAAGTCTATGGGGGTCATTTATTAAGACCAGCATTTTAGACACCGGTCTTATTAACCCTATAACTGGCGGTGAATCTGCCGAAGTTATGAAGAAGCGCCGGCATTTAACAAGAATGAGTGTCCTTATAAATCTTCAGCCCCAATGATAGGACAGTGTAAAAGGGTCCTTAGTCTGGGCCTGTGCAAACCAACCTTCATGTCCAGGATAGCTACCAGAACCTTACAATACAACACCACATAGGATAACAGAGTAAGGCCTCATGCACACGGCCGTTGTCTGGCCGTACCCGTATTGCACCATCTGGATCCGTCTGCGGAATCCGCACGGATGTTGCCCGTGCACTGGGGACCGAAAATTGCGGCCCTACATGCACAGAACGGCCTTGTACATGAGGCCTAAGAGGGAATAAGCAGAGTCAAAAACATTTATTCTGTATATTTATAATTAGAAATATGCTATCCTGCCAAAATATTACTAAGCAATATATAGGACATTTCAAATAGTACTTAAATATACATGAAATAAAAATATACTCATTGCTTAAAAAAAACATAGTGCACCAAAAAGGAGTTGTTGGAATGGAATGAAACTTTGTATGTGTGAATGTAATGATGATAAATGTAAGTGATCACAATATTAGAGGGAAAGGATAACATTATTGTGGAAGAGGAGACTCTAGGACCCTGTTGGGCTTCCTCTAGCCTGGATACAAGATGAGATACAGTTGGGTATGGAGGCATACAGATTCTGTATGGTATCCTGTGGCACATTTACCTACAGATGTTGTGGCTGGGCCAGTAAATCCTGCACATATGTAGGTTGCTGAAGCTGACATCCCAGCAGGTCCTATACATTCTTGATAAATCAGGTGACAGGGCAGGACAAGGAAGTGTTGTAATCTGGAGGAAACCTGTAAAACCCTTGCTGTGTGCTGGCATTATCCTGCTGAAATATGGCAGTTGGAAGCCCTGTATGAGAGGAACACGTGTCCGCAGGATGTTCTGCACACCAGCAATTGGGACAGTGTGTTGCTCCACAGGAAAGGTAGAATTGAAGAGCTCACCATGAGGCCTCCATACTCAAACTCAACTATCTTGGGCTCTCAAACAGAACCGGGTTCATTGGTAAAGACAGATGATACAGTTCCAGTCCGTAGCAGTACAGGTTTCTTATTAATGCAAACAAAGCGATGGTGGCTGGCTGTTAATGGCAGGACATGTAAAGGGCGTTTTGACACCAAATTTCCTTCTGCTAAGTACCTGGAAATTTTCCAGGTGTAGTTTCCAAGACCTCGGAGTATTAGTATTGTAAATGGTTGTAGTGTAATGCAATGTAATGACATGTTATACACCTTGTTCACCAGAAGATGGGGTATTATTGGCAGTGTTTGGCAACAGAAATGGGGTTTACCCTCCCATTCCTCCCCTATTGGTAGAACTTGGCTGGTCCAACTTCATGTCAATGGAGGGGCAGAGTTAGAGCAGTTTAAAAAGAAGAGAGTTATGAGTGATCTATCTCATGCTCCTCTAGGCCTATGAGGACCACGGAGGCAGAGTGATCAAGCAATTAAACTATGCACACTCTGCTGCAAAGTGAGGGGAAACACATTAAGACAGCACAACCACAGTGCAGGTGTAACACCCCGAGTGGTGTTACCACTCCTGCACCCTGCTACTTTCTTTATTGGGCTAAAACAATGTTATGTATGTATTTTGTCCAGGTCCTCTACAATGTGCATTCCTAATATCTTTATGCAACTGTTATGTTCATTCCTGGTTAACCAGCAGTGGCGTCGCTACAGGGAGCAATGGGGGGCAATTGCCCCCCAGGTCATTCCTTGCCCCCCAGGTCATTCCTTGCCCCTCGGGTGCACTACTAATTCACAACAACAGACAACATACACATGACAGATGGGCATGGGGGTGGTATTCGGACCCAGCGGAGGCAGAGCTTGCAGGGCGGGCGCAGGCTGGGAGTGCGGCAGCTGCAGAGTTGACGTCACAACGTAAAGCTGCGTGCCTGCCCGCCCGCGTGAACGCTTGCTTCTACAGCTCTGCTACTGCTAGTGAGCCTGTCTGTGCCCAGGCCTCAGCTTCGGACAGGAGAGGAGGACTGTGTGTGGCAGCACTGCACTGGCACTGCTGCACCTGCACCAGAGGGCGAGCCACTCTCACAAGAACTCTACCTGATCCTGCCCTGGCCGGCCCCTAGGCAAGCTAAGATAAGTAAGAATAAAAAGTATGTACCCCCACTACCTCGCCTCATGGCCTGCCTGCTTGCGCCCATCGCCTCCTCAACCATGAAAGTTAGGGGTATCAGGGTACATTATACAGGGGTAATATTACTGAGGACCCCTGTATAATGTCTCCTGATAGCACTGAGTCCTCCTCAGTTGTATTATCCTTGTATAATGTACCCTGATACCCCATAGTTATAATATTACCCATAATGTCCCCTGATACCCCTCAGTTATATAACTGAGGGTAATCAGGGTACATTATACAGGGGGTAATATAACCAAGGGGTATCAGGGTACATTATACAGGGGGTAATATAACTTTTATTACCACCGTATACTGCCTGATAGGCCTCCTGAGTTATATTACCCTTGTATAATTATGTACCCGGATACCCCTTAGTTATATGATCCCGGCGGGGTCATATAACTAAGGGGTATCAGGGTACATTATTATACAGGGTCAATATAACTCAGGAGGCCTATCAGGCATTATACAGTGGTAATATAGCTTACATTACCCCTGTATAATGTCCCATGATAGCCCTCCTCAGTTATATTACCCCTGTGTAGTGTACCCTGATATCCCTTAGTTATATAATATAACTAAGGGGTATCAGGGTGCATTATACAGGGGTAACATAACTGAGGAGTGCTATCCTATCAGGGACATAATACAGGGGTAATGTAAGCTATATTACCCCTTTATAATGTCTGATAGCCCTCCTCAGTTATATTACACCCAATGTACCCTGATACCCCTTAATTATATTACCCCGGCGCCAGGGGCGTAGCTGCAGGCGAAGCGGCTGCTTTAGGGCCCTGACCTAGAAGTGGCCCATCCAGGAGGAGGACTAAAAGATTTTGTCAGGGCCTCCTCAACAGTATTACACTACGAAAAAATATACAGATAGTACAGACAGAGTAGGAAAAGGATGGAACAGCTGACGGGCCTGGTCTGAGAAAGAGATCTTTACTAGCTACAGGAATGGGGGCGGCATGAAAGAAAGGGGTTGTGAAAAAGTTAGTGGGGGAGGGGGGCCACATTCAAAAAATTGCTGTGGGGCCCAGTCATTTCTAGCTTTTCAATTCCCTGGCGGGGTCATATAACTAAGAAGGGATATCAGGGTGCATTGTTATACAGGAGTAATATAACTGAGGAGGCCTATCAGGCACTGAACAAGAAGTAATGAAGTACTTCGAAACACGTCTGGTGCTTTATTGATCCACTCGCTATAAGCCGCAATATTGTATAAGCATGGCCATGCATGAAGACGAATAGCGAAATTGCAATTAAGCTAACCTAAAGTCAATTTTCCCAGGCATACAGCGAGCAAGAGAGTGAACAGCCGAGACGCCCAAACGTCCTCTCATCTCGCAGGAATTCAACATGAGAGCGTGAGAACGGCAACTGCGAGACGCTAAGGACTGTAACCGACTGTCTCCCTACTTAATCTCTCTATTCTTGTCACGCAAATCGAGGTAAGCTCCCACACATGTGACATAAGTAAGTGTGCAGTGTGTGCGATAGTAACAGGCGAGAGCACTGCAAATAGGGATCAGCAGAGGACTAGGGGGTAGGCTGTCTCCTGTTTCTCGCAGGGTATGGGTATCAAATCCTGTTCTAACACCGTCATTCCAATGTTATACTATATGAAAGTGTAAAGACTAACAATATTGAAGGAGGTCAAAATGGCCTGCTTTGGTTTAGTTACAGTACTCACTTTCCTCAAAAATCTGTTCTATCCTGTACATAAGATTTTGTATTTGTGGCATACTGACATAGTAATTTGTCCAAAAATATAGAAGCATTACTCAAAAGGGAACCCCTGCTGGAGAAAATTGGTCTGCCTGGTGGACACTGCCGAATACTGAACGGCGCGAGATTTACACTGCAGACATGGCCAGCAGGAGGAGAGCAGCGCTGCCTGGCCCTGTCAATCAAGAGAAGAAGGGTATGAAAAGAGGTGGGCAAACTGAGCCTCTAGGAGCAGGTTTAACGCCCCCCCCCCCCCCCACTCCTAGAGGCTAATTAGCATATTGTAAAAGTTTGTTTTTCTGAATAAAGGCTTCATGCAGTGAGATGGCTCTAATATAGTTATGTTCAGCTGACATTAGCACATCGGTAATGTCAGCCAGCTTAATACCCATTTTTCAGGTGATAGAAACCCTTTAAAGGATGGAGATAGCCACATTATTCGGGGCTAACCTGGGGTGGCATCTGGTCTGAGGTTTGATGCCTAAAGTCTGCATTAGGCCCCATCATTTTCCAGTTCTGTGGCTTCTTCTTTTTGTACTTTTATCTTGGCAGTACAGTATTTTTGGCACTGAAGTGGGCACAGAGTTAGAAAACACTCCAGGGTGGCAGTGTGAATGGGGCAGGTGGATGGGGGGGTTCTTTCTTATAGAGGGTGGGGATTGACTGCAGAAGCAATGAGTGAAGTCAGAGGTTGAACCTGGTCTCCTGGTCCCTAAAGTAAAATCTGTAATAGTCCCATCTATAGTGTGCTATCTATTAATCCTGGTGTCTTCTTATATAGCAGAGGAGGTGGCACACTCCTGACCAAAGACATGTGCACATGATGGTCTGGACTAAAAGGAAAAGAAAAGGAAACTCAAGAACTGACGTCACCTATACTGTAAGTCACTTTGTTAGAGTCAGCCAGTCTAAATTGATTGAATCGATTCCGGGGGGATGGGTGTGATTGGGGGTGCGCTGTATCCTCTTTTTTGACAACTAAAATATGGTCACCCTAATTAAAATGGCATCACAAACAGGAGGAACTTTTGTGTCTTACTACAATTGAACTAAAAGCTATAACTACAAGGACGTTGATAGGGACAAAATAATAAATATTTTATTAGGTATAATTAGGAATGTACATACAAGGTGTGTGACCTAAAAACATGTCATAGGCAGAGGAGTGTACATCGCATGAGGCCCAAAAATGTAATGGTTAATGAGGTGGGTGACACCACTAACAATGGCACTCCCATACAGTCCCGTGACAAAGCACAAAGTACAGTGCTGGGTTAATGCAATGTCCAGTTCTGGGCAACACAAGGTGCCACAATCTTACAACTGGATAATGATACAGTGACCCCAGGGGACGGCAAATTTGCCATCCACTAGGGACACAAAATGCAGTTGCTAAACTGGGAGCAGTATAGGACACCGCCAAGTGGCTAATGTACAACCATGCAGCGGTGAGAACAGGCCCCCAGTATGGTAGTGAGGAGCTCAATGCGTTTCTGTGCATCAGTGGTGGAGCACTTCCTCAGGAGCTGAAGACATATAGCACAGATTGTCGTATAGCCTGTCTACACCGCGCTCTCTAAGCTGAGAGCCGGTATTAGATAAAACACAGATCGTAAATCTAGCCTGCCTAAGCTGTACTCTCTAGGTTGAAAGCCGGCGTATAATGTGGCTCTAGTGTGAAACTCGGCACTGAGATGGCTGCGAAGCGGCCTCCCGAGTGTCAAAGTTTAAAGGGCAGACACCACACCCCGCAGGCGTGTCCCCGCTAGGTCAGCCAATCCGGCGGGAGGCGCGCCTCTGACCAGCAGGGAAACAGAGAATGCCCCGGGGAGAGCGCATCAGCGCTTAGTGTAAGTATAAGGAAAATACTACGGCGGCTTACTTACTTACTACAATTGGCCTAAATTGATGTTTAAAACTTTCTTCATTGTTGCTGAAAAGTGAGAAACTGCACAAGTTGCTGCACTTTGGTAAAATAGAGGTTAATCGGACATATTGGAGCAGTTCCTTGTGCGCTGCTGTCTCACATCCAGATCAGGAAATGTTGGTTCTGCCCTGTCCAAGAGTAGAAAGGAGAGACCTGCCAACAGACACCTATCGTTGGTACTGTTGAAAAGCAGACCATGAACCTCTAACAATGGCAGGGAGAGATCGTGGACCTGATTGGGCTCTAATGATATGGGGCAATGAGCCCGAAGTTATGGACATTATTCGGAACATCCGGGAAGCCAGACAGAGGAGACAGCTGCCTTTAACATCATCTCACCCCGCACCTGCTAGTGCAGGGGCTGCAGCTGGAGATTCTGTTCTGTTGCTCAGACAGGCCTCTGCTGAAGATGACTGAGGCCTGTAGATTCCTGCGTATGTTGTAGCCTAGGCCAGAGATCCCTGGAGCTACAAGACCGCAATTAAACAGCGAGTGATCTGGGTTCTGGTTCATCCCCAACCGGAAGATCCATGGAGTTGGAGTGGTGGCTTGCACTGTCAGCTGGTTCTCAGTGGGGAGAGGGAGCGGCTTCTTCGCTAATGAGGAAACCAATGAGGAGGTGTTTGTCGACAGGTCTCCATCAAGTGGAGCACCTTTATGCACGCCACTGACTTATGCAAATGACCATGTGGAGTACACGGCAATGGAGAGCTCATGGGGACATTGGGGTCCCCTTACTCTGCAAGCATTTGGTTTCAGAGTCTGCACCGAGGATCAGCTGGAACCTTCTGCTGCTCATAGCCTGCAGGAGACCAGATCTGGAACACTCCGGTTTGGCCCTACACCACGGCAGTAAGAGCGGTACTGTTTCCTGGGCTGCCTGAGCCCCCTCCATCAGCATTATCTGTAATGGTGTGCCCCAATATTATAAACAGCAGGGTTACCCATCAGTATCTGTTCTTTTGGAAGTTGGTCCCTGGGCAGCAATCTCCATACAGGGCTGCCTTCAGCATCAGGCCCCCTCTTGAGGCCTACAATATTTACCACCACCACTGGAGCCAAAGGTTTCCACTCCTTAGTTCCAGCAGAATCATCTGGGCTGTTGGAGGCACCTTCATCAGAGAAAGCTACTAGAATAACCATACCTCCCAAACTTTCCTATTTCTGTCGGGACAGTCCCAGATTTCAGTGGTTGCCCCACGGTCCCGGTATGGGGGAGGTATGTCCCGATTTCTGGTAGCTGTCCCTGCTTCCATAGGAAGCAGAGACAGCTGCCTGTAATGATAAAGCAAGAGCCGTCCTTTGGCTCCCTGCGTCATCATTCCTCCCCCCTGTCTGTGCTCTACACTCTAAACTGCAGGTCTGGGCAGGGGGCGTGGCCGGCCGGCAGCTTTATGTATTCTGCTGCTACTGTGCTGGGGCACAGCTGGGCATATTATTGTCAGGGGGCACAGCTGGGCATATTACTGTCAGAAGGGAATAGCTGGGTATGTTACTGTGAGGGGGCATATATCTGGATATAGCTATTGTGAAGGAGGCACATATGTGGTATAACTACTGAGAGGGAGCACTATCTGGGCATAGGTACTGTGAGGGGGCACATAACTGGGCATAACTACTGTGAGGGGGCATATATCTGGGCATAACCACTGTAAGAGGGCACATACAGTGCTGCCCATAATTATTCATACCCCAGGCAAATTTTGACTTAAAGTTACTTTTATTCAACCAGCAAGTAATTTTTTGACAGGAAATGACATAGGTGTCTCCCAAAAGATAATAAGACGATATACAGTCATGGCCAAAAGTTTTGAGAATGACACAAATATTAGTTTTCACAAAGTCTGCTGCTAAACTGCTTTTAGATCTTTGTTTCAGTTGTTTCTGTGATGTAGCGAAATATAATCACACGCACTTTATACTTTTCAAAGGCTTTTATCGACAATTACATGACATTTATGCAAAGAGTCAGTATTTGCAGAGTTGGCCCTTCTTTGTCAGGACCTCTGCAATTCGACTGCTCTCAATCAACTTCTGGGCCAATTCCTGACTGATAGCAACCCATTCTTTCATAATCACTTTTTGGAGTTTGTCAGAATTAGTGGGTTTTTGTTTGTCCACCCGCCTCTTGAGGATTTACCACAAGTTCTCAATGGGATTAAGATCTGGGGAGTTTCCAGGCCATGGACCCAAAATGTCAACGTTTTGGTCCCCGAGCCATTTAGTTATCACTTTTGCCTTATGGCACGGTGCTCCATTGTGCTGGAAAATGCATTGTTCTTCACCAAACTGTTGTTGGATTGTTGGAAGAAGTTGCTGTTGGAGGATGTTTTGGTACCATTCTTTATTCATGGTTGTGTTTTTGGGCAAAATTGTGAGTGAGCCCATTCCCTTGGATGAGAAGCAACCTCACACATGAATGGTCTCAGGATGCTTTACTGTTGGCATGACACAGGACTGATGGTAGCGCTCACCTTTTCTTCCCCGGACAAGCCTTTTTCCTGATGCCCCAAACAATCGGAAAGAGGCTTCATCGGAAAATATGACTTTGCCCCAGTCCTCAGCAGTCCATTCATCATATTTTCTGCAGAAGATCAATCTCTCCCTGATGTTTTTTTTGGGAGAGAAGTTGCTTCTTTGCTGCCCTTCTTGACACCAGCCCATCTTCCAAAAGTCTTTGCCTCACTGTGCGTGCAGATGAGCTCACACCTGCCTGCTGCCATTGCTGAGCAAGCTCTGCACTGGTGACACTCTGATCCCGCAGCTGAATCCTCTTTAGGAGACGATCCTGGCGCTTGCTGGACTTTCTTGGACGCCGTGAAGCCTTCTTAACAAGAATTGAACCTCTTTCCTTGAAGTTCTTGATGATCCTATAAATTGTTGATTGAGGTGCAATCTTAGTAGCCACAATATCTTCACCTGTGAAGCCATTTTTATGCAACGCAATGATAGCTGCACACGTTTCTTTGCAGGTCACCATGGTTAACAATGGAAGAACAATGATTTCAAGCATCACCCTCCTTTTAACAGGTCAAGTCTGCCATTTTAACCCAATCAGCCTGACATAATGATCTCCAGCCTTGTGCTCGTCAACATTCTCACCTGAGTTAACAAGACGATTACTGAAATGATCTCAGCAGGTCCTTTAATGACAGCAAAGTTTTTGGGGGGATTAAGTTAATTTTCATGGCAAAGAAGTACTATGCAATTCATCTGATCACTCTTTATAACATTCTGGAGTATTTGCAAATTGCTATTATAAAAACTTAAGCAGCAACTTTTCCAATTTCCAATATTCATGTAATTCTCAAAACTTTTGGCCACGACTGTACAAGAGGCATTGTTGTGAAAAAAAAATAAAAAATTCTCAGCTTTTATTTACATTTGGGCAAAAAGTGTCCAGTCCAAAATTATTCATACCCTTCTCAATAATCAATAGAAAAGCATTTATTGGCTATTACAGCAATCAAATGCTTCCTATAATTGCAGACCAGTTTTTTGCATGTCTCCACAGGTATTTTTGACCATTCATCTTTAGCAATAATCTCCAAATCTTTCAGGTTGGAGGGTCTTCTTGCCATCACCCTGATCATTAGCTCCCTCCACAGATTCTCAATTGGATTCAAGTCTTTACCCTGGCTGGGCCACTCCAAAACGTTAATGTTGTCTGCTAACCATTTCTTCACCACTTTTGCTGTGTGTTTTGGGTCATTGTCATGCCAAAATGTCCACTGGTGCCCAAGGTCAAGTTTCTCTGCAGACTGCCTGATGTTGTCGTTGAGAATCCTCATGTATTGCTCTTTTTTTATGGTGCCGTTTACTGTGATTAGGTTCCCTGGTCCATTGGCTGAAAAACATCCCCAAAGCATTAGGTTCCCACAACCATGTTTGACAGTGGGGATGGTGTTCTTTGGGTTGAAGGCTTCTCCTTTTTTACACCAAAAGAAGGAAACATCATTGTGACCAAACAATTCAATTTTTGTTTCATCTGACCATAACACAGAAGACCAGAAGTCATCTTTTTTGTCTAGATGAGCTTTTGCAAAGGCCAAGCGAGCTTTTGTGTGCCTTATCTGGAGAAGTGGCGTCCTCCTTCGTCTGCATGGTGCAGTGTCCGCTGGATTGTCTGCCTTGAGACATTGCCACCAGCAGAGCCTAGATTCACCAGGATGGCCTTGGTGGTGATCCTTGGATTCTTTTTCACCTCTCTAACTATCCTCCTGGCCACCACAGGTGCCACTTTTGGCTTCTGACCACGTCCTCTGAGATTTTCCACAGTGCGGAACATCTTGTATTTTTTGCTTAAATGTATTAAAAGCTAAGAACTGTTTTTTTTCCCCACAATAATGCCTCTTGTACATCGTCTTATTATCTTTTGGGAGACACCTATGTCATTTCCCGTCAAAAAATTACTTGCTGGTTGAATAAAAGTAACTTTAAGTCAAAATTTGTCAGGGGTATGAATAATTATGGGCAGCACTGTATCTGCCTATAACTACTGTGAGAAGGCACATATCTGAGCATAATCTGTGAAGGGTGCACAATGCTGTCATAACTACTGTGTGGTGGCATAAATGGGAAAAACTGCTATGTGGGGACATTAAGGGGACTAGTTGGGATTAGGTGTTTTAGTTATATTTTGGGCAGAGTTAAAGGCGTGGCCTACTGTGGAAAAAAATTCCCTTTTCGCGCAAAGCATGGCACACTTAGTGTACCTCTTCTTTCTTTTCAAATATTGAGAGGTATGGAATTCCTGACGTATCTGCTGTGGCCGCTATTGCTTCACCGCTGCATGGAAACAAACTGCATCTCCAGGCCCAGCATCTGAGGCCCTCCAGATTAATATTGGAAGAGAAGAGGAGAAACAAGGGTACCTCTCACTCGTCTAGAGCCATGGAATGGAGGGCATCGGGAAGGTGAGAAGTTTGGCCACTGTTGTTGTTTTATATTTATTGTTAGCCATATTTTATGCACCCTCATCTAGGACTCTATCAAGAATTTCAGGGGGAAGAAATCCCACATTGTGCTTGTTGCACCACTACTCCTCCCTTTGTCAGGTTAAGCAAAACCAGCTGAGATGTTTTTTAATAATTTTCAAGCCTTTAACCCAAGTAACAGACTATAATTCACTGTACCGCCTTGCACCCCTTATTTGTGTTACTGGGACCTTTTGTCAAGAGCTGCAAGTGTTGGACCCATTGTTAACTGCAATGTTTAAGCACCGTACTCGACACCAGGACATAGCATAGATGCACTTGAGCAGTTCTATGCTTAAAACTTTGTTAATTAGCATAGGTGAGGTAGCAATTCACCTTTTTGCAATACCTTGGACTGCACTTGGGCAGTAGATAAAATGTCCTCCTGGTAGCTAGCATGTTAATCTATGTGATTTGTTATATCATGTATGGACTTATGCCCTTAACCTAGTCACGCCACAAAATATTACTGCACTGAACCCCAGCGTCGGCCTGAGGGAGTACATTGTGACACAACATAAGAACGTCTCATCAGGTCTAATACCACTCCCATCCGTCGTTCTGGTTCCTCAGGAGGTCACTGCATTTGCAGAGTCAGGGGTGTATAATGAAGGAGCCACCTTCACAACTGTGGGATCTGCTTGTGATTGTTGGTGGATTTTCGGAGATTAGAACAGCCTAAATAGTGGGTGGTTTGTTGGAACGACCATCCTGCTTCTCTCAATCCAATGATGCACCAAATATTGAACAATCAAAAATTAATGTGTATTTCAGAACGGTATCAATGAAAATGTTACTTCATCCTGCAAAAAACGAGCCCCCCCCCATCGGCAGAAAAAAAATGTATGACTTTTGGAAAATGTTATTGCAAAAACATGAGTTTGTTTTCAAAAATGCTTTGTGTAAAAGTGGTACAACAAAAAAACAATATATAAAACAATATATAATATACATCCATTGATACATCCATTGAATTATTATTGTCATTGTGAATTGTTGCCATCTAAAGAGTCCTATGATTATTGCCACCTTTGTCAATTAATATAGGCGGTGCAGAGACTGTTAGTGTCAATACCACTATTACCTGTTTATAGGTATTTTTTAACATTATTACCAACATTGTGGTTTAATTAATGGTATTTGTTAACAATATTATTATTAATGTTGGAGTTTATATCATTTATTGTGGGACAGAATGTATACTACTATTATTAATCTTTTTATTTTTTATATTTTTTATCATTTCCATTTTTAATGTAATTTTGTGTACGAATAAATTGTATAGCAACTTTGAATTCTTGTGACACCAGATATTAGTGTGCCATCCATCTCTTCTATTTTTTGGACCCACTCCTGCTTTTGGCTACGAAGTCATAAGCTATTCTGAACCAAAATAGGGACCATGTCATACAGGACTTACAGCTACTACATAGACAGGATCCGTTGTGCGTATTATTTTTCCTTTCTTCTGACGGATCAGAAGAAGGGTCAAATAAATGATGATGTCAACCAGGCCAAAAAGGCAAAATAGTGGCCCATTCATTGAGTGGGGAGGGTGGGAACAGCATGAGAAGTCCACAGATTGGCCCAATGACAGATTGTTGAGGTAGCAGCAGCATGAGGAGATCACAGAGTGGCCCAGTGACAAGAAACAAGAAACTTCTGGATTTTCTCATGTGCATAAAAAAAACTCTTGATAACCCTGATGTTGAGTATTTTGTAGATGGAAGCAGGTTTATGGGAGAAGATGGCCAGTTCCACACTGGATATGCAGTGTTCACACAACATGAGGTAGCCGTTGCTGAACCACTCCCTCCACACATGTCTGCGCAGGAGGCAGAGTTGAAGGCACTCACTGATAGGAATCTCAACATCCCACTTGGTACCCCTGGCACCAAACTTCTAGTATCGGCTTGGTTTGAGTCTTTTTTCTGACGCCAGGAGAGCGCTTCACTCAGTAGGTAATAAAAGACACAACAGTGATGTACTGAATCAACACTCTGAGGTTTAATTTCAATGCACACAGGTTATATAGAAGGCGCTTTACCCCCTTTATTAGCATATCATCATAAGTTATGTATTCAACCTATCATATTAACACGCTCTATTCTGCAGACGCCAAAAGAGAAACAAAAACGGAACTTCCATATTAGGAATATTGTCCGGGAGTAGTGCCAAAGAGATAAAATCCAGGGTTACAGAGAATAGAAACTTTACAGCAATTAGTTTCACAGCAATCAGAGTTAGTTCCTAACAGAGAAACGAAACTTCAGCAAAAAGCAGAATTGGTTTTGACATAAAAAAAGAACATGGATTCCTTTCAAATCCCCTCTTAAGAACCTTTAGTGTATCACACTACATGGTTATTTCCTTTCTTGTCCCTTTTCTCTCTATATGATATTGGGTAATTCTTATACGCATCTGGGCTTCGATCCTCCTGGGGTAGAGTAGTCTGATATAATGACATATTAGAGAGCCCTTTTTCTAGCATTAATCTCACACAAGGAATAACACATAATGCTACTACACCTATTACTACAATTACTATTAGTATGACAATCCCTAGTTGCATGAGACCTTGTTTCCAACTTGTGAACCACCCAAAGTATTGATCCCATGGATTATTTATACCTGAGTTCTTTTTCAGTTCTATTGACAGATCTTCAAGCTTTTTTTTTATAGCTATTGTGACCTTACCAGTGGGGCCAGTATTATTTGGTATGTATGTGCAACAGGAGGTTGGATCAGTCAATACTTGGCACACTCCGCCCTTCTCTGCAAGAATCATATCCAACACCATTCGATTCTGGAATGTCATGATTGAGTCTGCTTGTAGTTCTTCTACTACCCCTTGTAATGCATCTCTGGTATAGTTTACAAACCTTTGCTGATTGTAGTATTTGTAATTTATCCAATCCACATTTTTATTCACAGTAATGATGGGAAATATTGATTCAAATCCGGTGGCTACTTGATCTCTAGCTTTGAACTCATCTGACCCCTCTTGGAACACCTATTGCATCTATATACACATGGGGATCAAAACTTGAAAGGGGGCTGCTTCTTTTGTTTATCTTTAGCACCCCTTTTTCTATAATATCTGATTCAGTAAAAATGTGCATGTTCATTATAACTTTGGCAAGCGCATATTCACCTTTCCAGGCACCTTCCAGTCTGGATCTTATTTTTCCATCTCCACAGATCCAGTACACATCTCCTATGGAGTATACTGGGTTCTGAGTGAGGGATATGTTCAGATTGCTGTATTTGTGACAATAACCTTTGGTGAAATTCTGTACATTCCTCCCATGTGTACTACCTTTGTAACATGTGTAGTTACCTGGATATACCTGGATTCCTGCCCCAGGGTGAGGATTTTTTAACAACAGAGGGTATTTTGATTTCCATTCTGTACATGCACTGTGGTTATAAGACATAGTAACAAAAAGAGTCAAAAAACATTCTTCAACACTTTCTGGTAACACTAGGGGTACGGTACCTAGGTGTGGCTTGGCAGCACTGCATATGTAACAGTTACTTTTATTCACAGAGGCTACACTATACTTCAACCACTCCAGCCACAAATTAGCATCAGAAAAACCTGTCTCCATGGCCAAAGTATCCTTATATGTGGGATCAGATATGGCCCTTAGGTTTTTTAGAGAAACTATATGTGGGGCTAGTGGGTTTTTGGGGACACCTGTGATGGGTTGGTATTCCTTAGACTTATACATATCTCTAAGTCTGAACATTTGTGTTACCCGGGAAGTCGCAGCTCCCCACATTTTAGTACCATCCCAATACATAATCTCCTTCATCATATTTACCAGGGTTTTCTATTGTCAATGCAATTTTCATTTCCGCTGACCTTTTTTTTGCAATAATTCAATGAGGAGGTGTCCACATAACACGTTCCTCTCTCAAGGAGTGTCATTCTAGTCAAAAGGGACTTAGAATTTTTATCCCTCCTTTCCTCCTTTTGAGGGCGCTTTCTGGTTTATATCCCCATTCTGTCCCTGTATTCCATCCCACTGATCCCCAATATTCACAACCTTTTCCCCAGTATGAGTCTGTTACACATATATAGGCCTGTCCTTCTACATAGTTGTTGGAACAGTAGTTATAATATGAACATGTTTTCAATATATCACAAAGACAAAAGGTGTAGGTAGCTACGTGAGTGTTAGATGAATTATCCCAAAAGGTGATGACGCCGCCCTTGCTAGTTGCGGCTACTTCTCCCATACTGCTAATTGGTAAAATCAACAAGATTATTGAAGCAATCTTAGTCAGTACATTCAACCATTTTCCAGAAAAGAGTGAGGAGCTCATCATGTTGGAGGTCAGGGCTGTCTGCCCCTGTTAGAACCTCTGGGCCTTGTTGGAGGTCAGAGCTGTCTGCCCCGTTAGTACCTTTTGTCCTTCTTCAAGGCCAAGGCTGTCTGCCTCCGTTCCTGCCTCCTCTCTTGTTCTCACAAGCTTCACTCGGGTGGCGTGGATTCACTTGGGTGGCACGGCTGTTCTAGTTAGTGCGACCAAGGTAGTGGGTGGGCCATATGCAAAGTCACCTTGGGATTTTCCTTTTTTCAGTGTTTTGATCACTAGCTCATCCCCCACCCTGTATGTGTGGGTGGGTTCCTGTGGAAGAGAGGGAGACTTACAAGCAACTTTTTTCCTCAGTTTTATTAAGTACCTGTATCAATTTGGTGACATTTTCTTCCCTTATTAAATCAAGGTCTCCTTCCTGCACTATTGTTGGGCGTCTTGCCCAGGGGGTGGGGAAAGGCCTTCCCATAAGTATCTCGAATGGTGATAACCCTAACCTCTTTGCAGACTAATCCTATCTTAGGATTTTTATGCAATACTGGATAACACCAGTCTTGCTGTTCCTGTTCAGTGGCATATCTTTGAAGATCAGTAAGCATTTGTGACATCTCAGGGGTTGGAGGTGCCAAACATGGCATCTCCCAATGGTTACATGAACCTGTGGGGTTGCATTTGGCCACTCGTTTCGCCACCTTATCTACCAGCGCATTGCCCTGTGAGACATGATCGTTACCATCTGCTGCCGTGAATCCTCTCCTCTGCCAAATCATACCATGGTCCCACACTACCCCATGTGCGTATCTACTATCAGTATAGATGGTGACAGGTCTGCCAGCATGTAGAATACATGCTCTAGTGAGTGCAATGAGCTCAGCTGCCTGCTGTGTTGAGTGTGGATGCCCTTGAGTAGGCCTACAACATCATGTGTAGTGTGCAAAAATGGTGTAATGTCACATTGTAAAAGGAGTTGCCAACTCTACCATCATAGCACAGGCTGGAAGAGAACACAGACATGCCGGCATCCCTTGAACAGGGGTGGGCATTACCTTTGAGAAAAATACACAAAGACGCAACTTGCCTCCGTGTTCTTGTGTCAGTACACCCGCCATGGTTTTACAATTTTGTCGTGCAAACACGTGGAAGGGCAGTTTGTAGTTAGGGAGGCCCAATCCTGGACTTGACATTAATGAACATTTCAGATAATCAAGTGCATTGTACATTTCTGAAGACCATTTTATTAAATCAGGTTTGTCCTGTAGTGTTGCCTGCCTCAAGATATTGTCATAGTAGGAACAGTCTGGGATCCATTGTCTGCAGTAGTTTATCATTCCAAGGAAGGATAGCATTTCCTTCTTGGAGACCGGGGTGACCAGGCCCGCTACAAACTGAACTCTCCCTGGACTGATCCTTCTTTCCCCCTTTGTGAGGACAAACCCCAAGTATTCGACTTGCTGTTTACACCATTGCATTTTCCCTAATGACACTTTGTGTCCACATTCAAACAACCATTGTAACAGTGTTATACCATCCTCAATGTTGGCCTCCACTGAGATACTGCATAACAGTAAATCATCCACGTATTGCAACAACACGGAGGGGGGTACCACCTTGGGGGGGGGTACCATGGTTCAAACGTGGCTTGGAGGACTATGCTGTACACTACAGGTGAATCAGCACATCCCTGGGGCATTCTGCCCCAGGTCAGTTGACGTCTGTCAAAGGAAAAAGCAAAAATTAGTCTGGTCTTCTTGTCAACTGGGATAGAAAAGAATGCATTTTTCAGATCTATCACACTGAACCAAACAGCGTCTGCTGGAATGGCAGATAGTAATTGAGTGATGTCAGGTAAAATAGGGGTTTTAGGCACAATGATGTTGTTGATGGCCCTTAAATCCTGTACAAAGCGGGTAGTACCATCTGCCTTTGTCACTGGATTTACAGGCGTGCTGTAGGGTGAAATCACCTCTTCCAGGATTCCCTTTTTGTAGGAATTATTTTATCATTGGCCTGTCCATCGAGTTTCTCTTTTGGCAGTAGGTATTCTTTCTGGAACACTGAAATGACACCTGGTTTTACAGTAGCTTTGTAAGGTGGGCAATCTATGAATCCTGTGTCATATTCATTTGAAGACCATAATGCAGGGTTAATGTTGTTAAGTTCTGGGTGGTTCTGTATGTTTGCAAGAATCAGTGGCACTGGTGTAGAGATTGGAATGAGATCTGAGTGTACTCTTATGCCCTGATTTTTTGGCTGACACTTGTAAGTCAAGCTTAATGAACAAATCTTTACTTACCACACTTGAGGTTGCACTGCTATCTACCATGAATCCTACTCTCAGTCATCTGAGTCCACCCCTTTTAGTCGGACGCTGTGGCCCTCCTTCTGTCTGTCATTAGTGTCCCAGCTGCCCATGAGAGCTCTGATGTGAAGCACAACACTTAACATGTAACACATAACCTCAAACATTGAAACAAACAGATCTGACAATGCAGACATAAACACACAAAAGGCCCATAGACTTCAATAAAAAAAATGTACAGCTTGATCAATGCTGTTGGCACCAATAAAAACCAAAAACTTCCAAGAAAAATAAAATAAAATTCTCAATGCGCATATTATATGAAAACAAATATCACACTCCATACACATTCATATACATTTTCATGTACTCATTTTCAGAAACAGCTCATAACCACACCCTTACACTCAAAAACTGAATTGCACACACAGCTCTGCTAAAAGCATCTCTTCACATTTTCAACTCCACTACAACTCAGAGCCACACCCATTCACATTCCACTGAATCATTTGTCTTCCAACCTAATCACACAATTGTCTTTGTTTCATCCCAAAACTTGCAGCACAGACAAACACTTTCCTGGAAACAGATAGCCACACCACACCCAGAAGTGCTAATAGTATATCTCGCTGTTGTGCTGTTTTCCAATGTTTTCTGATCTTCACTCTGTGATTAATCAACTCTTATAAGAAGACAATATACATGTTATAATCATACAGTCATTTTGTTAAACCCAAATCATTTTATATGTCAGGTGTTCTTAGTTAATGTTGTACATATATAATAATTCTTGTTAAAAGCTGGATTCTCACATTACACTGCTGGGGAAAGAAAATTATTGAACAATTTTTATTTTTTTTATTTTTTAGCAACATTTTTTTAAGAAGTTTCTGTCCTTAAGAAGAGCTAGAAGCGGCAACTGCTGCCGTCTTGGGTTTGGGTGTCGTGCCTTCACGGAAACCATTTTTGAATCTGCGGTAGACAACCTTCAAGTGCCGCATGCGGCTGGTGCCGGTGGTGTTGCGTCTCTTGGCCTTCGCACTCCAGTTGTACTTTCTCTTGCGCTTGGCAGGGTAGCCGCACTTGCCGCAGGTAGACTTCTGCAGATGGTAGGCCTTGGACCCGCAGCGACGGCACAGAGTGTGCGTCTTATTGCGGCGCTTTCCGAATGACGAGGTCCCCTTCGTCATCTTGCCCAGCAGCCGATACTAGAAGTTTGGTGCCAGGGGTACCAAGTGGGACGTTGAGATTCCTATCACTCACTGATCGGTGTAAAATGGCCGAAGGGAAGAAGATGAACATCTAAATGGACTCCACGTATGCTTTTGGGATTGCACATGACTATGGACCCATATGGGAGGCTAGAGACTTTTTGACTTCTGCAGGTCAGCCCATTAAAAACAAATACTCTGTGCTTGAACTAATGAACTCTCTACTGTTGCCAGAATAAGTTGCTTATGTGAAAGTAAAGGCTCACACAAGGTGTACCACGGCAGAGGTGAAAGGCAATGACAGAGCTGATAAGGCAGCCAAGCTAGCTGTGCTCCAGCTACTGAATGCTGATGCCACCCTGGTAAGAGCCTTAAAATCTATGAATATTCCCAAAGACACTCTGATCAAATTGTTTGAGCAGGCCCCACCTGAAGAAAAAGAACTATGGACTAAACAAGGGGCTGGGCCAGATGACCAAGGACTATGGGGAAACAAAGACAGAATTTGTCTACCACGCCCTCTGTACCCAGCTATGGCTCAGGAGGCCCATGGGCCTACACATCTGTTTAAAGGTGCCATGGTAAGTGTGGTGAATGAAGGATGGATTGCTGCAGGGTTTTCTGCAGTAGCCTCTCGATTTGTACAAGAATGTATAGTCTGTGCATTGAACAACCCCAGCCAATTGGTGAAGACTCCAAGCAAGCACACTCCTAGGCCATTTTACCCGTTCCAGAGACTGCAGATAGACTATATACAACTGTCTAAGGTAGGAGTATATGAGTTTGTTCTTCTGTATGTTGATATCTTTTCAGGGTGGCCGGAATCTTATCCCGTGTCTAAGGCAAATGCAAAAGAACACCACAAAGAAACTGGTCAGTTAACTGATATGCAGACCCTGATTCAGTAGAAGGCACACACAGTCTTGAGTCTGGAGATTGGGTGGTGATCAAGAGGCACGTGAGGAAAACGTTTGAGCCCAGTTTTGATGGTCCCTTCCAAGTCCTGTTGAAAACTGCAACCTCTGTAAAGGTGTAAGGAAAGCCTAACTGGATTCATGCCTCACATTGCAAAAAAAGGTGCCCAGCCCTGAGGATGGAGATCCTTGCACTGCTACTCCTGGGTCAGAGCATTCAAGCTCTACATGTGAACCTAAAAAGTGACTGGGACAATGTTTTTATTAGGCATCATCAGGTCTTGTTAAAAAATATGACAGATGCTGTTGAGGAAGGGTTGAGACGTATGCATATATATCCATGCATGCCTGCAAACACGTGCGGGCATGTATGGTACATATGCATACATTAACCAACGCACCATGGGATGATGTGCGCAGATGTGCCCAGCATCTGCGCACGTCTGCCCATAGTGATCCCCAGGGGCTCATGGTGGCCCCTGTGGGAAATATGTGACCCCTTATAATATATGTAGGGGCCTTGTGCCCCCTTATATGTAGGGGCTTGTGCCCCCTTATCTGTGCCCCCTTATATATATGACTGCGTCCCCTTCTATAATTCCCCTTAGAAGATATGATTAATGTATACATGTGTATGGATGTGCCCCAAGCATCAATACACATGTATATTATATGCATATTCCCCCCTCCTACACCTGAAACCAGGTGCATCGGTGTGAATGTGCCCCAAGCATTCACACCAATGCAATCTGGCTAATTACATCAGAATGACTGGACAAGGGTCCGGTCATCCTGATGGATACAAAGAGCTCAGATTCAACAGAATCTGAGCCCTTTGTTGTAATTATCTCCAGCGCCGCTGGAGATAATTACGCATGATAGAAGAAGGGGAGAAGCCTCCCCTCCTCCTATTATGCGCATTCCGACAGTGCGATTACTATCGCACTGTCCGGAATGCTAGGTGCAGCAGGCGGGAGATCAAAGGCATCTCCCGCCTGTCTGCAGCGCGTCCCCGATGTGCTGGCCGGCGCAGTGATATGACACTGGTGGGCGGCGGGAGTGCGGGCGGCCGGGTTTAAATATCCGGCGGCCCGGCACTCAAGTTAGTTAGGGTCTGGGCCCCCACATGGAGGAGAGCGCATCCTGCGCTCAGGGCAGAGAGGACCGGACCCCCCCACCTAGAAGAGAGCGCATCCTGCGCTCAGAGAAAGGATCGGGGCCCCCGCGTTGCCTGCGCTCCAGAGGGAGAAGGACCGGACCAGACCCCCTGGATGAACGAGCATAAGTATCACCCCCCACTTAACCCCTAACCCCTTTCCCTTATATCCATATCCCTTAACCCCTGCTGCGCCATACCCCTGATAACCCTTGCCCCTGAACTGCCATGCAGCAGCACTGCCAGTCCCCTGTTAACCCCTTCCCCTACTCTGCCCTTCAAGTCTCCTGGTTAACCCTTGCTGTACCCCTGGTTAACCCTTAACATCCCTGACCCCCTACCATTTAACCCCCCTGGTTAACCCCTGCATCCCCTGGTTCTGGAGAGCATGCCTCTGCTCTGCAAACAATGATAACCCTGTATTTCATGGCCTGCAGGTATTAACCCCTGCAGAGCCATTGTTGTGTTTAACCCCCTTGTACTCCGTAGGGACAGTGCAGACGGGTGGGTTATTGTTAATATACTTGTATGTGTGTATTGTATAGTTAGTTTGTGGGTGGAATTTGGGAACGTGTAGTGTAGTTTAGGATTGTATATGTGTAGTGCTGTGTATTGCTAGTGTATTGCGTACTTAGTGTATTTAATAAATACCGTTATATTTGTACCCTTTGTGTAGCGTGTACTTGTTAGCGGTAGCGAGTTAGTAAGGCGCATGCAGCTAGCATTAGCGATTAGTGTAAAGCATAGCGAAAGTATTGTGTAATTATTATATAAAGGTATAAATAGGCAGAGTCATCACTAGACGGCTCCTCCTATTTAGGAATATTATTTACCGATATTCGCATAATATTGGTGATTAATATTCCCCCTTTACAGATACGGACAATTATAAAAACTGTTGGATCTGTACTCACAGTCCTGTGAGTTTAAAGACTATGCCTTATTTAGCGATTCTGGTACTGTGGTTAGAACTTGCTGACAGAAATTGTAGGGACTTCTTATCTACAGACGTGGACAAAATTGTTGGTACCCTTTGGTCAATGAAAGAAAAAGTCACAATGGTCACAGAAATAACTTTAATCTGACAAAAGTAATAATAAATTAAAATTCTATAAATGTTAACCAATGAAAGTCAGACATTGTTTTTCAACCATGCTTCAACAGAATTATGTAAAAAAATAAACTCATGAAACAGGCATGGACAAAAATGATGGTACCCCTAGAAAACACAGAACATAATGTGACCAAAGGGACATGTTAATTCAAGGTGTGTCCACTAATTAGCATCACAGGTGTCTACAACCTTGTAATCAGCCATTGGGCCTATATATATGGCTCCAGGTAATCACTGTGTTGTTTGGTGATATGGTGTGTACCACACTCGACATGGACCAGAGGAAGCAAAGGAAAGAGCTGTCTCAAGAGATCAGAAAGAAAATTATAGACAAGCATGTTAAAGGTAAAGGCTATAAGACCATCTCCAAGCAACTAGATGTTCCTGTGAGTACAGTTGCACATATTATTCATAAGTTTAAGATCCATGGGACTGTAGCCAACCTCCCTGGACGTGGCCGCAGGAGGAAAATTGATGACAAATCTAAGAGACGGATAATCCGAATGGTAACAAAAGAGCCTAGAAAGACTTCTAAAGAGATTCAAGGTGAACTTCATGCTCAAGGAACATCAGTGTCAGATCGCACCATCCGTCGTTGTTTGAGCCAAAGTGGACTACATGGGAGACGACCAAGGAGGACACCATTGTTGAAAACGAATCATAAAAAAGCAAGACTGGAATATGCCAAACTACATGTTGACAAGCCACAAAGCTTCTGGGAGAATGTCCTGTGGACAGATGAGACAAAAATCGAAGTTTTTGCCAAGGCACATCAGCTGTATGTTCACAGACGAAAAAATGAAGCATATCAAGAAAAGAACACTGTCCCTACTGTGAAACATGGAGGAGGCTCTGTTATGTTCTGGGGCTGCTTTGCTGCGTCTGGCACAGGGTGTCTTGAATCTGTGCAGGGTACAATGAAATCTCAAGACTATCAAGGAATTCTAGAGAGAAATGTACTAGCCAGTGTCAGAAAGCTTGGTCTCAGTCGCAGGTCATGGGTCTTGCAACAGGACAATGACCCAAAACACACCGCTAAAAACACCCAAGAATGGCTAAGAGGAAAAAATTGGACTATTCTAAAGTGGCCTTCTATGAGCCCTGACCTCAATCCTATTGAGCATCTTTGGAAGGAGCTGAAACATGCAGTCTGGAAAAGGCACCCTTCAAACCGGACACAACTGGAGCAGTTTGCTCATGAGGAGTGGGCCAAAATACCTGCTGAGAGGTGCAGATGTCTCATTGACAGTTACAGGAAGCGTTTGATTGCAGTGATTGCCTCAAAAGGTTGCGCAACAAAATATTAAGTTAGGGGTACCATCATTTTTGTCCATGCCTGTTTCATGAGTTTATTTTTTTACATAATTCTGTTGAAGCATGGTTGAAAAACAATGTCTGACTTTCATTGGTTAACATTTATAGAATTTTAATTTATTATTACTTTTGTCAGATTAAAGTTATTTCTGTGACCATTGTGACTTTTTCTTTCATTGACCAAAGGGTACCAACAATTTTGTCCACGTCTGTATCTGAAGACCAATAAATGAAAGTTTTAATTTTAACTCCACTGACTACCTAGATTACCAAATATGGGATGTGTTAGGCCTTGTAAACCAAACTAATAATGTACAATCATAGTTAATTATAGTTACTAACCAGCAAACTCTAGTTTTAGACTATCTGCTAAGGAAGGAGGAATGTGTCAAATAATAGGATCTGCTTGTTGTCATTATATAGATCCACAAGGTAACCTTCAAGTAAGAGCAGGTGAAAAGATGAAAGTAATGAGAGATAAATGGCTGGATGCACATAGTGCTGACAAGGACTCTTGGTAGTCAGATACCTTCTCTTTTTTGAATCCAGCAAACTGGTTTAAAAATGTTGGTGGGTGGCTTATGGGTATAGTACAGGGAATAATACAGATTTTGTTCATTGTTGCACTCGTTTACATTGTAATTAAGCTCACATTGTTGTGCTTGAGCAGAGTGTATAACAGGGATCGAAACAGGCGAGATTATGAGACATGTTGAGATGATCCCTCACACAGGTGTAGATATGCAGAAGCTGGGAAACCAGCAGCAAGGGAAATCTCCGGCTGAAGTATTTGTATCTGAAGCCTTTTTTTTTTTTTCAAAACACAAATTTTTTAAAAATTTTTGCACTTTGTGTCCCCCATAAAGTCTTGTATGACTTTATGGGGGACACAAAGTGTAAAATAAAAAAATTAAAGTGTTTTAAAAAATGGGGGACATTTAACTTCATTTTATTTTTATTTTTTTACTATTGATTTCTCCTGTAACTGGGGCTGACATAGTAGCCCCAGTTACAGAAGAAATGCACCCCCCAGAGAGGCTGTACAGCATAATACAGCGCTGTGCAGCCTCAGTGCAGGACTGATCGAGGTCTATGGAAGACCCTTCAGCTCCTGCACTCCCCTGGCTCCGGGGGTCACATGATCACCGGGCTGGGACAGGAAGCAGCACATCACTTCCTTGCTGTATACACAGGGCTCGTTCAGCGCTGTGTATACAGTGATCTAGAAGGCAGGGACACCCAGGAACTGTCCCTGTCTTCTCTCTGGGGTGTCCTGCTATCACTGACAGCGGGCCCCCCCCGCTCGACAGCTGGACGATTAGCGTGCAGCTGCCATCTCTGAGAGGATGTTTAGAAACGTCCAATCAGAGGTAAACCCGTCTGTCCAGGGAAGTGGTTACATTTTACACTCTGTTTTTTCAGATGCCACGATCAGCTATGAACGTGGCATCTGAGGGATACAATGCTGCATCCAGTACTTACTAAGAAATGCGGTTCGTGATGAAGTAATTTGTCACAAAGCAAATATTTTTTGAAAAATTTGATGAAGCAGCCGAATCAAATACAATCATGGCAGGGCACTACAGAGCAATGACTGGAGACACATTTACTTGGACACATTTAATGAGGTGACCACATTAGTGTTTGTTACAATGATCAGCAGATGACAGACTAAAGATAACAGGAGCTGACCAAAAATATTAACCCCCTCTATGCTAGACCCCAAAGTTAGTGATCTTTCTCGACTCCTTCACTTCATTAAATCACCAGGTAAGGTTTAATAAGTAGAACATTTTTTTTCTTCTAATTTTCTGTTTGTTGTCTAAACATGGGATGCGTCTTATAGTCAAGTGTGTTTTATGCTCTGAAAAATACTATACAGGGAGTGCAGAATTATTAGGCAAGTTGTATTTTTAAAGGATTAATTTTATTATTGAACAACAACCATGTTCTCAATGAACCCAAAAAACTCATTAATATCAAAGCTGAATATTTTTGGAAGTAGTTTTTAGTTTGTTTTTAGTTTTAGCTATTTTAGGGGGATATCTGTGTGTGCAGGTGACTATTACTGTACATAATTTTTAGGCGACTTAACAAAAAACAAATATATACCCATTTCAATTATTTATTTTTACCAGTGAAACCAATATAACATCTCAACATTCACAAATATACATTTCTGACATTCAAAAACAAAACAAAAACAAATCAGTGACCAATATAGCCACCTTTCTTTGCAAGGACACTCAAAAGCCTGCCATCCATGGATTCTGTCAGTGTTTTGATCTGTTCACCATCAACATTGCGTGCAGCAGCTACCACAGCCTCCCAGACACTGTTCAGAGAGGTGTACTGTTTTCCCTCCTTGTAAATCTCACATTTGATGATGGACCACAGATTCTCAATGGGGTTCAGATCAGGTGAACAAGGAGGCCATGTCATTAGATTTTCTTCTTTTATACCCTTTCTTGCCAGCCACGCTGTGGAGTACTTGGACGCGGGTGATGGAGCATTGTCCTGCATGAAAATCATGTTTTTCTTGAAGGATGCAGACTTCTTCCTGTACCACTGCTTGAAGAAGGTGTCTTCCAGAAACTGGCAGTAGGACTGGGAGTTGAGCTTGACTCCATCCTCAACCCGAAAAGGCCCCACAAGCTCATCTTTGATGATACCAGCCCAAACCAGTACTCCACCTCCACCTTGCTGGCGTCTGAGTCGGACTGGAGCTCTCTGCCCTTTACCAATCCAGCCACGGGCCCATCCATCTGGCCCATCAAGACTCACTCTCATTTCATCAGTCCATAAAACCTTAGAAAAATCAGTCTTGAGATATTTCTTGGCCCAGTCTTGACGTTTCAGCTTGTGTGTCTTGTTCAGTGGTGGTCGTCTTTCAGCCTTTCTTACCTTGGCCATGTCTCTGAGTATTGCACACCTTGTGCTTTTGGGCACTCCAGTGATGTTGCAGCTCTGAAATATGGCCAAACTGGTGGCAAGTGGCATCTTGGCAGCTGCACGCTTGACTTTTCTCAGTTCATGGGCAGTTATTTTGCGCCTTGGTTTTTCCACACGCTTCTTGCGACCCGGTTGACTATTTTGAATGAAACGCTTGATTGTTCGATGATCACGCTTCAGAAGCTTTGCAATTTTAAGAGTGCTGCATCCCTCTGCAAGATATCTCACTATTTTTGACTTTTCTGAGCCTGTCAAGTCCTTCTTTTGACCCATTTTGCCAAAGGAAAGGAAGTTGCCTAATAATTATGCACACCTGATATAGGGTGTTGATGTCATTAGACCACACCCCTTCTCATTACAGAGATGCACATCACCTAATATGCTTAATTGGTAGTAGGCTTTCAAGCCTATACAGCTTGGAGTAAGACAACATGCATAAAGAGGATGATGTGGTCAAAATACTAATTTGCCTAATAATTCTGCACGCAGTGTAGATATACGCTGCAAACAACAGCTACAAGCAAACGTGGAGGAGTGCCAAAATATATTGTTTTATAGTCCGCAATAAAGAAAAAGATGACTGAGTTAATTTTATTAGTCCAGCAGTGGCAAAGTGTACGTCAGAGTCCTAGGAAGACTTTCCTTCACCTGGGGCAGAATTCAGGTCACCCTGTGAAAATAGGCAGGGCCGGCGTTAGGGGGAGACAAACTGGGCAATTGCCCAGGGCCCCCATCGTCTAATGGGCCCCCTGCTTTAGTGCTGCTGTTCAGTTGAAAATTCATGGAAGCAATGAGCGGATAGCTGAACATCTGCACTTTACAATGCAGTGTAAGTTCCCCTCCCTCACATATAAGAGAAATAATTACCCTAGTGCTGACAGCTCTGGACACCACTCTTCTACTGGAGCTGTAGGACCTGCAATGATATCAGAAGCAGGAGGCGGAGCTCAACAGAGAATAGAGGATGAAGGACCTGCAATGACCTCACCATCATGTGACCAGAACAGGAGGCGGAGCTCAGCAGTGCAGTAAAGTAATGAAGAAGAAGACCAGTGATGCATGGGAAGAAGTGAAGAAGGATGGATTCAATGTAAGTGCCAGGGAAATGCTGGGAGTTGTAGTCCTCTCCTCTTATACCTCCTGTAATGTAATATCAGAGTACATTACAATATGAGGTATGAGGAGAGGACTACAACTCCCAGCATGTCCAGCTTGTTATGTAATATCAGAGTACATTACAAGAGGAGGTATAAGAGGAGATGACTACAACTCTCAGCATCTCCAGCTTGTTATATAATATCAGAGTACATTACAAGAGAAGATATAAGAGGAAAGGACTACAACTCTCTGCATGTCCAGGCCATTATTATGTAATATCAGGATACATTACAACAGCCTGGGTATGCTGGGAGTTGTAGTGCTCTTCTTTTATGCCTCCTCTTATAATGTACTCTGATATTACATAATAACTGCTTGGACATGCTGGGAGCTGTAGTCTTCTCTTCTACCTCCTCTTGTAATGTACTCTGATATTACATAATAACGGCTTGGACATGCTAGGAGTTGTAGTCCCATCCTCTTATACATCTCCCTGCAACGTGCTTTGATATTAAATAATAATACCTTAGACATGCTGGGCGTTATAGTCCTCTCCTGTTATAACTCCTGCGGTAATTTGCTCTTAATTAGGGCCGAGACGATGGATAAGGAGGGTAGTCATGCATCTAGGGAGCCACTTCTCTACCCATAAAGGGGGCGCACTCACAGCCATTTAACTTCACAAGCCTCAGGCCGCTAGGCCTCAAGCCTGTGAGGCATTAGAACAGTGCAAGAAGCCGCAATGACATAAACACAAGACTGTTGGCACCATCAGGAATGGGGAAGGGGTAACTCCAACCCTACCTCTGGCCCCGCATACCAACCCCATCTAAACCCTTCAATAACGACACTGACACCGTTCAACTTTCAACCCTTTATTTTGTTGGGTGGTAATCGTCCACAGCTTTATTCAAACGGCAAAAACCATAACCTTGAACCGTGCTCTCTGCCAGCCGCTGGTCTCCCAGCGGGCGGATCTGCCCATTTTTTCTCCAACACCTTTAAGCTGTAATAACTTGCCGCCAGCTGTGACGAGGCACTCCGCCCATAAAACCACTTCCACGAACCACGTATAAAACCCCACTCGAAAGAGGTTCCACACTACCAACTCACAAGGGAGGGAGGGAGGGACAAATCGCTTCTGCTCAAGGAGGAAGAGGAGAGGCGGGACAGTGGCATATAAGCCCTCCTAGACGCCCGCCTCCTCTCCAAACCGGATCACTAAATTAACCCCTAACTGCCCAATCAAAACGGGTGCCAGTGGGAGAAAAAAACAAAAGGGGATAAGAAAAAGGGGGGGGGGGGGGACCACCAGTCCCTGCCCACCCTCCCTAAGCCGTCGGGTGGCCACCACTTCCTGCGTTGGGTCTCGCATGATCACGTTATTTTTATACTAAATGTCTAAATGTCCACACTGCTGGGGGCATCAGTTAAGGGGAAAGGAGATCATTATATATACCTGAGAAGGTGATTTGTGTCTGAAAACACACGATAAGGTACCTCTTTTGGCGCACAGGGACGACCACAGTTTCAAGTTTTTTGGGGTATAAATGATATTTATTGTTCAGTTGACAACGCGTTTCGGAGTTTATACCTCCTTTATCAAGTCTAAAGTGAAACAACAAAAAGAAAAGGAAAAAAAGGAAAAGAAGGGGGGAAGAGTTGCCGGAGTCAATAAAACAACAGAAACTCCACAAAGAGGACCCCCACACGGTTCGGGGGAGGAAATATATATCTATGGGAAAAATACATATATATATATATATATATATATATATATATGTGCGCATAAAATTCGGTTGTAGTAAATGAATCAATTGATTAGACTTACAGCATAAAAATATAAAAATAAAGAAATATATATATATAAAAATTATATATATATATATATATATATATATATATATATAAAATATATATACATGTGTATACATTTTTTTTTATGAATCGCACGTTGAAATGTTAAAATTCTGGATAGTTGGTGGAACTAGTGCTAGCCCAAACGTGAACGCAAAGACAGTTTCTGACCATTTGTATTGGCAAGGGTTTAGTGTGCTCCAAAATGTCTGGATTAGACGCTGTTTCAGTGAGGTGTATATATATATATATATATATATATATATAATGTATACATACGTACGAGAATGGTGTGAGGGATGTATAATGTTGGACCGTAGTATATAATATGCATTGGTATTATACTAATGTAGTGCGTGGTGCTTGGTGGTGTGATATGGCGACATAAAACGGAGTGTGGTGGGTGGATGAGCCTGCCGTAGAGCTGCCTTAACGACAGCACCTGGGTACCCTTTATTATAAAATCTTTTTTCGATAACCTTGCTTTGCCTTTTGAAATCTTCGTCCTTTGTGCAGTTCCGGCGAATGCGCTTAAACTGGCTGAAGGGGATGTTGTTTTTCCACTTTTTGTGGTGGGCGCTCCGGTAGTCTAAATAGCTGTTGCCGTCTACTTTTTTAAAAAAGGTCTTAGTTTCAATGATGTTATTTGTGGTGGAAAGGACTAAGTCCAGGTATTCGATAGATCTCATGGAGTAGTTGGCTGTAAAGGCGAGGTTGAAGTTGTTGTTATTCAGATGGGCGGTGAAGTCGATGACCTCATCCAGGCTGCCATCCCAGATTAGTAGTAAATCAATGTAGCGTTTGTAGAAAACTATTTTGTTTTTCCATTGGTGTTCATTGTAAATGAGTTGCTCCTCGAAGATCCCCATATATAAATTCGCGAAACTAGGCGCGAAACTACAGGTTCTCTTAAACTCCACTCATCATTGACACCTAAATATCCACTTTGGGCCTCTTCACTCATATACTCCATTATTGACTCCATCATATAATAAACTCTTTTGAGCCACATTGTAGCTTCCCTATGCAGCTTACCCTTATACATCCAGACATTGGGCTTTTTCATTCAATCACCTTATTCAATTGTGTTATCATCATTTGATTTATTTAATCATCCTTCTTCCTCCTATAGCCATCCGGCCATCTTCTGCCTGTTGCCCCTTGCTGTTGGCGCCCCTAAGGTAAACCCTATACTTCCCTCCTGTTCCCCAAATAAAAATAATAGGATCAATCATAAGCGGAGACTAGACCACCCAACATCACTATTCCAATAATACCGACATCCACCCACCACACTCCGTTTTATGTCGCCATATCACACCAACAAGCACCACGCACTACATTAGTATAATACCAATGCATATTATATACTACGGTCCAACATTATACATCCCTCACACCATTCTCGTACATATGTATACATTATATATATATATATATATATATATATATATACACCTCACTGAAACAGCGTCTAATCCAGAATTTTTATACACATGTATATATATTTTATATATATATTTCTTTATTTTTATATTTTTATGCTGTAAGTCTAATCAATTGATTCATTTACTACAACCGAATTTTATGCGCATATATATATATATATATATATATATATATATGTATTTTTCCCATATATATATATTTCCTCCCCCCAACCGTGTGGGGGTCCTCTTTGTGGAGTTTCTGTTGTTTTATTGACTCCGGCAACCCTTCCCCCCTTTTTTCCTTTTCTTTTTGTTGGTTCACTTTAGACTTGATAAAGGAGTTATAAACTCCGAAACGCGTTGTCAACTGAACAATAAATATCATTTATACCCAAAAAAACTTGAAACTGTGGTCGTCCCTGTGCGTGTGTTTTCCTATCGTGTGTTTACTGAGGTACCCTATCGTGTGTTTTCAGACACAAATCACCTTCTCACCCTCAACAATCCCAAGAAGTTTCTGGCAACTCCATCCAAAGGGATTGAACGGGTACCGGCAGCACGGACCTACCTCACCCTCCCGACCTATTGTGTGTCTAAACCTGTTGTGCGCTTACACCTGCACAACACCCTAAGGTGAGCACACTCAACCCATCACTTTTATCCGCGTATCATCGCTTACTACCCTATGAGCGCCTCTCCCTTTTTTTCTCTCTTGCCATAATTGCTGTATTATATATACCTGGCACTACTGGGGAGGAATGGAGGCACTATGGGGTACATTATATACTGTATATATAGTGGCACCATGGGGGGAGCAATATATATTAGAACTAGTGGGGGGCACTACAGGGGACATTAGAGCCACTGGGAGCAGGGCCGGCCTTAGGTGTTCAGGCGCCCTGTGTGAGCTAACCTTGTGGCGCCCCCCCCCCCCTCCTTACACCTGGCCGCATAAACACACACAAAGAGGAAAAAAATGTGTTACCTGCAGTCCTATGTAACACCACAGATAACACTAGTGCTGATAATGTGGTAGTGTTACCTGCAGTCCTATGTAAAACCACAGATAACACTAGTGCTGATAATGTGGTAGTGTTACCTGCAGTCCTATGTAAAACCACAGATAACACTAGTGCTGATAATGTGGTAGTGTTACCTGCAGTCCTATGTAAAACCACAGATAACACTAGTGCTGATAATGTGGTAGTGTTACCTTCATCCTTAGTGTGCCTTCCTGTGTCTATCGCACGGACTCCCTGCTGTCGGCGCTGCCTCCTCTTCCTTCTTCCTCCGCAGAGAACGTCCTGATGCAGCTGCGTCAAGACATAGGAACACTGTGGGCATGGTGATGGTGACACACAGGAAGAGACACACACACATACATATGATAAATATGATCACATCACAGTTCCTGCCTGTCTGCTTTGGTATGCCAGGCTTTAGCAGAGTGGGCAAAGGACAGTGGACACAGGGCACGATATGTATGCAAGCACAGCTGAGCGAGTGCAGTGCAAGGGCTTGCATACACATTGCTCCTCCTACCTGTCATACTCCCCCCCACACCGGGCATTTTGGGGGGCATTAGGGGTTGGATGATGCAGAGTGTGCACATAGCCACCAATCATATCCCCCCCCTCCTAAAGGTAACTGATGTGCTGTGGGAGAGGAATATGATTGGTGGCTATGTGCACACTCAACATCGGCAGCAAGGAGTTAAAGTCCAACCCTTAATGGCCCCCAAAATCCCTGGGGGGGGGGGGGGGGTTTGATGTAGTAGCAGGAAAGCACACTGTCCCCCTGTCCTCTATGAGCCCCCCCTGAGTCCTCTCTGAGCCTCCCCCATTGCACACTTCTCCCACTCCATGGGCCAGTGGGCTGGCAGCAGCACCCCCCCAGTCACCTTGGCACATTTCTCCCCTCCAGATGGGCAGCTCCAGCACATCTCTGTCCCCCCTCCCCCATGACACATTTCTCCCCTCCAGATGGGCACTGCAGCATCAGCACAACTGTTCCCCCCAGCCCCCATGGCACATTTATGCCCCCCCCAGGGCACATGGCACATTTCTGCCCCCCCCAGGGCACATGGCACATTTCTGCCCCCCCCAGGGCACATGACACATTTCTGCCCCCCCAGGACACATGACACATTTCTGCCCCCCCCAGCCCCCATGGCACATTTCTGCCCCCCCAGCCCCCATGGCACATTTCTGCCCCCCCCAGCCCCCATGGCACATTTCTGCCCCCCCAACCCCCATGGCGCATTTCTGCCCCCCCCAACCCCCATGGCACATTTCTGCCCCCCCCCAGCCCCCAGGGCACATTTCTGCCCCCCCAGCCCCCAGGGCACATTTCTGCCCCCCCCAGGGCACATTTCTGCCCCCCCCGCCCCCAGGGCACATTTCACCAAATACCTACTTGTTCTTTTGCTGTGCCTGTGTAGATTGTAGTGCTTCTTCCTTGCTGTGTCTGCTGGGCGCGCTCCGTATTCTCTCTGGGGGCGGAGCTCAGTGGCAACGTTAAAAGGGAAGACGTGCCTGTGCGGCAGCTACGCTCCAGAAGCCACTGGTCTGCTCTCTTAAAGAGACAGGCAGGCCAGCCAGGCAGCAAAGCGGAGCTCAGAGCGGCCACGGGCCCCGCCCCCTCCTCACTCCTCAATTGTCCGGACCGTGCACTTTGAGCGCTGTGTTAGTCGGCTGCCCACAGACAGTCGCAGAATAATCGTGAGTAGAGTAGAGACTTAGTTCACGGCGGGCTGTCGGCCGCCCGGCGCCCCTGTTGCTATTGCGCCCGGTGCGGCCGCCCAGCCCGCACACCCCAAAGGCCGGCTCTGACTGGGAGCATTATGATTATATTATTACTACTAGTGTACTGTAGGTGCATTATTATTATTTGACGCAATATGTAAGGCATTGCTACTAATGGGGGCTATTTTGGGGAGTATTATCACTATTGGGGGGACTATTACTAACAAGGGCAGTCAGGGTGTATGGTATACCCGGGGGGTTCCAGTGCACATCCATGAATCCTGGAGGGAAAGAAAAAACATCTATCCCTGGGCTAGATGATGATGTGGTATTGAAGGACAGGGTGGGCAAAGAACTGTCCCTGATATTACCCTACAGGGGGTGCTATTCTGGCCCTGATAGCCTAACCACAGACCACCCGCCCTGATAAGAGTGACCCTGTCCGGAACCTTACCCTATATAAAATGGCCCTAGTAAGCCCCTAGCCCCCGGACTTCCAGGTGATCACTATATAGATCTATGTGTTTTTTACTTATTATAAAAGTATATTATAAGTATATTGCACCCCTCTGTGTATAACACCTATCGATAGCACACCTATACCAGTCCTTAAAAAGACTTTTGTGGCCCTATTAGCTAGTGTTTGGTGTCCCTAACAGTCTGTCCCTGCTCCACACAGCAACCTCTCCCTACACTGGCAAAAGACTGAATGTAAAATGGCGGTCAGATCAGGTTTATTTATAAGGTAGGGGGTATGTCCATGTGCTGAAACGTCTCAATTGGCTGTCCTGTACCACCTGATGGATGTGTCATGGGTCAAAGTTCTTCACAATGTAAAAGAATATGGCGGGCGCTAATATCTCCATATGTTTGCATGTTCGGCACAAAACGACCACCGAGCGAACCGCAAGGCCATCTCTATTTGCCAATGACCATCTGGATGATCCAGAGGAGGCATAGGAGAAAGTCATATGGTCAGATGATACCAAAGTAGAACTTTTTGGTCTAAACTTCATTCGTTGTGTTTGGAGGAAAAAGAAGGATGAGTTGCATCCCAAGAACACCATCCCTACTGTGAAGCATGGGGGTGGTAACATCATGCTTTGGGGGTCAGGTCGACTACACTGTATTAAGGAGAGGATTAAAGGGGCCATTTATTGTGAGATTTTGAGCAACAACCTCCTTCCCTCAGTCAGAGCATCAAAGATGGGTCGTGGCTGGGTCCTCCAAATGGACAATGACCCGAAGCACACAGCCAGGAAAACCATGGAGTGGCTCCGTAAGAAGCATATCAAGGTTCTGGAGTGGCCTAGCCAGTCTCCAGACCTAAATCCAATAGAACATCTTTGGAGGGAGCTGAAACTCTGTGTTGCTCAGCGACAGCCCCGAAACCTGACAGATCTAGAGGAGATCTGTCTGGAGGAGTGGGCCAAGATCCCTGTTGCAGTGTGTGCAAACCTGGTCAAGAACTACAGGAAACGTTTGACCTCTGTAATTGCAAACAAAGGCTTCTGTACCAAATATTAACACTGATTTTTTCAGGTGTTCAAATACTTATATTCAGCAGTGCAAGACAAATACATTTTTTTTAAAATCATACAATGTGATTTCCTGAATTTGTGTTTTAAATTCTGTCTCTCAGAGTGGGAATGCACCTACAATGTGAATTTGAGACCCCTCCATGATTTCTAAGTGGGAGAACTTGCAAAATCGCAGGTTGTTCAAATACTTCTGTTCCTCACTGTAACACTATTTTAGATTTTGATCTACTGGTAGAGTAAAATCTTTCTCTCTCCCTCTACCCTCTCCCAAACTAACATTCTCTGATATGTCCATCTTGAGAGATAAAACGGAATGCCAGATCTCTAAAGGAACAGATTGCATTCTTCACATAGAAGTCTATGGAAATGAAAGGAGTGAGGAGAAATGCGCAGTTAGAGGGAGAAAGATACATTTTCCTTTAGATATGATAAAGTATAGACTTCCTTACTTCATCTATACTTTTGAGTTATGCAATGTCTGTTGAAAGCATAGGGGTCATTTAAAAGGGGTTATCTCATAATTAATATAAAAAATTTAAATCAGACATCATATGATACATGACATTGACAGCCTCTTTTTTTTTTTTTTTTTTTTTTAACAAATAAGATCCAACACTGCACCTCACATAGATCAAGACATACAGTATTTTCATGAATTCAGGCTGGCAGCTCAGGGGTGTGCCCTTTCTCAGAAGATGTGTCTTTCTGCTGAAGCTCTCTTCCTGTGACTGTCACAGTTACTAATGGTAGTGTTAAGGCAGTGGAGTAGTCTCTGTGTGGTTGGCAGCCAACCCACAGGGGTCAGAGACACCGGTGCAAAGCACCAAGGGATTCACCTACAGTATAACGCAGTCAGCGAAAGGTTGAGGGCAGGCAAAATACAGGAAATGTGAAGAACTGTCCAAGGTCAGAGCAGATGGCAAAGGGTCAATACAGTAATCAGACTTAGGTCGGGTCAGGCAACAAAGAATCTGAGCCAGGAATCAGGTAGAAATCAGTACAATGGCAGACAAACAAAACAGCACAGCTTTGCAGGAACTAGCAAGCTAAAAAAAAACTATTAATCAGGCACCTTCCCACAGGGGATGATGCCTTAAGTACCCCAAGGTTGAAAGCCATTGGCTGGTGAAGTTTAGACTGTGAGCACACCGGCCCTTTCAGAGCTACAAAGCGTGCATGCTGTACATGAAGACCGGAGAGGCCTAGCTGGCAATTGCAGGCCGTAGCCTGTAGCAGGAGACAAAGCAGAAGATGTGATGGCTGGACCCACTGCAAGGAAGCTGTAGGAGGTCGGTGGGTTTGACCCACCAGAAAAGACAGAACAAGTTGTGTGGAACGGTGTCCATGTCCACCCTGGAGAGTGGGGCAGAGGGCATGGGCCACCGACATAACAAGTAGATAGGGCTGGTGACAGTTGAAGAATGGAACTGAACATGTGCGACACCTATGTGAGGTGGACAGAGAAATAAAATAAAAAACAGCAGCACTATACAGATGATTTTATTAAATAATCCTAAGTTTTCAAGTATGTGCAATTACAAAAGTATTAAGATCCAGGAGCTGGTTTGAAAAATGTAGAATATTTTTAGTGGAACAACAACTTTAAGTCACCAGTCTGTTTTCCTGTGGTTCAGTATGTATTTATTACCACACTTCATGTATTAAAAAGATTAAAAAAATTTGATGTACAGCTTCATGTGTCATCATAAAATGACCTATTGTTTAACCCTTTCTACCCCGGGCCAGTTTTCACCTTCCTGCCCAGGCCATTTTTTGCAAATCTGACATGTGTCACTTTATGTGGTAATTACTTTAAAACGCTTTTACTTATCCCATTCTGAGACTGTTTTTTTGTCACATATTGTACTTCATGACAGTGGTAACATTGAGTCAAAAAATACAAAATTTACCAAAAATTGGGAAAAATTAGCAAATTAGCAAATTTTAATTTCTCTACTTTTATAATAGATACTAATAACTCCAAAAATTATTATTACTTTACATTCCCCAAATGTCTTCTTCATGTTTGGATCATTTTGTGAATGACATTTTATTTTTTATAAGTACATTATCACCCCACTCTGGTGGCAATAAAGAGGAATCGGTCCTCCCTGGTTATGGACACCAAGGGGCGCTATATTATCCTAACAGGCCTATTAGATAACTTACTGGTGACTATAGCCATGGTCTATGCGCCCAATACTAGACAAGTATCCTTCCTTCGCCGTTTTTTTCGTAAACTTAGGTTTATGGCTTCGGGTTCCTTTGTGGTGGCGCGGGACTTTAATATTCCAGCAAATGTGGAATTGGACTGTAGTAGTCGAACCCCAACACACAGACGGGACCTTAAATCCCTCATAGCAGAAACCCAGCTCCATGATATATGGAGATACCATCATGGGGGGGAACGAGACTACACGTTCCTGTCGCAGTCCCATTTATCACACTCCAGAATATTAAAAAGACTATATTTAATTAAAATGTATATTTAATAAAAGACTATTTCCTTATCTCGTTCGACTTATTATGTAAGTCTACTGATTCCACAATAGGCCTTACAACTTGGTCTGATCATGCCCCCATAACTCTAGAAATCCAAACGGGGTTGCCGAGTTCCTCCCCCCCACAGTGGAGATTGAATCATATCTACTGAAACAACCAGATAGAGTTGATAGTATTGATAAGGCAATTCGAGAATTCTTTGATATACATTACAGTCCAGAAATTTCAACCTCGACCCTCTGGAACTCACAGAAGGCGTACATGAGGGGTATTCTTTTACAACTAGCATCACGCTTGAAAAAACTAAGACTTAAATTCCTATCAGACACCCTAGAGGCCTTGTCCAAAGTAGAATCAGAATATAAATCGCACCCCTGTCCCTCTCTTCACAAGCAGCTATTCGATGCCAGAGCTAATCTCAGAACCCTATTATTAGTTGATTATGAGCGCTCGATGAGACGCTTGAAGGCTACCTACTAAAATATTGGAGATAAGACAGGGTCCCTTCTAGCTAAAAGAGTAAACCGTAGGAATGTAACAAATAGGATTTCTCATCTTAAGTCAGATATCTCCCATCTAATAACTCATCCCCCAAAAATCTCAGATGCCTTTGCAGATTTTTATGAATCCCTATATAATTTACAGACTAATGATAGTAACTCCCAACCCAGTCCTGCAGATATTGCAACGTTTCTTGACCCACTTTCTCTCCCCCAAATTTCTATCTCGGATTTGGACACTCTAAACGCCCCTATTACTGAATGGGAAATTGGAAAGGCAATAGGATCAGCTAAACTGCACTCTACCCCTGGCCCAGATGGATACATAAATGAGTACTATAAAGTATTTCGGGCTCCTTTGGTTCCGTACCTGCAGCGGCTATTCAATTCCTTTTTATCTAAAGGCCACATTCCTCCTGAGATGCTAAATGTGACTATAGTCACATTACCTAAACCTCGCAAGCCAGCAGATGCTCCTGGCAACTTTAGACCCATATCCTTGTTGAATACGGATATCAAGCTATTCTCGAAGATTCTATCATCTAGATTAAATAAGGTCCTACCATCCTTATTGGATATAGACCAGGTGGGCTTTGTGGCTGGTAGACAATGCAGGGACGGAACCAGACGTATTATAGACCTCTTACATGTGGCAGAGCTTTCCAGATCCCCTACGTTATTCCTGTCACTAGATGCAGAAAAAGCATTTGATAGGGTGCACTGGGGGTATCTGGAAGGTGTGTTACGCAAATTTGTTTTTTCTGGTCCTATTGTCAAAGGCATTATGGGGCTATATTCTGAACCTTCAGCTAAAGTATTGGCTTCGGGGTTTCTCTCCAGGTCATTCCATATCATGAACGGCACGAGACAGGGATGCCCTTTGTCTCCTTTGATCTTTGCACTCGTAATGTAACCGCTTGCTGAGGCCATTAGCTCAAATTGCAACATAAGGGGCATCCCTGTCGGCGCGCAATAACACACGTTAACATTATATGCTGTCGATGTGATTTTAACTGTAACAGACCCTGAAAAGTCACTGAAAGCAGTATGGGATGTTCTGCAGGGGTTCTCTAGGGTCTCATACTACAAAATAAACTATACTAAATACAACATGCTACCACTATTCATCCCTAATGAAGTTAGACAACGTATTCAGGGAAGGTTCCGGTTTAATTGGGTGTCAGATCATATTACTTATCTCGGTATCTTGCTAACCCCGGTGTCACGCCAGCTTGTAAAGGTAAATTTGGATACCTTACAGGCAGAACTTAAAAAGGATTATGAAAACATGTCTAAGCACAATCTGACATGGATAGCCAGGATTAATCTTGTCAAAATGCTAGTTTTGCCCAAAATCCTTTATAAATAACAGTGTATCCCACTACGGATATGGGTACTGAATAAGATTCAGGTTGCTATGATGAAATTCATATGGGGCCAAACCAGACCTAGGATATGCAAATCATCATTATACCCGGCCATACGCAAGGGGGGATTAGGGGTGCCTGACGTAAAGGTGTATTATTGGGCATCATTGCTTTCGCAGGCCAAGGAATGGTGGCAGCCGTCCAATCCGCAGAGGTGGCTACAGCTCGAGGAAGCACTGATTAGAGGATCCTCGCTCAGAGGTTACTTAGCCGCACAAACTATGAAACCATTTCAACCCAATCTTCCAATAGGATCCATGCTCGCCACCTCAGCGGCTTAGAAATTCCTGATCTCCAAGTCTGATCTCGCTAGGACTCTGGATAGAAAATTATTCCCTCTTAAAACAGTAGAATACCTTATCCCTAATCTATCTCTTGCATCTTGGCACTCCAGAGGCATCAATATCATTGGGAAGCTGTATGATGGGAAGTTAATGTTACAGTTTGAATCTTTGCACGGCCAATATGCCCTACCCAATAAGGTCTTCTATCAATATCTCCAGGTCCGGCACCTCTTGAACTCCTTACCTCCCACCTCGTCTAATGACCCCTCAGGAAAAAATACAATAATTTCCAAGTTCCTCAACCTTGCTTCCAATGCTAAAAAAAGGGCTGTCTATAATGTATCAATCCCTATCCTCTCATTATCGTATGAAGAAGTTGCTATTCATGATCAGATGGGAGGAGGAACTTAAAGCCACATTCTCATTAGTGAAGTGGCATGATGCGCTTTTTTGGGCAGTTAAGTCCTCTAAATGCATCAATCATGCAGAACAAAATAGAAAAATCCAACTAAGATGGTACCACACACCCGATAGACTAGCACATGTGATTGAGGATTATCCTCCTGTATGTTGGCGTGGATGTGGATTTAAGGGTAACCCAACCCATATGTGGTGGTACTGTCCTCTCATCTCTCCTCTTTGGCACTAATCCTTTGCTCTTATCTCAGAAGTGACTGAGATGCGGGTTTCCCCATCCCCGGAACTAGCTATACTCTGTATTGGTCTATCTGACATTCCGTGCGAACAAAGATGGGTAGTGGCACATATCCTTACGGCCACGCGTAAAGTAATAGCCCGCCATTGGAAACAAGGCAACATACCCCCTATTACTGAGGTCCAACAACTGGTAAACCAGCATATGCAGCATGAAATAATGTATCCACCTGACCTACATTCCAGAACTAAGGCCCTTAACCAATGGTTGTCCGGGCTCTCGAGTTCCCATGCTACACCTCTCCCAGACGCTATTTTATAAGAGTTTACTGTATGCTCTCCAGATCCCTATTCCCCCCTCCCCCCCTCTTCATTATCTCACATATGGAAAAGCTAAGACACTACGCACGATCTCTGTATGCCTGTGCTACGGTTTTTTGTTGTTTTTTATTTTTTTTATTCATGTACTGTTGTTTTTGTGCATGCGACTACATATATGTACACTTCTGCTAACGCAGATAGTCACATTTGATACTGAATGGGTTTCACTACAAGCCCTCTAGTACTCTCAACTGAATGTAATAAGCTAAAAAAATGTACCAGGTTGGCAGCACCCGAGCTGGTGCCCAAGTATATTAGAGTATACTAATGCATAATTTATGTACAATTTTTTATCATGTGGCTGCGTCCACAATGTTGGTTCGTTTTACTACATAAATCACTGAATAAAAATCTATTGCAACTAAAAATTAGCTGTTTTGGCACCATTTTTATTTTTTGTTATTTACAGTGTTCATCTGACAGGTTAGATCATGTGGTATTTTTTTGGAGCAGGTTGTTATGGACGCGACAATACCAAATACTGTTTGTTTCAGTTTTAGATAATAAAGTATTTTTTAAAAAAAATCTTTTTTTGGGTGTCTCCATATTCTGAAAGCCATATTTTTTTTTAAATTTTGGGGCGACTGTCTTATCTAGGGGCAAATTTTTTTTCGGTATGAGATGACGGTTTGATTGGTACTATTTTAGGCTGCATATCGCTTGGTATTACACTTTTTGTAATCTAAGGTGACAAAAAATGGCTTTTTTTTTTACACAGTTTTTATTTTTTTACACTGTTCACCTGAGGGGTTAGTTCATGTGATATTTTTATACAGCAGGTTCTTGCGGATGCGTCAACTTTTTTTTATTTATTTAAGTTTTACACAATAACAGCATTTTTGAAACAAAAAAAATCATGTTTTAGTGTCTCCATAGTCTGAGAGCCATAGTTTTTTTTTTGTCTTAGGTAGGGGCTAATGTTTTGCGAGATGAGGTAACGGTTAGATTGGTACTATATTGGGGGGGGGCATACGCCTTTTTGATCGCTTGGTGTTGCCCTTTTAGTGATGTAAGGTGACAAAAAAATGTTTTTTGCAGCACAGTTTTTATTTAATTTTTTTGACGGTGTTCACCTGAGGGGTTAGGTCATGTGATATTTTTATACCTAATATGTCTACTTTTCTTTTTTTCCCTATATTTTACAATTTTTTTTAACTTTATTTTGGGAAAGTTTGGGAAAAATTTTTTTTGTAAAACTTAATTTTTCATTTTTTTAAATAAATTTTTTGTCCCCTTTACAATGCATGACAATACTTCTGTATTGTGATTGTGATGCATTGGCTGTAAGTGTATTACTAGAGTAATACACTTACAGCCTGCATCCTGTGAGATCCAGGGGGCTAGATCTCACAGAGTTACACGGAAGGCAGGCACGATGCCTAAGGAAGGCATCGGGCTGCCTTCCCTGCCATGGGGCCCTTGTCACAGCAGCGTGGGGACACGATGGCTTCTCCGATCCCCGCACGGACATCGCACGTGTCACGGTCAGCGCTGACCGCAGCACATCAAGGGTTAATGCTCCGGCATCAGTGTTTTCACTGATGCCGGCGCATACAGCAGGGGTCCGGCTATCAGTGACTGCCAGACCCCGCTGGTGATCGGGCGGGTACAGGGGGGCAAGTCACGTCCCGCTGTGCCGTACTATTAGAGAATTTTTGGTTATTAAATTTTTTATATAAATATCTATTTAATAAAAAAACATAAAATCCTGCAGTTTTCACACTGGCCACTAAGCCTAATAATACATGCTACTTCTTGGTCTGTACAGATCACTTTACCGTAGTTATCTGCTTATCTATGCACAGAGGTGATATAATTACAGGCGGGATTAGAATGACAGATAAGACATGATCCGCCATTCACAATAGGTGATTGTCAATACTTACCTGTTCTTTCCTTGTACAGTGGCCTCTGCACAGGTCACAGACCATGCCTAGAGATCTCTCCCATAGAAGTCTACAATCAGATCTGCAATCAGAATATAAAAACAGATTAGAAAAAAAGGATATGCATCTCTATCTGGTTTTAACTGGCAGAAAAACATTTTGGTGACACATTTCCTTTAAAGGGGTTGTCCAGGATCAAAGCTGAACCCCGGCGTATCCCCTTCTTCACCCAGGCAGCTCTTCTGAGATTAGCATTGGAGCATTTCATGCTCTGATGCTCTCCCTTCTCCTGCGCTTTTTCTGCATATCCGGTGATGTACTGGGTCTCTGCTAGTTGGAAGCTTCAACCTAGCAGTGTTCCCGGTGACGTCACCAGCACTAATGGGCGAGCTTTAGCACTGCCCTAGCCTACAGGCTAGCACGGCGCTAACGTCTGCCTATTAGTGCCGGTGACATCACAGGGAACCCTGCTAGGCAGAAGCCTCCGCCTAGCAGTGTAAGTTTATAAACAAAAAAGCTCTTATAGCCCTGTATAGCGCAGGGCAAGAGAAAGCATCGGAACATGAAATGCTCCGATGCTCTTCTCAGAGGGGCTGCCTGGGTGAAGAAAGGGGATATGTCCGGGAAATGGAGCTGTCCAGCATTTTAGGAAGCTCGCAGTTACAGACAGTATATTGCAGTAGATATGCAGCAGAAAATGGTGCAGAAAACGGATATCTATATGGCATCTGACAATCACCTTTTCCTCTTTTCCCTGTGATCAGCAGTTTTCTACAGATGGGTTTGGTCATCAATGCTGTGGATGCATTTTTTTTTGTAGCCCTTTTGCATGAGGTGGCATTTTACGGCTTTGGACTACAGCGGTAGCTCAACAGTTACAATCAATAAAAAGTGCTACAAAATGTCTATGTGTAGCTCCAGCCTGGAGGCCTGGTATACACTATTCAAAGGTTTTGTGCAGGCTAGCCTAGTACAATTACTCAATGCATGTTGCTCTAACATTGTTTGTGAAGGAACTGCTTCTTTGAATCCTTGTGTCAAGCTTCGCCTCTTCAGGTCCTGCGCTAGGCACAATAGGGCATTATTTTTGCACATGATAGGTCACAGAACAGCATATAAACCTTACTAGGCTAAGGATTAACTTGTTTTTGCTGAATAATGCTTTTTATTTTTTGTTGCTTTTTTGGCAACCAACTACTGTATTTCTAATTGCAATAAACCTACTATATTAAAGGGGTTGTGAAAGAATGGCAACCCCTCCCCTCCCTCACTTGGCTGGACGTATAAAGGGAAGCTTACTTACCTGCTTCCCAGTGCTGCTTCCCTTACATCATGACAAATGGTCACATTACTCAAGGAGATCCGGTCACTGCTGCAGCCAGTGATTGGCTGCAGGTGGTGTCAAACCGGATGTTTTCAGTGAGGGAGCACAGCAGAGCATAACAAACTGGGAGGAGAAGGACCCGGTAGCAGGTGAGTAAGCTTCCCCTTACAGGTCCAGCCAAGTTCTTACACAACCACTTTAAGTCTTATGGCATGCAAATGAATTTGGTTGCTTAGAACAGCGTAATAAATTTGGAGGATCGACCAGGTTCTGACTCTCGGTACCCGTGAGAGCGCAAGGGGATGGTTTAGTGGCAAGGATGGACGTAGAACATGAAGAACAGTTAAATTAACAGTTCTTTATTGTAGAACATGCCAAGAGGGTAACAATGTTCTTGTCATGAGAGGCTCAGAGGACCTGTAAACTCTCCTAACTACTTGCATTCCTCATGTACTAACAGTTCTGGGGCTTCTATTCTTATGTCTCTATGATCTACAACTTCTTTATTATTCCTGCTAGAAGTTATGAATAAATTGCTAGCAGTCTGCAATGAAGGTCCAGATGGGTGTTATCCGTTAGGGGTGTGTCCCTGCATATTTTTCAAGTGGCTGCACTGACAGGGTAATGTCAAACTGTGCAGGGAGACACCCCCAACTGGTAGCAACCATCTGGACCATTATTGTAATCTGCTAGCAATTCATTCATAACTAGTGTTGAGCGAATCAAAGTTCATAAAGTGGACTTTGATCTGAATTTCAGCAAAAATTTGATTTGCCGCAAACCAAATTTCCTTGTGCTTCATGGTAATGAATGAATTTTCCTGAAATGGCGGTAAAAAAAAAATCTGAGTCACCTCATCCATTTGAGCACAAAGAGGCCGCAGTGGCCATCTTGATTGAAGATGATGTCACCATGTCGGCTAGCATGATGACATCATTACCTGCCACTGAGATTTTGCGCAGGATGTTCAATCAAGATGGCCACGATGGCATCTTCGCGCTCAAATGGATAAGAGGAGTATTATTATAATTTATTTTTTATTGACTAACCATTGAAAGTCCTAATTTGTTATCTCAGATGCCACAATCAGCTATAAACGCGGCATCTGAGCACAATTGCTGTTCCCTGCCATTGTGCCCGCTACTCACAAAGAAATGTGTTTCGTCACAAATTGTCAAATTCGGCAAAGCAGCTGAATCAAAGTTTTCGAAACTTCTCTCATCTCTATTCATAACTTCTAGCAGGAATAGTAAATAAAGGCACTCAATGGGGTAATAAGACTAGATGCTGCAGAATTGTTATGACACGGGGAATGCAAGTAATTACTACAACAGACATTTCAGGAGAAGCGATAGGTCCTCTGCTAAGCCTCCCAAGCACAAGAAAAGCTACATATACAAATATAACAGTATTACATACATCCACCCCTTCCCTCATACCCCTGCCGATTGTGTGAGCACTGCAGCCTCTTCATTGTTTACCATTTTTAAGTCCTGGATGACCCCTTTAGGTGCACATATTGCTCATACTATGTACATTCACAAACCTGTTCTTCACCAATCTTTGTGCAGCCACATCTCCACCATAAAAGAAACAAACACCCCTCTTGAAAGCCTCTTTCTCTCTCTCTCTCTCTCTCTCTATATATATATATATTCCATGTATTTATATGGCAGGTTCTGCCGGCTAATTGGAAAGTGCAGTGAGGAGACAGGGTGTAAGCAGCGCGTTGCATTATTACTTTTCACAGACCCTTCAGATCATGGTTTCCCGGAGGCTCCATACACTTTATTATACGGTGCAGATCCTTTACTTCTATATAACAAGATCTGCTCTGCTCGGCAAATTAGAGCATACAAGTGTCTTCATTATGTGCTCCGGCTTCAGTTTTTTTCCTTATTTCAAATTCCAGGAAAGCAAAGCATATGTGCAAAAAGAAAAGGGTGATCTTTTTTCCAAGGTCTGTCATTTAACCCCTTCAGCCCCCGGGGATTTTTGTGTTTTTGTTGTTTACGCCCTGCCTTTCCTTTCCTCTTAGCCATAAGTTTTTAATTTTTCTGTTCACATAGCCGTATAAGGGCTTGTTTTTTGCGGGACAAATTGTAGACATACGTATTAGATATCACCGTGTCCGTAACAACTAGTGTTGAGCGCGAATATTCGAATTGCGAATTTTTTTCTCGAATATCGCAATTTCGAGATTTCGCGAATATTTAGAATATCGTTCTATATATTCGCGAATTCGAATATTCGTTTTTTTTTTTTATTATTATATTTTTTTCTTTCCCACTTCTCTAAAGTTGTTCTTACCTGTCCTTTGGATTCCTGGCTTCCTGGCTGCTCCAGTCAGTGGCGTTTTCAACTTACTGCTATATTCCATATTAGCTAAATTACAATCTAATCTATATGTGTATTTTATGAAATTTCGCAAATTGCGATGCGAGTAATATAACACGAAATAATCGCATGAAGATTTCAATTTAGCACTGCTATATTCCATATTCTAGCCTAATATGGAATATAGCTGTGCTAAGTTAGCACTGCTATATTCCATATTCTAGCCTAATATGGAATATAGCTGTGCTAAATTAGCACTGCTATATTCCATACTAGGCTAGAATATGGAATATAGCAGTGCTAAGTTGAAATCTTCATGCGATTATTTCGTGTTTTATTACTCGCATCGCAATTTCGACTTTTGCAAATGTTCTTAATATTGCTCTAACTTCGTCTTTTAGAATATTACGAATATTCTAAAAGACGAAGTTAGAGCAATATTACGAAATTTCGTAAAATACACATATAGATTGTAATTTAGCTAATATAGTGCTATAATCCCTTTTTTTTTCCTCTAATTTTTTTTGCCTCTTCTGAACTTAAGTTTTGTAAAATATGTACACTATTAAAAAATATTACTATAGCAGTATATTAGCTTAAATACAATCTATGTGTATTTTACGAAATTTCGTAATATTGCTCTAACTTCGTCTTTTAGAAATTTCGTAATATTGCTCTAACTTCGTCTTTTAGAATATTCGTAGACGAAGTTAGAGCAATATTGAGAACATTTGCAAAAACCGAAATTGCGATGCGAGTAATATAATACGAAATAATCGCATGAAGATTTCAACTTAGCACTGCTATATTCCATATTCTAGCCTAGTATGGAATATAGCAGTGCTAACTTAGCACAGCTATATTCCATATTAGGCTAGAATATGGAATATAGCAGTGCTAAGTTGAAATCTTCATGCGATTATTTCGTATTATATTACTCGCATCGCAATTTTGGCTTTTGCAAATGTTCTTAATATTGCTCTAACTTCGTCTTTTAGAATATTACGAATATTCTAAAAGACGAAGTTAGAGCAATATTACGAAATTTCGGAAAATACACATAGATTGTATTTAAGCTAATATACTGCTATAGTAATATTTTTTAATAGTGTACATATTTTACAAAACTTAAGTTCAGAAGAGGCAAAAAAAAATTAGAGGCAAAAAAAGGGATTATAGCACTATATTAGCTAAATTACAATCTATATGTGTATTTTACGAAATTTCGTAATATTGCTCTAACTTCGTCTTTTAGAATATTCGTAATATTCTAAGAGACGAAGTTAGAGCAAATCACGAAATTTCGTAAAATACACATATTAGCCTAGCCATAGTCAATTAGCATAGGAACGTTGCCTTATACTGTCAAGATAAATAATCGCAATACGCGAAAAAAATAAATCGCATATTATTCGCGATAATTAGAATAATTACGAATATTCGATTTCGACGAATATAACACGAATATTCATTCGAATATTCGCGAAATATCGCAAAATCGAATATGGCACCTCCCGCTCATCACTAGTAACAACTAGGTCTATTAAAATATCACCAGGTCTAACCCCTCAGGTGAATACCATAAAAAAAACAATACCTAAGACAATCACCCAAAAAAAAAATAATAATATGGCTCTCAGAATATGGCGACACTAAAACATGATTTTTTTGTTTAAAAAATGCTGTTATTGTGTAAAACTTAAATAAATAAATAAATAAATAATAAGTAGATATATTAGGTATCGCTGTGTCCGTAACAACCTGCTATATAAAAAAATCACATGAATTAAGCCCTCAGATGAACACCGTAAAAAAAAAAAAATTGTGTAAAAAAAGCTATTTTTGTCACCTTATATCACAAAAAGTGTAATACCAAGCAATCAAAAAGTCATACGCACCCCAAAGTCATACCAATCAAACTGTCATCTCATCCCGCAAAAAATGAGCTCCTGCGTAAGACAATTGCCCAAAAATTATGTAAAACTACAACAAACAACCAAAGAAATTTGGTATTGTTGCGTCCATAACAACCTGCTCTATAAAAATAGCACATGATCTAACCTTTCAGATGAAAATTGTAAAAAAACAAAAAAATAAGAACAGTGCCAAAACAGCTATTTTTTGTTACATTGCCTCACAAAAAGTATAATATAGAGCAACAAAAAATCATGTGTACCCTAAAATAGTACTAACAAAACTGCCACCTTATCACGTAGTTTCCCAAATGGGGTCACTTTTTTTGAGTTTCTACTCTATGGGTGCATCAGGGGGTCTTCAAATGTGAAATTACAACTTAAAATTATCCCAGTGAAATCTGTCTTCCAAAAACCTTATAGCATTCCTTTCCTTCTGTGCCCTGCCATGTGCCCGTACAGCAGTTTATGGCCACATATGGGGTGTTTCTGTAAACTACAGAATCAGGGCAATGAGTAATGAGTTTTGTTTGGCTGTTAAAGAGAACCTTTCACCTGGAAAAACATTGTAAACTAAGTATCATGACATATACAGCGGTGCCCAGGGATCTCACTGCACTGACTATTATCCCTGGGCGTCGATCCGTTCTCCCGTTATGTCCTCCAGTATCTTTGCTCACTTGGTTATAGTAGGCAGAGACTTAGGAGACTTGGTTATAGTAGGCGGAGTCTGCCCTTGTTCTGCTGGGCGTCTCCTCCTCCTAGGCTGTAGCGCTGGCCAATCGCAGCGCAGAGCTCACAGCCTGAGAGAAAAAAACCTCCCAGGCTGTGAGCTCTGCGCTGCGATTGGCCAGCGCAACAGCCTAGGAGGAGGAGACGCCCAGCAGAACAAGGGCAGACTCCTCCTACTATATACCGGAACGGAGCGGCGCCCAGGGATAATATTAAGTGCAGTGAGATCCCTGGGCACCGCTGTATTTGTCATGATACTTAGTTCACAATGTTTTTTCCAGGTAAAAGGTCCTCTTTAACCCTTGCTTTGTTACTGGAAAAAATGGATTAAAATGGAAAATCTGCCAAAAAAGGGAAATTCTGAGATTTAATCTACATTTTCCTTTAATTCTTGTGAAACACTTAAAGGGTTAACAAGTTTGTAAAATCAGTTTTGAATACCTTGAGGGGTGTAGTTTTTACAATGGGGTCATTTATGGGGTGTTTCCACTATGTAAGTTTCACAAAGTGACTTCAAAAATTGGGTTTTGGAATTTTTCTTAAAAATATTAAGATTTGCTTCTAAACTTCTAAGCCGTCTAACGTCCCCAAAAAAGAAAATGTAATAATAATAAGTAGACATATGGGGAATGTAAAGTAATAACTATTTTAGGAGGTATCACTATCTGTTTTTGTGAATTTGGTATTTCTTTATAAATAAAAATGAAATATTTTGACAAAAATTTACCACTGTCATGAAGTACAATATATGACGAGAAAACTATGTAAGAATAGCTTGGATAAGTAAAAGTGCTTTAAAGTTATCATTACATAAAGTGACACATGTCAGATTTGCAAAAAATTGCCTGGTCCTTAACCCTTTCATGACCAAGGGTCATTGATGCCCCAGTGTCCTGGTTAAAATTTACAAATCTGACATGTGTCACTTTATGTGGTAATAGCTTTGGAACACTTTTATTTATCCAAGCCATTCTGAGATTGTTTTATTGTGACACATTGTACTTCATGACAGTCATAAATTTGAGTCAATATATTTAACCTTTATTTATGAAAAAAATCACAAATTTATAAAAAAAATTGAAAAATTCACAATTTTCTAAATTTCTATTTCTCTGCTTTTAAAACAGAAAGTGATACCTCATAAAATATTTATTACTTAACATTTCCCGTATGTCTACTTCATGTTGGCATCATTTTGTAAATGTAATTTTATTTTTTTAGGATGTAATTCTTAAAATTTTGAAGAACATTTCCAAAACCCACTTTTTAAGTACCAGTTCAGATCTGAAGTCACTTTGTGGGGCTTACAAAGTGGAAACCCCCCATAAATGACCCCATTGTAGAAACTACACCTCTGAAGTTACTCAAAACTGATTTTACAAACCTTGTTAACCATTTAGCTGTTCCACAAGAATTAAAGGAAAATGCTGATGAAATTTCTAAATTTCACTTTTTTGGCAGATTTACCATTTTAATAATTTTTTTCTTTAACACATTGAGGGTTAACAGCCAAACAAAACTCAATATTTATTACCCTGATTCTGCGGTTTACAGAAACACCCCATATGTGGTCATAAACTGATGTAAGGGCACAAGGCAGGGCACAGAAGAAAAGGAATGCCATATGGTTTTTGGAATGCAAATCTTGCTGGACTGGTTTTTAGATGCCATGTCCCATTTGAAGCCCCCCTGATGCACCTTACAATAGAAACTCTCAAAAAGTGACCCGTTTTGGAAACTAGGGGATAAGGTGCCAGTTTTATTGGTACTATTTTGTGGTACATATGATTTTTAATTGCTCTATATAATGTTTTTTTGTAAGGCAAGGTAACCAAAAAATGGCTGTTTTGGCACCGTTTTTTAAAAAGATTTTTTACAAGATTCATCTGACAGGGTAGATCATGTGCTATTTTTATAGAGCAGGTTGTTACGGACACGGTGATATTAAATATGTCTACTTTCTTTGATTGAGGTTTACATAATAAAGCATTTTTGAAAAATAAATTATGTTTTTGTGTGTCCATTTTCTGAAAAATGTTTTATTTTTCTGCCGATCGTCTTGTGTAGGGGCTCGTTTTTTGCAAAAACAGTTGAGGTTTTTTTTTGGTACCATTTTTGGGTACATAGGATTTTTTGTTCAATCATTATTACACTTTATAGGGCAAGGTGACCAAAAAATTGGTTGTTTTGGAACAGTATTTATTTATTTTTACAGCGTTCATCTGATGAGTTAGGTCATGTGACAGTTTTATAGAGCAGATCGTTACAGACGTGGCAATACCTAATTTGTATACTTTTTCTTATTTATTTAAGTTTTACACAATAATAGCATTTTTGAAACCCAAAAAATTTTGTTTTAATGTCTCCATAGTCTGAGAGCCATAGCTTTTTTTATTTTTTGGGCGATTATCTTAAGTAGGGTATTATTTTTTGTGGGATGAGGTGATAGTTTGATTGGTACTATTTTGGGGGGCATATGCCTTTTTGATCGCTTGGTGTTGCACTTGTGATGTAAGGGGACAAAAATAGCTTTTTTAGCCCTGTTTTTATTTATATATTTTTTACAGTGTTCATCTGAGGGGTTAGGTCATGTGATATTTTTATTGAGCATGTTACGGACGCGGCAATACCTAATATGTACACTTTATTTTTTATATTTCACTTTAACACAATAATAGCATATTTGAAATAAAAATTATGTTTTTGTATCTCCATGTTCTGAGAGCTTATAGTTTTTTTTTTAATATTTTTAGTGATTTTCTAATATAGGAATCTCATTTTTTGCGGGATAAGGTAACGGTTTTATTGGTACCACTTTGTTTGGCATACTCCTTTTTAATTCGCTCGGTGTTGCACTTTTTGTGATGTAAGATGACAAAAATGGCTTTTTTTGACACAGTTTTTTTTTTTATGGTGTTTATCGGACAGGGTGGATCATGTAATATATTTATAGAGCCAGTCTGTTACAGACATGGTGATACCGAATATGTATTTTTTGATTTTATTTTTCATAGGAAAGGCAATTTATTTCATTTCAATTTACATTATTTTAATTTTTTTACTTTATTTTTTTATTATCAAGTCTCATTTGGATCTTGAAGATCCAGTGGGGCTGATGGCTGTACTGTACTTTGCGATGCTCTTGCATTGCCAAGTATAGTACTATCAGAATTACTGTAGATGGCAACACCAGACGCCTTTGCAAAGCATCCGGTTGCCATGGCAACCATCGGGCGTTGCCATCGCAGCGCGGCAGCCCCGATGTTTGGGAGAGGGAGCCCCCTCCCTCTATTAACCCCATGGATGCCGCTGCTGCGGAATCTAAGGGGTTATAGCAGAGTGTCAGCATACAGCTGACACTATCTGCTGATGGTGGCGGCTCAGGAACGGAGCCGCCGCCATCAAATACAGCAGGTGGGCATTGGAGGCAAGGGGCACAGATGGCAGCAGGATACATGAATGGGGGGGGACCGCATCAGGGGCACAGTTGAGGGCAGGATACATGGATGGGCGGGGACACATGGCCGAACGGGAAAGCGACTTCCCAGCAAAGAGTCAGGGCTCACAGGGGGGGTTGGAGGCACACATGGGGGGCACAGATGGGGCACACAGATCGGGGGGCACGACCACGAGGACACATTACCTGATTTCAGGCTTTGATCTGCAAAGTGCAGATCAGAGCCTGGAACAGGCACTTTTACACTGCCGCGATCCGATTCGTTAGTCTGCACAGCAAGGGACCACTCTGATTTAAACTTTTTTTTTCACCTTAGGTGACTTTCTCTAATGCGTATCTATGCATTATTGAATACTGAATTCAGTAAATTCCAATGCAGTGCTGCCATATACAGGCTTGCATTGGAATATACTAGTAGTTGGCCTGTAAGCCTTGTAAAGGTTTAGGCCTTTTAGCAGTACAGATTGCCTTCCCTGATCTCAGCCAGGAGAATACGGCCTGGGCCAGGAAGCGTGAGACTCCCAGTTTTAGCACTCCCAGATGCCATGGTCACATTTGACTACGGCATCTGAGGGGTTAAATGTCCAGAATCGGCATTACCACCTATCGCAGACATTACCCCTGAGCCAAACTTGGCAGTTATGGCATCCTCTGTGCTGTCAAGCGGATGCCATCTTTAAAGACTGGACTACATGAATGGCCTGATTTCCAGGCCCATATTTTATTTTTAAATCAAATGAATGTCGGTTCAAATCACAAAAGGAATATGCTGCCCTAGGGACGCTTAATGCTCACAGCGTCTATTAGTTAAGGAGAAAAGAGACCAGCACTCGCTTGTTAGGATAATCTTGCTGTGATTTATTATCACATTCCAGTGTTTTGGCATACAATCTGCCTTTGTCAAACTGTGAACAAACAGGGAAACAGCACCTATTTAAATAACCCACCAAACCTCAGACCTTGCTTGAGGTAGTCATGGCAACCAAGTAAACAAACAGTAAACAGAAGGAGAAGCAAAAGGGGAGGAGTAAAGGAGGGGGGGAGTTTGCTGAATAACAAAAGTCTGTGGCATAGTGAGAATCATTATAGTTCATAGAGGACTTCCATCTTATCGGTATGTAGTCATAAATTCATTTCACGTCCGCTGTAAGAAAATCATATACACTCACCTAAAGAATTATTAGGAACACCTGTTCTATTTCTCATTAATGCGATTATCTAGTCAACCAATCACATGGCAGTTGCTTCAATGCATGTAGGGTTGTGGTCCTGGTCAAGACAATCTCCTGAACTCCAAACTGAATGTCAGAATGGGAAAGAAAGGTGGTTTAAGCAATTTTGAGCGTGGCATGGTTGTTGGTACCAGACGGGCCGGTCTGAGTATTTCACAATCTGCTCAGTTACTGGGATTTTCATGCACAACCATTTCTAGGGTTTACAAAGAATGGTGTGAAAAGGAAAAACATCCAGTATGCGGCAGTCCTGTGGGCGAAAATGCCTTGTTGATGCTAGAGGTCAGAGGAAAATGGGCCGACTGATTCAAGCTGATAGAAGAGCAACGTTGACTGAAATAACCACTCGTTACAAACGAGGTATGCAGCAAAGCATTTGTGAAGCCACAACACGCACAACCTTGAGGCGGATGGGCTAAAACATCAGAAGACCCCACCGGGTACCACTCATCTCCACTACAAATAGCAAAAAGAGGCTACAATTTGCACGAGCTCACCAAAATTGGACTGTTGAAGACTGGAAAAATGTTGCCTGGTCTGATGAGTCTTGATTTCTGTTGAGACATTCAAATAGTAGAGTCCGAATTTGGCGTAAACAGAATGAGAACATGTATCCATCATGCCTTGTTACCACTATGCAGGCTGGTGGTGGTGGTGTAATGGTGTGGGGGATGTTTTCTGGGCACACTTTAGGCCCCTTAGTGCCAAATGGCCATCGTTTAAATGCCAAGGGCTACCTGAGCATTGTTTCTGACCATGTCCGTCCCTTCATGACCACCATGTACCCATCCTCTGATGGCTACTTCCAGCAGGATAATGCACCATGTCACAAAGCTCAAATCATTTCAAATTGGTTTCTTGAACATGACAATGAGTTCAATGTACTAAAATGGCCCCCACAGTCACCAGATCTCAACCCAATAGAGCATCTTTGGGATGTGGTGGAACGGGAGCTTTGTGCCCTGGATGTGCATCCCTCAAATCTCCATCAACTGCAAGATGCTATCCTATCAATATGGGCCAACATTTCTAAAGAATGCTATCAGCACCTTGTTGAATCAATGCCACGTAGAAGTAAGGCAGTTCTGAAGGCAAAAGGGGGTCCAACACCGTATTAGTATGGTGTTCCTAATAATTCTTTAGGTAAGTGTATATATGGTCATTATCATCATCAAAAAACAAAAAAAGTTTTAGAAAAAGCTATTTAATGCATAGTCCCGGTTTAGTCCTCTAGGTTCCAGTGTCTGGAGACGATGAATCCAATAAGCCTCTCTTTTAAGCATAAGTTTGTGCCTGTCGCAGCCACGTCGCGTTTGGATACGCTATCAATGATCTGGAAGCGTAATTGAACAATTGTATGTCTATGTAAGTTAAAATGGTGAGGAATGGGCAACATCAGGTTTCTTTTCCGTATGGTGGTATTTTATGATTAGAGCAATGTGCGGTTTCTTTGGAATTTTTTCTACTCATGTCTTATCTACCTTTCTACTTGTCAGTCATTTCATTAAGTCTGACCTCACAGTTTTCTGTGTCACTGACTATCCGCTTTACCCTCTGATATTGGGAATACAGGAGGGATTTTTTTGTTCCGCAAACATGACTGCAAGAACACGCGCATTCCATGTGTCACCACATTCTCCCACTGTCAGGAGTCAGGATATTTAGAATACTGCATATAAACATTGGCGCATCCTGTCGAGTAATTTCCCCAATATCTTTTCTGAGAAACCTCTTATGTCTTACAAAAGGGCGAGAAACATCAGGGACAAACTAGTCAGTTCCGACCTTGGCTCCAACAAAAGGAACACTATACAAAGCACGATCACGGGTACCATCAACAAGGGTACATACCCATGCTTATCCTGTGCACAATGTGGCAACGTTATCAAAGGCTCCACCTTTTCGCGTCCCACCACCGGTATAATATATAACATAAATGGACACTTCTCATGTCTTACCAGGTATGTTATTTACCTAATCAAATGTCCATGCGAATTGGGATATGTTGGTGAGACTACACAAAAAAATCAAAGATCGCATCTCCCAACACAAATCCAACATACGTACCCATAAAACAGATCCCCCCTGGTTCAATACTTTATGGAATACAAGCATGCCGTCAGTCAATTGCGTTTCCAGGTCATTGACTGGATACTCCCCTTGAGACGGGTTGGTAACTGTGAGCTGCAGCTACAGAAGAGAGAGATGTCATGGATCCGTCGTTTGAACACCTTGCAACCTAATAGACTTAACAAGGACTATTGTATTGATTAATGGGAGTTATAATTATATCGCACTAGTACTAAATCACCATCCTAACTCCGTCACCCTGATGTCACTGACCAGTGATGGTATGGCCTATCCCATTCTTAAAGGTCTGTCACCTTTATGCTTCTGCCCTGGTTTGATATGGCTTATTATAGTTCCCTAGCCCGAGTGCGCTGAGCGCGTCCCATCTCTCACTGTGGGCTTCTTTGCCCTCATCCAATATGGCCCCCACGCACGTCCAGTGCCTCAATGCGTCTGCGCGCGTCGCAGGCTTTACACTTCCAGCCGTACCCGCCCACTCCTCTCTTCTACCGGCCGGCTTGCTGGGCCCGCCCTTCTCCTTCCCTGCCCGACGTACTCACTGCAGGCGGTAGTCATAGGGCCACTACATGCATACGCCGCCATTGGCGGCCCCGTGCGCCTGCGCCACTGTCGCGCCAATTAGGATCGCCCCCTACCCTATTTAACATGGCGCCCTATATGCTCCACTAGCGCCGGCTCTTTCCGTCGGTCCAGTTGACACTTTTCTGGTAAGCCAGTTTTTTATCCCCATCACTACAGGCTTTTCTTATGTAACATCTTACCTCTCTTTTGTGTCTTGAACCTGTGCTAAAATTTGCTTTACCTTCTTTAACCCCTTCAGGACCCTGACATTTTTCACCTTAAGGACCAGGCCATTTTTGCAAATCTGACATGTGTCACTTTATGTGGTGATAACTTTAAAACGGTTTTACTTATCAAGGCCATTCTGAGATTGTTTTCTCGGGACGTATTTTACTTCATGACCGTGGTAAAAAAAATTAAAAAATAATAATTTGTATTTATAAAAAAATTCTACATTTCTCAATTTTAATTTCTCTACTTTTATAATAGATAGTATTACCTCCAAAAATAGTTCTTATTTTACATTCCCCATATGTCTACTTCATGTTTGGATCATTTTGTGAATGCCATTTTATTTTTGGGAACGTTAGAAGGCTTAGAAGTTTAGAAGCAAATCTTGAAATTGTTCAGAAAATTTCTAAAACCCACTTTTTCAGGACCAGTTCAGGTCTGAAGTCACTTTGTGAGGCTTACATAATAGAAACCACCCAAAAATGACCCCATTTTACAAATAACACCCCTCAAGGTATTCAAAACTGATTTTACAAACTTTGTTAACCCTTTAGGTATTCCACAAGAATTAATGGAAAATAGAGATACAATTTCAAAATTTCACTTTTTTGGCAGATTTTCTATTTTAATCCATTTTTTCCAGTTACAAAGCAAGGGTTAACAGCCTTTTTTTGATGTAAGGTGACAAAAAATTGCTTTTTTTCACCTTTTTTTTCAGGTACAAAGCAAGGGTTAACAGCCAAACAAAACTCAATATTTATGGCCCTGATTCTGTAGTTTACAGAAACACCCCATATGTGGTCGTAAACTGCTGTACGGGCACACGGCAGAGCGCAGAAGGAAAGGAATGCCACACGATTTTTAGAAAGCAGATTTTGCTGGACTGTTTTTTTGACACCATGTCCCATTTGAAGCCCCCCAATGCACCCCTAGAGTAGAAACTCCAAAAAAAGTGACCCCATTTGTAAACTACGGGATAAGGTGGCAGTTTTGTTGGTACTATTTTAGGGTACATATGATTTTTGGTTGCTCTATATTACACTTTTTGTGAGGCAAGGTAACAAGAAATAGCTTTGGCACCGTTTTTATTTTTTGTTATTTACAAATTTTATTTATTTTCATATGACAGGTTAGATCAGGTTAGATCATGTGGTATTTTTATGGAGCAGGTTGTCACGGACACGACAATACCAAATATGACTTTTGGTTGTTTGTCTCAGTTTTACATAACAAAGCATTTTTGAAAAAATTTGTGTCTCCACCTTCTGAAAACCGTAGTTTTATTTATTTTTTGGGTGACTGTCTTGATGAGGGGCTCATTTTTTTTTTTAGATGAGATGATGGTATGATTGGAACTATTATAGTCTCCATAGTCTGAGAGCCATATTTTTTTCAGTTTTTGGGCGAATATCTTAGGTAGAGTATGATTTTTGCGGGATGAGATGATGGTTTGATTGGCACTATTTTGGGGTGCGTATGACTTTTTGATCGCTTGCTATTACACTTTTTGTGATGTAAGGTGACAAAAAAAGGTTTTTTTTTTACGGTATTCACCTGAGGGGTTGTCATGTGATATTTTTATAGAGCAGGTTATTATGGATGCAGCGATACCTAATATGTCAACTTTTTTTTATTTATGTATGTTTTACACAATGATTTCATTTTTGAAACGAAAAAAAATCATGTTTTAGTGTTTCCATAGTCTGAGAGCCATAGTTTTTTCAGTTTTTGGGCGATTATCTTAGATAGGGTGTGATTTTTGCGGGATGAGATGATGGTTTGATTGGTACTATTTTGGGGTGCGCATGACTTTTTGATTGCTTGCTATTACACTTTTTGTGATTTTGTGATACAGTGTGTATTACTTATACAGCTTCCTGCCTGTGAGATCCAGGGGGTTTGATCTCACAGGCTCTCCACCGGAAGGCAGCGGCATCGGGCTGCCTTCCATGCCATCGGGTCCCAGTCACAGTAGCACGGGGACCTGATGGTAGCTCCGATCCCCGCCCGACATCGCACGCGCCGCGCTGACCGCCGCACATGAAGGGTTAATACGCGGTCAACGGTGATTTCACCGATGTTGGCGCATGCAGCAGGGGTCCGGCTATCAGTGATTGCTAGACCCCTTTACACCACGGGTCTTTAAGTCCCGCAAGTCCGTTAAGGGGTTAAAGCTCTATCCCTCCACTATTGTTCTGTAAATTATGCTTCAGCACCACAGTGACCCCTGGTGGTCGCTCCTTACTCTGTCATCTAGATGTACTATGTGATAGAAGTATTGATGAGATTAACTGATGAGATTAACAGATGAGATTTATTGATGAGAATTACCGATGAGAATTATTGATGACATTTATTGATAAAATCTATGGATGAACACGTACCGATGAAATACAGATAAATACCTACCGGTGAAATGACATGATCCATCACTTTGATATGTTTTTTACTACAAATCACGTAAACTGTTGTCAATCATGTTCCTTTGTCGTATAATTACATGTACCTATTCTTCTATTTTTGTACATCAGCCTGACGAAGGGCATCCTATGTTCCCGAAATGTTGCTTTGTGTACCACCATGTCCGGCCAATAAAAAACAATTAAGCATCATAAACATTGGAGTGCTGTCTGAATTGTTTGACATTCACTTCAATGGGTTCGCAAAAATAACGGAAGTTACTCCGTGTGCATTCCATTTCCGTATGTCCGTATTTCTGTTCCTCAGAAAAATAGAACATGTCCTATTATTGTCCCTATTACTGTTTGTTCTATGTTGGTCCAGCTGACTACAAAATACATACGTTCGTGTGCATGAGCCCTTATGTGAAGGAGCCCTAACTCTTGCTAGGTTGGCCATCTTTATTCTGTGGCCGCTGTGTTTTTAAAACATTTTTTAGTTATACTGAGAAGCTTTGCTACGTTTATGTCAGTGTGTGGATTATAGAATGGTCTGCTGTATACCTGGCAGAGAAACCCTCTCTGCCAGTTAGCATTGTACATATGAGTCATGTTACAGGTAAATCTGGTTCCCAGCCAGACCCTCAGTCCGAAGACCTCACAAATATACCTAATAATTGGATGTAGTATATACTGATATTATTCAGTGATATGCGCCCCTTGAATCATCAGTATGCTCAGAAGCCATTTGGACATTGTGTCCCTTGTTAGCATATCAAAGACACATTGTAAAAACAGTTGGACCACATTCTTTTGGCCAACAGATTGGAAGATACTTGGGTGGTCATAGGGTGGAGTAGTTTGTGGAGCTGGGACACGTGAAACTTGGGGACTTTCTCTCTTGCCCTGCAATCCCTGGATGTACAGCGCTTCAGGGGCAAGCTATGATATATTATATGTGTGTTTCTGTGTATGCATATAAATATTATATAGCCCACACCTCCTATTCATAACAAGGTACTGCCCTCTCAATGTGTGTCTGGGTGCCAGGGCTTCATCTGATCCCACAAACCGTTAACTTCAGATGGAAAATTCACAGTGCAATACAGTAATGGCAAAGTGGATGAGATTAAAAACATCATGTCCACGCGTTGTGGAAATTTTCCATGCAAAAAATTGACCTGCGGTGCAGATTACGTCAGTTAATGTTGCAGATTTTCCCAGTTGAGTTCAATGGAGAGTTTAAAAGCTACACACAAATGTCTTCAGTGTAAGGCCTGTCGTGTGAAGGGTGCCAGAGGTCAGGATCGGAATGGTGGCATATAAACACCACGGTGCAACACAAAATAGATCCCCAACAGCAACAAATAAACACCACAGCGCAGCACAAATTACCTCCCCAACAGCGCCAAATACACACCACGGTGCAGCACAAAATACCACCCAGAAGCATTGTCTCTAACTTAAATAAATGTGGGCCGCAAAATGTGGGCCGCAATGCACGAACACCGTCCATGGGGCAGCCGCAGCGGATGGCAAACCCATTCACTTTAATGGGTCCGCGATCCGGCCATTCCGCAAAAAGATAGGACATGTTCTATCTTTTTGCGGAACGGAAGTGCGGGACAAAACCCCACGGAAGCACTCCGTAGTGCGGTCCGCCATACGGCAACGGGGCGCACATGTTCGTGTGCAAGAGGCCTTAAGCAGTTCCTGTTTAAAGGGGAACTAAAGCCTGAAAAAAAAAAAGCAGTTTAGGATAGGTCTTGCAGACAAAGAACTTTTTTTCTTTCTCCATCTTGGCCTATAGAACGTGTCTGTTTATTTGTGTATGGTAGGATTTTGCATTTTATTACATATGCTTGTGTTATCATGTGTACCCGTTTAATTGTACATATGCTGGTTAACACGTGAAGACATTATATGCATTGGCTCACGTGGGGAGTCACCCGACCCTATCATAGGTTGGGGATGTTCCTTTATTTTGGCTTAGTGCTTTTAAATTGTTGTTATCTTTCATTGTTTTTTTTTTTCTATTTTTCATGAATTGTAAGTTGAAGTCATTTATAAAGGTGAACTTTTATTTTGGTGTTTTACGTGTGTTTTTCTTTTTTGCATGTGGGCTGCCACTCAGAGTGCCCTATTAGTGCCCACCATTTTGTCTTCTCATTATACTGTTATGCCAATTCTACATCTGCTGTTGTTAATGGTAGACTGATAATGCAATACCCATCTATATAGGGGGCTTTCTCATTTGTGCTGACTGCTACAGAAGAACAATATCTTGTACTGAATTTTCAATGGTATAGTAGTGTTAAAATGAAGAAGAAAAACTGCCAAAAATTCAAAAAAAAAGTTCTCTATGAAAAAAACAACAACCCTTTTTGATGTCCTTTTAAGAAAGTTCCTTCTGAAATTGTGTGGAAAACCCGGATAGGGAGGATACTGGCAAGCCTGGGTACCCAGTTTATTATATTGAGGTAGGCAGGCTGAGGTAGTGTACTGGGCCATGTGCCACTTATATGGCGGGATGAAGGCCCATTTCTGCCTGAAGGGCCACCGGGGAATTCACCTGTTCCTTTGCAGGTCAGTCCAAGAAGGTGGCAGTCAAAATGTAAAAATAGATTTGTTATTTGGCGTTAAAGAACTTTACTGTACATTGTTTCAAAAGGTTTTCCGAGCTCCCGAATCAGTTCTCATTGTCAGGATGCGCCGCCATCCTCCAGTTGCATTGAATTATATATTTTTTAAATTAGTGCAGTATTGCTTTTTTAGCAAAATGAAAGTCTACATTACATCGAGATGAAACTTTAATTAAACATCAGCAAACCCTTCACTGAGAATTTGGTCCATCAATTAAAGGCTTCTCTAATTAAGGAGAATCTCCTAATTGAACGCATCTGACTTCAAGGAGATCTTTTTTCCTCCCTTTATTAGATCGCTACGACCTTGGTTATTAAATATTAATAATACACTCCGCTACAACATGTCTCATTGATTTTTCTTGGCTTTGTATTTTCCAACTGGGTATAGGGGAGTCCTAACAAGGGAACAATAATACTTTTATTAGCTGCTTCTCTTTAATGAATATAGACAAGACAGGGCATTTTAAAATGGAAATTTTTTTTTTTTTTACAGATGCTAACCATCAGAAGGCAGATAGGAAGGGTGACATAACCATAGTGGCCAACATAGTGGCCAAGAGTCCGAATTTGCAGGAACTGTGCCTAAATTTCTGAGACAGTCCTGGCATATTCGGGCTGTTCTGCTGTAAGCTCAACCCGTAAGTGTGCTGCCCTGGCAGGGCTTGGGGGTGTTTCTAGGGCAGGGCTTACATGCCTTGTATTTCTCCACAAAAATGTTGATGAACTTGATGCACTCAGGATCAACTTGCAGGATAACAGGGCGAACTGAATGGACAGATGTCTTTTTTTGGCCTTATAAACTATGTTACTATGTTACTTATATATTTTTTCAACCGTATTAACTATGTACTGTTGGTAAGTATGCATAAGATAAGGGCCTGCACAGATCTCATAGGGCCCCATAGCAAAACTTTGTATGACCTCCTCTGCTCCAACCACTTCCCAAGTACATGGCGTCAAACGTTCCTAAGCAATGCAGAATGCAAAGTGTTACTCTCTGGATTTCTCATGAATTTAGAATTTTTATATCAAGTGGAAGACATCTTTATTAGAAAATAAATTATGAATGAATGGAGTTAGCCAAGAAGGCAATATAGACAATCACAATGACAATGAGGACGGAGGACGGGGGACGGGGGACAGGGGTTGCAAAGCAGCAGCTCCTACCTCAAGAGACGACTTACCAGTCTCTAGAGCTTTCATGAGACAACTGCTAGTGGAGGTACTGGACCCGCTAGTTCTGGAGCTGAAGGAGTTCAAGCAAGACCTGAAGCAACAGAGTGAACGAGTGGAAGTGCTGGAAAACACGCAAGTCTCTATAGTGGACTTTAATACCGCCATATCCCATAACATGGACCATGCTCAAGCTCACTTGAACTACCTCTATAATCAACATGAGGATCAGGATAATCGGGGGAGGCGGAATAACCTAAGACTCAGAGGATTCCCGGAGTCAATACAAGCAGACGCCATTATGCCAACGCTGGTAGATTTCTTCAAAGACCTCCTGCATGAGGAGTCAAAGATGGACATCACTTTGGAGAGAGCTCATAGAGCCCTATGTCCCCCTCAGGGCCCATCGGATCCCCCAAGGGACATCATATGTAAGCCTAACAACTTCCAAACTAAAGAAAGCATATTAAAAGCAGCCAGGTCTACGCCACATATTGCTTTTGCTGGCTCTAATATTCTAATCTACCAGGATTTATCCCTGCTGACCTTGAAAAAGAGGAAAGCACTCAAACCATTGCTGGACATACTAAGGGATCGCAAGATTACTTACCGATGGCTATATCCTTTTGGTCTGCTGATTAATTTCCCGGACAGAAAAGTGATAGTGAGAGCGCTTGCCGATTTAAGAAGAGTATACAAAAAGATGGACATTGCGGACCTGCAGATCAAGCCCCACATTAGATAAGGACTGAGTGTTGTTTAGTAGCCGATCTTTTCTTACAACAACTTCCTAGGATTTTACCTAGACTGGGTAAGATTCAGGTCTGATGTGATTTGTGCCTTCTCTTATGCCAGTCTCTCCGTGTATAAAATTCTAGTTCCCTAGATTTCCCGAAGAGCTTCACTCTCTAGAGGGAGTAGATTTATGTAACTCCATCTCACCACACTCCGAGAGTCTTTGGTAGATGACATCCCCTTAACCCAGAGTACTGCCTGTGTTGCCTTAGCTGCCTGCTCACCCTCCTTGATCCTCTAGGTGGCAGCCTACGCCCACGGTTCTCATACTTTTGTTTGAGATTCGCCTGTTGCTCCTTAAAGGAGACAAGTTCATGTTTAATGAGTATTAGTTCCTTTTATTGATATTCCAGCCTCACACAAGAAAATAATATCAGAGAATGTTATAGCAAGAGCAGTTAATATGTGTGTTGCCTAGAGATTGACATAGATGACTTCAGGGTGAATAAGACGTATATGAGTACTAGCTTTATCAGTAGGACCTTGTATATTTCTGCAAGTAAATGGCTGTGATTACAGTATGTTCTTTTAATGCACGAGGCATGAACGCACCCGCTAAGAGAGTTCAAATTTGTGCTATGATGAAAAAGCAGAAAGTAGATATCTTGTTACTGCAGGAGACCCATGTGCCTAGACTTGGTCACCTGACTTATAATCATTGGTTCCACAGCACATCGCCAAATTCTGCTTCAAAGGGAGTCAGTATCGCAATCCACAGGCAAATACCTCTTGAGGTGTGTTTGTCTCTCGTGGACACAGAAGGCAGGTATGCCTTCATTAAAGGTGTAATAGGACAACAAATGTACACATTGGGCAGACTAGATGGGCCAAATGGTTCTTATCTGCCGACACATTCTATGTTTCTATGTTTCTATTTGGAAGTATATACTCACCGAATACGTCGCAAGCGCCCTGGTTAGGGTGCACCAGCTCCACAGATTCGCTGAAGGACCAATAGTACTGGGTGGGGATCTAAATGTGGCTTTACAGCCTGACATAGAAACTTCCCTAGGGAAATCATTGCTATCACATACTGCACTTCGATATATCAGAAACAAATTAGCTGACTCCGGACTAGTAGACAGTTGGAGGTCCTTGCATCCTAGAAATAAGGACTTTACATATTATTGCCCGGCACATACCTCGTACCAAAGGTTAGACTATGTCTTGATGTCCTCTTCACTTCTGCCTTATTGTGTTAAAGCATCCATAGGGTCCATATTGTTATCGGATCATGCTCCGGTTTTTATGAGTTTCCAACTGCAGGACATCCCAAAAAAGGAAAGGATTTGGAGAATTAATGAAACTCTCCTACATAACCCAACTCATCAGAAACATATGGAGGGGCAAATTGAGGAATACTTTGAACTCAATGACTCGGTCGAGATTTCCCCTGGCATCATATGGGAAGCACATAAGGCGGTAGTGAGAGGACACTTTATTTCCCTAGGGTCCCACCTTAAGAAATGCAGGGAAGCAGAAATTCTTCACCTACAGAACCAAATACATGATTTGGAATCTATGCATAAAAAGCTTCCAACCCTAGATGTTCTAGAGAACCTAGATCTTCTTAGGTTCCAGATGAAGAACATCTTAGATGCCAATTCAGCAAAATTATTTCTGTCAGCCAAGTTTAAATACTACGACGAAGCCTCTAAATTCATGTTATCCCAGCTGAAAAAGCGAAAGGCCCATTCATATATTCAAAAAATACAGTTATCAACAGCCCAAACCCTAATCACACCGAACAAATCGCGGCTAGCTTTACAGAGTACTACACCCAATTATACAATTTAAACCTAACGTCATCTCCCCACGAGCGACAAACAAGATTTACCAATACAAAGCAATGGATCTCCTCCCTTGATCTGCCTAAGCTAACGGAAAGACAATCGCAGGTGATATCTCGCCTGTTCACAATTACAGAATTGAGAAAAGCCCTTAAGGACTCTCCCCTTCATAAAAGCCCAGGCCCAGATGGATTGTCTATGAAGTACTATGACTATTTTCAAAACATCCTACTACCTAAACTCCTTCAAGTTTGTAATTCAATCTGTGAGGGGAAACCTTTACATCCACATATGCTAGCAGCCCAAATAACCATTATTCCCAAAGAAGGAAAAGACCCTTCCTTGTGCGCCAGTTACAGACCAATATCTTTGCTCAACACTGATCTGAAATTGTTAGCTAAGATGCTGGCCTCCTGTTTACAACCCCTCTTACCTCAATTCATTCACATGGAACAGGTGGGCTTTGTGGGAGGGCGGGAAAGAAGAGTGATTAACATAATTCAACATGCACACTGCACATCTACCCCACTAGTCCTTCTTGGCACTGTTGCTGAGAAGGCTTTCGATAGAGTGGACTGGGCATACATGGGCGAAGCCCTGAAAAGTTTTGGCATCCCAGAAAGCTTTATAGTTGCAGTATTGGCCATGTATAAAAATCCCAGTGCAAGAGTCTTAGTCAATAATATACTATCCCCAGCTTTTAAAATTAGCAATGGTACCAGGCAGGGCTGTCCTCTCTCCCCACTCCTCTTTATCCTATGCATAGAACCGCTGTTACAAGCTGTACGGCAAGACCTAAAGATACAAGCCATTAAAGAAACCACCCACTCACAAGCTGCATTTGCGGATGACCTCCTTTTCAGTATCACCAACCCTATATTCTGAAACAAATAGTAAATCCATTGACGCGCGACACCCTCAAAGTTTGGTATTCGTGTAGGATAGATAAACTACTGACAGGCCCAATCTCCCCTCTATTGCAAGTTAGGGACATTATGTGGGACTCTACGCCAGAATTTAGAACAACAATTAACGAGGGAACTAGGGCAAACTCGACTCCAATATTGGATCTTATATTAGGATCTCACAGTGGTGATGAGATCGTTCTTGATAACCCCCAAATTGTGGGTCTAACCCAGTGATGGCTAACCTTGGCACTCCAGCTGTGGTGAAACTACGACTCCCAGCATGCTCCATTTATTTCTATAGGGTTCTGAGAGCAGCCAAGCAAGGGGGGCATCTTCGGAGTTGTAGTTTTACCACAGCTGGAGTGCCAAGGTTAGCCATCACTGGTCTAACCCATTTCCAAAGGTCCCATCTCTTGCAGTCAATCGCTGGGGTTCAGATACCCAGTAATAGTACCCCCACGAACTTCGAACAAATGATCATGGGAATTAGAGAGCCTAGTAAAAAAAAATCCAAGACATACTCTTCGCTTCTGGAGAGGACCAATTTGTATAAACCTTCCTTTATTAGGAGCTGGGAAAGCGACTTAAACCTCAAGTTCTCCTCAGAGAAGACTAGAATTTTACTATCACAAACAAATAAAATCTCTAGGTGCGTGCGCCTCCAAGAAAACTATTTCAAGTTGATTACTAGGTGGTATTACACCCCGGTCAGACTGCATAGGATGTTCCCTTCGTACTCAGCATTGTGCTGGAGATGTTCTAATGGAGACGGCTCCTTTTTGCACATATGGTGGTCGTGTCCTATAGTGAAACCCTTTCGGGTAGGAGTTTGTGAGGTTTTGACCAAATTACAGGGTAATGAGTTTTCACTTATATCACAAAAGTGCCTACTGGGACTAAATACACCGCAACGTAGTTCCCACCAGGTTTTTCGCCTTCAACAACAGCTATTAGCAGTAGCTAGGGTGCTGATTGCATCTAACTGGAAATCGACCGAAGTACCGGCTATCTCACAATGGCTGTCTCGGTGCGATCAAGTGTATCACTTAGAGCAGATTGCGCACTGGGAGATTAATAACTCTCCCTTATTTGAAAAAAATATGGGGGGTCTGGAGAAAATACAGAACTCTCCACTGATTGGTTATAGTTTTCCTTGCGTTTAGGGCTTCCTTCCTCACTCAAGGTCCATTTCTGTCTCAACTCGTGCTGATGTCTATCATTGCTTATATACGCAATTCTATGTCAACTCTCGTGTATTCTCCTGTTAAATTAAAAATTAACATTGTTATATGTTTATGTATATGTCAGTATATTATGTACTTTTGTGCATGCGCACTTCTCTGAACCTTGCTTTCCTACGGTACTGACATTTATACGACCTTATAATAAAATATAAAAAAAACGAATATATGTTAATATTTACCAGTAGGAATGTCCTTCCACGATCTGTGATGAATCTCTCTGCATTTTCCAGCATGCGCTCATGACGAGGCAGATGTGTTGTACTAATTTGTACAGATTTCTAATGTGCCTGGTAATGTGTTAATTTATATATATATATTTCCATATTTATTTCCAGAAACTGATTAATTTCCAGTTATTTGTGCTTCTGTCTGTGTTCTACATACAACTTGTCAACTTTTCCTGATCTTAGAACATAAATTCAGTTTGTTTTTATATATTTTTTTATATATTTAAATTATATAATATATATTATTAAATAAAAAATATATATATTTGCTTATATCCTTGTCTGATGTATTCTTTATACTTCACACTTTTACTGACATTCTGGTAGGTAAATTCAGGGCATTTACACTTTGCCCCCCAGGAGCGCCCTAACATGGCAATAACACCCACTGATGGGTGGTGCTTACATTAACCACACCCATTTTTAGTTCGGAAGAGCCCAAATTTGCCAGGATTTTCTCAAAAAATTAAGGACAGTCTCTGCAAATTCAGGACTTTTGGCAACTATGATACTTGCCCTAGTGTTTACTAAAAACTCATCCCCTCTAGGATTAGGGAAGGCACATAAACACATATGGAAAAAAACCACACACCAGCCCTAATAAAAATGCTTTCAAGGAGTCATTACCAGGCAAATGCCATGGTCCAAAGAGGTATGAGCAAGCATGCCTTGGATAGAAAAGGTCTGTGAGTCTGTATCACATGATTATATGGGACAAACCCTGACTATGCATAGAATAGTTTTTTAAAGTACATAAGCAGCATGTACAGATTGCACTTTCCAGTCCAGGAGCTTCAGGTTTCTCTGCAACATCGGTTCCCCCTAAAAGTTCAGTAGGACCCCCTAACTATTTTAGCTTGCTTTAGGAATGGCTTCTGATTGAATAGAGCTACAATACTGTCAGATGCAGAAGCCTGAAGACACGTGCCGGAAGCACCAAATTGGTGGAGGAGGCCAACACTGCCCAAAAGTAAAAAAATAGGCCAGCTTCCATGAGGGGCATGTCACACTGAACAAAAATATAAATGCAACACTTTAGGTTTTGCTCCCTTTTTTCATGAGCTGAACTTAAAGATCTGAAACATTTTCTACATACACAAAAGACCCATTACTCTCAAATATTGTTCACAAATCTGTATACATCTGTGTTAGTGAGCACTTCTCCTTTGCCAGGATAATCCATCCCACCTCACAGGTGTGGCATATCAAGGTGCTGATTAGACAGCATTATTATTGCACAGGTGTGCCTTAGACTGCCCACAATAAAAGACAACTCTGAAATGTGCACAGTTTTGCCTTACTGGGGGAGTGGGGGGTTCAGAAAACCAGTCAGTATCAGGTGTGGCCACCATCTGCCTCACGCAGTGCAACACATCTCTGTCGCATAGAGTTGATCAGGTTGTTGATTGTGGCCTGTGGAATGTTGGTCTACTCCTCTTCAATAGCTGTGCGAAGTTGCAGAATATTGGCAGGAACTGGAACACACTGTCGTATACGCCGATCCAGAGCATCCAATACATGCTCAATGGGTGACATGTCCGGTGAGTATGCTGGCCATGCAAGAACTGGGATGTTTTCAGCTTCCAGGAATTGTGTACAGATCCTTGCAATATGGGGCCGTGCATTATCATGCTGCAACATGAGGTGATGGTTATGGATGAATGGCACAACAATGGGATTCAGGATCTCGTCACGGTATCTCTGTGCATTTAAAATGCCATCAATAAAAAGCACCTGTGGCATAACATACGCCTGTCCATACCATAACCCCACCGCCACCATGGGCCACTTGATCCACAACGTTGACGTCAGCAAACCGCTCACCCACACAACGCCACACATGCTGTCTGCCATCTGCCCTGAACAGTGAAAACCGGGACTCATCCGTGAATAGAACTCCTCTCCAACGTGTCAAACACCATGTGAGCATTTGCCCACTCAAGTCGGTTACGACAACGAACTTCAGTCAGGTCCAGACCCCAATGAGGATGACGAGCATGCAGATGAGCTTCCCTTAGACGGTTTCTGGCAGTTTGTGCAGAAATTCTTTGGTTATGCAAACCGATTGTTACTGCAGCTGTCCGGGTGGCTGGTCTGAGACGATCATGGAGCTGAACATGCTGGATGTGGAGGTCGTGGGCTGGTGTGGTTACATGTGATCTGCGGTTGTGAGGCCGGTTAGATGTACTGCCAAATTCTCTGAAACGCCTTTGGAGACAGCTTATGGCAGAGAAATTAACATTCATTGCACGGGCAACAGCTCTGGTAGACATTCCTGCAGTTAGCATGCCAATTGCACGCTCCCTCAAAAGTTGCGACTTCTGTGGCATTGTGCTGTGTGATCAAACTGCACATTTCAGAGTGGCCTTATATTGTGGGCAGTCTAAGGCACACCTGTGCAATATTCATGCTGTCTAACCAGCACCTTGATATGCCACACCTGTGAGGTGGGATGGATTATCTTGGCAAAGGAGAAGTGCTCACTAACACAGATTCATACAGATTTGTAACAATATTTGAGAATAATGGGTCTTTTGTGTATGTAGAAAATGTTTCAGATCTTTGAGTTCAGCTCATGCAAAATGGGAGCCAAACCGAAAGTGTTGCGTTTATATTTTTGTTCAGTGTAAGTAAACTTGAAATGTACCTGCGTGAGTCACAGCAGAGTACCCATACGGCCACACAGTCAGGTTTCCTGATGCCGTTTTGAAGTCAAAATTTAGAAATGGGTCATAAAAGGAGAGAAAGTATTAAGGGCTGATACAATTTCAGGCCCTACATGAATGTTCCTTGGTGCTATGTGTCCTTTCAGTTATTTTACTTCCCATAAAAATGCAATTACATTTCTTCAAGTTGCTTATAACACTAACATTTTCAGAACGACCATCTTAAAGGTCACTTTTAATTAGTTTCTGAAAGTTTTCCGGTCTAAAAATCTGATTACACTTCTAAATGTACCCTTTACTGCATTCATTGCTGAATGATTTCATGTCCATGAACATATTTTTTTATTTTCAAGCAAGAAATATAATTAGTTTTCAAGTGAATGGTCTTCAATTACCACTTGTCTACTCTGTTTATGCTCTTAATTGTCTAAGGTTCACACAAATGGATAAAAAAAAAGTCAGAAATATGGATAATTTGTGTGGATTAAAGGGAATCTGTAATGAATGCTATTTATTGTACTGTCTGAGTAGCCCCTTGAGAATCACAACAAGGTGCCAACTATGTGAGAATGCTGTGACCCACTAGACTGATAGGCTAAGAGTCCCTACGTGACCACATCTATGATTTCTTTTTTTTTATTGCGCCATGGATTTAAGCATCAATAGCACATTGACGGTGCCAGAATAGGAATTTGCTTTAATCAGGACATAAATATAAGAGATTAGTCTCCCGAACCCAGATACTGTACTTGGCCAAGATAGTGGGACTCAAGCACAATAGGCTTACAGAGGTACTGGTAGATATGATTTAAAGGGAACCTGTCATCGGGATTTTGGGTATAGAGCTGAGGACATGGGTTGCTAGATGGCTGCTAGCACATCCGCAATAACCAGTCCCCATAGCTCTGTGTGCTTTTATTGTGTCAAAAAAACAATTTGATACATATGCAAATTAACCTGAGATGAGTCCTGTCCCTGACTCATCTCACATACAGGACTCATCTCAGGTTAATTTGCATATGTATCAAATAGTTTTTTTTGACACAATAAAAGCACACAGAGCTATGGGGACTGGGTATTGCGGATGTGCTAGCGGCCATCTAGCAACCCATGTCCTCAGCTCTATACACAAAATCCCGGTGACAGGTTCCCTTTAAGGTGGGATTTCAGCATGGTTAGACCACCCACAACCTCTAGTTAGACCACCTTTAGAGTACCCTATTAAGCTTTCATTATAGTTAAGTGAATCTTACCTCTGCGTCCTCCTTGTCATCCCCAACTTACATGGCTTTTGCTCTAGAATCCAAGGCATCAAAGCTATGTATGGAAACTTGACTCTGCTACAATTTCATAAATGTCCACTCTTCAAGCTCTCAATGCAGCAAATAGTGGCAATGAGGAGAGAAAGGCGCTCATAGGGTGAGTATGTCAACACTATATCCACAGATAGGGAGAAGTGGTTTGCTCACCTATCTGAGTTGCACCAAATCTACCTCCATCTGACTGTGAAGCTGTGGAGTCCTCTGTGCTGAAGGCTGAAGACTGTAAACAGGCGTGCAGGCCGCCTGGAAGCCTGCCAGTGAACTTTTCTGTGGCTGAGCTCCCCTCCCCACAACTTCTCCTTAACCTCAGCAGCAAGCGCACGCTGTGTACAGGCAGCGTTCTCCACGTGCCGACGAACAGCGGCCATGCTGGCCACCCTGCTGACCTGTCTCCAGACTTGATAAAGGGGTCTGCGGTACCCCGAAATGTGTCGTCATTGAATAAATTGAAATTTGTTTGACAACTGGTTGTGAGAGTGCGCCCCTTGGTGTCCACACCCTTGACTCCTATGGTCCGGCGCTCTTGCAAGCTCTCAATGGGAATGGCAAGAAAATGAAACTTTTCACTGGAGCATCATGTTCCTTCGTTCTGCTGATTGAATGGGGTCCCAGTGATCAGACCCCCACTGATCACAATAGAATGGCCTCTCTTAACATTAGACCACTACTGTATATTTACTTTGAAGTTTATTTCCATGAAACCAGGAAACCCAAATAATGACTAGAATGCCTTTCAATATGATGTCAAGATCAGCAGCTTGGCATAAATATCCTCACAACAGAAGGTATTCTGTAAATCGCTTTCAAGTTTATTGAAACCTAAAACTTTGTTTAAAAATCTGCTGATTCATTTTATTTTGCCGGCTCCCAAAAAACTGAATTCATATTTTGCAAAACAGACAATTAATCTAGCATTATGCTAAGATTGTTTGATCAGTAATATAAAAAGGGAAGGTATTTGAGGAAAAAAAAATGTTTGAACTAAGCCAGGTGGAAATATCTTTGAAGTTTTCTTAAAATTGCAACTCTGCAGAGCCAGGAAGAAGGTAACTGAACAAATTTACAAACTCATTCAGACATTTCAGTTCAGAAATTCAGCAACTTTTATTAAAGGGAATCTGTCACCTGCTTTTACCTTTTTAAGCTGTCACCATCGCTATGTTGACTAAAGTACCTTATTTCCAGCAGTCTTCTTTTTACTTTATTTCGTTTTGTCCTTTTGATATAAAAGTGCTTTTTATGATATGCTAATGAGGCTCCAAGGTGCACTGAGGGGCGTTTTTTTCCTTCTCCGCTGCCCAGTGATGCCCCCATGCAGTGCCCAAGACCGCCTCCTGACCTCCCACAGCCCCGGCAAACGGTTCCGCCCCCTTCCCACATCATAGTCTGCCTTCTAGAAATGCCCTGTCCTTCTTCCTGTCGGCGGCCAGAAAACTTGCGCAGGCACAGTACCGCCTGCGGCCTGCGTCTGTGCGATCATCAAGCTCCTGAGGGCAACAGCCTCAAAAGTCTCACTGGGCCTGCGCTGAGCCCAGTAATGTAAACTGAGCGCTGTTGCCGTGAGGAGGTTGATGATCGCGCAGGCGGTACTGCGCCTGCGCGAGTTTTCTGGCCGCCGACAGGAAGAAGGACGGGGCATTTCTAGAAGGTAGACTATGACGTGGGGAGGGGGCGGAACCATTTGCCGGGGATGTGGGAGGTTATTTTTAGGATCAGGAGGCGTTCTTGGGCAAAAGGACAAAACGAAATAAAGTAAACAGAAGACTGCTGGAAATAAGGTACTTTAGTGAACATAGCGATGGTGCCAGCTAAAAATGGTAAAAGCAGGTGACAGATTCCCTTTAAGTTTGATACAAAAGGGAGTTGTCCACCTTGTAGATGTTGATTAACTATCCTCCGGCTAGGCCATCAATTTTAGAACAGTGGGGGTTCGATGCATGGCACCCCCAGCAGTCAGTAGTTTGCGTCAGTTCCTGGAACTGTATCTGCGAACAAAGCAAGAATCAGAATGCCCGATCCACCATGCCAGCATACTTCAGCTCAGGACTTTTGAATAGGTGGACAACCACTTTAAATGGATTGCTTGATTTGAAAGACCCAAACCAATAGAGCAGCTGTAGATAGTATGCTCTCTCTCTATATATATATATATACATATATATATATATATATATATATATATATATATACAGTGGATATAAAAAGTCTACACTCTCCTGTTGAAATGTCAGGTTTCTGTGATGTAAAAAAAAATTAGACAAAGATAAATCATTTCAGAACTTTTTCCACCCTTAATGTGACCTATAAACTGTACCACTCAATTGAAAAACAAACTAAAATCTTTTAGGTGGAGGGAAGAAAAAAATACAAAAATAAAATTAATACTTAAACTAATACTTTGTTGAAGCACCTTTTGATTTTATTACAGCACTCAGTATTTTTGGCTATGAGTCTATCAGCATGGCACATTTTGACTTGGCAAGATTTGCCCACTCTTTGCAAACACATTCCAAATCTGTCAGATTGCGAGGGCATCTCCTGTGCACAGCCCTCTTCAGATCACCCCACAGATTTTCAATCGGATTCAGGTCTGGGCTCTGGCTGGGTCACTCCAAAACTTTAATCTTCTTCTGGCGAAGCCATTCCTTTGTTGATTTGGATGTATGCTTTGGGTCGTTGTCATGCTGAAAGATGAAGTTCCTCTTCATGTTCAGCTTTCTAGCAGAAGCCTGAAGGTTTTCTGCCAATATTGACTGCTATTTGGAACTGTTCATAATTCCCTCTAGCTTAACTAAGGCCCCAGTTCCAGCTGAAGAAAAACAGCCCCAAAGCATGATGCTGCCACCACCATGCTTCACTGTGGGGATGGTGTTCTTTTGGTGATGTGCAGTGTTGTTTCTGCGCCAAACGTATCTTTTGGAATTATGGCCAAAAAGTTCAACCTTGGTTTCATCAGACCATAACACCTTTTCCCACAGGCTTTTGGGAGACTTCAGATGTGCTTTTGCAAAATGTAGCCTGGCTTGGATTTTTTTCTTCGTAAGAAAAGGCTTTCGTCTTGCCACTCTACCCCATAGCCCAGACATATGAAGAATACGGGAGATTGTTGTCACATGTACCACACAGCCAGTACTTGCCAGATATTCCTGCAGCTCCTTTAATGTTGCTGTAGGCCTCTTGGTAGCCTCCCAGATCAGTTTTCTTCTTGTCTTTTCATCAATTTTGGAGGGACGTCCAGTTCTTGGTAATGTCACTGTTGGGCCATATTTTCTCCACTTGATGATGACTGTCTTCACTGTGTTCCATGGTATATCTATTGCCTTGGAAATTCTTTTGTACCCTTCTCCTGACTGATACCTTTTAACAATGAGATCCCTCTGATGCTTTGGAAGCTCTCTGTGGACCATGGCTTTTGCTGTGGGATGCGACTAAGAAAATTTCAGGAAAGACCAACTGAACTTTATTTGGGGTTAATCAGAGGCACTTTAAATGATGGCAGGTGTATGCTGACTCCTTTTTAACATGATTGTGAATGTGATTGCTTAATTCTGAACACCGCTACATCCCCAGTTATGCAACCACATTATTTTAGTTTTTTAGTTTTCCTCCCTTCACCTAAAAGATTTCAGTTTGCTTTTCAATTGAGTAGGTCACATTAAGGGTGGAAAAAGTTCTGAAATTATTTATCTTTGTCTTGTTTTTTTACATCACAGAAACCTGACATTTTGACAGGGGTGTGTAGACTTTTTACATCCACTGTAAATAAAAGCTCTAAAAACAAGTCCCTTTAGCTCTTGAATTCATTAAAGCGGGGCTTGCAGCTAGTTCACATTAGCATCTCTCGAATCACCACAGGAGTCAATAATGTTGTATCTCAACACACCAGTGTCTCTCATGTTCTCTTTCACCTGTGACCTGGTAAGCTGCTCTTTCATGAGTTCTTCTATGCACTACAACCCACTAGTCAACTGATGAGGGTAGGAAACAGAAAGACAGGCTGCATGGGGTCCAATTAAAACCAAAACCTCCCTTTGTTTACAAATAGACTTTGGCATGGTCAGTAGCATGCAGAGTTGTCACAGGAGACAGGAGAATAATTATTTACTGAGACTTGTATAAAATATTTAATTGCTACAGTAGCGGGCTTTTCTTTGCTAAACCTGTGTGGCTGCGGTACAGCAGCAGGACCGCACAAACTGCCGCGTATAGTAAGTACACATCAAGTATTTCAAGTGGTACCGCTCTCTCAAGAGAAGGGGAAGTACTATTAAATTTTACTATAACATATGCAATAATGTATGTTCCAATTGCACTACGATCTTAAAGTATTGCTACTATTATATATTGGTATATTACCTTGTTAGTCGGCGCTGCTTTGTTGAGGTACGCGCTCTGCTGTATTGGATCTGAGATCCCGCGCTGTCACGGATACCTAAGGTACGCGCTCTGCTGTATTGGATCTGAGATCCCGTGCTGTCACAGATACCTGTTGTGCTATACAGCATACGCCCCGGCTGGTCACGTGATGCTGGTAAGTTCGGAGTTAGCGGTTTGCGCTCTCACAGAGAGACTAGTGATGTCACTTCTGTAGCTAAGGGTTGCCACAGGTGCCCAAAAACCTCCAACGCGTTTCGGACAGACGTTGCCCTTCCTCAGGGAGTATTACAGGGCACTTCTAGCGCTCCCTATTTATGCGCTCACCTTCTGATGTTAATCCTTAACCCCTCGTTTTCTGTTTAACAGTGACATACAGTGTACCTCAGCATATGTATGTTTAATCAAACGCCAAAAGCTCTATTTCAGCATTTAGGCCATTTGGTATTAGGGTATCCTTGTTAAATATCCACTTTATTTCTACCTTTGACATTTTTTTAATGAGGTCACCACCCCTTATGTTTTTGTTCCCTACTTCTACCCCACAGAAGATTGAATAGGCAAACTTCCCTCCATGTCTTTCTTTATAGTGATGTGACAACAGATGTCCCTCATATTTCCTCTGTATATTGTATACAAGCTCCCCTATTTTTATTTTTTATTTTTTTGGGGGCCGACAACGTAGATTTTGTTGCAGGGGCAGGTTATTGTGTATATTACTCCACTACTATTGCACGTCATGAATTGTTTGATTTTTGTTTATATGAGCCTTCAGTATTTTCTATGTATAATTTAATCTTCTTGTCACGTGATTTTATGCATCCCATGCATCTTTTGCATGGGTAAAAGCCCAATAATCGCCCTTCTTTTCCGGCTAGTGCACCCCTGCTATTATTAGTTGTTGTACATCTATTTGTGGACTCTATAAGGTTACCTATATTTCTCGCCTGGCGGTATACAAATTTTGGTTCTATGGGGATGAGCTCAGAGTATCCCAGTGTTTCTTTAAAATTTTTCTGAATTGTGCCGCTTGACTATTATAAGGTATAATTAATGGTGGAATTATAGATTCTTCCTCCACCAACTTAGTTTTTCCTGTCTCTCGTTCTTCTAGTAAAGTTGATCTGTTCAATTGGCCTATTTCCAATTTTTGTTGCGTTAATTTACCTCTATAATAACCTTTGTGTTCTAACTTCTTTTGCATACACTTTGCCTCCCTTTCATATTCAGCTTCTTGTGTACAGTTTCTTTTAATGCGTAGAAACTGGCTTCTTGGGACATTTTCTAGCCAGCGCGGAAGGTGGCAACTTTCCATGGCTATAAAACTGTTTGCATTGGTCGGCTTGTTAAACGTCTTGGTGCAGATTTTGTCCCCTTCCATATAAATAGTTAGCTCTAAAAAATGTACTTCTTTCCTACTGTAAAATGCAGTGAATTCCAGAAAAAAAAATCATTTTTATTAATATTATTTAAAAATTCCTGTAGGCTATTTTCCCCCCTCCTATATAAAAACTATATCATCAATAAAACGTCGCAAGAGGAGGAGGCCCGCCCGGAGCTCGCCGTTGGGGTGGATATATTGGTGTTCCCGCCATCCAACATAAAAAATTGTTTTTAGTTAAAATAAACATGATGCACTCCCCAATGTAATTAACCACTTCAACCCCGCTAGCTGAAACCCCCTTCATGACCAGAGCACTTTTTACACTTCGGCACTACACTACTTTCACCGTTTATCGCTCGGTCATGCAACTTACCACCCAAATGAATTTTACCTCCTTTTCTTCTCACTAATGGAGCTTTCATTTGGTGGTATTTTATTGCTGCTGACATTTTTACTTTTTTTGTTATTAATCGAAATGTAACGATTTTTCTGCAAAAAAATGACATTTTTCACTTTCAGCTGTAAAATTTTGCAAAAAAAACCGACATCCATATATAAATTTTTCGCTAAATTTATTGTTCTACATGTCTTTGATAAAAAAAAATATGTTTGGGCAAAAAAAAAAAATGGTTTGGGTAAAAGTTATAGCGTTTACAAACTATGGTACAAAAATGTGAATTTCCGCTTTTTGAAGCAGCTCTGACTTTCTGAGCACCTGTCATGATTCCTGAGGTTCTACAATGCCCAGACAATAGAAAAACCCCACAAATGACCCCATTTCGAAAAGTAGACACCCTAAGGTATTCGCTGATGGGCATAGTGAGTTCATAGAACTTTTTATTTTTTGTCACAAGTTAGCGGAAAATGATGATGATTTTTTATTTTTATTTTTTTCTTACAAAGTCTCATATTCCACTAACTTGCGACAAAAAATAAAACATTCTAGGAACTCGCCATGCCCCTCACGGAATACCTTGGGGTGTCTTCTTTCCAAAATGGGGTCACTTGTGGGGTAGTTATACTGCCCTGGCAATTTAGGGGCCCAAATGTGTGAGAAGTACCTTGCAATCGAAATGTGTAAAAAATGACCGGTGAAATCCGAAAGGTGCACTTTGGAATATGTGCCCCTTTGCCCACCTTGGCTGCAAAAAAGTGTCACACATCTGGTATCGCCGTACTCAGGAGAAGTTGGGGAATGTATTTTGGCGTGCCATTTTACATATACCCATGCTGGGTGAGAGAAATATCTTGGCAAAAGACAACTTTTCCTATTTTTTTATACAAAGTTGGCATTTGACCAAGATATTTTTCTCACCCAACATGGGTATATGTAAAATGACACCCCAAAACACATTCCCCAACTTCTCCTGAGTACGGCGATACAAGATGTGTGACACTTTTTTGCAGCCAAGGTGGGCAAAGGGGCCCAAATTCCAAAGTGCACCTTTCGGATTTCGCAGGCCATATTTTACACATTTTGATTGCAAGGTACTTCTTACACATTTGGGCCCCTAAATTGCCAGGGCAGTATAACTACGCCACAAGTGACCCCATTTTGGAAAGAAGACACCCCAAGGTATTCCGTGAGGGGCACGGCGAGTTCCTAGAATTTTTTATTTTTTGTCGCAAGTTAGTGGAATATGAGACTTTGTAAGGAAAAAAGAAAAAAAAAGAAAAATCATAATTTTCCGCTAACTTGTGACAAAAAATAAAAAATTCTAGGAACTCGCCATGCCCCTCACGGAATACCTTGGGGTGTCTTCTTTCCAAAATGGGGTCACTTGTGGCGTAGTTATACTGCCCTGGCAATTTAGGGGCCCAAATGTGTAAGAAGTACCTTGCAATCAAAATCTGTAAAAAATGGCCGGTGAAATCCGAAAGGTGTTCTTTGGAATATGTGCCCCTTTGCCCACCTTGGCTGCAAAAAAGTGTCACACATCTGGTATCGCCGTACTCAGGAGAAGTTGGGGAATGTGTTTTGGGGTGCCATTTTACATATAACCATGCTGGGTGAGAGAAATATCTTGGCAAAAGACAACTTTTCCTATTTTTTTATACAAAGTTGGCATTTGACCAAGATATTTTTCTCACCCAGCATGGGTATATGTAAAATGACACCCCAAAACACATTGCCCAACTTCTCCTGAGTACGGCGATACCAGATGTGTGACACTTTTTTGCAGCCTAGATGCGCAAAGGGGCCCAAATTCCTTTTAGGAGGGCATTTTTAGACATTTGGATCCCAGACTTCTTCTCACACTTTCGGGCCCCTAAAAAGCCAGGGCAGTATAAATACCCCACATGTGACCCCACTTTGGAAAGAAGACACCCCAAGGTATTCAATGAGGGGCCTGGCGAGTTCCTAGAATTTTTTTATTTTTTGCATAAGTTAGCGGAAATTGATTTTTTTTGTTTTTTTCTCACAAAGTCTCACTTTCCGCTAACTTAGGACAAAAATTTCAATCTTTCATGGACTCAATATGCCCCTCAGCGAATACCTTGGGGTGTCTTCTTTCCGAAATGGGGTCACATGTGGGGTATTTATACTGCCCTGGCTTTTTAGGGGCCCTAAAGCGTGAGAAGAAGTCTGGAATATAAATGTCTAAAAATGTTTCCGCATTTGGATTCCGTGAGGGGTATGGCGAGTTCATGTGAGATTTAATTTTTTGACACAAGTTAGTGGAATATGAGACTTTGTAAGAAAAAACAAAAACAAAAACAAACAAAAAATTTCCGCTTACTTGTGCCACCCATATAGACTCCCTGATCACCCCCTGTCATTGATCACCCCCCTGGTAAGGCTCCATTCAGACGTCCGTATAATTTTTACGGATCCATGGATCGGATCCGCAAAACACATGCGGACGTCTGAATGGAGCCTTACAGGGGGGTTATCAATGACAGGGGGTGATCAGGGTGATCAGGGTGATCACCCCCCTGTCACTGATCACCCCCCCTGTAAGGCTCCATTCAGACATCCGCATGATTTTTTACGGATCCATGGATACATGGATCGGATCCACAAAACACATGCGGACGTCTGAATGGAGCCTTACAGGGGGGTTATCAATGACAGGGGGTGATCAGGGTGATCACCCCCCTGTCACTGATCACCCCCCCTGTAAGGCTCCATTCAGACATCCGCATGATTTTTACGGATCCATGGATACATGGATCGGATCCACAAAACACATGCGGACGTCTGAATGGAGCCTTACAGGGGGGTTATCAATGACAGGGGGTGATCAGGGTGATCACCCCCCTGTCACTGATCACCCCCCCTGTAAGGCTCCATTCAGACATCCGCATGATTTTTACGGATCCATGGATACATGGATCGGATCCACAAAACACATGCGGGCGTCTGAATGAAGCCTTACAGGGGGGTGATCAATGACAGGGGGGTGATCAGGGAGTGTATATGGGTGATCACCCGCCTGTCATTGATCACCCCCTGTAAGGCTCCATTCAGACGTGCGCATGTGTTTTGCGGATCCGATCCATGTATCCATTGATCCGTAAAAATCATGCGGACGTCTGAATGGAGCCTTACAGGGGGGTGATCAATGACAGGGGGGTGATCAATGACAGGGGGTGATCAGGGAGTGTATATGGGTGATCACCCGCCTGTCATTGATCACCCCCTGTAAGGCTCCATTCAGACGTCCGCATGTGTTTTGCGGATCCGATCCATGTATCCATGGATCCGTAAAAATCATGCGGACGTCTGAATAAAGCCTTACAGGGGGGTGATCAGTGACAGGGGGGTGATCAATGACAGGGGGTGATCAGGGAGTGTATATGGGTGATCACCCGCCTGTCATTGATCACCCCCCTGTAAGGCTCCATTCAGACGTCCGTATGCGTTTTGCGGATCCGATCCATGTATCCGTGGATCCGTAAAAATCATACGGACGTCTGAACGGAGCCTGACAGGGGGGGTGATCAATGACAGGGCGGTGATCAATGACAGGGGGGTGATCAGGGAGTTTATATGGGGTGATCATGGGTGATCAGGGGTTTATAAGGGGTTAATAAGTGACGGGGGGGGGTGTAGTGTAGTGTGGTGTTTGGTGCGACTGTACTGACCTACCTGAGTCCTCTGGTGGTCGATCCTAACAAAAGGGACCACCAGAGGACCAGGTAGGAGGTATATTAGACGCTGTTATGAAAACAGCGTCTAATATACCTGTTAGGGGTTAAAAAATTCGGATCTCCAGCCTGCCAGCGAGCGATCACCGCTGGCAGGCTGGAGATCCACTCGCTTACCTTCCGTTCCTGTGAGCGCGCGCGCCTGTGTGCGCGCGTTCACAGGAAATCCCGGCCCTCGCGAGATGACGCATATATGCGTGACTTTGCGCAGGGCCGCCACCTCCGGACCGCACATCTGCGTTAGGCGGTCCGGAGGTGGTTAATTTGTGTCTCGGGCATTTCCCCTTTAGTTTTCAAAAAGTATTTAACTGCCTCACTTCCTTTTTGATTTTCAATAACTGTGTAAAGACATTTGATATCCAATGTGCCAATTATGTAATTCTCTCTCCATTTAACTTTGTTCAACGTTTGTAATGTATGTTTTGTGTCCTTTAAGTATGTGGGGAGTGCTTGTGCATATGGCTGTAGCTGTTGATCGATATATCTGGACCAAGCACTGGTAAGGCAGTCTATGAGACTTGCTGCAGGTGCTTTGAACCTGCTTGTCCTGCTTGATAGTTAGCTAGCTAGTGGAGGTGAGTGCTGTTCATCAATTGAACCTAGAGAGGGTCAATAAAGCAGTAACACACAACAGAGAAGGGTATCCTGGAGCAGGGCTATCTGACTTGAACTTCCTAGCCCCTGTACCCTTGAAGCAATAGTGGACCTACGAGGAGCCAGGTCTGTCAGTGTACCACCAGTACAGGAATGCCTGTGTGAAGAGCAGCATAGAAGTCTATGTGCAGAGAGCATGTTGCCATGGTCTGTGGCTGAGAGTGTGCATAGTGTGCCACAAGAACAGTTGCCACGGCCTGTCAACCTGCATACATGACAGGACTGTTGTCACCCAAGGAAGACAAAAGAAAATAAACTAAGGCCTCATGCACACGACAGTTTTTTTTCACGGCCCGCAAAAACTGGGTCCGTGGGTCCGTGATCCGTGACCGTTTTTTCGTCCGTGGGTCTTCCTTGATTTTTGGAGGATCCACGGACATGAAAAAAAAGTCGTTTTGGCGTCCGCCTGGCCGTGCGGAGCCAAACGGATCCGTCCTGAATTACAATGCAAGTCAATAGGGACGGATCCGTTTGAAGTTGACACAATATGGTGCCATTTCAAACGGATCCGTCCCCATTGACTTTCAATGTAAAGTCTGGAGTTCTGTTATACCATCGGATTGGAGTTTTCTCCAATCCGATGGTATATTTTAACTTGTAGCGTCCCCATCACCATGGGAACGCCTCTATGTTAGAATATACTGTCGGATATGAGCTACATCGTGAAACTCATTTCCGACAGTATATTCTAACACAGAGGCGTTCCCATGGTGATGGAGACGCTTCAGGTTAGAATATACAAAAAAACTGTGTACATGACTGCCCCCTGCTGCCTGGCAGGTGCTGCCAGGCAGCAGGGGGCAGACCCCCCCCCCTGTTTTTAACTCATTGGTGGCCAGTGGGCCCCCCCTCCCCTGTTGTTAACTCGTTGGTGGCCAGTGTGCGCACCCCCCTCCCTCCCTCTATTGTTTTAATACATTGGGGCCAGTGTGCGCGCGCCCCCCAACCCCCCCTCTATTATTTTAATACATTGGGGCCAGTGTGCGCGCGCCCCCACAACCCCCCCCCTCCCTCCCTCTATTGTTTTAATACATTGGGGCCAGTGTGCGCGCGCCCCCCCAACCCCCCCTCCCTCCCTCTCTCTATTGTTTTAATACATTGGGGCCAGTGTGCGCACCCCCCCAACCCCCCCCCCCCCCCTCCCTCCCTCTATTGTAATCATCATCGGTGGCAGCGGAGTAGAAGATTTTCATACTTACCTGCTTCTTGCTGCTGCGATGTCTGCGTCCGGCCGGGAGCTCCTCCTACTGGTAAGTGACAGCAATGCGCCGCACAGACCTGTCACTTACCAGTAGGAGGAGCTCCCGGCCGGACGCAGACATCGCAGCAGCAAGAAGCAGGTAAGTATGAAAATCTTCTACTCCGCTGCCACCGATGATGATTACAATAGAGGGAGGGAGGGGGGGTTGGGGGTTGGGGGGGTGCGCACACTGGCCCCAATGTATTAAAACAATAGAGGGAGGGAGGGGGGGTTGGGGGGGCGCGCGCACACTGGCCCCAATGTATTAAAACAATAGAGGGAGGGAGGGGGGGTTGGGGGGGGGGCGCGCACACTGGCCCCAATGTATTAAAACAATAGAGGGAGGGAGGGAGGGGGGTGCGCACACTGGCCACCAACGAGTTAACAACAGGGGAGGGGGGGGGGGCCGCACAATGATATTCAAACTGGGGAGGGGGGGGGGGGTCTGCCCCCTGCTGCCTGGCAGCCCTGATCTCTTACAGGGGGATATGATGGGGTTAATTGTACTATCATATCCCCCTGTAAGAGATCGGGTGCTGCCAGGCAGCAGGGGGCAGTCTTGTACAAAGTTTGCAGTGTATTCTAACTAGAAGCGTCCCCATCACCATGGGAACGCTTCTGTGTTAGAATATACTGTCGGAAATGAGTTTTCACGAAGTGAAAACTTAGATCAGAAAAAGCTTTTATGCAGACGGATCTTCGGATCCGTCTGTATGAAACTAAAACCTACGGCCACGGATCACGGACACGGATGCCAATCTTGTGTGCATCCGTGTTCTTTCACGGACCCATTGACTTGAATGGGCCCGTGAACCGTTGGCCGTGAAAAAAATAGGACAGGTCATATTTTTTTCACGGCCAGGAAACACGGCTCACGGATGCGGCTGCCAAACGGTGCATTTTCCGATTTTTCCACGGACCCATTGAAAGTCAATGGGTCCGTGAAAAAAAACGGAAAACGGCACAACGGCCACGGATGCACACAACGGTCGTGTGCATGAGGCCTAATCCTGTGACCGCAAACTGAAACTATTGCAATAATTAAGGCTACTTTCACACTTTCGTTTTGTGCGGATCCGTCATGGACGGATGCGTTCAGATAATACAACCGTCTGCACCCGTTCAGAATGGATCCGTTTGTATTATCTTTCACATAGCCAAGACAGATCCGTCTTAAACACCATTGAAAGTCAATGGAGGACGAATCCATTTTCTATTGTGCCAGATTGTGTCAGTGAAAATGGATCCGTCCCAATTGACTTACATTGTGTGCCAGGATGGATCCGTTTGGCTCAGTTTCGTCAGACAGACACCAAAACGCCTCCAGAGCGGAATGGAGACTGAACTGATGCAAACTGATGCATTTTGAGCGGATCCTTTTCCATTCAGAATGCATTAGGGCAAAAACTGATCCGTTTTGGACCACGTGTGAGAGCCCTGAACGGATCGCACAAACGGAAAGCCAAAATGCGAGTGTGAAAGTAGCCTAAGTTGTTGCCCCATCTGAGTCTGTAACCATCAAGTCTATTGCTTGTTGCCCCTCTTGTGAACAGTAAAGTCTTTGTTCCAGTTACATCTGTGTCCATCTGTTTCCTTCCACCATCTATAGCAAAAAGCCACACATACCACTTAAGGACCATAAAGATCATACTTAAGGTCTGTCTACCTTACAGATTTTTTTCACTAAGGGCAGACATTTTGGTTGCTGTGCTAGTCATGTATCGAAACAAACTGGCTAATGCAGAGTGGTCAGTTTTCAAATTGTGGTAGCACTAAGTGGATTACTGCATGGATACCGTGGCACCACTCACAAACAGAACTCAAATTTTTGGTAAATCAATCCAGCACCACATCTAAGAAAAACTGAATTCCAGCATATCACTTAGAAAATGATCTAATGTCCAATAAAACTGAGTAGCACTCCCATCAAAGCCTCATTCAGAAATTGATTTTTATTTAATTTGCTGCTTGTTACTAATTGCACATCATGTGGATTTACATTGATATTACACTATTTTGAAGAGCGAGAACATGAGCTCAGGATTAAAGAATGTTGCTGTTAATGGCCATTTTGCGCACTTTAGTGTAAAAAAATATCCTTTAATATGTATATATGTTTAAGTAATAAACCAGATACTGATCAAAAGAATACCTCATCAAAGCAATGCACTGATTATAGGCGTTCAAAGCCTAACCTTAACATCACCCACTGCGAGAGAACATGAAATAAGTTCTCACTGTTCAAATAGATATAAAGATAATAAAGAAATGCCTCTATTAAGAATTAAATAAGTTCAGGATCTTCCTGGTGTGAAAGCGAGAGGAAGTCATTTGGAAGTTCCTGGTAATGAAAAAAGTTGGCATTTCTAATGTTCAAGGGAATCTGTCAGCAGATGTGTACCTATGACACCGGCTGACCTGCTACATGTGCGCTTGGCAGCTGAAGACATCTGTGTTGGTCCCATGTTCATATGTGTCCGCATTGCTGAGAAAAATTATGTTTTAATATATGCAAATGAGCCTCTGGGAGCAAGCGGCGTTGCAGTTACACCTAGAGGTTCTGCTCTCTGTGCAGCTGCCGCGCCATCTGCACTCTGGCTGACAGGGCCAGGCGTGATGATGTTTTCACTGCCTGGCCCTGTCAATTAAAGTGCAGAGAGAGCAGAGCCTCTAGGTGTAATGGTAATGCCCCCGTTGCTCCTAGAGGCTTATTTACATATAATAAAACATCGCTTTTCTTAGCAATGCGGGCACATGTGAACATGGAACCAACACAGATGCCTTCAGCTGCCAAGCGCACATGTAGCAGGTCAGCCAGTGTCATAGGTACAAATTTGATGACAGATGCCCTTTAAAAGAATATTTCCAACTAGCCATTTTCTAACATACTAGAAGAAGGACCCGGCTTCACACAGGTATATTTCTATTTTATGTAATGTTTCTGTGTGTTGTTAAAAGATATCGACAGTATCCCCCATAACAGTGACATCTACAGTACCCCGCCCCTGTCACAGTGACCTCCACAGCTCCCACCCCTTAACACTGACCCCCCCACAGTTCCCTGCCTCCTTAAAATCGGACCTCCACAGCAGCCCACTCCCTTAACGTTGACCTTCACAGCAGCCTGCCCCTTTAACAGTCAGTTCCACAGCACCCAACCCCCTTGACAGTGACCTCCTCAGGGGTCCGTCCCCTTAACAGTGAGCTCTACATCACCTGCCCCTTAACACTGACCATAGGTTATAGTTCCCTTAAATGTGACCTCCACCATTCCCGCCCCCCTTAACAGAGAACTCCACAGCGACTGCCCCTTTAACTCCTACAGTACCCTGCTCTCTTAACAGTGACCTCACAGTACCCCACTGCATTAACAGCGACCTCACAGTAACTGTCACGGAAGGTGTACAGGAAACAAGACAACACAAAATGAATATACGACTCACTGGATCCAAAACTAAGGAACAAAAAGGGAGAGCCCTACATCAGACCTGGCACTCTCCCATACTGCTCAGCCTATGTGATAATCCCAATGGTAGATGACCGCATATCCTCCTACCTCGACTGTATAACACCTGAACACCCTATAATAGTGAGGGGACATGACCACCGGCTCCCTACACTAGATACGAAGGGAGTCAGGGTCACCTGGGATCCAGCAAACAGAAAAACACAAAAGAATGCACAACACTTATCTTGTAGAAGACTGAGAAGTAGGATCAGCATGCACACACACTCCAGGAAGAAATATAAACCGCACACTGATGCACTATGGGGAGGAATTTAAAGGGATGCAATCAGTCCAACTACATGACAGCTGAGAGAGGCTAACGAGATGAGGAACTGAAAGCAAAACAAAGGAAGCTCAAGGAGGAGGTTCTGAAAGGCATCTGTCAGAGCTTCTCAGATGTCTGGTGGTGACAGTAACCCACTGACCCTTTAATAGTGGCCTCCACAGCCGCTTCTCCCTTAACAGTGACCTCCACAGTGCCCACCCCTTTAACAGTGACCTCCACAGCGGCCTGCCCCCTTAACAGTAACATCCACAGTGCCCTCCCCTTTAACAGTGACCCCCATAGCATCCGCCCCTTTATTAGTGACCTCTACAGTACCCTGTCTCCTTAAAAGTGACCTCCACAGCAGCTTCCCCTTTAATAGTGACCTCCACAGTCCGCCGTCCCCTTAACAGTAACCTCCACAGCGCCCACCCCTTTAACAGTGACCTCCACAGTGGTTGGCCCTTTATTTGTGACCTCCACAGTACCCTGTCTCGTTAACAGTGATTTCCACAATAACTCGCCCCCTTAACAGTGACCTCCACAGAGCTCCGTTTCCTTAAAATGTGACCTCCACAACACCCGCCCCCTTAATTGTGACCTCTACAGCACCATGCCCCTGAACACTGACCTCCATAGCGGACCGTCCCCTTAACTGTCACCTCTACTGTTCCCTGCCACTTTAACAGAGACCTCCACAGCATCCCTCCAGTTAACAGTGACATCCACAGCGGCCTTCCCCTTTAACAGTGACCTACACAGCAGCCGCCCCTTTATTTGTGATCTCCACAGTACCCCATCTCCTTAACAGTGATTTCCACAACACCTCACCCCCTTAATAGTGGTCTCTACAGCAATCTGCTCCTTAACACTGACCTCCATAGTGGACCATCCCCTTAACTGCAACCTCCACAGCAGCCTGCCCCTAGGGTGGCCGGAGGTCCGGTTTTAGGCCGGACAATCTGGCTTTCAAAGTCCCTGTCCTCCGTCCGGTGCAGGGCCTGGATGGACACAGGGATGTCCTTTTGAACAGCTTACTCTCAGACAGCAGCACTGTGCTGTCTGAGCGTGAGCTGCAGGGAGAAAGTCACCCTCCCTCCCACCCCTGCAGCTGACAGAAGATCATTTTTACCTTCATATTTTCAAGCCCCGTTGGCTGCGGAGTGGGCCTAACCGAGTCGGGGTCGTGGCTTAGTGGGACCTGAAGGTGGGGTTTTTTAGTCTATCTTTTCAGGGTGGCCTGAATGGCCACCCTACCTGCCCCCTTAACTGTGACCTCCACTCCCTTAACAGTGTCATCCACAATGCCCTGCCCCCTTTAAAGCTGACCTACAGCAGTGAAGAAAAATGGCTGGGTTGTTATGAAAACCTGGTGTAAAACTGTGCATTTGTGGAGACTAAAGGTCTGCAAGCTTCTATTGGCTGATAAGGGACACGTGACTGGGCTTCTATTGGCTAATGCGTTTTTTGGGAATATCTCAGGAACGGTATGTGATAGAGAACTGAGACCCTCAGCTTCCTGGACACCTGATGTACCTTGTGCCAATTGTCATGATTGTAAATGCGACGGTGCAGATTCCTTTAGCAGACATACATACACAACTTTAAATATTAGATCAATACAATCAATGCCCGATAAGTGTGAGTCCCACTTCTTATGACAAGAATAGGTCCCCACTTTGAATGGACAGTAAGTCGCTAATGCGCAGCTTTCTCCATCCACTGCAATAGGAAGTCTTATAGCAGTGAATGTAGAGGATGCTCGTCATTTCCTTTCTTGAGATAGGAGCGGGTCTCAGAGGTGGGACCCTCATCTATCGTACATTTATGGCAAATATTAACTATATGCCATAAATGTCCTTTAATATGAGTACCCGATTTATATCTCAGTGACCTTAGGCTTTGCCCATCAAGTATGGATTTAATATGTTCTACTCGTCCAGAATAAAGCAGAAGATTGTGGTGCACTTCTCACATCGAGTGCCGCCTGAAGCCTTCCCATTGTCCATCCCTGAGTCTCCTCTTCTTATTTCCGCAATACTGAAGGGCCTAATTAAAATGTAAACACACATTATCAGGGATACCGATAGATAGGCCTTTAGATCCATGGCCTGATCATAATTATTTTGCCCTGAACTTCACCAACATCAATTTAACAACATTAATTGAATTTCTTTCTGTCACTATTGCCACCATGCTGCAAGTCGTGTACCGGGGTGGGATACAGCAAAGTTTAGAATGAAGAAAGCAACTCCGACACCAGCTCTTGCAAAACAAATGTTACTTTACTGAAGAGTGATATCAAATGTAACCCTACATGCAAAGAGCAGAAAGTAAATTTACATACACTCAGACCTTGATTTTAAACATCAGATAAAGGTCTTCTTGTTCTACATTTGGTCGTCATTTTACGCCTGCCAGCTATCACGTCAGAGCAAGACCTTATTGGTCCACTCCTTCCTGTCTTATGGTTTTATTACTCCTTCGGCTGACTGGCATCAGCCATAGATTGAAGATGGCATTGGCTGCACCAACCCTTGATTTCGCTACCCCTGCTTTGGCCACTTCTTTGCTGAATTTCTCCATAACAGTTGCACTTTTTCCCAGTGTGTTCCATAGCAGTCAATGAATTCCCAGTACACTCCACATATTAGCTCCACTAAGCAGACTGTACACCCCCCAGCACACCCCCTACTGTCAGATAATTTACATCATTCTTGCTTCTCTATCAGCCCCTTCACTCCCAGTCTTCCTCCCCCATATTTTCTTTCTTCAGCAGGAAGACCAGAAGGCCGAGATTGGCATTATTGGCCAGGTAGGTCAGTGTTTACTTTGGCCAGCTGGAATTCTAGGAGCAGATCACTGAGCTCCTGGAATTTCTCATTATCTTTGATATTTTTGGGAAACTTTGAAGCCGTTTAAACAGTGTTTTCTATGGCTTCTTATTTGCCATAGCTCCCTTCTAGTCATTTCCAAGCAGCAATGAGACCTGTTGTAGGGTTATTCATGTGGACAGATCTGAGTCTCTTGACACATTCTGCAGTGCAGATTGTGGGCCGAGCTATCTGACTAGCAGGTCAAGTTCTTCCGCAGCTTTAGTGCTGAATTGATCAATTGCCGTCCTGAACGCACATTTACAGCCTCTGTATTTCACAGGCTGATCAACAAACCTAGTGAGGCCAGTTTTAGTAAGAACCCAGCGGGCCATGCAAACTCTAACATGTCTGACTTCTCTCACTTCAGACAGAAAATGATAGGTTGAGTAGTACTGTTAATATTGTTTGTGGTAGTATGATTAAGAGACATAGGAACATATGCAACTGCTTAGGCATTCAGCCCATGAGCTGGTTTAAAGTCTATACCTGTATGTCTAGTTACACGTGAAGCTGGACCATTACGGTTTCCCATTGACATGCATTATTGCCGGATCCGGATCCGGCCCCGTGTGTTCTGGCAAAACGGATCCAGCATTACAGTCTGCGCATGCTGAGACCGTGAAAAAAAATAAATGCCGGATCCATTTTTCTTGATGACACCGGAGAGACGGATCCGGCATTTCAATGCATTTGTCTTACAGATCAGGATGCTGACAAATGCCATCAGTTTGCATGCTTTTTGACGGATCCGGCAGGCAGTTCCGGCGACGGAATCCTCTGCCACAAGTGTGAAAATACCCTTACATTATCTTTTGGAATGCCTGGCAGATTTAGAAACACAAGATGATGTTTTCTGCAGTTGAGCAATTCTTGATGCTATTTTGGACTTGGTTTTACTTACTAGGTTTTTATGTTCAAGATGAAGTCATTGGAAGCTAAGCAATTCTTCTAGAGCAGTGTTTCCCAACCAGTGTGCCTCCAGATGTTGCAAAACTACAACTCCCAGCATGCCCACACAGCCAAAGGCTGTCCAGGCATGCTGGGGGTTGTAGTTTTGCAACAGCTGGAGGCACACTGGTTGGGAAACACTGTTCTAGAGAATCTGGAGTCTTACTAACCAGGGGTCGAGTGGAGGGGGAATGCATGGGAACGGCATTCCTGCACTTTTTTCATGGCAGGAACGCCGTTCCCTTTCAGCCTAAAGCCAGGAGAACACGGCTGAATCAGATTCACAGGGGGAGACGGAGCGCACTGTGCAGGGCAGGTTAAGGGAGGAGGGGCGGCTTCAGTTGAGAGGAAGCTGTCTGTGCGGTGCCGCTGCCTGCGACTCCTCTCATGGCACCCCACCCCCTAATGACATCATCTCCTTCACTACGAGATCATTTAGAATGTCTTTTAGAAAAGCTTGTCCTGGGATTCGAACTCACGACCTCTACACATCAGAGGAAGGCATTTACCCTCACAGCCATGAAAGCCGTCTAGGTAAATGCTTAAAAAAAAAAAAATAAGACTTCTAATTATACCTAGTGTACTGATATCTAGTGTACAACCATACACATGACAGCTGCCCACTGTGTATGGATGTAGCAGAGCTGGGTGTGTTGGGGCAGCTGTCATGTGTATGGTTGTACACTAGGTATCAGTACACTAGGTATAAGTAGAAGTCTTATTTTTTTTTTTTTTAAACAGCTACCTTGACAGCTTTTATGGCTGTGAGGGTAAATGCCTTGCCTCTGATGTGTAGAGGTCATGAGTTCGAATCCCAGGATAAACTTTTCTAAAAGTGTTTTTTTTTTTTATAAGACTTCTACTGATACCTAGTTTACTGATACCAAGTGTACAACCATACACATGACAGCTGCCCACTGTGTATGGATGTAGGGCTGGGTGTGTTGGGGCAGCTGTCATGTGTATGGTTGTACACTAGGTATCAGTACACTAGGTACTAGGTATAAGTAGAAGTCTTAGTTTTTTTTTTTTTTAAGCAACTACCTCAACAGCTTTTATGGCTGTGAGGGTAAATGCCTTGCCTGTAATGTGTAGAGGTCATGAGTTCGAATCCCAGGACAAACTTTTCTAAAAGTGTTTTTTTTTCTTTTTCTGATACTTCTACTGATACCTTGTGTACTGATACCTAGTGTACAACCATACACATGACAGCTGCCCCAACACACCCAGCTCTGCTACATCCATACACAGTGGGCAAAGTTACCTACAGTAGAAGTCTTATATATATTTTTTTTTAAGTAGCAAGCTAGACAGCTTTCATAGCTGTGAGGGCATATGCCTTGCTTCTGCTGTGTAGAGGTCATGAGATCGAATCCCAGGACAAACTTTTCTAAAAGTGCTATTTTTTTAATTTATTTTTTAGTCCGCAGCGACACAAATTACAGCATGCTAGATTTTCTGTGCTTTTTTATTTTTTGGAGGGGGGGGGGGGGTTGCAGTGGATCTTGGGTGAGTTCCCACACTTTTTTTCCCAGGACTTGACCCCTGTTACTAACAGATTAAAGTATTCAGCGCTTGCAATTAAATACAGCTCATACATTGTGGAAAGTTGCACTAGGGCTCCCTCTGGTGGTGAGTCATTACAAGCAGGCTGAGAGATGGTGGAAATATAATTACCAAGACGCACCTAGGTTTTTGAGGAGGAAAATAAGAAAGGTGTGCTTTTGGTGGGTTTTGAACTAATGGTGGTCTGTGCATGACACTACTACGGGGGATCTGTGGATGGCACTGTTATGGAGGGTGGATCTGTGGATGGCACTGCTATATATGTGTCACCCACAGATTCCCCCAGCCCCATCTGTACTACTTACTAAATGTCCTGTAGCAGGCAGAGCAGGGCAGGTGGCCGGCCGGAACTCACTGACGTCACGTGCCTGCGCCGCCTGCGAACTTCATTCATAAAGTAGGCAGCGCAGGCACGTGACGTCAGTGAGTTCCAGCCGGCCGCCCGCCCTGCTCTGCCTGCTACAGGACATTTAGTAAGTAGTACAGATGGGGCTGGGGATCGGAGCGTCAATTAAAGCTATTATTATAAAATGTTTAGGCAATAAAGCAGTGAGTGAGCGGTGGGGCTGGAGTACAGTGACCGCACCAGTCCCGCCGCATTTGCATGACACCGGCCCCTCCTCCCTCCCCCATCGCAAATGGCGATGTAAAATTGCAGCATTCGCCCCATAAGACGCAGGGGCATTTCCCCCCACTGTATGAGGCGAAAAATATGGTAAGCAGTTTTTGGCATAAACCAGAGACTTTGGAAGAAAGTTCAAGTTTCCTGCTCTCAAGATTTTCTCTGACCTTCCATGTAGGGAGAGTTAGGCATCTATCTCTTTCACTAGGTTGTGGTAAAAGTCCATATCCAGGGCTGGCCTTAGGTGTTCAGGCGAGCTAATCTTGTGCCCCCCCCCCCCCCAGTTCACCTAAACATACACAAAGAGGAAAACAATCTTTGTAACAGATAATTTAAGTGCAAGTGCAAACAAGTACAATCATACCCAGTGTCACCCATAGCCAGTCTCCTGCCCCCTTAATCATACCCTGTCACCTTTGCCCAGTCCTCTGCCCCCCTTAATCATACCCAGTGTCACCCAGAGCCAGTACCCTGCCCCCCTTAATTATATCCTATCACCTTTACCCAGTCCCCTGCCCTTCTTAATCATACCCAGTGTCACCCTTACCCAGTCCGCTGCCCCCTCAATTACACCCTGCCCCCCTTAAATTAAGGGTGACAGACATTGGGTATGAATAAGGGTGCAGGGGACTGGATAAGGGTGACACTGGGTATGATCAAGGGGCAGGGGACTGGCTTTGGTTGACACTGGGTATGATTAAGGGGGGCAGGGGACTGGGTAAAGGTGACAGGGTATGATTAAGGGGGGCAGGGGACTTGCTATGGGTGACACTGGGTATGATTAAGGGGCAGGGAACTGGCTTTGGTTGACATTGGGTATGATTAAGAAGGGCAGGGGACTGGGTAAAGGTGACAGAGTATGATTTAGGGGGGCAGGGGACTGGCTCTGGGTGACACTGGGTATGATTAAGGGGGCAGGGGACTGGCTCTGGGTGACACTGGGCATGATTAAGGGGGGCAGAGGACTAGGCAAAGGTGACAGGGTATGATTAAGGGGGCAGGAGACTGGCTATGGGTGACACTGGGTATGATTAAGGGCCTTATAATGTGCCAGTAAAAGGGGACCCCCATAATGCCCCCAGTAATGTGCCAGTAAGTGTCCCCATAGATGCCCCCCATCATGTGCCAGTATCAAGTGCCTCCCCCCCCCACATGTCCCAGTATCATAGTGCCATCTTGCCCGCCCCAAAGTGCCAGTATCATAGTGGCATCTCTCCCCCCAATGTGCCAGTATCATAGTGCCATCTCTTCCCCCCATGTGCCAGTATCAAGTGCCTCTCTCCTCCCCTCATGTTCCAGTATCATAGTGCCATCTCGCCCCCCCAAAAGTGCCAGTATCAAGTGCCTTTCTCCTTCCCACCCCCCATGTGCCAGTATCATAGTGCCGACCCCCCCATATGCCAGTATCAAGTGCCTCTCCCCCCCATGTCCCTGTATCATAGTGCCATCTCACCCCCCCAAAAAAAAGTGCCGGTATCAAGTGCCTCTCTCCCCCCCATCTCCCAGTATCAAAGTGCCATCTTGCCCCCCCCCCCCAAAGTGCCAGTATCAAGTGCCTCTCTCCCCCCATCTCCCAGTATCACAGTGCCATCTTGCCCCCCCAAAAGTGCCAGTATCAAGTGCCTCTCTCCCCCCCCCATGTGCCAGTATCATAGTGCCATCTGCCCCCCCCCTCCCCAATGTGCCTCTCTCCTTCAGTTCAGTTCCTGGTTGAGGTGAATCCAGACCAGTGCAGATGAGCTCAGGTAAATCCAAGTAAGAGTTCAGTTGAATGCAGTTCTCTCATGAGCCTTCAAGAAAGCAGCAGCCATGTAGCTGAATATCTGGAGGGAGGCCCCTTCCTAGCCTATTTACTCTGTCCCTGTCGGCTCCACAGCCCAGGGTTAAGGCCTGCAATCATTCTTCCTAGAGGTGAGCAATCTACTGCTATAGATCGCTCTAGGGTGACCAATGTTTAAACTGTATGCAGCCGAGTATATAAGGAATTATCGCGTTTATGCAAGACAAAGGATTAGCAAGATAGTCATTACCAGAGGACTTATTAGGCACCTTTGTAGTAGGTGTAGGAGACAGCTTGAAGTATCTACATCTCCAGTTTAAATCCTGAGGACAGTCAGGCCAACTGTCAGAACAACATTGGAATAGAAGTTTCAGGATTCAGAAAAGCCCCTTTTTAGTCAAGGATTAGGATCAGGCCGGAGGGAGTTGTTACCAGTGTACGACTTTCATTATTACCAGCCTATTCTGAGCAGTCGTCTTCTTATGTATTACAAGAGCCTGTACTTCATTGAGGATTTGCATTTCCCTTTCCCCATATACATGGGAGATTGTGCTTAATGCCGGATTGTATCAAGAGACTGTTTAATGCCTATGGATGTATTGTAATCAAGAGTCATCATCAGGAAAGTGCCATTTGGAGGTTCACCCTGCTTGCCTCAGACTCAGTTCCTCTATTAACACTGCAGTAAATGGTTGTACCTCCATCCAAAAGGTACTGGCGTCACGACTACAAGGGACATTGCCACTGGCACATTAATACAGACCACCAAGGGCACCTCAAACCCACATCTGGCCAGTGTCCCTTACACCAGAGTGTGCCCCAGAGAATCCTTGTGCCATTCTTCTTTTCACTAATGAAATAACCAGAACTGTTTTTACCTTGGCCCACCTATTGCACCATGACCTCATACATAATTCCCCTGCAAGGTCTGGCATACCGTACATCCCCCCCCCCCTAATGTGCCAGTATCATAGTGCCTCTCTCCTTCCCACCCCCCATATGTGCCAGTATCATAGTGCCATCTCCCCCCCTCCCAATTTGCTGTATCAAGTGCCTCTCTCCTTCCCACCCCCCCATGTGCAAGTATCATAGTGCCAACCCCCCCATGTGCCAGTATCAAGTGCCTCTCTCCCCCCCATGTGCCAGTATCATAGTGCCAACCCCCCATGTGCCAGTATCAAGTGCCTTTCTCCTTCCCCCCATGTGCCAGTATCAGGTGCCAACCCCCCTCCCCCATGTGCCTGTTCCAAGTGCCTCCCGCTCCCCCCATGTGGCAGTAACAGTCGGGTATTTAAAAAAAAAAAACACTTATACTTACCTCCATGTCAGCGATGCTATGCAGCCTCTTCCTGTGTCCCGCGCTGTATGTCTATATATGGAGTCAGTGCTTGTGTATTCTAATTTAGCCTGTATTTGAGAAAAGTTTCTGCTGGGACTCAAACCCACAACCTTCTGTAACAGTGGCAAGGCACTTAACCACACAGCTATAAGAGCTGCATATCCACTGACTGAAAAATATGAGACTTCTACTGTAGACTCCTTTATAGCTTTGATAGCTAGTGTACATCCATACACATGACAGCTGCCCCAGTGCACTCAGCTCTGCTATATCTCTATATATGACAGCTGCCCCAGCGCACCCAACTATGCTACATCTATACACATGACAGCTGCCCCAGCACACCCAGTTCTGCTACATCTATACACATGATAGCTGTCTCAGCACACTCAGCTCTGCTATATCTCTATATATCTATCTACTGTATAGTAATACTTAGAGATATATCGATATAGCAGAGCTGAGGGGCAGCTGTCATGTGTATAGATGTAGCAGAGCTGGGTGTGCTGGGGCATCTGTCTTATATAGAGATATAGCAGAGCTGATTATGCTGGGGCAGCTGTCATATAGAGCTATAGCAGTGCTGGGTGTGTTGGGTCAGCTGTCATGTGTATGGATGTACACTGGTTATAACAGAGTCTACAGTAGAAGTCTCAAATTTTTTCAGTCAGTGGCTATGCAGCCACTGTGCAGCCACAAGTGCTCTTTGCAAACACAAGTGCTTTGCCTCTGATACAGAAGGTTGTGGGTTCAAATCCCAGCAGACACATCTCTCCCTCTCCTGAGGATGGCAATACAGATGACTATGCCTGTTGGATTTGAATCTATTAAATGAGTTGTGACACAGGCAGGGTGTCTATACAGTCGTAAGGGTGCTGCCGGGAGGTGAGAGAAGGCCGCTGCTGTCCTGCATGTTGTTACAGTATGTGGTGTTTGTGGCAGTTGCTACACTGGCCAAGGAGCCTCCTTGCTGTCTGCAGTCTGGCCCAGGGTGCCCTTGTTGCCACGGCGCCCCGCACAGCTCGCACACCCCAAAGGCTGGCCCTGGCTGGACATTCTGTACAGTGCTGCCTTCAGCCATGTTCTCACACAGACAGGATAAAAAGGATGCAGAAATAAGCTGATATTGCTAGAAGATTAGATGCTGCGGTTGAGGTATAGCTGCTAATCACAATGCACAGTGATGGGCGCCTGTCTCTGCACCGACACTGCAGCTGTGGGTGGCTATATATGCTGAAGCGGAGAGCTGCTCTGCATTTCTAAACAATCTTTTCACTGTTCTGACTCAATATCCTGAGAAGTGTTGTGCTCTGTGGCTCCATGTAACAATGGCAGTCTGTATTGAACTGTGTACTTACTTCAGACTCTCATCAGACAGCGATCAACTCAACTGCTCAGACATATATGAAGAATCCAGAGGAATTGATTCCATGCTGAAGTCTTGTAGTTATGCACCAAAACAGTAGGTGAAAAGGTGATGATTTGGCAGAGTTGAGGAGCACATGAAAACACCAGCGCAGCTATAATATAAAATGGCTATTACTGGCAAGAAGGAGCGAAGGGCTGCAAGAACAGGGCAACATACAGGGAGACAAGAGGGACAAGCTTATGCAGCAATACAATACAATGCAATGATGACACTAATGATAATGAACAATGAAGACATGGGACATGACAGGCATATAAGAGGCAATGCACCTGGAGAGTTGTTATTATTATATGTGCATCAGTCCCAGTAGGCTACATAATTACCATACATGTAATGAGTTTTTAAATATTAAGTTAAATAAGTTCTTTGTTTAAATTAATATTGTAAAATAAAATGACTAATTAATAGGGATGAGCGAACCCGAACTGTATAGTTCGGGTTCGTACCGAATTTTGGGGTGTCCGTGACACGGACCCGAACCCGGACATTTTCGTAAAAGTCCGGGTTCGGGTTCGGTGTTCGTCGCTTTCTTCGCGCTTTTGTGACGCTTTCTTGGCGCTTTTTGAAAGGCTGCAAAGCAGCCAATCAACAAGCGTCATACTACTTGCCCCAAGAGGCCATCACAGCCATGCCTACTATTGGCATGGCTGTGATTGGCCAGAGCACCATGTGACCCAGCCTCTATTTAAGCTGGAGTCACATAGCGCCGCCCGTCACTCTGCTCTGATTAGCGTAGGGAGAGGTTGCGGCTGCGACAGTAGGGCGAGATTAGGCAGATTAACTCCTCCAAAGGACTTGATTAACTGATCGATCTGCAGCTGTGGATCATTGAGCTGCTGATCCTCAATTGCTCACTGTTTTTAGGCTGCACAGACCGTTTGTCAGTCTCATTTTTCTGGGGTGATCGGCGGCCATTTTGTGTCTTGTGGTGCGCCAGCACAAGCTGCGACCAAGTGCATTTAACCCTCAATGGTGTGGTTGTTTTTTGGCTAAAGCCTACATCAGGGTGAAGCTGTGACACCAAGTGCATTTAACCAGCAATAGTCTGTTCATTTTTTGGCCATATACAAAATCAGGGGCAAGCTGCGCCTGTCACCAAGTGCATTTAACCCTCAATGGTGTGGTTGTTTTTTGGCTAAAGCCTACATCAGGGTGAAGCTGTCACACCAAGTGCATTTAACCAGCAATAGTCTGTTCATTTTTTGGCCATATACAAAATCAGGGGCAAGCTGCGCCTGTCACCAAGTGCATTTAACCCTCAATGGTGTGGTTGTTTTTTGGCTAAAGCCTACATCAGGGTGAAGCTGTCACACCAAGTGCATTTAACCAGCAATAGTCTGTTCATTTTTTGGCCATATACAAAATCAGGGGCAAGCTGCGCCTGTCACCAAGTGCATTTAACCCTCAATGGTGTGGTTGTTTTTTGGCTAAAGCCTACATCAGGGTGAAGCTGTCACACCAAGTGCATTTAACCAGCAATAGTCTGTTCATTTTTTGGCCATATCCCAGTCTAATTCTGTCACTAAATCCATACCGGTCACCCAGCGCCTAAATACTAGGCCTCAAATTTATATCCAGCTAAATCTGTCCCTAGTGCTGTAGCTGGGCGAGTTATTTAGTGTCCGTTCAAGCACATTTCTTGTTCTGGGTTGAAATACAATTCCCAATTTAGCAATTTCATAATTTAGTGGTTCCTGCTATATCAGAGCTCTTTGAAATCTATCCCAAAAAGGGTATATAATATTGAAGGTGCACATAGGGTCATTCAGAGTAACTTCACACACACCCGCTACTGTGTATTTCCAAGTCTAATTCTGTCACTAAATCCATACCGGTGACCCAGCGCCTAAATACTAGGCCTCAAATTTAATTCCCTCTAAATCTCTCGTTACCCACCGCTGTACTGTTGTTGCTGGGCAAGATATTTAGTGTCCGTCAAAGCACATTTTTTGTTCTGGGTTGAAGTACAATTCCCAATTTAGCAATTTCATAATTTAGTGGTTTCTGCTATATCAGAGCTATTTGAAATCTATCCCAAAAAGGGTATATAATATTGAAGGTGCACATAGGGTCATTCAGAATAACTTCACACACACCCGCTACTGTGTATTTCCAAGTCTAATTCTGTCACTAAACCCATACCTGTCACCCAGCGCCTAAATACTAGGCCTCAAATTTAAATCCCTCTAAATCTCTCGTTACCGTTGTCCTGTTGTAGCTGGGAAAGTTATTTAGTGCCCGTCAAAGCACATTTTTTGTTCTGGGTTGAAGTACAATTCCCAATTTAGCAATTTCATAATTTAGTGGTTCCTGCTATATCAGAGCTATTTGAAATCTATCCCAAAAAGGGTATATAATATTGAAGGTGCACATAGGGTCATTCAGAATAACTTCACACACACCCGCTACTGTGTATTTCCAAGTCTAATTCTGTCACTAAATCCATACCGGTGACCCAGCGCCTAAATACTAGGCCTCAAATTTAATTCCCTCTAAATCTCTCGTTACCCACCGCTGTACTGTTGTTGCTGGGCAAGATATTTAGTGTCCGTCAAAGCACATTTTTTGTTCTGGGTTGAAGTACAATTCCCAATTTAGCAATTTCATAATTTAGTGGTTTCTGCTATATCAGAGCTATTTGAAATCTATCCCTAAAAGGGTATATAATATTGAAGGTGCACATAGGGTCATTCAGAATAACTTCACACACACCCGCTACTGTGTATTTCCAAGTCTAATTCTGTCACTAAACCCATACCTGTCACCCAGCGCCTAAATACTAGGCCTCAAATTTAAATCCCTCTAAATCTCTCGTTACCGTTGTCCTGTTGTAGCTGGGAAAGTTATTTAGTGCCCGTCAAAGCACATTTTTTGTTCTGGGTTGAAGTACAATTCCCAATTTAGCAATTTCATAATTTAGTGGTTCCTGCTATATCAGAGCTATTTGAAATCTATCCCAAAAAGGGTATATAATATTGAAGGTGCACATAGGGTCATTCAGAATAACTTCACACACACGCTTCTGTGCATTTCCAAGTCTAATTCTGTCACTAAATCCATACCGGTGACCCAGCGCCTAAATACTAGGCCTCAAATTTAATTCCCTCTAAATCTCTCGTTACCCACCGCTGTACTGTTGTTGCTGGGCAAGATATTTAGTGTCCGTCAAAGCACATTTTTTGTTCTGGGTTGAAGTACAATTCCCAATTTAGCAATTTCATAATTTAGTGGTTTCTGCTATATCAGAGCTATTTGAAATCTATCCCTAAAAGGGTATATAATATTGAAGGTGCACATAGGGTCATTCAGAATAACTTCACACACACCCGCTACTGTGTATTTCCAAGTCTAATTCTGTCACTAAATCCATACCGGTGACCCAGCGCCTAAATACTAGGCCTCAAATTTAATTCCCTCTAAATCTCTCGTTACCCACCGTTGTACTGTTGTTGCTGGGCAAGATATTTAGTGTCCGTCAAAGCACATTTTTTGTTCTGGGTTGAAGTACAATTCCCAATTTAGCAATTTCATAATTTAGTGGTTTCTGCTATATCAGAGCTATTTGAAATCTATCCCTAAAAGGGTATATAATATTCAAGGTGCACATTGGGTCATTCAGAATAACTTCACACACACACGCTTCTGTGCATTTCCAAGTCTAATTCTGTCACTAAATCCATACCGGTCACCCAGCGCCTAAATACTAGGCCTCAAATTTATATCCCGCTGAATTTGAATACAATACATTGGGCCAAATAATATATTTGTTGTTGTGGTGAACCATAACAATGAGAAAAACATCTAGTAAGGGACGCGGACGTGGACATGGTCGTGGTGGTGTTAGTGGACCCTCTGGTGCTGGGAGAGGACGTGGCCGTTCTGCCACATCCACACGTCCTAGTGTACCAACTACCTCAGGTCCCAGTAGCCGCCAGAATTTACAGCGATATATGGTGGGGCCCAATGCCGTTCTAAGGATGGTAAGGCCTGAGCAGGTACAGGCATTAGTCAATTGGGTGGCCGACAGTGGATCCAGCACGTTCACATTATCTCCCACCCAGTCTTCTGCAGAAAGCGCACAGATGGCGCCTGAAAACCAACCCCATCAGTCTGTCACATCACCCCCATGCATACCAGGGAAACTGTCTCAGCCTCAAGTTATGCAGCAGTCTCTTATGCTGTTTGAAGACTCCGCTGGCAGGGTTTCCCAAGGGCATCCACCTAGCCCTTCCCCAGCGGTGAAAGACATAGAATGCACTGACGCACAACCACTTATGTTTCCTGATGATGAGGACATGGGAATACCACCTCAGCATGTCTCTGATGATGACGAAACACAGGTGCCAACTGCTGCGTCTTTCTGCAGTGTGCAGACTGAACAGGAGGTCAGGGATCAAGACTGGGTGGAAGACGATGCAGGGGACGATGAGGTCCTAGACCCCACATGGAATGAAGGTCGTGCCACTGACTTTCACAGTTCGGAGGAAGAGGCAGTGGTGAGACCGAGCCAACAGCGTAGCAAAAGAGGGAGCAGTGGGCAAAAGCAGAACACCCGCCGCCAAGAGACTCCGCCTGCTACTGACCGCCGCCATCTGGGACCGAGCACCCCAAAGGCAGCTTCAAGGAGTTCCCTGGCATGGCACTTCTTCAAACAATGTGCTGACGACAAGACCCGAGTGGTTTGCACGCTGTGCCATCAGAGCCTGAAGCGAGGCATTAACGTTCTGAACCTGAGCACAACCTGCATGACCAGGCACCTGCATGCAAAGCATGAACTGCAGTGGAGTAAACACCTTAAAACCAAGGAAGTCACTCAGGCTCCCCCTGCTACCTCTTCTGCTGCTGCCGCCTCGGCCTATTCTGCTGCTGCCGCCTCGGCCTCTTCCTCCGCCTCTGGAGGAACGTTGGCACCTGCCGCCCAGCAAACAGGGGATGTACCACCAACACCACCACCACCACCTCCGTCACCAAGCGTCTCAACCATGTCACACGCCAGCGTTCAGCTCTCCATCTCACAAACATTTGATAGAAAGCGTAAATTCCCACCTAGCCACCCTCGATCCCTGGCCCTGAATGCCAGCATTTCTAAACTACTGGCCTATGAAATGCTGTCATTTAGGCTGGTGGACACAGACAGCTTCAAACAGCTCATGTCGCTTGCTGTCCCACAGTATGTTGTTCCCAGCCGGCACTACTTCTCCAAGAGAGCCGTGCCTTCCCTGCACAACCAAGTATCCGATAAAATCAAGTGTGCACTGCGCAACGCCATCTGTAGCAAGGTCCACCTAACCACAGATACGTGGACCAGTAAGCACGGCCAGGGACGCTATATCTCCCTAACTGCACACTGGGTAAATGTAGTGGCAGCTGGGCCCCAGGCGGAGAGCTGTTTGGCGCACGTCCTTCCGCCGCCAAGGATCGCAGGGCAACATTCTTTGCCTCCTGTTGCCACCTCCTCCTTCTCGGCTTCCTCCTCCTCTTCTTCCACCTGCTCATCCAGTCAGCCACACACCTTCACCACCAACTTCAGCACAGCCCGGGGTAAACGTCAGCAGGCCATTCTGAAACTCATATGTTTGGGGGACAGGCCCCACACCGCACAGGAGTTGTGGCGGGGTATAGAACAACAGACCGACGAGTGGTTGCTGCCGGTGAGCCTCAAGCCCGGCCTGGTGGTGTGTGATAATGGGCGAAATCTCGTTGCAGCTCTGGGACTAGCCAATTTGACGCACATCCCTTGCTTGGCGCATGTGCTGAATTTGGTGGTGCAGAAGTTCATTCACAACTACCCCGACATGTCAGAGCTGCTGCATAAAGTGCGGGCCGTCTGTTCGCGCTTCCGGCGTTCACATCCTGCTGCTGCTCGCCTGTCTGCGCTACAGCGTAACTTCGGCCTTCCCGCTCACCGCCTCATATGCGACGTGCCCACCAGGTGGAACTCCACCTTGCACATGCTGGACAGACTGTGCGAGCAGCAGCAGGCCATAGTGGAGTTTCAGCTGCAGCACGCACGGGTCAGTCGCACTACAGAACAGCACCACTTCACCACCAATGACTGGGCCTCCATGCGAGACCTGTGTGCCCTGTTGCGCTGTTTCGAGTACTCCACCAACATGGCCAGTGGCGATGACACCGTTATCAGCGTTACAATACCACTTCTATGTCTCCTTGAGAAAACACTTAGGGCGATGATGGAAGAGGAGGTGGCCCAGGAGGAGGAGGAGGAGGAGGAGGAAGAGGGGTCATTTTTAGCACTTTCAGGCCAGTCTCTTCGAAGTGACTCAGAGGGAGGTTTTTGGCAACAGCAGAGGCCAGGTACAAATGTGGCCAGCCAGGGCCCACTACTGGAGGACGAGGAGGACGAGGATGAGGAGGAGGTGGAGGAGGATGAGGATGAAGCATGGTCACAGCGGGGTGGCACCCAACGCAGCTCGGGTCCATCACTGGTGCGTGGCTGGGGGGAAAGGCAGGACGATGACGATACGCCTCCCACAGAGGACAGCTTGTCCTTATCCCTGGGCAGCCTGGCACACATGAGCGACTACATGCTGCAGTGCCTGCGCAACGACAGCAGAGTTGCCCACATTTTAACCTGTGCGGACTACTGGGTTGCCACCCTGCTGGATCCACGCTACAAAGACAATGTGCCCACCTTACTTCCTGCACTGGAGCGTGATAGGAAGATGCGCGAGTACAAGCGCACGTTGGTAGACACGCTACTGAGAGCATTCCCAAATGTCACAGGGGAACAAGTGGAAGCCCAAGGCCAAGGCAGAGGAGGAGCAAGAGGTCGCCAAGGCAGCTGTGTCACGGCCAGCTCCTCTGAGGGCAGGGTTAGCATGGCAGAGATGTGGAAAACTTTTGTCAACACGCCACAGCTAACTGCACCACCACCTGATACGCAACGTGTTAGCAGGAGGCAACATTTCACTAACATGGTGGAACAGTACGTGTGCACACCCCTCCACGTACTGACTGATGGTTCGGCCCCATTCAACTTCTGGGTCTCTAAATTGTCCACGTGGCCAGAGCTAGCCTTTTATGCCTTGGAGGTGCTGGCCTGCCCGGCAGCCAGCGTTTTGTCTGAACGTGTATTCAGCACGGCAGGGGGCGTCATTACAGACAAACGCAGCCGCCTGTCTACAGCCAATGTGGACAAGCTGACGTTCATAAAAATGAACCAGGCATGGATCCCACAGGACCTGTCCGTCCCTTGTCCAGATTAGACATTAACTACCTCCCCATAACCATATATTATTGGACTCCAGGGCACTTCCTCATTCAATCCTATTTTTATTTTCATTTTACCATTATATTGCGAGGCTACCCAAAGTTGAATGAACCTCTCCTCTGCCTGTGTGCTAGGCCTAAATATATGCCAATGGACTGTTGCAGTGGTGGGTGACGTGAAGCCTCATTCTCTGCTATGACATGCAGACTGATTCTCTGCTGACATGAAGCCAGATCCTCTGTTACGGGAGCTCTCTCCTCTGCCTGGGTGCTGGGCCTAAATTTATGACAATTGACTGTTGCAGTGGTGGGTGACGTGAAGCCTGATTCTCTGCTATGATATGAAGACTGATTCTCTGCTGACATGAAGCCAGATTGTCTGTTACGGGACCTTTCTCCTCTGCCTGGGTTCTGGGCCTAAATTTATGAAAATTGACTGTTGCAGTGGTGGGTGACGTGAAGCCTGATTCTCTGCTATGATATGAAGACTGATTCTCTGCTGACATGAAGCCAGATTGTCTGTTACGGGACCTTTCTCCTCTGCCTGGGTTCTGGGCCTAAATTTATGAAAATTGACTCTTACAGTGGTGGGTGACGTGAAGCCTGATTCTCTGCTATGATATGAAGACTGATTCTCTGCTGACATGAAGCCAGATTCTCTGTTACGGGACCTCTCTCCTCTGCCTGGGTGCTGGGCCTAAATTTATGACAATGGACTGTTGCAGTGGTGGCTGACGTGAAGCCTGATTCTCTGCTATGACATGCAGACTGATTCTCTGCTGTCATGAAGCCAGATTGTCTGTTACGGGACCTCTCTGCTCTGCCTGTGTGCTAGGCCTAAATATATGCCAATGGACTGTTGCAGTGGTGGCTGACGTGAAGCCTCATTCTCTGCTATGACATGCAGACTGATTCTCTGCTGTCATGAAGCCAGATTGTCTGTTACGGGACCTCTCTGCTCTGCCTGTGTGCTAGGCCTAAATATATGCCAATGGACTGTTGCAGTGGTGGGTGACGTGAAGCCTCATTCTCTGCTATGACATGCAGACTGATTCTCTGCTGACATGAAGCCAGATTGTCTGTTACGGGACCTCTCTGCTCTGCCTGTGTGCTAGGCCTAAATATATGCCAATGGACTGTTGCAGTGGTGGGTGACGTGAAGCCTCATTCTCTGCTATGACATGCAGACTGATTCTCTGCTGACATGAAGCCAGATTGTCTGTTACGGGACCTCTCTGCTCTGCCTGTGTGCTAGGCCTAAATATATGCCAATGGACTGTTGCAGTGGTGGGTGACGTGAAGCCTCATTCTCTGCTATGACATGCAGACTGATTCTCTGCTGACATGAAGCCAGATTGTCTGTTACGGGACCTCTCTGCTCTGCCTGTGTGCTAGGCCTAAATATATGCCAATGGACTGTTGCAGTGGTGGGTGACGTGAAGCCTCATTCTCTGCTATGACATGCAGACTGATTCTCTGCTGACATGAAGCCAGATTGTCTGTTACGGGACCTCTCTGCTCTGCCTGTGTGCTAGGCCTAAATATATGCCAATGGACTGTTGCAGTGGTGGGTGACGTGAAGCCTCATTCTCTGCTATGACATGCAGACTGATTCTCTGCTGACATGAAGCCAGATCCTCTGTTACGGGAGCTCTCTCCTCTGCCTGGGTGCTGGGCCTAAATTTATGACAATTGACTGTTGCAGTGGTGGGTGACGTGAAGCCTGATTCTCTGCTATGATATGAAGACTGATTCTCTGCTGACATGAAGCCAGATTGTCTGTTACGGGACCTTTCTCCTCTGCCTGGGTTCTGGGCCTAAATTTATGAAAATTGACTCTTACAGTGGTGGGTGACGTGAAGCCTGATTCTCTGCTATGATATGAAGACTGATTCTCTGCTGACATGAAGCCAGATTGTCTGTTACGGGACCTCCCTCCTCTGCCTGGGTGCTGGGCCTAAATATCTGCCAATGGACTGTTGCAGTGGTGGCTGACGTGAAGCCTCATTCTCTGCTATGACATGCAGACTAATTCTCTGCTGACATGAAGACAGATTCTCTGTTACGGGACCTCCCTCCTCTGCCTGGGTGCTGGGCCTAAATATATGCCAATGGACTGTTGCAGTGGTGGCTGACGTGAAGCCTCATTCTCTGCTATGACATGCAGACTAATTCTCTGCTGACATGAAGACAGATTCTCTGTTACGGGACCTCCCTCCTCTGCCTGGGTGCTGGGCCTAAATATATGCCAATGGACTGTTGCAGTGGTGGCTGACGTGAAGCCTCATTCTCTGCTATGACATGCAGACTGATTCTCTGCTGACATGAAGCCAGATTCTCTGTTACGGGACCTCTCTCCTCTGCCTGGGTGCTGGGTAGTGTTGAGCGCGAATATTCGAAAAGCAAATTTTTTTCGCGAATATCGCAACTTCGCGATTTCGCGAATATTTCGAATATAGTGCTATATATTCGTAAAAACGAATATTCGTTTTTTGTTTCCCCCCCCCCCCCCACAAAATTACAGTACACATATAATTGATTGTTTCCCAAAGGTCCAACAGCTCAGATCTTACTCACATTGCCTAGAAAGTGATTGAGGCGCGAATCTTCGTAAGGCGATTTTATTAGCGCACATGCGAATATCGGCACGTCCCAGAACAGAGGCAAAGGGCTTTGCATTCATACATTAGTGAATTGAGTTGCGAATCTTCGTAAGGCGATTTTATTAGCGCACATGCGAATATCTACACTTGTCCCAGAACAGAGGCAAAGGGCTTTGCATTCATACATTAGTGATTGAATTGAGCTGCGAATCTTCGTAAGGCGATTTTATTAACGCAAATGCAAATATCTACACTTGTCCCCAGAACAGAGAGGCAAAGGCCTGTGCATTCATATAGTATAGCACCATATTCGCGAATACGTAGAACTTCGTAAAATTCGATTTACGAATATTCGTATTTTTTATTTTACTTTCCACCTTACAGATTACATTGATCTGTACTCTGTCAACTACTGTCATCACCCCCCACTGTATCTCGATTGATTCCCAAAAGTCTCACATTCCCTAGAAAGTGATTGAGGTGCGAATCTTCGTAAGGCGATTTTATTAGCGCACATGCGAATATCTACACTTGTCCCAGAACAGAGGCAAAGGGCATTGCATTCATACATTAGTGATTGAATTGAGTTGCGAATCTTCGTAAGGCGATTTCATTAGCGCACATGTGAATTTTGCATAGCATATGTATTATGCGATAATTCGAATTATCGCATATGCGAAATAATAACGAATTTGAATAATCGCGAATATTTTACGAATATTCTTTCGAATATTCACAAAATTTCGCGAATTCGAATATGGGACATGCCGCTCAACACTAGTGCTGGGCCTAAATTTATGACAATGGACTGTTGCAGTGGTGGGTGACGTGAAGCCTGATTCTCTGCTATGACATGCAGACTGATTCTCTGCTGACATGAAGCCAGATTGTCTGTTACGGGACCTCTCTCCTCTGCCTGGGTGCTGGGCCTAAATATATGCCAATGGACTGTTGCAGTGGTGGCTGACGTGAAGCCTCATTCTCTGCTATGACATGCAGACTAATTCTCTGCTGACATGAAGACAGATTCTCTGTTACGGGACCTCTCTCCTCTGCCTGGGTGCCGGGGCCTAAATATCTGAGAATGGACTGTTCCAGTGGTGGCTGACGTGAAGCCTCATTCTCTGCTATGACATGCAGACTAATTCTCTGCTGACATGAAGACAGATTCTCTGTTACGGGACCTCCCTCCTCTGCCTGGGTGCTGGGCCTAAATATATGCCAATGGACTGTTGCAGTGGTGGCTGACGTGAAGCCTCATTCTCTGCTATGACATGCAGACTAATTCTCTGCTGACATGAAGACAGATTCTCTGTTACGGGACCTCCCTCCTCTGCCTGGGTGCTGGGCCTAAATATATGCCAATGGACTGTTGCAGTGGTGGCTGACGTGAAGCCTCATTCTCTGCTATGACATGCAGACTGATTCTCTGCTGACATGAAGCCAGATTCTCTGTTACGGGACCTCTCTCCTCTGCCTGTGTGTGTGCTGGGCCTAAATATATGCCAATGGACTGTTGCAGTGGTGGCTGACGTGAAGCCTCATTCTCTGCTATGACATGCAGACTGATTCTCTGCTGACATGAAGCCAGATTCTCTGTTACGGGACCTCTCTCCTCTGCCTGTGTGTGTGCTGGGCCTAAATATATGCCAATGGACTGTTGCAGTGGTGGCTGACGTGAAGCCTCATTCTCTGCTATGACATGCAGACTAATTCTCTGCTGACATGAAGACAGATTCTCTGTTACGGGACCTCCCTCCTCTGCCTGGGTGCTGGGCCTAAATATATGCCAATGGACTGTTGCAGTGGTGGCTGACGTGAAGCCTCATTCTCTGCTATGACATGCAGACTGATTCTCTGCTGACATGAAGCCAGATTCTCTGTTACGGGACCTCTCTCCTCTGCCTGTGTGTGTGCTGGGCCTAAATATATGCCAATGGACTGTTGCAGTGGTGGCTGACGTGAAGCCTCATTCTCTGCTATGACATGCAGACTGATTCTCTGCTGACATGAAGCCAGATTCTCTGTTACGGGACCTCTCTCCTCTGCCTGTGTGTGTGCTGGGCCTAAATATATGCCAATGGACTGTTGCAGTGGTGGCTGACGTGAAGCCTCATTCTCTGCTATGACATGCAGACTAATTCTCTGCTGACATGAAGACAGATTCTCTGTTACGGGACCTCCCTCCTCTGCCTGGGTGCTGGGCCTAAATATATGCCAATGGACTGTTGCAGTGGTGGCTGACGTGAAGCCTCATTCTCTGCTATGACATGCAGACTAATTCTCTGCTGACATGAAGACAGATTCTCTGTTACGGGACCTCTCTCCTCTGCCTGGGTGCCGGGGCCTAAATATCTGAGAATGGACTGTTCCAGTGGTGGGTGACGGGAAGCCAGATTCTCTGCTATGGAACCTCTCTCCAATTGATTTTGGTTAATTTTTATTTATTTAATTTTTATTTTAATTCATTTCCCTATCCACATTTGTTTGCAGGGGATTTACCTACATGTTGCTGCCTTTTGCAGCCCTCTAGCTCTTTCCTGGGCTGTTTTACAGCCTTTTTAGTGCCGAAAAGTTCGGGTCCCCATTGACTTCAATGGGGTTCGGGTTCGGGACGAAGTTCGGATCGGGTTCGGATCCCGAACCCGAACATTTCCGGGATGTTCGGCCGAACTTCTCGAACCCGAACATCCAGGTGTTCGCTCAACTCTACTAATTAAGATAAGTGATCTGTAATTACATTTTGATTGAATATGTTGCTATTCTCTAATTAAGGCATTTTGTGTGTGAAATGATATCCCCCCCCCAGCATATATAACATTGGATTGATATTTTTTGTTATAATTATCCTTGAAATGTCATCCTTTTTATTAAAGGGGTTTTCCGGGACTATTATACTGATGATATCCTCTGGATAGGTCATCAGTATCTGGTCAATGGGGGTCCACTTGGAACCCCTGCAAATCAGCTGTTTGAGAAGGCACCAACACACGCAATAGCGCCGTGGTCTTCTCATAGTGTTCCCTAGGCCATGTGACGTCACGTTCATCAGTCACATGGCCTAGGCGTAGCTCTGCCTCATTGAAGTAAATGTGTCTGAGCTGCGATACCAAGAACAGCTGCTATACAATGTGCTTAGTGAGCTGAGAGAAGGCCACGGAGCTGCTGCGAGTGCCACTGCCTTCTCAAATAGCTGATCGTCAGGGGTCCCAGGAGTCAGATCAGCACTCATCAGATACTTATGACCTATCCAGAGCACACAATAGGGGGGTATATATTTGTGTGCGGTATATTCAATGTTGGTACATATTTCTGTAACATAGTAACATAGTACATAAGGCTGAAAAAAGACATCTGTCCATCCAGTTCGGCCTGTCATCCTGCAAGTTGATCCAGAGGAAGGCAAAAAAAAAAAACTGAGGTAGAAGCCAATTATCCCCACTTAAGGGGGGAAAGATTCCTTCCGAACTCCAATCAGGCAATCAGAATAACTCTCTGGATCAACGACCCCTCTCTAGTAGCTATAGCCTGTAATATTATTACGCTCCAGAAATACATCCAGGCCCCTCTTGAATTCCTTTATTGTACTCACCATCACCACCTCCTCAGGCAGAGAGTTCCATAGTCTCACTGCTCTTACCGTAAAGAATCCTCTTCTATGTTTGTGTACAAACCTTCTATCCTCCAGACGCAGAGGATGTCCCCTCGTCACAGTCCTGGGGATAAATAGATGATGGGAGAGATCTCTGTACTGACCCCTGATATACACTCACCTAAAGAATTATTAGGAACACCTGTTCTATTTCTCATTAATGCGATTATCTAGTCAACCAATCACATGGCAGTTGCTCCAATGCATGTAGGGTTGTGGTCCTGGTCAAGACAATCTCCTGAACTCCAAACTGAATGTCAGGATGGGAAAGAAAGGTGATTTAAGCAATTTTGAGCGTGGCATGGTTGTTGGTGCCAGACGGGGCGGTCTGAGTATTTCACAATCTGCTCAGTTACTGGTATTTTCACGCACAACCATTTCTAGGGTTTACAAAGAATGGTGTGAAAAGGGAAAAACATCCAGTATGCGGCAGTCCTGTGGGCGAAAATGCCTTGTTGATGCTAGAGGTCAGAGGAGAATGGGCCGACTGATTCAAGCTGATAGAAGAGCAACGTTGACTGAAATAACCACTCGTTACAACCAAGGTATGCAGCAAAGCATTTGTGAAGCCAGAACACGCACAACCTTGAGGCGGATGGGCTAAAACATCAGAAGACCCCACCGGGTACCACTCATCTCCACTACAAATAGGAAAAAGAGGCTACAATTTGCACGAGCTCACCAAAATTGGACTGTTGAAGACTGGAAAAATGTTGCCTGGTCTGATGAGTCTCGATTTCTGTTGATGGTGGAGTCCGAATTTGGCGTAAACAGAATGAGAACATGTATCCATCATGCCTTGTTACCACTGTGCAGGCTGGTAGTGGTGGTGTAATGGTGTGGGGGGATGTTGTCTGGGCACACTTTAGGTCCCTTAGTGCCAATTGGCCATCGTTTAAATGCCACGGGCTACCTGAGCAGTTCTGAAGGCAAAATGGGGTCCAACACTGCATTAGTATGGTGTTCCTAATAATTCTTTAGGTGAGTGTATTTATACATAGTAATTAGATCTCCCCTCAGTCGTCTTTATTCTAAAGTGAATAACCCTAATGTTGATAATCTTTCAGGGTGCTGTAGTTGCCCCATTCCAGTTATTACTTTAGTTGCCCTCCTCTGTACCTTTTCCAGCTCTGCTATGTCTGCCTTGTTCACAGGAGCCCAGAACTGTACACAGTACTCTATGTGTGGTCTGACTAGTGACTTGTAAAGTGGTAGGACTATGTTCTCATCACGGGCATCTATGCCCCTTTTGATGCAACCCATTATCTTAATCTTATCATTATCTAATGTGTACGGTATATTCACTGCTGGTATAAATTAGTGTGTGCGGTATATACATTGCTAGCATATATTTATGTGTGCAGTATATTCAGTTGTCTACTTTCCCTTTTTACCTTAGATTTTTAATGAGATGGGGGGGTGCACCATTTCCATTTTCCCTCAGGTAGTAGAAAAGCTAGAATTGACCCTAATTGTATGTACTTTATTACCTATTGGCAGGTAGGTTGTACAAATGCAATCATACAGTATTTATCTATATGTTTTTTGAAATATGAAATTATTAAGAAATAACTGTATATTTTAGATTTTTATATCAATTCCGTGCTATACCGCATGCCCAACAATTTCTTTCCTTTTTTTTTTTATTATTTTGTAGTATACAGTGTACATGATGGAATGGGCTCCATTAGTGACCTGAAATGGCTAATGGACAAGTCAGACCGAGTGTATCAGCATAAAAGACCAACTTATCTATTCTACAGACTAAAACCTCTGAGAACACAATACCATGAACCTGCTGGTGATGAATTCTAGAGTTTTTACTATTGGATTTTCTTAATACAAGTCAGCTTTTGTGATTTTCGCAAAAGAAAAAGCACATGCTGTTACACTGACAAATGGACTATTTATTCCGAATACACATCATAGAGGCTACACAGAGCAAAGGTCTAGATACAGCCAGGTCCATAAATATTGGGACATCGACACAATTCTAACATTTTTGGCTCTATACACCACCACAATGGATTTGAAATGAAACGAACAAGATATGCTTTAACTGCAGACTGTCAGCTTTAATTTCAGGGTATCTACATCCAAATCAGGTGAACGGTGTAGGGATTACAACAGTTTGCATATGTGCCTCCTACTTATTAAGGAACCAAAAGTAATGGGACAATTAGCTTCTCAGCTGTTCCATGGCCAGGTGTGTGTTATTCCCTCATTATCCCAATTACAATGAGCAGATAAAAGGTCCAGGGTTCATTTCAAGTGTGCTATTTGCATTTGGAATCTGTTGCTGTCAACTCTCAAGATGAGATACAAAGAGCTGTCACTATCAGTCATCAGCCATCATTAGGCTGAAAAAACACAACAAACCCATCAGAGAGATAGCAAAAACATTAGGCGTTGTCAAAACAACTGTTTGGAACATTCTTAAAAAGAAGGAACGCATCGGTGAGCTCAGCAACACCAAAAGACCCGGAAGACCACGGAAAACAACTGTGGTGGATGACCGAAGAATTCTTTCCCTGCTGAAGAAAGCACCCTTCACAATAAGAAAGCCAGATAAAGAACACTCTCCAGGAAGTAGGTGTATGTGTGTCAAAGTCAACAATCAAGAGAAGACTTCACCAGAGTGAATATAGAGGGTTCACCACAAGATGTAAAACATTGGTGAGCCTCAAAAACAGGAAGGCCAGATTAGAGTTTGCCAAACGACATCTAAAAAAGCCTTCACAGTTATGGAACAACATCCTATGGACAGATGAGACCAAGATCAACTTGTAGCAGATTGATGGTAAGAGAAGAGTATGGAGAAGGAAAGGAACTGCTCATGATCCTAAGCATACCACCTCATCAGTGAAGCATGGTGGTGGTAGTGTCATGGCGTGGGCATGTATGGCTGACAATGGAACTGGTTCTCTTGTATTTATTGATGATGTGACTGCTGACAAAAGCAGCAGGATGAATTCTGAAGTGTTTCGGGCAATATTATCTAGTCATATTCAGCCAAATGATTCAGAACTCATTGGACGACGCCTCACAGTGCAGATGGACAATGACCCAAAGCATACTGCAAAAGCAACCAAATAGTTTTTTAGGGGAAAGAAGTGGAATGTTATGCAATGGCCAAGTCAATCACCTGACCTGAATAGGATTGAGCATGCATTTCACTTGCTGAAGACAAAACTGAAGGGAAAATGCCCCAAGAACAAGCAGGAACTGAAGACAGTTGCAGTAGAGGCCTGGCAGAGCATTACCAGGGATGAAACCCAGCGTCTGGTGATGTCTATGCGTTCCAGACTTCAGGCTGTAATTGACTGCAAAGGATTTGCAACCAAGTATTAATGATTATTCTGTCCAATTACTTTTGGTTCCTTAACAAGTGGGAGGCACATATGCAAACTGTTGTAATTCCTACACCGTTCACCTGATTTGGATGTAGATACCCTGAAATTAAAGCTGACAGTCTGCAGTTAAAGCATATCTTGTTCGTTTCATTTCAAACCCATTGTGGTGGTGTATAGAGCCTAAAATGTTAGAATTGTGTCGATGTCCAAATATTTATTGACCTGACTGTATAAAAAAGTCCTTGTCTTCACTCTGAACCCCCAGCTAGGCATGGTTCTTGTAGCAGGGTACTCCCTTGGCTTGCGTCCCTCCTTATAGCTTCTGATCAAGAGCAACTGCAGAAGAGCTAGCAATTAATGGCTTGGTAAAGCCAAAGGTCAGATGGAAGTGAGTGATTCCAGACAGCAGACAAGGTCATGGTCGCACCACTAAGCTCTACCATATAGAACCGCTAAGCCCTACCATGTACCGTCGCACTGCTGTGCCATCAAACATATATGCTCCCTGTTTTTTATCCTTTAAAGGGGTTTTTGGAGACTTTTTTACTGATGACTACAGATGAGCGAAGTTTTAAAAAATTTGATTTGGCAGCTTTGCCGAAGTTTCCCAAGAAATTCGATTTGTTACGATTTAATTAGTCACAAATCGCTATAAATCAGAAATATACCCAGGACACTCTGCCTTATGGTACGGCCACACATAGCCAGGCCACACAAAGCCATGCTACGGTGAAGAATCACATGGCCAATTAGCCTGCAGCTGCCTTTTATTTAATAATGAAGATCATTGTTGATGGCTGCGCGAAAACTTTAATGCACTTTTAAAAAGTTGCTGGCATGGGGTTTGGCTGGTTAGGTGGGGGCACAATATGCTGGCATACTCACCTCTCCAACCCCAGAGCTCCACTGTGCTACAGGTGGGAGCCCTTCTTCTGCCATCTGCTTTTCCTCCTTTTCCACATAATCTAATATCAATGAGAATATGTCATCAGGAACATCCAGCTCCTCCTCTCTCTGCATCTTGCTGACATTTCTAGGAGGTAAAGCCAGCAAAAGATAAGGATGGTCATCATTAAGAGCTGGCCCCCCTAGGAGGTGCAGAATGGATGGTATTGGTTGGCACACAGGTGCCGGAATAATAAAGTTAATAATAATAAACAATAATAATTGTTTTCAGCAACACTGTCCCTAACGCATGAGTGCTTGCCATGTCTCTCCCTGCTCTCAGCTAACAGGACAATGACAATGACTGGTGGGATGAGGATATTATAGGGCTGTGACATCACAGGGGATGGATATCTGTCATATGGCTGGCTGCACGGCATTATGGGTGATCTTGTGTTCCTGGGCTTGCCTCCTCTACACTTAGTTTCGCGTTGTAACACCTGCAGCTGCCATTTTAGGAAAACCTGATTCGTTACCATGAAGCATGAGGAAATTAGGATTTGTTCCTAAACTTCAGACCAAATCCTCTGGATAGTTCATCAGTATCTGACCCCAGCTGTTTGAGAAGGCATCGGCACTCGCCGTAGCAGGGTGGTCTTCTATCAACTCACCGTACATTTTATAGTGGCTGGGCTTGGTATCTCAGCTCAGCCCCTTGGCAGCACAACTCCCATTACTTACTGAAACAGACAAACAATAAATAAAGACACTTCCATGTGTGGATAAAATTGGCCGCAATGTTTATTTAAGGTTAGATAATTAATAAATAAAAAACAGAATAATTTATAATAAAATATATACCTTTTAATAAATAAATAGTTAAAACCAACATACCATACTGCAGTCATAAAACAAGTCCACCCAGCAAAAGCTGGATGACAACACCCCTACAACAAACATTGCGACTGAATGGGGGAGCGTGGTTGAGGCTTGGTATTATAGCTGTTCTGTGCCCCAACTGACACGAATCACCAGATAACCGGGTTTAAAAAGGGGAATCCTTCCCGCCATTGGAGATGATAACAAATCACAGCTGTCCGATTTTCCCTCTCTGGTCCAAACATCCCAAAAACAGTAATATGTAGAGGATACAGTCGGCGCTGCTGTAGGTGTGGGATTTAATCTGGTGCTGCACTGATTGAATGTGAGTAGCGGGGGTGCTCAGCATGAAAAACATGCAACAAAGGAGAGAAAAGAAAAAAGAATGCGGCACTCACCAAAAAATACTCTTTGTAGCTTTATTCACATTAAAAGGTCAGCGTCATGCGGGCCAAACAAAGCTAGGAGGCAACAGCCGTTTTGCTCTTGTTGGGCTTTTTCAAGCCGTCAGTGACTGAATCGGCGTGGTTCATAAATACTCCCACACCTTCGTCACTGATTAAATGAATGACACATGTATGAAAACTCCTTTCTGGAGTAAAATACGACCTCTATCACCACCCCATGTTAGGGGCTGGACAACTTTAATCCCTGCACATTTTAAAATGTTACTAGAGATAAATTGATTGAGCACGCACTCAGTACCTCCTAACTAGAAAAATATCTTTCTATACATGTATTTACACATGGAGCAGTGGCCGCATACAAAGTTACCTTTAAGGGGGCATTTTTCTAACCAATTTCGTTCTGGTGTTTGAAAATTACTCCTCACAATGACATCCCTAATTGTTTTACTTTTAAAGCTGACAATAGGAGTACATTGTGTTTTTTCTTTCAAGAGATTATCCTGTGCTGTAATGTGCCAATTTTTAAGAATAGCACTCCTGATGGTGTGTCACGGATGATGTTGCAGATAGCTGGAAGTTATGAATAAACGTCCGACTGGCTTGATCCCAAACTAAGGAGCATATAGGTGACCCCTATAAAATCCTAAGAGCTCACCCTGACTGCTAAGCACATACAAGGGTCTCAGAGGTAGACGATTGCATGCCTACGTACCTAGACTGTGTGACACCTGAAAAGCCTATAATAGTGAGGGGACACGACCACCGACTCCCTGCACTTCATACGGAGGGAGTCAGGGTCACCTAGAATCAATCCAGCAAGGAAACACAATACATGAAAGGACTTATCTGAACAAGCAGCAGCATAAGTCTACAGCAGTGAACACTTCAATCCAGGAAGTAGTATAAACTGCAAAGTGAGGCAGTATGGGAGGGAATATAAAGGAAAGAGGATTAGTCTAAATAGGTGACACCTGGGAGAAGGAAATGAGATGCGAAAGTGAAACCAAAACAAAGAACATCATGCAAAAGGTAGAAAAGGACGTCTGTCAGACCTTCTCACAGAAGTGGCGGTGACATGGTGACAGCCATAGGGGTGTAGTCAAATGTGAACACTGCTCTATCCTTATTAGCTTCAGACCTAGGGTTAACCTCTTGGGGGCTGGATGCATTTATATATGTTCTATCAATTATCTTGTCTGGATAGCCGCATTGCAAGAGACTGATGAACGGACGTCATATGTCTTAGGCTAAGCTACGAGAAGGCCGTGGTACTAGTGTGAGCGCTAGAGCCTTCTCAAACAACTGATCAGTAGGAGTCCCGGGGACCCCCAGGACCCCAACTGATCAGATACTGTTGACTTCTCCAGAGGATAGGTCATCAGTTAAATCTCAGAAAACCATTTTAAGCCCTTTAGCCAAAGAGTGGATTGAAAATCAGCACCTGGCAACCATGAAGAAGCATAGCAAAAAGAACAGAGCAAAGTCAAAGGACGAGAAACCTAGGTAGAAAGACAGTGAGTATCAGAAGAAACAGAAACATAGAATGTGTCGGCAGATAAGAACCATTTGGCCCATCTAGACTGCCCAATATACTGAATACTATGGATAGCCCCTGGCCCTATCTTATATGAAGGATGGCCTTATGCCTATCCCATGCATGCTTAAACTCATTCACTGTATTTGCAGCTACCACTTCTGCAGAAAGGCTATTCCATGCATCCACTACTCTCTTAGTAAAGTAATAGTTCCTGATATTACTTTTAAAGGATAACTGTCACACTTAGACCCTAATTTCAATTTCCATATATGTAGTTACTAATAACATGATATTCCAGAATCAGTTACTATTAGACTGACTTACCCCATATTTAATAAGATTCAGCCCTTAGCAACCAGTCTGCATAAAACTGCAATTTCACTATTCAGTTAAGATGGCTGCTACTGCCCTTACCCTGAGGCTAATCCCGCCTGCTCTCACTAGCCAGTAACAATAGCCCCCCAAAAGTGTCAGTAACCAGAGCCCTCCCCCTAAAGGGTTAATCTCCTGCAGCACAAAGGGGTCCTCTTACCACATTTACTTTCATTTATACACTGAGCAGACGGCAGATTTCCCTTCCCTGGTCTGTGCTGCTCCAACTCTGCATTCTCCAGCTCTGCTGAGTGAGGGAGCGTTTGCCAAGCGCAGGGACAGGGAGAAGTGCACACAGCCCAGGCACTGTTATCAGCTGCTGGGGAGGACCTGGCTTTAATCATTTACTTACACTCCCTGTCTGTCAGTAATATGACTAGTGTTGAGCGTGAATATTCGAATTGCAAACTTTTTTCTCGAATATCGTAACTTCGAGATTTCGCAAATATTTAGAATATAGTTCTATATATTCGCGAAATCGAATATTTTTTTTTTTTTTCTTTCCCACTTCCCTAAAGTTGTTCTTACCCGTCCTTAGGATTTCTGGCTTCCTGGCTGCTCCAGTCAGTGCCCGTTGCCGCTTCTGCCGACTTCCGTGCTCATGGAGCGTCCCCATCACAATGGGAACGTCTCCATATACTAGAATGTACTGTCGGATTTGAGAATTACGTTGAAATTGCAATTCGATTAATTCAAGTTATAATAATCAAATTGCGATTTCAACTTAGCACTGCTATATTCCATATTAGGCTAGAAATAACAAATATGGAATATAGCAGTACTAAGTTGAAATCGCCATGCGATTACTTTGAGTTATATTAATCGCATTGCAATTTCAACTTGATGCTGCTGCTGGGTCTCTCAAATGGAATGGGTCTAGAATTAACAAACTTAACTGATTTTGAATCTAGCAGTGCTAATTTTTAATCACAACTAAACCAGGTCCAAGTTGAAATTGCAATTCGATTATTATAACTTGAATTAATCGAATTGCGATTTCAACTTAGCACTGCTATATTCCATATTAGGCTAGAATTAACGAATATGGAATATAGCACTATATGTGTATTTTACGAATATTCGTAATATTGCTCTAACTTCGTCTTTTAGAATATTCGTAATATTCTAAAAGACGAAGTGAGAGCAATATTACGAATATTCTAAAAGACAAAGTTAGAGCAATATTACGAATATTCTAAAAGACGAAGTTAGAGCAATATTAAGAATATTTATAAAATTCACATATAAATTGTAATTTAGCTAATATACTGCTATAGTAATTTTTTTTAATAGTGTACATATTTTCCAAAGCTAAAGTTCAGAAGAGGCAAAAAAAAAAAAGCATTATAGTACTGTATTAGCTAAATTACAATCTATGTGTATTTTACAAAAATTCGTAATATTGCTCTAACTTCGTCTTTTAGAATATTACGAATATTCTAAAAGACGAAGTTAGAGAAATATATCGAATATTCGTAAAATACACATATTAGCCTAGCCATAGTCAATTAGTCATAGGAACGTTGCCTTATACTATCAAAAGAAAAATCGCAATACGAGATTAATTAAATCGCATATTATTCGCGATAAATGGAATAATTACGAATATTCGATTTCGACGAATATAACACGAATATTCAATCGAATATTCGCAAAATATCGCAAAATCGAATATGGCACCTCCCGCTCATCACTAAATGTGACCCTGCATGCAGCCTGCTTCTGCGTCCTCCGTCCTTCGGACCATGCCTAGCAGCCCTATTTTAAGCACAGGTAAAAGTAGGCAGTACAGGGAACAAAAATGTGGAATTAAGGGGTAATTGAATACACAGTGAAAAGTTGAAATAGGGCCACCAAGGAGATATTAATCACACAATCCAATACTCCAAAAAAAATAAAAAATACGACAGTTATACTTTAAACCTTTGCCCCTCTAATTTAAAACGATGTCCTCTTGTAGCAGTTTTTCTTCTTTTATATATTCTCTCCTCTTTTACCTTGTTGATTCCCTTTATGTATTTAAAAGTTTCTATCATATCCCCTCTGTCTAGTCTTTCTTCCAAGCTATACATGTTAAGGTCCTTTAATCTTTCCTGGTAAGTTTTATCCTGCAATCCATGTACTAGTTTAGTAGCTCTTCTCTGAACTCTCTCCAAAGTATCAATATCCTTCTGGAGATATGGTCTCCAGTACCGAGCACAATACTCCAAATGAGGTCTCACTAGTGCTCTGTAGAGCGGCATGAGCACCTCCCTCTTTCTACTCCTAATGCCTCTCCCTATACACCCAAGCATTCTGCTAGCATTTCCTGCTGCTCTATGACATTGTCTGCCTACCTTTAAGTCTTCTGAAATAATGACCCCTAAATCCCTTTCCTCAGATACTGAGGTTAGGACTGTATCACTGATTGTATATTCTGCTCTTGGGTGCATTATCTTGCACTTATCAACATTAAATTTTAGTTGCCAGATTTTTGACCATTTCTCTAGTTTTCCTAAATCCTTTTGCATTTAGTGTATCCCTCCAGGAACATCAAACCTGTTACAAATCTTTGTGTCATCACCTTACCATCGAGAAGACACACCTTACCATCAAATGGCCGACTTTCAGACTCCATATGCATTTACCACTATACATTTTTAGGATATACACATATATTCTACAGCACACAAGAACTCTTATTACACAAATGGGCATATGTTTTGGGGTCTTCTCTACTGCCTGTACATTACTGTAAATTACCATACCAGACGACTGACATAACAATGGAAGACATTTTGATGAGAAAATAGCAGACATTTCTGAATGTCCTTATATTGAGAACATGGGTTTGGATAATTCTTATGAAGCTATAGTATTCATCTGGTATAATGGTGGGTTTATGCTGCCTGATTATCGGGCAGATTATTGGGAAGGAACACTACCATGAACTCTCGTTCCCAATAATCTTTCCGTTTAAAGGTGCTGCAGATCACCGTATGAACCAGCAAAATGCTCGATCATTGAGTGAATTTATATTTCATGCAGACACCTCAACCATGTTGCGTGAACAGAGGTCTGCTGCCCAGAAACAATAAATCTGTATGATGATGAGCAATGGCAATAGCAATTACTCTTCTCCATACAGTGGAGGTGATTGCTACATGTAAATGCTGCTCTTCATCTCCACTCACGAGCAGCCAGTTATCGGGAAGGAACGGTTCCTTCTCGATTAGGGTAAGACCACATAGTCAGGCTTCTGAATGCAGTTTTGGAAGCCAAAATCAGTAGTGGACCATAAAAGGAGAGAAAGTATAAAGGACAGATACGACTTCTCCTCTTTTTTGAATTCACCCCTGGTTTTGGCTTTCAAAACTGCCTCAGGAAACCTAAGTGTGTGGTAGTACCCTAATTGTCTGCTCGTCGGTACAGTGTAAATGCGCCTTAAGAGTTATAGTCAACCAAGTCTGTGCATCGCTGCTCTAGCCTTCTGCAATGTCAAAGATACGTCAAAACCATGAAGTTCATCGACATTACCGTAAGTGATATCTTTACATACAATGAAAAATGATGACTAGAACTTTTCATAACTGTAGGTTTCTTTACATGAAACTTTTTTAGTGATGTTATCATTTGTTGAACATTGTCTACCTAATTGAGATCTGGTTATTCCACACCTCCTACTCTTGTTTATAGACTACTGTATAGCATTACTAATGCATTTGTCACCTTAAAAGTCTAAGGTAAGTGAATAGAATATCCTGTAATCTTTCTAGATATGCTGAAAATGTCAACCAGTTATCTCATGCCTTAAGGCAACCAAAGTATGATGGATGCCAAGCAGAGAACAAAATGAGTCCTATGGCTTGTCTAGTGCACAGCGCTTCATTAGATCTATTTCCCAGATCTATTTATTCGACCTGTCAGACTAGGTAAGACATTCTGGGCTTAATCGCGCTGACAGGGAGTGATGGGTCCTTCTATATATTGCTAATTATTCTTGTAATTTTAGAACATTGTAATAAACCACGGGCTGGCACAACTCTGTCAGCATGTTGGAATAAAATCTTCACAGCACTTGCAGTTCCTGTCTATTTGACAGTGTATTAATGTCACTCTTATCTTCTGCCATCCTTGGCCGTGTCCCTAGATACATGAAGGGATGTATATAACTTCTAAAGAAACTTTTTCCAAAAACTTTGTCAAAGTCGTCATTTTAAAGTCATACATTGTACAAAGTTGACTGCCATTACATTTCTGGGACCCTTCTGGCTGCATATAATGCAATTTCTCTACATGAGAAGTCCTGATAATGTTTCGCTCTTGAGCCACTTCCAAATATGATGGTTGATGGTGATCCACGTGGGGTGTTACAAGGCAAAAACCTATATGATTTAGGGGGAACAAGGTTTAATCAACCATATATTAGTAATTCAGTACTTGTTTCAAGGGCCAGTGAAGGGAGGACAAGTAATTGTTTAATAGCTACTAATATGGTTTTACCCAAGTAATTAAAAAGGACCCGTCGCCTCTACTGATGTGTCTGTTTTAGTAACTACTTGCATTCGTCATGTAATATGAGTTCTGGAGCATCTATGTTGGGCCATTCCTCTATTATTTCTTGCATCAGTTTCAAATAAAAGTCTAGCTAAGTCTTATCAGTTGGGGGTGTCCCTGGACAGTTTGCACTATCCAATAAAAGCTGCCATAGGAAGACTGTGCAAGGACAACCCCGAACTGGTAAAACCCAGCTAGACCTTCCTCTTTAAAACAATGTCATCCCTGGTGCCACTAGGCACAGTAATATTTAGAGCTGCCACGACACTGCATGGATACATGCAGTGTCGCTGTCTCCAAGTGAACACCCTAGGGTGTGTAGCAGGGGATCTGATCATTTTCATGAGAAAAAATAGCCACTGTGGAAGGAGTCTTAGTTAACTTTGAAACGCGTATGGTGATCAACAATCTCATGAAATAAAGTACAAGACAGGAACACTGAAGCGCTTCAAGTAATACACAGGGAGAAGGATCGATAACGCGATTTGTAAAGGAAATGCCGAAAAATAGACAATTCCAGTGAAACCTGACCTTGCGCTTAACTAATCACCTGCACAAGAATATCATCAGGAAATCTCTAGTACGGCACACCCACAAACAGCTAACGAAGATCTCTAAACCCGCAGACAAGTCTCCTGGAAGCCAGATTACTGCCTGCAACAACCGAGCTACACGTGGGACACCACGATAGACGAAGCATAACCGGCAAACTCAGCAGAACAGTGAGTAAACCAGCGCCGAGTGAATGTATATGCAGGCAGCGATATCTGAGGTACTATACCAAATATATAAAGCAATCTAACCAAGTAAATACAAGCGATTATACTGAGAATTCCATCTGACTATAGATTTTAACTCGAGTACGCCCCACCGCGATATTAGTTGGGGCAGTGAAGTTACCGGACGAATAACGCCATTTATACAGAACCACTTTATTGGGATTGTTATTCAAACACATCAGGGATCCACCAGGACTATACTTTTTATGATTTTATTAATACTTTTTATTTTTGGTATATTTTAATATATGTCTATATTTCTCTACATGTGTATTTTATGTGCCTTATTTTTCGCCCTATAAGACACACCTGATGATAAGACGCACCTAGGTTTTTGAGGAGGAAAATAAGAAAAAAATATTTTGAACCAAAAGGTGTGCTTTTGGTAGGTTTTAAACTAATGGTGGTCTGTGGATGACGCACTGTTATGGGGGATCTGTGGATGACGCACTGTTATGGGGGATCTGTGGATGATGCACTGTTATGGGGGATCTGTGGATGACGCACTGTTATGGGGGAGCTGTGGATGACGCACTGTTATGGGGAACTGTGGATAACACTGATGGGGGATCTGTGGTTGACACTGATGGGGGATCTGTGGATTACACTGATGGGGGATCTGTGGATTACACTGATGGGGGATCTGTGGATGACACTTATGGGGCTCTGTGGATGACATTTACCGGTATGTCATCCAAAGATCCCCATAAGTGTCATCCACAGATCCCCCATCAGATGCATCAGTGTGGAGGGAGGAGGCGGGGACACTCATGGCGGGGCCCAGTGCAGTAAATTCAATCTGATCTATATCTAAATGAATACGCACTGTTCGGCGCAGACCGGCATCTCCCTCGGTCATGCGCCGCCTGCTGCAGCTCCCTCAGTCATGCGCCGCCTGCCTGCTTATCTCACTTTATGAATGAACAGGGGGAAAAAAGTGCGTCTTATAAAGCGAAAAATACTGCAATTTTGTATACAATTTAGAATAAATATATTGCCTTTACAAAGTCTCCATGTGCAGCTGAGTGAAGGTGTGCCCTGCTACTTTTCTATTTTTACAATTACCTTCTAGAAGATCGGGTGAATTCTTCTTTGTAGGTGCACCCATTCCATATTTTAATCAGAAGGTGAGCCTTCTCTAATATCTATTTGTAAATGTAATAAAATGTGATCAAAAAGTCACAGACACTCCAAAGTGGTATAAAAAATTAATTACAGATAAATCCGCAAAAAAATTAGCCCCTAAACAGCTCATGGGGGTCAGAATATGGTGATGTAAAAAAAAAACATTTTTCTCAAAATTTAAATTTATTTTTACACTATTTAGACATAAAAAACCTATACATATGGGGTATCATTGCAATCCTACTGACCCAGAGAATGAAGGGCATGGGTCAGTTTTGCCATAAACAAAATGCCGTCGGAACAAAACCCGTACAACGGTGGAGGGATTGCGTTTTTTTTCCAATTACATCCCATTTGGAATTTTTTTCCCGCTTCCCACTACATTTTATACCATAATTAATGGTGGCATTAGAAAGTACAACTTGTCCCACAAAAAGAAAGCCCTCATACAGCTATGTGACCATAAATATAAAAAAGTTATGGCTCACGGAAAATAGGGAAGAAAAATGAAAACGAAAAAAAAAAAAAAAAAACTACGGTAGCTAAGGGGTTAAGGGCATTGCTGCGAAAATCTCCATACTATTAAAATATCCTACATAAAAGCGCTATGTAAGTGCACTGTGTCCGTGTGTGTGTGCCGATTTTTACACTGGGCATGCATGGTGCGGGGAGCTATAAGCACACAGCGCTCCACACGCCCCGCTGCACCGCCCACACCTGCTCGCAGGCCCACTGCTGTGCCCAGCTCCGCCGTGCCTCCTCCTCCCCCTCCGGCTTCTTCTGCAGTCGATTCACACCCAGGCCCTGCAACCGCCGCCTGCCACATCGTATCCTTCACTGGACACCCTTACACACCTGCGCACCAGGCAGAGAGTGTGCTGCAGCATTGCATCCTGGAGTTCATAGAACTCCCAAAGAGCCTGGGAGGACAAAGCTGGGAGCACTGGGGACCTCTGATTCTGGATCCCGGGTATCTGTCAGCCCAGGGGACACATGTTAGTCCCCGCAGGGGCCGCATCCTCCTCACTCCTATTTCACCCTAACCCCGCCCATCAAAGTCAGGAAATGGCCGCACAGTAGCAAATGAGGGAAGCTATCACAGGGAGGGAGCATTACAGACGTAAATTTTTTATTCAGTATTAAAACGCAAGAAAAACTATAAAAACAATACAAATGTGGTATTGTTGCAATTGTACTGACCCATAAAATGAAGACCACAAGTTAGTTTTACCGCATAGTGCACTCTGTAAAAACACAACCCATAAAAGTGTGGTGGAATTGCATTTTTTTCCAATTCTTTTGCTTGTTTGTAGACTATATTTTAAGATTTGGAGCATTGCAGAAAACATGGTTAGAACCCTCGTTTAGGGATCATACAAAAAATCTACCATGACACTATCACAAGGGGAGCTCCTAACTGATCACACCCAAGAATATATAAATTTTATGCAACCTGATCAATAATTAGCATTTGTAACAACAATTGTAGGGCCTGTTGTATTAAACTGATTATATATCACCAACTGAAATATAATACTTAGAATGGGGAAACTGCCATTTTTTTGTGCAGAAGTAGGAATTGTATCCCAAGCCTGGTGCCAGAGGTGGTCCAAAGGTCCATTTGCAACATTTCTGCAAGCTCCAGAAGAGATCTGGAAATAGGGGTCAATTGATTCTTACTAGTGTTGATCGAGCACCAAAGTACTCGGGTGTTCAGGTGCTCGGGTCAAACATCTCGAGATGGAAGTTAATGGGAGAACCCGAGCATTAAACCAGGCACCCCCTGCTCTGAAGAGGGGAGGTTGTCTGGTTCATAGGAAAAGGTGAGAAATAGTTCGAAACACCATCGAAATTGTTTGTGAAAAGCATGGTTAGGATGTCTGGATGCATCTTGGACTCCCAGATCGCTGCTGGCAACAATGTTGTCCAAGTAGTACGCCACTTTTACAGACTGACACTAATAGGCACAAAACCAAAGATGAAATGAAAAAAAGAAACTAAAACAAGGAATTACCAAATTAAAAACAAAAGAAGGAAAGTATATGGAAGAAGATAAAGAACTAGCTGACTGCCTCAATGAATACTTCTGTTCAGTTTTTACAAAGGAAAATGAAGGAAAAGGACCTCAGTTAGGAAAGAAGACTAATGAATCTTTTGATAAATGTGTCTTTACAGAGGAAGAGGTTCTAAGTCGGCTGTCTAAAATTAATACAAATAAGTCACAGGGGCCTGATGGGATACACCCAAAGCTATTAAAATAGCTTAGCGGTGAACTAGCAAAACCATTAACAGATTTTTTTAACCAATCACTGGCAACAGGCGTCGTCCTAGAAGATTGGAAATTGGCAAATGTTGTACCTATTCACAAGGAAGGTAGTAGAGAGGAATCGGGGGAAATTAATGGAAACCATACTTAAGGAGAGGATTGTGGAACATCTAAAATCCCATGGATTGAAAGATTAAAAACAGCATGGGTTTACTTCAGGGAGATCATGTCAAACTAATCTTATTGATTTTTTTGATTGGGTGACTAAAATAATAGATGGAGGAGGTGCAGTAGACATCGCTTATCTAGACTTTAGTAAGGCTTTTGATACTGTCCCTCATAGAAGGCTTATCAATAAAGTGCAGTCTTTGGGCTTGGACTCCCATATTGTTGAATGGATTAGGCAGTGGCTGAGGGACAGGCAACAGAGGGTTGTAGTCAATGGAGTATATTCAGACCAGAGTCTTGTTACCAGTGGGGTACCTCAGGGATCTGTTCTGGGACCCATATTGTTTAATATCTTTATCAGCGAAATTGCAGAAGGCCTCGATAGTAAGGTGTGTCTTTTTGCTGATGACACAAAGATTTGTAACAGGGTTGATGTTCCTGGAGGGATACACCAAATGGAAAAGGATTTAGGAAAACTAGAGGAATGGTCGAAAATCTGGCAACTAAAATTATATACAAGTACTTGGAGAGGGCTCACCTACTGCTCAGGCAATGAAAGGGTGCACCTACAAAAAGGATTCACCCAATCCTTTAAAAAATATTTCAAAAAAAGGTAAAAATAGTAGGGCACACCACCACTTGATGTCAAACGGATATTTATTATAACATATACTATCTAGAACATATAAAATACAATCAAATACGATAAAATTGTTAAAATGTAAATACTAAAATATAGTCATCAATACAAATCAAATGTAAGTAAATGGATTCGGCTACGGCCGCAAATTTCCTTATATGATGGTAGCTTCAATATATGTCTTTGAAGATTACAATTTCATCCTATAATTTCAATGCTGTTTAAAAAGTCACTTGTATCTATGTGTTTTAACACTGAGTTGTGGCAATGCCGCAGAAAAAAGAAGAAGACTTCTACCGGAGTGGTTTTACTCACTATTTTTAGATAATGCCGGCTTCCTTATCACTCGTGGCGTCCCACGTACAGTGAGAGTCTCTTATAGGCTGCGGCAGAAAAAAATGAAGTGTAGACTTGCGGGATCCTCGGTGATTGTGAATTGGTTGTATCGTCTCACAGGTCACCTGGCAGTATATGCCCTCTGCGTTGTTTGTTCACAGTGTGCAGGGTTAACTTTCACCAGGAAATAAAAGACTCAGCGTAAAGACGAATGTTCTTTTCCATAAAGTGCAACTTCACCGATCCCTTCTTTAAAGTGCTTATAGGTCTTCAAATCTGTATATCATGGGCTTCATTACCAAACGCGTTTCGGAGACTAAGGCTCCTTCTTCAGTGGTTAAGTTCCCATGAGAATGGCATGTCTTTATATACCTATACAGGTGCGGATTTAATTAATTGATTGGCTCCAGCCGTCTTGTAGGGAGTGACGTGAATTCTTTTTCAAAGTTCATGATGACAGACTTTTTCTTTGTTTCAGCCTTTATTTCTAATTTAAACTTATATAAAACTTATTTAAAAGGCATATTAAATCAATATATTGCATATGTTATAAATATATAAATATATCCAAATAAATTTAGAATAAAAATAAAAAGGTTAAGTTATAATTTACAACGACATAAATACTGCATTTTATAATATTTATATCATGTGAATCTGTTATCTTCATACACTTAACATTGCGGCCGTTTAAAGTATCGCAAACAGAGAACAAAAATAAGTACATCGACCGCCATGCGGTATGCGTGCGTTTTTTATTTATTATTTGCGGTAATATTCATACTGCGTTTTTACCATATTTATATTCTCTGTCCGTACTAATGCTATTACTATTTAATTGTACCCCACAGTTTCGCATTGATCACATGTGGTTATAAAAATATAAAAATATAAAAATATATATTTTTAAAAAAGATAATTTTAACTATGTTATACAAATTTTATATAAAATTATTTATACACTTTATATAGCAGCAATAAGGCTCGGAACGCGGGCATGGAGCAGGAAGCGTGATGGGAGGAGTTTCCACCAGGGGGAGGCCCGGAAATTTTAACGACTCACGGGTCTCTCCCTGGTGAGAACTCCCCCCAACTCGGACAAGTCACAGGAACCCATATATTTCTATTTCTGCGTTTAAACCTGCAGGGAGTAAGGTGTTAAACTCAAAGATATGTCTTGATTCAATTCTCGACATTCTTTTTATATGATCTCCGCCTCTCCAATCAATTTCTACTTTTTCAAGGGCTGAAAAAGTAAGACCCTTTGGGTCCTGGTTATGCACAGTTTTGAAGTGGTTTGACAGGGTATGTTTTTCGTATCCCTTTTTTATGTTCGAAATATGTTCCGCTATACGGACTCTAAGTTGTCTCTTAGTCCTCCCCACGTACTGTCTTTTGCAGGGGCATTGCATAATATAGATAACACTATTAGAGTTACAAGTGAGGAACTCTTTAATTGTATGTTCATGGGAATTTGTCATCGATTTTACTGTCAGTGTTCTCTTGGGAAATATGGTATTTTTGCAACCCATACATTTTCCGCACCGAAAGAAGCCAGTGGTATTTGTCCATTCCTGTATGGACAAACCTACTTTGTTTTTATTTCTTTTTGGAATTGTAGGCGCTACTATTAATGCTAGATTCGGTGCTTTAGTGAATGAAATTTGCGGAAACTGGGGAATTAAATGTCCTATCACCCTATCTTTATTTATAAAGTGCCAGTGCTTATTTATTATATACTTCACTTTTTTATGGTGGGTATTAAAAGGTAGAATTAATCTCATATTTCCATCTTTCTGTTCCGATTTAGTCTTTATGTCAAAGAAAGATTTTCGTTCTATTTGTCTGACTGTATTTATAGCTGTTTCTAGAATTTTCTCAGGATATTGTTTTTCTAGAAATTGATCTTTCAACCTTACTGCCTCTTCCTCAAAGTCCTCCAATTTTGAACAATTCCTCCTAATTCTTCTAAACTGCCCCATTGGTATATTAAGGAGCCATTGCGGTAGATGACAACTATTGTATAAGATATAACTGTTTTTTGAAGTTGGTTTACAGTATGTATTACAAACCAGTTTATTATCCTCTATTTTAATTTGAAGGTCTAAAAATTCAACTTTCACCTGGCTGATGTTTCCTACAAACCGTAAGTTACAGTCGTTTTTATTTATATCTTTCAAAAAGGCATCCAGCGATTCTTGGTCTCCCTTCCATATGAAGAGGACATCGTCTATATATCTTTTCCAGAGCACCAGGTTTGACCCCAGCTTGGGATTAATGTTTTTCCGTTCCCAATTAGCCATAAACAAATTGGCATAGCTGGGGGCAAACCTGGTGCCCATCGCAGTACCGCAAATTTGTAAATATATATCAGAATTAAACCAGAAATAATTATGATCTAAAATATATTGTGTAATTTTTTGTAAATATTGGATCTGTTCTATGGGTAATTGATTCATTTCTTGTAATTGGTATCCCATAGCTTCTATCCCCTGTTTATGATTAATCACAGTATATAGAGACTGTACATCTAATGTCCCTATAGTCCATTCAGGGTTATACTTTAATTTTTCTATTATTTGTATTATAGAAGTAGTATCTTTTATGTAGGATCCAATTGTTTTAACTGCTGGCTGTAGTAGTTTATCAATATAATGCGAGAGATTAGCTGTAAGTGAACCTATGCCAGAAATTATTGGCCGTCCTGGTGGATTTATCGGATCCTTATGCAGTTTGGGAATGCAATAAAAAACTGGCAGCCTACATGGGCTATTGGTAATGTAATGAAATTCTTGTTGAGATAAAATGCCAGCTTTTTGCCCTTCCTCGCATAAATTTAGTAGTTGTTTATAAAATTCTGCTGTTGGGTCGCTACGTAAACGTTTATATGTAGTTGTGTCTGACAATTGTCTGACACATTCTTTATTATAATTATCTACATCCCATACTACAATAGCTCCACCCTTATCGGCCGGACGTATTATTATTTTCTGGTCTTTTTGTAATTGTTTTATTGCCTGTATCTCTGCTTTAGATAAATTGTTTTCTCTATTATTTGTTTTAATTTTTCTGATGTCAAATTCTACTGCTTTTCTAAAGGCTATCATTTCCTCACTGATCTCTTGTCGTGGGTATTTTACAGATTTACTTTTTACGTCCGTATGTACATATTTCCTACCTTCTATTGGGTTTATTCCACTCATTACTGGATTTTTGATGAAGTATTTCTTTAGGCAAAGTTTCCTTATATATTTTTCTATGCCTATTAATGTATCAAACTTATTTAGTTGACTTGAAGGTGCAAATTTTAGGCCTTTATTAAGTAAGTGAATTTGTGACGGAGTAAGGATAAATGTACTCAGATTAACAATTGAATCTGAGTTATTTAATTGTAGTGATTGTTGTGTTTTCTTCTGTTTGAGTCCCCGACGTAATTTCCTTTTTCGTGTCTTTGTGATTGGTGTTGGTATCTCTGTGTATTCTGTGGTTCCTCGTGTCGTGTCCTCGATTGAGGAGTCTTGTATTGTTGGTGAGACCTGTGATAATAATGGTCCCGACTGATATTTCTGTGTCGTAAATTGTATCGGTGTGTTGGGGACTCTGTCTGTACTACATGTGACTGAGGTGATTGTCTTGGTGTTCTTTGTCGTGATCTTACTTTGTGATGAGGTGGAGTTTGGTCTAAAAAATGATTCTCTGTAAATACTTCATATCTATTAGAGGTCGGGATATTAAATTCTCCCTGATCTATATTCTGGGTCCCCTGCAATTCTATAGTCGATTTTGTATACTGACTATTAGTCTTTTTTTGGGGTTCTTTCCTTGGCTCCTTTTTCGCGTTCCGAATCTTCTTACTCTTTTTGGTAATTATGTCATATTCAATCTTATCAATATTTTTACAAACTCTTTCTTGCCATAATTTATATTCTTCATTTTTTGGTAAATTAACCATCACTATTTTTAATTCCTCTATTTGGGTTGTTAATTGCTCCAAAATCTGCGATCTTCTTTTTATGATCATTTCCATTAGCATAATAGATTGTGTTTGCAGGAAATTATTCCATTCTGTATCAAACTCAATATTAGATAGATCATATGCTGGGATTTTGGTCAATAACAATCCTGATGGTATTATCCCTTGTATAATATATTGTCTCAAGGCTCTAATTTCCCAGCGTTGTTTTAGCTGTTTTTGCAATAAATTTTCCAAATCTCTGAATATCATTATTTTTATCAAATGAAAAAGTTTCCACTTTTAAACGCTTATTTTCCATATGGCTCCAAATGTCCATTTTCTGAAACAGAGGGAGCTCACTCTCAATGGGTGAAAATATAGAGTTAATTCAAGTACTTGGAGAGGGCTCACCTACTGCTCAGGCAATGAAAGGGTGCACCTACAAAAAGGATTCACCCAATCCTTTAAAAAATATTTCAAAAAGAAGTAAAAATAGTAGGGCACACCACCACTTGATGTCAAACGGATATTTATTATAACATATACTATCTAGAACATATAAAATACAATCAAATACGATAAAATTGTTAAAATGTAAATACTAAAATATAGTCATCAATACAAATCAAATGTAAGTAAATGGATTCGGCTACGGCCGCAAATTTCCTTATATGATGGGGAGGACTAAGAGACAACTTAGAGTCCGTATAGCGGAACATATTTCGAACATAAAAAAGGGATACGAAAAACATACCCTGTCAAACCACTTCAAAACTGTGCATAACCAGGACCCAAAGGGTCTTACTTTTTCAGCCCTTGAAAAAGTAGAAATTGATTGGAGAGGCGGAGATCATATAAAAAGAATGTCGAGAATTGAATCAAGACATATCTTTGAGTTTAACACCTTACTCCCTGCAGGTTTAAACGCAGAAATAGAAATATATGGGTTCCTGTGACTTGTCCGAGTTGGGGGGAGTTCTCACCAGGGAGAGACCCGTGAGTCGTTAAAATTTCCGGGCCTCCCCCTGGTGGAAACTCCTCCCATCACGCTTCCTGCTCCATGCCCGCGTTCCGAGCCTTATTGCTGCTATATAAAGTGTATAAATAATTTTATATAAAATTTGTATAACATAGTTAAAATTATCTTTTTTAAAAATATATATTTTTATATTTTTATATTTTTATAACCACATGTGATCAATGCGAAACTGTGGGGTACAATTAAATAGTAATAGCATTAGTACGGACAGAGAATATAAATATGGTAAAAACGCAGTATGAATATTACCGCAAATAATAAATAAAAAACGCACGCATACCGCATGGCGGTCGATGTACTTATTTTTGTTCTCTGTTTGCGATACTTTAAACGGCCGCAATGTTAAGTGTATGAAGATAACAGATTCACATGATATAAATATTATAAAATGCAGTATTTATGTCGTTGTAAATTATAACTTAACCTTTTTATTTTTATTCTAAATTTATTTGGATATATTTATATATTTATAACATATGCAATATATTGATTTAATATGCCTTTTAAATAAGTTTTATATAAGTTTAAATTAGAAATAAAGGCTGAAACAAAGAAAAAGTCTGTCATCATGAACTTTGAAAAAGAATTCACGTCACTCCCTACAAGACGGCTGGAGCCAATCAATTAATTAAATCCGCACCTGTATAGGTATATAAAGACATGCCATTCTCATGGGAACTTAACCACTGAAGAAGGAGCCTTAGTCTCCGAAACGCGTTTGGTAATGAAGCCCATGATATACAGATTTGAAGACCTATAAGCACTTTAAAGAAGGGATCGGTGAAGTTGCACTTTATGGAAAAGAACATTCGTCTTTACGCTGAGTCTTTTATTTCCTGGTGAAAGTTAACCCTGCACACTGTGAACAAACAACGCAGAGGGCATATACTGCCAGGTGACCTGTGAGACGATACAACCAATTCACAATCACCGAGGATCCCGCAAGTCTACACTTCATTTTTTTCTGCCGCAGCCTATAAGAGACTCTCACTGTACGTGGGACGCCACGAGTGATAAGGAAGCCGGCATTATCTAAAAATAGTGAGTAAAACCACTCCGGTAGAAGTCTTCTTCTTTTTTCTGCGGCATTGCCACAACTCAGTGTTAAAACACATAGATACAAGTGACTTTTTAAACAGCATTGAAATTATAGGATGAAATTGTAATCTTCAAAGACATATATTGAAGCTACCATCATATAAGGAAATTTGCGGCCGTAGCCGAATCCATTTACTTACATTTGATTTGTATTGATGACTATATTTTAGTATTTACATTTTAACAATTTTATCGTATTTGATTGTATTTTATATGTTCTAGATAGTATATGTTATAATAAATATCCGTTTGACATCAAGTGGTGGTGTGCCCTACTATTTTTACCTTTAACTAAAATTTAATGTTGATAAGTGCAAGATAATGCACCTGGGGCGTAAAAACCCAAGAGCAGAATATAAAATCAGTGATACAGTCCTAACCTCAGTATCTGAGGAAAGGGATTTAGGGGTCATTATTTCAGAAGACTTAAGGGTAGGCAGACAATGTCATAGAGCAGCAGGAAATGCTAGCAGAATGCTTGGGTGTATAGGGAGAGGCATTAGGAGTAGAAACAGGGAGGTGCTCATGCCGCTCTACAGAGCACTAGTGAGACCTCAGTTGGAGTATTGTGCTCAGTACTGGAGACCTTATCTCCAGAAGGATATTAATACTTTGGAGAGAGTTCAGAGAAGAGCTACTAAACTGGTACATGGATTGCAGGATAAAACTTACCAGGAAAGGTTAAAGGACCTTAACATGTACAGCTTGGACGAAAGACGAGACACAGGGGATATGATAGAAACTTTTAAATACATAAAGGGAATCAACAAGGTAAAAGAGGAGAGAATATATAAAAGAAGAAAAACTGCTACAAGAGGACATTGTTTTAAATTAGAGGGGCAAAGGTTTAAAGTATAACTGTCGTATTATTATTTTTTTTGGAGTATTGGATTGTGTGATTAATATCTCCTTGGTGGCCCTATTTCAACTTTTCACTGTGTATTCAATTACCCCTTAATTCCACATCTTTGTTCCCTGTACTGCCTACTTTTACCTGTGCTTAAAATAGGGCTGCTAGGCATGGTCCGAAGGACGGAGGACGCAGAATCAACAAGGTAAAAGAGGAGAGAATATTTAAAAGAAGAAAAACTGATACAAGAGGACATAGTTTACAATAAGAGGGGCAAAGGTTTAAAAGTAATATCAGGAAGTATTACTTTACTGAGAGAGTGGATGCATGGAATAGCCTTCCTGCAGAAGTGGTAGCTGCAAATACAGTGAAGGAGATTAAGCATGCATGGGATAGGCATAAGGCCATCCTTCATATAAGATAGGGCCAAGGGCTATCCATAGGATTCAGTATATTGGGCAGACTAGATGGGCCAAATGGTTCTTATCTGCCGACACATTGTATGTTTCTATGATTTTAGAAGAAAAATTGTTAGGAAACATTCTTTCCTGTATATTTACTTGTAGATAAAGTGCAAGTGCTGCCAAAAATTAAAAGAAAGAGGCACTCCGATACAACCTTTATATCACATAATGAAAAGCCGCATTCACATAATCATTGTGGTACAATTGTTCAGGTAGTGGAACTCCTACACTCATAAAGCCTATGCAGTAAGTGAAAGGGCTGCCAAAAATTACAAGGAACCTGCACTCCAATACAACCTTTATTACACCTAAAGGAGGGCATCATACACAGCCTTGAAAAATTATGATTGATAGCCTGCTGGTGAGCCTCAAAAACATTAGGAGAAAGGGCCTGCTGGTGACCCTCTAAAACATTAGGGGTGAGGGTCTGCTGCTGAGCTGACCCTCTAAAACATTAGGATTGAGGGTAACCTAATAAGCATGTTGATATGATGGAGGAGGATCAGAAAAGGAAGATTGACCCATATACCTTTTTTGTGGTGGAAGGGGTGCAAGGGAATACAGTGCATTCAATACACCATAAAAGCCACATTTAAAGTACCTTTATGTTCAGCCGCTTTCCTCTGGTGGAGTAGAGAAGTCAGGGGCAATCCAGGCCTTGTTCATTTTGATAAGAGTCAAAAAATTATGATTGATGGCCTGCTGGTGACCCTCAAAAACATTAGGAGCAAGGGCCTGCTGGTGACTCTCTAAAACATTACGGGCGAGGGTCTGCTGCTGAGTAGAGATGTCCCGAACTATTAACCGGCGAATAGTTCCCGGCGAACATAGCTTGTTCGCGTTCGCTGCTGCGGGCGAACATATGCGATGTTCGGTCCGCCTCCTATACGTCATCATTGAGCAAACTTTGACCCTGTACCTCACAGTCAGCAGACACATTCCAGCCAATCAGCAGCAGACCCTCCCTCCCAGAACCTCCCACCGCCTATCAAATAGCAAGAACAGCAGCCATCTTAGGGACAGCAGCCATCTTAGATAAATTCTGAAGCTGCAGTGTCACAAAGCTGTAATCGCAATGCGATTACAACTTAGAGCTGCTGGGTTCCTAATGGTTATATTGCTAGAATATAACGAAGATTGAGAATATAGTGCTATATTCATTGTCAATTCTAGCACTACAACCATTAGGAACTCAGATCTAAGTTGTAATCGCAATGTGAATAATGCAGGTTATATTAATCGCATTGCGAATTCAACTTAGAGCTGCTGGGTTCCTAATGGTTGTATTGCTAGAATTGACGAATATAACGAATATAGCACTATATTCTCAATCTTCGTTATATTCTAACAATACAACCATTAGGAACCCAGCAGCTCTAAGTTGAATTCGCAATGCGATTAATATAACCTGCATTAATCGCATTGCGATTACAACTTTCTCAAATCCGACAGTACATTCTAGCATGGAGCCGTTCCCATGGTGATGGGGACGCTCCATGAGCACGGAAGTCGGCAGAAGCTCTAAGTTGAAATCGCAATGCGATTAATTGAAGTTCTATAAATCGCATTGCGATTTCAACTTAGAACTTCTGCCGACTTCCGTGCTCATGGAGCGTCCCCATCACCATGGGAACGACTCCATGCTAGAATGTACTGTCGGATTTGAGAAAGTTGAAATCGCAATGCAATTAATTCAAGTTCTATAAATTGAATTGCGATTTCAACTTACCACACTCTGGGTCAACTATGTAATTTTCCATGGGAGTTTTGCCATGGATCCCCCTCCGGCATGCCACAGTCCAGGTGTTAGTCCCCTTGAAACAACTTTTCCATCACTATTGTGGCCACAAAGAGTACCTGTGGGTTTTCAAATTCACCCTCCTAATGAAGTCTATTGCTCGTTTGCGAACATTTGCGGAAATTTGCGTTCGCCGTTCGCAAACGGAAAATTTTATGTTCGCGACATCTCTACTGCTTAGCTGACTATCTAACCGGGCTTATTTTCACTTTAAAGTATAACTGTCATATATATATATATTTTTTGGAGTATTGGATTGTGGTGATTAATATCTCCTTGGTGGCCCTATTTCAACTTTTCACTGTGTATTCAATTGCCCCTTAATTCCACAGTTTTGTTCCCTGTACTGCCTACTTTTACCTGTGCTTAAAATCAGGTTGCTATGCAGGGTCCGTCTATGTGTTGAAGGACGGAGGACGCAGCGTGCAGGCTGAGAGCAAGGTCAGATTACAGACAGCCAGGGACTGTAAGTAAAAGATTAAAGCCAGGTCCTCCCCAGCAGCTGATAACAGTGCCTGGGCTGTGTGCACTTCTCCCTGTCCCTGCGCTTGGCAGACGCTCCCTCACTCAGCAGAGCTGGAGAATGCAGAGTTGAAGCAGCGCAGAGCAGAGAAGGGAGATCTGCTGTCTGCTCAGTGTATAAATGAAAGCAACATGTGGTAAGAGGACCCCTTTGTGCTGCAGGAGATTAACCCTTTAGGTGGAGGGCTCTGGTTACTGACACTTTTGGGGGGCTATTGTTACTGGCTAGTGAGGGCAGGCGGGATTAGCCTCAGGGTGAGGGTAGTGGCGGCCATCTTAACAGAATAGTGAAATTGCAGTTTTATGCAGACTGGTTTCTAAGGGCTGAATCTTATTGAATATGGGGTCAGTCAGTCTAATAGTAACTGATTCTGGAATATCATGTTATTAGTAACTACATATATGAAAATTGAAATTAGGTTCTAAGTGTGACAGTTATCCTTTAAGGACCAAGCCATTTTTTGCAAATCTGACCAGTGTCAATTTATGCATTAATAACTCTTAGATGCTGTTACCTATCATACTGATTTCGAGAAAGTTTTTTCGTGACACATTCTACTTCATGTTAGTGGTAAATTTTCACCGATACTTGCCTCATTTCCTTGTGAAAATTCCCAAATTTCATGAAAAATTGGAAAAGTTTTCATTTTTCTAACTTTGAAACTCTTTTCTTGTAAGAAAAATGAATATGCCAAATAAATTATGTATTGATTGTAAGAAAAATGAATATGCCAAATAAATTATATATTGATTCGCATATTCAATATGTCTACTTTATGTTGGCATCAAAAAGTTGACATGTTTTTACTTTTTGAAGCTGCTACAGGGCTTCAAAGTTGAGCAGCAATTTTCCAATTTTTCATGAAAATTTCATGATTTTTTCAGGTACCAGTTCAGTTTTGAAGTGAATTTGAGGGTCTTTATGAACCCATTATGAAAACTGCACCCCTCAACGTATTCAAAATTACATTCAGAAAGTTTGTTAACCCTTTAAGTGTTTCACAGGAATAGCTGCAAAGTGGAGGAGAAAATTCAAAATCTCCTTTTTTTACCATTAACATGTTCTTGTAGCCCCTTTTATATAATTTTGACAAGAGTTAATAGGAGAAAAAGCCTAATTTCTTTTGAGTCAGAAAATACCTCATATGTGGAGGTAGAGGGATCTGCGCTTGCGCCCCAAAATATGTTGGGGGGGACAAGCTGCAACACCCCTGGGGGGACACCTAACCTAAAGCTCTCCCTAAATGTTTATATGCCTGATGGCACTTTATGGGGTTCTCAGTCTGAATTGACCTGCGCTTAGCAGCGATAGCCGATACGGGGGGTTCACAGGACCCCCCTCGGCATTGTCACAGGGTGCCTGCTGAATGATTTCAGCAGGCACACCATTCCGATCACCGCCCGCCGTGCAGTGGTGATCGGAAATACACAGGACGTACCTGTATGCCCTGTGTCCTTAAGGACTCGGACATCAGGGCGTACAGGTACACCCTGGGTCTGTAAGAGGTTAAAATGACTTTTGGGTCTCTGACAAGTTTTTCAACTGAAAAAAAGAAAATTTCACTCCCTACACTATCTTTCCTTTCTTCAGCACAGCTCTCCCTGACTAACACTGAGCCGTACACGTGCCAGTAACCAACACGGCTTATGCATTAAAGTGAAGGGCAGTACTTACCTGCACGTTTATTGGCTGCGTTGAAGCCCCCCCATAAAGTGTAATAATGAATGATCAAAAAATCCTATGTACCCAAAAATGGTACCAATAAAAACCTCAACACTTTCTGCAAAAAACTAGCCCCTGCACAAGACGATCGGCAGAAAAATAAAAAACATATGGCGTTCAGAAAACCAATCCAGCACAATCTGCCTTCCAAAAACCGTATGGCATTCCTTTCCTTCTGTGCCCTGCCGTGTGCCCGTACAGCAGTTTACGACCACATGTGGGGTGTTTATGTAAACTGTGGAATCAGGGCAATAAATATTGAGTTTTGTTTGGCTGTTAACCCTCAATGTGTTAAAGATTTTTTTTTTATAAAATGGAAAATCTGCCAAAAATGTGAAATTTAGAAATTTCATCTCCATTTTCCTTTAATTCTTGTGGAACGCCTAAAGGGTTAACAACGTTTGTAAAATCAGTTTTGAGTAACTTGAGGGGTGTAGTTTCTACAATGGGTCATTTATGGGGGGTTTCCACTATGTAAGCCCCACAAAGTGACTTCAGACCTGAACTGGTCCTTAAAAAGTGGGTTTTGGAAATTTTCTTAAAAATTGTAAGAATTGCTTCTAAACTTCTAAGCCTTCTAAAGTCCTAAAAAAATAAAATGACATTTCCAAAATGATGCCAACATAAAGTAGACATATGGGGAATGTTAAGTAATAAATATTTTATTAGGTATGACTTTCTGTTTTAGCAGCAGAGAAAACGAAATTTAGAAAATTGTGAATTTTTCTAAATTTTTGGTAAATTTGGGATTTTTTCATGAATAAAGGTGAAATATATTGACTCAAATATATGACTATCATGAAGTACAATGTGTCACGAGAAAACAATCTCAGAATGGCATGGATAAGTAAAAGTGTTCCAAAGCTATTACCACATAAAGTGACACATGTCAGATTTGTAAATTTTGACCTGGACACTGGGGCATCAATGACCCTTGGTCATGAAAGGGTTAACAAGGTTCCAAGTAGAGCTTCAACATGCAACAAGAAGAAATGGGAGTGAGACAAAACATTTTTTGAGCATTCAATTTAATGAAAACAACGAATAAACTGAAACAGGCTGTTTTTCAACTGATCAAAAGTTTAGGACCACATGCCTTTAAAAGGCCAAATCTTTGCAAATATGTGGATGTATTGTCATTTTCTGTCAGGTAGTCACACGTTGTGATGGCAAAGGCAAAAAAACTCTCCCTTTTTTAACATTGAGAAACAAACTGCATTTTTAAAATAATAAACTAACTTGCTCCCCCAACATGTTTGAAACATGAATCTTGATCAAGGGAACATCTTCATTCTGGGATATAGATTAAAGCCGCTGTGATTTCTAGGTCTCTTTATGCTGGTATCAATCTAAAGTAATATCTATAACATACATCATGTCAGTGTTCTTGGGCAAGTTATTAGCCTAGAGCATAAACAGAAAAATCTACACATGATTATATTGTTCTTATGGATTTTTATTGTAGCATATCATCACTCCAAGCAATATCTCACTATATTTGTATTTCTTGGTGGATATATACATGTCATTGTAAGCAAAAGCTCTGAAAATATCCATTGTAACGAAATGCCCTCTATGTAGATCTGAGACAGCAAGGCTCCGAGTTCTTAAGTGGTTTTGTAGCACCAGTCAATTTTACATTGAGCTACGCAATGGCTCCATGGCAACCTATCTGATAAATTCAGTCACCGACCTTTTACTTAATCTTATTGCCGGGCCAGTAAGCACAACGATTTTACATCAGATAGAAAGTCTGCCAACGATATGAAACGCAATGCAAAAATGTATTTTGGCCAAACCATACTAATGACCTCATGATCCACATAGTCACCTCAATGAATCAGTCATGTACTGTATATCAGGCATGCCCAGCTTTAAGAATACATGAAAATGTGATCTCCGCTCCCACACATCAACTTTTTGCACACATCAACCCAATGTTTGTTATAATGAGGGTTCTAAGTAAGGGATCTGAATTGTAGTACTTTGGTAAGAGACTTATTTTCCCTTATCTGATACTTGCTGTCATCTAAACCCACAGAGACTTTCATTAGCAGTAGTAATTCACAGAGTTTAACCCATTCCTCTTTTGCTTCTAAAATCTGCCACATTGAAGTTTTAGAAAAGTACATTTTAGAAGAGAGGGAATTTTTTGTTTACATAATTTATGAGACACTTTGCTTCTAATCACATCATCCATTTTGTGTACTGATCAATCTAAGTTCTCTTTACGTATCCTCCAAATTCCTAGCATGCATTGGTTGTAGTTGGGAGGCATGTCTTAAACTACTGAAAGATTGCACACCATCAGAAGCATGGCTTGATCCACACCCCCACAACTGATTGATCTGCCATCAATAGCATACACCCCTCAATGGTAGGAGTCTGACCTATGCAAGAGCTGGGGTCCCGACGGCCAGTCACAGCCACATTAGTGCTGGAGGGCTCTGCTGATACACGATACCAGTGATGGTGAGCAGATTACAACTTTGTTTACTGTTAGCCTATGTTCCTGAAGAACCGCCAAGAGTATCTGAGCACAGAAACGCATTGAACAGTCTAACATAATGTGAATTCTAAAGATTTGAGAATGAATAAGCTTACGCAGGCTAAGTGAATAAATATATTTACTAAGTAAATAACACAAACAAATCACATACTGAGTAATAAAAAGCAAATAGACATCACAAATATGCAACATACAATATGGGGTGGCACTCCGGTCACCATGTCGTAGCACATGGACAACACCCTTGGGCAGGGATGCTCAACCTGCGGCCCTCCAGCTGTTACAAAACTCCAACTCCTAGCATGTTCAGACAGCCTACATCTACTGTCCTAAGCAGGTCATGGTGGGAGTTGTAGTTTTACAACAGCTGGAGGGCCGCAGGTTGAGCATCCCTGCATTAGGATGTACAAGAAATAGGTCAAATCAATACTTACATCCTACCTAGAATGGAGTCTTCAATGGAGTGCCCTGAGGGAATGTGTGTCAGAGTTTAAACATTTTAGCCCCTCCTCCAGTGTGCAGCACACCTGTCACTGAGATCACTCAGGAATGTGGGTCTTATCAGGCCAATGGGGGATGGGTACTAGATTACAAAGAACCTCATTACAGAGAATGGTAATAATGAAAGGGAATTAAATGGACAGAACCAATCAGTACTTAAAAAAAACTTACAATACAAACAGCACATTTAGGGTCCGTTTACACGACAGATCTTGATAATGTCAAAATCTGCTGCGTTTACAGCGACAAAAACTGCTGCAGTTTCTGCTGTGGTTGTTAACTCATGGATAAGGTCCATTGGATGGAGCTAAGTGGATGCATGGAAGAGCCTTCCTGCAGAAGTGGTAGCTGCAAATACAGTTAAATAGTTAAAGCATGCATGGGATAGGCATAAGGCCATCCTTCATATAAGATAGGGCCAGGGCTATTCATAGTATTCAGTATATTGGGCAGACTAGATGGGCCAAATGGTTCTTATCTGCCGTCACATTCTATGTTTCTATGTTTCTAAGCTGCAAGTGGACAGCCACTGCCGCTTTCAGAAGCTACACTACACAAAGAAGGGACATGTCCCTTCTTGGCGAGGTTGTGGCTTTAAACCACTGGCCCACCTCAAATTGAAAACAATGGGTGGAAGACACCACATGGCTACCAGAGGAACATTGGTACAGTCCGCACCAAAAATCCACAATATACAATATTCAATATACAAAATAACTCAATTTGAACAGCCCCTTATACTTTAGGTAGGTAGCCTCTTGCATGCAGGATAGCAGATTTGCTTACCTATAGACAACCTGGAAGGTCACCCCTGTCAGCACGATTTGGGAGGAGTTGGGTTCTCTAGTCTATGACACAGTCTGTTACACATTAGAGTACAGTAACATTTTTTAGCAGATCTTACACAGTTTTGCAACCTCCACAGTTCTAACAGATTTACAAGCTGCAAATGTGGATAACAGTAATTGTCTCTCTGATTTATTCTTCCCAACACTGCACTTTTCCGTCAAGCTCAAGGATCCAGACATATGGGTGCAACTCTTCTTTTGCCGCTTTCACACTTTCCCTTACTCTTCTCCGTACTCACAATGCCACACTACAGATTTCAACTGTGTGATGCAGTTCTTAGCATTTCCTCGGTCTACCTCCAAAGTATGTCCAGGCTCCCAAAGCCTTACCTCTCCTGGACAATTTATCTTTTTAGACAAGTTATCTCCACAGTCTTTGTTGCATGCACCACCTCTAAACACTGCATTTGGAATGCTGCACAAAAATCTCTAAAAAAAGGTTTAGACTTCTCTCCACTCTGGCTGGTCTCTTATACAGGGCTGTTTTATGTTTGCTTACTCTCCCTGCTATGTCTCCCACTGTTCTCACTCTACTGCTCACTATGGGGAGGGCTTATAAATCCTGCCTAGTAAAGGTAACTACTGGCCTGTTAACTCCTTTTGCAGCATACATACAGGATGTGCACACTTGCCCCTCCTCTTCTTGCTTCCCCAGTGAATACATGCTAGACTAGGAGGATGTGATTAGTGGAGCTGGCCCTTGACACCCCAACCATATATCAGGTAAATCTTGTTACCCCTCTGGTTTTTGCCACCTGAGGCCTGATGTGGTACTATATAGGGCGGACAGCTCACTTTTTGGTATACTAATAAACTGCATTTGCTTTTCAGGCAATGATACAGTCTTAATTGTGCCTGCACTGCTGGAGGAAATGCAAAAGTTATGTGGAAGCACAGGCCTCTACATAACTTTAAGCCTTCCTTTAGTAGGATGTGTGACAATCTAAAATCCACGCAAGCTCCCTTGCTGGCGTAGATTTAAGTCCTTTTGTACACCAAAAACTGGCATAGGAAATGATGAATGAGATGAGCCTGCCAGCCCACCCTCTTCCCTGCCCACGCCACACCCTCTTTTTTAGACCTGTTGGGAAAGTGGCATGAGTGGAGAAAAGTCGCAGATTTTGTTGCCAAATGGCTTGCGACTAAATCTGTGACTGATATACACCACAAAAGTGGCGTATATCAATACATAAATGGGCTCCATACAACGTGATTGGCTATTTAGGAGTGTTGGGCGAGCATGCTCAGCCAAACACCATTTTGACTCGAGCATTGCGATGTTCGGCACATCGCGGTGTTCGGCCGAGTCTCTTCCCAGCACGTTTTTTGGCTGCTACCCAGCCAATAAACATGAGGGGAAGTACACACTGTAATGCCGTAGCCATGTTGGTTACTAGCATTACAGTGATTGGCTGGTCGGAACGCGTCATCAGGTGCTATATAGCACCCGATGACATGTGGTTCGGCTCAGTCTTAGTCAGGGAGAGCTGCAGCAGAAGGGACAGATAGTGTAGGGACTGGAATAGTTTTTTTTCCCGGCAGAGTTTACTGCTGAAAGGTGTTAGAGACCCAAAAGTTCTGTTAAGGACTATTGTTTAATCTGGCTGCAATATCATATATATTATTAGCGCAACCTGCGCTAAATTGCGTGCAATTGTTTGGCTGCTGCTGACAGTGACACAACCTCTGCTACATCTGTTGTGTTACATTTTCGCATCCTAAATATCTGTGACATTCAGCGCAATTGTTTGGCCGCTGGTGACAGCGACATAACCTGCGCTACATCTCCAGTATAATGTTTGCGCATCCAAAATATCTGTGACATTCAGTGTAATTTATTTGCCCATACACTTACAAAACCTGAGCTACTGTACGTGTGACATTCTTGCAAGCATATATACCATTTAATATGCTCAAGGTGAGCAGTAAGAGACGGGGAAGTAGCTGTGCTGCTGATGGTGCACGCAGAGGCCGTGGACCTGGGCGCGGTGAAACCATGTCTGCTGCCAGAGCACAAGAAACACACTCTTCCACGAGTGTGCTACATGTCCCAGTTTGCAGGGCGGCACAGGACACCACTCTCAAAGTCACACCATTACAACCAGGTGGTCAGTTGGATTGCAGCAGAGAATGCTTCCAGTCGGTTAAGCACCACCTTGTCTTCCACAAAGTCCAGTCTTAATCCTCACCCTGATCCTCCTTCCTCTTAACATGGAGAGTCTTGTCAAACAAATGATCCCACACTCGGATATTCCGAGGAGCTCTTTTCAGCGCCATTCCTTGATTTGGGCCTCTCGCCAAGCCCGCTTGAAGAGGGACATGAGGAGATCTTGTGCACTAATTCCCAAACACTTAAGCATCCACAGTCAGAAGAAGATGACAGTGGGGAATGGCAATTAGTGTTTCACAAGGTGGATTATGATGATGAGACAGAGTTGCCAATAAGTTAATGGCAGTTAGTGACTCAAGAGGTTGATGATGAGGATGAGGCACAGTTGTCAATAAGTGAGGTTCTTGTTAGGTCAACAAGTCAGAAGGATGACCAGAGTGAGGAAGTGGAAGAGGAGGTAGCGGACGATGAAATCACTGACCCAACCTGGGAAGGGTGCAAGCCGAGCGAGGACAGCAGCACAGAGGAGGAGGGATCTGCAGCACCGCAACAGGCCGGAAGAGGCAGTGGGGTGGCAAAAGGGAGAAGGCGAGTGACACCAAACAGGCCCACAACTGTTCCCCGGAGCACCCCCTTGTGGAAATCTCCCTTTGCCAAGGGGTAGGTGTTCCGCAGTCTGGCGCTTTTTTGAGGAAAGTGCGGACGATAAAAGAATGGTCATTTGCAACCTGTGCCATACTAAAATGAGCAGGGGCGTGAACACTAGCAACCTCACCAACACCAGCATGATCCGCCACATGGCATCAAAGCACCCTAATATGTGGGCCTAAGGCCTGGGTCCACAATCAGTGTCTGTGGGTCACACCACTGCCTCCTCTTCCCCTGTGTTACGTGCTGGCTAATCCCCTGTCCAAGACACAGGACCGGATGCCTCCTGCTTACACTTTCACAAGCACCAACAGCTAGCACATCCTCTTCTGTGTCCCAGCGCAGCATACAGATGTCCATACCCCAGGCCTTTGAACAAAAGAGCAAATACCCAGCCACCCACCAACAGGCCATAGCACTAAAGGCGCACCTTTCCAAATTGCTGGCCCTGGAAATGTTGCCATTTATGCTTGTCGACACTGAGGCTTTCCGCGCCTGATGGCGGCGGCCATCCCCCGTTACTCAGTCCCCGTCTTTCCTGGTGTGCCATCCCCGCCTTACACCAGCGTGTGTCCCATAACATCACCCGTGCCCTGACCAACGCAGTTATTGGGAAGGTCCACTTAACAACTGACACATGGACAAGTACTTTTGGCCAGGGACGCTACATTTCCCTGACGGCACACTGGGTGAACGTTGCGAAGGCTGGGAGCTAGTCATTCCCTGGGATGGCATAGGTGGCTTAGGTGCTACCGACACCGAGGATTGCGGGCCCTACTTCCATCAGGATTTCCGCCACCTCCTCCTCCACTTCCACCTCAGAATTGTCATCTTGCAGCACCAGTCAGCCATCAGTCAGTAGCTGGAAGCAGTGTAGCACTGCAGTGGGGAAACGGCAACAGGCCGAGCTGAAACTAATTAGCTTAGGTGACAAACAGCACACCGCCGCAGAGCTGTGGCAGGGTATAAGGTACCCGACTGAGCTGTGGCTCTCGCCACTAAACCTACAACCAGGCATGGTTGTGTCTGATAATAGCTGTAACTTGGTGGCGGCTTTTAAGCTTGGAAAGCTCACACACATACCATGCCTAGCCCATGTGTTCAACTTAGTGGTTCAGCGGTTTCTCAAAACCTACCCCAATTTGCCTGAGCTACTGGTGAAGGTGTGCCGTGTGTGTGCCTATTTCCGAAAGTCATCTACAGCTGCCGCCGGTCTGGCAACGCTGCAGCAGCGCTTGCAATTGTGAGCTCACTGACTATTGTGCGACATGAGTATGCGCTGGAACTCAACGTTCTGGAGTGTCCACCAGGAGAGATCTTGAAATAATTGGACGGTTCTACCACGGAAATCGATAGACCGCATGGATCTGGCCATTATACATTCTTTTAGCTGAAAATTATGCACACAGCAGATCACATCTCATGGCTGCGCAGCAGAGGACTTGGGGCGCAGTGCTCTGTGGGCTCGGTCTAGTTTAATAGTTTGCGGCTTCTGAGTTCCCAATATAGCGTTAAAGAGATCTGACAATATGTCCTGCAAGTTTTCATCCGCGTCAGACTCAGGCAGGCCTCTAATGCGAATATTGTTTCTTCGTCCTCTATTATCCAAATCTTCCAAATGACGAGTGTTTTCTCTAATAATTTGAGACTGAGAGGTTATGATAGATTGTAGGTGGGCGACACTTCTGCGTGTGTCGTCATGTTCTGTTTCTATGGAGTCCATGCGACCAGACAACTGTGTAAAATCTTGCCTGAGGGAGGATATTTCAGACTTGCAAGCACTTCTGACCTCTTCTATTAACACTTTGAAGTCTGCTTTGGTGGGTAGATGTTGCAGGGTCTGGTGGAGGAGTGCAGAGGTCTGTGTGGATAGTATGGATCCCTCTTCCCCTTCATCCATAGAATCTGATAAGTGATCCCAAGCAGCAGCGTCACTCTCAACTCCTGGCCGGTGATGAACCAGTTCAATAGGGTCACCAGGGGGCTCAGTCCATTCTCGGCGCCGTTGGGATGGTGTAGCCGCCTTTTTAGTTTCCTTAGGCGCTGCTTTTGATGGCATAATGGCAGTTTGATTGGCCACGTAGTCTGGCCTTATGGTCGCTTCGACAATGTCCTTTGCGGGGCACCCAGGGGACCTGGGGGGAAATACCCTCGTCGACAGGGATAGGGAGGTAAGTCCCTAGGAGCGCTCGCGTGTCTCGCTCCGTGGCGGGAGACCCTCTAGTGCTGCTGCAGGTCCGCACTCACCAAATGCAGAGGATGGAAGCAGGCCGCTGTAAGTGCTCTCGCAGGAGGTCGGCGGAGATAAGCGTCAAGCGTGGAGTTTGCCCTGCTGGGAACCTGGGAGCTGTTGGGGTGCTTGAGGTGTAGTTTCTTCCCCATGAGCTGCACTAAGGAAGCATATAAGTCTCCCTTATGAGTTCAGGTGGCGGAGCTCGGCTTTCACGCTGCTATTCCTGCAGGTGCCCAGGACACGCCTGACAGGTTGACTCTTATCAAAATGAACAAGGCCTGGATTGCCCCTGACTTCTGTACTCCACCAGAGGAAAGCGGCTGAACATAAAGGTACTTTAAATGTGGCTTTTATAGTGTATTGAATACACTGTATTCCCATGCACCCCTTCCACCACAAAAAAGGGTATATGGTTCAATCTTCCTTTTCTCATCCTCCTCCTCCTCCTCCATCATATCAACATGCTTATTAGGTTACCCTCAATCCTAATGTTTTAGAGGGTCAGCTCAGCAGCAGACCCTCACCCCTAATGTTTTAGAGGGTCACCAGCAGGCCCTCAACCATAATGTTTAAGAGGGTCACCAGCAGGCCCTTCGCCCATAATGTTTTAGATGGTCAGCTCAGCAGCAGTCCCTCGCCACTAATGTTTTAGAGGGTCACCAGCAGGCCAGCAATCATAATTTTTCAAGGCTGTGTATGATGCCCTCCTTTATGTGTAATAAAGGGTGTATTGGAGTGCCGCTTCCTTGTAATTTTTGGCAGACCTTTCACTTAGTGCATAGGCTTTATGAGTGTAGGAGTCCCACTACCTGAACAGGAAAGAATGTTTTCTAACTATTTTTCCTCTAAAATCGATTTTATCTTCGGTTTGGTGCGTATTATTGCCAGTCTGTAAAAGTGGCGTACTACTCGGACAACATTGTTCCCAGCAGCGACCTGGGAGTCCAAGATGCATCCAGACATCTTCCCCATGCTGTTCCCAAACCATTTAATTGGTCTTTCCATCAATTTCTGACCTTTTTTTATGAACCAAACACCCTCCCCTCTTCAGAGCAGGGGATGCCTGGTTCAATGCTCGGGTTCTCCTATTAACTTCCATTGTGCTCAGGGGCTCTGTAGAGCACCCGAGCATCTCAAAGTGTTCTACTCGAGCACTAGAGCACTTTGGTGCTCGATCAACACTATTATTTAGTAATCATAGTTTTAATGCATTCGGTATTTGGTATACATATATTGATACAGTATAGACTAAAGTATGAAGATGGTTGAACTGACTAAAAAAATGCCTCTGGACAAGGACAAGAATATCTCTGTACTTTGCTCCATTCAGCTTTCTCTCAACTCTGACCAGTCTCCCTGTCCCAGCTACTGAAATACACCTGCACAACAAGATGCCACCACCATGCTTTACTGTAGGGCTGGTATTTGGCAGATGATGAGCAGTGCCTGGTTTCCTCCAGGAATGATATAACAGAATTGAAGCCAAAAAGTTTAATCTCGATTTCAGTAGACCAGATAACCTTGTTTATCACAGTCTGAGAGTCTTTTAGGTGCTTATTTAAACTCCAGATGGGCTTTTATGTGTATTTTATTGAGGACAGGCTTCTTTGTGGCATAAAGCCCAGATTAGAAAAATTTTGCAGTGATGGTTGACCTCCTGGAAGTTTCATCCATCTGCACACATGATCTTTGGAACTTAGCCAGAGTGACCATTGGGTTCTTGGTCACCTCTTTTACCAATGCCCCTCTCCCCCTTTACTAAGTTTAGTGGGGCAGCCAGCCCTAGGTACAGTTCTGGTTGTTCCAAACTTTTTCAATTTTTTAGAATTATGGAGGTCACTGTTCTCTTGGGAACTTTCAATGCAGCAGAAATGTTTTGTACCCTTCTCCAGATCTGTGCCTCCTCACAATCCAGTCTCTGAGCTCTGCAGGCAGTTCTTTCCTCCTTATGACTTGTTCTTTGCTCTGATATGCATTATGAGCTGTGACACCTTCTATAGACAGGGATGAGTTTTTCCAAATCATACCCGATCAACGGAATTTACCACAGATGGACTCCAATGTGAAGAAACATCCAAAAATTTTAATTTTTCCTTTTTAATACATTTTGCAAAAATTCCAATTTTTTTGTAGGGGAATGGAGCAAAATCAAAGCATTAGGCCTCATGCACATGACCGTTATTTGGGTCCGCATCCGAGCCGCCGTTTTAATTGCTCGGATGCGGACCCATTCACTTCAATGGGGCCTCTAAGAGATGCGGACAGCACTCCGTGTGCTGTCCGCATCCGTGGCTCCGTTCCGCGGCTCCTTTAAAAAAATATAACATGTCCTATTCTTGTCCGCGCTTTATATAGGCAACACGGGCGGACCGCTAAAAACAGCACGGTCGTGTGCATGAGGCCTTACTCTAAATTTTAAAAATCCCATTCTACCCACTAATTACTTGATGTGACTTTCTACAAAGCCAAAAGGAGGAAATGCAATTTCAGCTGTGACTGATACACAATTTTGATCACACTGAAGCTCACAGTGGTCTGTCTGCAGTTTATCAATTAATTCGTACATTTCCTCCCTGCTGCAATTTGGATTTAATTTCCTATGACTGAGTTTACACAAATGAAAATGTGCAGGTGGCTGGAGATGTACGATAAATACCATGTTCTGGACAATATGTCATTTATCATGGAAATGTGAGACGTGGCCCTGGAAATGAGACATTTCGATAGAAAGAGTGTCGCTTCACCTGATGTTCTGTCATTTCGAGAGGAGGGGAGGTTAAATAATTTACAATATGGAGATGTCATCTCGAATGTAGACATAATCTATTCATATTATTAGATACAATAGCTTTGCCTATCCTCCAGGCATCAACTGGAAAATCTGCTCTGTAATAATAGATTTCCAGAAATATCCAATCAAAGTGAAATAATTGGCGGTAAACGTAGCGGATTCTTGATGATCTATTCATGTTTATTTGAGCAGTTTTGAGGCAGGACCATTAATTATTCCCTTATTTTTTATCTTTGCATTGGCAATGTGACTTTATTGCAGTCTATTCTAGTTCGTAATTGTTCAATCAACCTGTCAGAATTAGATTATTATGATGTTCATTGTGATTTTAACTCATTGCACTGGGAATTAAATACAGTATTTTCAGTGAGTCCGATATAAGACATGAAAATTAAAGGAATACTCAAGGCCAGGGCTGGCGTCAGCACCCGGCATACCTGGGCAAGTGCCGGGCCCACTGCTCCTGGGGGGTCCCAGTGCTCTCAGGGGGGTGCCGGGTCGGCTGCTATGAGCGCCTCCATCAATACAGATGGAAGCGCTCATTGCTGGAGTGCAGGGGAGATGGCGGTCCTTTCATTCACTAACCACATCTCATCTTCCTGCGCTCCTTCAATACTCCAGGCCCGGCCCGGCGGTGATGTCATGATGTCTGTATCACTGCTGCGCTGGGCCGGAGGAGAGAAGAAATGCAGGGAGATCATCTGTGGTTAGTGAATGAAAGGACTGCCGGATCCCCTGCACTCCAGCAATGATAAGTATGTGAGGGGGCCACTGGGAGGGGGTCATTACACTGTGAGGGGGCCAGGGTTATAATACTGTAGAAGGGGGCCACTGGGGGGGGGGGTCATTATACTGTGTGAGGGCCCCTTACACAGTATAATGACCCCAGTGCCCCCCCCCTGCACAGTATAATGACCACAAGTGCCCCCCATTTAGTATAATGATCCCCTGTGACCCCCCATACAGTATAATGACTGCCAGAGCCCTCATTCAGTAGAATGACTCCCAGTGACCCCCATACAGTAAAATGACCCCCAGTGCCCCCATTAAAGCACAATTTTTGGACGCTTGGTCTCCCAACAAGTCAATGTTTTTTTCCTCATAACAGCGTGGGTGTTTAAACATCATCTGCTCCTGTTTAAAGGACAATTTATAGAAGCTTTGTATTATAAAAAATCGAAACATGTTTTTGAACACGCTGTTTGTTAATGCTGTTGACTAGAGTTGAGCGGACACCTGGATGTTCGGGTTCGAGAAGTTAGGCCGAACTTCCCGGAAATGTTCGGGTTCGGGATCCGAACCCGATCCGAACTTTGTCCCGAACCCGAACCCCATTGAAGTCAATGGGGACCCAAACTTTTCGGCACTAAAAAGGCTGTAAAACAGCCCAGGAAAGGGCTAGAGGGCTGCAAAAAGGCAGCAACATGTAGGTAAATCCCCTGCAAACAAATGTGGATAGGGAAATGAATTAAAATAAAAATAAAATAAATAAAAATTAACCAATATCAATTGGAGAGAGGTCCCATAGCAGAGAATCTGGCTTCACGTCACCCACCACTGGAACAGTCCATTCTCAGATATTTAGGCCCCGGCACCCAGGCAGAGGAGAGAGGTCCCGTAACAGAGAATCTGGCTTCATGTCAGCAGAGAATCAGTCTGCATGTCATAGCAGAGAATAAGGCTTCACGTCACCCACCACTGCAATAGTCCATTGTCATATATTTAGGCCCAGCACCCAGGCAGAGGAGAGAGGTCCCGTAACAGAGAATCTGGCTTCATGTCAGCAGAGAATCAGTCTGCATGTCATAGCAGAGAATCAGTCTTCACGTCAGCCACCACTGCAACAGTCCATTGTCATATATTTAGGCCCAGCACCCAGGCAGAGGAGAGAGGTCCCGTAACAGAGAATCTGGCTTCATGTCAGCAGAGAATCAGTCTGCATGTCATAGCAGAGAATCAGGCTTCACGTCACCCAACATTGGAACAGTCCATTGGCATATATTTAGGCCCAGCACCCAGGCAGAGGAGAGAGGTCCCGTAAAAGAGAATCTGGCTTCATGTCAGCAGAGAATCAGTCTGCATGTCATAGCAGAGAATCAGGCTTCACGTCAGCCACCACTGCAACAGTCCATTGTCATATATTTAGGCCCAGCACCCAGGCAGAGGAGAGAGGTCCCGTAACAGAGAATCTGGCTTCATGTCAGCAGAGAATCAGTCTGCATGTCATAGCAGAGAATCAGTCTTCACGTCAGCCACCACTGCAACAGTCCATTGTCATATATTTAGGCCCAGCACCCAGGCAGAGGAGAGAGGTCCCGTAACAGAGAATCTGGCTTCATGTCAGCAGAGAATCAGTCTGCATGTCATAGCAGAGAATCAGGCTTCACGTCACCCAACATTGGAACAGTCCATTGGCATATATTTAGGCCCAGCACCCAGGCAGAGGAGAGAGGTCCCGTAAAAGAGAATCTGGCTTCATGTCAGCAGAGAATCAGTCTGCATGTCATAGCAGAGAATCAGGCTTCACGTCAGCCACCACTGCAACAGTCCATTGTCATATATTTAGGCCCAGCACCCAGGCAGAGGAGAGAGGTCCCGTAACAGAGAATCTGGCTTCATGTCAGCGGAGAATCAGTCTGCATGTCAAAGCAGAGAATCAGGCTTCACGTCAGCCACCACTGCAACAGTCCATTGTCAGATATTTAGGCCCAGCACCCAGGCAGAGGAGAGAGGTCCCGTAACAGAGAATCTGGCTTCATGTCAGCAGAGAATCAGTCTGCATGTCATAGCAGAGAATCAGGCTTCACGTCAGCCACCACTGCAACAGTCCATTGTCATATATTTAGGCCCAGCACCCAGGCAGAGGAGAGAGGCCCCGTAACAGAGAATCTGGCTTCATGTCAGCAGAGAATCAGTCTGCATGTCATAGCAGAGAATCAGGCTTCACGTCACCCAACATTGGAACAGTCCATTGGCATATATTTAGGCCCAGCACCCAGGCAGAGGAGAGAGGTCCCGTAAAAAAGAATCTGTCTTCATGTCAGCAGAGAATCAGTCTGCATGTCATAGCAGAGAATCAGGCTTCACGTCAGCCACCACTGCAACAGTCCATTGTCATATATTTAGGCCCAGCACCCAGGCAGAGGAGAGAGGTCCCGTAAAAGAGAATCTGACTTCATGTCAGCAGAGAATCAGTCTGCATGTCATAGCAGAGAATCAGGCTTCACGTCACCCAACATTGGAACAGTCCATTGGCATATATTTAGGCCCAGACACCCAGGCAGAGGAGAGAGGTCCCGTAACAGAGAATCTGGCTTCATGTCAGCAGAGAATTAGTCTGCATGTCATAGCAGAGAATCAGGCTTCACGTCAGCCACCACTGCAACAGTCCATTGGCATATATTTAGGCCCAGCACCCAGACAGAGGAGAGAGGTCCCGTAACAGAGAATCTGTCTTCATGTCAGCAGAGAATTAGTCTGCATGTCATAGCAGAGAATCAGGCTTCACGTCAGCCACCACTGCTACAGTCCATTGGCATATATTTAGGCCCAGCACCCAGGCAGAGGAGAGAGGTCCCGTAACAGAGAATCTGGCTTCATGTCAGCAGAGAATCAGTCTGCATGTCATAGCAGAGAATCAGGCTTCACGTCAGCCAACATTGGAACAGTCCATTGGCATATATTTAGGCCCCGGCAACCAGACAGAGGAGAGGTTCATTCAACTTTGGGTAGCCTAGCAATATAATGGTAAAATGAAAATAAAAATAGGATTGAATGAGGAAGTGCCCTGGAGTACAATAATATATGGTTAAGGGGAGGTAGTTAATGTCTAATCTGCACAAGGGATGGACAGGTCCTGTGGGATCCATGCCTGGTACATTTTTCTGAACGTCAGCTTGTCCACATTGGCTGTAGACAGGCGGCTGCGTTTGTCTGTAATGACGCCCCCTGCCGTGCTGAATACACGTTCAGACAAAACGCTGGCCGCCGGGCAGGCCAGCACCTCCAAGGCATAAAAGGCTAGCTCTGGCCACGTGGACAATTTAGAGACCCAGAAGTTGAATGGGGCCGAACCATCAGTCAGTACGTGGAGGGGTGTGCACACGTACTGTTCCACCATGTTAGTGAAATGTTGCCTCCTGCTAACACGCTGCGTATCAGGTGGTGGTGCAGTTAGCTGTGGCGTGTTGACAAAACTTTTCCACCTCTCTGCCATGCTAACCCTGCCCTCAGAGGAGCTGGCCGTGACACAGCTGCCTTGGCGACCTCTTGCTCCTCCTCTGCCTTGGCCTTGGGCTTCCACTTGTTCCCCTGTGACATTTGGGAATGCTCTCAGTAGCTTGTACTCGCGCATCTTCCTATCACGCTCCAGTGCAGGAAGTAAGGTGGGCACATTGTCTTTGTACCGTGGATCCAGCAGTGTGGCAACCCAGTAGTCCGCACACGTTAAAATGTGGGCAACTCTGCTGTCGTTGCGCAGGCACTGCAGCATGTAGTTGCTCATGTGTGCCAGGCTGCCCAGGGGTAAGGACAAGCTGTCCTCTGTGGGAGGCGTATCGTCATCGTCCTGCCTTTCCCCCCAGCCACGCACCAGTGATGGGCCCGAGCTGCGTTGGGTGCCACCCCGCTGTGACCATGCTTCATCCTCATCCTCCTCCACCTCCTCCTCATCCTCGTCCTCCTCGTCCTCCAGTAGTGGGCCCTGGCTGGCCACATTTGTACCTGGCCTCTGCTGTTGCCAAAAACCTCCCCCTGAGTCACTTCGAAGAGACTGGCCTGAAAGTGCTGAAAAATGACCCCTCTTCCTCCTCCTCCTGGGCCACCTCCTCTTCCATCATCGCCCTAAGTGTTTTCTCAAGGAGACATAGAAGTGGTATTGTAACGCTGATAACGGCGTCATTGCCACTGGCCATGTTGGTGGAGTACTCGAAACAGCGCAACAGGGCACACAGGTCTCGCATATGAGGCGGTGAGCGGGAAGGCCGAAGTTACGCTGTAGCGCAGACAGGCGAGCAGCGGCAGGATGTGAACGCCGGAAGCGCGAACAGACGGCCCGCACTTTATGCAGCAGCTCTGACATGTCGGGGTAGTTGTGAATGAACTTCTGCACCACCAAATTCAGCACATGCGCCAGGCAAGGGATGTGCGTCAAACCGGCTAGTCCCAGAGCTGCAATGAGATTTCGCCCATTATCGCACACCACCAGGCCGGGCTTGAGGCTCACCGGCAGCAACCACTCGTCGGTCTGTTGTTCTATACCACGCCACAACTCCTGTGCGGTGTGGGGCCTGTCCCCCAAACATATGAGTTTCAGAATGGCCTGCTGACGTTTACCCCGGGCTGTGCTGAAGTTGGTGGTGAAGGTGTGTGGCTGACTGGATGAGCAGGTGGAAGAAGAGGAGGAGGAAGCTGAGTAGGAGGAGGTGGCAACAGGAGGCAAAGAATGTTGCCCTGCGATCCTTGGCGGCGGAAGGATGTGCGCCAAACAGCTCTCCGCCTGGGGCCCAGCTGCCACTACCTTTACCCAGTGTGCAGTTAGGGAGATATAGCGTCCCTGGCCGTGCTTACTGGTCCACGTATCTGTGGTTAGGTGGACCTTGCTACAGATGGCGTTGCGCAGTGCACTCTTGATTTTATCGGATACTTGGAGAAGTAGTGGCGGCTGGGAACAACATACTGTGGGACAGCAAGCGACATGAGCTGTTTGAAGCTGTCTGTGTCCACCAGCCTAAATGACAGCATTTCATAGGCCAGTAGTTTAGAAATGCTGGCATTCAGGGCCAGGGATCGAGGGTGGCTTGGTGGGAATTTACGCTTTTTCTCAAATGTTTGTGAGATGGAGAGCTGAACGCTGCCGTGTGACATGGTTGAGATGCTTGGTGACGGAGGTGGTGGTGTTGGTGGTACATCCCCTGTTTGCTGGGTGGCAGGTGCCAACGTTCCTACAGAGGCGGAGGAAGAGGCCGAGGCGGCAGCAGCAGAGGAGGCCGAGGCGGCAGCAGCAGAAGAGGCCGAGGCGGCAGCAGCAGAAGAGGTAGCAGGGGGAGCCTGAGTGACTTCCTTGGTTTTAAGGTGTTTACTCCACTGCAGTTCATGCTTTGCATGCAGGTGCCTGGTCATGCAGGTTGTGCTAAGGTTCAGAACGTTAATGCCTCGCTTCAGGCTCTGATGGCACAGCATGCAAACCACTCGGGTCTTGTCGTCAGCACATTGTTTGAAGAAGTGCCATGCCAGGGAACTCCTTGAAGCTCGGTCCCAGATGGCGGCGGTCAGTAGCAGGCGGAGTCTCTTGGCGGCGGGTGTTCTGCTTTTGCCCACTGCTCCCTCTTTTGCTACGCTGTTGGCTCGGTCTCACCACTGCCACTTCCACCGAACTGTGAAAGTCAGTGGCACGACCTTCATTCCATGTGGGGTCTAGGACCTCATCGTCCCCTGCATCGTCTTCCACTCAGTCTTCCTCCCTGACCTCCTGTTCAGTCTGCACACTGCAGAAAGACGCAGCAGTTGGCACCTGTGTTTCGTCATCATCAGAGACGTGCTGAGGTGGTATTCCCATGTCCTCATCATCAGGAAACATAAGTGGTTGTGCGTCAGTGCATTCTATGTCTTCCACCGCTGGGGAAGGGCTAGGTGGATGCCCTTGGGAAACCCTGCCAGCGGAGGCTTCAAACAGCATAAGAGACTGCTGCATAACTTGAGGCTCAGACAGTTTCCCTGGTATGCATGGGGGTGATGTGACAGACTGATGGGCTTGGTTTTCAGGCGCCATCTGTGCGCTTTCTGCAGAAGACTGGGTGGGAGATAATGTGAACGTGCTGGATCCACTGTCGGCCACCCAATTGACTAATGCCTGTACCTGCTCAGGCCTTACCATCCTTAGAACAGCATTGGGCCCAACCATATATCGCTGTAAATTCTGGCGGCTACTGAGACCTGAGGTAGTTGGTACACTAAGACGTGTGAATGTGGCAGAACGGCCATGTCCTCTCCCAGCACCAGAGGGTCCACTAACACCACCACGACCATGTCCACGTCCGCGTCCCTTACTAGATGTTTTCCTCATTGTTATCGTTCACCACAACAACAAAAATATTATTTGGCCCAATATATTGAATTCAAATTCAGGCCTTTTTTTACAGACACCTAACACTATCTGGCTATCTATTTAGGTACCGTATTACACTAATACAGGCACAGCAGTAACCACAGATTTAGCTGAATATAAATTTGAGGCCTAGTATTTAGGCGCTGGGTGACAGGTATAGGTTTACTGACAGAATTCGACTTGGAAATGCACAGTAGCGTGTGTGTGTGAAGTTATTCAGAATGACCCTATGTGCACCTTGAATCTTATATACCTTTTTAGGGATAGATTTAAAATAGCTCTGATATAGCAGAAACCACTAAATTAGGAAATTGCTAAATTGGGAATTGTATTTCAACCCAGAACAAAAACTGTGCTTTGACGGACACTAAATAACTTGACCAGCCACAACAGTACAGCAGTAACGACAGATTTAGCTGGATATAAACTTGAGGCCTAGTATTTAGGCGCTGGGTGACAGGTATAGGTTTACTGACAGAATTAGACTTGGAAATGCACAGTAGCGTGTGTGTGAAGTTATTCAGAATGACCCTATGTGCACATTGAATCTTATATACCCTTTTAGGGATAGATTTAAAATAGCTCTGATACAGCAGAAACCACTAAATTAGGAAATTGCTAAATTGGGAATTGTATTTCAACCCAGAACAAAAACTGTGCTTTGACGGACACTAAATAACTTGACCAGCCACAACAGTACAGCAGTAACGACAGATTTAGCGGGATATAAATTTGAGGCCTAGTATTTAGGCGCTGGGTGACAGGTATAGGTTTAATGACAGAATTAGACTTGGAAATGCACAGTAGCATGTGTGTGAAGTTATTCAGAATGACCCTATGTGCACCTTGAATCTGATATACCCTTTTAGGGATAAATTTAAAGTAGGCCTGATACAGCAGAAACCACTAAATTAGGAAATTGCTAAATTGGGAATTGTTTTTCAACCCAGAACAAAAACTGTGCTTTGACGGACACTAAATAACTTGACCAGCCACACCAGTTACGACAGATTTAGCTGGATATAAACTTGAGGCCTAGTATTTAGGCACTGGGTGACAGGTATACGTTTACTGACAGAATTAGACTGGGATATGGCCAAAAAATAACCACACTATTGATGGTTAAATGCACTTGGTGTGACAGCTTGACCAACCACACTACTGAGGGTTAAATGCACTTGGTGAACGGCGCAGCTTGCCCCTGATGTAGTATATGGCCAAAAAATAAACAGACTATTGCTGGTTAAATGCACTTGGTGTGACAGCTTCACCCTGATGTAGTATATGGCCAGAAAAGAAACAGACTATTGCTGGTTAAATGCACTTGGTGTGACAGCTTCACCCTGATGTAGGATTTAGCCAAAAAACAACCACACCATTGAGGGTTAAATGCACTTGGTGACAGCTTGCCCCTCATGTAGTATATGGCCAAAAAATAAACAGACTATTGCTGGTTAAATGCACTTGGTGTGACAGCTTCACCCTGATGTAGGATTTAGCCAAAAAACAACCACACCATTGAGGGTTAAATGCACTTGGTGACAGCTTGCCCCTGATGTAGTATATGGCCAAAAAATAACCAGACTATTGCTGGTTAAATGCACTTGGTGTGACAGCTTCACCCTGATGTAGGATTTAGCCAAAAAACAACCACACCATTGAGGGTTAAATGCACTTGGTGGCAGCTTGTGCTGCGCACCACAAGACACAAAATGGCCGCCGATCACCCCAGAAAAAAGTGACTGAAAAACGCTCTGGGCAGCCTAAAAACAGTGAGCAATTCAATAGCAGCAGTTCAATCATCCACAGCTGCAGATCGATCTCTGAATGAAGTCCTTTGGAGGAGTTAATCACTGCCTAATCTCGCCCTAACGTCGCGGCTGCAACCTCTCCCTATGCTGATCAGAGCAGAGTGACGTGCGGCGCTACGTGACTCCAGCTTAAATAGAGGCTGGGTCACATGGTGCTCTGGCCAATCACAGCCATGCCAATAGTAGGCATGGCTGTGACGGCCTCTTGGGGCAAGTAGTATGATGCTTGTTGATTGGCTGCTTTGCAGCCTTTCAAAAAGCGCCAAGAAAGCAACGAACACCGAACCCGAACCCGGACTTTTACGAAAATGTCCGGGTTCGGGTCCGTGTCACGGACACCCCAAAATTCGGTACGTACCCGAACTATACAGTTCGGGTTCGCTCATCCCTACTGTTGACCATGCCTTTAGCCATAGCTATGTATGTCAGTGTCACTCTGATATTATTTGCTATTACTGTCATTGTGTTCAAGAGCTTATAGGGGGGAGAGAAAAAGCAAAAATTCATAAAAAATTAACAAAAAGCCAAAAAGAGATAACATATTTTCCTAAAAATTCTGAGTTCTAGGAGACTAGAGAGAGTGATATCCCAATTTAAGGGAAATTGGAGCAACTTTGGCTCGAGTAGAATCTATTCAGGTCCAAACCGAACTTTCAATTTTTTTTTAGCAAAACTGAAATTTTAAAAGGTTCGCTCATCACTTTTTAGGACCAATAAAAAAGGGACAGGGCTTGGACAAGAAAGTCAGTGAAAGGTAATATTTTTGGCTGTAGACTTCACTGCTTGTGACTGAGGTTTTTGCCTCCACAGTACTGAGATGGACTGTCCATCTGTTCTAGGACTGCCTCAGCATTGCAGAGAAATGTTAACATTTATTGCACCCCTTTGGTAAGTCAGCAAGATTTCACTGTATAGTTAGAGAGACACTTGGAGGAGACTTTTATCATTTCCACCCCCTATGCACATCCTTAGGTAAAAGCTTATGTTGTGATATATAACTGCGCCCATTTCTTGTCCTGTGCCACTCATTATCAACTCAGTAACAAAGAGACTATACTTTGTTTTAACCAAGTAGGACTGGTCATTTGTTCTCCATGCACCCCACTGCTTATCTAACACCAAAGGCCACCTCCAGGCAGGAGACCCCAAAATTCAGGATGTGCACCGAGAGGAAAAAGGGTTGTGCCCTTCCCATTAGTGCAGGTCTAGCATGGGAGAGCGATGGAGCAGGGTTAGTCACTGTGAGGACTACAACCACCCTAATTGCTGCAGCCCCCAATTCCATCCTCTCCACCGCTCCCCTGCAGGCTGGCACATTGCACATATAAATATGATACTCCATAACTTCAATAGATGTGTTTTTCCATCTATTTGTGATGGAGCTGAAGAAACACGGTTCACGGCATTTCAGCTAATTACATTATGCATGATGTGCTTGATTTGAAGGATTTATAGTAATGCTATTTGTTAATTTTAGATGTTCCTTGCTGTGAAATACATGCATTTTGTTACCTCTTCTTTTAGTATAAGTGACTGTAAGATTTTGTATTTAAATTACATTTCATTTTCCATCTGTTTCTAATTAGCGGGGGAGGGGGATTCATTTTATAGATCTGTATCATCTGGCACAAATCATGGATTTCTGTTTTCTAGTTCACAATATTAGAAAATAATCCAAATTAGATATGTTATAACATTGTTTAATTCTCTCTATATATGGAAATTGCATCTGTGATTTTAGGCGGTAGTCAACCTTCCAATGAATTTCTAATCTACGCCTAAGGCTACTTTCACACTTGTGGCAGGCAGTTCTGTTACCGGAACTGCCTGCCGGATCCGGCAATCCGGACACAAACGGATGCATTTGTGAGACAGATGCGGATCCATCTGACAAATTCATTGCAGTACCAGATCCGTCTCCCCGGTGTCATCCGGAAAAACGGATCCGGTATAATTTTTATTTTTTTGCATTTTTAAAAATCTGCGCATGCGCAGACCGGAAAGCCGGATACGTTTTTCTGGAACACTTAATGCCAGATCCGGCACTAATACACTTCAATGTAAATTAATGCTAGATACGGCATTCTGGCAAGTGATCAGTGTTTTTGGCCGGAGAGAAAACTGTAGCATGCTGCGGTATTTTCTCAGTCCAAAAACGTAAGAGGGACTGAACTGATGCATCCTGAACGGACTGCTCTCCATTCAGAATGCATTAGGATAAAACCGATCCGTTTTTTTTCCGGTATTGAGCTCCTGTGATGGAACTCAATACCGGAAAGCGCTAGTAAGAAAGTACCCTAACAGAAAGGAACTGAGAATACAAATTTCAATATCATCCATATTATTTAACAGGTTTTAAGTTATCCAGAAATTAGAAGGTCAAGTTGTAAGTTGAAGCTCCTGGGATCCATTGCAAAATGTGTAGAGAAGCCCCCACCAACCATGTGCCTTTATACAGATGTACCAGGGGTAACACACAAACTCTTAACTTACATTTCTTAACTCATCGCGTTATCTTGAAACAAAGGCCATTGAAAAGCAATTGAAGGTGTTTGCTTAACGCATTTAGTTTAGATAACACATCTCAGAAAGTGTGAGTGTTAACTCTACTACATCTGTAAGTGGCAGAGTAGTCATTGGCCTCCTCAGGATCAAGAGCCTAGGTATAACCTCTGACTCTACTCCCACTATAGCTATGCCCCCTGGGTCTACCTACATTTAGAATTTGGTTTATATAAACCATATTCAGTGTTCTATCATGCATTATTTTATTTTTTCATATAGCTATGGTAATCATATGTTTGTTTGTTTTTTGATCAGACGACACAGACCAATCTATAAATCAAATATTCATAGCGCTGGCTGTAGATCAGTATGCTCATCTTCTGCTGCTGTTTATACATAGATTTTTTTAGGAGGCAGTGGCCTGTCCACCCATGTAAAGTACCATGAAATGAGTGGCTTAAGAAAACCATCTACCAAGTTCATGGGAATGGTGACAGCAGAGGAAAATATGTGTGCTGAGTCTGACTTTGTGGAAGGCAGTACCTGTTGATCCCGATAATTATATTAGGCATGAGGATATGACCACATGTGTCACGAGGGTATCGAGAACCACGCCGGACTCCGTTATACCCGGGGTCAGGAAGTCGCAGCGGTTGGCTGCACGCTCTATTTAAGATAGGGCTGTTTTCCTTATGGTAGCTTTCTGGGTTTGCTTTGCAAACCCTTTTGGCTCACTCAGGGATCCGTAGCTCCTTCTCCTCAGCTGTTCCTTGTCCAGCACTCCCAAACCTCCTTATATTCCTCTCTCACACTTCTCTGGTTGCCAGAGATAGAGCTTCCTGCCTGGACATCTATCCTGACCCAGTGGAGCTGTGTTGCTGCGTTCTTTGACTGTTGATTCAGAACGCTACCCTCCGGATCCCTGTTGGACCTTTGTGGACAGTTGTTGTCGTCCACCTGGGTGTTTGTGTTTGTCTGTGTTTGTCTGTCCTCTCCCTGGTGTTTCCCTCTTAGTGCAGTGGTGAGGACTAGCGATCCCACCGGCCCGTTCACTATCTAGGGCTCATTTCAGGGAAAGCCAGGGTTTAGGCATGTGATCGCCGCACGGGTGAGGAACCCGTCTAGGGACGTCAGGGCAGTCAGGTGCCAGCCGCAAGAGGAGTAAGGGGTCACCACCTTTCCCTCTCCCTTAGGCAGGGCTTTCCCTGTTTTCCTCCCTGTGCGTGACACCGGTCATTACATTATCTTTTGTGTAGGTAAAAAAAAATAAAAAAATAAAAATATTTATATATATTTTTTTTTTTTACCTACTTAGAATCCAGTATGGATCAAATTGCTGCTCTGTCCAAACAATTTCATGGCCTGTCTTTGGAGGTGGTAGGATTGAAGGCGTCGGTCCTCCAGCAACAGCAGCAATTACAACTGACCGCAAGCCCAGCGGTTGCTACTGGTAACCAGGTTGTTGCGGAACCCAAGGTCCCTCTCCCTGACAGATTTTCTGGGGGAAGGGACAAGTTTTTGGCATTCCGTGAGGCCTGTAAGTTATATTTTAAACTGCGCCCTCACTCCTCTGGTAATGAAGATCAGCGGGTGGGGGTTGTTATTTCCCTGCTGCAGGGGGACCCGCAGTCCTGGGCGTTCTCTTTACCTACTGATTCCCAGGCTCTTCGGTCAGTGGATGAGTTTTTCGGGGCCTTGGGTCTCATATATGACGACCCTGACCGAGTAGCACTGGCTGAATCAAGATTACGGAGACTCTTACAAGGAGAACGGCCGGTAGAGGAGTATTGCTCTGAATTCCGTAGGTGGGCTACGGATACCCAATGGAACGACCCGGCTCTCAGGAGTCAGTTCTGCTCTGGGTTATCCGAAAGGGTTAAGGATGCGCTTGCATTATATGAGACCCCCTTTTCCCTTGATGCGGTTATGTCCCTTTCTATCCGTATAGAGAGACGCCTTAGGGACAGGTTGAAAGATCCGGAGAGATTGGTAACTCCTCTCAAGCAGCAGTTAGTCTGTACGGACTTAGACGAGCCTATGCAGCTAGGAGGAACTACTCGTCAGGTCCGTCCTCCTGAGGCTCGCCGTAGGCGTGGGGTTTGTTTTTTTTGTGGGGAGAGGGGTCATTTCATTAATGTCTGTCCTTCTTTCCTCAGAAACAAAAGACCATCAGAAAAACTACTAACCCCAGGCTGTGTGGAGGATGTCAGCCGGGGGGTATACGTCTCCTCCATACGTACATCGCAATTTGTGTTGCCAGCGGTTATTGTTTTTGGTGATAAGACGGAGACTATTTCTTTCTTTTTAGACAGTGGAGCAGGGGTTAATTTGATAGATGCCCATTTTGCCCGCACTTTGGGTTTGTCTCTCTGTACGTTACAGAGACCCATTCCCATATTCGCTATTGATTCTGCTCCCCTGTCTCAGAGAAACCTCACCCACATTGTTCATAATATACACCTTCGGGTAGGGGACCACCATAACGAGATGCTTTCAGGTTATGTTCTGGAGGGGCTTCCCACTCCGGTGGTGCTGGGTCTTCCCTGGTTGGTAGCGCACAATCCAGTAGTGGATTGGCAGGCCAGGGAGATATTGGAGTGGAGTGAGCAGTGCAGAGAAAATTGCTTAAATAGCAATTGCTTAGTCGCCTCCATAACTACTCTACCTACATTTATTTCGGATTTTGAGGATGTTTTTTCTGAAAAGGGTTGTCAGAAGTTACCACCTCATCGTCCTTATGATTGCCCGGTTAACCTTATTCCCGGCGCAAAATTACCCAAGACCAGGTTATATAATCTTTCAGGTCCAGAGAGACAAGCCATGAAAGATTATATCTCCGAGAGCTTGGCTAAGGGACACATCAGGCCCTCTTCTTCACCCGTGGCTGCAGGGTTTTTCTTCGTTAAAAAGAAAGATGGGGGCCTGCGTCCTTGCTTAGATTTTTGCGAATTAAATCGGATAACCATCCGAGACCCATACCCTCTTCCTCTCATTCCTGACCTGTTTAATCAGATTGCGGGTGCTAGGTGGTTCTCCAAACTTGATCTTAGGGGGGCCTACAATCTGATTCGTATTAAGGAGGGGGATGAGTGGAAGACAGCTTTTAACACCCCTGAGGGGCATTATGAAAATCTAGTTATGCCTTTCGGTCTGACCAATGCTCCTGCCGTCTTTCAACATTTCGTTAATGACATTTTTAGTCATCTAATCGGCAGGTTTGTGGTAATATACCTAGATGATATTTTAATTTATTCGTCTGATCTGAGAACACATGAGGAGCATGTCAGACAAGTACTGCAGGTCCTACGGACGAATGAATTATATGCTAAGATTGAAAAATGTGTCTTCGCCGTTCAGGAAATACAATTCCTGGGTTATTTTTTATCTGCTTCAGGTTTCCGTATGGATCCTAGGAAGGTCCAGGCAATTTTAGATTGGGATCTTCCTGAGATCCTCAAAGCACTACAACGGTTCTTGGGCTTCGCAAATTTCTATAGGAAATTAATTAAAAATTATTCACTTATTGTAAAACCGCTTACTGACATGACTAGGAAGGGGACTGATTTTTCTAAATGGTCTGACGCCGCTAAAGTTGCTTTTTCCTCTCTAAAAGAGAGGTTTACCTCAGCACCTGTACTAGTCCAACCTGATGTCTCTCAGCCTTTTATTGTTGAAGTCGATGCGTCAGAGGTGGGAGTGGGGGCGGTGCTGTCTCAGGGTCCGTCTCCTGGCAAAGGGCGTCCTTGTGCTTTCTTTTCGAAAAAACTATCTGCAGCAGAAAAGAACTACGATATTGGCAATAGGGAACTATTAGCTATTAAACTTGCGTTTGAGGAGTGGCGCCACTTCTTAGAGGGGGCAGTCCACCCCGTCACTGTGATTACGGACCACAAAAATCTCCTGTACCTCAAATCAGCTAAGCGTCTCACCCCTAGACAGGCTAGGTGGTCGCTATTTTTTACCAGGTTTAACTTTGTTATTACCTATCGTCCTGGGGCAAAGAACACCAAGGCTGATGCACTATCTCGTTGTTTCCCTGGAGGGGGTAATGTGAGTGATCCGGTGCCCATTCTACAAATAGAAGTGGTTGTCTCTGCGGTACACTCTGTTTTGGAGGGGAAGGTGTTAGAGGCCCAGGGGGACGCCCCGGTCTCTTGCCCCTCAGAGAAATTGTTTGTACCGTTGAACCTACGTTTCGAATTATTAAAGGAACATCATAATTCTGCACTTGCTGGGCACCCGGGTAGTAAAGCAACCTTGGAGCTATTGTCTCGTCGTTTTTGGTGGCCAAGGTTGCGTCAGGATGTATTGGATTTTGTGTCTTCTTGTTCTACCTGTGCGCGCGCAAAAGTTTCACATACACGTCCTGCAGGGTCTCTATTACCACTCGTCATTCCCAATAGACCGTGGACACATCTGTCAAGGGATTTTATCACTGACTTACCTTTGTCTGCGGGTAAAACAGTGATTTTGGTAGTAGTGGACAGGTTTAGCAAAATGGCACACTTTATTGCGTTACCCGCACTACCTAATGCTAAGACTCTTGCTCAGGTATTCGTCAGTGAAATCGTGAAGCTTCACGGGGTCCCCTCCGATGTTGTTTCGGATCGGGGTACCCAGTTTATTTCTAAATTTTGGAAAGCTTTTTGTTCCCGTTTGGGGGTACACTTGTCCTTTTCCTCAGCTTTCCATCCTCAGTCGAATGGACAGACTGAGCGAACCAACCAAAACCTTGAGACATATCTAAGATGTTTTGTGTCTGAAAACCAAGAGTTGTGGTCGTCATTTTTACCGTTAGCTGAGTTTGCCATAAATAATCGTCGTCAGGAATCCACTGGCAAGTCACCATTTCTTGGTGCATATGGTTTTCATCCCCAATTCTGTACTTTCAAAGAGGGGGGGGTCTTCTGGGGTTCCCGAAGAGGAACGTTTTTCGTCATCTCTTTCATCGGTATGGCAGAAGGTGCAAGCTAACTTGAAAAATATGGGAGGTAAATACAAATGCATGGCTGATAAGAGACGGTCGCCAGGTCCGGACCTAGGAGTGAATGACTATGTGTGGTTGTCTACTAGGAATATTAAATTGAAGGTTCCCTCTTGGAAACTGGGTCCTAGGTTTATTGGCCCTTACAAAATTGTAGCCATCATCAACCCCGTGGCTTTTCGCCTGGAGTTACCTCAGACTTTTAAAATTCATAATGTTTTTCATAAGTCGTTACTCAAAAAATATGTTCCACCTCTAGAACCATCACCGCTGCCACCCCCTCCTGTTGTCGTGGATGGTAATCTAGAATTTCAGATATCCAAAATTGTTAATTCTCGTCGGGTCCGCCGCTCTCTTCAATATCTGGTGCATTGGAGAGGTTACGGTCCCGAGGAAAGAATGTGGGTTCCTGCGTCTGAGGTAAACGCCGACAGGTTAGTTCGGGTTTTTCATGCCTCTCATCCTGAGAGACCTGGTCCTGAGTGTCCGGAGGCCCCTCGTAGAGAGGGGGGTACTGTCACGAGGGTATCGAGAACCACGCCGGACTCCGTTATACCCGGGGTCAGGAAGTCGCAGCGGTTGGCTGCACGCTCTATTTAAGATAGGGCTGTTTTCCTTATGGTAGCTTTCTGGGTTTGCTTTGCAAACCCTTTTGGCTCACTCAGGGATCCGTAGCTCCTTCTCCTCAGCTGTTCCTTGTCCAGCACTCCCAAACCTCCTTATATTCCTCTCTCACACTTCTCTGGTTGCCAGAGATAGAGCTTCCTGCCTGGACATCTATCCTGACCCACTGGAGCTGTGTTGCTGCGTTCTTTGACTGTTGATTCAGAACGCTACCCTCCGGATCCCTGTTGGACCTTTGTGGACAGTTGTTGTCGTCCACCTGGGTGTTTGTGTTTGTCTGTGTTTGTCTGTCCTCTCCCTGGTGTTTCCCTCTTAGTGCAGTGGTGAGGACTAGCGATCCCACCGGCCCGTTCACTCTCTAGGGCTCATTTCAGGGAAAGCCAGGGTTTAGGCACGTGATCGCCGCACGGGTGAGGAACCCGTCTAGGGACGTCAGGGCAGTCAGGTGCCAGCCGCAAGGTGAGTAAGGGGTCACCACCTTTCCCTCTCCCTTAGGCAGGGCTTTCCCTGTTTTCCTCCCTGTGCGTGACACCGGTCATTACACGTGTGACAAAAGGAGAACCGTGAGGTAAGCGGCAATAGAAAATCCTATGGCCAGTTCATAGAAAAGGTGACTGCAATGGGTAATGAGCATAATGACATGTACAGCGCTTGGTTGTTGTGGAGTTAATATGGAAAATTATTATCGTGGGGAACTAAATGGAGTTAACACAGCAGGCACACTCTGAGTAGTACTAGTAAAATTTCTCAACTGGCTGCAGTATTGTCCCCTGACAACTCCTCCCACATTGGCTGCAGTATTGTCTCCTGACTACCCATCACACTGGCTGCAGTATTGTCTCTATATTCTCACCTCTCTTGGACACTTGCAGTACACAGTGAGGCTGGAGTTGGTGGGACAGTAGAAGATAGAATGGAGTGGGTAAAAGGACGTCGCTGGTCACATGTTGCCGATGGTAATGTGGCTCTAGGCTACACAGGTAAAGTGCATAAGCACTTTTTTTTAGCCTAAATGCTGCTGTGTGAGTTAAGGTTTAGGACTAGTGTATTTTTAGGGTTAGTTAGGGGTTAGGGCTCAGTGTTAGGACCTAGGGTTAAGGTTTAGGGCTGGGGTTAGGGCTAAGGGCTGGGGTTACGTTCAGCCTAGATTACTGACTCCAGAGGGAGGACCTCCTTTAAACCAATCCATTCTTTTCTCAACCTTGAAGGGAGAGAGCCTCTCTTGCAGTTCTTCTATGCACCTGCACCACCCTAAGGCTACTTTCACACTAGTGGCACGGACCTCCGGCCGGCTGTTCCGTCGGGTGAACAGCCTGTTGGATCCATCCTGCCGCTAGTGAACGTGTGCCCCCGGACTGCTGCTCCCTCCCCTTTGACTTTAATGGGGGGCGGGGAGGATTTCCGGAGGAAGCACAGCAACGCACGGTGAGAGACTGATGGAATAAATGTCGGACATGTCGTAGTTTTATTCCGTCAGCCTCTCGCCATGCGCTGCCATGCCTCTGCCGAAACTCCGCCCCACCCCCATTATAGTCAATGAGGATGGAGCGGCAGTCCGGGGGCACACGTTCACTAGCGGCAGGACGGATCCGACAAGCTGTTCACCCGACGGAACAGCCTGCCGAAGGTCCGTGCCGCTAGTGTGAAAGTAGCCTAACTGGAGAACTACCCTATTGACAGTGCAGTTCTTTTACTCTTAGAAGGTTCAAGACCTGTAATTACATCATCACAGGTCTTTTAGCTTTCTTTCTAAGCCTCCAAACTAGCTTAATGATACAGGGTTTCCATCATCAGGGCAGGTATTGTTCAGCGGTTCGGGCCTGGGTATTGTGTTGACAGTGGGTTGGGCATTGACAAGGGGGTGCACCCTTTCTTCCCTCAGGGCACACGCTGATGTTGGAGCTGATAGTAGGTGGGGTGGGCTTGGTGTTATTAGTGTTGTATGGGAGCAAGGCAGGAGATGTAGGTGCAGTGGCTGGCAAATGGTAAAGAGAAAATATATGTTTCTCTTTACTAATGTCCTGAATTGGAGTTATTGTTTATGCAACAGTATCAAAACAGTTCCAAACAATTCACAGTGCAGATTATCCCTGATAGCTGGATATAAGCAAGGATGGTGGTTCTAGTACTCCTTCCCTCTTTTATCCTTGTACTGTTAAAGCACTGTGTATACTATTCCTGTATTTACTATTAACTTGCAGGATAACAGGCTGAGGCTACTTTCACACTTGCGGCAGTGTGGTCCACCGATTTGGATGTGACCATAAGCATTTGTGAAACGGATCCGGATGCGGATCCGTCACACAAATGCATTGCAAGAACGGATCCGTCTCTCCGCTTATCATGCGGACAGACGGATCCGTCTCATATTTTTCACATTTTTACAAGTCTGCGCATGTGCAGGCCGGAAGGACGGTTCCGGCATTCCGGTATTCCCATGGGGAAAAATGCCGCCATTCAGGCAAGTCTTCAGTTTTTTTCGCCGGAGATAAAACCGTAGCATGCTACGGTTTTATCTTTTGCCTGATCGGTCAAAACGACTGAACTTAAGACATCCTGATGCATCCTGAACGGATTACTCTCCATTCAGAATGCATGGGGATATGCCTGATCAGTTCTTTTCCCGTATAGAGCCCCTGTGTGACGGAACTTTATGCCGGAAAAGAAAAACGCTAGTGTGAAAGTACCCTGAACTGGATGGACAGATGTCTTTTTTGAGCCTTATAAACTATGCTACTATGTCACTGTGATATCACTGTGTTTATTGTCCTTGTCCTGTGACATCACTTGACTTATTATCCCTATAATGTGTCATCTCTGTTTTTATTATCTTGGTAGGTGACATGGCTATAAAAAAATCCCTGTAGTGTGATATCAGTGTGTTTATTATCTCTGTACTGAAGACAAAAAGGTAGCAAATAAAAACAGCGCGCTGCACCGGATAATTCAAGGTAGGTGTTATTGCATAAAAACATATAAAAACTAATTAAAAAAACTGTTACGTGTTTCATGCCATCTTCATCAGTCTGCTTCATCAAAGTAGGTACAAGATATACACGATGATGACCTGGAAGTGAATGGTATATAATTGGTTGTAATGTGTGAAACACTGATAAATACATGATGCAAAAACAGCATATAAAGGAAATTGAAAAATGATCCCAGCATTAGGACGGCTGTGCTAAAAATAAATGATTAAATGATTAAAACAAGCAAAGGGGAAATATGAGTATTGAATGACAGGAAGTGACATTGTAGTGGCTGGGTTTGGGGTGGCCCCAACGCTACTCTGGGTCCCGCGGACATCGTCGTGGTGTCACCATGTGTTGCTGCGCTCCGAAAGGGATCGTAAAGAGTGGTCCACCCCAATGGGAAATAAGTCCAGAAAGTAAGGGTCTGTAGTAAACCAGAGTGCTTCTGTACTGGAGGAATTCATGTGCAAAACAATACTGGCGAGGCATAGGGCGGGCTTTTCCAGTTTCCTGCCTGGCAGAAGAAGGGTTTGATGCTGATGAAAGTACTAAGCTAACTGTCCCTCTCTCTCTCTTCAGAAGGCTGGTACCATGGTCCAAGAATTGTGATCTAGGGTCTGTGACAGCGTATCCACGTCTCAGCATCGTCTTCTGGTCACTCAGTAGTCTGGCAGAGTCTCCTCTTCTAAGCACTGGTCCCTAACTGCAGCACACTAGGGGCTATGACTGCTCTTCTTATATACAGTTTTACTAGACTAGAACCTTCTAGTGGGAGGGGTGGAGTGGTGAATCTCGACACAAACAAATTCAATGTTACACTTTCCGTCTCGCATAGACTTACATTAGAGCTTCAATGATACTCAATGGCAATGACATAGCAGTTTTTCCAAACAAAAACAAGTTTCCAGACATAACGACATAGCTAAAACCAGACAATCAAAAGGTCGGTCTGTGTGGGTTTGGTGGTAAACAACGTCTTTTTTTCCCCTCCAAAACACGCTTCTTTAAACTCTATGGCATCTGTGGAAACTTACCAGCTTCTCATTCAAAGTCCTAACAGTCCCTCAGTGTCCATTAACCCTTTCCACAGAGCCTTGCAAATACAGCGATAATTAACAGGATATATATCACAACTATAGATGAGCGAATTTCATATTTTGAAATTCGTTCACACTTTGTTTGGTGGTAAAAGCAGAACTGCGTTATGTATTCCTTTACCACGGACCATAACGCAATTCTATGATGAAATGCATAACGGAATGCCTTTAGAGGCATTCCGTTATTCATTCCATCATAATAGAAGTCTATGGGTTGTAAAACGGATCTGTCCCGTTTCCGTTATGCAGGGAAGTATCATACTAGTGAGCGCCTCCAGAAGCGCTCACTACTATGAATGGGCCCCCTCTAGTATGCAAGAGAGAGAGGGTGGCGGTATAGAGAAGTGCTTACTTACCCCTCCGGCTCCGCTTCCTCCCTGGTCTCCTCAAGCATAACTGCTTACAGCGCACACTATGACCTGACACTGTACGCAGTCAGGTCACGTGACTGTGCAGCTCGGGCTGTTGGAGACCAGCAGGGCAGGCACTTACATCAGGACACCTTGGCGGACATGGAGAGCAGCGGAGCAGGAGAGGTAAGTTTTAATTATTTATTTTTAGTCTGATCTGAGGTCTGATGGGGGCCCTGAATGAGCCTATGGGGGGTGCCTGAATAAATAAATAACAAATGATATTAGGTGGGTCCTCCTGACTCTGGGGGTTTTGAGAAAGGACATATGGGGGGGGGGGGTCCTGTGCAATTGACATATGGGGGGCCTGCCTATCTTATACACTGGCACACATGGGGGGCACTATGGAGAGGGAGGAGCACTATGGGGACCCTATCTTATATATTGGCACACGTGGGGGACACTATGGAGAAGGGGGGAAAGGAGCACTATGGTGGCATCTTCTGGGGCCCTATCTTATATACTGGCAGACATGGGAGGCACTATGGAGGGAAGGAGAACTTTGGGGGCCCTATCTTATATACTAGCACATATGGGGGCACTATGGAAAAGGGGGAACACTATGGGGGCATCTACTGGGGACCCTATCTTATATACTGGCACACATGGGGGGCACTATGGAGAAGGGGGGAGAGGAGCACTATTGGGGTCATTATATAGGGGAATTATACTGGCACACATTATGGGGGCATTTTATACTGGCACATTGTCAGGCACCATGGGCATAAGGGGAGTCGCACTATTGGGACACAATATAGGAGTATTTTATACTGGGGCAAATTATAGGGCACTATGGGGACCTTGTCTCAACTGTGGGAACTAAAAGGATTTTTGGGCACACAGTAGGGGGCATTGGCACACATTTTTGGGGAACATTATGTTTACACTATTAGTGTCAGGGACACTGTTTCCTGGGCACAGTGTGCCAATAATTATTGAATGGTCAACTTGTATAGGGAGCCAGCAGACACAGTATTGGGGGTGGCAGGATGGGGTGTTCAGAAGGTGGGAGGATGATGGAAAAGTAGGACACTAAGATGTCTGTCAAACTCTGCAGAGAGAAGAGATGGCTGAAATAAATCATCATGGTGGTCTGGTCTGAAAGGAGAAGATGAGGACAGAGAACATCTACATCAAAGGAGACATCACTGGATGGAAGAGGTATGTGGACCTGTATTAGGCTACTTTCACATCTGCGTTAGTGATTCTGGCAGGCTGTTCCAGCAGAGAACAGCCTGCTGGAATTCACTGGATCCAGACAGAATGCCCGCCGGCCCCATTGACTATAATGGGGCCGCATGCTGCGGTTTGTGTTCCGCCGATTCATTACATTTTCTGCCGGATCAGGTGGCTGGAGCGTAGTGCCGCAGGTATAAAAGTAGCCTTACTCTGTTAAAGTATGCCTTACCCAGGTACTGTGGGATGCGAAAGTTTGGGCAACCTTGTTAATCATCATGATTTTCCTGTATAAATCGTTGGTTGTTACGATAAAAAATGTCAGTTAAACATATCATATAGGAGACACACACAGTGATATTTGAGAAGTGAAATGAAGTTTATTGGATTTACAGAAAGTGTGCTATAATTGTTTAAACAAAATTAGGCAGGTGCATAAATTTGGGCACTGTTGTCATTTTATTGATTCCAAAACCTTTAGAACTAATTATTGGAACTCAAATTGGCTTGGTAAGCTCAGTGACCCCTGACCTACATACACAGGTGAATCCAATTATGAGAAAGAGTTTTTAAGGGGGTCAATTGTAAGTTTCCCTCCTCTTTTAATTTTCTCTGAAGAGTAGCAACATGGGGGTCTCAAAACAACTCTCAAATGACCTGAAGACAAAGATTGTTCACCATCATGGTTTAGGGGAAGGATACAGAAAGCTGTCTCAGAGATTTCAGCTGTCTGTTTCCACATATTGAGGAAATGGAAGACCACAGGCTCAGTTCAAGTTAAGGCTCGAAGTGGCAGACCAAGAAAAATCTTGGATAGACAGAAGCGACGAATGGTGAGAACAGTCAGAGTCACCCCGCAGACCAACACCAAAGACCTACAACATCATCTTGCTGCAGATGGAGTCACTGTGCATCGTTCAACCATTCGGCGCACTTTACACAAGGAGATGCTGTATGCGAGAGTGATGCAGAGGAAGCCTTTTCTCCGCCCACAGCACAAAAAGTGCCGCTTGAGGTGGGCTAAAGCACATTTGGACAGGCCAGCTTCATTTTGGAATGAGGTGCCGTGGACTGATAAAACTAAAATTGAGTTATTTGGCCATAACAAGGGGCATTATGCATGGAGGAAAAAGAACACAGCATTCCAAGAAAAACACCTGCTACCTACAGTAAAATATGGTGGTGGTTCCATCATGCTGTGGGGCTGTGTGGCCAGTGCAGGGACTGGGAATCTTGTCAAAATTTAGGGACACATGGATTCCACTCAGTATCAGCAGATTCTGGAGACCAATGTCCAGGATTCAGTGACAAAGCTGAAGCAGCGCCGGGGCTGGATCTTTCAACAAGACAACGACCCTAAACACTGCTCAAAATCCACTAAGGCATTTATGCAGAGGAACAGGTACAACGTTCTGGAACAGCCATCTCAGTCCCCAGACATGAATATAATTGAAAATCTGGGGTGTGACTTAAAGAGAGCTGTCCATGCTCGGAAGCCACCAAACCTGAATGAACTAAAGATGTTTTGTAAAGAGGGATGGTCCAAAATATCTTCAACCAGAATCCAGACTCTCATTGGAACCTACAGGAAGCGTTTAGAGGCTGTCATTTCTGCAAAAGGAGGATCTACTAAATATTGATTTTATTTCTTTTTTGTGGTGCCCAAATATATGCACCTGCCTAATTTTGTTTAAACAATTATAGCACACTTTCTGTAAATCCAATAAACTTCATTTAACTTCTCAAATATCACTGTGTGTGTCTCCTATATGATATATTTAACTGTCATTTTTTATCGTAACAACCAACGATTTATACAGGAAAATCATGACGATTAACAAGGTTGCCCAAACTTTCGCATCCCACTGTACATTCTTTGCACAGAGGCCCTCTGCTGTCTGTGTCCGCCCCATGATCACAAGCGTTACCTAGGGACAGGTAAACATTAATGTACACACCTAGAATATACAGAGCGAAAATCCCAAAAAGCCAGAGTGAAGGGAAACCGTGATTAGAAACAGGCAGTAGTCAGAGGTATAATGCAGTATACAACCAGAGGATGATGTGGCGTACAGAGGAGAAAAAGTACACTGGCACAAGATAAGCAGAAGACAAGAAACACAATGGAGGTGGAGAGACCTGGATTAAGGAAATAAACTGTGTTTATTATCTCTGTACTGTGACATCACTGTATTCATTACTAGAGTTGAGCGAACACCTGGATGTTCGGGTTCGAGAAGTTCGGCCGAACATCCCGGAAATGTTCGGGTTCGGGATCCGAACCCGATCCGAACTTCGTCCCGAACCCGAACCCCATTGAAGTCAATGGGGACCCGAACTTTTCGGCACTAAAAAGGCTGTAAAACAGCCCAGGAAAGAGCTAGAGGGCTGCAAAAGGCAGCAACATGTAGGTAAATCCCCTGCAAACAAATGTGGATAGGGAAATGAATTAAATTAAAAATTAAATAAATAAAAATTAACCAAAATCAATTGGAGAGAGGTTCCATAGCAGAGAATCTGGCTTCCCGTCACCCACCACTGGAACAGTCCATTCTCAGATATTTAGGCCCCGGCACCCAGGCAGAGGAGAGAGGTCCCGTAACAGAGAATCTGTCTTCATGTCAGCAGAGAATTAGTCTGCATGTCATAGCAGAGAATGAGGCTTCACGTCAGCCACCACTGCAACAGTCCATTGGCATATATTTAGGCCCAGCACACACACAGGCAGAGGAGAGAGGTCCCGTAACAGAGAATCTGTCTTCATGTCAGCAGAGAATTAGTCTGCATGTCATAGCAGAGAATGAGGCTTCACGTCAGCCACCACTGCAACAGTCCATTGGCATATATTTAGGCCCAGCACACACACAGGCAGAGGAGAGAGGTCCCGTAACAGAGAATCTGGCTTCATGTCAGCAGAGAATCAGTCTGCATGTCATAGCAGAGAATGAGGCTTCACGTCAGCCACCACTGCAACAGTCCATTGGCATATATTTAGGCCCAGCACACACACAGGCAGAGGAGAGAGGTCCCGTAACAGAGGATCTGGCTTCATGTCAGCAGAGAATCAGTCTGCATGTCATAGCAGAGAATCAGGCTTCACGTCAGCCACCACTGCAACAGTCCATTGTCATAAATTTAGGCCCAGCACCCAGGCAGAGGAGAGAGGTCCCGTAACAGACAATCTGGCTTCATGTCAGCAGAGAATTAGTCTGCATGTCATAGCAGAGAATGAGGCTTCACGTCAGCCACCACTGCAACAGTCCATTGGCATATATTTAGGCCTAGCACACAGGCAGAGGAGAGAGGTCCCGTAACAGACAATCTGGCTTCATGTCAGCAGAGAATCAGTCTGCATGTCATAGCAGAGAATGAGGCTTCACGTCACCCACCACTGCAACAGTCCATTGGCATATATTTAGGCCTAGCACACAGGCAGAGCAGAGAGGTCCCGTAACAGACAATCTGGCTTCATGACAGCAGAGAATCAGTCTGCATGTCATAGCAGAGAATGAGGCTTCACGTCACCCACCACTGCAACAGTCCATTGGCATATATTTAGGCCTAGCACACAGGCAGAGCAGAGAGGTCCCGTAACAGACAATCTGGCTTCATGACAGCAGAGAATCAGTCTGCATGTCATAGCAGAGAATGAGGCTTCACGTCACCCACCACTGCAACAGTCCATTGGCATATATTTAGGCCTAGCACACAGGCAGAGCAGAGAGGTCCCGTAACAGACGATCTGGCTTCATGTCAGCAGAGAATCAGTCTGCATGTCATAGCAGAGAATGAGGCTTCACGTCAGCCACCACTGCAACAGTCCATTGGCATATATTTAGGCCCAGCACCCAGGCAGAGGAGGGAGGTCCCGTAACAGAGAATCTGTCTTCATGTCAGCAGAGAATTAGTCTGCATGTCATAGCAGAGAATGAGGCTTCACGTCAGCCACCACTGCAACAGTCCATTGGCATATATTTAGGCCCAGCACACACACAGGCAGAGGAGAGAGGTCCCGTAACAGAGAATCTGTCTTCATGTCAGCAGAGAATTAGTCTGCATGTCATAGCAGAGAATCAGGCTTCACGTCACCCACCACTGCAACAGTCCATTGGCATATATTTAGGCCCAGCACCCAGGCAGAGGAGGGAGGTCCCGTAACAGAGAATCTGTCTTCATGTCAGCAGAGAATTAGTCTGCATGTCATAGCAGAGAATGAGGCTTCACGTCAGCCACCACTGCAACAGTCCATTGGCATATATTTAGGCCCAGCACACACACAGGCAGAGGAGAGAGGTCCCGTAACAGAGAATCTGTCTTCATGTCAGCAGAGAATTAGTCTGCATGTCATAGCAGAGAATGAGGCTTCACGTCAGCCACCACTGCAACAGTCCATTGGCATATATTTAGGCCCAGCACACACACAGGCAGAGGAGAGAGGTCCCGTAACAGACAATCTGGCTTCATGTCAGCAGAGAATTAGTCTGCATGTCATAGCAGAGAATGAGGCTTCACGTCACCCACCACTGCAACAGTCCATTGGCATATATTTAGGCCCAGCACCCAGGCAGAGGAGGGAGGTCCCGTAACAGAGAATCTGTCTTCATGTCAGCAGAGAATTAGTCTGCATGTCATAGCAGAGAATGAGGCTTCACGTCAGCCACCACTGCAACAGTCCATTGGCATATATTTAGGCCCAGCACACACACAGGCAGAGGAGAGAGGTCCCGTAACAGAGGATCTGGCTTCATGTCAGCAGAGAATCAGTCTGCATGTCATAGCAGAGAATCAGGCTTCACGTCAGCCACCACTGCAACAGTCCATTGGCATATATTTAGGCCTAGCACACAGGCAGAGGAGAGAGGTCCCGTAACAGACAATCTGGCTTCATGTCAGCAGAGAATCAGTCTGCATGTCATAGCAGAGAATGAGGCTTCACGTCAGCCACCACTGCAACAGTCCATTGTCATAAATTTAGGCCCAGCACCCAGGCAGAGGAGAGAGGTCCCGTAACAGACAATCTGGCTTCATGTCAGCAGAGAATTAGTCTGCATGTCATAGCAGAGAATCAGGCTTCATGTCAGCCACCACTGCAACAGTCCATTGGCATATATTTAGGCCTAGCACACAGGCAGAGGAGAGGTTCATTCAACTTTGGGTAGCATCGCAATATAATGGTAAAATGAAAATAAAAATAGGATTGAATGAGGAAGTGCCCTGGAGTCCAATAATATATGGTTATGGGGAGGTAGTTAATGTCTAATCTGGACAAGGGACGGACAGGTCCTGTGGGATCCATGCCTGGTTCATTTTTATGAACGTCAGCTTGTCCACATTGGCTGTAGACAGGCGGCTGCGTTTGTCTGTAATGACGCCCCCTGCCGTGCTGAATACACGTTCAGACAAAACGCTGGCTGCCGGGCAGGCCAGCACCTCCAAGGCATAAAAGGCTAGCTCTGGCCACGTGGACAATTTAGAGACCCAGAAGTTGAATGGGGCCGAACCATCAGTCAGTACGTGGAGGGGTGTGCACACGTACTGTTCCACCATGTTAGTGAAATGTTGCCTCCTGCTAACACGTTGCGTATCAGGTGGTGGTGCAGTTAGCTGTGGCGTGTTGACAAAAGTTTTCCACATCTCTGCCATGCTAACCCTGCCCTCAGAGGAGCTGGCCGTGACACAGCTGCCTTGGCGACCTCTTGCTCCTCCTCTGCCTTGGCCTTGGGCTTCCACTTGTTCCCCTGTGACATTTGGGAATGCTCTCAGTAGCGCGTCTACCAACGTGCGCTTGTACTCGCGCATCTTCCTATCACGCTCCAGTGCAGGAAGTAAGGTGGGCACATTGTCTTTGTAGCGTGGATCCAGCAGGGTGGCAACCCAGTAGTCCGCACAGGTTAAAATGTGGGCAACTCTGCTGTCGTTGCGCAGGCACTGCAGCATGTAGTCGCTCATGTGTGCCAGGCTGCCCAGGGATAAGGACAAGCTGTCCTCTGTGGGAGGCGTATCGTCATCGTCCTGCCTTTCCCCCCAGCCACGCACCAGTGATGGACCCGAGCTGCGTTGGGTGCCACCCCGCTGTGACCATGCTTCATCCTCATCCTCCTCCACCTCCTCCTCATCCTCGTCCTCCTCGTCCTCCAGTAGTGGGCCCTGGCTGGCCACATTTGTACCTGGCCTCTGCTGTTGCCAAAAACCTCCCTCTGAGTCACTTCGAAGAGACTGGCCTGAAAGTGCTAAAAATGACCCCTCTTCCTCCTCCTCCTCCTCCTCCTCCTGGGCCACCTCCTCTTCCATCATCGCCCTAAGTGTTTTCTCAAGGAGACATAGAAGTGGTATTGTAACGCTGATAACGGTGTCATCGCCACTGGCCATGTTGGTGGAGTACTCGAAACAGCGCAACAGGGCACACAGGTCTCGCATGGAGGCCCAGTCATTGGTGGTGAAGTGGTGCTGTTCTGTAGTGCGACTGACCCGTGCGTGCTGCAGCTGAAACTCCACTATGGCCTGCTGCTGCTCGCACAGTCTGTCCAGCATGTGCAAGGTGGAGTTCCACCTGGTGGGCACGTCGCATATGAGGCGGTGAGCGGGAAGGCCGAAGTTACGCTGTAGCGCAGACAGGCGAGCAGCAGCAGGATGTGAACGCCGGAAGCGCGAACAGACGGCCCGCACTTTATGCAGCAGCTCTGACATGTCGGGGTAGTTGTGAATGAACTTCTGCACCACCAAATTCAGCACATGCGCCAAGCAAGGGATGTGCGTCAAATTGGCTAGTCCCAGAGCTGCAACGAGATTTCGCCCATTATCACACACCACCAGGCCGGGCTTGAGGCTCACCGGCAGCAACCACTCGTCGGTCTGTTGTTCTATACCCCGCCACAACTCCTGTGCGGTGTGGGGCCTGTCCCCCAAACATATGAGTTTCAGAATGGCCTGCTGACGTTTACCCCGGGCTGTGCTGAAGTTGGTGGTGAAGGTGTGTGGCTGACTGGATGAGCAGGTGGAAGAAGAGGAGGAGGAAGCCGAGAAGGAGGAGGTGGCAACAGGAGGCAAAGAATGTTGCCCTGCGATCCTTGGCGGCGGAAGGACGTGCGCCAAACAGCTCTCCGCCTGGGGCCCAGCTGCCACTACATTTACCCAGTGTGCAGTTAGGGAGATATAGCGTCCCTGGCCGTGCTTACTGGTCCACGTATCTGTGGTTAGGTGGACCTTGCCACAGATGGCGTTGCGCAGTGCACACTTGATTTTATCGGATACTTGGTTGTGCAGGGAAGGCACGGCTCTCTTGGAGAAGTAGTGCCGGCTGGGAACAACATACTGTGGGACAGCAAGCGACATGAGCTGTTTGAAGCTGTCTGTGTCCACCAGCCTAAATGACAGCATTTCATAGGCCAGTAGTTTAGAAATGCTGGCATTCAGGGCCAGGGATCGAGGGTGGCTAGGTGGGAATTTACGCTTTCTATCAAATGTTTGTGAGATGGAGAGCTGAACGCTGGCGTGTGACATGGTTGAGACGCTTGGTGACGGAGGTGGTGGTGGTGGTGTTGGTGGTACATCCCCTGTTTGCTGGGCGGCAGGTGCCAACGTTCCTCCAGAGGCGGAGGAAGAGGCCGAGGCGGCAGCAGCAGAATAGGCCGAGGCGGCAGCAGCAGAAGAGGTAGCAGGGGGAGCCTGAGTGACTTCCTTGGTTTTAAGGTGTTTACTCCACTGCAGTTCATGCTTTGCATGCAGGTGCCTGGTCATGCAGGTTGTGCTCAGGTTCAGAACGTTAATGCCTCGCTTCAGGCTCTGATGGCACAGCGTGCAAACCACTCGGGTCTTGTCGTCAGCACATTGTTTGAAGAAGTGCCATGCCAGGGAACTCCTTGAAGCTGCCTTTGGGGTGCTCGGTCCCAGATGGCGGCGGTCAGTAGCAGGCGGAGTCTCTTGGCGGCGGGTGTTCTGCTTTTGCCCACTGCTCCCTCTTTTGCTACGCTGTTGGCTCGGTCTCACCACTGCCTCTTCCTCCGAACTGTGAAAGTCAGTGGCACGACCTTCATTCCATGTGGGGTCTAGGACCTCATCGTCCCCTGCATCGTCTTCCACCCAGTCTTGATCCCTGACCTCCTGTTCAGTCTGCACACTGCAGAAAGACGCAGCAGTTGGCACCTGTGTTTCGTCATCATCAGAGACATGCTGAGGTGGTATTCCCATGTCCTCATCATCAGGAAACATAAGTGGTTGTGCGTCAGTGCATTCTATGTCTTTCACCGCTGGGGAAGGGCTAGGTGGATGCCCTTGGGAAACCCTGCCAGCGGAGTCTTCAAACAGCATAAGAGACTGCTGCATAACTTGAGGCTGAGACAGTTTCCCTGGTATGCATGGGGGTGATGTGACAGACTGATGGGGTTGGTTTTCAGGCGCCATCTGTGCGCTTTCTGCAGAAGACTGGGTGGGAGATAATGTGAACGTGCTGGATCCACTGTCGGCCACCCAATTGACTAATGCCTGTACCTGCTCAGGCCTTACCATCCTTAGAACGGCATTGGGCCCCACCATATATCGCTGTAAATTCTGGCGGCTACTGGGACCTGAGGTAGTTGGTACACTAGGACGTGTGGATGTGGCAGAACGGCCACGTCCTCTCCCAGCACCAGAGGGTCCACTAACACCACCACGACCATGTCCACGTCCGCGTCCCTTACTAGATGTTTTTCTCATTGTTATGGTTCACCACAACAACAAATATATTATTTGGCCCAATGTATTGTATTCAAATTCAGCGGGATATAAATTTGAGGCCTAGTATTTAGGCGCTGGGTGACCGGTATGGATTTAGTGACAGAATTAGACTTGGAAATGCACAGAAGCGTGTGTGTGAAGTTATTCTGAATGACCCTATGTGCACCTTCAATATGATCTACCCTTTTAGGGATAGATTTCAAATAGCTCTGATATAGCAGAAACGACTAAATTATGAAATTGCTAAATTGGGAATTGTATTTCAACCCAGAACAAAAAATGTGCTTTGACGGACACTAAATAACTTTCCCAGCCACAACAGGACAGCGGTAACGAGAGATTTAGCGGGATATAAATTTGAGGCCTAGTATTTAGGCGCTGGGTGACAGGTATGGGTTTAGTGACAGAATTAGATTTGGAAATGCACAGTAGCGGGTGTGTGAAGTTATTCTGAATGACCCTATGTGCACCTTGAATATTATATACCCTTTTAGGGATAGATTTCAAATAGCTCTGATATAGCAGAAACCACTAAATTATGAAATTGCTAAATTGGGAATTGTATTTCAACCCAGAACAAGAAATGTGCTTGAACGGACACTAAATAACTCGCCCAGCTACAGCACTAGGGACAGATTTAGCTGGATATAAATTTGAGGCCTAGTATTTAGGCGCTGGGTGACCGGTATGGATTTAGTGACAGAATTAGACTTGGAAATGCACAGAAGCGGTGTGTGTGAAGTTATTCTGAATGACCCTATGTGCACCTTGAATATTATATACCCTTTTAGGGATAGATTTCAAATAGCTCTGATATAGCAGAAACCACTAAATTATGAAATTGCTAAATTGGGAATTGTATTTCAACCCAGAACAAGAAATGTGCTTGAACGGACACTAAATAACTCGCCCAGCTACAGCACTAAGGACAGATTTAGCGGGATATAAATTTGAGGCCTAGTATTTAGGCGCTGGGTGACAGGTATGGGTTTAGTGCCAGAATTAGACTTGGAAATACACAGTAGCGGGTGTGTGTGAAGTTATTCTGAATGACCCAATGTGCACCTTGAATATTATATACCCTTTTAGGGATAGATTTCAAATAGCTCTGATATAGCAGAAACCACTAAATTATGAAATTGCTAAATTGGGAATTGTATTTCAACCCAGAACAAGAAATGTGCTTGAACGGACACTAAATAACTCGCCCAGCTACAGCACTAAGGACAGATTTAGCGGGATATAAATTTGAGGCCTAGTATTTAGGCGCTGGGTGACAGGTATGGGTTTAGTGCCAGAATTAGACTTGGAAATACACAGTAGCGGGTGTGTGTGAAGTTATTCTGAATGACCCAATGTGCACCTTGAATATTATATACCCTTTTAGGGATAGATTTCAAATAGCTCTGATATAGCAGAAACCACTAAATTATGAAATTGCTAAATTGGGAATTGTATTTCAACCCAGAACAAGAAATGTGCTTGAACGGACACTAAATAACTCGCCCAGCTACAGCACTAAGGACAGATTTAGCGGGATATAAATTTGAGGCCTAGTATTTAGGCGCTGGGTGACAGGTATGGGTTTAGTGCCAGAATTAGACTTGGAAATACACAGTAGCGGGTGTGTGTGAAGTTATTCTGAATGACCCAATGTGCACCTTGAATATTATATACCCTTTTAGGGATAGATTTCAAATAGCTCTGATATAGCAGAAACCACTAAATTATGAAATTGCTAAATTGGGAATTGTATTTCAACCCAGAACAAGAAATGTGCTTGAACGGACACTAAATAACTCGCCCAGCTACAGCACTAAGGACAGATTTAGCGGGATATAAATTTGAGGCCTAGTATTTAGGCGCTGGGTGACAGGTATGGGTTTAGTGCCAGAATTAGACTTGGAAATACACAGTAGCGGGTGTGTGTGAAGTTATTCTGAATGACCCAATGTGCACCTTGAATATTATATACCCTTTTAGGGATAGATTTCAAATAGCTCTGATATAGCAGAAACCACTAAATTATGAAATTGCTAAATTGGGAATTGTATTTCAACCCAGAACAAGAAATGTGCTTGAACGGACACTAAATAACTCGCCCAGCTACAGCACTAAGGACAGATTTAGCGGGATATAAATTTGAGGCCTAGTATTTAGGCGCTGGGTGACAGGTATGGGTTTAGTGCCAGAATTAGACTTGGAAATACACAGTAGCGGGTGTGTGTGAAGTTATTCTGAATGACCCAATGTGCACCTTGAATATTATATACCCTTTTAGGGATAGATTTCAAATAGCTCTGATATAGCAGAAACCACTAAATTATGAAATTGCTAAATTGGGAATTGTATTTCAACCCAGAACAAGAAATGTGCTTGAACGGACACTAAATAACTCGCCCAGCTACAGCACTAAGGACAGATTTAGCGGGATATAAATTTGAGGCCTAGTATTTAGGCGCTGGGTGACAGGTATGGGTTTAGTGCCAGAATTAGACTTGGAAATACACAGTAGCGGGTGTGTGTGAAGTTATTCTGAATGACCCAATGTGCACCTTGAATATTATATACCCTTTTAGGGATAGATTTCAAATAGCTCTGATATAGCAGAAACCACTAAATTATGAAATTGCTAAATTGGGAATTGTATTTCAACCCAGAACAAGAAATGTGCTTGAACGGACACTAAATAACTCGCCCAGCTACAGCACTAAGGACAGATTTAGCGGGATATAAATTTGAGGCCTAGTATTTAGGCGCTGGGTGACAGGTATGGGTTTAGTGCCAGAATTAGACTTGGAAATACACAGTAGCGGGTGTGTGTGAAGTTATTCTGAATGACCCAATGTGCACCTTGAATATTATATACCCTTTTAGGGATAGATTTCAAATAGCTCTGATATAGCAGAAACCACTAAATTATGAAATTGCTAAATTGGGAATTGTATTTCAACCCAGAACAAGAAATGTGCTTGAACGGACACTAAATAACTCGCCCAGCTACAGCACTAAGGACAGATTTAGCGGGATATAAATTTGAGGCCTAGTATTTAGGCGCTGGGTGACAGGTATGGGTTTAGTGCCAGAATTAGACTTGGAAATACACAGTAGCGGGTGTGTGTGAAGTTATTCTGAATGACCCAATGTGCACCTTGAATATTATATACCCTTTTAGGGATAGATTTCAAATAGCTCTGATATAGCAGAAACCACTAAATTATGAAATTGCTAAATTGGGAATTGTATTTCAACCCAGAACAAGAAATGTGCTTGAACGGACACTAAATAACTCGCCCAGCTACAGCACTAAGGACAGATTTAGCGGGATATAAATTTGAGGCCTAGTATTTAGGCGCTGGGTGACAGGTATGGGTTTAGTGCCAGAATTAGACTTGGAAATACACAGTAGCGGGTGTGTGTGAAGTTATTCTGAATGACCCAATGTGCACCTTGAATATTATATACCCTTTTAGGGATAGATTTCAAATAGCTCTGATATAGCAGAAACCACTAAATTATGAAATTGCTAAATTGGGAATTGTATTTCAACCCAGAACAAGAAATGTGCTTGAACGGACACTAAATAACTCGCCCAGCTACAGCACTAAGGACAGATTTAGCGGGATATAAATTTGAGGCCTAGTATTTAGGCGCTGGGTGACAGGTATGGGTTTAGTGCCAGAATTAGACTTGGAAATACACAGTAGCGGGTGTGTGTGAAGTTATTCTGAATGACCCAATGTGCACCTTGAATATTATATACCCTTTTAGGGATAGATTTCAAATAGCTCTGATATAGCAGAAACCACTAAATTATGAAATTGCTAAATTGGGAATTGTATTTCAACCCAGAACAAGAAATGTGCTTGAACGGACACTAAATAACTCGCCCAGCTACAGCACTAAGGACAGATTTAGCGGGATATAAATTTGAGGCCTAGTATTTAGGCGCTGGGTGACAGGTATGGGTTTAGTGCCAGAATTAGACTTGGAAATACACAGTAGCGGGTGTGTGTGAAGTTATTCTGAATGACCCAATGTGCACCTTGAATATTATATACCCTTTTAGGGATAGATTTCAAATAGCTCTGATATAGCAGAAACCACTAAATTATGAAATTGCTAAATTGGGAATTGTATTTCAACCCAGAACAAGAAATGTGCTTGAACGGACACTAAATAACTCGCCCAGCTACAGCACTAGGGACAGATTTAGCTGGATATAAATTTGAGGCCTAGTATTTAGGCGCTGGGTGACCGGTATGGATTTAGTGACAGAATTAGACTGGGATATGGCCAAAAAATAAACAGACTATTGCTGGTTAAATGCACTTGGTGTGACAGCTTCACCCTGATGTAGGCTTTAGCCAAAAAACAACCACACCATTGAGGGTTAAATGCACTTGGTGACAGGCGCAGCTTGCCCCTGATTTAGTATATGGCCAAAAAATGAACAGACTATTGCTGGTTAAATGCACTTGGTGTGACAGCTTCACCCTGATGTAGGCTTTAGCCAAAAAACAACCACACCATTGAGGGTTAAATGCACTTGGTGACAGGCGCAGCTTGCCCCTGATTTTGTATATGGCCAAAAAATGAACAGACTATTGCTGGTTAAATGCACTTGGTGTGACAGCTTCACCCTGATGTAGGCTTTAGCCAAAAAACAACCACACCATTGAGGGTTAAATGCACTTGGTCGCAGCTTGTGCTGGCGCACCACAAGACACAAAATGGCCGCCGATCACCCCAGAAAAATGTGACTGACAAACGGTCTGTGCAGCCTAAAAACAGTGAGCAATTGAGGATCAGCAGCTCAATGATCCACAGCTGCAGATCGATCAGTTAATCAAGTCCTTTGGAGGAGTTAATCTGCCTAATCTCGCCCTACTGTCGCAGCCGCAACCTCTCCCTACGCTAATCAGAGCAGAGTGACGGGCGGCGCTATGTGACTCCAGCTTAAATAGAGGCTGGGTCACATGGTGCTCTGGCCAATCACAGCCATGCCAATAGTAGGCATGGCTGTGATGGCCTCTTGGGGCAAGTAGTATGACGCTTGTTGATTGGCTGCTTTGCAGCCTTTCAAAAAGCGCCAAGAAAGCGTCACAAAAGCGCGAAGAAAGCGACGAACACCGAACCCGAACCCGGACTTTTACGAAAATGTCCGGGTTCGGGTCCGTGTCACGGACACCCCAAAATTCGGTACGAACCCGAACTATACAGTTCGAGTTCGCTCATCCCTATTCATTACCACTGTCACCTTACTATAAAGATAGAACATGAATAATACCATATGTAGAACACACATAAACAAGATCAAACTTATAAAATGATATATGTATATAAAAAGACACTAACGTTTGATGGTCTCATTAAGGCCAACTGGAAATAATGTATTTAACTTGAAAATACAGAAAGATTCTCTATTTACTATTTTGGTGAATCTGGATGTACTGTACGTATAGGACACAGGGATGTCATCAATGACCACCAGTCAAAGGTCACTGAGGTCCATGTCATGTACCAGAGCAAAGTGTTCGGACACACTGTGTGTATGGAGGCCTTTAAGGCTATTATACCAGTTTTTGTTTAACCTGACTCTAATGGGTTGTGCAGTGCGGCCTACGTACTGTATATTTCAACTACACGAATGTAGATAGATCACAAAGCAGCTGGCAGGTCAGATGATTTTTAGTATGAAAGGATTCACCAGTGAAATAGGAAGAGTAGAGAGTGGTACCAGGGGCAATAACATCTCAAAAGGTGCACAAAGAGCTGCCACATATATAGCAGCCAAAGGGTTGGCTAGTGGAGGTGAAAGCTGTAACTGGACTTGCTCTGAGGGTGCTGATTGTCAATAATCCCTTCAGATTCTGAGGCCTACTAAGGCCCCTTTCACACGGGCGAGTATTCCGCGCGGATGCGATGAGTGATGTGAACGCATTGCACCCGCACTGAATCCCGACCCATTCTTTTCTATGGGGCTGTTCACATGTGTGGTGATTTTCATGCATCACTTGTGCGTTGCGTGAAAATCGCAGCATGCTCTATTTTCTGCGTTTTTCACGTAACGCAGGCCCGATAGAAATGAATGGGGTTGCGTGAAAATCGCAAGCATCTGCAAGCAAGTGCGGATGCGGTGCGATTTTCACGCACGGTTGCTAGGAGACGATTGGGATGGAGACCCGATCATTATTATTTTCCCTTATAACATGTTTATAAGGGAAAATAATAGCATTCTGAATACAATCTACAGAACACCGATCCCAAGCCCGAACTTCTGTGAAGAAGTTCGGGTTTGGGTACCAAACATGCTGATTACAATGTTTTGCACTCGCGTGGAAAAATTGTGCATGTTCCCGCAATGCACCCACACCTTTTCCCGCAACGCCCGTCTGAAAGAGGCCTAAAGGTAACAACTGGTGAAATGGGTAACACATTCTTGAGGGTGGGATCATTCCTTATAATCCCTGTTTCGTGTCATCACTGTGTTTATTATCTCTACACTCTGACATCACTGTGTTTATTATCTCTGCACTCTGACAACATGAACTCAGTAAGAGTAGCTCCGCCATTATTGTTGATCACTTCAAAAATTTGTTTCGGCATGCTTGCTGCAAGCGTTTCCATGAGGTGAGAGGTGAGTGCAAGCGTTTCCATGAGGTGAGTGGTGAAGACGGCCGCACGAAGGCCATCTACTGTCTGGAACTGTTGTCCATTTTTGTAAACTTCCCTTGCCATCCATCCCCAAAGGTTCTCAATTGGATTTAGATCAGGGGAACACGCAGGATGGGCCAAAAGAGTGATGTTATTCTCCTGGAAGAAGTCCCTTGTCCTGCGGGCATTGTGTACTGTAGCGTTGTCCTGTTGAAAAACCCAGTTGTTACCACACAGACGAGGGCCCTCAGTCATGAGGAATGCTCTCTGCAATATCTGGACATAGCCAGCAGCCGTTTGACGCCCCTGCCCTTCCTGAAGCTCCATTGTTCCACTAAAGGAAAAAGCACCCCAGACCATTATGGCGCCCCCTCCACTGTGGCGCGTAGAAAACATCTCAGGTGGGATCTGCTTGTCATGCCAGTAACGTTGGAAACCATCAGGACCATCAAGGGTAAATTTTTTCTCATCAGAGAATAAAACTTTTTTCCACCTTTGAATGTCCCATGTTTGGTGCTCTCTTGCAAAGTCCAAATGAGCAGTTCTGTGGCGTTGAAGGAGACGAGGTCTTTAAAGACGTTTTTTGTTTTTGAAGCCCTTCAATCTCAGGTGCCGTCTGATGGTTATGGGGCCGCAGTCAGCACCAGTAAGGGCCTTAATTTGGGTCGAGGATCGTCCAGTGTCTTGACGGACAGCCAATTGGATCCTCCGGCTCAGTGCTGATTAAATTTATTTTGGGTCTTCCACTTGACTTTTTTGTTCCATAACCCTCAGGATCATTTAAGAAATTCCAAATGACTCTCTTACTGCGTCCCACCTCAGCAGCGATGGTGCGCTGTGAGAGACCCTGCTTATGCAGTTCAACCACCCGACCACGTTAAAAAAAAGGGAGAGTTTTTGTGCCTTTGCCATTACAACGTGTGACTACCTGACAGAAAATGACAATGAATCCACATCTTTGCACAGATTTGGCCTTTTGAAGGCATGTGGTCCTAAACCTTGGATCAGCTGAAAAACAGCCTGTTTCAGTTTAATCGTTATTTTAAATTAATTGAATGCTCAAAAAATGTTTTGTCTCACTCTCATTACTTCTTGTTGCATGTTGAAGCTCTACTTGGAACCTTGTTAAGATCCAACAATGTAAAATATGATTTTGCCATTTTTCAAGTGGTCTTAAACTTTTGATCAAGACTGTATTATCACCAATGTATTGCTTTGTATGAACCTTTATACTGGTGTCTGCTCCTTTATTCTGCCTTTTTGTTATTTTGTGTTCTAGGAGCCCAGGGTGATATTAGATGTCTGTAGCTGCATACAGTAGCTGCATTGTGAGATGCTGGTAATGATATGCTCTCCTGTGACAGAGGAGATACAGCCATTTAGATAACTTTTGAATGGGCTTCCGAGAACTGTTTATGTGCCCTTCTTGCTGCACTGTCCTCATATAATTAATTATGATGATGTATTTACACATTAATAGGTTGGAAGAAATTATTTGATTCACATAAACATGAGGTGTAGGGTGAATGGTTAGTTGGTTTTACTAATCTGCATATTGTTTGCCTTCTCTTTCTATAGCACATAAAGACCAGCGTGACTTTGCTATGATTATGAAAATTGCTGTCAAGAAAAATAACAAATCTATGAAAAACAAGGTCTTGTGTAAATACATGCTTAATCTCTTAAATGGGTTATGCCATGATTGATGTAAAACATTCAACTCAGACATCATGTCGTACATGCCAATCTCTTTCTAACAAAGCTAGAACCAGCGCCGTGCGCACATGGATCCAGAGATCTCCACATCTATTGCTACAATTACTCTGCTAGATTTATTAGCTGGCAGCCCAGGCTGTGTGTCTCAGGGGGCATCTCTTTTCTAAGGGGTCTGTCCTTTCTCAGGGGTCCTGTCATTTCTGGTTCAGTTCTTTCCCTATAACTGACAAAACTTCTAAAAGAAGATATGGCTGGTGGCAGTTGAAGATTTAAAGGGGATTGTCTGGGTTCAGACGTCAGAAGCCTCCGCCCGGCAGTGTGTTATTGTAAATAAAAGAGCCCTTGCCCTGCGAGATCATGTCAGGGGGGGCTGCCTGGGTAGAATTATGGGTATGTCCGGGTTTAGCTCTGAACCCGGACAACCCCTTTAAACTGAGCGTGTGCGACTACCTTAGGTGGATGTGTAACACCCCAGGGTTGTGTTAAAAAAACTCTTCTACCCCGCTAAAATCTGTTAAGAGCCTTTACATTGTCATCTGATGTAATTTTACATTATATCCTCACAACTGTTCATTATAAACCATGTTAAATGTATATAGTTGCAATTTCCATGTTCACCAGCAGATGGCAATGTGTTAGCAAGGACTTAGGTTCAGTTTAGTATTTCTAAGCTGGAATAGTTCATTCCAGCTTAGTTCCCCCCTCTGTGACCAGAGTGGGCTGTGTCCATTTCCTGCAGTATGGAGAGAGAAGGAAGTTAGAGTGAGTGTAGCCCACCCCCTGCTAGGGGTAGGGTGTGCATGTTAGGAGCTACCTGAGATAGAGAAGAAAGTCAGGATCTTGTCTCGGCTGAGACATTGATCATCATTCCCAGTCTGAGCTCTGCAGCTCAGCTGGATGACAAAAAGCAAAAAGTTACAGACAACCAGGTCCGGACTGGCCTACCGTGAAAATTCCCGTTAGGCCGGTAGACTTCACTGCCGCACGGCCGGCAGCAAGGAGGCTCCTTGGCTGGTGTAGCGACTGCCACAAACACCACATACTGTAACGACGGCGGCCTTCTCTCACCTCCCGGCAGCACCCTTACTACTGTATAGACACCCTGCCTGTGTCACAACTTGCACAATACTAGATTCAAATCCGACAAATCCCAGGCATAGTCATCTGTATTGCCAGGACCTTGCCTCTGCTGCAGCAGGAGAGGGAGAGATGTGTCTGCTGGGATTCAAACCCACAACCCTCTGTATCAGAGGCAAAGCACTTACCCACACAGCTATAAGAGCTGCATACCCACTTATTTATACTGTAGACTCTGTTATAGCTGTTATAACCATGTACAGCTATACACATGACAGCTGCCCCAACACACCCAGCTCTGCTATATCTCTATATGACAGCTGCCCCAGCACACCCAGCTCTGCTAGGCTGCCCCAGCACACTCAGCTCTGCTATATCTCTATATGACAGCTGCCCCAGCACACTCAGCTCTGCTATAGCTATATATATGATAGCTGCCCCAGCACACCCAGCTCTGCTACATCTATACACATAACAGCTGCTCCAGCACACTCAGCTCTACTATATCTCTATATATGATAGCTGCCTCAGCACACCCAGCTCTGCTACATCTATACACTTGACTGCTGCCCCAGCACACCCAGCTCTGCTACATCTATGCACATGACATCTGCCCCTGCACACTCAGTCAGTGGCTATGCAGCTCTTATAGCTGTGTGGTTAAGTGCTTTGCCTCTGATACAGAAGGTTTTGGGTTTGAGTCCCAGCAGAAACTTTTCTGAAATAGAGGCTAAATTAGAATACACAAGCACTGACTCCATATATGGACATATAGGCTGACATGCAGGTAAGCATAAGTGTTTTTCTTGTTTTTTTTATACCTGACTGTTACTGCCACATGGGGGGAGCGGGAGGCATTTTATACTGGCACATGGGGGGGGAAGGAGAGAGGCACTTGATACTGGCACATGGGGGGTGGCACTATGACACTGGCACATGGGGGTGGGTGGGAAGGAGAGAGGCACTTGGTACTGGCACATTGGGAGGGGAGTGGCACTATGATACTGGCACATGTGGGGGGGGGGTAAGGAGAGAGGCACTTGATACTGGCACATTGGGGGGGATGGCACTATGATACTTGCACATGGGGGGTGGGTGGGAAGGAGAGAGGCACTTGATACTGGCACATTTGGAGGGGGGGAGATGGCACTATGATACTGGCACATGTGGGGTGGGGGGGTGGGCAGGAGAGAGGCACTTAATACTGGCACATTGGGGGGAGATGGCATTATGATACTGGCACATTGGGGGGAGATGGCACTATGATACTAGCACACGGGGGAGGCACTTGATCCTGGCACTTTGGGGGGGGGGGGAGGGATGGCACTATGATACTGGGACATGGGGGGGAGCAGAGAGGCACTTGATACTGGCACATGGGCGGGTTTGGCACTTAATACTGGCACATTAGGGGGAAGGAAAGAGGCACTTGGTACTGGCACATTGGGGGAGAGATGGCACTATGATACTGGGACATGTGGGAAGAAGAGAGAGGCACTTGATACTGGCACATGATTGGGGGCATCTATGGGGACACTTACTGGCACTTTATTGGGGGGCATTATGGCATTATGGGGGTCCCTTTTTACTAGCACATTATTTGGGGGCACTATAGGGGCATCTACTGAGGCCACAAAAAAGGGGTATTTTATATGGGGGGCTCTGCATGGTACTAGTATTATAAGGGCATTTATGCAGTATAATATTGGGGAGCCCAGCGGCACAGTATTGGGGGTAGTAGGATGATTTGTCCAAAAGATGCGAGAATTATGGAAAAGTAGTAAACTAAGATTATTATTTTTTTGTCAAACTGCAAAAATGGATGAAAAATTGATGAAAAATGATGGTCTGATCTGAACTCTGAAAGGAGAAGATGAGGAAAGAGAACATCTACATCAAAGAGACGTCACTGAATGTAGGAGGTATATGGCGCTGTATTACCCTAGATCAGTGGTGGGCAACCTTATTAGTAAAATGAGCCAAATATCGACAAAACAGCGATTTTTATTTTTTTGAGAGCCAAATTTTTTAAACTTCAAATATATAGTAAGGTACATTGTTATTTACTTCATAAGGGTATTCCTAACCATCTGAACATACCTTTCTCAATCCTCGACACTACATCTTCTTTCACTCCACAACGTTTTACCCTATAAGACGCACATAGGTTTTGGGGGAGGACAATATGGAAAAAAATAATATTTTTCATTACACCTCAGGTCAGACCACTAATCAGAACCTCAATGTTTGAAATCTCTTTTTATTAGACAAGCAAAGAAATATCACCAAATCGCATGTAGCGCAGTACAGCAGGTGACACATCACAATCAAATCTAGTCATAGATCATCGAAGGCATAGCCTAACAATACAGGTTAGGATGTGACAACCACTCAGCTAGGGCAAGGGGCCCTTAAAGTGATTGATCTTACAAAACAAATGCGGGTAACATTAGATACATAACAGTAAGAGGAGGGGAGGTGGGATGGGGATAACAGCCCTAACAGTGTGTCAACCCAAGGTGCAGTTAGGGTCCCGCTCAGGAACGTCTATATAACTAAGACTAGTTATATTTATCTAAGGTTATGTATATTTATAGATAACCTGGCACAAACAAGTTTTGACTATATCAATGGAGACAACTACAGGGGAGGATAGGAGGCGTGCCGAAAAGAAGGAATGTAATGAAATAAAAATAAATAAAAGAAATAAAAAAATAAAAAAGGGGGTTCTGCATAATGATTGAAAGAAGTGACCGTCTTCCCATATCCTTAATCAGAGTCCCACTGTTGAGCGTTGAGAAGGTTTGTCCTATAATCTAACCACGGTTGCCAGATCTGTAAAAATCTATTTCTGCTATGGTATGTCCAGCCTATCAGTTCCTCCATCTGGCATATCTGTTGGACCCTACTGGTGGGTCAACTGATCTCCATTTTACTGGGATTAAGAGCTTTGCGGCCATAAGCAGATGCGTGGCCAAGTTATTTTTATCCGGGGCGAAAATCTGGGGTAGGGATCCAGAGTAGTACTAGCTGGGCTGAAAGTTTCAGGGTCATTGCACAGATCCTGTTAATGGCGCTTTCTACATCTGTCCAGAAGGATCTGATGGCAGGACATAACCACCAGATGTGGGATAAGGATCCGGTGGCAGCAGCACACCTCCAACAAAGATCCGTAGAGAGCAACCGGATTTTAAAAAGGAACTCAGGGGTTCTGTACCAACGCAACGCTGTCTTAACAGAGTTTTCTTGAATTTTTATGCACTTGGAAAAGCTGTGAGAAGATTTCTGAATCCATTTACTGTCAGTGTCACTAAATTCAAGGTGGAGTTCTTTTCCCCACTCAGCAACCCAGGGCGGTACGCTAGAATAGCTCTCACTTAGAATCTGCCTATAAATGAGGGTGGTGCATTTATGAGGTAAATTTGGCAGCAGAACATGATTCTCCAATAGAGTTGAGCGAAACACCTGGATGTTCGGGTTCGAGAAGTTCGGCCGATCGGGATCCAAACCCGATCCGAACTTCGTCCCGAACCCGAACCCCATTGAAGCCAATGGGGACCCGAACTTTACGGCACTAAAAAGGCTGTAAAAAAGCCCAGGAAAGAGCTAGAGGGCTGCAAAAGGCAGCAACATGTAGGTAAATCCCCTGCAAACAAATGTGGATAGGGAAATGAATAAAAATAAAAATAAAATAAATAAAAATTAACCAATATCAATTGGAGAGAGGTCCCATAGCAGAGAATCTGGCTTCACGTCACCCACCACTGTAACAGTCCACTGACAGATATTTAGTCCCAGGCACCCAGGCAGAGGAGAGAGGTCCCTTAACAGAGAATCTGGCTTCATGTCAGCAGAGAATCAGTCTTCATGTCATAGCAGAGAATCATGCTTCACATCACCCAACACTGGAACAGTCCATTGCCAGATATTTAGGCCCCAGCACCCAGGCAGAGGAGAGAGGTCCCGTAACAGAGATTCTGGCTTCATGTCAGCAGAGAATCAGTCTGCATGTCATAGCAGAGAATCAGGCTTCACGTCACCCACCACTGTAACAGTCCATTGTCATATATTTAGGCCCAGGCACCCAGGCAGAGGAAAGAGGTCCCGTAACAGAGAAATCTGTCTTCATGTCAGCAGAGAATTAGTCTGCATGTCATAGCAGAGAATCAGGCTTCACGTCAGCCACCACTGTAACAGTCCATTGTCAGATATTTAGGCCCAGCACCCAGGCAGAGGAGAGAGGTCCCGTAACAGAGACTCTGGCTTCATGTCAGCAGAGAATCAGTCTGCATGTCATAGCAGAGAATCAGGCTTCACGTCCTCCAGTAGTGGGCCCTGGCTGGCCACATTTGTACCTGGCCTCTGCTGTTGCAAAAAAACTCCCTCTGAGTCACTTCGAAGAGACTGGCCTGAAAGTGCTAAAAATGACCCCTCTTCCTCCTCCTCCTCCTCCTCCTGGGCCACCTCCTCTTCCATCATCGCCCACATAGAAGTGGTATTGTAACGCTGATAACGGCGTCATCGCCACTGGCCATGTTGGTGAAGTACTCGAAACAGCGCAACAGGGCACACAGGTCTCGCATGGAGGCCCAGTCATTGGTGGTGAAGTGGTGCTGTTCTGTAGTGCGACTGACCTATGCGTGCTGCAGCTGAAACTCTACTATGGCCTGCTGCTGCTCGCACAGTCTGTCCAGCATGTGCAAGGTGGAGTTCCACCTGGTGGGCACGTCGCATATGAGGCGGTGAGCGGGAAGGCCGAAGTTACGCTGTAGCGCAGACAGGCGAGCAGCGGCAGGATGTGAACGCCGGAAGCGCGAACAGACGGCCCGCACTTTATGCAGCAGCTCTGACATGTCAAGGTAGTTGTGAATGAACTTCTGCACCACCAAATTCAGCACATGCGCCAAGCAAGGGATGTGCGTCAAACCGGCTAGTCCCAGAGCTGCAATGAGATTTCGCCCATTATCGCACACCACCAGGCCGGGCTTGAGGCTCACCGGCAGCAACCACTCGTCGGTCTGTTGTTCTATACCCCGCCACAACTCCTGTGCGGTGTGGGGCCTGTCCCCCAAACATATGAGTTTCAGAATGGCCTGCTGACGTTTACCCCGGGCTGTGCTGAAGTTGGTGGTGAAGGTGTGTGGCTGACTGGATAAGCAGGTGGAAGAAGAGGAGGAAGCCGAGAAGGAGAAGGTGGCAACAGGAGGCAAAGAATATTGCCCTGCTATCCTTGGCGGCGGAAGGACGTGCGCCAAACAGCTCTCCGCCTGGGGCCCAGCTGCCACTACATTTACCCAGTGTGCAGTTAGGGAGATATAGCGTCCCTGGCCGTGCTTACTGGTCCACGTATCTGTGGTTAGGTGGACCTTGCTTTTATCGGATACTTGGTTGTGCAGAGAAGGCACGGCTCTCTTGGAGAAGTAGTGCCGGCTAGGAACAACATACTGTGGGACAGCAAGCGACATGAGCTGTTTGAAGCTGTCTGTGTCCACCAGCCTAAATGACAGCATTTCATAGGCCAGTAGTTTAGAAATGCTGGCATTCAGGGCCAGGGATCGAGGGTGGCTAGGTGGGAATTTACGCTTTCTCTCAAATGTTTGTGAGATGGAGAGCTGAACGCTGGCGTGTGACATGGTTGAGATGCTTGGTGACGGAGGTGGTGGTGGTATTGGTGGTACATCCCCTGTTTGCTGGGCGGCAGGTGCCAACGTTCCTCCAGAGGCGGAGGAAGAGGCCGAGGCGGCAGCAGCAGAAGAGGCCGAGACGGCAGCAGCAGAAGAGGTAGCAGGGGGAGCCTGAGTGACTTCCTTGGTTTTAAGGTGTTTACTCCACTGCAGTTCATGCTTTGCATGCAGGTGCCTGGTCATGCAGGTTGTGCTCAGGTTCAGAACGTTAATGCCTCGCTTCAGGCTCTGATGGCACAGCGTGCAAACCACTCGGGTCTTGTCGTCAGCACATTGTTTGAAGAAGTGCCATGCCAGGGAACTCCTTGAAGCTGCCTTTGGGGTGCTCGGTCCCAGATGGCAGCGGTCAGTAGCAGGCGGAGTCTCTTGGCGGCGGGTGTTCTGCTTTTGCCCACTGCTCCCTCTTTTGCTACGCTGTTGGTTCGGTCTCACCACTGCCTCTTCCTCCGAACTGTGAAAGTCAGTGGCAGGACTTTCATTCCATGTGGGTCTAGGACCTCATCGTCCCCTGCATCGTCTTCCACCCAGTCTTGATCCCTGACCTCCTGTTCAGTCTGCACACTGCAGAAAGACGCAGCAGTTGGCACCTGTGTTTCGTCATCATCAGAGACATGCTGAGGTGGTATTCCCATGTCCTCATCATCAGGAAACATAAGTGGTTGTGCATCAGTGCATTCTATGTCTTCCACCGCTGGGGAAGGGCTGGGTGGATGCCTTTGGGAAACCCTGCCAGCGGAGTCTTCAAACAGCATAAGAGACTGCTGCATAACTTGAGGCTCAGACAGTTTCCCTGGTATGCATGGGGGTGATGTGACAGACTGATGGGGTTGGTTTTCAGGCGCCATCTGTGCGCTTTCTGCAGAAGACTGGGTGGGAGATAATGTGAACGTGCTGGATCTACTGTCGGCCACCCAATTGACTAATGCCTGTACCTGCTCAGGCCTTACCATCCTTAGAACGGCATTGGGCCCCACCAAATATCGCTGTAAATTATGGCGGCTACTGGGACCTGAGGTAGTTGGTACACTAGGACGTGTGGCTGTGGCAGAATGGCCACGTCCTCTCCCAGCACCAGAGGGTCCACTAACACCACCACGACCATGTCCGCGTCCTTTACTAGATGTTTTCCTCATTGTTATCGTTCACCACAACAACAAAAATATTATTTGACCCAATGTATTGAATTCAAATTCAGGCCTTTTTTTAAAGACAACTAACATTATCTGGCTATCTATTTAGGTACCGTATTACACTAATACAGGCACAGCAGTAACCACAGATTTAGCTGACTATAAATTTGAGGCCTATTATTTAGGCGCTGAATGACAGGTTTAGGTTTACTGACAGAATTAGACTTGGAAATGCACAGTAGCGCGTGTGTGAAGTTATTCAGAATGACCCTATGTGCACCTTGAATCTTATATACCCTTTTAGGGATAGATTTCAAATAGCTCTGATACAGCAGAAACCACTAAATTAGGAAATTGCTAAATTGGGAATTGTATTTCAACCCAGAACAAAAACTGTGCTTTGACGGACACTAAATAACTAGCCCAGCCACAACAGTACAGCAGTAACGACAGATTTAGCAGGATATAAATTTGAGGCCTAGTATTTAGGCGCTGGGTGACAGGTATAGGTTTACTGACAGAATTAGACTGGGATATGCACAGTAGCGTGTGTGTGAAGTTATTCAGAATGACTCTATCAGCACCTTGATTCTGATATACCCTTTTAGGGATGTATTTAAAGTAGGCCTGATACAGCAGAAACCACTAAATTAGGAAATTGCTAAATTGGGAATTGTATTTCAACCCAGAACAAAAACTGTGCTTTGACGGACACTAAATAACTTGCCCAGCCACAACAGTACAGCAGTAACGACAGATTTAGCAGGATATAAATTTGAGGCCTAGTATTTAGGCGCTGGGTGACAGGTATAGGTTTACTGACAGAATTAGACTTGGAAATGCACAGTAGCGGGTGTGTGAAGTTATTCTGAATGACCCTATGTGCACCTTGAATATGATATACCCTTTTAGGGATAGATTTCAAATAGCTCTGATACAGCAGAAACCACTAAATTATGAAATTGCTAAATTGGGAATTGTATATCAACCCAGAACAAAAAATGTGCTTTGACGGACACTAAATAACTTGACCAGCCACACCAGTAACGACAGATTTAGCTGGATATAAACTTGAGGCCTAGTATTTAGGCGCTGGGTGACAGGTATACGTTTACTGACAGAATTATACTGGGATATGGCCAAAAAATAACCACACTATTGATGGTTAAATGCACTTGGTGTGACAGCTTGACCAACCACACTACTGAGGGTTAAATGCACTTGGTGACAGGCGCAGCTTGCCCCTGATGTAGTATATGGCCAAAAAATAAACAGACTAAAATGCACTTGGTGTGACAGCTTCACCCTGATGTAGGCTTTAGCCAAAAAACAACCACACCATTGAGGGTTAAATGCACTTGGTGACAGGCGCAGCTTGCCCCTGATGTAGTATATGGCCAAAAAATAAACAGACTATTGCTGGTTAAATGCACTTGGTGTGACAGCTTCACCCTGATGTAGGCTTTAGCCAAAAAACAACCACACCATTGAGGGTTAAATGCACTTGGTTGCAGCTTGTGCTGGTGCACCACAAGACACAAAATGGCTGCCGATCACCCCAGAAAAAAGTGACTGACAAACGGTCTGGGCAGCCTAAAAACAGTGAGCAATTGAGTATCAGCAGCTCAATGATGCACAGCTGCAGATCGATCAATTAATCAAGTCTTTTGGAGGAGTTAATCAGCCTAATCTCGCCCTACTGTCGCAGCCGCAACCTCTCCCTACGCTAATCAGAGCAGAGTGACGGGCGGCGCTATGTGACTCCAGCTTAAATAGAGGCTGGGTCACATGGTGCTCTGGCCAATCACAGCCATGCCAATAGTAGGCATGGCTGTGATGGCCTCTTGGGGCAAGTAGTATGACGCTTGTTGATTGGCTGCTTTGCAGCCTTTCAAAAAGCGCCAAGAAAGCGACGAACACCGAACCCGGACTTTTACGAAAATGTCCGGGTTCGGGTCCGTGTCACGGACACCCCAAAATTCGGTACGAACCCGAACTATACAGTTCGAGTTCGCTCATCCCTATTCTCCAACCATGATGGATCAGGGAGAGGGGTAAATTTGGAAATCATAAACTGCCTACAAGCATTCTCAAAGTAATTTCTTTGAATGAAAACTTTACCAAGGGCAGGTACACCCGAGAGGGCAGTATAGAAGTCGGAAGTGATCTGTAACCCTTTCAAATCTCCTAATCTGTGATGTGACATTGATTGGCATCTGTGCCCAGGAGTACAAGAGGGGACTTAGATTTGATGGCGTGGGTGATCGCATGTATGACTCTACTGATATTATGCCTACCCTCTCTACCTGCAACGAAACCTACCTGTTCTTCACCCACAAGCCCAGGGAGCAACCCTGACATCCTGCTGTTAAGCAGTTTAGCCCACCACTTCAAATCAGTGTTTAGCAGTGAAATCGGCCTGTAACTTCCACATGCTTCCTTATCCTTCCCTTCTTTATGGATAATCGTTATGTGCGCTTCCTAGGCTTGTGGGGTCAGAGAGCCACCTGTAAGGAGGAGATTGCAAGCCGTGACAAAATGTGGGACTAAAATATCTTTATACTTTTTGTAATATGAGCTTGGAAAACCGTCAGGTCCGGGACTCCTGCCTGAAGGGATAGACATTAGAACCTTTTCTACCTCTTCCGTTGTAAACGGTTGAAGCAGCTGATGTATATCGACCTCAGAAATTCTTGGATGTTAATAGAGCTAAGGAACTCCGACGTGCGTGTCTCGATTTCCTGGCTGGTGAGGGGTATTGGGAGGTTATACAGATTTGAATAAAAGGAGCAAAACTCCTGCGCTATCGCTGGAGTATTAATAAGTCAGGGGCCTGAGGCTGATTTGATGGCTTGAATAAAGGATTTATTTCTTTTGTTCTTAATAAGGTTGGAGACTAACTTAGAACCCCTAGAAGGTATTGTTTGAAGCGCAATACGAACATTCAAAAAGTCAGTGACCTTATGCCTCAAGCACTTAAGCAGAACCTCAATGTTAATAAGACCTCCCTGAGATCAGATGTCAGCTCAGACCCCAAAGTAAATGACCCCCTCAATCAGACCTCAGATAAGAGCCCCATGCCTCTCATCATCCCCATTATCAACCATGATGCCTCTCATCATCACTATTATCATCCATGATGCCTCTCATCATCCATGATGCCTCTCATATCCCCCATTATGATTCTCATCACCTCATTGCCTCAGATCAGCCCCAAGTTTCATAAAATAAAAAAGCACTTACCTCTCTGGCTCCTCGATGCCGCTGCTCCTCACCACCCGCGCTCTGTGTTCCTCCTGCTGTCGGCTGTGCTGTGAACTGGCTTGCACAGAGTGACGTCACAGAGCGCCTCACACTGTGCGCAGCCCTGCACAGCCTACAACCGAGGACCAGGAAGCAGTGAGTACAGAGCCTTCACCGCTTCCTGGTCTTCACCCTCCTACCTATTTTTGCTACGGGCAACGAAAATGCTATCGCACTGTACATGTGAGCCCGCACCTGGAAGAGACAATATCAGGGGGCTAAAGAGCCGCATGTGGCTCTAGAGCCGCAGGTTACTGACCACTGCCCTAGATATAAGAGATATGTGCGCTGTATTGCCCTGTATTTCCAATTTTTTTCAAATACAAATACTTTGTTAAAAAAGGGGTCTTTATTTTTTCATATTAAAAGAATATTGAGTTTGGATCACTTTATTTCTTACACCGTTCACACAATTCTTATGTACAGGACTCAGATTTGAAAAAAATTGGATTCGTCCCACCTCTACTTTAAAGTAAAGTTCTTTGATTATTCTTAGTTCTGACCGAATTGGATGGGATAATGGTCTACTGTAGTGTTTCCCTACCAGGATGCCTCCAGCTGTTGCAAAACTACATGTCCCAGCATGCCCTGACTTCCAAACGCTGTCTGGGCATGCTGAGAGTTGTAGTTTTGCAACAGCTGGAGGTATCCTGGTTTGGAAAAGCTGGTCTACTGTGATAATATAAACAATGGGGGTTCATATTCATGTTTACACACGTGTTTTAAAATGAACGCTTTCCCCTTTTATAAACAAGTAAATAATGACGCAAAGCTGTGGGGCTGGTGTGCAACTTTTTCCAGGGCTGGTTTTTATCCCCAGTCCAGCCCTGCAGACAACTCCAGTTCCAGGAAGAAGATAACTGTGTGTAAAATCCAGAGACCCAGGAGAAGCCATATTCCTTCTCAGCTAGTCAGCCCCCATACAGCAGAAGTTCAGTAGAGAATGGAAATGTCCCACGGCGCAAAAACCACCCAGTGGTTGGATTAAGGGTTCTTTTTTATTAATGAGCAAGCGGTACAACGCGTTTCGGGGATATACCCCTTCTTCAGGTACATCGGTACAGTCTGCCTGCTGTCTCTGGTTGCCGGAGGTCACGTGCGGCACAGCAGGTCATGTGATCGGCTCACATGACCCTTCCAGGTCCTGCGACCACACAAACATTCTTGAACTAGTACTCCTATTAATAAATTAAGGACTAAGGTTCGCACCACTCTGAGGGTTGAGTTTATTAATGTAAACCCAAAGGACATTTAGAAAAATACATTTTTCTGTCTATTCTCTTCTTTTTGCAAACTTTGTGAGCTCTCTTAGTACCTCCCACTGACCCACCCCCTTCCCACCCCCCTTGTATTTGGCGTTTTTTTACAAAGTATTTAAATGTATGTAATTTGCTTTTATGTATGCAAGTCATTTGTACCTGAAGAAGGGGTATATCCCCGAAACGCGTTGTACCGCTTGCTCATTAATAAAAAAAATAATTAATCCAACCACTGGGTGTTTTTTGCGCCGTGGGACATTTCTATTCTCTACTGAACTACTGGCCTTCTGAGGGATTTCAGGCATCCCTGAGCAGAAGTATTTATCCAGGGCTGCATACCATCCGTCGTGAGGGGCTTTTTACCAACCTGATACATGTCTACATTAGAGTTGTGCCTAATCTAGCACAACTCTACCAGGTGAGCCTCCATTTTTGGAGATACTACTTATTTTTCATTTAAGACTATATTACCCTATGGTGCGCCATTTCTTTTGTTCCACAGTTGAACGAAGCCTGCTTTAATTACCCATACAGCAGAAGATAGAGAGTGCTGAAGCCAAATTCCTGCCACAGTATAGAGCTAGAAAGCAGACGTCCTTTCCTGCAAGCTCCAGGTTGTTAGAACAGAAGATAAATTCCTGCCAACCATTGCCAATACCTGCTGAGAACTAAGACAAAAGTTGTATCTTGCTTGGATGAAAGTTACAATCGGTAAAGACAAGTTTGAACTTCACCAAAGGTCTGGATCTCAATTTCTGCTGCAAATTCCTCTATTACTCCTACTATCACTACACTCAATTTATTGCAAGTGAGCCAGAAGCCAGGAGTCCAGCCGTACCCAGGTAGGAGACACCGTTGACACCATTATCTTTGAAGGGCCCTGTGACAATACCCTGACAACGCTGCAGTTGGCGTCACAAACAAACTATAGACTATCATACCCATATCCTGACCCATTGCATTAACCACTTCAACCCCACTAGCTGAAACCCCCTTAATGACCAGGCCACTTTTTACACTTCTGCACTACACTACTTTCACCGTTTATTGCTCGGTCATGCAACTTACCACCCAAATGAATTGTACCTCCTTTTCTTCTCACTAATAGAGCTTTCATTTGGTGGTATTTCATTGCTGCTGACATTTTTACATTTTTGTTATTAATCGAAATTTAACGTTTTTTTTACAAAAAAATTACATTTTTCACTTTCAGATGTAAAATTTTGCAAAAAAAACGACATCCATATATACATTTTTCGCTAAATTTATTGTTCTACATGTCTTTGATAAAAAAAAATGTTTGGGTAAAAAAAAAATGGTTTGGGTAAAAGTAAATAGCGTTTACAAACTATGGTACAAAAATGTGAATTTCCGCTTTTTGAAGCAGCTTGGACTTTCTGAGCACCTGTCATGTTTCCTGAGGTTCTACAATGCCCAGACAGTACAAACACCCCACAAATGACCCCATTTCGGAAAGTAGACACCCTAAGGTATTCACTGATGGGCATAGTGAGTTCATAGAACTTTTTAGGTTTTGTCACAAGTTAGCGGAAAATTATGATTTTTTTCTTTTTTTTCTTACAAAGTCTCATATTCCACTAACTTGTGACAAAAAATAAAAACTTCCATGAACTCACTATGCCCATCACAAAATACCTTGGGGTGTCTTCTTTCCAAAATGGGGTCACTTGTGGGGTAGTTATACTGCCCTGGCATTTTAGGGGCCCAGATGCGTGAGAAGAAGTTTGAAATCAAAATCTGTAAAAAATGACCGGTGAAATCCGAAAGGTGCTCTTTGGAATGTGGGCCCCTTTGCCCACCTAGGCTGCAAAAAAGTGTCACACATCTGGTATCGCTGTACTCAGAAGAAGTTGGGGAATGTGTTTTAGGGTGTCATTTTACATATACCCATGCTGGGTGAGAGAAATATCTTGGCAAAAGACAACTTTTCCCATTTTTTTATACAAAGTTGGCATTTGACCAAGATATTTATCTCACCCAGCATGGGTATATGCAAAAAGACACCCCAAAACACATTCCCCAACTTCTCCTGAGTACGGCGATACCACATGTGTGACACTTTTTTGCAGCCTAGGTGGGCAAAGGGGCCCACACTCCAAAGAGCACCTTTAGGATTTCACCGGCCATTTTTTACAGATTTTGATTTCAAACTACTTCGCACACATTAGGGCCCCTAAATTGCCAGGGCAGTAATGACCCCATTTTGGAAAGAAGACACCCCAAGGTATTCCTTGAGGGCCATGGCGAGTTCCTTGAATTTTTTATTTTTTGTCACAAGTTAGTGGAATCAGAGACTTTGTAAGAAAAATAAATAAAAATCAGCATTTTCCGCTAACTTGTGACAAAAAAAAATTTTTTTCTAGGAACTCGCCATGCCCCTCATAGAATACCTTGGGGTGTCTTATTTCCAAAATGGGGTCACTTGTGGGATAGTTATACTGCCCTGGCAATTTAGGGGCCCTAATGTGTGCGAAGTAGTTTGAAATCAAAATCTGTAAAAAATGACCTGTGAAATCCTAAAGGTGCTCTTTGGAATGTGAGCCCCTTTGCCCACCTAGCCGGCAAAAAAGTGTCACACATCTGGTATCGTCGTACTCAGGAGAAGTTGGGGAATGTGTTTTGGGGTGTCATTTTACATATACCCATGCTGGGTGAGAGAAATATCTTGGCAAAAGACAACTTTTCACATTTTTTTTATACAAAGTTGGCATTTGACCAAGATATTTTTCTCACCCAGCATGGGTATATGTAAAATGACACCCCAAAACACATTCCCCAACTTCTCCTGAGTACGGCGATACCACATGTGTACACTTTTTTGCAGCCTAGATGCGCAAAGCGGCCCAAATTCCTTTTAGGAGGGCATTTTTAGACATTTGGATCCCAGACTTCTCACGCTTTCGACACAATTGAATACCTTGGGGTGTCTTCTTTCCAAAATGGGGCCTTACAGGGGGGTGATCAATGACAGGGAGGTGATCACCCATTTAGACTCCCTGATCACCCCCCTGTCATTGATCACCCCCCCCTGTAAGGCTCCATTCAGACATCCGTATGTGTTTTGTGGATCCGATCCATGTATCCGTGGATCCGTAAAAATCATACGGACGTCTGAATGGAGCCTTACAGGGGGGTGATCAATGACAGGGGGGTGATCAGGAAGTCTATATGGGTGATCACCCACTTGTCATTGATCACCCCCCTGTAAGGCTCCATTCAGACGTCCGTATGATTTTTACGGATCCATGGATACATGGATCGGATCCGCAAAACACATACGGACGTCTGAATAGAGCCTTACAGGGGGGTGATCAATGACAGGGAGGTGATCACCCATATAGACTTCCTGATCACCCCCCTGTAAGGCTCCATTCAGACGTCCGTATGTGTTTTGCGGATCCGATCCATGTATCCGTGGATCTGTAAAAATCATACGGACGTCTGAATGGAGCCTTACAGGGGGGTGATCAATGACAGGGGGTGATCAATGACAGGGAAGTGATCAGGAAGTCTATATGCGTGATCACCCCCTTGTCATTGATCACCCCCCTGTAAGACTCCATTCAGACGTCCGTATGTGTTTTGCGGATCCGATCCATGTATCCATGGATCCGTAAAAATCATACGGACGTCTGAATGGAGCCTTACAGGGGGGTGATCAATGACAGGGGGGTGATCAATGACAAGGGGTGATCAGGGAGTCTATATGAAGTGATAAGGGGTTCATAAGGGGTTAATAAGTGACGGGGGGGGGGGTGTAGTGTAGTGTAGTGGTGTTTGGTGCTACTTTACTGAGCTGCCTGTGTCCTCTGGTGGTCGATCCAATCAAATAGGACCACCAGAGGACCAGGTAGCAGGTATATTAGACGCTGTTATCAAAACAGCGTCTAATATACCTGTTAGGGGTTAAAACAATTGCATCTCCAGCCTGGCAGCGAACGATCGCCGCTGGCAGGCTGGAGATCCACTCGCTTACCTTCCGATCCTGTGAACGCGCGCGCCTGTGTGCGCGCGTTCACAGGAAATCTCGGCTATCACGAGATGACGCGTATATGCGTTGTTGAGCGCACAGCTGCCGCCTCCGGACCGCAGATCTGCATTAGGCGGTCCGGAGGCGGTTAAAGTGGCGTCAGTATACCTGCATCCTGGTCACTGCAGATGGAGAAATGAGTAAAAGAATAAACAGTAAGTGGTGCTGTAAAGATACATGTTATTAAATAGCTCCATAGCTAAACAATTTTTTTATTTCATGCAGTCACCAAAGTACTCGGATGCAGGTGTTGGTTTGAAAAATGTAAAAATATTTGTGTGGTACAACCCCTTTAAAAGGGTTTTCCACTGTCCATCAGCAATTTTTAAAATAATCATTAATGAGGGTACCTGCAATTTTGTAATGTATTTATTTTACTTTTCTTGCTCCTGTCCTCACTTTTGGACTGTGGTCGCATGACCATGTCTATGCAGCTCTTTCCTATTTCCTGCGATGTTATGTCCGTGGGTGATAGGGGAGTGTCTATGTAACTAGTTGGGTGGGAGGAGCATTAGGCTAGTCAGTGTTGTTAGGGGTAGTCCTAGAACATGGGGAAGATACATATGAGGTAGGCAACTACATGAGCGTCTCTGTTAAAACCATAATAATCCCAGAAAAGACCTTTAAGGATACAGCTAATTTGGGGTCTGAAAGACACAGTATTCTGCTTTTTATTTTTTTCAACACTACATTCTGAGAGCTGTAACTTTAAAGGGTTGGCCCCACGAATAATATTTTACAATTTTCAAACCAGCACCTAGATCTGAATATTTTTGTAATTGCAGGTAATTAAAATGGATTATAGCTACTGAGTTATTTAATGAAATCTATCTGTATAGCACCATCTAATGTTCGCTCTTTTTTTTCATTTCTCTGCCCTGCTCACTGAGAACAGAAGCACATGCCTAGTTCCATCCTCCAACTGCCACTAGCTGCAGCAGACAGGACATGCCCTCTGAAGAAGGAAACACCCCCTAGCAAAACAACTGGAGCAATTAATGGGTAGCTCTATGGACATATATGAGTTACAGGGCTGGTTCAAACTTTGTTAGAAAGAGGCTGCCATGTAGTAGATTATGTATTTATTTATTTTTACATTAATCATGGCATAACCTCTTAAATATTTATGGCAATGTACTTTTTTTTTTTGCTGGACAAGTTGTATTCATTGTAGACAAAAATTTAATTATACAATTATGTGCAGTAATGTACAAGAAAAAATCCAGCTCCGTTCAGGTGAAATATGGTAGACTTTATTCCAATGTCTAAAATCCGTACAGCAAGTGTAAATTACGCGTTTCGGACCTCTTAGATATATGGGTCCTTCCTCATGACAAGCATGAGGAAGGACCCATATATCTAAGAGGTCCGAAACGCGTAATTTACAGTTGCTGTACGGATTTTAGACGTTGGAATAAAGTCTACCATATTTCACCTGAACTGAGCTGGATTTTTTCCTTGTACATTTCTGGACTTTACCGCATCCAGGTGCGGCATCCGTGCACAGAGGGTGATTTCAACGACGCAGGTGAGAGCTGCCTTACAACCATATTCAATTATGTGCAGTGTTATTAATGTAATTTGAATTAGCATCACATTGTGATGTCAGAACCTGACAATTATACTGAGATGAGCAACACAGCAAAGACACTACTTACCTCTTTCTGTAGAAGCAGTCTGTCTCAGATTAACTTCGTTGAAACGTTCTGCTCTTCTGTCAACCATTTACTGACTGATGTATAGGTCCAAATTTACTAATATGAGTGCATCTAGACATTGTCGTAAAGTCCACCAAAGTATCGTGCCAACTACCACAACTTGGTGCAATTTTGTAGCATCTAATTTTAGAAAATCCACAGCCCTTAACTTTTCATTGGGGTGTGATTTAATGGGAAAATGGCATGGCTTATCGAGAACCAAGGGAAGGCCTAAGCCATGGGCACCCTTGCTCCTCTTGCTTCCTCTGGCAGCCCCTCCCTCTCTTTCTTGATTGACAGGGCCTGTCCTGAGTAGTCATACCATCTGGCCCTGGTAATAAAGAAATAGAGGGAGGGTCTGGCAGAGGAAGCAGGAAGAGTGTGGCTTGGTCCCGCCCTCAGTGAACTTAACTATTCATTTGAATATGGATTAAAAGTCCTTTTTCTCCAGAATGAACAAACAACAAGGTTACGGGGATATGGAAGGGCCAGGACCTTCAAGATAGTGTTTTCAAAAATACTACCAGTGCCATGAGCGTCACTAGAGAGACAGTGGGAACTTAGGGTGTTAAATAAGTGACTCAGAATCTGGTACATGAAGGAAGAGTTTGGGTTCATTAAGAACTGGGCTGATTTCTCTGTCGGCTACAGGCACCTTAATCGGGATGGTACAGCTGTGCTGGTTAGACGGCTGGAGAAGCATTTAAACTAGGATCTGAGGGGAGGAAGTGGGTCAACAATATAAAATATGGGGCCCAGAAAATCCAATTATTCACTTCCCGAGAACTGAATGTGGGAAATTAAATAGTAACTTATAATGAATGTTCACAAATGTCAGAGGTCTAGCAAGCAAAATGGGGGAGCTGACGGTGTATTATACTAGAGGAAAAGATAGATGTAGTTGGTGTGGCTGAGACATGGCTGGACTCTTCACATGACTGGACTGTGAATATTCAGGATTTTACACTCTTTAGGAAAGACAGGGCCAATAGAAAAGCAGCATGTGCCTGTATTTGAGGAGTGATATGAAGGCAATTGTTGGTGAGGATGGTGAGGATGTTGAAATCTTATGGGTGGAATTACAAAGAGTAATAAACTCTGATATTGAGCTGATATTGGTGGCTGTTAGTATATCCAGTAATATACTTAACTGGCTAACTGTAGATATGGTCCAAGCTAAATTAAATAAGGTAAATGTGAACAAGGCTGCAGGTCCAGATGAATTACACCCAAGAGTTCTTAAAGTTATTGCTGTGCCTCTGTTCATAATTTTTTGAGATTTTCTAGGGACTGCTACAGTGCCAAGTGACTAGTGCAAGGCAAATGTGGTCCTCATATTCATAAAGGGATCTAGGTTCTCTACAGTTAATTATAGATCAGTAACTTAACTTCTGTTGTGTGAAAAATGTTTAAAGGACTCTTAAGGGACTATATATAGGAGTATGTGACTGTTAATAATATCATAAGTGATAACCAGCATGGGTTAACCAAGGACAGAAGTTGTCAGACTAACCTGATTTGTTTTTGTGAGGAGGTGAGTAGAAGCCTGGACAGAGGGGCGGCTGTGGATGTAGTGTTCTTGGATTTTTCAAGACATTTGATAAGGTCTCTCATAGATGTTTAATAGTTAAAATAAGGTCTATAAGCTTGGAAAGTATAGTTTGTAATTGGATTGAAAACTGGCTGAAGGATCGTGTCCAGAGAGTTGTGGTCAATGATTCCTATTCAGAATGGTCCAGGGTTATAAGGTGTAGGGTGTACCCCAAGGTTCAGCGCTGGGTGCACTATTATTTGATTTATTTATTAATGATATCAAGGATGGGATTAATATCACCATTTCTATTTTTACAGTTGACACCAAGCTATGTAGTTCTGATCAGTCTATGGAAGATGTCCATAAATTACAAGCTGACTGAGTGTTTGGGCATCAACTTGGCAAATGAGGTTCAAGGTGGATAAATGTAAAGTTATGCATCTGGGTAGTAATAATTTCCATGCATTATCTGGGGGACTAACACTCGGAGAGTCACTTGCAGAGAGGGATTTGGGTGTCCTTGTGGATCATAGATTAAATAACCACATACAGTGTCAATCGGCTGCTTCTAAGGCTAGCAGGATATTGTCATGTATTAAATGAGGCATGGACTCACGGGACAGGGATATAATACTTCCACTTTACAAAGCGTTGGTGCGGCCTCATCTGGGATATGCAGTTCAGTTCTGACCACCACTCGTTAGGAAGTACGCCCTGGAGCTGGAAAAGTAGAAAGGAGAGCGACTAAACTGATAAGAGGCATGAAAGGTCTTAGTTATGAGGAAAGATTAAAAGAATTAGAGTTATTTAGTCTTTAGAAGAGACGTCTAAGGGTGGACATGATTAACCTATACAAATATATAAATGGGCCATACAAAAAATATGGTGAAATGCTGTTCCATGTAAAATACCCTCAAAGCCATCTGAAAAAGAAAAAGTTTTGTCTCCAGAGGCAACAAGGATTCTTTACTGTAAGAACTGTGAATATGTGGAATAGACTTCCTCAGGCCGTGGTCACAGCAGGAAGAGTGGACAGTTTTAAAAAGGGCTTAGATTAATTCTTAAAAGTAAATGACATTAATGCTTATGAAAATGTGTAGAAATATGAGACTCCCTCCCCTTTTCTAAAATCTATATCACCACCTTTTCCTTGGTTGAACTTGATGGACTTATGTCTTTTTTCAACTGTATGAACTATGTAATGAAGTGACAGATCGCTAAGGGAAAGGTATCGCTGTGTTCTGCTGAGCTAGCCCTCCAAGGCATTGTGTCTGGTTTAACAATGAATTTCAAGGGTTAGTGTTGACCTCTTGCTGGGATATGCCACCATTTGCTAATCTGTGGAGCTCTGTGGCGCTCTGACTGTCAGGACCCCCACTGATCTGGAGAATGAAGGAACCACAGAGCTAGACCCCAATGTGCATGGATCATATAGGGGTCCTAGTTATATGCAGTAACATTTAGCAAAGGGAATACCCCTTAAATTAAAAAAGAGTACAAATAAAGGTTATTGTATTTCTCAGTTGATTATTTTGGTGAAAAATATGGAGACCATAAATATTTTACCCCATTCACTTGACTTTAACCTGAGAACCACTGTCCACAAATACTAAATAATAGTATTTTACATCATGTAATCCATCGGACTGCGGACTTGAGCTTGCAGAAACAGAGGTGTAGCTAGAAAGTTCTGGGCCGCAGTGCAAAAACTGGAATTGTTTTCCCTCATTTACCATGTGCAATTTGGTGGTGTCTCATTATATATAACAGAGGGGTTTTTGGGCTCCTTCCGGCAGCAGGGCCCTGTAGCGACTGCTATTTGTGCACCCCCAATAGCTCTACACCTTCGAACAGATAGAGAAGCAACCATCATCTGCAGAGAGCAAAAATAAATTACATATTGTGTTAACTCTCCTGAAAAGCAGCAATGGAGAGAGATCTGCAGAGATTATTGTCATTTTGCCTGGAAACTCGAAGCAGAAAAGAAGAAGCAATCAGAAGGTCATAGATTAGAAAATGACAGGAGCATATTGAAGGATGCAGCAGCGACACAATATGAAATTAAGCAGGAACATTTCTCAGCATATTAAGCCTCGCTATGCCGCCAGACACTAGAAAAATCTACTTGTAGCCAGGGCGGACACAGACAGCCGAGGGACCCTATGCAAGAATATTGACCCCTTGCTTTCCAGTAACTAATCATAGAACTCCTCTATTGACTGTATAACAATCTACCACTAATTGTGAGTGATGAATAGGATATTACTAGTGGCAGTGGGGTACTTTATTTAGTCCCCCCCTCCCTTGTAGCTGCACAGGTTGTCCATGTGGTATATCTGTCCTTGGCTTGTAGTCAAAATACAGGGAGATAAAAGTATAGGAAAATCCTAGATTTATGATGGGGCATATTGATGTCTTAGATGGAGGTCCCCCATGCAGTACCCACCTTTATTGGGAGCCACTATAGCATCTACCCTTCAATATGATAACTCTCCCACTAATTATTCTCGAAATCTGGTCAGACAAAAATACTTATTGTACATAGGGAATTGAGGAACTGTAGGGTAACTGGTTGTCCATAAAAAAACTGGTGTATCTTGATGCTCCTGGACATGGATGACAATTCTGTCACAGGGTCCTCTAAATAATACTGTTCTCTTACACATATGTGCCAAAGGGGACTTGAGTATAACTGCAACCCCTTTCCAGCCCTGTTGATAGTTTAGAGGTTATCTGAACCGGGTTGTCCCATGAAAAACATTTATTCCTTGTATACAGGATAGGAGATAACTGTGTAAACCATGGGGGTTTGAATGCTTGCACCCCTACTGGTCATGAGACTGGAGGTCCTATATTCTTCTGTTTTAATGGAGTGGTGGTCACACATGTTTACTCCTGCTCAATTCAGCTCTAAAGGACTACTGAAGAGTAGTTGGAGTAGGATAGAGCAGCAGGAGGGATTCCCTACCCTTTCCATTCAAACAGGCGAATGGGAATGTGTTTTTCATTGGACAACCCCTTTAACTGAAAATATTATAAAAACGCTGAAATTATAGTGTTATCCACAGTCTTTAAAAATTATACTAATTTACAGTGGGATGCGAAAGTTTGGGCAACCTTGTTAATCTTCATGATTTTCCTGTATAAATCGTTGGTTGTTACGATAAAAAATGTCTGTTAAATATATCATATAGGAGACACACACAGTGATATTTGAGAAGTGAAATGAAGTTTATTGGATTTACAGAAAGTGTGCTATAATTGTTTAAACAAAATTAAGCAGGTGCATAAATTTTGGCACCACAAAAAAGAAATTAAATCAATATTTAGTAGATCCTCCTTTTGCAGAAATTACAGCCGCTAAACGCTTCCTGTAGGTTCCAATGAGAGTCTGGATTCTGGTTGAAGGTATTTTGGACCATTCCTCTTTACAAAACATCTTTAGTTCATTCAGGTTTGGTGGCTTCCGAGCATGGACAGCTCTCTTTAAGTCACACCACAGCTTTTCAATTATATTCTGGTCTGGGGACTGAGATGGCCATTCCAGAATGTTATACTTGTTCCTCTGCATAAATGCCTTAGTGGATTTTGAGCAGTGTTTAGGGTCGTTGTCTTGTTGAAAGATCCAGCCCCGGCGCAGCTTCAGCTTTGTCACTGATTCCTGGACATTGGTCTCCAGAATCTGCTGATACTGAGTGGAATCCATGCGTCCCTCAACTTTGCCAAGATTCCCAGTCCCTGCACTGGCCACACATCCCCACAGCATGATGGAACCACCACCATATTTTACTGTAGGTAGCAGGTGGTTTTCTTGGAATGCTGTGTTCTTTTTCCTCCATGCATAACACCCCTTCTTATGGCCAAATAACTCAATTTTAGTTTCATCAGTCCACAGCACCTTATTCTAAAATGAAGCTGGCTTGTCCAAATGTGCTTTAGCCCATCTCAAGCGGCACTTTTTGTGCGGTGGGCAGAGAAAAGGCTTCCTCTGCATCACTCTCGCATACAGCATCTCCTTGTGTAAAATGCGCCGAATGGTTGAACGATGCACAATGACTCCATCTGCAGCAAGATGATGTTGTAGGTCTTTGGTGCTGGTCTGTGGGTTGACTCTGACTGTTCTCACCATTCGTCGCTTCTGTCTATCCGAGATGTTTCTTGGTCTGCCACTTCGAGCCTTAACTTGAACTGAGCCTGTGGTCTTCCATTTCCTCAATATGTGGAAACAGACAGATGAAATATCTGAGACAGCTTTCTGTATCCTTCCCCTAAACCATGATGGTGAACAATCTTTGTCTTCAGGTCATTTGAGAGTTGTTTTGAGACCCCCATGTTGCTACTCTTCAGAGAAAATTAAAAGAGGAGGGAAACTTACAATTGACCCCCTTAAAAACTCTTTCTCATAATTGGATTCACCTGTGTATGTAGGTCAGGGGTCACTGAGCTTGCCAAGCCAATTTGAGTTCCAATAATTAGTTTGAAAGGTTTTAGAATCAATAAAATGACAACAGTGCCCAAATTTATGCACCTGCTTAATTGTGTTTAAACAATTATAGCACACTTTCTGTAAATCCAATAAACTTCCTTTCACTTCTCAAATATCACTGTGTGTGTCTCTTATATGATATATTTAACTGACATTTTTTATCATAACAACCAACGATTCATACAGGAAAATCATGACGATTAACAAGGTTGCCCAAACTTTCGCATCCCACTGTATATAAGGTTATGATTAGAGATGAGCAAATTTAAAAAAAATTTGATTTGGTCGATTCGCCAAATTTTCCAAAAAGATTCAATTTGATCCGAATTTGTTTGTGGCAAATCATGTAAAAAACTGCTATTTCTGTGTCCCACTCATTCAGATCACTCCCTTTTTGAAAAGCTAGCCCTACAAACTAAAGAACCCAGAGGCAAAATTTCTAAATTTTACTCCCTTTTATTGATGTCAAATAACCCTGACACACATCCCTATATATCAAGTTGGGAAAGGGAACTAAACATCACCTTTACAGCTAGGTAAAATGCGCATTGAGGAATACTAAGAGAGTGTCCAGATGTGTCAAATTGCAGTAGAATGGGTACAAAGTATTAACACGTTGGTATTACACTCCGTCCTGCTTGCATCGGATGTTTCCGAATTGCAGCCCGGAGTGCTGGAGGTGTCAAGGTAGTTTGGGCACGCATGGTCACATTTGGTGGTCTTGTACGAAAATGCAAACATATTGGAAGCAAATTTGTAATACAATCTCGATCATTTGCAAGACTTTGATATCGGTCGTTCCCAAGGTATGCCTATTTGGCATACTAAATGCGGTCAAATGCTCGACCCCTATGCAGCGTATTGCTGGCCTCAGCCAAGTTGTTAATAGCAATAAACTGAAAAATCGCCTGACCCCCCCCTACTGTACCTCAATGGATACATAAATGTGATCAGCTTTACCTTTTTGAGCAGATAGCTCATTGGGAGTCCCGTTCCCCTAACCGATTTGAGCAGATATGGGGCTCTTGGAAAAAATATAGGAATTTTACAAATGTCTAAATATGAATAGCATTGCATATGTTGCCAGATCGCGCCGTAGAACAAAGCCTCGAACAAAGACTATTAAAACCTCCATCAGATATTGAGATGTTTTCTTTTTGTGATAAATAAGCATCCTATCTCCCAGGACACGGACAGCTGGACTTTCCTGCTTCGGCGAGACCACAAGCGGTCCTATTTTCATGCAGTACGCCTACGACTACCCCTCGTCTATTCTTTCCCTCGGCCTCCCCTTCCTCCCTCCTTTACTCCCCACCTTCTAATTGTACCTGGGCTTACTATCGCTGACGAAGAAGCCTTCAACATTACGACTTTGTAGTCCGTAGAGTGAACAGTCTAGGCTTTTTGCGATATTCCCAATTGTGTTCAAAAGGATGCTATATATCATTGTTCAAGATGCTTTTATTTTGTCTTTAATGAAACTGTGGCATCTTAATAAAAAGAATTTTAAAAGAAAAACAGCTATTTCCTGGCTGCAGAGAGCCTGTATAGTGATGTAGAACACTGTGCCTTGCAGTAACACGCATAGGGAGTCTACTGTGGTAGTGAAATAATACTGTGAGTTAGTATGACACGCAGATAACAGGCGTCGCTTTTAGAATCACTGCACACTTCACTTATTTGGGCAGTTACGGTGCCAAAACTGACCAAGTAGCTCAAGTGTGAACGATGTTAGCATCATGAAAAAGCGCACTCCTTTTACACCATCATCAGCTGATTCCACATAGATGTCTACTGAACCTGTTCTATTAAACACTTATGCAAGTAGAGCCCCCCGAGAGAGTGGAGAGGGTGTCAGCAGTAAGTTTGTGTTAACATCACTGATTATTTTGCCCTTCATCTGATCCGTCAGAACAATAACGGATCCAGCCTGTTTTGTGCCCACTCCTGCTTTTGGCTACCAAATCATAAGCCAATTCTGATGTCATACAGACCTTACAGCTGCTACATAGACAGGATCCATTGTGCGTCTCATTTTTCCTTCCTTCTAACAGATCAGAAGGGTCAAATAAATGATGATGTAAACCAGGCCAAAAAGGCAAAATATTGGCCCAGTCATGAAGTGGGGGGGGGGATGGAAGCAGCATGAGAAGTCCACAGAGTGGCCCAATGACATAGTGGTAAGGTGGCAGCAGCATGAGTAAACTTTGACCCTGTACCTCACAGTTAGCAGACACATTCCAGCCAATCAGCAGCAGACCCTCCCTCCCAAACCCTCCTACCTCCTGGACAGCATCCATTTTAGATTCATTCGGAAGCTGCATTCACAGTGAGAGGAGGGAGAGTGTTGCTGCTGCTGATTCAATAGGGAAAGCGTTAGCTAGGGCATTGTTCTGTGTCCACAGACTCATCTGCTGTAAGGACAGCGTCCTGACAGCACCCCAAAAAGACCTTTTCAGGGCTGGTACATCAGTGTGCTTTATATATAATTTATATATATTGCAGTTGCCTTGCTGCCCGTGTGTGAGAGGCTGCAGGCTCAGTCACAGACAGCACTGTGTGCACAGTGCACACCATTCATACAAGAAAATTCTATTTAATATTTTTCTGTGACATAATCACATTTGCAAGCCCGTGTGTGTCAGACGTCCACACATACTGTATTGTGCCCACTGGCTAGTGGCTAGGCCTGCACTCATACCGTTACAGGGTGTCATTCACCCAAATACCTTGCAGAAAAAAAAGATTCTATTGAAACTTTTTCTGTGATCTAATCACATTTGCAAGCCCGTGTGTGTCAGGCCAACACATACTGTATTGTGCCCACTGGCTAGTGGCTAGGCCTGCACTCATACCGTTGCAGGGTGTCATTCACTCAAATACCTTGCAGAAAAAAAAATATATATTTAAAAAATGTCTGTGATCAAATCACATTTGCAAGCCCGTGTGTGTCAGGCCCACACATACTGTATTGTGCCCACTGGCTAGTGGCTAGGCCTGCACTCATACCATTACGGGGTGTCATTCACTCAAATACCTTGCAGAAAAAATAATTTATATAAAAAAAAAATCTGTGATCTAATCACATTTGCAAGCCCGTGTGCATCAGGCCCACACATACTGTATTGTCGATCTATGCTCCTAGTGCTTTCCGAGGACTCCAAGCACTCCACTTGACACTGTACGCACTGCAGACCCCACGAACCGCCGAAGCTTGGTTGAGGTCTCACCGTCTCCTACCCACCCTGGACCTACGAGAAGGCTCCAGGCTCCAGTGGGTGAACCTCTCCTAAAACCAGAGAGCAGGAACAGCTCTTACAAGAGCTAGTAGTTATGCCAGGGGAGTATAGCAAATCTTCAGCGTATAGCAATCCCCCAGTGTTGATCAGTTACCCAAACAGCAGTCTCAACATGATGAAGGATAAAACAGGCACTCTTTATTAAGGGCTACCCGCCCGTATTTATGCAGGTCCCCATCTGGTGGACACGCCCCTAGGGGACCAGATGGAAGACTGTGACCCAGGACAGATATGCAGCAATTCAGGATACACAGACACAATAGATCCCCACAATGCATCATGGTTTCCTCCTCTCTGCCCTGGAGACACCCGAGGAGTAATTCAATTATCTCTCAGGACAAAGGGAAATCGCCAATACACATGTGGGGACAACAGGACAGAAATCCCCATTTAAACATACAATGTCACAACCCTTACAGTAAACACAGACATTGAACATATCCCCAGATAGCTCAAGTCTGAGTGCATATTATTAGGTGAATGGCACTCAGACTACACAAATGCAATAAATCTGGGTACCCTCACATAACATAAAATACAATTCCAAAGACAGATTTAAGCTGTGCGGCCGGTTTGTCTTCTCCTTTAAAGTTAGTATGGGCCATAATCCTGAGGCAAGAGGCTGGTAAACAGGCCCCTCCAAAACCCAGTGGCGAGGTTGGTTTTGCCACACATCTCCCCCTCCCAGGGAAGACTAACCAGATACATGACCTCACGGTCAGTACCTGAGTTAGTCTGGCAGTCCAACCACAACCCAATACTGGACCTGTTGAATCTTGGGGCCTGGCTCTGTTCTGTATGTCCCCAGCTGTTGAGTGGGCATCTGCGACTCTTTGCTTCCTTGTGGTTCTCTAGCTTGAAGCTGTAGGTACTAGCTTGGAGCTGTAGGAAATCGCCAATACACATGTGGGGACAACAGGACAGAAATCCCCATTTAAACATACAATGTCACAATCCTTACAGTAAACACAGACATTTAACATATCCCCAAATAGCTCAAGTCTGAGTGCATATTATTAGGTGAATGGCACTCAGACTTGAGCTATCTGGGGATATGTTAAATGTCTGTGTTTACTGTAAGGGTTGTGACATTGTATGTTTAAATGGGGATTTCTGTCCTGTTGTCCCCACATGTGTATTGGCGATTTCCCTTTGTCCTGAGAGATAATTTAATTACTCCTCGGTAGAGTTGAGCGAACACCTGGATGTTCGGGTTCGAGAAGTTCGGCCGAACTTCCCGAAAATGTTCGGGTTCGGGATCCGAACCCGATCCGAACTTCGTCCCGAACCCGAACCCCATTGAAGTCAATGGGGACCCGAACTTTTCGGCACTAAAAAGGCTGTAAAACAGTCCAGGAAAGGGCTAGAGGGCTGCAAAAGGCAGCAACATGTAGGTAAATCCCCTGCAAACAAATGTGGATAGGGAAATGAATTAAAATAAAAATTAAATAAATAAAAATTAACCAAAATCAATTGGAGAGAGGTCCCATAGCAGAGAATCTGGCTTCCCGTCACCCACCACTGGAACAGTCCATTCTCAGATATTTAGCAGAGAATCTGGCTTCATGTCAGCAGAGAATTAGTCTGCATGTCATAGCAGAGAATGAGGCTTCACGTCAGCCACCACTGCAACAGTCCATTGGCATATATTTAGGCCCAGCACCCAGGCAGAGGAGAGAGGTCCCGTAACAGACAATCTGGCTTCATGTCAGCAGAGAATTAGTCTGCATGTCATAGCAGAGAATGAGGCTTCACGTCACCCACCACTGTAAGAGTCCATTTTCATAAGTTTAGGCCCAGCACCCAGGCAGAGGAGAGAGGTCCCGTAACAGAGGATCTGGCTTCATGTCAGCAGAGAATCAGTCTTCATGTCATAGCAGAGAATCAGGCTTCACGTCAGCCACCACTGCAACAGTCCATTGGCATATATTTAGGCCCAGCACACAGGCAGAGGAGAGAGGTCCCGTAACAGACAATCTGGCTTCATGTCAGTAGAGAATCAGTCTGCATGTCATAGCAGAGAATCAGGCTTCACGTCACCCACCACTGCAACAGTCCATTTTCATAAGTTTAGGCCAAGCACCCAGGCAGAGGAGAGAGGTCCCGTAACAGACAATCTGGCTTCATGTCAGCAGAGAATTAGTCTGCATGTCATAGCAGAGAATGAGGCTTCACGTCACCCACCACTGCAACAGTCCATTGGCATATATTTAGGCCCAGCACCCAGGCAGAGGAGAGAGGTCCCGTAACAGACAATCTGGCTTCATGTCAGCAGAGAATCAGTCTGCATGTCATAGCAGAGAATGAGGCTTCACGTCAGCCACCACTGCAACAGTCCATTGGCATATATTTAGGCCCAGCACACAGGCAGAGGAGAGAGGTCCCGTAACAGACAATCTGGCTTCATGTCAGCAGAGAATTAGTCTGCATGTCATAGCAGAGAATGAGGCTTCACGTCAGCCACCACTGCAACAGTCCATTGGCATATATTTAGGCCCAGCACACAGGCAGAGGAGAGAGGTCCCGTAACAGACAATCTGGCTTCATGTCAGTAGAGAATCAGTCTGCATGTCATAGCAGAGAATCAGGCTTCACGTCACCCACCACTGCAACAGTCCATTGTCATAAATTTAGGCCCAGCACCCAGGCAGAGGAGAGAGGTCCCGTAACAGACAATCTGGCTTCATGTCAGCAGAGAATTAGTCTGCATGTCATAGCAGAGAATGAGGCTTCACGTCACCCACCACTGTAAGAGTCAATTTTCATAAGTTTAGGCCCAGCACCCAGGCAGAGGAGAGAGGTCCCGTAACAGAGGATCTGACTTCATGTCAGCAGAGAATTAGTCTGCATGTCATAGCAGAGAATGAGGCTTCACGTCACCCAACATTGGAACAGTCCATTGGCATATATTTAGGCCCCGGCACCCAGACAGAGGAGAGGTTCATTCAACTTTGGGTAGCCTCGCAATATAATGGTAAAATGAAAATAAAAATAGGATTGAATGAGGAAGTGCCCTGGAGTCCAATAATATATGGTTATGGGGAGGTAGTTAATGTCTAATCTGGACAAGGGACGGACAGATCCTGTGGGATCCATGCCTGGTTCATTTTTATGAACGTCAGCTTGTTCACATTGGCTGTAGACAGGCGGCTGCGTTTGTCTGTAATGACGCCCCCTGCCGTGCTGAATACACGTTCAGACAAAACGCTGGCCGCCGGGCAGGCCAGCACCTCCAAGGCATAAAAGGCTAGCTCTGGCCACGTGGACAATTTAGAGACCCAGAAGTTGAATGGGGCCGAACCATCAGTCAGTACGTGGAGGGGTGTGCACATGTACTGTTCCACCATGTTAGTGAAATGTTGCCTCCTGCTTACACGTTGCGTATCAGGTGGTGGTGCAGTTAGCTGTGGCGTGTTGACAAAAGTTTTCCACATCTCTGCCATGCTAACCCTGCCCTCAAAGGAGCTGGCATTGACACAGCTGCCTTGGCGACCTCTTGCTCCTCCTCTGCCTTGGCCTTGGGCTTCCACTTGTTCCCCTGTGACATTTGGGAATGCTCTCAGTAGCGCGTCTACCAACGTGCGCTTGTACTCGCGCATCTTCCTATCACGCTCCAGTGCAGGAAGTAAGGTGGGCACATTGTCTTTGTAGCGTGGATCCAGCAGGGTGGCAACCCAGTAGTCCGCACAGGTTAAAATGTGGGCAACTCTGCTGTCGTTGCGCAGGCACTGCAGCATGTAGTCGCTCATGTGTGCCAGGCTGCCCAGGGGTAAGGACAAGCTGTCCTCTGTGGGAGGCGTATCGTCATCGTCCTGCCTTTCCCCCCAGCCACGCACCAGTGATGGACCCGAGCTGCGTTGGGTGCCACCCCGCTGTGACCATGCTTCATCCTCATCCTCCTCCACCTCCTCCTCATCCTCGTCCTCCTCGTCCTCCAGTAGTGGGCCCTGGCTGGCCACATTTGTACCTGGCCTCTGCTGTTGCCAAAAACCTCCCTCTGAGTCACTTCGAAGAGACTGGCCTGAAAGTGCTAAAAATTACCCCTCTTCCTCCTCCTCCTCCTCCTGGGCCACCTCCTCTTCCATCATCGCCCTAAGTGTTTTCTCAAGGAGACATAGAAGTGGTATTGTAACGCTGATAACGGTGTCATCGCCACTGGCCATGTTGGTGGAGTACTCGAAACAGCGCAACAGGGCACACAGGTCTCGCATGGAGGCCCAGTCATTGGTGGTGAAGTGGTGCGGTTCTGTAGTGCGACTGACCCGTGCGTGCTGCAGCTGAAACTCCACTATGGCCTGCTGCTGCTCGCACAGTCTGTCCAGCATGTGCAAGGTGGAGTTCCACCTGGTGGGCACGTCGCATATGAGGCGGTGAGCGGGAAGGCCGAAGTTACGCTGTAGCGCAGACAGGCGAGCAGCAGCAGGATGTGAACGCCGGAAGCGCGAACAGACGGCCCGCACTTTATGCAGCAGCTCTGACATGTCGGGGTAGTTGTGAATGAACTTCTGCACCACCAAATTCAGCACATGCGCCAAGCAAGGGATGTGCGTCAAATTGGCTAGTCCCAGAGCTGCAACGAGATTTCGCCCATTATCACACACCACCAGGCCGGGCTTGAGGCTCACCGGCAGCAACCACTCGTCGGTCTGTTGTTCTATACCCCGCCACAACTCCTGTGCGGTGTGGGGCCTGTCCCCCAAACATATGAGTTTCAGAGTGGCCTGCTGACGTTTACCCCGGGCTGTGCTGAAGTTGGTGGTGAAGGTGTGTGGCTGACTGGATGAGCAGGTGGAAGAAGAGGAGGAGGAAGCCGAGAAGGAGGAGGTGGCAACAGGAGGCAAAGAATGTTGCCCTGCGATCCTTGGCGGCGGAAGGACGTGCGCCAAACAGCTCTCCGCCTGGGGCCCAGCTGCCACTACATTTACCCAGTGTGCAGTTAGGGAGATATAGCGTCCCTGGCCGTGCTTACTGGTCCACGTATCTGTGGTTAGGTGGACCTTGCTACAGATGGCGTTGTGCAGTGCACACTTGATTTTATCGGATACTTGGTTGTGCAGGGAAGGCACGGCTCTCTTGGAGAAGTAGTGGCGGCTGGGAACAACATACTGTGGGACAGCAAGCGACATGAGCTGTTTGAAGCTGTCTTTGTCCACCAGCCTAAATGACAGCATTTCATAGGCCAGTAGTTTAGAAATGCAGCAGAAGAGGCCGAGGCGGCAGCAGCAGAAGAGGTAGCAGGGGGAGCCTGAGTGACTTCCTTGGTTTTAAGGTGTTTACTCCACTGCAGTTCATGCTTTGCATGCAGGTGCCTGGTCATGCAGGTTGTGCTCAGGTTCAGAACGTTAATGCCTCGCTTCAGGCTCTGATGGCACAGCGTGCAAACCACTCGGGTCTTGTCATCAGCACATTGTTTGAAGAAGTGCCATGCCAGGGAACTCCTTGAAGCTGCCTTTGGGGTGCTCGGTCCCAGATGGTGGCGGTCAGTAGCAGGCGGAGTCTCTTGGCGGCGGGTGTTCTGCTTTTGCCCACTGCTCCCTCTTTTGCTACGCTGTTGGCTCGGTCTCACCACTGCCTCTTCCTCCGAACTGTGAAAGTCAGTGGCACGACCTTCATTCCATGTGGGGTCTAGGACCTCATCGTCCCCTGCGTCGTCTTCCACCCAGTCTTGATCCCTGACCTCCTGTTCAGTCTGCACACTGCAGAAAGACGCAGCAGTTGGCACCTGTGTTTCGTCATCATCAGAGACATGCTGAGGTGGTATTCCCATGTCCTCATCATCAGGAAACATAAGTGGTTGTGCGTCAGTGCATTCTATGTCTTTCACCGCTGGGGAAGGGCTAGGTGGATGCCCTTGGGAAACCCTGCCAGCGGAGTCTTCAAACAGCATAAGAGACTGCTGCATAACTTGAGGCTGAGACAGTTTCCCTGGTATGCATGGGGGTGATGTGACAGACTGATGGGGTTGGTTTTCAGGCGCCATCTGTGCGCTTTCTGCAGAAGACTGGGTGGGAGATAATGTGAACGTGCTGGATCCACTGTCGGCCACCCAATTGACTAATGCCTGTACCTGCTCAGGCCTTACCATCCTTAGAACAGCATTGGGCCCCACCATATATCGCTGTAAATTCTGGCGGCTACTGGGACCTGAGGTAGTTGGTACACTAGGACGTGTGGATGTGGCAGAACGGCCACGTCCTCTCCCAGCACCAGAGGGTCCACTAACATCACCACGACCATGTCCACGTCCGCGTCCCTTACTAGATGTTTTCCTCATTGTTATGGTTCACCACAACAACAAAAATATTATTTGGCCCAATGTATTGTATTCAAATTCAGCGGGATATAAATTTGAGGCCTAGTATTTAGGCGCTGGGTGACCGGTATGGATTTACTAACAGAATTGGACTTGGAAATGCACAGTAGCGTGTGTGTGAAGTTATTCTGAATGACCCTATGTGCACCTTAAGTATTATATACCCTTTTAGGGATAGATTTCAAATAGCTCTGATATAGCAGGAACCACTAAATTATGAAATTGCTAAATTGGGAATTGTATTTCAACCCAGAACAAAAAATGTGCTTTGACGGACACTAAATAACTTTTCCAGCCACAACAGGACAGCGGTAACGAGAGATTTAGCGGGATATAAATTTGAGGCCTAGTATTTAGGCGCTGGGAGACCGGTATGGATTTACTAACAGAATTGGACTTGGAAATGCACAGTAGCGTGTGTGTGAAGTTATTCTGAATGACCCTATGTGCACCTTGAATATTATATACCCTTTTAGGGATAGATTTCAAATAGCTCTGATATAGCAGAAACCACTAAATTATGAAATTGCTAAATTGGGAATTGTATTTCAACCCAGAACAAAAAATGTGCTTTGACGGACACTAAATAACTTTCCCAGCCACAACAGGACAGCGGTAACGAGAGATTTAGTGGGATATAAATTTGAGGCCTAGTATTTAGGCGCTGGGTGACCGGTATGGATTTACTAACAGAATTGGACTTGGAAATGCACAGTAGCGTGTGTGGGAAGTTATTCTGAATGACCCTATGTGCACCTAGAATATTATATACCCTTTTAGGGATAGATTTCAAATAGCTCTGATATAGCAGAAACCACTAAATTATGAAATTGCTAAATTGGGAATTGTATTTCAACCCAGAACAAAAAATGTGCTTTGACAGACACTAAATAACTTTCCCAGCCACAACAGGACAGCGGTAACGAGAGATTTAGCGGGATATAAATTTGAGGCCTAGTATTTAGGCGCTGGGTGACCGGTATGGATTTACTAACAGAATTGGACTTGGAAATGCACAGTAGCGTGTGTGTGAAGTTATTCTGAATGACCCTATGTGCACCTAGAATATTATATACCCTTTTAGGGATAGATTTCAAATAGCTCTGATATAGCAGGAACCACTAAATTATGAAATTGCTAAATTGGGAATTGTATTTCAACCCAGAACAAAAAATGTGCTTTGACGGACACTAAATAACTTTCCCAGCCACAACAGGACAGCGGTAACGAGAGATTTAGCGGGATATAAATTTGAGGCCTAGTATTTAGGCGCTGGGAGACCGGTATGGATTTACTAACAGAATTGGACTTGGAAATGCACAGTAGCGTGTGTGTGAAGTTATTCTGAATGACCCTATGTGCACCTTGAATATTATATACCCTTTTAGGGATAGATTTCAAATAGCTCTGATATAGCAGAAACCACTAAATTATGAAATTGCTAAATTGGGAATTGTATTTCAACCCAGAACAAAAAATGTGCTTTGACGGACACTAAATAACTTTCCCAGCCACAACAGGACAGCGGTAACGAGAGATTTAGCGGGATATAAATTTGAGGCCTAGTATTTAGGCGCTGGGTGACCGGTATGGATTTACTAACAGAATTGGACTTGGAAATGCACAGTAGCGTGTGTGTGAAGTTATTCTGAATGACCCTATGTGCACCTAGAATATTATATACCCTTTTAGGGATAGATTTCAAATAGCTCTGATATAGCAGAAACCACTAAATTATGAAATTGCTAAATTGGGAATTGTATTTCAACCCAGAACAAAAAATGTGCTTTGACGGACACTAAATAACTTTCCCAGCCACAACAGGACAGCGGTAACGAGAGATTTAGCGGGATATAAATTTGAGGCCTAGTATTTAGGCGCTGGGTGACCGGTATGGATTTACTAACAGAATTGGACTTGGAAATGCACAGTAGCGTGTGTGTGAAGTTATTCTGAATGACCCTATGTGCACCTAGAATATTATATACCCTTTTAGGGATAGATTTCAAATAGCTGTATTATAGCAGAAACCACTAAATTATGAAATTGCTAAATTGGGAATTGTATTTCAACCCAGAACAAAAAATGTGCTTTGACAGACACTAAATAACTTTCCCAGCCACAACAGGACAGCGGTAACGAGAGATTTAGCGGGATATAAATTTGAGGCCTAGTATTTAGGCGCTGGGTGACCGGTATGGATTTACTAACAGAATTGGACTTGGAAATGCACAGTAGCGTGTGTGTGAAGTTATTCTGAATGACCCTATGTGCACCTAGAATATTATATACCCTTTTAGGGATAGATTTCAAATAGCTCTGATATAGCAGAAACCACTAAATTATGAAATTGCTAAATTGGGAATTGTATTTCAACCCTGAACAAAAAATGTGCTTTGACGGACACTAAATAACTTGCCCAGCCACAACAGGACAGCAGTAACGAGAGATTTAGCGGGATATAAATTTGAGGCCTAGTATTTAGGCGCTGGGTGACCGGTATGGATTTAGTGACAGAATTAGACTGGGATATGGCCAAAAAATAACCACACTATTGCTGGTTAAATGCACTTGGTGACGGGCTCAGCTTGCCCCTGATGTAGTATATGGCCAAAAAATGAACAGACTATTGCTGGTTAAATGCACTTGGTGTCACAGCTTGACCAACCACACTACTGAGGGTTAAATGCACTTGGTGACGGGCGCAGCTTGCCCCTGATGTAGTATATGGCCAAAAAATGAACAGACTATTGCTGGTTAAATGCACTTGGTGTGATAGCTTGACCAACCACACTACTGAGGGTTAAATGCACTTGGTGACGGGCGCAGCTTGCCCCTGATGTAGTATATGGCCAAAAAATGAACAGACTATTGCTGGTTAAATGCACTTGGTGACGGGCGCAGCTTGCCCCTGATTTAGTATATGGCCAAAAAATGAACAGACTATTGCTGGTTAAATGCACTTGGTGTGATAGCTTGACCAACCACACTACTGAGGGTTAAATGCACTTGGTGACGGGCGCAGCTTGCCCCTGATGTAGTATATGGCCAAAAAATGAACAGACTATTGCTGGTTAAATGCACTTGGTGACGGGCGCAGCTTGCCCCTGATTTAGTATATGGCCAAAAAATGAACAGACTATTGCTGGTTAAATGCACTTGGTGTGATAGCTTGACCAACCACACTACTGAGGGTTAAATGCACTTGGTGACGGGCGCAGCTTGCCCCTGATGTAGTATATGGCCAAAAAATGAACAGACTATTGCTGGTTAAATGCACTTGGTGACGGGCGCAGCTTGCCCCTGATTTAGTATATGGCCAAACAATGAACAGACTATTGCTGGTTAAATGCACTTGGTGTGATAGCTTGACCAACCACACTACTGAGGGTTAAATGCACTTGGTGACGGGCGCAGCTTGCCCCTGATGTAGTATATGGCCAAAAAATGAACAGACTATTGCTGGTTAAATGCACTTGGTGTGACAGCTTCACCCTGATGTAGGCTTTAGCCAAAAAACAACCACACTATTGCTGGTTAAATGCACTTGGTGATGGGCGCAGCTTGCCCCTGATGTAGTATATGGCCAAAAAATGAACAGACTATTGCTGGTTAAATGCACTTGGTGTCACAGCTTGACCAACCACACTACTGAGGGTTAAATGCACTTGGTGACGGGCGCAGCTTGCCCCTGATGTAGTATATGGCCAAAAAATGAACAGACTATTGCTGGTTAAATGCACTTGGTGACGGGCGCAGCTTGCCCCTGATTTAGTATATGGCCAAAAAATGAACAGACTATTGCTGGTTAAATGCACTTGGTGTGATAGCTTGACCAACCACACTACTGAGGGTTAAATGCACTTGGTGACGGGCGCAGCTTGCCCCTGATGTAGTATATGGCCAAAAAATGAACAGACTATTGCTGGTTAAATGCACTTGGTGTCACAGCTTGACCAACCACACTACTGAGGGTTAAATGCACTTGGTGACGGGCGCAGCTTGCCCCTGATGTAGTATATGGCCAAAAAATGAACAGACTATTGCTGGTTAAATGCACTTGGTGACGGGCGCAGCTTGCCCCTGATTTAGTATATGGCCAAAAAATGAACAGACTATTGCTGGTTAAATGCACTTGGTGTGATAGCTTGACCAACCACACTACTGAGGGTTAAATCCACTTGGTGATGGGCGCAGCTTGCCCCTGATGTAGTATATGGCCAAAAAATGAACAGACTATTGCTGGTTAAATGCACTTGGTGTGACAGCTTCACCCTGATGTAGGCTTTAGCCAAAAAACAACCACACCATTGAGGGTTAAATGCACTTGGTCGCAGCTTGTGCTGGCGCACCACAAGACACAAAATGGCCGCCGATCACCCCAGAAAAATGTGACTGACAAACGGTCTGGGCAGCCTAAAAACAGTGAGCAATTGAGTATCAGCAGCTCAATGATCCACAGCTGCAGATCGATCAATAATCAAGTACTTTGGAGGGGTTAATCTGCCTAATCTCGCCCTACTGTCGCAGCCGCAACCTCTCCCTACGCTAATCAGAGCAGAGTGACGGGTGGCGCTATGTGACTCCAGCTTAAATAGAGGCTGGGTCACATGGTGCTCTGGCCAATCACAGCCATGCCAATAGTAGGCATGGCTGTGATGGCCTCTTGGGGCAAGTAGTATGACGCTTGTTGATTGGCTGCTTTGCAGCCTTTCAAAAAGCACCAAGAAAGCGTCACAAAAGCGCCAAGAAAGTGACGAACACCGAACCCGAACCCGGACTTTTACGAAAATGTCCGGGTTCGGGTCCGTGTCACGGACACCCCAAAATTCGGTACGAACCCGAACTATACAGTTCGAGTTCGCTCATCCCTACTCCTCGGGTGTCTCCAGGGCAGAGAGGAGGAAACCATGATGCATTGTGGGGATCTATTGTGTCTGTGTATCCTGAATTGCTGCAGTATCTGTCCTGGGTCACAGTCTTCCATCTGGTCCCCTAGGGGCGTGTCCACCAGATGGGGACCTGCATAAATACAGGCAGGTAGCCCTCAATAAAGAGTGCCTATTTTATCCTTCATCATGTTGAGACTGGTGTTTGGGTAACTGATCAACACTGGGGGATTGCTATACACTGAAGATTTGCTATACTCCCCTGGCATAACTACTAGCTTTTGTAAGAGCTGTTTCTGCTCTCTGGTTTTAGGAGAGGTTCACCCACTGGAGCCTGGAGCCTTGTCGTAGGTCCAGGGTGGGTAGGAGACGGTGAGACCTCAACCAAGCTTCGGCGGTTCGTGGGGTCTGCAGTGCGTACAGTGTCAAGTGGAGTGCTTGGATGCTTGGAGTCCTCGGAAAGCACTAGGAGCATCTATCAACGGAGGTACCTGGTCGGGGTGCTAGGAGATCCGTTACAGTGATCTAATCACATTTGCAAGCCGTGTGTGTCAGGCCCACATAGACTGTACTGTGCCCACTGCCCACCACTTATATAGGGTGGCACAGCACCTTGCATGCATAGTAACACTTGTCTAATAAAAAAATGACAGGCAGAGGCAGGCCACGCCGCAGGGGCCGTTGTGTTTGCGGTGCTGTGATTTCCACTGGCCCTGGAATAATGCCCAGTGTTCAGGGGCCGCGTACCCTGAACCCCCAAAATTCAGAGAAAATAGTTGACTGGCTTACACAGGACACCCAATCTTCAACAGCTTCAGCTAAGAACCTTGACGCACCATCCTCCTCCAGCTCAGCTTTGGTCGCCTGCTCTCAAGTTACCACTCTCCCCCCCGCCGCCACCACCATCACTTCCACCACAGCCACTAAAGCCGCTTTACTTGATCCCTCAGAGGAGTTATTTACACATCAGTTGGATGAAATTAGTGATGCGCAACCATTATTGCCAGGGGATGTATATAACAGGGATATGTCTCAGTCAGGCAGCATTACACACATGGACGTACAATGTGTTGATGATGATGATGTTGTACCCGCTGCTGGTTCCTTTGCTGAGGTGTCAGATACAAGTAAAGTGGTTGATGATGATGATGTGTCCGTGGATGCCACGTGGGTGCCTGCTCGAAGAGAAGAAGAAGAGGGGGACAGAGAGAAGGAGGAGACGAGTTGGAAGCAGGGGGAGGTCGTCGCAAAGAGCTAGTGGCACAGTCAGACAGCATGTATCGGCACCCGGGGTCAGCCAGACAGCACTTCAATCAACGCATGCTGTTGCCACCACCAGAATGCCGTCATTGCAAAGCTCAGCAGTGTGGCATTTTTTTTGTGTGTCTGCCTCTGACAACAGCGATGCCATTTGCAACCAGTGCCAAAAGAAACTGAGTCGTGGGAAATCCAACACCCACCTAGGTATAACTGCTTTGCGAAGGCACATGATCGCACATCACAAATGCCCATGGGATCAACACATGATGACGAGTAGAAGCAGCACACAAGCTCAAAGCCACCATCCTCCTCCTGGTCCAGCATCTTTAGCCACATCAACCACTGCTGTCCTCCTTGCCCCCTCTCAACCACCCGCCACTCCGCCTCTCACCTTGAGCAGTTCCATCTCATCTGCCCACAGTCAGGTGTCTGTAAAGGAAATGTTTTAGCGTAAGAAGCCAATGTCACAGAGTCACCCCCTTGCCCGGCGTCTGACAGCTGGTTTGACAGAACTCTTTGTATTTGTATGACCGGGGTGCTAGGACAGCCTCTGCGGAGATGGAATTTTTTTTGCCACATTACTGGACGCTCATGCGCAATGCCTGTAGGCTCATGCGTCCTTTTGCGGAGGTGACAAACCTAGTCAGTCGCACCGAAGGCACCATCAGCAACCTCATCCCATTTGTTTTCTTCCTGGAGCGTGCCCTGCGAAGAGTGCTGGATCAGGCTGTAGATGAGCATGAAGAGGAAGAGTTGTGGTCACCATCACCACCAGAAACAGCCTTGTCATCATCGCTTTCCAGACCTGCGGCAACGCTGCAAGAGGAGTATGAGGAAGAGGAGTCAGAGGTGGAATGTGGCTTTGAGGAGGAGGAAGACCAACCACAGCAGGCATCCCAGGGTGCTCGTTGTTGTCACCTATCTGGGACCCGTGGTGTTGTACGTGGCTGGGGGGAAGAACAGACCGTCAATGGCATCAGTGAGGAGGAGGAACGTGAAATGAGTAGCTCGGCAAATGGGGTATTTCATGCTGTCATGTCTGTTGAGGGACCCTCGTATCAAAAGGATGAAGGAGAACGACCTGTACTGGGTGACCCCCGGTATAAGCAGAAAGTGGCGGAAATGTTACCAAATTACCGGAAGTCAGAAAGGATGCAGCAGTTCAAAACCAAACTAAAAAATATGCTTTACACAGCTTATAAGGGGGATGTCACAGCACAACGGGAATCTAACTGGGGAAGTTAGATACCGGATGGCTTTCGTGAATTCTCCGCCACCAACTAGGGTTCAAGCCGCAATGTTTTAGTCACCTTTCTGCCTTGAAAACATAAATTTTTCCGGCCGCTGCTACAATAGCGGCTGCAGCAATAACATTGTTTTTCAGGCATTTTTCTGGCCTCTGGTGCTGCACTGTGGCTGCAAAAACAAAACAAAACAAAAAGGCACATACAAGTGTCAATTCCCCTTTCGTGATCGTTACCTTGTTGTGGTGAAAGGGCTTGCGTATCACAATGAAGCGATCATCACCTCTATGAGTGTGTTGGCAATGTTGCCACACCCCAGATGATAAGGCCGTTGCTTCATTATGATCAGACCAAAAGCGATCGGGACGGCTGGATGTTTTTTCATAGAAAAAACGTACTTTTTTTTTTTTTTTAAGTTGTGTGGATGGGTTTTTAATACATAAAATAAAAAAATCATAATAAAGTCTCTTAATAGTTTATTAGAAATAATGCAGACAATTTAAAAAATCCCCATCAATTCCAATACAAATCAAGTACAAAGCTCAGAACTAAATTATTCCAGGATGTCGTAATGGTTCGTTAATTCGACAATGGTTAATCAATTTGACACACGTCCCCGGAGGATAGGGGATGTAACAGGGATTAAACTGATAGAAATAGTACTAGTTAAGACACCACTCATATAGGGTGTCACAGCAGATTGCTCCGTGCACGCGCAGTGCCCCAACTTGGGAGTTAGAGGACCGACCAAGCTACTTTTTCCATCTCCCGGTACCTAAAATCAATTCAGTTTGGTGTATCAGAGTTTGGTCTGTCACTGTGAAGGCAGTCGAAGGTACCCGGCCTAAATTTGTTTTCACAAAAGGCAATCCCACCCTGATATGGGACGTAACAGGGATTAAACTGATCAGAATAGTACTACAGAAAATAGCACTCATATCGGGTGTGACAGTAAATTGCACGTCGCAGACGCAGTGACCGTGGCGTGGATTCAAACAAAGGGGAGGGAAACAGCGTTTTTTTAACCATCTTCCCGTTCGAAAAATCTATTTAATAAATGGACCCCAGATTGGGGATGTCACGTAACAGGGATTAAACTGATGAGAATAGTACTACAGAAAATAGCACTCATATCGGGTGTGACAGTAAATTGCACGGCGCAGACGCAGTGACCGTGGCGTGGATTCAAACAAAGGGGAGGGAGCCAGCAATTTTTTTTACCATCTCCCCGTTCGAAAAATCTATTTAATAAATGGACCCCAGATTGGGGACGTAACAGGGATTAAACTGATGAGAAGAGAGAACTATAGAAAATACCACTCATATCGGGTGGGACAGTAAATTGCACGGCGCAGACGCAGTGACCGTGGATTCAAACAAAGGGGAGGGAGCCAGCGTTTTTTTAACCATCTCCCCATTCGAAAAATCAATTCAATTCACCTTTCCGGGACCCTTGGTGTTGTACGTGGCTGGGTGGAGGAAGAAACCTTCAATGACATCAACGGGACATGGCTAGCTTGGTATCCAACCTTGTGCAAATGGGAAGTTTGCGTTTGGGCAAATTGACTATTTGCGGTGCATTAAAATGGGAGTTTGGTCTGTCAATGTCTGTGAAGTGGGCATAACCCTTACACTACCTGATCGATACAACATCATACCTGATCGTATACACACACTGGATGCTTTAAACCACGTTGTTAAAAAAAAAATTGGATTGTTAGGTGATTTATGCTCTTTATGGATTAAAATCCAACTCTGCATCAACTATGTAATTTTCCATGGGAGTTTTGGCATGGATCCCCCTCCGGCATGCCACAGTCCCCTTGAAACAACTTTTCCATCACTATTGTGGCCAGAAAGAGTCCCTGTGGGTTTTAAAATTCGCCTGCCTATAGAAGTCAATGGCGGTTCGCCCGGTTCGCGAACATTAGTAGAAATTTGCGTTCGCCGTTCGCGAACGGAAAATTTTATGTTTGCGACATCTCTAGAAGAGACCACAGAGTGGCCCAGTGACAACGTGGTGATGTGGCAGCAGCATGAGGAGACCACAGAGTGGTGATGTGGCAGCACCATGAGGATACCACAGAGTTGTGAAGTGGCAGCAGCATAAGGGGATCACAGAGTGGCTTAGAGACATAGTGTTGAGGTGGCAGCAGCATGAGGAGACCACAGAGTGGTGACATGGCAGCAGCATGAGAATACCACAGAATGGTGAAGTGGCAACAGCATGAGACCACAGAGTGGCCCAGTGACATAGTGGTGATGTGGCAGTAGCATGAGGAGACCACAGAGTGGTGAAGTGACATAGCTGTGATGTAGCAGCAGTATGAAGAGACCACAGAGTATCCAGAGACATTGTGTTAAGGTGGCAGCAGCATGAGGAGAACATAGAGTAGTAATGTGGCAGCTGCATGAGGAGACCACAGAGTAGCCCAGTGACATAGTGGTGAATTGTCAGCTGCATAATGAGACCACAGAGTGGCCCAGTGACATAGTGGTGAAGTGGCAGCAGCATGAGGAGACCACAGAGTGGTGAAGTGACATAGTGGTGAGGTGGCAGCAGCATGAGGAGACCACAGAGTGGTGAAGTGCATAGTTGTAATGACCCGCAACACGCACAGGGAGGAAAACAGGGAAAGCCCTGCCCAAGGGAGAGGGAAAGGTGGTGACCCCTAACTCACCTTGCAGCTGGCACCTGACTGCCCTGACGTCCCTAGACGGGTTCCTCACCCGTGTAGCGATCACGTGCCTAAACCCTGGCTTTCCCTGAAATGAGCCCTAGATAATGAACGGGCCAGTGGGATCGCTAGTCCTCACCACTGCACTAAGAGGGAAACACCAGGGAGAGGACAGACAAACACAGACAAACACAAACACCCAGGTGGGCGACCACAGCAGTTCACAAAGGTCCAACAGGGATCCGGAGGGTAGCGTTCTAAGGCAACACTCAGAGAACGCAGCAACACAGCTCCAGTGGGTCAGAATAGATGTCCAGGCAGGAAGCTCTATATCTGGCAACCAGAGAAGTGTGAGAGGGGAATATAAGGAGGATTGGGAGTGCTGGACAAGGAACAGCTGAGAGAAGGAGCTACGGATCCCTGAGTGAGCCAAAAGGGTTTGTAAAGCAACCCAGAAAGCTACAATAAGGAAACTTCCCTATCTGACATAGAGCGTGCAGCCAACCGCTGCGACCTCCTGACCCCGGGTACAACGGAGTCAGGCGTGGCTCTTGACACCCTCGTGACAATAGTGGTGATGTGACAGCAGCATGAGGAGACCACAGAGTGGCCCAGAGACATAGTGGTGAGGTGGCAGCAGCATGAGGAGACCACAGAGTGGCCCAGTGACAGAGTGAGTAAGTGTTGGGCAATACCAGTACCAGCTGAAGTTGGTGGCTGACAGTAGGAGCACCTGCCAGAAGGTGTGGCATCAGGCGGGCGGCATCATCAGAATAGTAGCTGAAGCAGGTAGCCTGAAGAAACAGGTCTCTTTTGTCAAAGTGTTGGTGTGGCACCATGGATGATTTAGTCTGATGCATGAGGCATTGGTCTTTGAAATTCCAGGCTGATCCACGCCTGATTAATTTTAACAAAGGTCGGTTTCTATTCATTTTGGAAGGACAGGCGAGTTCTCCTTGTGGTAACTATGGCCCACGCCACACTAAACACCGCTCTGATGCCACACTGCTGGCTGGGCAGGAAATCTCGTCTGGGGCAAACTCGGCCAGTTGCGACCACAATTTGAGTTTGGCTGCGCAGTAGTCCAGTGGATCTTCGATGTGGGGTGGCAGGGTGCCATTCCAGTATGCCACAACCTGCTGGTTCAGGTTCTGCTCTATGTCTACCTGCTGCTGCTGGTGAGTAGTTTGATCAGTAGGCGGGTGAAGAAAACTGCTCATCAGCGACTCTAGAGTTGCTGCTGTTGTTGCTGGTACTGCTCTTGCCCCCCCCAGCAGCCATGGCAGTGGAACGTGAGTGCAGAGGGAGCCCCCAGTCAGACCTGCGTAAAGAAGGGCAATGGCGCACATAGACAGAGGCCAACTGACTACATAGGATGTCTCGTTAGTAGTTCAGTTTGTCCTCCCTCTCAGCGGGTGTGAGGCCTCCATTTTGGACTGGTAGTGAGGGTCTAACATGGTGGAGAGCCAGTAGTCATCCCTCTGGCGAATGGTGACAATTAGGCTGTCACTACGCAAGCAGGTGAGCATGCTTTGGGCCAGTTGCGCAAGTTACTCTGAGAGACTCCTTGCCTCCATCTCCACTGCATACTGCCATGGTGTTTCTGGGTCCTCTGCCTCATCTTCCTCATCGCCCTTTAGCTCCTCTGAATGCTCCTGCTCTTCCTGTCCTGTTACCTGTGTACAAACCGGATTCCCAAAAAGTTGGGACACTATACAAATCGTGAATAAAAACTGAATGCAATGATGTGGAGGTGCCAACTTCTAATATTTTATTCAGAATAGAACATAAATCACGGAATTAAAGTTTAAACTGAGAAAATGTACCATTTTAAGGGAAAAATATGTTGAATCAGAATTTCATGGTGTCAACAAATCCCCAAAAAGTTGGGACAAGGCCATTTTCACCACTGTGTGGCATCTCCCCTTCTTCTTACAACACTCAACAGATGTCTGGGGACCGAGGAGACCAGTTTCTCAAGTTTGGAAATAGGAATGCTCTCCCATTCTTGTCTAATACAGGCCTCTAACTGTTCAATCGTCTTGGGCCTTCTTTGTTGCACCTTACTCTTTATGATGATGTTCTCTATAGGTGAAATATCTGGACTGCAGACTGGCCATTTCAGTACCCGGATCCTTCTCCTACGCAGCCATGATGTTGTGATTGATGCAGAATGTGGTCTGGCAATATCTTGTTGAAAAATGCAGGGTCTTCCCTGAAAGAGATGACATCTGGATGGGAGCATATGTTGTTCTAGAACCTGAATATATTTTTCTGCATTGATGGTGCCTTTCCAGACATGAAAGCTGCCCATGCCACACGCACTCATGCAACCCCATACCATCAGAGATGCAGGCTTCTGAACTGAGCGTTGATAACAACTTGTGTTGTCCTTGTCCTCTTTGGTCCGGGTGACATGGCGTCCCAGATTTCCAAAAAGAACTTTGAATCGTGACTCGTCTGACCACAGAACAGTCTTCCATTTTGCCACACTCCATTTTAAATGATCCCTGGCCCAGTGAAAATGCCTGAGCTTGTGGATCTTGCTTATAAATGGCTTCTTCTTTGCACTGTAGAGTTTCAGCTGGCAACGGCGGATGGCAGGGTGGATTGTGTTCACTGACAATGGTTTTTGGAAGTATTCCTGAGCCCATTCTGTGATTTCCTTTACAGTAGCATTCCTGTTTGTGGTGCAGTGTCGTTTAAGGGCCCGGAGATCACGGGCATCCAGTAGGGTTTTACGGCCTTGACCCTTACGCAGAGAGATTGTTCCAGATTCTCTGAATCTTCGAATGATGTTATGCACAGTTGATGATGATAGATGCAAAGTCTTTGCAATTTTTCGCTGGGTAACACCTTTCTGATATTGCTCCACTATCTTTCTGCGCAAAATTGTGGGAATTGGTGATCCTCTACCCATCTTGGCTTCTGAGAGACACTGCCACTCTGAGAAGCTCTTTTTATACCCAATCATGTTGCCAATTGACCTAATTAGTGTTAATTGGTCTTCCAGCTCTTCGTTATGCTAAAATTTACTTTTTCAAGCCTCTTATTGCTACTTGTCCTAACTTTTTGGGGATTTGTTAACACCATGAAAATTTGAATCAACATATTTTTCCTTTAAAATTATACATTTACTCGGATTAAACGTTTGATCTGTCATCTACGTTCTATTACAAATAAAATATTGACATTTGCCATCTCCACATCATTGCATTCAGTTTTTATTCACAATTTGTTTAGTGTCCCAACTTTTTTGGAATCCGGTTTTTAGAAAAACCACCGATTTCTCTACACATTGCTTGTGCTCGAATGTCCTCCTCCTCTAGTTCAGCCCCCACAGGGCTCATGTGGCCGTGAGATGTAGTCACCATGTCTCCTGTCCCCTGACCAGCCAGATTTACCAGCATCTGTTCCAGGACATGAAGCAGTGGAATGATGTTGTTCATCCCGTAGTACTGGTGACTGGCAAATAAAGTGCCCTCCTCAAATGGCCCTCCTCAAATGGTAGGTGTCACGCATGAGCTGCCACTGGCTAACATCGAAGTTACACAGGGGAGTACCTCAGTCAGCCAGTATCATCAAGAAATCGTTTATAACCTTTCTCTGTTCATTAAGTCGGGTTAACATATGGAGGGTGGAATTCCAACGGTTGGAAACGTTGTATATCAGCCTATGTTGGGGGATGCCGTTCTGCCGCTGCAGCTCAAGGAGGGTGTGATTTGCAGTGTATGAGTGGCTGAAGTGTATGCAAAGTTTCCTGGCCATTTTTAGGATTTCTTGCAGAAGACTTCAGGAAGCGCTTTACAACCAGATTGAACACATGCGCCTTGCAGGGCACATGGCTTAGCCCTTCTTGACGCAGCTCCAACACCATGTTCTTCCCATTGTCGGTCACCATTGTTCTGATTTTGAGTTTTTGAGGAGAAAGCCAGGATTCGATTTCTTGATGAAAAACGCGGAGCAGTTCCTCCCTTGTGTGACTCCGTTCACCCAGGCAAACTAGGTGCAGAACAGCGCGACACCGCCGTGCCCTGCACATGTGGTATGCTAGTGGGGCACTGTGAATTGTCCCTGCAGTGGAGGCTGAGGACACAGTGGAGAATGAGGAGGCAGAGGCGGACATTGTCACAGGACCAACAGAGTTGGGCCGTAAAGGACATATATTGTCCTTGACCGTAGTTACAGCTCCACATGTCGGCTCTGCAATGCACTTTGACAGACACCAACATTCTATTTTACATATGTGTGTAGGGCTGTTACTGCCTTTTTGGCAAATAAATGACGGCTTGGGACTGTCACCTCGGATTGGCACAAGTCATCAGTTGTCTGAAGGGTGCAGAGTCTACCACTTGGAAAGGGAGGGACTGCTGCACCAGCAACTTGGCCAGGAGCACATTCAGCTTCTATGCCGCTGGATGAGTGCACACACACTGTTGTCTCTTGGCAATCACTTCGGTGATCGATTGCTGACAGAATGACTGAAGAAGAGTAAGAGGAGGAAAAGGAGCATCAGGACCAGCAGATGATGGAAAGGACAGACAGCTCCCTTCAGCTGAGGTGGTGGAGTTTTGACTGCATGAAATTGTGTGTGTGCCACTGGGTGATGCAGCAGTTGCTGGACCACCACATCGGAGCCACGGTTCTCCCAGGCCACTTCATGGTGACGCTGCATGTGTTGATGCAGGGCCGTGGTGCCATCATTGGCGCCCTGGCCACGCTTCACCTTCTGCCAACTAAGCATCATGTCAGAGGAACCCACCGACTCTTGGCTGGGGGTGTCTGATGTCACTTGCAATGAATTTGAAGACAAAGTCAACCGATCAAGGACCGCTGGGTTGCTGGTCAAGACATGACTGCTAGATGACACCGGGAGCTCACGCCTCTCGCTGCAACACCTGCTGCCACCCTACCCCCTTCTTCTGCTGCCTGCGAGATAAACATTTTGAACACTGCCTGTTGGGGGTTACTCTGGGGTTACAGCACAGCCTTCTACTCCTACTCCTTCATGTTTGTGCAACTAGTGTTACCAATGAATTTAAATGTTTAGTTCATTTGTCACAAGCCATATCTACTATTAGAACCTGTGGCAGTTACAGGGAGATAGCTGCAACAGAAAGGACATGCCCTCATGCGAAAGAATACACCCCCTGAGCTGCTATCCTGAAATAAATCTAGCAGAACAGTTGAAACACTGAATGGACAGATCTCTGGATCCATATGAGGTAAAGGGCTGGTTCTAGCTTTGTTAGAAAGAGATTGTCATATACTCTATGATGTCTGATTTTCATTTTTATATCAATCATGGCATAAAACCTTTAACCCTTTAACTACTTAGGCTTTTTATATCTCAACATATGTGGGGTAGTGTCTAATGTGAGAGTTACTGTAACATATAGTGCCCTGGAGAAAGTGTACTTGGGACTGTGGACATTTTTGGACATTTGCCCTTATTGCCCATATGCAAAGCCATCGAATCCCTATTTTATTACACACATGAACCATGGGCGCTTATAGTGTTTTATATTATTGAACTGAATTTATATTTTTATTGTATTATAGGATATAGTTGCACTGTTATTACAATATAGATGCACTGTAGAAAGGTTTAATGCACAGCCTGCTAATACTGAGATACTTTATGACTTCATATCTATGCAAAATTTTGTCTGTTGCACTTAAACTCTATGCAAGTCTATGATAGACAGAAATTGCAACAATGTTTCTGTTTTGGCTGTGCTTCTCAACTCCACCCAGGGCCGACTTTAACGAGAGCGAAAGGGGCAGCTGCCCCGGGCCCAGTTGCTCCTTGGGGGCCCAAGGCAGCTGCCTCTTGAGCCCTGCTAGCCACTGCCCCGGGTGTCAGGCTGTCAGCTACACAGGGGGGTGCTACCATGCCATGCTTGCCAGCACTCCAGGCAGCATACTGTGAGAGCTGTGATTCTCTAGGACCTTAGATGACATCATCACCATGTGACCAGTAACCTAGCAATATTACTGGTGACATGGCTATTAGGTCATCAAATGTCCTTTCTTTCTACCAGGACTGTTGCTGCAGGAGAAGTTTGCCTTAACTGTAGAGCTTTTTTTGTGAAGATTACATCAGCAAAAAGGGGACAGGGGCTGTTATGCTTATATACTGCAAGCTAGTGTGTATTGTGGGGTGCTGTATATTGTGAGGGGCTGTATACTGTGGGGGGCTGTATATTGTGGGGGGCTGTATACTGTGGGGTGCTATACTGCTCTACTGTATACTATGGGGAGCTGTATACTATGGGGTGCAGTATACTGTGGGGTGCTATACTGCTCTACTGTATACTAGGGGGTACTGTATACTGTGGGGGACTGTATACTGTGCGGTACTGTATACTGTGGGGGGCTGTATATTTTGGTTTGCTGTATACTGTGGGGTGCTATACTGCTCTACTGTATACTGTGGGGTGCTGTATACTGTGAGGTGCAGTATTCTGTATACTGTGCGGTGCTGTATATTGTGGAGTGCTATACTGCTGTACTGTATAGTGTGGGTGCTGTATAGTGAGGGGTGCTGTATAGTGTGGGGTGCTGTATACTGTGAGGTGCTGTATATTGTGGGGTGCTATACTGTGAGGTGTTGTATACTGTGGGATGCTGTATACTGTGGGGTGCTGTATACTGTATACTGTGGGGTGCTGTATACTGTGGGGTGCTTTACTGCATACTGTGGGGTGCTGTATACTATAGGGTGCTATACTGCATACTGTGGGGTGCACTGTAACGCTAGGGTGAGCTGAGCCCCGGTCTCTTTCCTGCAGAGCGGTGCCCACTTCCAGCCATGAGCCCAGCTGCCCAGAGTACTGATCCTGAGCCGCTGGAGTCTTCAGAACTGGAAGTATTTACAGTCATTCACTGTACTGTACCAGGTGTGTGGATTTTTTGTGTTTGGTGGAGGCCGTGATTGCATGCTAAGGTGTAGGAAGGCGGGATCCAGGTGGCCCAAGTAAATTTTTGCCCAGGGTCCAATCAATATTATTGAAGGCCCTGACTTCACCCCTCACACTAGAAAGTTCTAGTTTAGCTAAAAACTGTATATAGGGAGAGCACTTAGTTGTCTGCAGGACTGCAGATAGGGAACATTGCTTAGTAAGGGAGACTCTGCCAGACTCCATCAGTGACCAGAAGAAGATGCTCAGATGAGGATGCTGAGCCACAGATCCTGGATCACCAGCCTTTGATCAGGATACTGGCCTTCTGAAAGAGAGAGGGACAGCTAGCTCAGGCCTTTCCTAAGAAAAGTACTGATGGACAGCCAGCTCAGTACTTTGTCTGTATTGTTTTGCATTAGAGTTCCTCCAGTAAAGAAGCACATTGGTTTACTGCAGACACTGACTTTCTGGACTTATTTTCCATTGGGGTGTACCACTCCTTACCATCCCTTACGGAGAGAGGCAACACGTTGTGACACCTCAATGGTGTCTGGGGTACCCAGTGTAGTTTTAGGGCCACCCCAAACCTTTCCACTGCAAACACACAGCATAGGGTGCTAGAACCTTGGTAAGGATGGCCAGAGAAGGAGTTTTAGCCAAGGCAGGAAGTGGGCAAGGGGATATTTCCCGGTTCAGCTCTGAACACGGACAACCTTTTTAAGGAGCCTAGTGGTGTACAGTGCTGCTGGACAATATAGGTGAGTCACATTCCCAAGACAAACAGCCCCAGAAAAGGATACCTGGGGTATAAAGAGGCAAAAGAAGAGTTAATTGCAATAACTCTGTTTGTTGCCTTCCCACCTGCACCTTACACTACCTTAATTACTGGTGTAACCTCAATTGATCATCCATAATGGGGCCTCCAATTACCACATACTATACATAATACCAGTGTCCTTCTGTATTAGGGCTTATGCACAAGCACGGATACCGGCTGTGTACGATTCGCATTTTGCGGAACAGAACAACCGTCCCATAACAGAACAGTCCTATCATTGTTTATAATGCAGACAATAATAGGATATGTTCTATTTTCTGTGGAACAGACATGTGGAAATATGGACATGGAATGCATTTCCGTTTTTTTGGGCCCCCATTGGAGTGAATGGTTCCACATATGGGCCGCAAAAAAAACTTAATGGACACAGACAAAAAATAAGTTTGTGTGCATGAGCTCTTAGAAGGACCTTTGGGCTACGTCAGGAGCCAAGGCTCAGGACAATCCCTCTTTCTCCCTTATAGCTGTGCCCCTGACTAGGAAAAATCAAAGACAGTTGAGGAGCAGAGATGAGTATTAAGACAAGGTTCTGAATTATTACATACATCCTCCGGTAAATCGCATGTTTGGACAAGGCCCTCAGTTGTTTTGCTTTTTTCCTCGGAGAGCCGTCCACCGCGCAGATTTCTTATGTGTTTTATTTTGCAGAGCCTTTCATTCCTCTTTTGTAAAAAGATGATAGATGTCAGGGTGATTTAAGCTGCGGATCGATAATGTAAAAACAAACCTTGCATTCTAGATGTCTGTTTGTGCTAAATAAACCATTATGCCGCGTACTTGAAGCTTTCGCTTGATTTTAGGAAAATCATATGACAATAATGCTATATAATGACTGCCATCTCGCTACACATCACACTCACAATTGCTACAAATTATATTCTAGAACTGCTTTCCACATTGCCCATTTTGGAACATGCAGTAATTTAGCTATTCAGAAAGCGGTACTTCTTTCTAACCAAGGCTAAACCTATTTCAACTGTTCTAGCACCCAGTACATACAGCAATCAAGCAGGGGATTGTTTAGTTTGACCAGGGAAAATCACAAAATGAGATTGGTCATCATTAGAGATGAGCGAATCGAATCCCATGAAGTGGAATTCGATCCGAATTTCAGGATAAATTCGATTTGCCTTGAAGCCGAATTTCCTCGTGCTTCGTGTTAGCGAATCGATTTAACCTGAAATAGTGTAAAAAGCAAAAAAATGTAAACTAACCTCCTCCATTTGTTTGCGACGGGCCGCCAGCCTCCATCTTGATTCAAGATCTCGGCCGAAATCCCGGCCAGCGTAATGATGTAATCTCGCGCCGTGTGAGATTTCGCTCCAGATCTTCGAACAAGATGGTGGTGGCCGGCCTGTCGCAAGAAAATGGAGGCGGCAATCTTACACTGCTTTTACACTCAGATGCTGCGATCATGTATGAACGCGGCATCTGAGGGGTACAATGAGAGGGGCAGCACTATAGCAGCTCCCTGTCATTGCACCCGCTACTTACTTTAAAAAAAATCGTGACAAAGCAATTTTTTGGGTAAAATTCGGCGAATCAAGGACCCCACAAAATACATTTCCCACTGAAACGGCCCCCACCAAATGAATAATAATATTCTGCCTGCCATTATCCAACACTAGGGAAGTTATAAGGATATGTTATGTTATGTTATGTTACTAAGTCCTTGTATAGCGCTCTAGAGGAACTCAATCCGATCGAAGCGCTTGTCGACGGCTATATTGGTGGGCCCCTACATCATCCTACACAAAAAGCCAGGTCTTAACCAACTTCCTAAATTCCAGGTAATTTGATGTTGTTCTAATGTGTTCTGGGAGGGAGTTCCAGATCTTGGGGGCCAATACTGAGAAACGTCTGTCCCCCCTTGTCTTGAGGCGGGTTCTTGGCACCGACAGAAGGGAGGCTGAGGTGGATCTCAGTTCTCTAGGAGGATGGTGACGTGTTATCTTTTTTTGCAGGTAGATGGGACCTGTTTTGTAGAGAGCTTTGTGTGTTAAGCAGCACAGCTTAAACTGCACTCTCTCTTTCACTGGGAGCCAGTGGAGTTCCCTGCGTGCTTTTGTGACAGAATCTGTCCAGTCTAGTTTCTTGATGAGCCGGATGGCTCTGTTTTGACAGTGTTGCAGAGCTCCCAGATCTTTCTCTGGCAGCCCCGCATACATTGCATTACCATAGTCCAGGTGGGAGTTGACTAGAGCTCCCACCACGACCTGTCTGCATGTGTTGGGGAGAAACGGTAGGGCTTTTTTTAGAAGGAATAGGGCGAAGTTTGCTTTCCGTATTACTTCTTTAATCTGGGGACGGAGGCTCATTTCTTGATCCAAGATTATCCCCAGACTCTTTCCTTGTGTGGCGATGGCAACGTTTTCCCCAAAGATAGACGGGGCGGCAGCCTCAGGTGTTTTATGTAGTGCAATAAGCTCAGTCTTGGTCAGGTTGAGTTTGAGGTGGTTATGTGCTAGCCAGTTCCTGGCCTTATTTAGTCCTTTACAGGCTTCCAGTATCCGTAGTTTCAGCTGCTGCACATCTCGTATCTTCACAGCATATGCAGCAGCTGAAACTACGGATACTGGAAGCCTGTGCTAGCATTTCTCCTGTGGTGTTGCTATCAGTGTGTGAAGAGTGGGAGAAGAGGGTTGCATTGACAATCCAACACAATGGGCAGCACATTGAACACATTTTATAAGTGGTCAGAAACTTGTAAATAACTCATGAAAGAATAAAGTTACATTAAAACCAAGCACACCATTGTTTTTCTTGTGAAATTCCCAATAAGTATGATGTGTCACATGACCCTCTTCCTATTGAAAAAACAAAAGTTGGATTCAAAATGGCCACCTTCAAAATGGCCGCCATGGTTACCACCCATCTTGAAAAGTTTCCCCCCTCACATATACTAATGTGCCACAAAAAGGAGGTTAATATCACCAACCATTCCCATTTTATTAAGGCGTATCCATATAAATGGCCCACCCTGTATAGCAGTTGGATTGGATTTAGCATAAATGCGTATCCCAGGGACCGTCACACGTGGGATTGACCAGGAGAATGTACGGCCGGTAATTACAGCATATAGGTTAATACATATAGATAAAAGCGTGTATAAAAGGATACATGTATCAGATAAATACTAAAGTATCGTATACTTTTACTCATGTGGGGGGCGGTTTATCAGGATGAGCATAATAGCAGGCTCCTGATGAAGGGATGTGGCTTGGCTAATTGGAAAACATAGAGCAAATCACAAAAGAGAAGAAGTTCCTCCCCAATCTCCATGTAGCCTAAGACAAAAAAGGTGCACGCCTCTTAAAGGGTAACTGTCATATTTTTTTATTTGCTAGTTTATTAGAGCTAAGCATGTACAGTACAGACCAAAAGTTTGGACACACCTTCTCATTCAAAGAGTTTTCTTTATTTTCATGACTATGAAAATTGTAGATTCACACTGAAGGCATCAAAACTATGAATTAACACATGTGGAATTATGTACATAACAAAAAAAGTGTGAAACAACTGAAAATATGTCATATTCTAGGTTCTTCAAAGTAGCCACCTTTTGCTTTGATTACTGCTTTGCTCACTCTTGGCATTCTCTTGATGAGCTTCAAGAGGTAGTCACCTGAAATGGTTTTCACTTCACAGGTGTGCCCTGTCAGGTTTAATAAGTGGGATTTCTTGCCTTATAAATGCGGTTGGGACCATCAGTTGCGTTGTGGAGAAGTCAGGTGGATACACAGCTGATAGTCCTACTGAATAGACTGTTAGAATTTGCATTATGGCAAGAAGAAAGCAGCTAAGTAAAGAAAAACGAGTGGCCATCATTACTTTAAGAAAAGAAGGTCAGTCAATCTGAAAAATTGGGAAAACTTTAAAAGTGTCCCCAGGTGCAGTCACAAAAACCATCAAGCACTACAAAGAAACTGGCTCACATGCGGACCGCCCCAGGAAAGGAAGACCAAGAGTCACCTCTGCTGCGGAGGATAAGTTCATCCGAGTCACCAGCCTCAGAAATCGCAGGTTAACAGCAGCTCAGATTAAAGACCAGGTCAATGCCACACACAGTTCTAGCAGCAGACACATCTCTAGAACAACTGTTAAGAGGAGACTGTGTGAATCAGGCCTTCATGGTAGAATATCTTCTAGGAAACCACTGCTAAGGACAGGCAACAAGCAGAAGAGACTTGTTTGGGCTAAAGAACACAAGGAATGGACATTAGACCAGTTGAAATATGTGCTTTGGTCTGAGGAGTCCAAATTTGAGATCTTTGGTTCCAACCACAGTGTCTTTCTGCGATGCAGAAAAGGTGAACGGATGGACTCTAAATGCCTGGTTCCCACCGTGAAGCATGGAGGAGGTGTGATGGGGTGGGGGTGCTTTGCTGGTGACACTGTTGGGGATTTATTCAAAATTGAAGGCATACTGAACCAGCATGGCTACCACAGCATCTTGCAGCGGCATGCTATTCCATCCGGTTTGCGTTTTAGTGGACCATCATTTACAAACCGGATTCCAAAAAAGTTGGGACACTATACAAATCGTGAATAAAAACTGAATGCAATGATGTGGAGGTGCCAACTTCTAATATTTTATTCAGAATAGAACATAAATCACGGAACAAAAGTTTAAACTGAGAAAATGTACCATTTTAAGGGAAAAATATGTTGAATCAGAATTTCATGGTGTCAACAAATCCCCAAAAAGTTGGGACAAGTAGCAATAAGAGGCTGGAAAAAGTAAATTTGAGCATAACGAAGAGCTGGAAGACCAATTAACACTAATTAGGTCAATTGGCAACATGATTGGGTATAAATAGAGCTTCTCAGAGTGGCAGTGTCTCTCAGAAGCCAAGATGGGTAGAGGATCACCAATTCCCACAATGTTGCGCAGAAAGATAGTGGAGCAATATCAGAAAGGTGTTACCCAGCGAAAAATTGCAAAGACTTTGCATCTATCATCATCAACTGTGCATAACATCATCCGAAGATTCCGAGAATCTGGAACAATCTCTGTGCGTAAGGGTCAAGGCCGTAAAACCATACTGGATGCCCGTGATCTCCGGGCCCTTAACCCCTTAAGGACACAGGGCGTACAGGTACGCCCTTGTGCCCTGGTACTTAAGGACACAGGGCGTACATGTATGCCCTGTGCATTTTCGATCACTGCCGTGCGGCTGGCAGTGATCAGAACCCGGTGCCTGCTCAAATCATTGAGCAGGCACCTAGGCTAAATGCGCTGGGGGGTCCCGTGACCCCCCCATGTCGGCGATTGCGGCAAACCGCAGGTCAATTCAGACCTGCGGTTTGCTGCGATTTCTGCAGTTTCTGATCCCCGCGGTCCCTGACCGCGGGGATCAGAAACTTTAGGATTAAAAATTGTTTCCAGTATCCCTCCCCCCTGCACCCCTGAGTTATTTGAGCACGGTGGGAGGTGCTGGGGGAGGGTTGCGGGCGGTGCGGGCGGTGCGGGAGGCGGGCGGTGCGGTAGGCGGGATCGCGATCCCCCGCCCGCCTCCCATTGCGTAATCGTTGGCGTCTAGTGGGTATACCAGGGTGCCAGCACATTGCTGGCACCCTGGTATAAACGGCTGACATCGGTGATGCGATGTCAGCCGTTTAACCCTTTCCATACAGCGGTCCGTACGGACCGCTGTATGGAAAAGGTTAACAGCTCAGGGAGCTCCCTCCCTCTCCCATCGGGGGGCTGCTGTGCCTTTGCAGTCCCCCGAATGGAGAGGGAGAGAGCTTCCAGGCAGCCCCCCAAGCCCCGTCCTTACCCTTCCCCGTCTGCGCAGTTCTGGCCACTACTGAGCAGACGGGGAAGGTTCCCATGGCAACAGGACGCCTTCTCAGGCGTCCTGCTGTCCATGGTTCTGAACAGATCTGTGCTGAAAGCATAGATCTGTTCAGACAAAGTGTAAGTAAAATACAGTACAGTACAATATATATTGTACTGTACTGTATTATGCAGACATCAGACCCACTGGATCTTCAAGAACCAAGTGGGTCTGGGTCAAAAAAAAAGTGAAAAAAGTGAAAATAAAGTAAAAATCAAAAAACACATTTATCACTGATTAAAAATGAAAAAAATAAAATTCCCTACACATGTTTGGTATCGCCGCGTCCGTAACGACCTGATCTATAAAACGGTAATGTTACTTTACCCGAACGGTGAACGCCATAAAAATAAAAAAATAAAAACTATGATGAAATTGGAATTTTGCCCACCTTACTTCCCAAAAAAGGTAATAAAAGTGATCAAAAAAGTCGCATCTACGCCAAAATTGTAACAATCAAACCGTTATCTCATCCCGCAAAAATCATACCCTACCCAAGATAATCGCCCAAAAACTGAAAAAGTTATGGCTCTTAGACTATGGAAACACTAAAACATGATTTCTTTTGTTTCAAAAATGAAATCATTGTGTAAAACTTACATAAATAAAAAAAAGTATACATATTAGGTATCACCGCGTCCGTATTGACCGACTCTATAAAAATATCACATGACCTAACCCCTCAGATGACCACCGTAAAAAAATAAAAATAAAAACGGTGTAAAAAATGCCATTTTTTGTCATCTTCCGTCACAAAAAGTGTAATAGCAAGCAATCAAAAAGTCATGTGCACCCCAAAATAGTGCCAATCAAACCGTCATCTCATCCCACAAAAAATGAGACCCTACTTAAGATAATCGCCCAAAAATTGAAAAAACTATGGCTCTTAGACTATGGAGACACTAAAACATTTTTTTTGTTTTAAAAATGAAATTATTGTGTAAAACGTACATAAATAAAAAAAATTGTATACATATTAGGTATTGCCGCGTCCGTGACAACCTGCTTTATAAAATTACCACATGATCTAACCTGTCAGATGAATGGTGTAAATAACAAAAAAAAAACGATGCTAAAAAAGCTATTTCTTGTTACCTTGCCGCACAAAAAGTGTAATATAGAGCAACCAAAAATCATATGTACCCTAAACTTGTACCAACAAAACTGCCACCCTATCCCGTAGTTTCTAAAACGGGGTCACTTTTTGGGAGTTTCTACTCTAGGGGTGCATCAGGGGGCTTCAAATGGGACATGGTGTCAAAAAAACCAGTCCAGCAAAATCTGCCTTCCAAAAACCGTATGGCATTCCTTTCCTTCTGCGCCCTGCCGTGTGACCGTACAGCAGTTTACAACCACATATGAGGTGTTTCTGTAAACTACAGAATCAGGGCCATAAATATTGAGTTTTGTTTGGCTGTTAACCCTTGCTTTGTAACTGGAAAAAAAATATTAAAATGGAAAATCTGCCAAAAAAGCGAAATTTTGAAATTGTATCTCTATTTTCCATTAAATCTTGTGCAACACCTAAAGGGTTAACAAAGTTTGTAAAATCAGCTTTGTATACCTTGAGGGGTGTAGTTTCTTAGATGGGGTCACTTTTATGGAGTTTCTACTCTAGGGGTGCATCAGGGGGCTTCAAAAGGGACATGGTGTCAAAAAAACCAGTTCAGCAAAATCTTCCTTCCAAAAACCGTATGGCATTCCTTTCCTTCTGCGCCCTGCCGTGTGCCCGTACAGCAGTTTATGACCACATATGAGGTGTTTCTGTAAACTACAGAATCAGGGCCATAAATAATGAGTTTTGTTTGGCTGTTAACCCTTGCTTTGTAACTGGAAAAAAAATATTAAAATGGAAAATCTGCCAAAAAAGTGAAATTTTGAAATTGTATCTCTATTTTCCATTAAACCTTGTGCAACACCTAAAGGGTTAACAAAGTTTGTAAAATCAGTTTTGTATACCTTGAGGGGTGTAGTTTCTTAGATGGGGTAACTTTTATGGAGTTTCTACTCTAGGGGTGCATCAGGGGGGCTTCAAATGGGACATGGTGTCAAAAAACCAGTCCAGCAAAACATGCCTTCCAAAAACCAAACGGCGCACCTTTAACTCTACGCCCCGCTGTGTGGCCGTACAGTAGTTTACGGCCACATTTGGGGTGTTTCTGTAAACGGCAGAGTCAGGGCAATAAAGATACAGTCTTGTTTGGCTGTTAACCCTTGCTTTGTTAGTGGAAAAAATGGGTTAAAATGGAAAATTAGGCAAAAAAATGAAATTCTCAAATTTCATCCCAATTTGCCAATAACTCTTGTGCAACACCTAAAGGGTTAACAACATTTGTAAAATCAGTTTTGAATACCTTGAGGGGTGTAGTTTCTTAGATGGGGTCACTTTTATGGAGTTTCTACTCTAGGGGTGCATCAGGGGGCTTCAAATGGGACATGGTGTCAAAAAACCAGTCCAGCAAAACCTGCCTTCCAAAAACCAAACGGCGCACCTTTCACTCTACGCCCCGCTGTGTGGCCGTACAGTAGTTTACGGCCACATATGGGGTGTTTCTGTAAACGGCAGAGTCAGGGCAATAAAGATACAGTCTTGTTTGGCTGTTAACCCTTGCTTTGTTAATGGAAAAAATTGGTTAAAATGGAAAATTAGGCAATAAAATGAAATTCTCAAATTTCATCCCCATTTGCCAATAACTCTTGTGCAACACCTAAAGGGTTAACAAAGTTTGAAAAATCAGTTTTGAATACCTTGAGGGGTGTAGTTTATAGAATGGGGTCATTTTTGGGTGGTTTCTATTATGTAAGCCTCGCAAAGTGACTTCAGAGCTGTAGTGGTCCCTAAAAATTGGGTTTTTGTAAATTTCTGAAAAATTTCAAGATTTGCTTCTAAACTTCTAAGCCTTGTAACATCCCCAAAAAATAAAATATAATTCCCAAGATAATTCAAACATGAAGTAGACATATGGGGAATGTAAAGTCATCACAATTTTTAGGGGTATTACTATGTATTACAGAAGTAGAGAAACTGAAACTTTTAAATTTGCTAATTTTTCCCAATTTTTGGTAAATTTGACATTTTTTTATGCAAAAAAAATATTTTTTTTAACTTTATTTTACCAGTGTCATGAAGTACAATATGTGACGAAAAAACAATCTCAGAATGGCCTGGATAAGTCAAAGCGTTTTAAAGTTATCATCACTTAAAGTGACACTGGTCAGATTTGCAAAAAATGGCCTGGTCCTAAGGTGTAAAAAGGCTGTGTCCCTAAGGGGTTAAACGACACTGCACCACAAACAGGAATGCTACTGTAAAGGAAATCACAGAATGGGCTCAGTAATACTTCCAGAAACCATTGTTAGTGAACACAATCCACCGTGCCATCTGCCGTTGCCAGCTGAAACTCTACAGTGCAAAGAAGAAGCCATTTCTAAGCAAGATCTGGCAGGGAGCTGCTGGCTACAGCAAGTGTGTATGGGAAGTGGGGGAAAGCAGTTTTGGCCTCAAGGAGCTGGCAGGGGAGCCATCTTGAGAAGGTCCTCATATTCTAAATGTTTAAACAGCCGTAACTAAGGGAAAACTCAAGGAAAACAGTGGCATGTGAAGAAACTAAAGACTGCTTTATGCATAATGCTGCTGCAGCAGTAACATATGCTAAAATAGTTTTTTTTATGAAAACATGACAGTTACCTTTTAATACATTTCTCACATCTTCTGCTGTCAGTGTGCCAGAACATAAATCTCTTCACCCAGGAGCTAGACCAGATTTCTGGTGTAATGGGCATCAGTTTTCTAGAGCACATGTTGTTAAATGAGTCTGGCTGATGACTTCCTGCCCTCTGCCACTTTTTAAAAAAGTGGTGCGGGTATCGGAAAAAGCGAAAAAGTCGCAAATATTGTTGCATAACAGCAATTGAAACAAAATGTGCAACTATTCTAAGCCGAAAAAAGGTTTTGAATGTTAGTATGTGACCCCCATTGTCTAGTTTAGAAAATATACAACGAAACAGAGCAGCTATAATGAGTGTTTCTCCCCTGGAGGACTTGGCATGTTGGTTCAATACACAGACTTGATTTTAACAAGTACTATCTAATGCTTAAACTGTAACTGTCATTTATTTATATTTTTTTGTAATGTGTAGGGACAATGATACGGAATGTTTTATGTAATATACTGTATTTAAAGGGGTTCTCTGGGAATTAAGAAAATAAAAATACTTAAATATTACTTTGTTATATAGCCAGGTCCATAAATATTGGGACATAGACACAATTCTAACATTTTTGGCTCTCTACACCACCACAATGCATTTGGAATGAAACAAACACAGAAAGATGTGCTTTAACTGCAGACTGTCAGCTTTAATTTCAGGGTATTTACATCCAAATCAGGTGAACGGTGTAGGAATTACAACAGTTTGCATATGTGCCTCCCACTTGTTTTGGGACCAAAATTGGCTTCTCAGCTGTTCCATGGCCAGGTGTGTGTTATTCCCTTATTATCCCAATTACAATGAGCAGATAAAAGGTCCAGAGTTCATTTCAAGTGTTCTATTTGCATTTGGAATCTGTTGCTGTCTACTCTCAAGATGAGATCCAAAGAGCTGTCACTATCAGTGAAGCAAGCCATCATTAGGCTGAAAAAACAAAGCAAACCCATCAGAGAGATAGCAAAAACATTAGGTGTGGCCAAAACAACTGTTTGGAACATTCTTAAAAAGAAGGAACGCACCGGTGAGCTCAGCAACACCAAAAGACTTGGAAGACCACGGAACAGCTGTGGTGGATGATTAAATAATTATTTCCCTACACAACAGTTAGACAGATCAAGAACACTCTCCAGGAAGTAGGTGTATGTGTGTCAAAGTCAACAATCAAGAGAAGACTTCACCAGAGTGAATACAGAGGGTTTACCACAAGATGTAAACTATTGGTGAGCCTCAAAAACAGGAAGGCCAGATTAGAGTTTGCCAAACGTCATCTAAAAAAGCCTTCACAGTTCTGGAACAACATCCTATGGACAGATGAGACCAAGATCAACTTGTAGTAGAGTGATGAGAGGAGAAGAGTATGGAGAAGGAAAGGAACTGCTCATGATCCTAAGCATACCACCTCATCAGTGAAGCATGGTGGTGGTAGTGTCATGGCGTGGGCATGTATGGCTGCCAATGGAACTGGTTCTCTTGTATTTATTGATGATGTTACTGCTGACAAAAGCAGCAGGATGAATTCTGAAGTGTTTTGGGCAATATTATCTTCTGATATTCAGCCAAATGCTTCAGAACTCATTGGACGGCGCTTCATAGTGCAGATGGACAATGACCCAAAGCATACTGCAAAAGCAACCAAAAAGTTTTTTAAGGGAAAGAAGTGGAATGCATTTCACTTGCTGAAGACAAAACTGAAGGGAAAATGCCCCAAGAACAAGCAGGAACTGAAGACAGTTGCAGTAGAACTGGCAGAGCATCACCAGGGATGAAACCCAGCGTCTGGTGATGTATATGCATTCCAGTCTTCAGGCTGTAATTGACTGCAAAGGATTTGCAACCAAGTATTAAAAAGTGAAAGTTTGATTTATAATTATTATTCTGTCCCATTACTTTTGGTCCCTTAAAAAGTAGGAGGCACATATGCAAACTGTTGTAATTCCTACACCGTTCATCTGATTTGGATGTAAATACCTTCAAATTAAAGCTGGCAGTCTGCAGTTACAGCACATCTTGTTTGTTTCATTTAAAATCCATTGTGGTGGTGTATAGATTCAAAAATGTTAGAATTGTGTCAATGTCCCAATATTTATGGACCTGACTGTAAATATATACCCAAATAAATGTCATTAGTTATAATGACTCGTTTTGTCTGGGGAGCAATCATCGGGAGAAATGAAATGGCCGTTGTCCTATTAGTACACACAAAAACTGTCCTAATCACACAGGAGGACAAGTTACTTTACAACACTGATTTAACAAGCTGCCTCATCCTCCTCTCTGCTCTACTTGTCAGGAATTATGATCCTGAAAACTGTTTTATATGATCTTCAGCTGAATCTCTGTAGGAATGGAGTTCATGAGGAAACAGATGAAGTAAAGAGAGGACAGGACAGACTGTGGTAATGTAGGGCTGTGGTAATGGAGACTGCATACAAGAGCTGCTGCTCATCAGCCACATCCCCACCTCCTCTCTGTACTTCATGTCTCCTCATGAACTCCATTCCTACAGAGATTCAGCTAAAGATCATATTAAATTGTATGCAGGATCCTAATCCCTGGCCAGCAGAGAGGAGGATGAGGCAGCTCTTTAGTTCAGTTTTGTGTGATTAGGACAGGTTTTGTGTGGACTAATAGGACGGCGGGCATTTTATTTCTCCTAATGATTGCTCCCTAGATAAAATGAGCCATTATAGCTAATGAAAGGTATTCAGTAATATATTTAAAATAAAGTAATATTTTCATTTTCTTAATACCCAGAGAATGATGTATTGCACATTTGTAATTAATTGTAATAAATTTGTACATTTCAGGAGAAAAATCACTAAGTTGCCCCTTAACGGGGCTCTCTAAAAGATCACTGCTAAGGAAAGTCCGTCTTCACAGTTCAGCACAGCACAGTGCTGACAGATGTCTGTATGTTGTAGAGCAGCTTTTCCCTGTCTCCCTGCCTTCCGTATAGCGAGAGCCGACTGCCCGCCTTCATGCATCTCCCAGCAGTTGGTTACATAGTCAGTGAGCCGGGGATACAGAGGGAACATACACTGTCAGCACTCACCGCTAACAGTGCAGAGATGCCAGCAACACAGGGCACTATATACTATATATATATATATATATATATATATATATATAGAGAGAGAGAGAGAGAGAGAGAGAGAGAGAGTTTTAGGCCTATATAGAAGGGAGGCAGTGAGGGCAGCAGCATCTTCAGTTCACACTTACTACAGTGCCAAACGGTGAAGACAGACTTTCTGTAGCAGTGTTTAGAGCACTGCTAAGGAGCTACTTCAGAGCGATTTTTCTCATAGAAATGTACAAATTGACTAAATAAAGTATATTACAAAAACATTGCATGGGAACTGAACACTTACTGTCAGGTTCCTCTGTAGATTACAGTTGATTGATAGGAGTTGTAGTACTGGGTTGCTCTTTGATCTAATATTTAGCGCACTCTTCTAATGAAAAGAGATTGTCCAAAAAGACAAACCTTTTAAAGGGCCAGTAAAGCCAGAATCCAAAGAAAAAAGAACAACCAACTAAACATACCATAACCTCCTTATGTGTCTGCTATTTGCTCTTGTTTTGTCAGATATAAAAAATAAACGAGAAAAGCATTGCATTGCTCTTTCAGGCTGCAGCCATGTCTCTCCCCCTCCCTATCCCCCCTCTGATGCTAGTGCATGTGAGCCAGGAAGTTTAGGAGGAGGGTAATGGGTTTAGTTTGGATAACTTTTGTCTACTCAGTGAGCATGGCCATTTTGGCCATGGCTAGTCCTCCCTTCGTGATTGCCTTTCAGCAGCTTTAGAAAGCTGTGTAATGTGTGAAGGTATGCTTGAAACCAAACGACATATATAGTATATACTCAGGGTTGTCCAGATAAATTTTTATGGATATCATGTGTGCATGATTTATGTACTAAGTGTATCCTCCATTACATCTCAGCAGAGGTTGTTAGCCACTGTTGCTCTGGTGGCCTATGATAGATACGTATCAGGACACCCCACATATATTGTTACCCAGCTTTCCCAGACTGCAGAACTCCAGATCAGCCTGTTTATGAATTGGTAAGTCTCCAGTATTGTAGAATACCTCGCTAGATTTGCTAACCAGGGCATGGCAAAGCCAAGTAAGAATCCCAGTGACAACTCCTCCATATCGTAGGCTAGCTAAACAGAGTCCTGGGAAAGCTGGGAACACATTATGTGGAGCTATAATAGGCACTGTCAAATACAAAGTCTACCTAAATAAATACCCTTCCTTGCTCCTAAATAGTGCTATAGCTAGGCAGGTCTGCTTTTCACGGTCCTTGGAAAGCTGGGTTTCCACCATTTAGTACTGTAATAGACAGCAGAATGCTAGAGCAACCGAGACAAATCTCCTTCTCTCTACTAAATAGTGCCATAGCTAGGCAGGTCTGCTTTTCAGGCATCTGGTAAAGCTGGGTAGCACTTGAATTAGTGACAGTGCACTGGTACTGTCTAATATTCCTGAATACACACAGGAGGAGGTTTTGTAAGAAGTTGCTGTTTTGCAGTTTCCACACAGTGCTCTAGGTGTCTATTAGTGTACTGGAGTTAAGCTCCGCACATAAACTGGTAACAGCCGGTCTCCAGCCGAAGATGTAGAGGCAGCGAGAAACGAGGGACTTGTCTGACTGCAGGAAATCTCTTAAAATTTCTTTCTGTAGTAATGTGAAGATGTCCAAGCAAAAAGAGGTAAAGACAAACTTTCCTCAGCGGATATGCGTTTTTCCTTGCTTTTCAGGCTTGTGTCCCTTTAATTCCACTAAAGATTATGCATTTAATTTACTCTAGATACCAGCTTTGAGAAATCATGCGCTAAGGTCCTGACTTGCTGTAGGCATCCAAAATAAATTGGCAACACTTGAATCTTGAGGATCGGTTGTCACTCAGAAGTCAGAAAGGACCATACTCTTTCAGAACTCTAGTTCCATTTGTACGTGATTGAAATAAAATGTTTTATTTGAAAATAATTTACTTTTGTCACTTGATAATATAAAAAAAATAATATTAATTGGGTGGAAGTAGTAAAACATAAAAGCTAAATAAATTTGGTCTGACCATAATCACATTAAGGCACAGAATAAAAGTAGCGTGTTATTTATTCCACTTGGTGAATGTCACAAAAAGTAAAAAACAAAAACAATGTTGTGTTATTTTATTCTCACCCCAGAACAATTTAGTAAACCAAATCAATATTTTATGCAGTATATATATCCCAAAATTATTCCATTGAAAAATACAACTCATCCTGCAAAAAGCAAACCCTCTTATAGCTATGTTAATAAAGAAAATTGACAGCCAAAGCATGTAGAGCACTAATTAGAGAAGCAGCCAAGAGACCCATGGTCACTCTGGAGGAGCTGCATAGATCCACAGCTCAGTTGGGAGAATCTATTAGTCATGTACCCCACAAATCTGGCCTGTATGGAAAAGTGGCAAGAAGAACAAAATTTTTGAAAGTAAGTCATAAGAAGTCTCGTTTGCAGTTTGCCAAAAGCCAAGTAGGGAACACAGCAAACATGTGGAAGAAAGTGCTCTGGAGACTTCCTGTTCTGGCGCCGACATTTAAAGACGCACAGAGAGCGAGCTCCTCGGCTGCCAAGCACACAGCGTGACACATTGCCTGTGCATACTCTCCTCCGGACAAGTAAGGGGGAACAGCTCAACCGGGAGCGGTGTATGGACCGGTACCTTATTAGCATGGGCAAAAAACTCAAGAGCGGAGTGATTTCATCACCGCTGCAGGAGGACACTATGCCTACCAACATGGCGCCAAATCCAGGGATGACGGAGAGTGCATTGTCTCCCGACCTGCCAGAGCAAGTAGCAGACACCATGGGGATACAACACCCTAAACCGGATTCCCTGGTCAACTATATTGATTCTAAAGCATTAGCGGTGGAAGTGACTGCGCACTTAGCCCCGGACCTCCGGGAGACCTTGGCATCCTCTGTCACGAACGTTATGCAGCAGCTGCAAGAAACAGTGCAGCAGCATGACTCCTTATTGGACATAGCAGAATCTCGGATACAGGTGGTGAAGGACACCACGGAATCTATCCTATACAAAATGCAGAGTGTCCTATCTGAAAACAAGCGACTATGGGACAAGCTGGAGGATTTAGAGAACCAATCCAGGCGTAACAACCTGAGACTAGTCAGTCTACAAGAATCAATACAAGCAGGAGAACTTTTGAACATCTGCGAACAAGAGCTACTCTATGCATTAGGGATTTCGCGCCATTGTAAAGTCGAACGCACGCACAGAGTGGGACCAAAACGCTGTGGTGATAACCATCAGACAGACAGACCTAGACAGGTCATAATGAGGTTCCTGGACTATACTGACAAAGAAGCTATTTTCAGAGCCTTCAAAGCATGCAAAGGTCCTGTCACACTAAGAGGGACAAAAATATTAATATTTGGAGACTATTCTGCGGAGGTTACCAAGAGGCGAAAAGCCTTTTTTTTGCACACAGCTACATCGCAGAAACATCAGATTTGCCTTGATCTATCCGGCCTCCCTCAGAGTTTTTCACTCAGATGGCTTATCATGAATGTTCCATTCTCCAGAGGAAGCGTCTGGAGCACTTGAGAGCAACCCATCACCACAGAGGTCAGGAGGATCGTCACAAAACCGTAGCCCGAGAGACAAAGGTCAAGTGGGAAAACCTGTATCACCAAGGGCACAAGAAGAACCATCCAGGAGTCCGGATAGTCCAGGACTGCAGAATGGTGTCCGTTGAAACTCCAGGACTGAAATTTAAGAAAACCTCCTGCACGAGTCCGGATAACATCTTGGACTGCAAGCGGTGACTATTGACATGTGGTGGATGTTGCCGTCTGAGCCTGGGAGACTAGGGGCGATTTTGCTCCTGTAGGGGATGACAGTTTAATAAGCAGAATAACATACTCCTTTAACTCCTGGGGCCCTGGCATCCCAGACCTAGACGGTGAGTCTATTTCAATGTTATGGTATGCTGTAATGGCGGTGACTTGTTCCGCCCTGTCCTTGCATATGAGGCAGCTGGGTAGAGCAGCAAATTTTGTTCTAATATTACTCTCCTTTACACGTAGAGCTTTAATTAGGGTCACTAGGGCCATTTCAAGTGCCTAGAGCTCAATTGTTAACTTTATATTGTTCTTATTGTTTGAGGTTGTTGAGGGGGAATTTGTTCTTGCAGTTATTGTTTGGATGTCTGCCAATACTCGCCTTCACAACTAGATATCAGTTCAGGGAAAACTACCATGAAGATAGTATCCTGGAATAATAAAGGTTTGCGCTCTCCACAGAAGCGCAATAAGGTCCTCAGGCACTTAAAACACCTCCGTGCTGACATAGCCCTCTTACAGGAAACTCACTTGCAAACGGAGGACTTTGTCAGAATGGAGAAATCGTGGGTGGGGAAAGCATTGGGCTCTGTGGCGGTACACCGCAAAGCGGGGGTAATGATATTATTACATAAGAACCTAGCTTACAATATTCTGGATTGGGCAAATGACGAAGATGGTGCTCCTTGTGTATAACGACAGGTGTGGGTGAAATAGGCACTTTTTCGCTGAACTAGCGGTCTTAATAGCTAGTGACACCTCAACGAATGAGATAGTGGGGGGAGACTTCAACACTGTGGTTACCTTGAAGGGAGATAGGAAGAGCTCATGCCTACATACAAACCGGCCTCATACGGGGGAAGGGGTTCTAGCCCCGTTTTTAAATGACACGGCTCTGACAGATATTTGGCTACTCATGAATCCTGATGGCAGAGAATTCACTTTATTTTCCAATTCTCATGATTCATGGACGAGAATTGACTACCGTATTTTTCTCCCTATAAGACGCACCGGCCCATAAGACGCACCTAGGTTTTTGGGGAGGAAAATAAGAAAAAAAATATTTTTAACCAAAAAGGTGTGCTGTGTGTTTGGTGGGTTTGGAACTAATGGTGGTCTGTGGATGGCACCATTACTGGGGATCTGTGGATGACGGACACTGTTATGGGGGGGATCTGTGGATGACGGACACTGTTATGGGGGGCATCTGTGGATGACGGACACTGTTATGGGGGGCATCTGTGGATGACGGACACTGTTATGGGGGGCATCTGTGGATGACGGACACTGCTATGGGGGGCATCTGTGGATGACGGACACTGTTATGGGGGGCATCTGTGGATGACGGACACTGTTATGGGGGGCATCTGTGGATGACGGACACTGTTATGGGGGGCATCTGTGGATGACGGACACTGTTATGTGGGGCATCTGTGGATGACGGACACTGTTATGGGGGGCATCTGTGGATGACGGACACTGTTATGGGGGGCATCTGTGGATGACGGACACTGTTATGGGGGGCATCTGTGGATGACGGACACTGTTATGGGGGGCATCTGTGGATGACGGACACTGTTATGGGGGGCATCTGTGGATGGCACTGTTATATATGTGCCATTCACAGACCCCCCAGCCCATAACAGTGCCATCCACAGACCCCCGCCCCAGCCCATAACAGTGCCATCCACAGACCCTCCCAGCCCACCATAACTGTACCATCCACAGATCGCGCCCATCACCCATGCCCTCCGACCCCCCCCCCTCCCTGCCACCGCCGCCGGTATACAAATATAAGATGTTATATTCAATTATTGGTTATTAAACATGCCCCCTCAGTCCTATTACTACCTTACATCCTAATCGCTTCTGTAGAATTCAGGCAGGCAGGCCGGGCGGCCGGCGCGTCTCTCACTGACGTCACTTGCCTGCGTGACAAGAGTTACGCTGCCACCCGCCCGCCCGGCCTGAATTCTACAGATGCGATTAGGATGTAAGGTAGTAATAGGACTGAGGGGGCATGTTTAATAAGTATTACTTGGATATGACCTCTTATTTTAGTATACCGGAGCGGCGGGGCGGGGATACTACACTGACTGCACCGCCCCGCCGCTATTGCCAGCCCCCAGCCCCTCCTCCCAGTCCCTCCCCCAGTCCCCGCTCGCTCCTACATCGCTGCCAGCGATGTAAAACGGCAAGCATTCGCCCCATAAGACGCAGGGGCATTTCTCCCCCTTTTTTGGGGGAAGAAAAAGTGCGTCTTATGGGGCGAAAAATACGGTACTTCTTCCTCATTAACAATATGAACCATAGAGTGACTGATGCCCAAATACATGATCTAATCATATCCGACCACGCCCCCATCTCGGTGACACTTTTAGAGCAACAGCCCATGGGGCACAGATTTTCTGTGGCGCTTCCCATCTTATTTATACACTGATGAGAATTTTGGGGATCTCCTAAAGGTCTTGTATTGGGAATTTAAAGGTGACAATAGTGCACATTTGGATTCTCCTTCCATCTACTGGGACACTGTGAAAGTAGTCCTTAGAGGCCGGATCCTAGCATATACTCGGGGACTAAAGAAAAAAGTTGTGCAAGAATTGCTGGGACATAGCCAAACACTCCGCACAGCATACACAACATATTTAACATCACCATCGGCTCAGGCTAAACGAGCGTGGCAAGAGGCGGGAGAAGCATATGAGTTGTGGTATGAAAGGAAGGCTAGAATGGAAATGTCACATTCAGCAGCAAAATGTCAGAGTTCTTTCTAAAATGCATCTCCCTTCCATCTGCTTTACAAGTCCAACTAAAGAGTTTGAATGCTCCAATCACTGAGTCAGAAACGATCAGTGCCATAAAGAATTTAAATTTACATAAAGCCCCAGGCCCAGATGGGTACACAAGCGAATTCTACAAACTCCTGGGAGGGGAGATAGCGGAACCTCTCACAAAGGTCTTTAATGGCCTCCGAACAGGAACACCTCTGTCCTCGATGGATAATGTAGCTTATATCAAATTGATTCCTAAATTGGGGAAAGACATACTGCAACCTTCCTCTTACCATCTCATCTCATCAATGTTGATCTAAAATTGATAGCAAAAATAATAGCTGATAGATTATCATTCATTATGCCCAATTTGATATCCCCTTCCCAGTCGGGTTTCATGAAGGGCAGATCTGCGGTATCGAATATCCACAAAGTACTGACTGTACTTGACGCAGTTCACTGGAAAATTGGTAACTGTAACTGCACAGCACCCTCGCTGGTGGCGTTTGACGCGGAGAAGGCATTTGATAATGTGAGATGGGATTGGTTGGAGAGAGTATTGGACCGGATGCAAATTTTTGGCCCCTTCAGATTTTTTTTATATCTACACTGTATAGCGCCCCCAAAGCTAGGGTCTCGATTCCTGGATTTTTATCAACACCCCTTACATTGGCTAAAGGAAGACGCCAGGGATGTCCCCTCTCGCCACTTTTGTTCAACCCGGCCTTAGAACCACTTATACAACTGCTAGAGGAGGGGGATATCTTCCGTGGCATTAAAATAGGGAACCAGGAGGTAAGAACATCACTCTTTGCTGATGATCTTCTCCTCTTTTTAGCGGATCCGGTGGAGGATCTAGAAAAGGTGCTACAGCTCCTGAATGCTTTTGGTCCAGTGTCTGGCTTTAAAATAAATCTTGACAAGTGTATGTTATTGCCGCTGGGCACTTCTGCACTCAAATCCAAGCTACCAAAATCCTGTCACTAAATCATGATATCTGACACATATATTAAGTATTTAGGAATTAAAATAGGGAAAACACCTGAAACGCTGTATAAGTTAAACTATATCACACTGTTTAAAGCCATTAAAAAAGATCTGGAGAGATGGAAGACTTTACCATTGTCTATAATGGGCAGGAGTCATCTTTTAAAGATTCTTTACCCCCTTCAGACATTACCACTACTTTTAAAACATTCAGACATAAGAGATCTTCAATCCATTTTCACGTTATTTCTCTGGTCAGGTAGGAAACCAAGAATAGCCTTATCTAAACTAATGTTACCCAGACATCGTGGAGGTCTTAATATACCAAACCTGCGACTTAACAATCTTGCTTGTCTTTTCAGACACTGTATGGACTGGGTACACAACACCCAATACTACTCGAATTACCCCCTAGAACAACAACTGTCCAACAAGTGGCCATTAATAAACCTATTACATTCCAGGAGACAGGCACTACCACCTCACCTAAAACAATCACTTGTTGTGAGAGACACGATAGCGACCTGGAAGGAAGTGCGTAAACTAGCTAAGAGGCCATTCTTAATCTCAAGAGACATGGAACTATGGTGACACCCAGAGTTCCCTCAGGGAACACAAAATAAGATGTTCACGGTGTGGAGACTTTGAGGGGTGCAGGTTTGCAGGTTTCTGAAAACAGATCTCACATTTCTGGAAATCTGCACTAAATATGAATTGAGGGAGACCCAGTTTCTCCCTCACTTTTGTAAACAGAGATGTATCTAGCGAATGCAAAACTCAATCACTGGCACTTTCACTGGCACTTTAGGGACTTTAAATACTCTATTTCTCACATATACCATGTGCTTAGGGATTCAGGAGACAAATAAACAGAAGCTAACTTGTTTAAAAAATGGGGAAAAAAACTACCAGTTGATGATATATTGCAGGGCTGGATGAGAGTATGTAAAGCAGTGCCGTGTGAAAAGTGGAAGGAATCACTTTTTCGCCTTATACACTCAGCAATCTATGCGTTCAATTTCTCGAGAAAGTCGAGAGTGACAGAATACCTCACAGCATGTCCAAAATGCGGGTCGGAAAGGGCAGATCTGACACATTGCGTATGGTCTTGTGTCCATGTTCAGACATTCTGGAAGATGGTCCCCAAATGGATCAAGATACATGGGGAGAGACATTAAATCACAATCCGGAAACAATACTGTTCCACATATTTGATGAGCCATCTAAACCAAAACTGGTAATAGATGTGGCTTTATTGGTGTCTCTCCATAGCCTTCTAAATAATTGGCTGAAGCCAAATATCCCACAGTTACAGGATCTAATATCCCAGATGTCTCACTTTATGTATATTGATAAACTAGACACGGAACTCCAGAAGGAAAAAAAAAACTAAAGGCTTCTTTCGTAAATGGAAGACCTTTATTGAAAAACACCTTACACGGACAGACATCAATAGGCTCATGTCAGCTTTCCAATACACAGAATGGTACTCCAAAGCTGTGTTAAAGGGGAACTTGGGAAAATTAAAAATGAGGACTCTGGGTTTTTGTCCAATGGTATCTTCATCGTGATGTTACTTATTTATGATTCTAAAGTTGGGGAGGGAGGAACTTGAGCAGATATCCTTTTGAGAAGTTTTGAAGGGATGGGGGGGGGGGGGGGGGAATATTGTTCTTTATTTTGAATATGCCATGTATTCAATTATTTTTTATATAGATACTTGAAATGCATCCTGTATCGCTATATGTATGATTCTGGATACACATGTAATCTTTCTACCTGATGATGCATCAATTAAAAATATATATAAAAAAAAAAAAAGAAACTGCTCTGGTCAGATGGGACCAAAGTAGAACTTTTTGACCTAAATGCAAAATGCTATGTATGGCATAAAACTATCACTGCACATCATCCTAAACACACCATCCCCACTGTAAACCATGGTAGTGGCAGCATCATACTTTTGGGATGCATTTCTTCAGCAGGGACAGGGACGCTGGTCAGAGTTGATGGGAAGATGGATGGAGCTATATAAAGGGCAATCCTGGACAAAAAGACTTGAGACTGGGGCGGAGGTTCACCTTTCAGCAGGACAACAACCTTAAACATACAGCCAGAGCTTTAATGGAATGGTTTAGATCAAAGCGTATTCATGTGTTAGAATGGCCCAAAGTCCAGACCTAAATCCTATTGAGAATCTGAGGCAAGACTTAAAAATTGCTTTTCCCAAACACTCTCCATCCAATCTGACTGAGCTTGAGCTATTTTGCAAAGAAAAATGGACAAAAATGTCAGCCTCTAGATGTGCAAAGCTGGTAGATACATAACCCAAAAGACTTGCAGCTGTAATTGCAGTGAAAGGTGGTTCTACAAAGTATTGACTCAGGGGGGCTGAATACAAATGCACGGCACACTTTCTAGATTTTTACTGTTAAAAATTTGAAAACCATGTATCATTTTCTTTCCACTTCACACATACTTGCTACTTTGTTTTGGTCGATCATAAAAAATCCCAATAAAATACATTTAAGTTTGTGGGTGTAATGTGAAAAAAGTGGAAAAGTTCAAGGGGTATGAATACTTTTTCAAGGCACTGTAGATAGACCGAGTAAATCCTGATGAACTGTTTGCATTCAGAAGAACCTAGACAGCTGGATTGTCTATCAATTTTAAGACATTTATATTTTAATTTTAAGACGTGAAAAGTCATCTTGAAATATCACAAGAGAATTTTTCCATTAAATAACACTTCTAAACAAGAAATCCCTCCTTTATTAAAGCTCAAGCCTAATGGGAAATAACAAGATCACTGCAACACCGAGCAAGTAGCAGAATATTTCATACAATTAATTTTCTTCATTAATTTCCTTCATTTTATGTGGCATTGGTGTTATGGCTGCTGGTGTGAGCTGCTATTCCCTAAATAAAAACATAAAATGGGAAGAAATGTTTACACACATTATCAAAGGGAGTGTGCCCCCTGGAAGGACACTGATAAACCAGGCACAATGCCTTATAGGACTAGCTCAGCTGAATGTCATGATGCTTTTGACTTAGCGATCCATTGCTTCATTCTGGAGAAAAAGGATTTTTAATCCATATTCAAATTAGTAGTTCAGTGTGCCGAGAGTGAGCCCAAGATGCTTTGTGCATCCTTTCTCCGCCTGCTTTATCTGACAGTCCCTTCGTCACCTTGATTGACTGGGCCAGGTTTCTGCATAGTCCATACCTCCCAACCATCCCGGATCCGGCGGGACACTCCTGGATTTCAGTGGCTGTCCCGCAGTCCCAGTACGGCTCTCTGGCAGCTGTCTCTGCTTCTATAGGAAGCAGAGACAGCTGCCTGTAATGATGAAGCAGAGACCAGTCAGCTCTCTGCTTCATCATTCCTCCCCCTGTCTGCGTTCCACACTGCAGGTCTGGGCAGGATGCGGGACAAGGGGCGGGGCCAGCTGGGAGCTCTGTGTGTGGACTGCTGCTGCTGGGGAATGAGGTGACTATGTGGAGTTTATTTTTTATTTATTTTTACTGCCTGTGGAGGGGGCACAGCTGGGCATATTACAATCAGGGACACAGCTGGGCATATTACTGTCAGGGGGCACAGCTGGGCATATTACTGTCAGGGTGGACAGCTGGGCATATTACTATCAGGGGGACAGCTGGGCATATTACTGTGAAGGGGCCTATATCTGGGTATCGCTACTGTGAAGGGGAATTATCTGGTTATAACTACTGTGAAGGTAGCACAATGTGGGCATAACTACTGTGTGGTGGCATAAAGGTGGAATAATTACTGTGTGGGGGCTTTTAGGGGACTGGGTAGGATTAGTGCGGAAAAAATTAGCTGCAGCACGCTTCACACGCCGCACATTGTGTCCCTCTTTATTCATTTGGAAAGTTGAGAGGTATGATAGTCATCTCTCTGGCCAGTCAATCAGAAATTTAAGGAGTTATGGACCTTATGAGTAGGGATGAGCAAATCTACTTCGGATGAAACATCCGAAGTTGATTCGTATAATACTTTATTTGAATCCAAAGTAGATTCACTCATCCCTACTTATGAGTATGACCATATGTGTTTGATATATTGCAGATTTTCTGCAGCAGAATTGCATGCAGAAAATCCACAGTGTATTGCAGTACCAGAAAAGTGGATGAGATTGAAAAAAATCTTATTGAGGTCCTGTCGGATAAGTTCAACAATGTAAGGGCTCACGCACTCCCCCATTGCCCGCCTGTGCCCATATTGCGGCCCGCAAACAGCAGATGTGCAATATGCGGGCACCGGCCTTGTGCACCCCGCATCACGGATGTGGACCCATTCACTTGAATGGGTCCGCAATTTAGAAGGTCTGGTGCAGAACGGAGGCATGGAACCCCACATAAGCACTCATGGAGTGCTTCCATGGGATTTCTCTTCATGGCTCAGCACCACAAAAAATAAAACAAGTTCTATTTTTGTTTTGCGGTTCGGAGAGATCATGGACCCATTCAAATTGAATGGGTCTGGATCTGTCTGCGGAATCCGCACGGATGTTGCCCGTGCATTGGGGAGTTAGAATACAAACTAAGTCATCAGCAGAAAATCACAAAACAAATACACTCAGGAAATAAGAAGATACTAACCAAATTTCCAGACTGATGCTTAATAATAAAAAAAAAAATTATGATAATGGTATGCTTATCCCCTCTCCTAAAGATAACTGGGGCACCATGAGATAGAGCGATGGGATGTACATAAAAAATAATGTGGTATTGGTGGTGCCAAGAGGTCAGGAGCACTGGGCAAAATACCCGGGTCACATGTAGTGTTGAGCGCGAATATTCGAATATCAAATTTTTTTCGTGAATATTTCAAATATAGTGATATAAATTCGATATTTCGAATATTCGTTATTTTTTTTTATTTTTTTTATTGTTATATTTTTTTCTTTCCCACTTCCCTAAAGTTGTTCTTACCTGTTCTTTGGATTCCTGGCTTCCTGGCTGCTCCAGTCAGTGCCCGTTGCCGCTTCTGCCGACTTCCATGCTCATGGAGCGTCCCCATCACCATGGGAACGACTCCATATACTAGAATGTACTGTCGGATTTGAGAATTACGTTGAAATCGCAATTCGATTATTTCAAGTTATAATAATCGAATTTCGATTTTAACTTAGCACTGCTATATTCCATATTAGGCTAGAATTAACGAATATGGAATATAGCAGTGCTAAGTTAAAATCGAAATTCGATTTTTATAACTTGAATTAATCGCATTGCTATTTCAATAGGAGAGTAGCCTTTAAGTTACAATCACAATACGCGATTATTTAAATCGCATATTAATCGCGATAACAAGAATAATGACGAATATTCGATTTTGACGAATATAAAACGAATATTCTATCGAATATTTGCGAATTTCGTCGAAATCGAATATGGCACCTGCCGCTCATCACTAGTCACATGTTACTGGTGCCAGCAATGCCACTGCTCATGCCTATTTAGAGATGTGACCTTGAACCAGAATTATAGCTGGAAGCTCCAGGATCCCTCATCTAGCAAGGGCACTAGATGGATAGATAGATAGATAGATAGATAGATAGATAGATAGATAGATAGATAGATAGATAGAAGATAGATAATAGATAGATAGCTAATAGATAGATAGATATGAGATAGATAGATAATAGATAGATAGCTAATAGATAGATAGATATAAGATAGATAGATATGAGATAAATAGATAGATAGATAGATAGATAGATAGGGGATAGATATGAGATAGATAGATAGATAGATAGATAGATAGATTGGTGAAACCCCAGAAGAAAATCAATTCCACCCCTTTTTTAGGGTATAAATTTCACCAATAAACATACTACCAGTAGGAGCCACAGAGGAAGGAGCTTGACGCTCCGAAACATGTTTAGTACTACTGGTATTCATTCAGAAGAGACCCCCGGTACAACTATTATCTGATTAAGTACAGAAGAACGCGGTGTCTAAAGACTTGCAAATAACTTCAGCCGGCAGTGAGATACAGCGGAGATTGAAGCAGCGCGACCGCGTGGAACGCCGAACAGCCGCACACACTAACCGCGATAAGGGGGTCTGAATCTGAGGATCTTGCTCATAAGAGCTACTATTCAAGGCAGTGACGCATCACCAGGACGTCTGCAATCTGGCAACATTTTATCTTCCTCTAATGCAGAGTGATACATAATATATAAGGCATTACAAGAAGAAAGAAAGACCAGATGATTACTCATATTACTAGCTATATTAAATAAGAACAGAGTACACACAGTGAGTGAATGAACATTTATTAATTATATCTGGATTAAAGCATCTAAATGACATTCACAGTTGAAATGTGATTTTTACCAGTTTGTTTTCTGTCAATTATGGACATTGATTTCTTTATGATGCCTTTATATTGCTAATCATGAACACAATTTTTTTTTAAAATTCATGGACATTTATTTCAAGTAATCATGTTTTTTAACATAATCATGTGTATTGAGATGAGATGCATTGGGTCTATTAGAATTATAAATTAGAGGTATATGACATACTAGTAATCTAAACTATTGATTTGGATCGTTGCAGTATTGCTCCCTCTTTTTGGAGGCACGTATCTAATACATGTTCTGTATTCCTATACGTATGGTCATTTGATGTAGTGGACTCCCATCTTTGCCAGTTATTCAATTACTACTCCACCTATCACCCTCTACTGGGGCGGACGGGAGATCACGGCATCAATATTGCCATATTTTGGATGGATATATCAGTCGACTAACAGGACCACAGGGGAATACATTTGATGTTGTGAATTCCAATCCTTGAACCAATACAGGACCGGATGGGAAAACACAACACTATTTTGTATTTTTTTATTTTATTATTTTGTATTTTTATTCTTCTTTTATTATTAATATTGTTTCATATTTTTATTGGTGATGCTCATATTTTTTTTTCCATTAGTGTTTTTCAATTATGTGTATATGCTGAAAGACCTATATTTATGTTTATCTGAAATTGGGTATAATTAATTGTTTTTGGTACAGTTTCCAATGATTGAGTGCCTGTTTAATCAATTGAGTTATAGACATATTGGACATATCCGTCTTTTGGATATATGTTAAGACAGCCCTTCTGACATCAAGGGAGAGCCATTCCATTTGTTCCTGACCCTGTGGATCTGGAAAAAAATTTAATGTGGAAACCAGGCATGGTTCATAAAAATTAGACAATCTCTTAGATTTCTGAGATAATATTCCTCATATGACAATCCTATAACTCACTAATATGCCTTGCAGAGGTGATGGCAACTATCAAGGAGATTTTGAAAATGATGAATCTGAGAGAAGAATTCTTCAATGGTATAACCTCCCTGCTCTTTAGTCAGTGTCAGTTTTAGTCAGTTTCTTTTTGTGTTTTTTTGCAATTTTTGTGATGTTTTTTGGTTTTACCTTTCATAATTCATAAAGTATTTTTGGTGAAAATGATTTATCCTTTTCACATGACGTGATATGAATTTGTATTCACACTTTTCCATTCACTTTCACTAATGTATTCTGAATTTAAAAAGAAAGAATAGAACATGTCACACTACGCTTTTACTTGTATCAGCTTCACATAATTATTAATTTTATATAATTATGTTTTTTATATAATTATGTAATTTTGTTTTTAATTATTTATTATATATAATCTTGTTTTCCATATAATTATGCCTTTTTTTTAATCATGTCTCACTCACGTATTTTATTTTTATTTTTTATGCTCCTACCCTCTCCAATCTCTACTGCCCCCCTCCATTTATTGTCACAACCAGACAGCTGAGAAGCTCTGACAGAAGCCTTTCAGAACCTCCTCCTTGAGTTTCTTTGTTGTGATGTTCAGTTCTTCATCTCGTTAGCCTCTCTCAGCTGTCATGTAGTTTGGACTGATTGCTTCCCTTTAAATTCCTCCCCATAATGCATTACTGGGTGGCTTATACTACTTCCTGGAGTGTGTGTGCATGCTGATCTTGTTTTCCAGTCTGCTACAAAGTTAAGTGCTGAACATTTATCTGTTGCGGTTCCAGAAATTCAATTTCTGAGGTTTCTTCTCTCCGCTTCTGGTTTTCGCATGGACCCCGAGAAGGTCTCCGCTGTGCTTGAGTGGGATGAGCAAGACCATAGGGGCACCCAGTTTGTTTCCAGATTCTGGAAGGCTTTTTGTTCTCGCTTGGGGGTTCGGTTGTCATTCTCTTCTGCTTTCCACCCGCAGTCGAATGGCCATACAGAGCGCGTCAATCAGAATCTGGAGACAGATCTGCGCTGTTTTGTGGCGGAGAATCAAGAGGATTGGTGTTCTTTTTAGTCCCTTGGTGAGTTTGCTTTAAATAACCGTCGTCAGGAGTCCTCTGATAAGTCACCATTTTTTGGTGCATATGGGTTTCATCCGCAGTTTGGGACTTTCTCGGGAGTGGGGTCTTCTGGTTTACCTGATGAGGACAGATTCTCCTTGTCTTTGTCATCTATTTGGCAAAAGATTCAGGATAATCTAAAGAGCATGAGTGAGAGATATAAGCGTGTGGCAGATAAGAGACGTGTGCTTGGTCCGGACCTGAATGTTGGTGATCTGGTGTGGTTGTCTACCAAGAATATCAAATTGAAGGTTCCCTCCTGGAAGTTGGGTCCTAGGTTTATTGGGCCTTACAAAATCCTGTCTGTCATCAATCCTGTTGCCTACCGTCTTGATCTTCCTCAGACTTGGAAGATCCATAATGTTTTTCATAAGTCCTTATTGAAACCTTATGTTCAACCCATTGTACCCTCGCCTTTGCCTCCTCCTCCGATTATGGTTGATGGGAATCTTGAATTTCAGGTCTCTAGGATTGTGGATTCTCGTCTTGTCCGCGGTTCTCTTCAGTACCTTGTTCATTGGGAGGGTTATGGTCCTGAGGAGAGGATGTGGGTCCCAGTGACGGACATTAAGGCCTCTCGTCTCATCAGGGCTTTCCATAGGTCCCATCCTGAGAAGGTGGGCTCTGAGTGTCCGGAGTCCACTCGTAGAGGGAGGGGTACTGTCACAACCAGACAGCTGAGAAGCTCTGACAGAAACCTTTCAGAACCTCCTCCTTGACTTTCTTTGTTGTGATGTTCAGTTCCTCATCTCGTTAGCCTCTCTCAGCTGTCATGTAGTTTGGACTGATTGCTTCCCTTTAAATTCCTCCCCATAATGCATTACTGGGCGGGTTATACTACTTCCTGGAGTGTGTGTGCATGCTGATCTTGTTTTCCAGTCTGCTACAAAGTTAAGTGCTGAACATTTATCTGTTATTTTCTGTTTGCTGGATCCCAGGTGACCCTGACTCCCTCCGTGTCTGGTGTAGGGAGCCGGTGGTCATGTCCCCTCACTATTGTAGGGTGTTCAGGGGTTATATAGTCGAGGTACGTGGATATGCAACCATCCACCTCTGGGATCTTTGCATAGGCTGAGCAGCCAGGGAAAGTCTCAGGTCTTGTGCAGGGGTCTCCCTTTTGGTTCCTTAGCTTTGGATCCAGTGAGTCATATATGCATGTTGCTTTGTCTTGTTTCCTGTACACCGTCCGTGACATTTATCTTGGGCTAACTATATAACACTATATATAATATGCAACTTTTTATTGCTATATTAGTATTTTTTTAATTCATGCTTTCTTTTCCCTCTTGTTTTAGAATATTTATGTAATATTTTTAATGGCAATTATGTATTATAATTATTTCCGTTATTGTGATCTGGAAACGGGCATTGCCGAGCTTGCACATGCGCATACAATTATTTGATGCCGCCAGAACGGGCAGCTGATATGGTTTATTAATTGGTTGGTGTATTTGATTGGTGTTCAGGTGTATATAGTGTGTTCCCTCCATTGATGACGCCACCCCCAGATGAAGGTTTGCCGAAACGCGCATTGGGGCTGGCTTCATCCTGGAGGAGACAAATTTTGTCATTAATAATTATTGCACTTGCACTTTATTGGTTCCCTTTTCATTTTGTGGACATACAGTACAGATCAAAAGTTTGGACACACCTTCTCATTCAAAGAGTTTTCTTTATTTTCATCATTATGAAAATTGTAGATTCACACTGAAGGCATCAAAACTATGAATTAACACGTGGAATGATATACATAACAAAAAAGTGTGAAACAACTGAAAATATCTCATATTCTAGGTTCTTCAAAGTAGCCACCTTTTGCTTTGATTACTGCTTTGCACACTCTTGGCATTCTTTTGATGAGCTTCAAGAGGTAGACACCTGAAATGGTTTTCACTTCTCAGGTGTGCCCTGTCAGGTTTAATAAGTGGGATTTCTTTCCTTATAAATGCGGTTGGGACCATCAGTTGCGTTGTGGAGAAGTCAGGTGGATACACAGCTGATAGTCCTACTGAATAGACTGTTAGAATTTGTATTATGGCAAGAAAAAAGCAGCTAAGTAAAGAAAAACGAGTGGCCATCATTACTTTAAGAATTAAGGTCAGTCAGTCCGAAAAATTGGGAAAACTTTGAAAGTGTAGTTACAAAAACCATCAAGTGCTACATAGAAACTGGCTCAAATGCGGACCGCCCCAGGAAAGGAAGACCAAGAGTCACCTCTGCTGCGGAGGATAAGTTCATCCGAGTCACCTGCTTCAGAAATCGCAGGTTAACAGCAGCTCAGATTAGAGACCAGGTCAATGCCATACAGAGTTCTAGCAGCAGACACATCTCTAGAACAACTGTTAAGAGGAGACTGTGTGAATCAGGCCTTCATTGTATAATATCTGCTAGGAAACCACTGCTAAGGACAGGCAACAAGCAGAAGAGACTTGTTTGGGCTAAAGAACACAAGGAATGGACATTAGACCAGTGGAAATCTGTGCTTTGGTCTGATGAGTCCAAATTTGAGATCTTTGGTTCCAACCACCGTGTCTTTGTGCAACGCAGAAAAGGTGAACGGATGGACTCTACATGCCTGGTTCCCACCGTGATGCATGGAGGAGGAGGTGTGATGGTGTGGGGGTGCTTTGCTGGTGACACTGTTGGGGATTTATTCAAAATTGAAGGCATACTGAACCAGCATGGCTACCACAGCATCTTGCAGCAGCATGCTATTCCATCCGGTTTGCGTTTAGTTGGACCATCATTTATTTTTCAACAGGACAATGACCCCAAACACACCTCCAGGCTGTGTAAGGGCTATTTGACCATGACGGAGAGTGATGGGGTGCTGCTCCAGATGACCTGGCCTCCACAGTCGCCGGACCTGAACCCAATCGAGATGGTTTGGGGTGAGCTGGACCGCAGAGTGAAGGCAAAAAGGCCAACAAGTGCTAAGCATCTCTGGGAACTCCTTCAAGACTGTTGGAAGACCATTTCAGGTGACTACCTCTTGAAGCTCATTAAGAGAATGCCAAGAGTGTGCAATGCAGTAATCAAAGCAAAAGGTGGCTACTTTGAAGAACCTAGAATATGACATATTTTCAGTTGTTTCACACTTTTTGTTATGTATATAATTCCACATGTGTTAATTCATAGTTTTGATGCCTTCAGTGTGAATCTACAATTTTCATAGTCATGAAAATAAAGAAAACTCTTTGAATGAGAAGGTGTGTCCAAACTTTTGGTCTGTACCAGCACCTATACTCGGTTTTAACTCATGTATTTATTTACTAATAAAGAGGTCTGGCATTCATTATATCGCCAATTATGTTGTGTGTTAAAGGAGTTGGCCCTACTCGGACTTTGATGGGATATCAATCGCTAGCATATGCCATCAATGTAAAATAGGTGCAAGTCCTACCTCTGGCACCCACTCCTATCATTAAAACAGGGCCCCTGAAGTGAACGCTTGTGCAGCCACCATCTAACCACCATGGGAGTTCCGAAAATTGCCAAACGCTAGCTCCGCTATTCCCAGCAGCTTCCAAAACTGCATCAGGAAACCTGACAGTGTGGCCGCACCCTTAAACATCAGAGGATGCACCATCTGCTGCACCTTCTAGGAGATGGAGAAAAAAACCCTCCCTGTATGCATCTCCGTATGCTGGTGGATAATGTGCTGCAAGATGTGCAATGTATTCAGCCCCAGGAGAGGCACCATCTGCCGCGCCTTTAAGCTGAGGGATAGAGAACCCTCCCTGTATATAGCCTGGTATGCCGGCAGGATCCTGTGATTTCTTTCCTTGTCACCATTATGACCTAGAGAGAAATACAATACACTGGCCCCTTCGTTCTGCTCAGCTTTATAGAGACCATGGTAATTGGTCAATTGATTGATCATTACTGTCTCTGTCTGGTTGTACCTAGGGGACTTTGACCTTGTTCTGCCATAGTACATGTATGTCCAGGAAATATACAGTATATACTGTGTATTTGGATTTAATCATACATTTCCCCTTTAAGTATTCTGCCAAAAAGTCACTGAGGACTCTGTACACGATTATGATGATACTCTGCTCACGTAATTCCTGGGATGGAAGTGTTTCTCCCCCACCCCCCATGAACTTTTGCATTAGTAGATCACAAAATTATGTATTACTTTGCCTGCCTTGCAGTTAAAAGCTTTTTATATTATTTTATAAATAAAAGGAGCTCTAATGAATTCTGTTTAATTGGGTGAAATGTGCTCTTTAGCCTCGTGGTATCCATTATTGTTAATAAGTGACATATTGAGAGATTACATTCCTACAAGTTAGGGCACAATAAACATTACTAATTCTCGCTGAGAGGAAGAGTATAGGACTTGCCACAAAAGAAGGTCTTATGATGCTTTACATAAAATTAGGAGAAGAATCGACACAATGGTATAAAAAGAGAAGAAGGTGTCTCCAGGGGAGTACCTATAGTCCATGAACAAGTCATAACCAAGTCCTAGTTGTGTCTTGATTAGTCCAAAGTACACTTTGCCACATTAAATCTCCAGTATTAGGAATGTTATCTGGTAGGTGGGGACATCAAACAGGTTTGCATTGGACCGATGAGCTTTGGGGCCTTTGAGCACTGGGATCTATACCTCTGATTGCCCCATTGAAAAAATAAATTGTGTTCCTTTTTATTTATTCCACCATTGGACACCACTAATCCTCAAGTGGTACATGTAGCCCCCTTATTTTCCATTCATTCCATTATTGAACATCACTATCCCATAAGTGGTAGATGTAGCCCCCATATTTTCCATTGTTGGACAAAAGCTTGGTTTGACTGTCAGGTTGGTTCTTACAGTACTTTGTTCATTTGCTTGTATTTTTGCCCTACAATGGTCCATACCATCCATGAAAAAGGAAGATGGAGAAAACTTGAGCTGATGATCTCTCATAGTTTGAACCTAGAAATATTTGTGGTTTTCCCAGTTGGAAGCCTCTTCCTAGAATCAATCAGCCAATCACTGCTGGGCCAGCTCCTGTAACCACCATTTGCCATTGCCAGGGAAATCTGGGAAGCTGAGTGAAGAAATGCTATATTACATGGAGCCTGTTCAAATGAATGAGTGACCATGTAATTCATAGTTGCATAAAGTCAACCAGAAAGGGAGCTCAGCAACCCTCATCTACTGAGTATATAAGCTAAATGCTGATATGTAGAATGAGAACAGTCTATTGATTAGTCTGTAGTATAAAGTAGTGCTGATAAAATTAGGAATCGATTATATGTTGGGAACTGTCAGTGCAATAAATAGGAAGCCAGCACTTGTCATGGCTTGCCCCTAGTTTCCTGAATGGAAGACAATAAAACAACTATAGTCTAAGTTTTATGTGGCCAGAAGCTAAAATTAATTCACTGATGACTCACTATTGGAAAACATGGTCATTAATTCATGACTCTGTCCTCAGGCTATTCTTTATTATAATCTAAAATATTATTTTGCATCTAATAATATAAGGGGTGAGTATATTTATAAATACATTGCATTGCATATCATCCTCTGGTCCTCCTGCATTATGTCCCACAGCTGAAAGCTTCAGTGCTGAGATTTCTCTGAATTGCCTGCTGTTTCAGTGTCTGTATAGAGCTTGCTTTAGCGATTTGCATCCTGAAAAGTGTAGTCATCATACCAGGCACCTAACAGAAGTATGATGTAGATGAATGCAGTGCAACACTAAGAATCTCCTTATATGAGTTCAGATAAGCTGCCTAATCTATCCAGGGGCGGATTGGCCATAGACCTTACAAGGAAATTTCCCAGTGGGCCAATGCCCATGGGGCCACTGAACCTGTTCTCATGGCCACTAACATAAAGTTCTGATGCTCTCAGCATAAATTAATGTAGGAGCATCAAGCCCTTATGCTCCTGGCCAACGGCCTTCCATAGGACGATGATACAGTTTCATACAGTGGCACGGGTGGTAGTATTTTGTACTGCACTGTGCTATTTGGTACTGTTGGGGCGGTATTTTGCTCTGCAGTACAGTATTGCTGACCTACTTCAGTTGTTCCTGCCTACTTGTGTTGACCTGCCTTCCATCAGTTTGGGTGGCACCTACAACATGGGGCCATTTATTTTTTATTTTTTCCAGGGCCACTTTAAGTTCCCAGTCCGCCCCTGAACCTTTCCACAAGCTTGCTGACAGTTTCCAATAATAACCAGTCTGAATGTATTATAGAAGCTGAAGATGAGCTCTTAGGGGTGAGTTTATCCAAAATTTGTTGACTGTTTCCAACAACAACAACCAGCAGATGTATGATTACAGCTCTGGTGAATAATGCAGGGTGCAACTCAGGATCAGTACAAGATAATTAATGCAATGTATTTACAAGGCTAATTCGCTTTTTATTCAGATTATATCTATTTATAACTGTAAATTATAAGGATACCATTGCCGGACCAGAGTTTAAACGTGTTGTCTGAACTCAAAAACTATTTCAGTAAGGCCTCATGCACACAAACGTATTTTATTTCCGTGTCCGTTCCGTTTTTTTTGTGGACCGTATACGGAACCATTCACTTCAATAGGTTGGCAAAAAAACTGAACTTACTCCATGTGCATTCGGTTTCCGTATAAAAAATAGAACATGTCCTATTATTGTCCACATTACGGACAAGGATAGGACTGTTCTATTAGGGGCCAGCTGTTCCGTTCTGCAAAATACGGAATGCACACGGACGTCATCTGTATTTTTTGTGGATCCGTTTTTTTGTTCATGTGCATGAGGCCTAATGGTCAGGAAAGTGCTTAAAATAAGGAGGAAAGATACTCATCTATTGAATGCCGCTCCATTCCACAGGTGAGGTCATTGTCCCTGTTCCTTCCAGTCCCCAAAGAAACGGAAGTGTAATATCCTATCACTGGTTCCTTGCACCACTGCGACCGTTCAGTGTGTCACAGTGGACCAGAAGTCATGTACCACTTGCAGAAGCATCATCACTGAGGCCATTGAATGGTTGCAGTGGTGCACATGACTGTGGAACAGAAGGAGCAGAAACGGGAATCTGTCCACTGGAAATGAGTGGCAATCAATAGGTGTGCGTCTTTTTTTCTTTGTTTTAAAACACATTCCATCACAAAAAAATGTTTGTGGCTCCGACAAGCCCTTTGCAAATCTAAACAAGAGAGCATGGAGTCTGTGTGTTCCTATCATTCTTTAAGGGGTTGATTCACTAAACATATTGTACATTTTATCAAACAAGCACCTGGATCTGAATACTTTTGTAATTGCATGTAATTAAAAATGTAGTATAGCCAGTGAGCTATTCAATAAAATGTATCTGTATAGCGCCACCTGCTGTTTGTTCTTTTCCTTTTTTTTTGTCCATCTCACTGAGCTAATCAAACGTGATCAGCTTAAATCTTCAATTGCCACCAGCCATATGTGCTCTTAGAAGCTGTGGCAGCAACAGGGAGAGAACTGCAGCAGAAAGGACAGTCCCCCATGAGCTGCAAGGTTATAGATAATCTAGCAGAGCAAGCAATGAATGTGGAGATCTCTGGATCCATGTGAGGTACAGGGCTGGTTCTAGCTTTGTTAGAAATGTATTGTCATGTACTATATAATGTTTCATTTTCATATTTTTACATAAATCATGGCATAACCCCTTTAAAGGAGCATTCCAGTTGTTAAAAGTCATCCCCTATCCCTTTCCATTGGAAACTAAGGATATTTCCGTGTACTGAGATAAATAGAGTATTGTTTACTTTTGCTGTAAAGTTTTCATATTAAGAAGCAAGAAGCAACTCATTTTTGGAAAAGTCTGGCAATCATAAAAGTTGGCGTTAAAGTTGCATGAGGGTCATATAGGCTGCCGCTGGCAGTCAAGCAGAGCAAGCTTATTTTTGAACAAGGTTTACGTCCCCCCCTCCCCACAACATTAACCAGTCATATTCCAGCTGTCATTTCTCAGGGATATGACTGGACACAACAGCCATCTTTCTTGTCTTGCTATAAGGCGCTAAGGCTTTTGCAGTTACACAGAGGTTTCTCCAGCTACAGAAACCAGCGCGAGTGCGGGGCTGTATATACAAGCATAGAACTGATTCTAAAGGGGAGATTTCATGCAGCATAAATAGCGATGGAGAGCCGAGCGGTGATGTTATTGAGCAGCAAGTTCTTCTTGCGCCGCAGTGTCTGGAAGGTGGGTGGAGCCTATATCAGTGCGTACTGCCATGTGCGCCCTTGTGATTCATCAGGGCGCGCGCTCCTTCGGCTGAAAGTTCTGCGCAGTGCAGCAGAGCAGAGTGAAAACATCAAGTAAGTGATTTTGTGCCAGCGGCCAGCCAGCGCCCCCTGCAGTCTGGCGCCCGGGGCAATGCCCCCCCAACCTACACCACTGAGAAGCAGTAAGAAGAGTTCTTCATAGCAAGGGCACTTCACAATTATCTCCACATCTGTACATTTCCACTTCAGATGCCTCGTTCAGAGAATTGTGAAATGCTAAGTAGACTTTAGACTCATATAGCAAAAAAAGTACTGTAGACAATGACAGGAAACAGATCCGTGGTACAATGCTCAGCCTCACTTGTCAGCGCTAATCCTTCTTAGCCCAGCAGTCTGTGACCCTGAAGGCAGCTTCCATAGACAGCTTGTAGCTAAAGCAGCGCTGCTAATTGGCTATAAACATAACAGCAGTCACATCACTTCTGTAAAATTACTAATATGATGCCAGAAAAAGCAAGAGATAAATTCATTTCTTTAAAATGACTAATGTGTTGTCAGAAAATAAAAGCAAGAGCTAAATTGCAGAGTCTCTGAATCCAGTAATTCTATAACTAAGCTCTTCAACCTCTTCCTCAGCTGTCCTGTTCTTCACCAGTAGTATTTTACGGAGCTCATGAGCTGATCCATACCTGCCTGAAACGCTCATTGGAAAATATTTGTAGATTTCCTATAGCTACATTCCTCAACATTGAAAATGCAACATTAAGAAGGAGAAACCGTAAGGTTACGCAAATCAAGGAAGTAGCAGTGTAATGGAGAGTGAGTGTGGACCCACTACAACTACTGACTGTGGGCTAGTCCTAAGGGCGTTATCTTATGAGCCCCTGATTTTCACCCTTTAATTCATATACAGGCAACTGGCCTTCACTGCAGGGGAACCACCAGTTTACTACATTTTGGAATAATCCAGACGACGCACCAAGGGGTCAGACAATACTAGTAGTTGGTAAGCAAGCAGAGGTGAAAGCAAACCGAGTTTGTGCAATTCTGTGAAACTATCCGAGGTCAGGGAAGGCAGCAAAGGGTCAGTACAGGCTAAGGTCAGGACAGGCAGCGGAGTATCAGAGTCAGTAAACAGGCAAAAGTTCGGTACACAGGCAGACATTCAGAATAGCACACCTTCACTGGTTAAACTAGAAAACTAGGAACCTAAGATCAGCCAAGGAATGGGAGGGCAGCCCAGCATTTATAGCAGAAGCTGATTAACACTTAGAAGCACAAGTGCCACTGCACACAGAGCAAGGAGAAGAGGGGAGTGGTGATGATGGCAAAAATGGGAGGAGTTGTAGTAGCTTAACAAATAATGTTCCTAATAGAAGTAGCAGAGCATCCCTGGATATGGGCCGCAGATGTAACATGCAGGTATCGCTAAGATCTGTAAATGTTCACATTTTTAAGCACCTTACCCCAATCTGTGGCATGTGGGAGGGGTATAAATGCTAAATTGAAAGCACTGTTTTTTAACAATATGAAACCTCAAAAATCGGATCAAGTCGTGCAGGGTGATTGTGCGATGCTTCCTGTTTGTCGGTGTGCCAGTTATCACTGCTTGTCACGAACTGAGAGGGACAGAGTCCTTAAACTGAGAGACCTTGGTTTATTACTCTTGCACATCACACATTATGTGGTCCGATGGTTGGGAGAACATCAACAAACTGGAATGACAGCAAGAGGGCACAGACGGATCGTCTAATTAGAAGACTTATCCATTCTGCACTGTAAATAAAATTGGACGTCACATTTCAAGTCTAGAGTGGCAAACACTGTCTACACAAACCATCAGAAAAGCTACAGTATGAGCCAAATGTCCAACTACAGGTGTTCCATTGACCGCACACCATCACTCACAAAGGCTATAATGGTGCATATCAAGACGCTAATGGGGGCTGGAATAATGGTCTATCCTCTTCAGAGATAAGTCACGCTTTTGTGGGGGGTGGCATTACTTATGCTTGCCAGACCCCTCAAGTATTCATTTCAAGTACATTAACAGCTGAGCGTTACATTGATTGTTTGTAGAACCAATGGTACGGCCATTTATCTTACGTGCCAGGAGCCAATTTTCAACAGGACAATGCCAAGCTGCCTGTTGCTTGTGCTACTGTGAGCAGCCTGCATGGCCAAAATGTGCTACAATGGCCTGCCGCATCTCTGGGGACTTGTCTCCCATCGAGCACACCTGGGACGTCATTGGTTGGCAATAGTAAAGGGAGCTGTCAGCAGGGGATCTTAACGATTTGTGAATTCAGAGTGGAAGAACATTCCTCTGACAACCATTAATACTGAATAAATTGAGATGCTTTGAATATTTTTGTTATTATCATTTAATCATTTGTAAATCATTAAGGGCGAGTTCGCATTCGCTTTATGAAATTCCGTTACAGGGTTCCGTTATAACAGAGTTATAATGGAATTTAAAGGAGGGAATGCAAAAAAGATGCCGTTAAGGGCTCATGCACATGACTGTATTTATTTTGCGGTCCGCAAAAAACGGATCCTCAGAAAACACTCCGTGTGCCTTCCGTATTATGTGGAACGGAGCAGCTGCCCCTTAACCTGCTCAGGACCGCCGTACGCAGGATTGCGTCTTTGCGGCAGTCCTGTTTCTCTGGGTGGACGCGCCGGTGCGTCCTCTCGCGAGACGCGAGATTTCGGGGGCCGGCATGCGCATCACGGGCCGGCAAAATTTCAAAGACAAGCTCGTCATCAACCTGCCAGCCAATGATCGTGACTGGCAGGTTGTTGATTTTCAAAAAAAAGAATCAGCAGCCAGATAACACATCATATTTAGTAAATATGATGTGGTTATATGGCTGCTGTGCTCCTCTGCTCCTTCTTTTGGTCGGTTGGTTCCAGCAGAGGAGCAGAGGAGCAGAGGAGCACAAATCACTGTGAGTACCCACCAACACCACACTTAGCCCCCAGATCACCTCCCAGCACCCCAATTAACCCCTTGATCACCCCTTCTTGCCCCTGTCAATCACTAGTGAAAAGGAAAAAAGTGATCAGTGTAAACTGTCACTTTTTTTTTTTCACTGGTATTGACCGTTAGGTTTTAGTAGAGTTTAGGTCCCTTGGTTAGGTAGTTTAGCGATCGGTTAGCGCCCAGCCCACCGCACTGCAGTCCCTTATTCGCTGATTAGCGTATCGCTAATCAGCATTTGTACTGTTATAGTATCTGTAAGTGATCAAAACTGATCACGGTCAGATCTATAATAGTATTAGTGTCACTTTAGTTCGCCCTCCACCCAAAACGCAGTGTTTGCCCGATCAGGCCTGATCGGTCGCCCACATGTGCGTTCACCCACGCCCGCCCCACCGCAGTGACAAAAATGTTTTTTTTTTTTGATCACTGCACATTCACTTTACACGTGCTTCGGCGATAAAAAAATCAGTTTTGATATTTTTTATCAACCGCAGCGGCCTCCGGTACTTCGCTAGCCTCCCCTTTGTAAGACAGGCTTGCTTTTTTTCTTGGGTAGTCTCAGGGAATACCCCTAAATTTAGTTGCCCAAATGTCAAACAGGGGGTATTCTTCTGAAGAGGCCTACAGGCTTCTGACCCAGTCGGATGAGGAATGGGAACCCTCATCTGATGAATCTAGCGGGTCAGAATACGAACCTGTAGAAAGCAGTGGCTCTCTGACCCAAAGTTCGGACGAGGAGGCTGAGGTCCCTGATAGCACCAGGCGTACCCGGCCCCGTGTCGCTAGACCACAGGTTGCGCAGGATCTGCTTCAAGAGCAGCAGAGTGGGGCTGGTGCTGTCGGATTTCGTGGTGAGGCATACACCAGCAGCGCAGCCCTTCCTGGACCTAGTACTAGCACTGCCGTACAACCTGGTGAAGTGGCGAGCACCAGAAGGGCAGTTGAAGCTGGTACGGTGGCACAAGCAGTAGTGACCCCGTCGCAGCCACCGCAAAGATGTGCCCGTAGAGCCCCTAGAATCCCTGAGGTGCTGGCAAACCCTGATTGGCAGTCCCCAACTTCAGCCGCACCTGTAGTTCCCCCTTTCACCGCCCAGTCTGGAGTTCGGGTTGAGACAGCTCAGATCGGTTCGGCCCTGGGATTTTTTGAGCTGTTCTTGACTGCGGAGCTCTTGGACTTAGTCGTGGCCGAAACAAATCGGTATGCCACACAATTTATATCCGCCAACCCGGGAAGCTCTTATGCCCAGTCTTTCCGGTGGAAACCAGTCCAAGTTTCCGAAATTAAAACTTTTCCGGGCCTTCTCCTCAACATGGGTCTAACTAAAAAGCATGAATTGCGGTCATATTGGTCCACGAACCTAATTCATCACATGCCCATGTTCTCTGCTGCTATGTCCAGGACACGATTTGAGACCATCCTGCGTTTCCTGCACTTTAGCGACAACACCACCTCCCGTCCCAGAGGCCACCCAGCTTTTGACCGGCTCCACAAAATTCGGCCCCTCATAGACCATTTCAACCTGAAATTTGCAGATTTGTATACCCCTGAGCAAAACATCTGCGTAGACGAGTCCTTGATACATTTTACCGGGGCGCCTTGGCTTCAAACAATACATCCCAAGCAAGCGCGCCGGTATGGGGTCAAATTGTATAAGCTCTGTGAAAGGGCCACAGGCTATACCCACAAATTTCGGATCTATGAGGGAAAAGATCAGACCCTGGAGCCGGTCGGTTGCCCTGACTACCTGGGGAGCAGTGGGAAGACAGTCTGGGACTTGATGTCACCCTTATTTGGCAAGGGGTACCATCTTTATGTGGACAATTTCTACACAAGTGTGGCCCTCTTTAGGCATTTGTTTCTAGAACAGATTGGCGCCTGTGGCACCGCGCGAACTAGTCGCTCGGGCTTCCCCCAACGGCTCGTTACCACCCGTCTTGCAAGGGGGCAGAGGGCTGCATTGTGTAACAAAGAACTGCTTGCAGTGAAATGGAGAGACAAGCGTGATGTTTACATGCTCTCCTCTATTCACGCAGACACAACAATCCAAATTGAGCGAGCAACCCGTGTCATTGAAAAGCCCCTCTCAGTCCACCACTATAACCTTCACATGGGAGGGGTGGACTTCAATGACCAGATGTTGGCTCCGTATTTAGTGTCCCGCAGAACCAGACGCTGGTATAAGAAGGTGTCTGTATATTTAATTCAATTGGCTCTGTATAATAGTTTTGTTCTCTACAGTAAGGCTGGGAGAACTGGATCCTTCCTCAAATTTCAGGAAGAGATCATCGCGAACCTCCTGTACCCAGGAGGTTCCGTGGCCCCATCCACCAGTGTAGTTAGCCGTCTACACAAGCGACATTTGCCCAGTGTCGTTGCTGGTACCTCAAACCGACCGCCACCCCGAAAAAAATGTCGTGTCTGTAGCAGGAGTGGAATAAGGCGTGACACCCGCTATTTCTGTCCTGACTGTCCTGACCACCCTGCCCTATGCTTTGGAGAGTGTTTCCGGAAGTACCACACACAGGTACACTTAGCATAGGGATCACATCTCACCAGGACAGGCACACAGGGCTATTAGGGCCCATTCACATACAGCTGCTGCAAACCTCTCCTTTCACCTGGGACAAAGTGCATAACGCACTTCGCCACATCTTTGGGCGATTTGCGCTTTGCACATTGACCCATGGGGAAGGAGAGGTTTGTTCTATAAAGGTAAAAAAAAAAAAAAAAAAAACACCAGTAAGCAAAAAGGTTAATGTTTAATTCAAAAGGTTAAAGTTTATATGTTCTGTTCCAAAGTTAATAAAATTATTGCGTTGCGGGCTATTTTTTTTTTTACCTTCCAGGTGGACCAACCGATCGACTAGCTGCAGCACTGATGTGCATTCTGACAGAAGCATTGCTCTGCTGTCAGATTACACGCAAGTCGGTGTATGCGGCGCTGCAAGACGAGATTTCTACTCTGCAGTAAAAGATATGTTTGCCAAGGCATACGAGCTGAGGAGGAGGCGGCGTTCCTATGCTTTGGCAAACACTTTGTATATAAAAAATAAATAAAAAAATCCCGGCAATGATTTATTCATCCACATCGATTGATGTGAATGGAGAAATCTGGTTTGCCAGGGCATACGAGCTAAGTGGGTATGGATGTTGGGCGGAGCTCCTATGTCCTGGCAGACGCCTTTCCCCTCCTTTTTTTGGGGGGGGCAGAGATTTTTCCATCCACATTGATCGATGCGAATGAAGAAATCTGTGCTGTTCATTTTTTCCTTTCAGCCCAGAGGCTGATCGGAAAAAAAAATCTTATTACCTGTATGCTCAATATAAGGAGAATAGCAGAAACTCCTTATGCTGGCCATACATGTAATGATTGCGGAGACCCTCAAATGCCAGGGCAGTGCAAAAACCCCACAAATGACCCCATTTTGGAAAGAAGACACCCCAAGGTATTCGCTGAGGGGCATATTGAGTCCATGAAAGATTAAAATTTTTGTCCCAAGTTAGCGGAAAGTGAGACTTTGTGAGAAAAAACTAACAAAAAAAATCAATTTCCGCTAACTTATGCCCAAAAAAAAAATTTCTATGAACTCGCCAGGCCCCTCATTGAATACCTTAGGGTGTCTTCTTTCCAAAGTGGGGTCACATGTGGGGTATTTATACTGCCCTGGCTTTTTAGGGGCCCTAAAGCGTGAGAAGAAGTCTGGGATCCAAATGTCTAAAAATGCCCTCCTAAAAGGAATTTGGGCACCTTTGCGCATCTAGGCTGCAAAAAAGTGTCACACATTTGGTATCGACGTACTCAGGAGAAGTTGGGGAATGTGTTTTGGGGTGTCATTTTACATATACCCATGCTGGGTGAGATAAATATCTTGGTCAAATGCCAACTTTGTATAAAAAAATGGGAAAAGTTGTCTTTTGCCAAGATATTTCTCTCACCCAGCATGGGTATATGTAAAATGACACCCCAAAACACATTCCCCAACTTCTCCTGAGTATGGCGATACCAGATGTGTGACACTTTATTGCAGCCTAGGTGGGCAAAGGGGAACACATTCCAAAGAGCACCTTTCGGATTTCGCAGGCCATTTTTTACACATTTTGATTGCAAAGTACTTCTCACACATTAGGGCCCCTAGAATGCCAGGGCAGTATAACTACGCCACAAGTGACCCTATTTTGGAAAGAATACACCCCAAGGTATTCCGTGAGGGGCATGGCGAGATACGCCACAAGTGACCCTATTTTGGAAAGAATACACCCCAAGGTATTCCGTGAGGGGCATGGCGAGTTCCTAGAATTTTTTATTTTTTGTCGCAAGTTAGTGGAAAATGATGATTTTTTTTTTCCTTACAAAGTCTCATATTCCACTAACTTGCAACAAAAAATAAAAAATTCTAGGAACTCGCCATGCCCCTCACGGAATACCTTGGGGTGTCTTCTTTCCAAAATGGGGTCACTTGTGGCTTAGTTATACTGCCCTGGCAATTTAGGGGCCCATATGTGTGAGAAGTACTTTGCAATCAAAATCTGTAAAAAATGACCGGTGAAATCCGAAAGGTGCACTTTGGAATGTGGGTCCCTTTGCCCACCTAGGCTGCAAAAAAGTGTCACACATCTGGTATCGCCGTACTCAGGAGAAGTTGGGGAATGTGTTTTGGGGTGTCATTTTACATATACCCATGCTGGGTGAGAGAAATATCTTGGCAAAAGACAACTTTTCCCATTTTTTTATACAAAGTTGGCATTTGACCAAGATATTTATCTCACCCAGCATGGGTATATGTAAAATGACACCCCAAAACACATTTCCCAACTTCTCCTGAGTACGGCGATACCACATGTGTGACACTTTTTTGCAGCCAAGGTGGACAAAGGGGCACATATTCCAAAGTGCACCTTTCGGATTTCGCAGGCCAATTTTTACACATTTTCATTGCAAAGTACTTCTCACACATTTGGGCCCCTAAATTGCCAGGGCAGTATAACTACGCCACAAGTGACCCCATTTTGGAAAGAAGACACCCCAAGGTATTCCGTGAGGGGCATGGCGAGTTCCTAGAATTTTTTATTTTTTGTCGCAAGTTAGTGGAATTTGAGACTATGTAAGGAAAAAAAATATATAAAAATCATCATTTTCCGCTAACTTGCAACAAAAAATAAAAAATTCGAGGAACTCGCCATGCCCCTCACGGAATACCTTGGGGTGTCTTCTTTCCAAAATGGGGTCACTTGTGGCGTAGTTATACTGCCCTGGCAATTTAGGGGCCCAAATGTGTGAGAAGTACTTTGCAATCAAAATGTGTAAAAAATGGCTTGCGAAATCCGAAAGGTGCACTTTGGAATATGTGCCCCTTTGCCCACCTTGGCTGCAAAAAAGTGTCACACATGTGGTATCGCCGTACTCAGGAGAAGTTGGGTAATGTGTTTTGGGGTGTCATTTTACATATACCCATGCTGGGTGAGATAAATATCTTGGTCAAATGCCAGCTTTGTATAAAAAAATTGGAAAAGTTGTCTTTTGCCAAGATATTTCTCTCCCCCAGCATGGGTATATGTAAAATGACACCCCAAAACACATTCCCCAACTTCTCCTGAGTACGGCGATACCAGATGTGTGACACTTTATTGCAGCCTAGGTGGGCAAAGGGGAACACATTCCAAAGAGCACCTTTCGGATTTCGCAGGCCATTTTTTACACATTTTGATTGCAAAGTACTTCTCACACATTAGGGCCCCTAGAATGCCAGGGCAGTATAACTACGCCACAAGTGACCCCATTTTGGAAAGAAGACACCCCAAGGTATTCCGTGAGGGGCATGGCGAGTTCCTAGAATTTTTTATTTTTTGTCGCAAGTTAGTGGAATATGAGACTTTGTAAGAAAAAAAATAAAAAATCATCATTTTCCGCTAACTTGTGACAAAAAATAAAAAGTTCTATGAACTCACTATGCCCATTAGCGAATACCTTAGGGTGTCTACTTTCCGAAATGGGGTCATTTGTGGGGGTTTTCTACTGTCTGGGCATTGTAGAACCTCAGGAAACATGACAGGTGCTCAGAAAGTCAGAGCTGCTTCAAAAAGCAGAAATTCACATTTTTGTACCATAGTTTGTAAAGCTATAACTTTTACCCAAACCATTTTTTTTGCCCAAACATTTTTTTTAATCAAAGACATGTAGAACAATAAATTTAGTGAAAAATGTATATATGGATGTAGTTTTTTTTTGCAAAATTTTACAGCTGAAAGTGGAAAATGTCATTTTTTTGCAAAAAAATCGTTAAATTTTGATTAATAACAAAAAAAGTAAAAATGTCAGCAGCAATGAAATACCACCAAATGAAAGCTCTATTAGTGAGAAGAAAAGGAGGTAAAATTAATTTGGGTGGTAAGTTGCATGACTGAGCGATAAACGGTGAAAGTAGTGTAGTGCAGAAGTGTAAAAAGTGGCCTGGTCATTAAGGGGGTTTCAGCTAGCGGGGTTGAAGTGGTTAATAGAACAGTACTATCCTTGTCCGTAATGCGGACAAGAATAGGACATGTTCTACTTTTTTTGAGGAACGGAAATACAGACATACGGAAACGAAATGCACACGGACTAACTTTCTTTTTTTTTTTTTTTTTGCCGACCCATTTAAATGAATGGTTTCGCATATGGTCACAAAAAAATGGAACGGACGCGGAAAGAAAATATGTTCGTGTGCATGAGCCCTAAGAGGCATTCCATTTTTCTCCCTCCTAATACATGTCTATGGCCACAAATAACGGTTCCATTTGGTGACGGAAAAATTGTCCTGTTGACAAGGGCATAATAAAAGGTCTAAATGTAAGACAGCTCAGAAGGTGTCTTACATTTAGAACTGGCGCTGGATATGCCAAAGTAATGGAAGTGCCTGATCCCACCGCTAGCTTAGGGCTTTGTTAAGACCAGCGTCTAAAATGCTGGTCTTAATAAAGGACCCCCTAAGAGTTGTCAATTGTACCATCTATGCAGTAACCATAGATAAATGTGCTGTATTTCTCCTTTCCCTTTAATACCTGGAGTTGTTTTAGAAGAAATATGGATGGTTACTGGTGATGGGGCTTTAGGGACAAATATGTCTTTCTGTTGATAACATGTTAATGAATATATTCAGTTGGGATCATAATGATACTTTACATAGGAACATTCACAAAATTTTGGTTCGGCACTATTCCAATATCGATTCTTGTTCCTGTAAATTGGACACTAATTACATTTGGCAACCTCGGATTGTCAAGTGATGACTCTCCCCATGAGATATGAATACTCAGCAGCAGAAGGTATGCTCTTATAACGGTGGATCTGCAATATTTATACTACAGTATATTAACTTCGCACTGGTACTTTATACAGATGTAACAAACTTGAACTTGACATTTATCTTACTACCTACTATTATGCAACAAACTTTACATAGAATTATTTTTGGGGGAAAATTGTTTTTATTTTGTCGCAGTACAGGATATCAAGACATTGAAGAGTACATTCATCCTCAATACAATCTTAAAGAAATTAAAGGGATGTATACGACACAATTTTCTTGTTTTAAAAATTGCTTATTTTTTGTATTCTAACTTACTAAATGGGTTCTGCAGCTTTTTTTAATTTTTTTTGATCCATCCTCTGGATAGATCGTCAGCACCCCCGCCGATCAGCTGTTTGAGAAGGCACCAGCGCTGGCAGTAGGGCCACGGCCTTCTCCCTGCTTACATCAGGCCCACTCAAGTCCCATTGAAGTTAATCTGTAAAAAAAAAGCTGCAGAACCCCTTTAAATAAACTAGCAAACAAATAAACTATTGGTTGCTGATTGTCTCCTGTTGTTCACAGAATGAAGTTATGGGTCTTCTTCCGTGTGAGGGGGTTGGAGGTGTGTGAGCTTCAGAGAAATTGAGTCTTTAAACAGGCTCTTGCCCAAGCAGTCCCTTGGTGCCATATCTCATAGTGAGGGAATAAGATGGGCTCCTAGCAGGATTCTCTCCTGGTACCAGGTAGTGAGGCAGAAGCAGGTGTGTAGTTTAGACCTAGTGGCATGTGGTAGAAAAGCTATGAATTTTTCCCACCTCAAAGAAACCTTTTACATTGCGTTCTTCATGGCGAGCTGCCTCCACCCAGTCTACTTTCATAAGGACTAATGGTGACGAGGTGGGTTAAGGTTTTTTCCCTACTTGCATTATAGCTTTGTGGGCAGCTGCTGCTACCAGGTGTAATATTTTATAATGTTCCCTTGGGGTAGTATGCTTGTATCTGTCTATAAAACTAAAGATAGCCCAGGTAGAGTCAAGGGGAGCTTGTGGTACAAGGTGTATTTAGTGGTAAAAGCATGTGTTTTGGTCCAAAAGGCTTGTATCTGGGGATATTTCCATATGCAGTGATAGAAAGAGGCCTCAGCTACACCACATTTGAAACAATGAAATGTGTTATATAACCCTATCCTGTATCCCTGTATAGGTGTTAAATATGCTCTATGAGTAATTTGCATCAGCATTTCAACATACCTAGAAGAAGGGAGGAATCGATGGGTCTGGTCAACGGCCAGTGAAATCAGAGGACCTAGGTCTGGATCTTTTTGTTGCCATTTGCTTAGGGAGAGGTTAGAAGTGGAGTAGTCTGTTGGCATGTAAAGGTATTTGTAGATTCAAGGTATGAGGGGTTTACGGGAAGTGTCGTCTATTCTCGAGGGGACATCTTCTGTAAGACCTCTCCCATATAGCTCTGTGTTTGTAGAAAATGGAGGAAGGTGGTGCTTGGGGATTTATTTTGTAACTTGGAAAGGGTAAACATTTGTTTCTGCGGAAACTTCAATAGTTGACTACTGCATGAGATGCCCTGTCATTGCCATTGGTAATCAACTCTGTAGGATTGTTCTTGTTGGAATTGTGGATTATTCATTAAAGAGAAGATGGTGGAGTAGTTTCAATGGAGTCTGTAAAATCCCAGTTATGTTACAAAACTCTTTTACCCCGCTACAATCTCTTAAGGGCATTAACATTGTCATCTAATGTAATTTTATATCACATCCTCACCAATTCAAATCCTTGTTACATATATATATTGCTGTAATTTTTCATGTTCACCAGCAGGTGGCAGCAATGTTAGCAAGGACTTAGAGACAGTTTAGTGTTTATAAGCTGGAATAGTACATTCCAGTTTAGCTCCCCCCTCTTTGAGCAGAGTGGGATGCTCCCACATCCTGCCTCATGGGGAGGGAAGGAAGTTAGAGTTAGTGTGCAAGCCACCCCGGCTAGAGGAAGGCTGTGCATGTAGGAGCTCCCAGATATAGGGATCCAAAGCCAAGATCTTGTCTCAGCTGAGACAATTGATCATCATCCCCAGCCTGAGCCTTGCAACCTCAGCTGGAAGAAAGCAAGCAGCCACCTCCAGTTACAGGAAGAAGCATACCCTGAGACAATAACTGAGTCAAAGTCCAGAGACAAGGAGAAGCCATATTCCTCCTCAGCTAATCAGTTCCCAAGACAGCAGAAGATAGTCAGCGCAGAAGCACAAATTCCTGCCACATTACAGAGCTACCAAGCAGACAACCCTTTCCTGCAAAAGCTCCAGGCACATAATAGAGCAGAAGATAATTTTCTACCACACATTGCCAATACCTGCGGGGACCAAAGACTATTTCTGTATCTCGCTTGAATGAAAGCTGCAACTAGTAAGTTTAAACTGTACCAAAGGTCTGGATCTCAATTACTGCTACCAAAACCCTCAATTACTCCTACTAGCACAACACTCATTTTATTGCAAGTGAGCCAGGATCCAGGAGTTCAGCCATACCAAGGTAGGAGACACTGTTGACACTATTGCCATTACCACACAGAGATGTTACACCACTCTGGCATTCCCAACCTGGTACGTGAGTTACAACACCTTAAAGGGCCCTGTTTTAGTACCCTGTGCATGCTGCAATTGGCGTCACGAACAAAACCATAGACTATTATACCCATATCCTGACCCACTGCATTAATGGCGTCCGTGTAACCGTACCACGGTACTGCTCATTGCAAAAGTGGCGTCACGAACAGGATAGAGCTGTGTGCCAACAGGATCCAAACTGAATTGTGTGCCATAACAGGATCGAGCTGTGTGCCAACAGGATACGAACTGAATTGTGTGCCAACAGAACCGGATCCAATTGTGTGCTTAACCGGATCAAATTGCATGTTTCACAGTACTGCAAGATCTGAGAATTGTGCCAAAACCCTGAAAATTGACTTTATTGCTTTGTTGCTGTGCCAGAAAGCGCTAAAACATGTGCACCGGCACTCAAAGGGTTAATTCGCCATATTCGCAAAATGGCGCTGATTCTTCATGCCCAGAAGCGGGAAAAGACAAGAACGCCCTCTCAAGAGCGCGAAGATGCCGAATACGCCCCCCTAGAAGCGGGAAATCTAAAGCCTGCCCACCAATAACTTTGCAATGCGAGCCAAGGGAGTACAGACTCCCTCCGGGCTCCACACTCACTTCCTGAACGCACCCTAATCGAAGAGCCAAGGAAGATTGCTCTCCCTTCTCCAAAATGGGACCAGATGGCGATCCAGGGAGAGCTTGTCTATGAGACCACCGTACCTGAGATCCGGGTCTCTCAGCTTGTAAAGAGAGCTGGCCTCTGCACGTTCGGAGTGTCCCCAGAGCCAGCGCATGCCGCCACCAGAGAGGAGGACATCGCGTCTACAGTCCGGACCCCAGAGGCTGTGGATCCCTCTGTGATGGCTGACCAGACATCCCCCAAGAAGGCCGCCGATGCTAAGCCTGCTCCCGCAGAAGATGCTGCTGACACAGCTGCCCAGGCCTTGGACCAGCCTGCACCACAGGCGGCACCTGAACCCTGCGATGATCACCAGGAGGCACCGGAACCGCCCGCCCAGCCGCGACATCAAGTAGGAGCAGATGCGCTCCCTGAGGCCCAGGCCTGGTCCGTAGCTGCCCCTGCACCGCTCCCTGTGGGTCCCGATACCTCTAACAGGCTTAGGCCTGCTCCGCTAAGGACACCTACTGGTGCGGCGGAGGCGGTCGGAACTTCCACTCCGCCGCCCTGTACAATTACTGCCAGAGTGGGACGTTTGAATCCGGAGGTCCCCGTAGAGATCACTACCCATGCCCAAACGGCCTGGGAATACAAATCAGCGGTAAAAGAATGGGTTAAGCAAGTGGTAGATGACCCCCAGCCAGGAGACCCCAAATTGACCAGACGCACTGGGACTGTACTCTGGTTCTCTGTTGAGAGAGGAGTGGGATTCCTCCAGGACAGTTATTCTGGGTCAGAAATCTTTGTGGGCCGCCGCTCTGTAAAGCGCCACTACCTGCCACAGGCCCGTCACAACCTATACGCAGGGGATCAAGTGGAATACACCCCCATGCGCTCAATACAAGGCCCATTTGCTGCCGGAGTGACCCTGCTGGACAAACCTTTGACCCCTGCCGTTACCCCAGAGACCTGGCAAGAGGATCCAGGCTCTGCAGGGAAAGTGAGATGTTTGCAAGAAACTCAGAATGGCAGATTGCGCTTTAAGGAACAGTTCCAGCCAGAACCTGAGCCACTAATCCCTGATCTGGCCGCACCACCAACACTACGGGTGGGCCAAATCAATAACTCTGTACTCACATTTAATCCCAGGCACCTGCAGGTTGCCTTGCAGAACCCCTTCAGCCGGAGGTTTTAACCTCCTCTGCACCGGCTAGGGATCCTGGCTTGCAGCATGTCACAGCTGCATTCTCCAGGCTGTCTGCACAACCACCACCTAAAGACACCACTAGAGGGCAGTGGCGTACTACTACAGCTGCGACTTTGAGCTACCAGAGGCAAGAATGGCCCCTGATGCGCTTCAGCAGCTCTAGCAGCGAGGCCGAGGAGGACATGGACGTCCTTCTCTAAAAAGTCATCCTCTTCAAAAGATAAGGAACTATTTGGGAGCCACGTCATGGACTGTTTCTGACGGGTGAGTACCCGTTGAGATTGTGTTTTAATGTTTCTTTTTCAGGTTGCCCTATTTTGTCCTCACCCTGATGGTCATGTATTGTAAGGACTCCCTACATCATCATTTAACCCCTTGCATCCAAGTTCTCATTGTTTTACCCCCTTACTCAGGTTGCATGATAACCTTATGGAACTACGGTACTAAAATATGCTGCTATTTTAAGTGATTTTACATAACATTTTATACTTCCCATTGGATTACAATTAAATCTTTTATAATTCCTGTGGATTACAATTGACTTTTGCCCTGTTTCCAGAGGATTTAACATTAAGCAGTTCAAGTCAAAAGACTCAAGCTATATTTGAGCACATTATTGCATTCATAAAATTTGTACTACTTTCTAAAAAATGTTTAGTGCAACGTAAAAAGCTTGCACCCAAAGAAAAGACTTAAACATATACCTGAGCTCTTTGTGATTTGCATTGCTATATTCTTGCACTAATTGTACCAGTTTACATGTTATGTAACGTTCAAGAATAATATGCCCATTGTGTGTATTCTCTTCTAGGTGCCGCAATGTGATCTTCCTGCACTAGTTGTGATGATTGCACTTAATCCAAAATGTAGCAACTTACTCCAATATGCTTATTTTACAGCTCTTGTTCTCTCTCCTCTATTTAAACGGACTGCCTTTATGCGGATGCTTAATACTAATGGCCTACCCCCGGTGTTATATACCCATAGGTACCCAGGGTGGACCAAGTGGTAAGTCCTGGCAGGTCTAGTTACTACATGGGTAACCCCGCTGTTTCGGGAATGGTTAGAGGAGTTTTTGACCCCTCCTTCCTGCTTGTTATTTGTTCAGGATTGCTCCCATCCTGAGGTGTTACTTCCAGGAGTTCCATGGCATTATACTACCCTCCTCCTGTGACATTGCCAGAAGTGCATGGAGACGCTAAACCTCCCCTTCTGAGCCTTTGCCTAAGGTATGGTGCCTCAAAACTTAGAGCCACAATTTAGCTACCCATAGTCACCATAGTGATCGTGCTATAAGTCATATTTTTCAGACTTTGGTGCAGGGAAGGGAATACAGGACACTTTCATTTGCGGGCATTCCATTGCATAATGGTGGGACTACGGAGTAAAGACACCCCCATGCTTGGTGTCTAGAGGCCAGGACACTACAAAGTCAGTCAGTAGTGATTGCTTAGTGTAGTACTTGGTTCACTGGTTATACCGAGGGAAACTGTTAACTAGGATACCCTACTCATGCGGGCAGGAACCTTGGGATAGCCGTTATATGTTTGTCTTTGTATGTCATTATATGTAATTCATGCAGCACTTTTGTACTTATTTGGGTACCCCAGAGCTGGTTCCTCTCCTTCCTAAGCATAAGCCAAGGGCGGCTTAACTCGAAGTAAGGGGGAATGTAACATCCCAGAGTTATGTTGCGAAACTCTTTTACCCCGCTACAATCTCTTAAGGGCATTAACATTGTCATCTAATGTTATTTTATATCAAATCCTCACCAATGTGCATTCAAATCCTTGTTTTATATATATATATATATATATATATATATATTGCTGTAATTTTACATGTTCACCAGCAGGTGGCAGCAATGTTAGCAAGGACTTAGAGACAGTTTAGTGTTTCTGAGCTGGAATAGTACTTTCCAGTTCAGCTCCCCCCTCTTTGAGCAGAGTGGGATTCTCCCACATCCTGCCTCATGGGGAGGGAAGGAGGTTAGAGTTAGTGTGCCAGCCACTCCGGCTAGGGGAAGGATGTGCGTGTAGGAGCTCCCAGATATAGGGATCCAAAGCCAGGATGTTGTTTCGGCTGAGACAATTGATCATCATCCCCAGCCTGAGCCTTGCAGCCTCAGCTGGAAGAAAGCAAGCAGCCACCTCTAGTTACAGGAAGAAGCATACCCTGAGACAATAACTGTGAGTCAAAGTCCAGAGACCAGGAGAAGCCATATTCCTCCTCAGCTAGTCAGTCCCCAAGACAGCAGAAGATAGTCAGCGCAGAAGCACAAATTCCTGCCACATTACAGAGCTACTAAGCAGACCTCTCTTTCCTGCAAAAGCTCCAGGCACATGATAGAGCAGAAGATAATTTCCTGCCACACATTGCCAATACCTATTGGGACCAAAGACTATTGCTGTATCTCGCTTGGATGAAAGCTGCAACTAGTAAAGACAAGTTTGAACTTTACCAAAAGTCTAGATCTCAATTACTGCTACCAAAACCCTCAATTACTCCTACTAGCACAACACTCATTTTATTGCAAGTGAGCCAGGATCCGGGAGTCCAGCCGTACCAAGGTAGGAGACACCGTTGACACTATTGCCATTACCACACAGAGATGTTACACCACTCTGGCATTCCCAACCTGGTACGTGAGTTACAACACCTTAAAGGACCCTGTGTTAGTACCCTGCGCACGCTGCAATTGGCGTCACAAACAAAACCATAGACTATTATACCCATATCCTGACCCACTGCATTTTTGGCGTACCACGGTCCTGCTCATTGCAAGTCCTTTCAAAAGCCAAATTTTTTTGCCTGGCTTACCAAGAGGTGATTGGCAGTGGGTTGCCCCGCACATGTTCCGAAAGAGACAAATTGTTTATGCATTAAGTTCACCAGGTTTGTCTGGGGGATGAAGCTTTGATCTATTTCAGTCAGTGTAATGGGAGGATCCCTGCGTCCAATCTACCAGGTATCTGGCCAATGCCAATAGATTATATAGATGTACGTTAGGAAAATTAAGGCCTCCATTTAGTTTTGTCTGTTGAAGGATATGATATGGGATTCTGGAGGTTTGTAGATGGTGTAGGAAAGGGTCAAGGGAGAGGTTAAAGAGTAAGGGTGATAGAGGGCAGCCCTGTCTGGTGCCATGGAACAGGTGTACAGGAGTCGATTGTTTGCCATTTACAAAAATTAAGTGCTGGATAGGGTTTGAGAATGGGTTATATGTTGGCAGAAAACAGAGCCCGAAACCTGTTTTGCATAAAGCTGCTGTCAGAAAGGGCCACGAGACCCTATCAAAGGCCTTCTTTGCATCTAGGCCAAGCAGTAAGGGAAGTTGGTGATGCTGCTTTTATGGCTGCAATGACTGTTCTGATGTTTTTAGAGGAATATCTGTTAGTAATAAAGTCTTGTTGTGTAGGGTGAATTATTAAAGGGGTTGTCTGGGTTCAAAGCTGAACCCGGACATATTCCCATTTTTACCCAGGCAGACCCCCTGACTTGAGCATTGGAGCAGTTCATGCTCCAATGCTCTCCTTTGCCCTGTGCTAAATCGCGCAGAGCAAAGCCATTTTCTGGAGTTCCGTTGATGTACTGGGCTCTCCATGGGGCTGCCAGGCGGAGGTTTTCACCCAGCAATGAGCCGGGTGATGTCACCGTCACTGATGGGCGTGCTTTAGTGCTGCCCTAGCCTGTAAAACAGGCCTGTGACGTCACCGAACACACTGCTGGGCAGAAGCCTCCGCCCGGCAGTGTGTTATTGTAAATAAAAGAGCCCTTGCCCTGCGTGATCCAGTGCAAGGAAAGGGAGAGCATCGGAGCATGGGGAGGTTCCTGGATAAAATTATGGGTATGTCCGGGTTCAGCTCTGAACCCGGACAACCCCTTTAAGGGGAGTAATAACTGCAATCTGTTGGCTGGAATCTTAGATAGCAGTTTAAAATCCTAGTTATTGATAGGCATCGGGTGGTACGATAGGGGGAGTGTATGGTCTATTTGGGGTATCGGGAAAATAATGGTTCTGGAGTCCATTAAAGTATCAACCAGGACATGTTATTTATATATGGCATTAAATAGGCATGTCAGATGAGGAACTATGTTGGGTAGTAGCAGTAGATAGTATTCGGCTGGAAACCTATCTAGGCCTGGGGTCTTGCCATTGTGTGGAGAGGCAATAACGCTATGTACTTCCTCTTTTGTAGTGTCAGAGTCTAAAGATCCCTGAGGTCACTGAGGACATCTGGGAGAGTTAGTGAGTTTAGAAACTCTTCAATGGCGGGCATATCAGTAGGGCCTGCCTGTATATATCTTCATAAAAATCTTTTAGTATTTGCTCTATTTTATTAGGATCACATGTTGCCTGTCCTGTGTTGGAGTCTTGGATTTGGAGAATTGTGCACTGTATATGCTCTGGGCGATACAATTTGGCCAGGAGCGTACCTACCCAATTTCTCCACCTAAAATAAAGGTTTTGTGTATTTTTCACTTGTTCTCTTGCATTACCCTGGAGAAAGTGATTGGGCTTCCTGATATTCCACTTTGGTAGTGGGAGTACGGGTTTGGGCAGCCTGAGTTTTTAGGACTTCAGTTTCTGAACTGCAACTGTTGGAAGATGGCAACCCCCAGTGAAGTGAGCAAGTTGGAGCAGTTTGTTTTTAACCACTTTTCTCTGCCCTTGCTGTAGAGTGAGTTGCCATAGGAACCCAGGTGTGTGAGCAGCCAGCAGAGTGACAAAATTTGATCAATCAATTGGTTAGTGTAATGTTTACTATCTTTACTCACTCTAAACACTTCACACAGTTACTCTGCCCACTCCACCCAGTTACTACACCCACTCCAGTTGTAGACTACTGGTGGAGGCAAGAACACTTCACACAATTTCCCCAGACATTGTAGCTTTTCTAGTATTACCTGTTATTACACTGGTGGTCTCGAAAAAAAAAAATATATATATTTAAAACTAAAAGACTAAAATAAAAAAAATCTGAAACAAACACATCTTAATCATGGAAATCATACAGATATATGAACAGATTTCAATACACAGATGTAGCAAACTTTTACTTGGTATTTAACATTTATCTTTACCTTTGCATTTTCTGTGTTCAGTGATGTGTTAAATTTCAACATACATTATATACATTATTAGTTACCTCCCTTACACATTGAAAAAACAACAATTTCAGACAGAACTCCCTCAGTGCGCCTGCGCCGATGACATCACCGAAATAGAAGACGTCATCGGCGCAGGCGCACTGAGGGAGTGCTGAGGAGACGAGCCTCCTCATCTCAGAGCGCCTGCGCCGAATCAACACAGGCGCGCGATTTTTGAAATGCCGACAGGGCTGGCCGGAGGAGGAGATCCCGGCTGGCCCTGTCAATCAACGCGACGAGGGGGCGGATTTCTGCAGCAGCTACCAGCAAGTAGCCGCCCTACTTGCTGGTAGAGACCGAATTTACATGTTATAAAACTTCGTTTTTTGCAGAAACTGCTGGATCAAAGTAAGTAACACAATTATATTGTCATATATCGCAATATAACTAATTTCACTAGCCCAAAAAAAATAAATCACTTTAGTGGGGTGACAGAAGCCCTTTAACAGCCAATCAAAACTCAATATTTATTGCCCTGAGTCTGTAGTTTACAGAAATACCCCATATGTGTTCGTAAACTGCTGTACGGTCACACGGCATTGAGCAGAAGGAAAGGAATGCCATATGGTTTTTGGAAGGCAGATTTCACTGGGATAATTTTAAGCTGCCATGTCACATTTGAAGACCCCCTGATGCACCCCTAGAGTAGAAACTCCAAAAAAAGACCCCACTTTGGAAACTACGGGATAAGGTGGCAGTTTTGTTGGTACTATTTTAGGGTACATATGATTTTTGGCTGCTATATATTACACTTTTTTACAGCCAAGGTAAAATACAGCTGTTTTGGCACAGTTTTCATTTTTTGTCATTTACAATGTTTATCTGACAGGTTAGATCATGTAGTATTTTTATAGAGCAGGTTGTTACGGACGCGACAATACCAAATATTACTCATTTTTTTGGTTCTGTGTTTCAGTTTTACATAATAAAGCATTTTTGAAACAAATAATTTTTTTTGTGTCTCCATATTCTGAAAGCCATAGTTTATTTTTTATTTTTTGGGCGGCTGTCTTATTTAGGGGCTTATATTTTTTTTTGGTATGAGATGACGGTTTGATTGGTACTATTTTAGGTTGCATATGACTTTTTGATCGCTTGCTATTACACTTTTTGTGATGTAAGGTAACAAAAAAATAGCTTTTTAATTTTTTGGGTGTTCACCTGAGGGGTTAAGTCATGTGATTTTTTTTATAGAGCAGGTTGTAAACAGTTGGTGGTTCCCAAGGCTTATCGCAAGATTGTGCTAGATCTAGCCCACCAACATGTTCTCGGGGGTCACCTGCGGCTGCAGAAAACTCAGGATCATTTTCTACAGTGGATTTACTGGCCCAGCATATTCAAAGAAGTGGAAGAGTTTTGTAAGTCTTGCCCGACCTGCCAGATAACTCTAGCCTCCAGCCACATTTCCGTAGTCCCCTAGTACCTCTCCCAATTATCTAAGTACCGTTTGACCGAATAGCTATGGACCTCATAGGCCCAGTACCGAAGTCCGGCAGAGGGCATCAACACATCTTAGTCATTCTAGACTATGCCACTCGGTATCCGGACGCAGTGCCACTGTGACATACCTCGGCCAAACTCATAGCTAAGGAGTTAATGGAGATGTTTTCCTGAGTAGGACTACCTAAACAGGTTCTTACCGACCAAGGGACCCCTTTTATGTCCAAGGTGATGAGGGAACTCTTTAAGTTGCTGCACATAAAACAACTACGGACGTCCGTTTACCATCCGCAAATGGACGGTCGGGTAGAACGGTTTAACCAAACATTAAAAAATATCTTGAAAAATGTATTGTCTAAAGATGGAAAGGATGGGACCTCCTTCTGCCCTATCTTATGTTCGCAGTGCCAGATGTACCCCAGGCCTCTACTGGGTTCTCACCCTTCGAACTGCTATATGGCAGACACCCTCGCGGTCTCTTGAATGTGGCCAAAGAGGCATGGGAACAACAACACACTCCAAATAAAAGTGTCATTAAGTACGTTACCCAGATGCAAAATCGGATAGAGACAATGTTGCCTCTTGTTAGGGAGCATATGGAGGCAGCTCAGCGAGCCCAGAGTCAGGTCTATAATCAGCAGGCTCGGGTCCGGATCTTTAACCCGGGTGATCGGGTTTTGGTTCTGGTGCCGACCATGAACAGTAAGTTCCTGGCTAGGTGGCAGGGACCCTACGAGGTCCTCGAGAAAATTTAGGATGTAAACTATAAGGTACACCAGCCAGGGGCGGCGAAAGCCGGAGCAGGTTTACCATGTGAATTTACCGTGGAAAGATAGGGAAACCTGTACAGAAAACAGCCCGCGGCCGGGTTTTCTAGGAAAAGAGGTACCGGCCCCTTTGTTTGATGCAAGGGAGGCGGCTGCCACAGTAAATATTGCTGACAGCCTCTCCTCTAAACAGACTCAGGAGGCCAGGGAGTTTGTTAGTCGGAACACGGATGTGTTCTCGGACCTCCCTGGACGCACTTCCATACTCCATCATGACATTGTAACTGAGCGTCAGGCAAAAGTCCAATTAAAACCATACCAGGTAACCTAGGTTCGACGACAAGCCATATCAGAGGAGGTGCAGCTAATGTTGCAGGTAGACGTAATTTAGGAGTCAAAAAGTGAGTGGACCAGTCCTATAGTATTGATACCCAAGCCGGACAGGACGTTGTGGTTTTGTAACGACTTTCGAAAACTTAACTAGGTTTCCAAATTAGATGCGTATCCCATGCCCTGGGTGGATGAGCTCATCAAGAGGTTCGGACAAGCCTAGTATTTTTCTGTTTTTGACCTCACGAACCTGCCAGAAAGGGTACTGGCAGGTTCCCTTAATGGAGGCTGCCAAAGAGAAAACTGCCTTCATCACTCCTGAGGGGCTGTATCAGTATAAGGTCTTATCCTTTGGTCTGCATGGCACCCCCGCCACTTCTCAGGAACTAATGGACTTTGTGCTTCCTCCACATTGTCGGTATGCTTCGGCTTACATGGACGATATTGTGATCCACAGTACCGACTGGGAAAGTCACCTACCCAAAGTTCAGGCTGTAGTGGACTCCCTTGGAAAGCTGTCCTAACCGCTAACCCAAAAAAAGTGCGATAGGGTTAGAAGAGACTGAGTACCTAGGGTATGTCATTGGGCGCGGAGTCATCAAACCCCAAGTGAACAAAATACAGGCGATACGGAATTGGCCCCGACCTGTCACCACTAGGCAAATAAAGTAATTCCTGGGAATGGTGGGCTATTACATAAGGTTTGTTCCCCACTTTGCTACTCTAGCCGCGCCCTTGACAGGGCTCTTGAAGGGACGGAAATCAGTGATGGTTCGCTGGGATGATCAGGGGGAAGATGCTTTTGCTGCTTTTAAGTCGGCCCTGTGTGGGTCACTGGTTTGGGTGACTCCCGACTTCAAGAGGGAGTTTGTGGTACAAACGGATGCCTCCAAAGTAGGTCTTGGTGCTGTACTGTCTCAGGGAGGAGCATCCCATTGTCTTCCTAAGCTACAAGCTCACCCCAGGCAAAACCAGGTACAGTATAGTGAAGAGGAGTGCCTGGCTATTAAGTGGGCACTCGAGTCTCTCCGCTACTATTTGTTGGGGAGAAAGTTCCGCCTGGTGACCGACCACTCCCCGCTCAAGTGGATGAGTCAGGCCAAAGACAGGAATGCCCGGGTCACCAGATGGTTTTTGTCTCTGCAGAACTTTAAGTTCTACCTATGTCAATGACTGAGATGTGATAATTGAAGCTTAATGGATAAACATGACAATATTCAGCTAGAACACAGAGCAGTCCAGTTGCAGGGAAACGCGGATGCCCTGTCCCGGGTGCATTGTCTGGCATGTGTCCACCCCCTCAGGGTTGAACAAAGGGGGGGGGGGGGGGTATGTAACACAGTGAGGGGTTGTGTCTGGCAAGACAGGTATTTTCCTCCCAGCATGTGCGGCTCAGTTGGTTTCCAGCCAGGTGAGGTCAAATACTAGACTGGAGTTTTAAGTGCCAGTCCAGGTTTTGACAGCACCTGGCTGTCCTTAAATAGGCAGCTGGGGTCAGCAAAGATGTCTCTGTTTTGGGGATCTGAGGCTTTGTGCCATGCTGGAGGGCTGAGAGCCGCATGCTGGGGAAACAGGCCCCCTAAAGCCTGCTGTAGACTACTGCAGACAGGACTGCCAGCAAGGTGACTTATGTTATATGAACTTTTTAATTGTGTATGAATTAATACCAAGACTGCAAAGTTACGTGCTGTTTTTTGCAATTGCCTCAAGTGTGAACTTGTATTTTGCTTCTGCACTGCGCCCGCTTAACCTATCTACCAGAGAAAAAGCTTACACAACCCATAGGCACCTTGTGTGGTGCAATGTGGCACTTGATGCACTGTATTTTTTATGGGAGAATCTACTATCCAATGGCACCAATAAAACTACAAAAATAGAGTTGTATTTTCGTTTATATTTAATCTTCCTTCTATGATGGCAGCCCCTCAGTTCCTGCACTAGACATAACACAGTACATCAGATTTCTCTAAAGTGTTCCTTTAATTTCACCCTCTGTATTCTTTCCACATCTTAAAACCCATAATGAGAATCTTATATTTAGAGAAAATCCGGAGGAGCTGTGTGCACATTGTCCGATGTGGCTGCTTACACACATCGTATTTACAGAATATATTTGCAGATTGATAGGAAATGTGACCATTAGAGATAAGCGAATTTCTCAAAAATTCGATTCGGTCGGTTCGCCTAATTTTCGAAAACGTTTCGATGCAAATTCATTTGTGGCGAATTGCATTAAAAAACAGCTATTTCCTGGCTGCAGAGAGCCTGTATTTTGGTGTAGAACACTGTTGTCATGGATGGTGTTACAGAAAACAAGAAGACACAAATGAAGATCAGACTGACTTGATCCAAAACTAAGGAACAAAAGGGTAAGCCCTGTAACAGCCCTAGCTCTCTCCCTTACTGCTTAGCCTATGCAAAAATCTCAATGGTAGAAAATTGCATACCCTCGTTCCTCGACTGTATGACACCTGAACATCCTATAATAGTGAGGGGACACGACCACCGGCTCCCTACACCTAATACGGAGGGAGTCAGGGTCACCTAGGATCAAGCCCACAGGAAAACAGAAATAAAGAAACAGACTTATCTTGAGGATGCAGCAGTAACAGCTTCTAGCATCAGCACACTCCAGGAAGTTGTATAAACCGCAAGGTAAGGCAGTATGGGGAGGAGATATATAGGGAGGCAATCACTGCTAATAGATGATAGCTGGGAGAGGGAGGAGAGATGTCAAAATGAAAGCAAAACAAAAGAAGATCATGCAGAAGGTACTGAAGAATGTCTAACAGAACTTCTCAAAGATCTGGTGGTGACAACTGTGCCTTGCAGCAACACACATAATGAGTCTGCTGTAGTAGTGAAACAATACTGTGAGTTAGTATCACACGCAGATAACAGGCGTCGCTCTTAGAATCACTGCACACTTCACTTTTTGGACAATTACGGGGCCAAAACTGACAAAATAAACTCAAGTGTGAACTCAGCCTTACAGGTCAATGTTAGCATCAGTTATAAAGAACCGTGCAGAGGCCCAAGATCCTACTATAGTGTGAAAGAGCGCACATCTTTTACACTGCCGTCAGCTGATTCCTCATAGATGTCTACAGAACCTGTTCTATTAAACGCTTATACAAGTAGAGCCCTATGACAGAGGGGAGAGGGTGTCAGCAGTAAGTTTGTGTTGACGTCACAGATTTTTAGCCCTCCAAAAAACAGATCCTGTTTGTTGAGCAACCGCCTTCACTCGGTCAGCATTTGGTCAGTAATCCATCAGTATTGCTAATGAAAAAAAAAAAAACAGGAGTGGAAGTAAAAAAGAGATGACATGTGAATGGAATATTTGCATGTCTTCTGTGTTTTGTGCCCACTCCTGCTTTTGGCTACCAAATCATAAGCCAATTCTGATGGGACCATACAATCCTTACAGCTGCTACACAGACAGGATCCAATCTCATTTTCCTTCCTTCTGACAGATCAGAAAAAGGGTAAAAAAAATAATGATGTCAACCAGTCTAAAAAGGCAAAATAGTGGACCATTCATGGAGTGGGGCGGGTGAGAAAGCATGAGAAGTCCACAGAGTGGCCCAATGACATAGTGTAGAGGTGGCAGCAGCATCAGGAGACCACAGAGTGGCAAGGTGACATAGTGTGGACATGGCAGCAGCATCAGGAGACCACAGAGTGGCACAATGACAGAGTGTAAAGGGAACAGCAGCATCAGGAGACCACAGAGTAGCAAGGTGACATAGTGTGGAGATGGCAGCAGACTCAGGAGACCACAGAGTGGCAAGGTGACATAGTGTGGAGGAGGCAGCAGCATCAGGAGACTACAGAGTGGCAAGGTGACATAGTGTGGAGGTAGCAGCAGCATCAGGAGACCACAGAGTGGCACAGTGACATAGTGTGGAGGTGGCAGCAGCAGCTTTAGGAGACCACAGAGTTGCAAGGTGACTTAGTGTGGAGGTGGCAGCAGCATCAGAAGACCACAGAGTGACCCGGTGACAGAGTGGGGAGGTGGATGGCACTAACAGTAGTGGGTGTAAGAAGGAGCACTTGGCATCATATGTGTGGCATCAGGCGGGTGGCAGCATCAGAATAGTAGCTGAGGCAGGTAGCCAAAAGAAACCTGTCTCTTTTGTCAAGGTTTGGGTGAGGCAACATGGATGATCTAATCTGATGCATTAGGCATTGATGGGTGGAAATCCTGGCTGATCCACGCCTGGTTTATCTTGACAAAGGTCAGTCTCTCCACATTTTGGGTGGATAGGTGAGTTCTCCTTGTGGTAACTATGGCCCCCGCCGCACTGAAAACAGCTGTGATGCCACACTATTGGCCGGGCAGGACAGCTTTTCCAGGGCAAAGTCGGTCAGTTGCGGCCACAAATCCACTGACTGTCCTCTAGTACAGTGTTTCCCAAGCAGTGTGCCTCCAGCTGTTACAAAACTACAACTCCCAGCAGGCCCACACAGCCAAATGCTGTCCAGGCATGTTGGGAGTTGTAGTTTTGCAACAGCTGGAGGCACACTGGTTGGGAAACACTGCTCTAGTAACTCATCCTCGCTGTATAGTGGAGTTGAGCCCACAGCATATAGTACTTCCCTGGCTGAGGGAACAGAAAAGGACGGAGGCAGGTTGAGGACAGGTGAGGGCCATGCCAACTAAGGGTTGCGTCTGACGAACCCACCGACTGTTGGCTGGGGGTGTCTGATGTCACTTGCGACGAAGTTGAAGATCAAGTCAACCATTCAAAAACTGCTAGGTTGCTGGTCAAGACACGACCGCTAGCTGATACTGGGAGCTCAGGCCTTCGAATTGACCCCTGCTGCCACGCCCCCTTACTCTGCTGTGACCTCTGCATGCGCCAGAAACATTTAGGCCTGCGCCCCTCCCCTGTGCAAGGCCTGTAACTTCTCTGTCTGACATACTGTTAGATCAAATAAGTAAATAAAAAGAAAATTAATACACGCCAAAAAGGGCTGTCATTTTCTCACTTCACCACACAACAGCTAATAAGCCATTTTTATTTTTCCCCACTAATACACAACAAAAAGAGGCTTTAGAATATATAACTGCGGCCGTGAACGGCAAATAAAGTTTTTTTTTGCCACTATTACACGCCAAAAAGGGCTTTGATTTTCTCACTTCACCACACAGTGGCTAATAAGCCCCCTTTTTCCCCCCACTAATACACGACAAAAAAAAGCCTTTAGAATATATGACTGTGGCCGTGAATAATACAGTTTTTTTTTTGCCACTAATACACACCAAAAAGGGCTGTAATTTTCTCACTTCACCACACAACGGCTAATAAGCCCTTTCTTTTCCTCCAATAATACACACCAAAAAAAGGCTTTAGAACATATATATAACTGCACTGCACAAGGGCTAATAAGACCCCAATAACAAGAACGGTTTGCTGGAATTACAGAGGGATCATCTATTGCAAACTTTAAATGAGCAGCAGTATAATGGCAATTTGGATCCCCAGTCAGTGCAGCAAGGTGTAATAGGATTGTTCCTATTACCCAGGCTGTACACTTCCCTATTGGACCCTGTTATGCTTCAATAATGTGGAATAATTACTCCCTATCCTTTCCCTACACTTCTAATGCTCTTTCCCTGAACTTCAATTGAACAAAATATAAGTTTTCAAGTCTTTCTTAGCACTGTCCCTAGCGCCTGTTGACGTCTCTCCCTGCACTAAGTACACTGGAAAATGGCTGAATCCAAGATGGCTGAGGATATATATAGGGCTGTGATATCACAGGGCTGGCTGGCTGCTGATTGGCTGCATGCATGGCATTGTGGGTGATCCTTCATTCCCAGAGTTCCTTGCTCCATGTCCTAACAGGTACAGCAACCATTTTAGGAAAAAATGCAATTCGTTACCACAAAGCGTGAAGAAATTCGGATTCGGTGTGAATCAAATAATTACTGAAATTTGGTTCGAATTCCACTTCGTCAGCTTCAATTCGCTCTTCTCCAGTGACCATATAGAAATATATTTTCATAATGTTTTTCTTCCAGTTTCTGGAATAAGTCCCATGAGTCTAAGCATTACCTACACCCTTTTTGCAAATACTGGACACCTTTTAGCATTACATGGAAAATCCATTTGCAGGAAGTAAACCAGGGGTCAGCGTCAGGGTATTGAAGTTTTTTTTCCCCACATAGTCAGAGGTAAATGTAAAACTATTGACTCCACAAAAATGTACAAATACTGTAAAATGTCACTTTATCTGTAAATATTTTATTACGTCTAGAAAATAAAATTGTGCAGAATTTACATTCAGGGCAAAAAGGGCAATTTCTCTGGGGCCTTAACCACCGAGGGGTCTTCAACATCAGGCTTCTCAAGCACTCTTAGCTCCATGACATAGGGATTATATTTAAAGTGAACCTCCAACCTTCATCTTTTAACTAGGAATCAGAGAACTTGTCCTGAATGCACTGCTTATCAGAAGAAATTTGGTGGTCAAGAGTTTGCATTTATACCTATGCGGGGGAGAGGGGAGACAAGCAACTCCAATGTGCCAAACCTCCCAAAAGCCTACCACACCAAGCAGGGGAGGACACAGACAGCAGAACTACCCAGTGCAAGAATCATATACGGGCCCCTTGATCTTCAATAGTTCATCAACAGGATTTTCTTTTCCATCCTGCATAATGGAAACCAGGCGGATCCGTTATGCTTAGCCATAGACCTCTATTATGACGGATCAAAACAGAATGCCTCTGAAGGTTTCCGTTTTAAATTCCATCTTATGAATTCCATTATTTTCCATTATAACCATGTTATAACGGAAAACAATAATGGAATTCATAACAGTGATGTAAGTCCATCCTTACAAGCAGGGGTGCACCACCAATGAGGCCAGATGAGGCCATTGCTTCAGGCAGCACCAGGTAGGGGCAAAAGTGAGGGGGGGGGGGGGCAACAGAAGGGCCATGGGCTGAAAGGGAAGGGGTTAGGTTAAGAAATTGGCATTGGGGAGGGGCGTTGTTTCGGGTTTCGCCTCAGGCAGCAGAAAGGCTAGCTAAGCAGCAGTACTCAATGTCAGGCAACAGCTGCAAAAGCAAATAAGATGTTTGGGTGTATAAAAGGAGAGGGGAAACATGTGATCCCAATGTAATATCCCCCCTTTATAAATCCCTCATAAGGCTACATCGTGGATGAGGAATTCAGTTTTGGGCTCCAGATGCTCTAGAGGACATAGGAGAGCTGGAATGGGTTCAGAGAGAGGCGAACAGATTATTAAATGGGATGGAAGGTCTCTTATAAAGAGAGGTTAGAAAATCAGGCTTGTTCAGCTTGGATGCTCAGAGTGGAAAAACCACAGCGTAATACAGTAACAGCAAAGTGTATGAGATTAGACAAATGTCATGTACACTTTGCCTTTTTGTTCCGTGCGGGAATTGACCTGCCGTGTGGATTTAGAAATTTTCAGCATAGCAGTTATTTTGGCCACATGGCCTACAGAAAGCTGTAGAAGTTTGCTGAGCTACAGAGAGCACCGGTGCCTTCTCAAATCAGTAAAAAATATCTCGGAAAATACCTTTAATTGTACAATTGGTCTAGAAAAAGTTGAACTTTATGGACCTTCAACCTGTGTAACTACGTAAAAACAAATGGTGACATTTGATAAATTGCGTGATACAAATTACAGCAACACAGACTCCTGCAAAAGGAAATTTATAAATTTCCCTCATGAAACAGGCCTCATTCATATGTCAGTGATTCACGTACATGTGCTCTACAGACAGCACACGTACCCATTCATTTTAGGGCTCATGCACACAAACATATTTTGTTTCCGTGTCCGTTCAGTTTTTTTGCATTCACTTCAATGGGTCCGCAAAAAAAAACAACTGAAATTACTCTGTGTGCATTCTGTTTCCGTATGTCCGCAAGTCCATTCCGCACAAAAATAGAACATGTTCTATTCTTGTCCTTTTTGCGGATGCTACACAGATGTCACACGAATGTCATCATTTTTTTTTACGGACCGCAAAATACATACGGTCATGTGCATGATCCCTTAAAGGGGTATTCCCATCACATACAATGGGGGCATATCGCTAGGATATGCTCCCATTGTCTGATAGGTGCGGGCCCCACCTCTGGGACCCGCACCTACAACGAGAATGGAGTGGGGAGAGTTGTGGCTAGAGACCCCGGGTTCACTGGGGTCTGGCCACCACCAAGCGCTGCTCCATAGAGCATGAATGAATGGGCGGCTGCACAAGCACAGTGCGCCCTCCACTACTTTCCCCGCTCCGTTCTCCTATCAGGCAATGGGGGCATATCCTAGCGATATGCCCCCATTATCTGTGATAGCAAAACCCCTTTAATGTGCGTATTCACACATCAGTATTTTATCATTGTCTGTGGCTCCGTGGTTGAAGCATACCCTAGTTTGTCCATCCATATCGCTCATTATAGTCTCTTGGTCTGTGAAAAACATGGATGCCATCCGTGTTTCTTCCGTGTTTCATGAACCATTAAAGGGGTTATCCAATACTATACATTGCCCCCCCATATGCTGGGCCCCTCACAGGGAATATACTTACCTTGCTCCCTGCGCAGCTCCTGGTCCCCGCACCACCGCAGCTGCTTCTCACCGTCCACGGATGAAAACATCCAGTGTCAGAAAGGGGGGGGGGGGGGTGAGCAGCCAATGGCAGTAGGTGACAGGGACGAGCTTCCATAGCATCACCTGCGATGCTAGGGAGGCTCATCCCCGTCCCCGGCTGCCATTGGCTGCTTAATCTACCCCCTGTTTTATACCTATGGCATTTCAATGATGGACATACATGTGCACCAATATTGTGCATATTAGCCATGTCCCCTTCAAATAATGGTCAAGGAAAATGTAAAAGTTTGATGTACTTCTTGTTCTCCATGACTCCATTATTTGGTGCACTGCCCCCTTCCCCCCCAAACTCTGTTTTCTGGTAAACAAATTAATTCCGTGTTTTTATAGTATGTCTATGAAAAAACAGCTGCCTCTGTCAATTACAAAGACTAATAAGGCAACCAAGTAAAAATCAGCCATGTAAACATCATTAATTTTTCTCATGAATTCCATGTTACACCCAGATGTCCGCGTGATTGACATCCTTATTATTTCCTTCTCACCAGCCACCGTCTGTTTTACATCAGAGGCTTCTTTTTTTCTCATAATAAACATTATTAGGTTTATTAAAAACAGCTTTCTATCCCTGGGTATCCACATAGTGGTTGCCATAGAGGTTGCCAGCGGCCAATGGCCACATGAATTTGCAGGATAATGGAGATATTACCTTCAAAATTGTGCAGCCATCGGTTGCTGTGGGAGGGCAGAGTGCAGGCAGCATGCTCTATCCGCATTGGAGCCACAATGTGGAAGTCCAGCCTAAAGGTGCTAGTGCAATACCCCAGATAGGGTATCTGCAATTGTTTATTATATGTTGCAATGTCATATTGTTTTATGCATTTGTCCTAATGATAAGGTATGGTTGGCATAAGGAATGGAAGTTATCATTCCATTCCTCCCCTCTTGATGGAAATGAGCCGGTTCTACTTCCTGCCAGGAGGGGGACATCTGGAGAGTTCTAGGGATAGTTAGCTGAGCAAGCCTGGAGTGAGGGAGCACAGCCATCTGCTCCCGCTTCATGGGCCTTGTGTCATGCCCCACTCTGACGATGTGCGAAGGTCGGCCAGGATAGCAGCACGAGTTTAGTGTTTGTTTTGGTGAGGTGCTGGATCCGCCTCTCATCAGGTGCACTGGGTGGAGTCATTAGTTTAAATGGCCTTCAGCCAAGTGCTCTGAGCGGATTATACTAATCATTGTGGTCTGGGAAGCTTGGAGGGAAGGTTGGCTGTCTGTTCCTGCTCTGGAAGATAAGTGTCATTTCTAGTTTGGCTGTTTGTGTCATCTATCCCATCAAGGTTCTGTGCGAGCAGGCTGCTCCTATTTCCCCACTTCACCATCTCAGGGAATTCAGGGTTTTGTTAGCCCAGGCTGGAGGACACATCACACCTACCTTCAAGGTCTGCATGTGGGCTGAGCAGTGCAGGGAAAGAGGTCAGGGATTAGCTAGGAGGTGACCCTTCCCCTGTCTCTCGTCCAGAGCTTGGTTGGTGCGTTATCTGTTATACTGAGTGCATGTCCGCTGTGACATTATAATCCGCCATACTGTGACTGTCATTGCTCAGCGCTTTTGTGATGGCGTCAATTGACGCACTGGTTGACCGCATGCAGGGTTTATCCCTAGAGGTTGCGGATCTGCGTAGTTCGGTGACACAGTGTCATAGGGTTCTGGCATCAGGTACAGGTCAAATTGTTGGGGAGCCTAAAGTCGCTCTTCCCGAGAAATTTACTGGGGGTACGGATGATATTTTCCGCTTCAAAGAGTCATGTAATTTGTACTTTCGACTGCGTCCATTTTCATCAGGTAATGAAGATCAGAGGGTGGGTATCATCATGTCTTTGCTTAAAGGGGACGCGCAATCCTGGGCTTTTTCTCTGCCGCCCGGTTCTCTGGCCCTCCGGTCGGTGGAGGAATTTTTCAAAGCCCTGGGATTGATTTACGATGACCCAGATCGAGTCTCGATGGCAGAATCGAAATTACGTAACTTACTACAGGGTAAACATACTGCAGAGGTTTACTGCATAGAGTTTAGGAGATGGGCTACTGAGTCGGGGTGGAACGACCCTGCGTTATGTAGTCAGTTTTGTCAGGGGTTATCTGAAAGGTTGAAAGATTCCCTGGCTTTTCATGAGTACCCAGATACTTTGGAGAATGCAATGTCTTTGGCTATATGTTTGGATAGACGTATCAGAGAGAGGTGTAAGGGTCCCTCCGTGCAGGGGATTCCTCCCGCGTGTGGTTTTGTTTCACCTACTGCCTAGGGTGATATTACTTATAACTCTGGGGTAGGGGAGGAACCCATGCAGTTAGGTCAGATATCTTGCCATTCTAATAGTAGAGACTTTAGAAAGTGCACAATCTATGTTACTATTGTGGGAAGAAGGGTCATTTTATTTTTTCTTGTCCTTATGTTAAACCACAGGTGGAAGAGAAAAAGAAAAAAGAGAAAAAAAAAACTTCCCTCACACTTGGTAGTATGAATGGTGTGGTGGAGCAGACAGGTATGCAAGCTCCCTGCAGTTCCCGTTTTTCCTTTCAGCTATGGTGGCGCTAGAATCTAGAAATGTGTTTGTTGATGTTTTCCTTGATTGTGGTGCTGGGGTAAACCTAATTGACCTTCTTTTTCTTCAAAACCTAGGACTAAGTACTTGCACGTTAGAGAACGAGATTCGTGTTTTTGCAATTGATTCTTCCCCTCTTTCTCAAAGGAGCCTTACTCACATTGTTCATGGTATTCATTTAAGGGTGGGTGATTCACATGCTGAAATTATTTCTTGTTTTGTCATGAAGGATTTGCCAGCTCCTATAGTTTTGGGGTTGCCATGGTTGTCTAGACATAACCCAATTATAGACTGGCAAGCGAGACAAATCATTGGTTGGAGCGAGTTTTGTTCGGATAATTGTCTTGGCACATCTATCTCTGGTGTGTCCATTACGGCTTTGCCTCAGTATCTCTCAGATCTTTCGGATGTCTTTTCGGGGAGTGGGGCTCAGGAATAGTGTTGATCACGAATATTCGAATTTCGAATTTTTATCGCGAATATGGGTACTTAGAAAATTCGCGAATATTTCGAATAGTTATATATATTTGTAAAATTCGAATATTCGATTTTTTTTTCTATTTTTTATTTTTTTTAAATCAGTACACATGATCCCTTTCTGCTTCTAGCTTGTGGGCCAATAAGAAGGCTGCAATATACTTGACTTTAGGAGTAGTAGTGTTTGCGAATTTTGCTCTATATTCGTTTTTTAAAATATTTGCTATATTGCTATTTATTCTTGTATTAGAATATTACGAATATATGAAAAAACGAAGTTATAGAAATATAGCGAATATTCGAAAAAACGGATATAGAGCAATTTAGCTAATATAGTGCTATAATCTTCTTTCTCTAATAGTTGTAATTTTTTTCTCATCTGAAGTCCAGATTGGAAAAAAATTACAACTATAAAAAAAAGATTATAGCACTATATTAGCAAAATTGCTCTATATTCGTTTTTTTCGAATATTCGCTATATTGCTATATATTCTTGTTTTAGAATATTACGAATATTCGAAAAAACTGTTATAGCAATATAGTGAATATTCGAAAAAAAATCGAATATAGAGCAATTTAGCTAATATAGTGCTATAATCTTCTTTGTCTAATAGTTGTAAGTTGAAAAATTTGCAATAAAAAAATCGAATCCGAAAATTCGGATCTGAAAATTCGCATATTACACAATCATTACCTTGTCGATTTTTCGAGGAAAAAATCGTGAATTTTTGAATTTTTGAATATTCAACGAATATTCTAAAAAAATATTCGCGAAATATCGCGAATTCGAATATGACCCCTGCCGCTCATCACTACTCAGGAATTGCCCCCTCATCGAGACTATGATTGTCCAGTGAATCTCATTCCGGGGGCTAAGTGGCCTAAGTCTCGGCTTTACAACCTCTCTCAACCCGAGAGAGAGGTCATGCGAAAGTATGTCGCCGAGAGCTTGGCAAAGGGTCATATTAGACCATCTAAGCCTCCAGTGGCAGTAGGTTTGTTCTTCGTGAAGAAAAAAGATGGATCACTGAGACCGTGTTTGGATTTCCGGGAGTTGAACCGTATTACAGTCCGGGATCCATATCCCCTGCCTTTGATCTCTGATCTTTTTGATCAGATTGTTGGAGCCAAGGTGTTCTCCAAGTTGGATTTGAGAGGAGCATACAATCTGATCAGGATCAAGGAGGGGGATGAGTGGAAAATGGCCTTCAATACGCACGAGGGTCATTTTGAGAACCTGGTAATGCCTTTTGGGTTGACGAACGCGCCAGCAGTATTTCAGCGATTCGTCAATGACATTTTTCATCACTTGGTGGGGAGGTTCGTAGTAGTTTACCTAGATGACATTTTAATTTATTCTCCTGATCTGAAGACCCATCAGGATCATGTGAGACAGGTTTTGACGATCCTTCGGGAGAATAAGTTATATGCCAAATTGGAGAAAAGTTTGTTTGCGGTGCAAGAGCTTCCGTTCTTGGGATACATGCTTTCTGATTCTGGTTTTCGTATGGACTCCGAAAAGGTCCGGGGGGTTCTGGAGTGGGACCGACCAGAGAATCAGAAAGCTTTGATGCGGTTCTTGGGGTTTCCGAATTATTATAGAAAATTTATTTTGAATTATTCTACCCTAGTCAAACCTCTTACTGATATGACCAAGAAGGGCGCCAATGTCTGTCTGGTCGGATGAGGCATTGCAGGCCTTTTCGGCTATTAAGGAGCGTTTTGCGTCTGCTCCCATTCTGGTGCAGCCGGATGTGTCTCAGCCATTCGTGGTGGAGGTTGATGCATCAGAGGTGGGGGTTGGGGCGGTGCTGTCACAGGGTTTATCTCCTGGCAAGTGGGTCCCGTGTGCCTTCTTCTCCAAGAAGCTCTCGGTCGCCGAGAGGAATTATGATGTTGGAGATAGGGAGTTGTTGGCTATCAAGTTGGCCTTTGAGGAATGGCATCACTGGTCAGAGGGGGCGTCTCACCCCGTTACGGTGTATACAGACCATAAGGATTTGGCTTACCTGCAATCTGCCAAGCGTCTGAACCCTAGGCAGGCCAGATGGTCGCTGTTTTTTACCAGGTTCAATTTCGTAGTTACCTTTCGCCCAGGGGTCAAGAACGTCAAGGCAGATACCTTGTCTCGCAGCTTCCCTGGGGGAGGTGATTCAGAAGATCCGGCACCGATTTTGGCGGATGGGGTGGTGGTCTCCGCTCTGTACCCTGAATTGGAGATGGAGGTGTTGGGAGCCCAGGAGGGGGCTCCTGGTTCTTGTCCCCCAGGGAGGTTGTTTGTTCCTGAGGGTCTACGATACAAGGTGTTCAAGGAACATCACGATACTGTTCTCGCTAGACATCCTGGTGGTAAGTCCACTTGTGATCTGGTGTCCCGAAGGTTCTGGTGGCCAGGGTTACGTAAGAGCATTGAGAATTACGTGACAGCTTGTGAAACCTGCGCTCGGTCAAAGGTTGCTCATACTCGACCGCCTGGTTCACTTCTTCTATTGTCTATTCCATCTCGTCCTTGGACGCATTTGTCTATGAACTTGTCTAATTACGGACCTGCCGAGTTCCTCTGGGAGAACAGTGATTTTGGTGGTAGTCGACCGTTTCAGTAAAATGGCTCACTTTATACCACTAACGAGTCTGCCTAACGCTAAGACTCTTGCGCAGATTTTTGTGGATAATATTGTGAAATTGCACGGCTCTCCTTTGGATGTGGTCTCTGATAGGGGCACACAGTTTGTCTCCATGTTTTGGAGGGCATTCTGCTCTCGGCTTGGCATTCAACTTTCATTCTCTTCGGCTTTTCATCCGCAGTCGAATGGTCAGACGGAGCGTACTAATCAAAACCTGGAGAATTACTTGAGGTTCTTTGTGGCTGAGAATCAGGAGGACTGGTCCTCATTCTTGTCCTTAGTAGAATTTGCGTTGAATAACCATAGGCAGGAGTCCATGGGTAAGTCGCCATTTTTTGGCGCATACGGTTTCCATCCTCAGTTTGGTACCTTTTCTGGGTCTGGTTCCTCCGGGATGCCAGAGGAGGAGAGATTCTCTTCTGCCCTGTCCTCTATCTGGCGGAGGATTCAAGGGAATTTGGAGAGGATGGATGAGAAGTATAAGCAAATGGCTGACAGGAGACGTGTGACTGGTCCGGACCTGTGTGTGGGTGATCTGGTGTGGTTGTCCACTAAGAATATCAAGTTGAGAGTGCCATCTTGGAAACTGGGTCCATGATTTGTTGGTCCGTATAAAATTTCTGCGGTGATCAATCCTGTGGCGTTTCGGCTGGATCTTCCGCAGACTTGGAGGATCCATGATGTCTTCCACAGGTCTTTACTAAAAAAATACGTGAAACCGGTGGTATCATCGCCATTGCCTCCTCCTCCTGTTCTAGTCGAGGGAAACTTGGAGTTCGAAATCTCCAGGATTCTCGACTCGAGAGTTCTTCGGGGTTCCCTTCAGTACCTGGTGCACTGGAGGGGATACGGTCCTGAGGAGAGGATGCGGGTTCCGGCGTCAGATGTCAACGCCAGCCGACTGGTGAGGGCCTTTCATAGGTCCCATCCGGATAAGGTTGGTCCGGGGTGTCCGGAGGTCACCCGTAGAAGGGGGGGTACTGTCATGCCCCACTCTGACGATGTGCGGAGGTCGGCCAGGATAGCAGCACGAGTTTAGTGTTTGTTTTGGTGCCGTGCTGGATCCACCTCTCATCAGGTGCACTGGGTAGAGTCATTAGTTTAAATGGCCTCCAGCCAAGTGCTCTGAGCGGATTATACTAATCATTGTGGTCTGGGAAGCTTGGAGGGAAGGTTGGCTGTCTGTTCCTGCTCTGGAAGATAAGTGTAATTTCTAGTTTGGTTGTTTGTGTCATCTATCCCATCAAGGTTCTGTGCGAGCAGGCTGCTCCTATTTCCCCACTTCACCATCTCAGGGAATTCAGGGTTTTGTCAGCCCAGGCTGGAGGACACATCACACCTACCTTCAAGGTCTGCATGTGGGCTGAGCAGTGCAGGGAAAGAGGTCAGGGATTAGCTAGGAGGTGACCCTTCCCCTGTCTCTCCTCCAGAGCCTGGTTGGTGCGTTATCTGTTATACTGAGTGCACGTCTGTCGTGACACCTTGGGACTGAAGTTATTGCATTTCACAAGTGGACACCTATAGCCACAAGTGCCAGCCTATTGCTGTCATCACAAGAGAGAACGACTACTCTAGAGTGCTGTTTGCCATCTTGCCTGCCACCATACCTCATCATCTGGGATTCGAGACATTGCACCTTGTACAGACGACAGCTGGATGTACTGTAACTCATCCTTTGCAGAGACAAAAACAAAAATGAAGACCACTCCTTTTGGTTCTCCGAGACAAAACATTTCAACTAAGTCTCCAGATTCTGATTACCATGTAATTTCACGATGTTATTGACAAACACTTGTGCAAGAGTTTTAGCATTAGGTAAACCTGGCAATGCTATAAAGTGTGCCATCTTACTAAAGTGATCAACAACCACCAAAATCACAGTTTTTCCTGAAGAATTAGGTAAAATCCATGGATAAATGAGTCTAAGATCGGGACGGGATGGGCAACGGAAGTAAAGATCCGGAAAAGCCGAGTATGTGTCACCTTAGCACGTGCACAAGTACTACAAGCAGACACATAGTCCTCAATACACTTACACAACCCTAGCCAGCAGAATCTACGAGAGATGAGATCTACAGTGGATCCCAGGGTGCTCCCAGGGTGTCCTGTGAGAACTGTACAGTTTTGTTCCTCGAACACCTTGTAATGTAATTCAGAAGGAACAAAAACTTCCTTGGAGGACAAGAATACAGTGCATCTTCCTGGGCCTCTAACACCTCTACCTCAAGGTCAGGACATAGGGCTGATATAACTACCCCTTCAGACAATATCGGACCAGGATCTTCTGAATCACCCCCAGGAAAGCTATGTGACAAAGCATTAGCCTTGACATTCTTAACCCCAGAGCGATAGGTGACGATGAAATTAAATCTGGTAAAAAACTACAACCATTTGGCCTGCCTTGGGTTCAGTCATTTAGCCGAATCCAGGTAAGCCAGATTTTTATGATTTGTAAGCACAGTATTAAAATAAATTGCTCCTTCCAACCAATGACGCCACTCCTCAAAAGCTAACTTAATGGCCAGCAACTCTCTATTACCCACGTCATAATTCCTTTCTGCAGCCGAGAGTTTCTTAGAGAAGAATGCACATGGGCGCCACTTACTAGGTTAAGGAGCCTGCTACAAGACTGCTCCTACCCATACCTCGGATGCATCAACTTCCACAATAAATAGCTGTGACACATCCGGTTGCACCAGTATAGGAGCAGAAGCAAAACATTCCTTCACCGCTGAAAAGGCTTGTAATGCCGCATCAGACCAGACTGAGACATCCCGACCTTTCCTATTAACGTCTGTTAAAGGTTTAACCACAGTCGAGTCGAGTAGTTCAAAATGAAATTACGGTAGTAGTTGGTGAACCCCAAAAACCGCATAAGCGCTTTAAGATTTTCGGGTCGATCCAAGTCCAACACAGCACGGACCTTCTCTGGATCCATACGAAAACCTGAAGGTGAACTTCAGGTTGAAGATGAAATTCCTGAACTGCAAATACACAGTTCTCCATCTTAGCATACAATTTTTTCTCTCTTAGGATCTATAACACCTGTCTCACGTAATCCTGATGAGTCTCCATATCTGGATAAAAAATTTGTATGTCCTCCAGATACACAACAACAAACCTCCCCACCAGATGATGAAAGATATCATTAACAAAATGCTGGAACACTGCAGGAGCATTAGGTAACCCAAACAGCTTGACCAGACTCTCAAAATGACCCTCTTGGGTATTAAACGCCATCTTCCATCCTCCCCTTCCTTGATCCTGACTAGATTATATGCCCAACTTGGAGAACACCTTGATGCTGAACGTAAGGACAAACATTAACAAAATGTCCCCTTTTTCCACAGAAAAAACATACCCCCCTTCCTATGACTAAAACTCTTGCAAGCAGGCCCAGGGGTAACTCCCCCTAACTGCATAGGTTCGTCACCAGGTATAAACTCAGTAGTCTCTCCGCCCAAGGTGTCAGAGGAAGCCGCCACGTTATATGATAGTTCGTCCTGAGAGTGAGGGACCTTAGATCTCTCTCTGAGGTGTCTATCCATACGTATAGCAAGCGACATAGACGCCTCCAATGACTCAGAATTTTCGTGAAAGGCCAATGCGTTTAGGATAATCCCTGACAGAATTGGCTACGAAGAGTTGGATCATTCTACTCCGTATCCGTAGCCCATCTGCCAAATTCAGAGCAATAGATCTCCACAGAGCGCTCTCCCTGCTGTAAACCACGTAACTTGGTCTCGGCTAGGGACATCCTATCCGGGTCATCGTAGATAAGACCTAGAGCTCTTGGGATTTTTCTCTACCGACCTAAGCGTCCCCATTAAGCAACGACATGATAATACCCACTCTTTGACTCTCATCCCCAGATGAGAGCGGACGTAACTTAAAGTACAATTTACATGCCTCTCTGAACTGAATGAAATTATTACTTCCCCATGAAAATCTGTCCAGAAGTGCAACCTTAGGTTCAGGACAGGCCTGCTAACTACTACGGTATTGGCACCAGCAGTCTGTGATCCCGGATCTGCGTGCGGAGGTCAGCTACCTCTATAGACAGACCCTGCTATTCTCTAGCCAGTGCGATTGGATCCATAGCCTCACTGACACAAAATGACAGTTTTTGGCGGTTGATAATGTCATGGCGCAGTGTAGGTGGTAAACTCCACACTGAACACAAGAGGGAAGGGAAAATGTACTAGGCCTGGAAACTAGGGGAAGAGGAAAGGTCACCACCTAGTGAAACCCTAAACCGAGCCCTAAGTACTATCAGTATGAACAGACCTTGATGGTAGGAATGTTCATACGCAGGAACCTAGAGCCCTATATGACCCTAAAGGGCCCTGGAAATAGTGTCAGGCAGAAAAAGATGACCTGTTCCTTCCCAGCTGAAGGAACAGGAGACTCCCTCAGGCCTAATACCAAAAGATAGAGGAATATAACAAACTAGAAATAGGGAAAAGACACTTAACTCCGAAGTACACAGATGAGCAGGAACTCAGAGGAGAACCAGACACCAGCTCTTCCACAACCATTAAGGAGCTATCAACCGCATAGCATGATGGGTGAGACCAGACTAAATAGAGGAGTTGGAATGACCACTTAAGCTACACCTGAGACAAGAGGTGTGGTCATAATCAGCAACAACACAGAAACAAGTAAAACCAAAGAGGCTGTCAGATCACATCACGTGCAGCCAGTCCCTTAGATCTTCTGACCCCTGTCATGGGAGAGACTGTGACACTCAGTTCAAAGATTCTGTACCTCTCTGTTTGCGACATGTGGAGATAACTGGCATTTCGATGAACAGGAGGCATTGCACCATTATCCTACATGACTTGATTTGATTTTTGAGGTATAATGTGGCTAAAAAAACGTAGCTGACTTTTATGCCCCTACCACATGCCAGAGATTGGATCTAGGTGCTTGAAAATGTAATCATCTCATACTTCTTCAATTTGCATAACCTTATAACTTGTCCTTCTTGATGTTGCAGTTACAATATTGAGGAGTGTGGATTACTGCTATTTGCTGAACTGCATCAATACTTCAATACTGCACCGTAGTTTCAAGCACAAGTGCAGATTGGAATTATTGATAATCTTTATTCAGTTACTGCGGCTTGGTCACAGTGTATTAGCACACTAACATAAGCAGATTTGAATAAGTAAAGCAATGTGCGCTATCAGTCCATTCATTTGCTACTGGACTGCTAGAGATAGTGGAGGACCGCACTTGGCTCTTTTTGGCTGTCCCATAACTAAAGAATGCAGTGGTAGCACTAATGTGAGATCTGCTGCTCCATACATAAAGGGGCACAAGACTCTCGTGCTTGTTTTTTTGATAGGTGGGGGTCCCAGCAGTCAGGCTTCCACAGATGAGATACTAAAAGGGCATCTGTCAACAGATTTGTACCTATGACACTGGCTGACATGTTGCATGTGCGCTTGGCAGCTGAAGACATCTGTGTTGGTCCCATGTTCATATGTGCCCCTATTCCTGTGAAAAATTATGTTTCAATATATGCAAATTATCCTCTAGGAGCAATAGGTGTGCTGCCATTACACCTAGAGGCTCTGCTCTCTCTGCAACTGATGCACCCTCTGCACTTTGATTGACATGGCCAGGCAGCAGAGGGTATGCCAGTTGTACAGAGGAAGCTGAGCCTCTAGGACACAAATGCCCAACATGCGGCCCTCCAGCTGTTGCAAAACTAAAATTCCCAGCATGCTTGGACAGCCTACAGCTATTAGGGCATGCTGGGAGTTGTAGAAAGATAGATAGATAGATAGATAGAGTAGGTAGATAGCCTAAATGTGCTTACTGAAATTCATCTTTCCTTGAGTCAAAAAGCAGCACAACACAAAGGGTTAATGTCTTGCTCCTCCCATCTAGGACAGAAGATAAATAATTAGTAAATCAGACTAATTAACTCCCCTATAAAGCAATGCACACCCACTAGGCAGACATGTTTTTTCCAAGCAATGTCTTTTTCAGTGAGGGATATTTGTGCTGCCTTTGGACTCAAGGTAAGATAAATTTTGGTTAGCAAATTTAGGCTTTCCTTATCGTCCTTCAGGCAGCACAATATAAAGGTATCTGAAAAGCAGTATGAAACAAGGGGGCTACAAATAGCAGCCTTAGGGTACTTTCACATTAGCGGCAAGGAACTACGACAGGCTCTTCCACCGGGTGAACAGCCTGTCGGATTCGTGCTGCCGCTAGTACACGCGTGCCCCCGGACAACTACTTGTCGTAATTTTATTCCGGCCGCCTCTCTGCATGTTTGCCGTGCTGCCGCCAGAACTCCGGTCCGCCCCCACTATAGTCAATGGGCCGGAGCTGTAGTCCGGGTGCACGCGTGCACTAGCGGCAGCAAGGATCCGACAGGCTTTCACCCGCCGTAACAGCCTGCTGGAGTTCCTTGCCGCTAGTGTGAAACTAGCCTTAATAATCACTTGTCTGTCAAACAATAAAAAGATAGAGTCTCTGTTAAATACACCAATATCCTCGAGCGCTGCAAGTCTGAAGACAATGTGGGAAAAGTCTATTACTTGGCGAAAATATACGGAAAAAGACTGCGCTGCAAGAGGAAAATCTTCTCTGTGTATAAAGTTCACTTTTTGAATCTTCAACTAGTAGAATCACAAGCCACCTCACAATCCAACATTAGTGTGCAAACCTGTGGATGATGAAAAAACGCACTATGGTTTAGCAGGTTCCAAACGACTAACGCTCCATGTGAACAAATTTATACTCACAAGATCCCTTGTAAGTGAAGGCGTGTATAGATATCGATGGTATCAAGATAGAGCTAGGGCTTCACTTGTCAGGTGCGCATATAAGATTTTCTATAGGTCGCTCAGATCTTGGATTACAACCATACTGGATGTCCAAAAACTCTCAGGGGAAAAGGCCACAAGAGAAGTATGTGCGTACCAGAGGTCAGATTGAAAACAATTTAATATTGGTAAAAAATTACAGCTAAAACATATAAAAATCAGGAATATTGCCCGACCCGGGTTTCGCGTTGATGCTTCAGACGAAGCATCAACGCGAAACCCGGGTCGGGCAATATTCCTGATTTTTATATGTTTTAGCTGTAATTTTTTACCAATATTAAATTGTTTTCAATCTTGTCTGTCAAAGGCTGAATCACCAGCACCAGATACAACTAACTCATATTGTTTTGTAAAGGTGCATGGAGAAGATCTGGATGTTTGATCCAATGCTTTTCCCCCGCCCCCTCTTTTCTCTGCCCAAGCGACTAAGTGGACAGAGTTGAGTGTGATGTAACTCCACCTGGTAACTGGAGTACTTGAAATCTAGAAGCAGACTTTAATAGTATTCTTAAACCAAGCAGTGTAGCTTGCTGGCTTTTATACTTCTGTATAAACAGCTGGTCAGCTGAGCTTAGGGGCCCTGGTTCTCCAATGACCTGTAGATGAATCTTGTCTTGTTCAGCTGATTGGGGATTCTGATAGATGCATTTCTTAACTTACATTCATGTCAGATGAGAGCTTTGGTAGGATATAGGGCATCAACCTTAAAATCAAGTCTTCTTGATGTACTTTCAGATATGGCCCATGATAGAGCTTGAAAAGTCTGCCACCTTCTTGGCTGACGCAATTGCCAACAGAAATAAAACCTTCCAAGATACTGTGAGATGGGGAAACAGCTCTCTTTGTCTAAACATTGTTTGTGTAAATTAAATGAAATGATCTGGACTGACATTCTGCTGTTTGTCCACAAGATGCCGCTGTTTCCTAAACATAGCTACAGACTGCATATATTTTCATATTCATGAGAGGTGGAGTTACATAGAGCCTGGAGAGAAAGAGAAAGGAAGCAGCCATTTTAGAGGGAGCTAAGACTGAGGAACTTTGTCAGCAGAGGATCCGACGGCATCCAGGTGTGAGAGCATACCTCAGTGACCAGAGCTGCAGTTAAGTGAAGCTGATCGTGTCCAAGACCCTGATCCTGTCCAAAAGAACGAGGATTGCTTCCAGGAACGCTGATGAGAGCTGAGGAGGAAAGCTACATACACTGTGGGACCGCTTGCTTGTTGGAGAGGCATTTGTTCTGTTCAGAGTAACCAGCGGATGCAGAGCAGACCCGGGTCGGTAAGATTGTGCACGCACCTCATTACAGAGTTGGTGACTAGAGACTGAGACCAGGCCTGTAGTTAGTTAGATAGCTGCTCTGTTTGTGTCAGGCAACAAGTGCTGCTATTGTTCATTGCAAGGACTACATAATTGAAAGGGACATTTCACACTGGAGAGCTGATAAACTTCCCACAAACTCAAGCCAGTCTTGCGTTTTGCTCAGGAGGAATACTCAGGCACCAGTTATGAGAGGAGGAATACTGTAGAGCTTTGTAAGATTGTAAGCTGTTGTGTTACACCGCAGGCTAGCCCTTACCACACACCCATACAGTTATTCTTGTTTTTTTAGGGTTATAACAGGTAAGGTGTGGCAGTTTAGTTGTGCCTTCGAGTAGGTAAATTACCACGCTTTCCTCCTGCATCCATCGGATGGCGCCGCGCTGTGCAGCACCAGTGTCTCAGCCTTCGAGCTGGGTGTATGTAAATTTATTGTACAGTCGTGGCCAAAAGTTTTGAGAATTACATAAATATTGGAAATTTTAAAAGTTGCTGCTTAAGTTTTTATAATAGCAATTTGCATATACTCCAGAATGTTATGAAGAGTGATCAGACGAATTGCATAGTCCTTCTTTGCCATGAAAATTAACTTAATTCCAAAAAAACCTTTCCACTGCATTTCATTGCTGTCATTAAAGGACCCGCTGAGATCATTTCAGTAATCGTCTTGTTAACTCAGGTGAGAATGTTGACGAGCACAAGGCTGGAGATCATTATGTCAGGCTGATTGGGTTAAAATGGCAGACTTGACCTGTTAAAAGCAGGGTGATGCTTGAAATCATTGTTCTTCCATTGTTAACCATGGTGACCTGCAAAGAAACACGTGCAGCCATCATTGCGTTGCATAAAAATGACTTCACAAGCAAGGATATTGTGGCTACTAAGATTGCACCTCAATCAACAATTTATAGGATCATCAAGAACTTCAAGGAAAGAGGTTCAATTCTTGTTAAGAAGGCTTCAGGGCGTCCAAGAAAGTCCAGCAAGCGCCAGGATCGTCTCCTAAAGAGGATTCAGCTGCGGGATCGGAGTGCCACCAGTGCAGAGCTTGCTCAGGAATGGCAGCAGGCAGGTGTGAGCTCATCTGCACGCACAGTGAGGCAAAGACTTTTGGAAGATGGCCTGGTGTCAAGAAGGGCAGCAAAGAAGCCACTTCTCTCCAAAAAAAACATCAGGGACAGATTGATCTTCTGCAGAAAATATGGTGAATGGACTGCTGAGGACTGGGAAAAAGTCATATTATCCGATGAAGCCTCTTTCCGATTGTTTGGGGCATCAGGAAAAAGGCTTGTCCAGAGAACAAAAGGTGAGCGCTACCATCAGTCCTGTGTCATGCCAACAGTAAAGCATCCTGAGACCATTCATGTGTGGGGTTGCTTCTCATCCAAGGGAGTGGGCTCACTCACAATTTTGCCCCAAAACACAGCCATGAATAAAGAATGGTACCAAAACACCCTCCAACAGCAACTTTTTTCAACAATCCAACAACAGTTTGGTGAAGAACAATGCATTTTCCAGCACGATGGAGCACCGTGCCATAAGGCAAAAGTGATAACTAAGTGGCTCGGGGACCAAAACCGTGACATTTTGGGTCCATGGCCTGGAATCTCCCCAGATCTTAATCCCATTGAGAACTTGTGGTCAATCCTCAAGAGGCGGGTGGACAAACAAAAACCCAATAATTCTGACAAACTCCAAGAAGTGATTATGAAAGAATGGGTTGCTATCAGTCAGGAATTGGCCCAGAAGTTGATTGAGAGCATGCCCAGTCGAATTGCAGAGGTCCTGAAAAAGAAAGGCCAACACTGCAAATACTGACTCTTTGCATAAATGTCATGGAATTGTCGATAAAAGCCTTTGAAACGTATGAAGTGCGTGTAATTATATTTCACTACATCACAGAAACAACTGAAACAAAGATCTAAAAGCAGTTCAGCAGCAAACGTTGTGAAAACTAATATTTGTGCCATTCTCAAAACTTTTACCCACGACTGTATGTTCCCAGCATTTGTGGTTGTGTTCATTGCTACATTTAAGTAAAATTCTGCTTTGGCAAAAGCTGGTGGTGGAGTTGTTTTCCTTGTTCATGACTTCGCTGTATCCTGGGGAGCCCACCCCCATACACGGCTTACAATACAAACCTTAGTGGTTCTTCTGTAAGAGGCTAAAATAGAGATTCAATCAGGATCTTAAAGAGAACAGCCTGATCCCAAGCTGGAATAGGAGCAGTGGCATGCCTAGGGTGTTTGGCACCTGGGGCGGGTCCTTTTTCTGCCCCCCCCCCATACTTGACCACATACCTCTTACATCCAGGGACATCTCCTGTCATGTAGGCCTTCTATTCCCTCTTCTCCTCCGTTAGACCGCCATGACAAATTCTTTCAGCCGCATCTCGTCTCTACAGAGTTTGTAATACAGACGGGTTCGATTTCTCAGTTTTTCCATCAGCCTCCCCATCCTGGTGTCCCCACAGTGTCATCCTGCTGCCACCCCCAATATTGTGCCCGTTGCGCTCACCAATGCCCCAGGTACTATATTGCTGAAAAATAGTGACCCCAGTAGACATAATTGGGGTCATTTATCAAACTGGTGTAAAGTAGAACTGGATTTCCAATAGAGCTGTCAAATATGAAAGGTAGAATCTGATTGGCTTCTATGGGCAACTAAGCCAGATCTACTTTACACCAGTTTGATAAACTACCCCAAATGTCCCTATAGTGTCCATAGCAGCTATAATTTCCCCTAGAGTGCCCCCAGTAATAATAACATTTTATATTGTGTTCCAGGCAATAATCCCTGTATAGTGTCCCCAGAAATAATATAATTGCCCCAACAGTGCCCCCCACACTGCTCCCATATAGTAATTTACCCCACATTGCCCCCATAGTAATCCCCCTATAGTAATATGCCCCCCACACACAGTAGTGTCACCCACACTGCCCCATACAGTAATTTCCCACAAACTGCCCCCCACAGTAATTTCCCCCCCACTGCCCCACACAGTAGTTTCCCCCACACTGCCTCCATATAGTAATTTGCCCCACACAGTAGTGTACCCCATACTGGCCCTACACAGTCATTTCTCCCACACTGCCCCCACACACAGTAGCTATAGCTATACAATGGACATGGACATAAAGTACAGACTTTTAGCTTTAATTTGAGGGTATCCACATTAAAATTGGATGAAGGGTTTAGGAGTTTCAGCTCCTTTGCATGTGGAACCCTGTTTATACAGGGACCTAAATTAATTGGACAATTGACTCAAAAGCTGTTTCGTGGGCAGGTGTGGGCAATTCCTTCATTATTTCATTCTCAATTAAGCACATAAAAGGCCTGGAGTTGATTTGAGGTGTGGTGTTTGCATTTTAAAGATTTTGCTGAGAAGTAAAAATGCGGTCAAAAGAGCTCTCCATACAGGTGAAACAAGCCATCCTTCATCTGCGAAAACAGAAAAAAAACATCTGAGAAATTGCTACACTATTAGGAGTGGCAAAATCTACAGTTTGGTATATCCTGAGAAAGAAAGAAAACACTGGTGACCTCAACAATGCAAAAAGACCTGAACACCGACGGAAGACAACAGTGGTGGATGATCACATAATAATTACCATGGTGAAGAGAAACCCCTTAACAACAGCCAACCAAGTGAACAACACACTCTCCAGGATATAGGCGTATCAATATCCAAATCTACCATAAAAAGAGGACTGCATAAAAGTTAATACAGAGGGTTCACTGCACGGTGCAAGCCACTCATGAGCCTCAAGAATAAGAAGGCCAGATTGGACTTTGCTAAAAAAAAAAAAAAAAAAAAAAAAAAATCTTAAAAAACCAGCATACTTCTGGAAGAAGATTCTTTAGACACTTGCTGGTTTTTAAGATATTTTTTTAGAAAAGTTCAATCTAGCCTTCTTATTTTTGAGGCTTATCAGTGGCTTGCACTGTGCAGTGAACCCTCTACGGTATATTTACTTTTATGCAGTCTTCTCTTTATGATAGATTTGGATATTGATACACCTATATTTTGGAGAGTGTTGTTCACTTGGTTGGCACACAGTAATTTCCCCCACACTGCCCCCCACAGTAATTTCCCCCACACTGCCCCACACAGTAGTTTCCCCCACACTGCCCCATATAGTAATTTGCCCCACATAGTAGTTTCCCCCATACTGCCCCCACACAGTCCTTTCTCCCACACTGCCCCCATACAGTAGCTTCCCCCACACTGCCCCATGCAATAATTTCCCCTACACTGCCCCCACACAGTAATTTCCCACATACAGTAGTTTCCTCCACACTGCCCCCACACAGTGGTTTCCCCAACATTGCCCCACACAGTAATTTTACCCACACAGTAGTTTCCCCCACACTGCCCCCACACAGTAATTTCCCCTACACTGCCCCCATACAGTAGTGTCCCCCACACTTCCCCCATACAGTAGTGTCCCCGACATTGCCCCCATACAGTAGTTTCCCCCACACTGCCCTCACACAGTAGTTTCCCCCACACTGCCCCCACACAGTAGTTTCCCCCACAAAGTAATTTCCCCCACACTGCCCCCACACAGTAATTGCCCCCACACTGCCCCCACACAGTAATTTTCCCCACACTGTATTGACTGTTCGGTGGATCAGAGCGAGTCCTGTGGCAATTGTGGATATAGCACATGGTGGAGATATTATCTGTATGCTCCATCACTTACTGATTCTTGAGCCTGCCCTAAATGAAGAGCTAGATACAGTTAGGTCCATATATATTTGGACAAATTTACTTATTTTTTTAACCTGTTTACTAAAACATATTCAAGTTATAGCTATACAATGGACATGAACATAAAGTACAGACTATAAGCTTTAATTTGAGGATGAAGGGTTTAGGAGTTTCAGCTCCTTTGCATGTGGTACCCTGTTTATACAGGAACCAAAAGTAATTGGACAATTGAATCAAAAGCTGTTTCGTGGGCAGGTGTGGGCAATTCCTTCATTATTTCATTCTCAATTAAGCACATAAAAGGCCTGGAGTTGATTTGAGGTGTGGTGTTTGCATTTTGAAGATTTTGCTGAGAAGTAAACATGCAGTCAAAAGAGCTCTCCATACAGGTGAAACAAGCCATCCTTCATCTGCGAAAACAGAAAGAAAAAAAACATCTGAGAAATTGCTACACTATTAGGAGTGGCAAAATCTACAGTTTGGTACATCCTGAGAAAGAAAGAAAGCACTGGTGACATCAACAATGCAAATGTAAAGGAGCTGAAACTCCTAAACCCTTCATCCAATTTTAATTTGGATCCCCTCAAATGAAAGCTAAAAGTCCGGACTTTATGTCAATGTCCATTATATAATTATAACTTGAATATGTTTTAGTAAACAGGTAAAAAAATTATTGTGTCAATGTCCAAATAGATAGATAGCTAGATAGACAGATAGATATGAGATAGACGGATAGATATGAGATAGATAGATAGATAGATAGATATGAGATAGACGGATAGATATGAGATAGATAGATAGATAGATAGATAGATAGATAGATAGATAGATAGATACATAAATAGATAGATAGATAGCAAAGAAAATCCGTAGCACTCCTTGAAGTATAAAAAATGTGTAGTTTTATTCACACATGTCAAAAATAAGACAACGTTTCGGTTCTCTCACAGAACCTTTCTCAAGTCAGGTGCTGACTTGAGAAAAGGTTCTGTGAGAGAACCGAAACGTTGTCTTATTTTTGACATGTGTAAATAAAACTAAACATTTTTTATACTTCAAGGAGTGCTGCGGATTTTCTTTGCTGTTTAAAGTCCTGAATCGAGGGACCACCGCTGGCACCACACAGCTATAGCTGTATAACTACAGGAGTGCTGCCTGACCTTTTCTATGGATAGATAGATAGATAGATAGATAGATAGATAGATAGATACAAAATAGAAAAAAGAGAAGCAGCACACAATAAGAGAACGTGTGGGTGCAAAAAATCCTCCTAGGGGACCTGCGACCAAGGTCCCAGGTATGGATAATGAAGCAAAAGAAGGCAGCACTCCAGATGATTATGAAAAAGTGGACGGTTTATTCACTCATCAGCAACGTTTCAGCTCTCTCTATGGAGCCTTTTTCCCAGAGATGAAACGTTGCTGATGAGTGAATAAGGCTACTTTCACACTAGCGTTCGGGTGTCCGCCTGTGAGCTCCGTTTGAAGGGGCTCACAAGCGGCCCCGAACGCATCCGTCCAGCCCTAATGCATTCTAAGTGGACGCGGATCCGCTCAGAATGCATCAGTCTGGCAGCGTTCAGCCTCCGCGTTCGGGTGTCCATCTGGCCGTGCGGAGGCAAGCGGATCCGTCCAGACTTACAATGTAAGTCAATGGGGACGGATCCGTTTGAATATGACACACTATGGCTCAATTTTCAAACGGATCCGTCCCCCATTGACTTTCAATGTAAAGTCTGGACGGATCCCTCTGAGGCTACTTTCACACTTAGAAATTTTTTAACAATACAGGGAGTGCAGAATTATTAGGCAAGTTGTATTTTTGAGGATTAATTTTATTATTGAACAACAACCATGTTCTCAATGAACCCAAAAAACTCATTAATATCAAAGCTGAATATTTTTGGAAGTAGTTTTTAGTTTGTTTTTAGTTTTAGCTATTTTAGGGGATATCTGTGTGTGCAGGTGACTATTACTGTGCATAATTATTAGGCAACTTAACAAAAAACAGATATATACCCATTTCAATTATTTATTTTTACCAGTGAAACCAATATAACATCTCAACATTCACAAATATATTATAATATATTTCTGACATTCAAAAACAAAACAAAAACAAATCAGTGACCAATATAGCCACCTTTCTTTGCAAGGACACTCAAAAGCCTGCCATCCATGGATTCTGTCAGTGTTTTGATCTGTTCACCATCAACATTGCGTGCAGCAGCAACCACAGCCTCCCAGACACTGTTCAGAGAGGTGTACTGTTTTCCCTCCTTGTAAATCTCACATTTGATGATGGACCACAGGTTCTCAATGGGGTTCAGATCAGGTGAACAAGGAGGCCATGTCATTATATTTTCTTCTGTTATACCCTTTCTTGCCAGCCAAGCTGTGGAGTACTTGGACGCGTGTGATGGAGCATTGTCCTGCATGAAAATCATGTTTTTCTTGAAGGATGCAGACTTCTTCCTGTACCACTGCTTGAAGAAGGTGTCTTCCAGAGACTGGAAGTAGGACTGGGAGGTGAGCTTGACTCCATCCTCAACCCGAAAAGGCCCCACAAGCTCATCTTTGATGATACCAGCCCAAACCAGTACTCCACCTCCACCTTGCTGGCGTCTGAGTCGGACTGGAGCTCTCTGCCCTTTACCAATCCAGCCACGGGCCCATCCATCTGGCCCATCAAGACTCACTCTCATTTCATCAGTCCATAAAACCTTAGAAAAATCAGTCTTGAGATATTTCTTGGCCCAGTCTTGAGGTTTCAGCTTGTGTGTCTTGTTCAGTGGTGGTCGTCTTTCAGCCTTTCTTACCTTGGCCATGTCTCTGAGTATTGCACACCTTGTGCTTTTGGGCACTCCAGTGATGTTGCAGCTCTGAAATATGGCCAAACTGGTGGCAAGTGGCATCTTGGCAGCTGCACGCTTGACTTTTCTCAGTTCATGGGCAGTTATTTTGCGCCTTGGTTTTTCCACACGCTTCTTGCGACCCTGTTGACTATTTTGAATGAAACGCTTGATTGTTCGATGATCACGCTTCAGAAGCTTTGCAATTTTAAGAGTGCTGCATCCCTCTGCAAGATATCTCACTATTTTTGACTTTTCTGAGCCTGTCAAGTCCTTCTTTTGACCCATTTTGCCAAAGGAAAGGAAGTTGCCTAATAATTATGCACACCTGATATAGGGTGTTGATGTCATTAGACTACACCCCTTCTCATTACAGAGATGCACATCACCTAATATGCTTAATTGGTAGTAGGCTTTCGAGCCTATACAGCTTGGAGTAAGACAACATGCATAAAGAGGATGATGTGGTCAAAATACTCATTTGCCTAATAATTCTGCACTCCCTGTATAATGCAGATGGATCCGTTCTGAATGGAGCCACCGTCTGCATTATATGAGCGGATCCGTCTCAGATGGATCTGCTCTGAACGCAAGTGTGAAAGTAGCCTTAACAGTCCACTTTTTCATAATCATCTGGAGTGCTGCCTTCTTTTGCTTCATTATAGATAGATAGATAGATAGATAGATAGGAGATAGATTAATAGATGGGAGATAGAGAGATAGATAAATAGATAAAATATATGGTATATATATATATATATATATATATATGTGTGTGTGTGTATATATATATATATATATATATACTCACCTGAAGAATTATTAGAAACACCTGTTCTATTTCTCATTAATATGATTATCTAGTCAACCAATCACATGGCAGTTGCTTCAATGCATGTAGGGTTGTGGTCCTGGTCAAGACAATCTCCTGAACTCCAAACTGAATGTCAGAATGGGAAGGAAAGGTGGGCTACAATAGCAGAAGACCCCACCGGGTACCACTCATCTCCACTACAAATAGGAAAAAGAGACTACAATTTGCACAAGCTCACCAAAATTGGACTGTTGAAGACTGGAAAAATGTTGCCTGGTCTGATGAGTCTCGATTTCTGTTGAGACATTCAAATGGTAGAGTCCGAATTTGGCGTAAACAGAATGAGAACATGTATCCATCATGCCTTGTTACCACTGTGCAGGCTGGTGGTGGTGGTGTAATGGTGTGGGGGATGTTTTCTGGGCACACTTTAGTCCCCTTAGTGCCAAATGGCCATTGTTTAAATGCCACGGGCTACCTGAGCATTGTTTCTGACCATGTCTATCCCTTCATGACCACCATGTACCCATCCTCTGATGGCTACTTCCAGCAGGATAATGCACCATGTCACAAAGCTCGAATCATTTCAAATTGGTTTCTTGAACATGACAATGAGTTCACTGTACTAAAATGGCCCCCACAGTCACCAGATCTCAACCCAATAGAGCATCTTTGGGATATTGGTGGAACGGGAGCTTCGTGCCCTGGATGTGCATCCCTCAAATCTCCATCAACTGCAAGATCCTATCAATATGGGCCAACATTTCTAAAGAATGCTATTAGCACCTTGTTGAATCAATGCCACGTAGAATTAAGGCAGTTCTGAAGGCAAAAGGGAGTCCAACGCCGTATTAGTATGGTGTCTAATAATTCTTTAGGGGAGTGTATATATTAGGGTGTTTCATTTTTGCAAAGATGTGATTTTCATATGACTGCTCACGCCCCGAGACTCAGTGATGTAAAAGATATATATGCAAAATTTCAAGAAGATTGGATAATATTTAGGGGTTGCACACATTGATCACTTTTATTACTACTCTCACTAATATACCTAGGAGGTTGGTCTAAAAACGACTTTAGTTTCAGGATCCTAGGGGCTCTGCATCAAGCAAGTTGGATGGCAAAGGCAATATATGCACTTAAAATTGTCCTCTTTACTAAACAGTTGCACATTTTGTCAGCCTCATATATGTTTGCTTTTTGCACAAGGCAATTGTAAGTCGATGGGCTCCAAAGAATGATTTGGATATGCTACAGCTTCTAGGCACTTACCCAGATGCAGATGTACAAAAAAGTGCTCTCACAGTTGCTAAGAGACACTGTGAGGAATATGGATTAATATTTACTGTCAGCAAAGTCCTCATACCCACTATTTGCTGAAAGATGTCGGAGAAAATCAAGCTCCACAGGGGGGCCCTGCTTCAAAGCCGCAGTCAGATAGCAGGAAATTCCTAGCAGGCCACATTGGGTTACATTTCACACCTCCAGTCAGATAGCACTGATCCTGCCGGAAAGCCCGCAGCAAGAGGTATCAGCCCTTGCCAGGATCAATAATACATCTCAGACATGTTGGCATCTACATTTCATAAGGAATTATGAATCACCCGGCCATCGCAGGTGCAAACTGGATACATATTTGTGTCCCAGTGGCCACGATGAATGTACCCATGGTCTTTGTTTGAGGCTAGGATGCTCGGCAGGGGAGATATACATATCTCCCCACAGAAACCAAATAACGGTACCATGGACTCTAGTTGTAGCCGGAACCCAGGTAGATCAATTGGGCCTGGAACCATCTTCCTCCGATTTATTGGTCGGAGGCTTTGAGCCCTAAGAGGTTTTATGGGTCATTTGCTGCCAGAACCAGAGTGGGAGGGGTGAACCCTACCCATAGGCGGGGAGGGGAGCGGCCGGCTACAGATCATAAGCCCATGCAAGCCAGCGGGCGGCGTCTTTCTCTGAAAGGTGGTCACATCGTGCAAATGTGTTTGAAGAGATCTGGAAACCGCTGACATCACCGCCCCCACGTGACTGCAGCTAAGGACTATTCCACCATCATAGAACTTTCAACTACCCAGTAACTGACTTTTTCTCTGCTTAACCCTGTTGTACCTATATCACCTGTATCTGTAACATCAGACCACTGTATATATTCTCTGTGTATATTGTGTTATATCTAGTGAGTCCTTAAGGTGATTAAATATATAATTTAATCTTGTGCTATCTTGTATCTCGATCATGGATCCCCACGTCCCTGGTTCGGCCTAGTTATAAGCTACCATGGGTTGGTTTCTCACCCTATATAATCCCGGACTTATATCAAACGAGAAGCTGGTGGAAGTTACCTGGGCTGAGACAGCGCTGTTTTCACTGTGGCAGTGAAAAGGCTCTCTCAGCTTGTTGCCTCTCTGTGGCCGAGTGGACAGGAGGTGTATGTGTAAACTGTACCAAGCTGACCTTACCTGCTCCTCTGGAGGGCGTAACGTCACGCTTTGGTAACATGTGATCATACCGCTCGTCGTAGGTGGCGTCAAGCGCGCATGAGGTGTGGTATTCGTCACAGACACCTTTGGTATCTGCCAGAAACAAACGTAGAATTGGCTTTTTTGGACAAACGTATTACTCGGGCTGTTAAGGAAAATATGACTAAAAATTTTGAAACCAAACCTGCAAAGAAAAAGGAAATGAAACGATTAGAGCGTAAAAACCTAGTTTTTGAAGGAAAAGACCTGAGCCATTTCGATACTAATAAAACAAAGATGTTCAGTGATACTCTAAGAAGCCATGTGAACGCTCTTAAGGTGGTCAATGATACTGCAGAAAGAGGAATTGCTCTGATAAAAAAAGTTAAACTAATCAGTCAGGGACGAACAACAAAAACAATTCTTGTTGAGGGTCGTCGAGCGTCGCAGAAAGGTTGTCACCAAGCTAACAAAAGAAACAAATGTTTTGCCTATCATACTACCTATTAATCTTAGTGTCTAGTTTTCATATTATTTTACGTTTCTGATTTCTAGTTTTTCCAATAAAAGTAATTAACATTGAAAAATCATATTTTTTGCCCAATTTTACAAAACTGATCAAAGTATGCAACCTCTAAATATTATCCAATCTTCTTGAAATTTGGCATATATATGTTTTACATCACTGAGACGCGGGGCGTAAGCAAACATTTTACATATTATTTTTTTCAATTGCAAAATGAAACACCCTAATATTTATATATAAGATAGATATATATGAGATAGACGGAATAGATAGATAGATGATAGAGTAGATAGATGATAGCATAACAAAACAATAACAAATACAGGTGCATTCTGCAGTCTCACTAAACCCTCAAACTGATTTTAAAATTGAGAGATTAGTCAACATGTCCTACGGTGTAGAACATGTCTAAGCCCGGGCACCACGTCAAGGTTTCTTAAGTAGCCCGGGACCTAACACTCTCCTACCTGAGCCGTATGGGCGATACCAGGAGCCAGTGGGCAAATTACAGGAGCATGAGGCCGACTCATAAACAGCTCACCAGTTATCTCCAGCATGTAACCATGCTTGCAATGGGAGGAGGGAGGAGTCTGCGAGTCCCACTCAAGACTGGCTGATATTGCCCAGGCCTCACAGGTGCACCTAAATGTGGCCTGTAGATGGAAAACAGGCTTATTTAAATTGGAGTTTATACACCTCCAGGAATCTATATATATATAAACCAAAAAGACAAGGTGGCATTAGCAGGAGGTGCTCAAACCCACATGCAGTCGTGCATATATACAGGGGAGCAAATCCTGCACTTGTGGCCCGGGCTACTTGAGAAACCTTGACGTGGTGCCCGGGCTTAGACATGTTCTACACCGTAGGACATGTTGTCTAATCTCTAAATTTTAAAATTAGCTTGAGGGTTTAGTGAGACTGCAGAGTGCACCTGTATTTGTTATTGTTTTGTTATATTGTTATATTGATTATGACATCCACACTTGTTACCTTGTGTGAGATGTCTATTGTGGTACTTGTGGTTCGCTGCAGGCATCCTCCACCGTATGCATTTTGCTGGGGATCGCCATTAGCAACGGGCCACAAGTGCAGGATTTGCTCCCCTGTATATATGCACGACTGCATGTGGGTTTGAGCACCTCCTGCTAATGCCACCTTGTCTTTTTGGTTTATATATATAGATAGATGATAGATAGATAAATAGATAGATAGCTTCTTATGGGAGAAGACCATGATGAGCAGAGCCCAGTCGTCAGCCGCCTTTAGTAATAAGTCTGTTTATTTTTAGCCCAGGACATCTGATGACGCATTGATATGATCGGCACTAGTATCATAGAAACAAATCTAACCACACGTCTCGTACAGACAGGGTTACTTAATGAGACTTCCATTTTTGTAACAGCGGTGAGTCACAGAATTTGGCACAGTGTTTCAGAAATCTGCGTCCCCATCTGTTAACTAGAAATGGCACATATTGCAGTGAAGCTGGTGTGAAATGAACAGCTTAGAAGAATGTAAGATTCGATCCATGTGATGAATTAGTGACAAGGAAACACAAAATCATCCCTTATACATAGAGGACTTTTTGTTCTGTTCATATCCCTTAATTTAAAACAATTACTTTAGTATATTACTGAAGTAGTTTTAGTCTGAGAGATAAAATGAAGTTCTTGACCCCAGTGCAAACTCTGTATCAGGCCCCAACCCCCCAACTATTAGAGCTTTTGGGGTAGATTTATCAAAACTGGTGTAAAGGAAAACTCGCTTAGTTGCCCATAGCAACCAATCAAATTCCACCTTTCATTTTTCAAAGGAGCTGTGAAAAATGAAAGGTGGAATCTGTTTGCTTCCTATGGGCAACTAAGCCAGTTCTATTTTACACCAGTGTTGATAAGTCTACCCCAAAATATTCTAAGACAACGAGGCAGACTTATAAAACTGTCAAATTGAAAAACTACCTCGGGCCCATAGCAACCAATTATGGCACAGCTTTCATTTTCACCAGAGCAAAAGATGAAATGAAAGCTGACCTGTGATTGGTTGCTATGGGCAACACCTTTCATTTACAGTTTTGCAAATCTCTCCAATTGAAGCAGATTTATCAAAAACATCCAAACAAAAGCTGTCTATGTTGCCAAGGAAAACCAATCACAACCAAGCTGTTATTTTACCAGAGCAGTTTATGATTTGAAAGCAGAGCTCTGATTGGTTGAGATGGGAAAAAGTTTTGATAAATAAGGGCACCATATACAGTATCTTGAGAGCAAACACACAGTGTGACGGCACTCTGCAAGCTTTGAATATAAGGATTTTGAATTACATTAGTGCTATAGTCCCTATACACATAAATGTGAGGTCAATGTGTGTGAGTCAATCTGCCCTGATAAGGCGACCTTTTGTAGATGGGACCCTATAATAAAAAAGACTCATCTCTCTTTGGGAGTAGACCTCCAAATGTACTCAAGTATACATGGGGTCATTTATCAAAATGGTGTAAAGTAGAACTGGCTTAGTTGCCCATAGAAACCCATCAGATTTGACCTTTCATTTTTCACAGCTCCTTTCGAAAATGAAAGGAGGAATCTGATTGGTTGTTACGGGCAACTAAGCCAGTTCTACCTTACAACAGTTTGATAGTGATTTAATCCTCGGACAGATGGGTAATGGGAGAGTCACTTATAGAGAAGGATTTGGGTGTCCAGGATATTGTCATGCATTAAACGAGGCTATGGACTCGCGGGGCAGGGATGTAATATTACCACTTTACAAAGCGCTGGTGCGACCTCATTTGGAATATGCAGTTCAGTTCTGGGCACCAGTACATAGAAAGGATGCTCTGCAGCTGGAAAAAGTACAGATGAGAGCGACTAAAATGATAAGGGGCATGGAGGGTCTTAGTTATGAAGAAAGATTAAAATAATTTAATTTATTTAGTCTTGAGAAGAGACGTCTAAGGGGGGAGATGATTAACCTATACATTATATATTAATATATAAATGGGCCATACAAAAAATATGGCGAAAAGCTGTTCCATGTAAAATGTGCTCAAAAGACAAGGAGGCACTGCCTCCGACTAAAGAAGAAAAAGTTTAGTCTCCAGAAGCATCAAAGCTTCTTTACTGTAAGAACTGTGAATCTGTGGAATAGACTTTCTCAGGACGTGGTCACAGCAGGAACATTGGACAGTTTAAACATTTTTTTTGACGAATTCTTAAAAGTAAGAAAGATTAATGCTTATGCAAACGTGTAGAAATCCTTCTGGGATTCGCGTCCCCACCTATCCCTTGGTCGAACTTGATGGACATATGTCTTTTTCTAACCATTTTTCCAACTATGTAACTATGTATATAAGGTGCATGTCCAAGGTAGATGCTGCCAAATCCACATATGTACAATGTAAAATATATTATTTGAATCATTACTTCCCCTAAAAAAGTTAAACAAACAGTTAGATGCACATATGCTGTAATGCATTATTTAATTTTGTAGGATTTGCTAACATTGTTTTTTCTGCATTGTACATGAAGTTGTGGCTGCCTCCTTTTTGGTCATGTGATGTCATGGTTGCCAAACGTCCAGAATTCCTGTAAGTCCGTAAAAATGCGGCACTTTTTTCCAGTGTACGTGAAAAAAACAGGGTATGGGAGCAAATCATTGTGACTGTAAATGTACAGCTCATACTAAATGCAGCTAATGAATTCATATCAACATACTGAGCTCTAGATATGTATGCATTACTTATCGCTATCATTCATTGTGGTTTTCTAATTGGCATAGGCCCATGGAATGCATATGAGCTATGGGCCTCATGTTATCATTTGTACCTGAGGAGCTGAATTTGGGGTTCAGATATTGGTTTTTCCCCATACACCCTTTTTTTTATGCCATCGATCTTACCTGAGTTATCTGGAGGTAAGCGATGATAGCATTTGCAGATTCCAGAAGACTGACCGTCTGATGAACATTGCAGGTCTGATCAGTTCTGATGAAAAAAATATATATTTTTTATTTTCTTCCTCTAAAACCTACAGTGCCTTGAAAAAATATTCATAGTCCTTGAACTTTTCCACATTTTTTCACGTTACACCCACAAATTTAAATGTATTTTATTGGGATTTTATGTGATAGACCAACACACAGGGGCTTAATTACCATAGCGGCAGACCATGCGACTGCTATGGGGCCCAGTGCAAAAGGGGGCCCAGTCTTGATTGGGATTATCTCCTCTTCTACTGCAGGTGAAAACTTGGTCAGGACTCTACCCTCTAAAGGAACAACTTTTAATAAATGAGGCAGTGGAAAAATGGCCCAAGGGTCATTGAAAAGGGTCTAGGCAGAAACCCTTATGTCCTGTGTGGGGGGCCTGGTTTAATCCTTGCTATGGGAACCTTGCATCTCTATGTATGCCACAGACAACACACAAACTAGCAAATATGTGTGAATTGAAAAGAAAATTATATATAGTTTTCAAAATTTATAATAAATAAAAATCTAAAAAATGTACTGTGTATTTGTATTCAGCCCCTTGTACTCTGATACTTCTAAATACAATCCAGTCTGACCAATTGCCTTCAGAAGTTACCTAATTAGTAAATAGAGTCCACCTGTGTGTAATTTATTCTTAGTATAACTAGAGCTGCTCTGTGGACTGTGAAGAGAACATTGGTGATTGAACAGCATCTTGAAAGCCAAGAAACACACCAGACAGGTCAAGGATAAAGTTGTAGAGAAGTGTAAAGCAGGGTTGAAAAAATATTCCAAGCTCTGAACATCTCACAGAGCACTAGTTAATTCATCATCCAAATATGGAAGGAGTATGGTACAACTGCAAACCTACCAAGACATGGCCATGACACAATCCCCAGCATGAACCATGGTGGTGGCAGCATCATGCTGTGGGAATGCTTTTCTTCAGCATGGAGTCCTGGAGGAAAACCTGTTTGAGGTTGCAAAGCACTTTAGACTGGGGTGGAGGTTCACCTTCCAGCAGGACAACAACCCTAAACATATAACCAGAGCTACTATAGAATGGTTTAGATCAAAGCATATTGATGTGTTAGAATGGCCAAGTCAAAGCCCAGACCTAAATCTTATTTAGAATCCATGGCAAGACTTGAAAATTGCTGTTCACAGAGGCTCTTCATCCAATCTGACTGAGCTTGATGATCCATTTTGCAAAGAAGAATGGGCAAACATTTTGGCCTCTAGATGTGCAAAGCTAGTGGAGACACACCTGTAAAGACTTGCAGCTGTAATTGCAGTGAAAGGTGGTCCTACAAAGTATTCACTGTGAGTGGCTGAATACAAATGCACGCCACATGTTTCAGAATTTTGCTTGTTAAAATTTTAAAATGATGCATCATTTTCTTTTCACTTCATGCATACTTGCTACTTTGTGTTGGTCTATCCAAAAAAATCACAGAAAAAGATTAAAAAAAACATCCTGCACAATGTAATAAATGAATATGTGGATGTGCATGGCTACATTTATGAAAGAAAAATCACAGAAAATAATGCACTAACATAATAGATGCAAACATTATATATTGACTAAGCTCTCACTCTGATATGATAAATTCTGAGACTCTAAGGCTAGTTTCACACTAGCGTTCGGCTGTCCGCTCGTGAGCTCCGTTTGAAGGGGCTCACGAGCGGACCCGAACGCTTCCGTCCAGCCCTGATGCAGTCTGAATGGATGCGGATCCGCTCAGACTGCATCAGTCTGGCGGCGTTCAGCCTCCGCTCCGCTCAGCAGGCAGACACCTGAACGCTGCTTGCAGCGTTCGGGTGTCCGCCTGGCCGTGCGGAGGCGTGCGGATCCGTCCAGACTTACAATGTAAGTCAATGGGGACGGATCCGTTTGAAGATGCCACAATATGGCTCAATCTTCAAGCGGATCCGTCCCCCATTGACTTTCAATGTAAAAGTCTGGACGGATCCGCTCAGGCTAATTTCACACTTAGCTTTTATATGCCAATATAATGCAGACGGATCCGTACTGAACTGAGCCTCCGTCTGCATTATTATGATCGGATCCGTTCAGAACGGATCCGATCGAACGCTAGTGTGAAAGTAGCCTAAGCCAATATATTTTGATCAAAACACATCTGTGCCCACCTACCAGCGCCACGGTGGGTCAGTCAGTCAGGCAGGTCCTACTCTAACCCTACCTATGCCATTGGGCATCTACGTTCAGGAGAGCAGACCCTGCACATATAGTGTGCTGCTCCCAGTCAGCTCTATGTGCATCCAGCAACCGATGAGAGGAGGAGCTCACACAGCTATATGTACCACCTTAAAGGGGTTCTCCAGGAATTAAAAAAATGAAAACACTTAAATATTATTTTATAATAAACATATTCACAAATACTTTTCATTACTTAGAATGGCTTGTTTTGTCAAGGGAGTAATCATTAGGAGAAATAAAATGTCCGCCATCCTATTAGTACACACAAAACCTGTCCTAATTACACAGGAGGAAAAGTTAATTCACCACAATAAGCCATAGTGCTGCCTCATCCATCTCTCTGCTTTGCTTGTTAGGAATCCTGAATACAGGTGAATCTCTGTGGGAATGGAGATAATGAAGTGAGATGAAAGGAGGGTGAGGTGTGGCTCATGAGCAGCACCATTTGGAAGCACTACATTACCACATACATAAGTTAAATAATCATTTTGGTTCAGTAGAATTTGCTAAAAAGCTATTTTTAAAATATATAAATTACCTTGCTACCAGCAAGTAGGGCGGCTACTTGCTGGTAGCAGCCGCATCCGCCCTACTTGCTGGTAGCAAGGTAATTTACATATTTTAAAAATAGCTTTTTAGCAAATTCGACTGAACCAAAATGATTATTTAACTTATGTATGCAGAGCTCGCAGTATAGGGATTATTAGTAAACCAAAAAAAAAAACGTTTAGTGGGCTGTCAGAAGCCCTTTAAGCAGGGAGGAATCATGACTTTAGATGGAAAAAAAGACAGATATTCTAAAAAACAAATATATAGCATTTTATCGAACATATACGTTTTTTAGAATATTCGCCTTTTTTTTTTTCATTCTGTACAGTTGTCCCACTTCGCCATACTCCTCTCCGACAAGCGTCCCCGTCACCATGGGAACATCTGGGGGTTAGAATATACCATCGGATCAGACTTTTAACGATCTCAGTGAGATCATGAAAACTCAGATCCGATGGTATATTCTAACCCCCAGACAAATATATTCAATATAGTGCTATATATTTGATTTTTAGAATATTCGTCATTTTTCCATCTGAAGTCATGATTCCTCCCTGCTTAAAGAGGACCTTTCATCTGGTCCTCTTTAAGTAACTTGACAAGCAACTTAAGCAGGGAGGAATCATAACTTCAGATGGAAACAAAATATGAATATAAAAAAAAATGCATATTACGCGATCATTTCATTGCCGATTTTTAAAAGAAATGTAGAATATAACGAATATTTGAATTCGCGAATATTCGAAGAATATTCTATAAAATGTTCACGAAATATCGTGAATTCTAATATGACCCCTGCCGCTCATCACTATTAAACCTAGCCCTGAGTTCTACTGTTGTTTTTCTTCGATTTGATTTCACCAAACGTTTAAGAGCTCACCGATCACGATCATTCAGGATTTTTTTTGCGCCACATTTCTTCCTCGAAACATAGAAACATAGAATGTGTCGGCAGATAAGAACCATTTGGCCCATCTAGTCTGCCCAATATACTGAATACTATGGATAGCCCCTGGCCCTATCTTAAATGAAGGATAGCCTTATGCCTATCCCATGCATGCTTAAACTCCTTCACTGTATTTGCAGCTACCACTTCTGCAGGAAGGCTATTCCATGCATCCACTACTCTCTCAGTAAAGTAATACTTCCTTATATTACTTTTAAACCTTTGCCCCTCTAATTTAAAACTGTGTCCTCTTGTGGTAGTTTTTCTTCTTTTAAATATTCTCTCCTCCTTTACCGAGTTGATTCCCTTTATGTATTTAAAAGTTTCTATCATATCCCCTCTGTCTCTTCTTTCTTCCAAGCTATACATATTAAGGTCTTTTAACCTTTCCTGGTAAGTTTTATCCTGCAATCCATGTACTAGTTTAGTAGCTCTTCTCTGAACTCTCTCTAGAGTATCTATATCCTTCTGGAGATATGGCCTCCAGTACTGCGCACAATACTCCAAGTGAGGTCTCACCAGTGTTCTGTACAGCGGCATAAGCACTTCACTCTTTCTACTGCTTATACCTCTCCCTATACATCCAAGCATTCTGCTGGCATTTCCTGCTGCTCTATTACATTGTCTTCCCACCTTTAAGTCTTCTGAAATAATTACTCCTAAATCCCTTTCCTCAGATACTGAGGTCAGGACTGTGTCAAATAATAATACGATGGGTCCCCATTATCCTTCCAGTTTTTAATAATGCGTTGGACAGTTGTTAACCCAATTTTAGTAGTTTCTGCAATCTCCTTAGATGTTTTCTCTGCTTGATGCATGCCAATGATTTGACCCTTCTCAAACAGACTAACATCTTTTCTACGACCACGAGATGTGTCTTTCGACATGGTTGTTTAAGAAATGGGAAGCAACTCATTGCACTAGTTAGGGTTAAATAACTTGTTGCCAGCTGAAAGATAATCGCCCATGCAGTAATTATCCAATAGGAGGCTCATAACTATTTGCTTAGTTAAATTCAAGTCGCCAATTTTTTGGGGGGACAGGCAGTGTATATCAGGGGACAGTACAGAGATCACTCCCATCATCTATTTATTCCAAGGACTGTGACTGTGACGAGGGGACATCCTCTGCGTCTGGAGGAAAGAAGGTTTGTACACAACCATAGAAGAGGATTCTTTACGATAAGAGAAGTCAGACTATGGAACTCTCTGCCTTAGGAGGTGGTGATTAGAGTTGAGCGGACACCTGGATGTTCGGGTTCGAGAAGTTCGGCCGAACTTCCCGAAAATGTTCGGGTTCGGGATCCGAACCCGATCCGAACTTCGTCCCGAACCCGAACCCCATTGAAGTCAATGGGGACCCAAACTTTTTGGCACTAAAAAGGCTGTAAAACAGCCCAGGAAAGGGCTAGAGGGCTGCAAAAGGCAGCAACATGTAGGTAAATCCCCTGCAAACAAATTTGGATAGGGAAATGAATAAAAATAAAAATTAAATAAATAAAAATTAACCAAAATCAATTGGACAGAGGTCCCATAGCAGAGAATCTGGCTTCACGTCACCCACCACTGGAACAGTCCATTCTCAGATATTTAGGCCCCGGCGTCCAGGCAGAGGAGAGAGGTCCCGTAACAGAGAATCTGGCTTCATGTCAGCAGAGAATCAGTCTGCATGTCATAGCAGAAAATCAGGCTTCACGTCAGCCACCACTGCAACAGTCCATTGTCATAAATTTAGGCCCAGCACCCAGGCAGAGGAGAGAGGTCCCGTAACAGACAATCTGGCTTCATGTCAGCAGAGAATCAGTCTTCATATCATAGCAGAGAATCAGGCTTCACGTCACCCACCACTGTAAGAGTCCATTTTCATAAATTTAGGCCCAGCACCCAGGCAGAGGAGAGAGGTCCCGTAACAGACAATCTGGCTTCATGTCAGCAGAGAATTAGTCTGCATGTCATAGCAGAGAATCAGGCTTCACGTCAGCCACCACTGCAACAGTCCATTGTCATAAATTTAGGCCCAGCACCCAGGCAGAGGAGAGAGGTCCCGTAACAGACAATCTGGCTTCATGTCAGCAGAGAATCAGTCTTCATGTCATAGCAGAGAATCAGTCTTCATGTCATAGCAGAGAATCAGTCTTCATGTCATAGCAGAGAATCAGGCTTCACGTCACCCACCACTGTAAGAGTCCATTGTCATAAATTTAGGCCCAGCACCCAGGCAGAGGAGAGAGGTCCCGTAACAGACAATCTGGCTTCATGTCAGCAGAGAATCAGTCTTCATATCATAGCAGAGAATCAGGCTTCACGTCACCCACCACTGTAAGAGTCCATTGGCATATATTTAGGCCCAGCACCCAGGCAGAGGAGAGAGGTCCCGTAACAGACAATCTGGCTTCATGTCAGCAGAGAATCAGTCTTCATGTCATAGCAGAGAATCAGTCTTCATGTCATAGCAGAGAATCAGTCTTCATGTCATAGCAGAGAATCAGGCTTCACGTCACCCACCACTGTAAGAGTCCATTGTCATAAATTTAGGCCCAGCACCCAGGCAGAGGAGAGAGGTCCCGTAACAGACAATCTGGCTTCATGTCAGCAGAGAATCAGTCTTCATATCATAGCAGAGAATCAGGCTTCACGTCACCCACCACTGTAAGAGTCCATTGGCATATATTTAGGCCCAGCACCCAGGCAGAGGAGAGAGGTCCCGTAACAGACAATCTGGCTTCATGTCAGCAGAGAATTAGTCTGCATGTCATAGCAGAGAATGAGGCTTCACGTCAGCCACCACTGCAACAGTCCATTGGCATATATTTAGGCCCAGCACACAGGCAGAGGAGAGAGGTCCTGTAACAGAGGATCTGGCTTCATGACAGCAGAGAATCAGTCTGCATGTCATAGCAGAAAATCAGGCTTCACGTCACCCAGCACTGTAAGAGTCCATTTTCATAAATTTAGGCCCAGCACCCAGGCAGAGGAGAGAGGTCCCGTAACAGACAATCTGGCTTCATGTCAGCAGAGAATCAGTCTGCATGTCATAGCAGAAAATCAGGCTTCACGTCAGCCACCACTGCAACAGGATTCTTTACGGTAAGAGCAGTGAGAATATGGAACTCTCTGCCTGAGGAGGTGGTGATGGTGAGTACAATAAAGGAATTCAAGAGGGGCCTGGACGTATTTCTGGAGCTTAATAATATTACAGGCTATAGCTACTAGAGAGGGGTCTTCCTCTGGATCAACTTGCGGGATAACAGGCCGAACTGGATGGACAAATGTCTTTTTTCGGCCTTATGTACTATGTTACTATGTTACTATGTTACTATGTTAACAGTCCATTGTCAGATATTTAGGCCCAGCACCCAGGCAGAGGAGAGAGGTCCCGTAACAGAGGATCTGGCTTCATGTCAGCAGAGAATCAGTCTGCATGTCATAGCAGAAGATCAGGCTTCACGTCACCCAGCACTGCAAGAGTCCATTTTCATAAATTTAGGCCCAGCACCCAGGCAGAGGAGAGAGGTCCCGTAACAGACAATCTGGCTTCATGTCAGCAGAGAATCAGTCTTCATATCATAGCAGAGAATCAGGCTTCACGTCACCCACCACTGTAAGAGTCCATTTTCATAAATTTAGGCCCAGCACCCAGGCAGAGGAGAGAGGTCCCGTAACAGACAATCTGGCTTCATGTCAGCAGAGAATTAGTCTGCATGTCATAGCAGAGAATCAGGCTTCACGTCAGCCACCACTGCAACAGTCCATTGTCATAAATTTAGGCCCAGCACCCAGGCAGAGGAGAGAGGTCCCGTAACAGACAATCTGGCTTCATGTCAGCAGAGAATCAGTCTTCATATCATAGCAGAGAATCAGGCTTCACGTCACCCACCACTGTAAGAGTCCATTTTCATACATTTAGGCCCAGCACCCAGGCAGAGGAGAGAGGTCCCGTAACAGACAATCTGGCTTCATGTCAGCAGAGAATTAGTCTGCATGTCATAGCAGAGAATCAGGCTTCACGTCAGCCACCACTGCAACAGTCCATTGTCATAAATTTAGGCCCAGCACCCAGGCAGAGGAGAGAGGTCCCGTAACAGACAATCTGGCTTCATGTCAGCAGAGAATCAGTCTTCATGTCATAGCAGAGAATCAGTCTTCATGTCATAGCAGAGAATCAGTCTTCATGTCATAGCAGAGAATCAGGCTTCACGTCACCCACCACTGTAAGAGTCCATTGTCATAAATTTACGCCCAGCACCCAGGCAGAGGAGAGAGGTCCCGTAACAGACAATCTGGCTTCATGTCAGCAGAGAATTAGTCTGCATGTCATAGCAGAGAATGAGGCTTCACGTCAGCCACCGCTGCAACAGTCCATTGGCATATATTTAGGCCCAGCACACAGGCAGAGGAGAGAGGTCCCGTAACAGAGGATCTGGCTTCATGTCAGCAGAGAATCAGTCTGCATGTCATAGCAGAAAATCAGGTTTCACGTCACCCAGCACTGTAAGAGTCCATTTTCATAAATTTAGGCCCAGCACCCAGGCAGAGGAGAGAGGTCCCGTAACAGACAATCTGGCTTCATGTCAGCAGAGAATCAGTCTGCATGTCATAGCAGAAAATCAGGCTTCACGTCAGCCACCACTGCAACAGTCCATTGTCAGATATTTAGGCCCAGCACCCAGGCAGAGGAGAGAGGTCCCGTAACAGAGGATCTGGCTTCATGTCAGCAGAGAATCAGTCTGCATGTCATAGCAGAAGATCAGGCTTCACGTCACCCAGCACTGTAAGAGTCCATTTTCATAAATTTAGGCCCAGCACCCAGGCAGAGGAGAGAGGTCCCGTAACAGACAATCTGGCTTCATGTCAGCAGAGAATCAGTCTTCATGTCATAGCAGAGAATCAGTCTTCATGTCATAGCAGAGAATCAGGCTTCACGTCACCCACCACTGTAAGAGTCCATTTTCATAAATTTAGGCCCAGCACCCAGGCAGAGGAGAGAGGTCCCGTAACAGACAATCTGGCTTCATGTCAGCAGAGAATCAGTCTTCATATCATAGCAGAGAATCAGGCTTCACGTCACCCACCACTGTAAGAGTCCATTTTCATAAATTTAGGCCCAGCACCCAGGCAGAGGAGAGAGGTCCCGTAACAGACAATCTGGCTTCATGTCAGCAGAGAATTAGTCTGCATGTCATAGCAGAGAATGAGGCTTCACGTCAGCCACCACTGCAACTGTCCATTGGCATATATTTAGGCCCAGCACACAGGCAGAGGAGAGAGGTCCCGTAACAGAGGATCTGGCTTCATGTCAGCAGAGAATTAGTCTGCATGTCATAGCAGAGAATCAGGCTTCACATCACCCAACATTGGAACAGTCCATTGGCATATATTTAGGCCCCAGCACGCAGACAGAGGAGAGGTTCATTCAACTTTGGGTAGCCTCGCAATATAATGGTAAAATGAAAATAAAAATAGGATTGAATGAGGAAGTGCCCTGGAGTCCAATAATATATGGTTAAGGGGAGGTAGTTAATGTCTAATCTGGACAAGGGACGGACAGGTCCTGTGGGATCCATGCCTGGTTCATTTTTATGAACGTCAGCTTGTCCACATTGGCTGTAGACAGGCGGCTGCGTTTGTCTGTAATGACGCCCCCTGCCGTGCTGAATACACGTTCAGACAAAACGCTGGCCGCCGGGCAGGCCAGCACCTCCAAGGCATAAAAGGCTAGCTCTGGCCACGTGGACAATTTAGAGACCCAGAAGTTGAATGGGGCCGAACCATCAGTCAGTACGTGGAGGGGTGTGCACACGTACTGTTCCACCATGTTAGTGAAATGTTGCCTCCTGCTAACACGTTGCGTATCAGGTGGTAATGCAGTTAGCTGTGGCGTGTTGACAAAAGTTTTCCACATCTCTGCCATGCTAACCCTGCCCTCAGAGGAGCTGGCCGTGACACAGCTGCCTTGGCGACCTCTTGCTCCTCCTCTGCCTTGGCCTTGGGCTTCCACTTGTTCCCCTGTGACATTTGGGAATGCTCTCAGTAGCGCGTCTACCAACGTGCGCTTGTACTCGCGCATCTTCCTATCACGCTCCAGTGCAGGAAGTAAGGTGGGCACATTGTCTTTGTAGCATGGATCCAGCAGGGTGGCAACCCAGTAGTCCGCACAGGTTAAAATGTGGGCAACTCTGCTGTCGTTGCGCAGGCACTGCAGCATGTAGTCGCTCATGTGTGCCAGGCTGCCCAGGGGTAAGGACAAGCTGTCCTCTGTGGGAGGCGTATCGTCATCGTCCTGCCTTTCCCCCCAGCCACGCACCAGTGATGGACCCGAGCTGCGTTGGGTGCCACCCCGCTGTGACCATGCTTCATCCTCATCCTCCTAAATCTCCTCGTCCTCCTCGTCCTCCAGTAGTGGGCCCTGGCTGGCCACATTTGTACCTGGCCTCTGCTGTTGCCAAAAACCTCCCTCTGAGTCACTTCGAAGAGACTGGCCTGAAAGTGCTAAAAATGACCCCTCTTCCTCCTCCTCCTCCTCCTGGGCCACCTCCTCTTCCATCATCGCCCTAAGTGTTTTCTCAAGGAGACATAGAAGTGGTATTGTAACGCTGATAACGGCGTCATCGCCACTGGCCATGTTGGTGGAGTACTCGAAACAGCGCAACAGGGCACACAGGTCTCGCATGGAGGCCCAGTCATTGGTGGTGAAGTGGTGCTGTTCTGTAGTGCGACTGACCCGTGCGTGCTGCAGCTGAAACTCCACTATGGCCTGCTGCTGCTCGCACAGTCTGTCCAGCATGTGCAAGGTGGAGTTCCACCTGGTGGGCACGTCGCATATGAGGCGGTGAGCGGGAAGGCCGAAGTTACGCTGTAGCGCAGACAGGCGAGCAGCAGCAGGATGTGAACGCCGGAAGCGCGAACAGACGGCCCGTACTTTATGCAGCACCTCTGACATGTCGGAGTAGTTGTGAATGAACTTCTGCACCACCAAATTCAGCACATGCGCCAAGCAAGGGATGTGCGTCAAATTGGCTAGTCCCAGAGCTGCAACGAGATTTCGCCCATTATCACACACCACCAGGCCGGGCTTGAGGCTCACCGGCAGCAACCACTCGTCGGTCTGTTGTTCTATACCCCGCCACAACTCCTGTGCAGTGTGGGGCCTGTCCCCCAAACATATGAGTTTCAGAATGGCCTGCTGACGTTTACCCCGGGCTGTGCTGAAGTTGGTGTTGAAGGTGTGTGGCTGACTGGATGAGCAGGTGGAAGAAGAGGAGGAGGAAGCCGAGAAGGAGGAGGTGGCAACAGAAGGCAAAGAATGTTGCCCTGCGATCCTTGGCGGCGGAAGGACGTGCGCTAAACAGCTCTCCGCCTGGGGCCCAGCTGCCACTACATTTACCCAGTGTGCAGTTAGGGAGATATAGCGTCCCTGGCCGTGCTTACTGGTCCACGTATCTGTGGTTAGGTGGACCTTGCTACAGATGGCGTTGCGCAGTGCACACTTGATTTTATCGGATACTTGGTTGTGCAGGGAAGGCACGGCTCTCTTGGAGAAGTAGTGGCGGCTGGGAACAACATACTGTGGGACAGCAAGCGACATGAGCTGTTTGAAGCTGTCTGTGTCCACCAGCCTAAATGACAGCATTTCATAGGCCAGTAGTTTAGAAATGCTGGCATTCAGGGCCAGGGATCGAGGGTGGCTAGGTGGGAATTTACGCTTTCTCTCAAATGTTTGTGAGATGGAGAGCTGAACGCTGCCGTGTGACATGGTTGAGACGCTTGGTGACGGAGGTGGTGGTGGTGTTGGTGGTACATCCCCTGTTTGCTGGGCGGCAGGTGCCAACGTTCCTCCAGAGGCGGAGGAAGAGGCCGAGGCGGCAGCAGCAGAAGAGGCCGAGACGGCAGCAGCAGAAGAGGTAGCAGGGGGAGCCTGAGTGACTTCCTTGGTTTTAAGGTGTTTACTCCACTGCAGTTCATGCTTTGCATGCAGGTGCCTGGTCATGCAGGTTGTGCTCAGGTTCAGAACGTTAATGCCTCGCTTCAGGCTCTGATGGCACAGCGTGCAAACCACTCGGGTCTTGTCGTCAGCACATTGTTTGAAGAAGTGCCATGCCAGGGAACTCCATGAAGCTGCCTTTGGGGTGCTCGGTCCCAGATGGCGGCGGTCAGTAGCAGGAGGAGTCTCTTGGTGGCGGGTGTTCTGCTTTTGCCCACTGCTCCCTCTTTTGCTACGCTGTTGGCTCGGTCTCACCACTGCCTCTTCCTCCGAACTGTGAAAGTCAGTGGCACGACCTTCATTCCATGTGGGTTCTAGGACCTCATCGTCCCCTGCATCGTCTTCCACCCAGTCTTGATCCCTGACCTCCTGTTCAATCTGCACACTGCAGAAAGACGCAGCAGTTGGCACCTGTGTTTCGTCATCATCAGAGACATGCTGAGGTGGTATTCCCATGTCCTCATCATCAGGAAACATAAGTGGTTGTGCGTCAGTGCAGTCTATGTCTTCCACCGCTGGGGAAGGGCTAGGTGGATGCCCTTGGGAAACCCTGCCAGCAGAGTCTTCAAACAGCATAAGAGACTGCTGCATAACTTGAGGCTGAGACAGTTTCCCTGGTATGCATGGGGGTGATGTGACAGACTGATGGGGTTGGTTTTCAGGCGCCATCTGTGCGCTTTCTGCAGAAGACTGGGTGGGAGATAATGTGAACGTGCTGGATCCACTGTCGGCCACCCAATTGACTAATGCCTGTACCTGCTCAGGCCTTACCATCCTTAGAACGGCATTGGGCCCCACCATATATCGCTGTAAATTCTGGCGGCTACTGGGACCTGAGGTAGTTGGTACACTAGGACGTGTGGATGTGACAGAACGGCCACGTCCTCTCCCAGCACCAGAGGGTCCACTAACACCACCACGACCATGTCCACGTCCGCGTCCCTTACTAGATGTTTTCCTCATTGTTATGGTTCACCACAACAACAAAAATATTATTTGGCCCAATGTATTGTATTCAAATTCAGCTGAATATAAATTTGAGGCCTAGTATTTAGGCGCTGGGTGACCGGTATGGATTTAGTGACAGAATTAGACTTGGAAATGCACAGTAGCGTGTGTGTGAAGTTATTCTGAATGACCCTATGTGCACCTTGAATATTATATACCCTTTTAGGGATAGATTTCAAATAGCTCTGATATAGCAGAAACCACTAAATTATGAAATTGCTAAATTGGGAATTGTATTTCAACCCTGAACAAAAAATGTGATTTGACGGACACTAAATAACTTTCCCAGCCACAACAGTACAGCGGTAACGACAGATTTAGCGGGATATAAATTTGAGGCCTAGTATTTAGGCGCTGGGTGAACGGTATGGATTTACTGACAGAATTAGACTTGGAAATGCACAGTAGCGTGTGTGTGAAATTATTCTGAATGACCCTATGTGCACCTTGAATATTATATACCCTTTTAGGGATAGATTTCAAATAGCTCTGATATAGCAGAAACCACTAAATTATGAAATTGCTAAATTGGGAATTGTATTTCAACCCAGAACAAAAAATGTGCTTTGACGGACACTAAATAACTTTCCCAGCCACAACAGTACAGCGGTAACGACAGATTTAGCGGGATATAAATTTGAGGCCTAGTATTTAGGCGCTGGGTGACCGGTATGGATTTACTAACAGAATTAGACTTGGAAATGCACAGTAGCGTGTGTGTGAAGTTATTCTGAAGGACCCTATGTGCACCTTGAATATTATATACCCTTTTAGGGATAGATTTCAAATAGCTCGGATATAGCAGAAACCACTAAATTATGAAATTGCTAAATTTGGAATTGTATTTCAACCCAGAACAAAAAATGTGCTTTGATGGACACTAAATAACTTGCCCAGCCACAACAGGTACAGCGGTAACGACAGATTTAGCGGGATATAAATTTGAGGCCTAGTATTTAGGCGCTGGGTGACCAGTATGGATTTACTAACAGAATTAGACTTGGAAATGCACAGTAGCGTGTGTGTGAAGTTATTCTGAATGACCCTATGTGCACCTTGAATATTATATACCCTTTTAGGGATAGATTTCAAATAGCTCTGATATAGCAGAAACCACTAAATTATGAAATTGCTAAATTGGGAATTGTATTTCAACCCTGAACAAAAAATGTGCTTTGACGGACACTAAATAACTTGCCTAGCCACAACAGTACAGCGGTAACGTCAGATTTAGCGGGATATAAATTTGAGGCCTAGTATTTAGGCGCTGGGTGACCGGTATGGATTTAGTGACAGAATTAGACTGGGATATGGCCAAAAAATAACCACACTATTGCTGGTTAAATGCACTTGGTGTCACAGCTTGACCAACCACACTACTGAGGGTTAAATGCACTTGGTGACGGGCGCAGCTTGCCCCTGATGTAGTATATGGCCAAAAAATTAACAGACTATTGCTGGTTAAATGCACTTGGTGTGACAGCTTGACCAACCACACTACTGAGGGTTAAATGCACTTGGTGACGGGCGCAGCTTGCCCCTGATGTAGTATATGGCCAAAAAATTAACAGACTATTGCTGGTTAAATGCACTTGGTGTGACAGCTTGACCAACCACACTACTGAGGGTTAAATGCACTTGGTGACGGGCGCAGCTTGCCCCTGATGTAGTATATGGCCAAAAAATTAACAGACTATTGCTGGTTAAATGCACTTGGTGTGACAGCTTGACCAACCACACTACTGAGGGTTAAATGCACTTGGTGACGGGCGCAGCTTGCCCCTGATGTAGTATATGGCCAAAAAATTAACAGACTATTGCTGGTTAAATGCACTTGGTGTGACAGCTTCACCCTGATGTAGGCTTTAGCCAAAAAACAACCACACCATTGAGGGTTAAATGCACTTGGTGACAGGCGCAGCTTGCCCCTGATGTAGTATATGGCCAAAAAATAAACAGACTATTGCTGGTTTAATGCACTTGGTGTGACAGCTTCACCCTGATGTAGGCTTTATCCAAAAAAACAACCACACCATTGAGGGTTAAATGCACTTGGTCGCAGCTTGTGCTGGCGCACCACAAGACACAAAATGGCCGCCGATCACCCCAGAAAAAAGTGACTGACAAACGGTCTGGGCAGCCTAAAAACAGTGAGCAATTGAATTTCAGCAGCTCAATGATGCACAGCTGCAGATCGATCGATTAATCAAGTCCTTTGGAGGAGTTAATCTGCCTAATCTCGCCCTACTGTCGCAGCCGCAACCTCTCCCTACGCTAATCAGAGCAGAGTGACGGGCGGCGCTATGTGACTCCAGCTTAAATAGAGGCTGGGTCACATGGTGCTCTGGCCAATCACAGCCATGCCAATAGTAGGCATGGCTGTGACGGCCTCTTGGGGCAAGTAGTATGACGCTTGTTGATTGGCTGCTTTGCAGCCTTTCAAAAAGCACCAAGAAAGCGTCACAAAAGCGCCAAAAAAGCGACGAACACCGAACCCGGACCCGGACTTTTACGAAAATGTCCGGGTTCGGGTCCGTGTCATGGACACCCCAAAATTCGGTACGAACCCGAACTATACAGTGGTGAATTCACTAAAAGAGTTCAAGAGGGGCCTGGATGTATTTCTGGAGTGTAATAAAATTACAGGCTATAGCTAGTAGAGAGGGGTCATTGATCCAGGGAGTTATTCTGATTGATTGGAGTCAGGAAGGAATTTTTTCCCCCTAAAGTGAAGAAAATTGGTTTCTACCTCACAGGGTTTTTTTTTGTTTGTTTTTTTGCCTTCCTCTGGATCAACTTGCAGGATAACAGGCTGAACTAGAAGGACAGATGTCTTTTTTCAGCCTTATAAACTATGTTGTTATGACAAAACACATAGCGTCCATTTTTGTTGTCATGATGTTGCTTTTGAATTTTGTATTACTGCCTACTACAGTCATTTGAAAAACCTTAACTACATGCAGAAGACCTCCATTTGACCTATTATTTAAACCTCAGAGTTTTGATACATGGCAGGAAGACACTAGACAAACTGGGCTAACATGCTGTGGGGCAATGAGCCCAAACTCTTAATAGAGCTGGAAGAACACTGGGTTGCTCAGAGAGAAGAGTGGCTGTATGTTCAGAAACCTCAATCTGTACCAACCAATGCAGTGGGAGAGGCTGTAGCTCCTGCCATACCACTTAGGTCAGATAAAGTTACAGACTTTTTTGTACTCCCAGGGGGTCCAGGTCGTGAACTGGCATGACGGATGAAGTGTACCTTCTCCAATATCTGCATAGCCTGTACTTGGCGGATCAGGTGGAATACACCCCTGTGACGAACTAAGACATTTGTACGTGACTTTTTGTATTTCCTCTACTCATGCTAAAAGTTTCAAAGGGTTAATGGGTTGTAGTGTGTTGGCTGTGAGCTGTAGTTTACGATCTCGTATTCCTTCTGAGACTGGGAAGGGCAGTGGAGGATTATGGGATGGATGGACACCATATTGTCTTTGTTTGCAGAAATGAAGATGAGCCTCAAACACCTTTAGCCAAAGTAGATTGATTGGAGGGCAGGACACATAAGATAATATTCTATGTTAACCATATGATTGGGCAAAGGTAACATTGAGTGTGTTTGCCCAGACAAAGTTTTAAAAAACCCACCTAGTCATGTGGGGGAGAGAAACTGTGTGGAGCCAGGGGATAACATAAGGGCACAGCTCCCTGGATGAGATGACGCTAAGCTCCACTGGCATTAACTAATGAACCACATCTTAAGGAACGTGAGTTTAGTGTTTTTGTAATCCCTTTTTCTTTTACCTATCTTCGTATTGTTTGTCTGTTTGTAACTGTAACTTGTATGCACTGTTGTTAAATCATATTAAACCATTAAGTTTAATAGCTGATGTATTGTCCTGTTGATGAAACCCGGCTATATTTAGTATTGTAATCTACTATGCGTACAGAAGTGTATTGGCTTGGATGCAGCTGTTGGAGTGGAATAGTCTTATCTTGAGCAGGAGTCCCAGTAGAGTAGAATAGAGGTCTGTATCAGTTTTTTTTATAGCCCGGGGTATTCTAGGGACAGCCTTCTATATCAACTCACAGGGAAGCAAACATAAAGACATAGCCAAGGTGTGAGGGTGAAAGGTGGCGTTTGGTATAGTGTGCCTTGACAACCCCATTCAATGTCCTGAGGGGCCATTGCGGAAGGTATGACTCATCTACCCAGTGCTCTGCTGCCAACCAGAGCGCTGGAGTAACAGTCAAAAGACAACGTGGTGCCCTCACAGGTGCCACCAGAGCTATACTAATGAATCTGCCAGAGCTACAGCCTGTGGAACACCTGAGCCAACAGCCATCTCTGTTCTTGAACAAAAAATACCTGATGACACATCTTCGGCAGAGGGTTCCACCATCCCCTAAGCTGTGACCAGCTATAAGAAATCAGAAAGTTATGAGAGACTAGGGTAAGAGACTGGCTCTGTCTGTTTGTGTTGTTGGCCCCAAAGACTCTCCATATTACATTTTAAACCTTTTATATCCAAATTGTGCTGTTGCACCGCCCCTTCCTTTTCAGGTTAGACTCCAACACCTGAGATGTTTGCAACATTCAAGCTCTATATCCATAGAAAGACTCTGACATACTACAGCTCTTCGGGGGTCATTTATTAAGACCAGCATATTAGACGCGGGTCTTAATAAGCCTCTGCGCTGACTGTGAATCCTCCTAAGTTATGTAACGTCTCCGGCATCTATATAACCTCGGGCAGATCCACCACCGCTTCCAAATCAACACCAGCTACCTTGCTGGCGTAGATTTAGACCATTTTCTATGCTTGCAACAGTCATATAAACTAATGAATGAGATGGGCCTGCTGGACTGTCCCCTTTCCCCACCCACGCCACACCTACTTTTTAGACCTGGCGTGAGCGGGAAAAGTTGCAGATTGTGTCGCAAAGAACCTTTGCGCCACAATCTGTGCCAGAAATACGCTTAATATAGACATATTTCTGTTAGTAAATAACCACCTTTGTGCCAAGCTTTTGCAGTGTTAAAAGGATGTGTCCATAGATGAACTGAAATCTATGTGTGCTCTTTGAGAATGGTTTTTGCAACATTTCAGAATTGAACCCATTGACAGAGACTCTAACGTATCTAAGCTGCAATGTGAAAATTTTCCCAAAGTTTGACCATTATGTCAGGGAAGGGAATGGACTTTCACATAGCTAAACCAACTGAGCCTTTGTGTTTGCTATGTGAAAGGAATGGACTTTAACGTAATTAAGCCCTCACATAGCCCGTTAGTTATTACCTTTAATGTTATAGTGGTTAAGTAGTAAAATCTTTCAACCGCTATGTAGATACTACCTGTCTAGTTCCATCTTCTTTAACCAGAAATGCATATTCCTTAACCCTATTTTTGAAGCAGAAGTCAAGACATAGGAGCCAGCATAGTTCAGAATTACTACGCATTACTATGCATTAAGAAAACTGGGGATGGCTTATTTCAGAATAGGTTGGATGCAGTACAGCAGAACAGGGTACTTACAAAAAGCTTTATTGTTATTGTGTTAATTGGTCTAATGTAGTGTTCTGATTTACCGCATTGTACACTAGATAGTTTTGTACAGCTTAGACAGGATTCACAATCCCGACTCAGCCCTTTTATGAGGCTTTGGGGTGGCTTAGGTCCATTCCTAGTTTAGTGAGTGTGCATGCTAGACGAAGAAGAAAGAGCAGCTACACGTGCTCACTCTTCAGAAAGTTATGCGTCATATAGAATCGCCATCTCTGAAAGCTATTTCCAAAGTACTCCAGAAAGAGAGAAGAGAGGATTAGAGGTGCAGAGACTGCAAGGCCATGCACTAGTCCAGTTATGGCCAACCTACGGCTCTCCAGCTGTTATAAACCTACAACTCCCACCATGCCCTGCTGTAGGCTGCTAGCTGTAGGCAGTCTGGGCAGGGCATGCTGGGAGTTGTAGTTTTGCAACAGCTGGAGAGCCTCAGGTTGGCCATCCCTGCACTAGTCAGTCAATAAGGTGCTTGTTTAAGGCTGTCAGAGACTTTATGACTGTGAACACGCTTTGGGGTAGCGCCATCCTGGTTGCTGACATACGACACTTGTCCTGGTAGGTCTCTCCTTATTTCTACTTTGACATTAGGTTATATGGGTGGAAGTATGGTGGTGATTTCTGAATCTCTTTTGGAATACTGGTTATTATTCTGTTAACCTGCTGTTCCCCAAATATACATTATGTAATTATATGTGATCTACCTTTGTGATATTCATTTATTCATTATTTATTATATATTAACTCATGACAATATTGTGTGTAGCCTATGTCCCATCAGGGTTATGTTTTTCTCTGTCCACTTGGTTTTTAATGACTATGTCCCTGATATATATCATGTTTTGTAATTAATAAAGTATTTATAATATTTGATAATAGTACGCAGTCAGCCTTGTTTCTTCTGTAGGTTTTGCATTTATTTAGGTAGTTTGCAGGCAGAATTTATTTTCTGTAGAAGGTGGGGATGACTACAGAAATGAAGAGCCAAAGATGTCTGGGAAGCAAACTATGCATTTGTCAGGAGAGGTCATCATGACACACTTGTAGTAAATAGAAAAGATCAGCACTCGACTAGTATGCCGCACGGGATAAGAGCGAACTCCAAAACAGTATGAAAGAAATCCCAGCGGACCACGGCTTCTTCAATCAATATTCTTAATACTTATTCCATAGATAAGTACAGTATTATATGTACTTATCTATGGAATAAATATCAAGAATATTGATTGAAGAAGCCGTGGACACTGGGATTTCTTATCATGACACACTTAGGCGGATGGAGAAGAAAAGGAAAAATAATTATTACAATTAGAGAAAACATCACTTGTGAGTCACTTTATGTAACTGATGTGTATGCTGCATGTTTTAGAGTGGTGTAGCGGTGCAGCGTAATTATATTATTAGGACCTGGTATCTGCCTACAACAGCAAGATGGACTAAAGTCAGAGAGATGGCTGGAGTCAGGGAGAGGCGGGATGTGACCAGCAGGAGTCTACAGCCTGTGTGTATGTGTCTGTCCTTGTGTGTCTATGTGTCTGTTCCTGTGTATGTGTCTGTCCTTGTGTGTGTATGTGTCTGTCCTTGTGTGTGTATGTGTCTGTCCTTGTGTGTGTATGTGTCTGTCCTTGTGTGTGTATGTGTCTGTCCTTGTGTGTGTGTATGTGTCTGTCCTTGTGTGTGTGTATGTGTCTGTCCTTGTGTGTGTGTATGTGTCTGGCCCTGTGTATGTGTCTGGCCCTGTGTATGTGTCTGGCCCTGTGTATGTGTCTCTCCTTGTGTGTGTATGTGTCTGGCCCTGTGTGTGTATGTGTCTGGCCCTGTGTGTGTATGTGTCTGTTCCTGTGTATGTGTCTGTCCCTGTGTGAGTATGTGTCTGTTCCTGTGTGTGTGTCTCTCCCTGTGTGTATGTGTGTCTGTGTCTGTGTGTCTCTCCCTGTGTGTGTGCCCTTCTCTGTGTGTGTGTGTCACCATCACCATGCCCACAGTGTTCCTATGTCTTGACGCAGCTGCATCAGGACGTTCTGTGCGGGGGAAGAAGAAGATGGAAGAGGAGGCAGCGCCGTCAGCATGGAGTCCATGAGAGAGACACAGGGAGGCACACTAAGGACGTAGGTAACACTACCACATGATCTACACTAGTGTTATCTCTGGTTTTAAATAGGACTGCAGGTAACATTACCACATTATCAGCACTAGTGTTATCTGTGGTTTTACATAGGACTGCAGGTAACACTAACACATTATTAGCACTAGTGTCATCTGTGGTTTTACATAGTACTGCAGGTAGAACTACCACATTATCAGCAATATTGTCATCTGTGGTTTTACATAGGACTTCAGGTAGCACTACCACATTATCAGCACTAGTGTTATCTGTGGTTTTACATAGGACTGCAGGTAACACTAACATTATTAGCACTAGTGTCATCTGTGGATTTACATAGGACTGTAGTAACACTACTACATTTTCGGTACTCAGATAGCCATGACTGTGTTATCTGTGCTGTTACATAGGACTGCACGTGATATCTACTATATTATCTGTACTCAGAGAGTTATCACAGTGTAAGGGGGCCCACTGAGACTTTATCGCCCAAGGGCCCACATGAACCTGGAGCCGGCCCTGGTGATATACCTGGAACTGTGCTTTGATACTCCCATTTTGCACTTTTATCAAGAAAGACATTTATTTTCTACCACTGGCCTGGTGACTAGAGATGAGCGAATAATTAAAAAAGTTTGATTCGGCTGATTTGCCGAATAAAAAAAAATAATTGCTTCATGGTGAATTACTTTGTCACGAAGCACATTTTTTGTAAGTAGCGGGTGCAGTGACAGGGAGCTGCGATAGCGCCTCCTCCGTCATTGTACCCCTCAGATTCCACATTCATACATTTATCGTGGCATCTAAGTGTAAAAACAGTTCATAATAAAAAAAATGTAATCAAACTTACCGCCACCATCTTGCTTAAAGATCTGGAGCGAAATATCATGTGGCGCAAGATTACGTCATCACGCAAGCCGGCATAGTGACGTCATACCGTACGTCACCATGCACAAGATTTCGGCCGAGATCTTCAATCAACATGGAGGCTGGCAACCCGTCACGAGTAAATGGAGGTAAGTTTGAATTTTTTAGTTTTTTACACTACTTCAGGCTAAATCGATTCGGTTACACGAAGCACGAGGAAATTCGGCTGCAAGGCAAATCGAATTTATCCTGAAATTCGGATCGAATTCCACTTCGTGGGATTCGATTCGCTCATCTCTACTGGTGACTTCAGCACCATTCGCTGGCCACTGCATCTGCATCTCCTGCCTTGCATCCCTACAAACCGCCAAGGGCACCCTAACTACCATCAGTTAGAAGCCTCAACATCAGGGGCAAGGAAGAGAGGGTGCGTCCTTCTGTCACTGCCTGGTCCTAGGGAGCATTGGGGAGCATTGATGTAAAGATTGCCACTATGATTTGTATGAACGACTGTATCTATCTATCTATCTATCTATCTATCTCTATCTGTCCATCATCCAAGTGTCACGGTATTAGGCCTCTTTCACACATCTGTATCCATGATGATGTCTGTGACAAGAAGGTCAGTGCTTCATCTATGAAGATGTCCATGAGGGGTTTGTTCTTGGTCAATGTGTTTTTGCCCTCAATGTGATTTCCTTATTCCATGTGTGCTTCTAGGTTGTGATTTTCAGAACATCTACTTCCAATAGTAAGTGAAAACCACTGACAGAGCATAGATGCCATCTGTGTTCTGTCAGGTTTTACAGACCCATGGACTTCTATGGGCATATTTGGTCCACATCACGGAGCAAAGTAGTGCATGTCTCCTTTGTTCTTCACCTGACCCACAGCCAGTGTTAAAACAAGTATGTGGATAAACACATTAAAATCAAAGGATATGTAGGCCATCCATGGAGAACACAGACATAATCCATCTACGATTTACTGCCGTGTGAAAGAGGCTTAGTTTTACATTATATTTTGGACGATGCAAGCGGAAGAAAGTTCCAGATATTGTGTGGGCTGAGGTGACCAGAAGCAAAATATCTTATATTGTCCCAGCATCTCCATGGACCCATGACAATCATCATCGAAGATGCTGTACACAGAAAGGAGATTCTCTCTTTTCTTTCATCGACCTATTACTATCTTAGAAAATGTAGAGCTCTGTCAAACGACAGCCTAAGGCTATGTGATAGCAATGCTCAGCGTAGATGTGGAAACCTGTTAAACAAGAAATTATTCAAGCAGTTTTCTTTACTAAGAGGGCTTCCTCCAAATAAGTGTGTTCTTTTACGGTTCTTCAAGTGAAAATAGCACATATAAAACTATACACTGATCACAAAGAATTCGTTATGGCTTGTCTTCATTTAATCCAATATTTTAGACTGAGTAGACCCATAAGAATGCCCATTCTTGATGCCTGTGTCACTTCTTCGAGCACGTGTGAATGTATCTTTGTGGGTCTTGGATTGGTGCCAAGTGCCAATTCTTTTAATATTTAATATGTAAAGGGATATCTGCCAAGAAAATGAAGAGAAACCTCTTTGCATATTTCCCATGGAGCATTACTAGGTAAGTCTCCATACACACGGTGCTAAAGCCACAACCCTACTCTAGGTAGAAAGGTGTCAGTAAATAATACCAGGTTCGATTTGGTGTTGTTCTAAGACTAAGGTAGGTTTGTCAACATGGCATGTTCCTTCTGATGGATCTGTCACATGCTGCACTTTTGAAAAGACTATTACCCTGTTCATATTGTACTCCATTATTAAGGTGAAGACAAACATAATTGACCAGAGCACAGGAAGACATATTTGGAAATAAAACAATGAGGGCAGAAGAACCTGATACCTGTATTGTAAAACATGATAATATAAATGTTATGATTTGTGGATGCTTTGTATCAGGGCTTGAGCAGCTCACCACCACAGACTCCACTATGAATTATTTAAAGCTCAACCAGAAATGAACTCTAAATAGAATTATAAGCGGCACACTCAACGTCTCTCCTTTAACTTTAACCCGGAATTGCAGATCCCACACGGTTCTCCTCTAATACCACGATCTCAGCGGTGCACAAGCCCAAACAACAATTAGTCCAGGACAGTATTCTTCTTTGTAGAAAGAAAGCAGGCGGCACTCACCATCGTGAATATATAAGATATTCCTTTATTGCCACATCAAGAAAAACATACGTGGCACCGGAGCTAGGAGTCACTTCCCTGCACACTGGATGCAGCAATGGAAAGTGTGCAGGGAAGTGACTCCTAAAGGAATATCTTATATCTTCACGATGGTGAGTGCCTCCCGCTTTCTTTCTACAAAGAAGAATATCAACCAGAAATGAGCCTTGTAGGCATTGTAATTTAGTGGGCCTTTAGGTGTTGCTGTTCATAACACTAATGGAGACATGACATGGAAGATGGTGCGGTCAACAATTCTGTACTGAAGGATCATTCAAGAGGGTAACAATTCTCATATTGAGAGACACACTCTTAAACATTACGGGTACAACAATGGCATACAGTGGCGGTGGGGGTTAGTACAACCAGTTAAATTCTCGGGGGACTCAGTGGCTGTCACTTGTTCGCTCTTTCTCTAATAGCTTCTTACAAGCAGCTTTCACTCTCTTGAGTTGCTAGAGCTGATATCTACTGAATGCTATGACTTCAACTGATCCTGCATCACGCAGGCTGCAGTTTACGTCCCATGTTCATCTCAATAAGCACTCCCTAGACCCCTCCCAGGTAGCCATGCAGCCATGAACAGACTTGCCCAGTGCCCACAGCGGCGAACCTTTACCAGTCCTGTACCAATATGGTGCCATGGGACTTCACCTTTAAAATAAATACTAGCTAAACCATAAAAAAAACTCCACCACTGTTGCACCTGCAACAAACTGACGTATGCATAAACCATTGTGGGGTTTCGCTCTGGTAGATAGGGTAAATGGACAGAGGCAAAAGACAAGTTCTTAACGCATAACTTCAGTGTTTATTCACACTAGAAGCAAATGCACAAAAGAATGCGTTACTTTGCAGTCTTGGTGTTTACTTCACACACAATGGAAAGTACATCTTGGTGTTACTTCACATAATTTGGAAAGTTCATATAAGACAAGTCACCTTGATTTCAGTTCTGCCTCCAGCAGTCCACAGCAGTCTTTTAGGGGGCGTTTCCTTGGCCCATTGGTCTGAGCCCTCCAACCTGGCACCAAGCCTCAGATCCCAACACAGAGATCCTGCTGCTGAGCCCAGCTGCCTATTTAAGGACAGCCAGGTGCTGCCAAAAACCCGGACTGGCAATTCAAATCCAGTCCAGTATTTGACCCCACAGGGCTGCAAATCAGCCCCAGCAGCACACGCTGGGAGGAAAATACCTCTTTTCCCAGACCATTCCCCTCACTGTGTCACACCATAGACAAAAATAAAACCAGAAATGGAGTGGCTAATAACATGACAATGCCCCTAAACTTACCAGTGACACCAAAGAATGGCTCGAAAAAAATGGAACTTTGAAAGCCTGAATCTTAATTCCATTTAAATGTTTCAAGGGATGAGTGATATATAGGGGCTATACATCCAAGTAATCCCACAGACATTGTACAGCTGAATAAAATTCTTCATGAAGTTGGAGGAAAAATGTTTCCCATCAATTTCAGAGAGGGGTAGACGGTTATAAGAAAAGGTGTACTTACCATTTCCACAGAAGGAAATTGCATATCTGTCATTTTTTGTTTAACTGTTAATATTAATTTCTTGCAATTTTTTTTTAGTTCAATGACCACATTTATCTTTATATACTGCGTGATGACCTATTATGGGAGTAGTGGCTCAATTATGGGGGTACAGAACATCTGCAAAAGGAACATGTAAAGTGGCCCTCTGGTTGAGAAAAAAATCTAATTAAGCAGAGAACAAACAGAACACTTACTTGCCTTCCTTTTCATCTTTTCAGCCTCAGATCTGCCGATTTCCAGGCACCATTTCTGCCATCCGCTTCTCAGACTACCTGATGTGTAATGTGCCTTTAGTAGTCCAGGACACTTCCTGCAGGCCTCAGATTGGCCAACATGTAAGCAGCGCTGGCCAATTAAAGAGCAGGGCTGGACATGCAGGAAGTGTCTTGGACTACCAAATGCACAGCATCAAGTAGTCTGGGAAGCGATGAGGAGTCCGGGAATAGACAGATCTGCATCTGGAATTATGAAAAAGAGGTCACTAAGTAAGTAGTTTGTTCTTGACCTGGGGGTCTCTTTCAAATTTTCTGTGGCTGTATTTAAGCAGAATCATTAGTACAAGTATTACTGCAGGATTCAGTCAGTGGGTGGTTGATATTATCATCTACTCTGCATATTTCTATAACCTGACATTATATCGCTATTTCATTATATCGTGCTACTAACTAGATAAATGTGGACGGGTCAAGGAATAAATTGACATTTGCTGCCCTCCAATATCACCCACTACACATGAATATTAGCAAGATTCACCCATTCCCTTGTGCAGTCAGGGATTTGATGTAATACCGTATAATACTGAGCTAAACTAAGCAATCTAATCTGCAGAATATGTGCCAGGACATTAGAAGAATGTATAAATCAGAAAAAACAGATACACCTAGACAAGATATTATCCAAACATAAAAAATCACTGAGGAATTTAAATTGTATCCTGACTCTTTGTAAGAGGATTAGAACGGGGTAAATGTGAATATTATGTGCAGTATATCTATAGTTTGCATAAAATAAATATGCTGCAGTACATGAATAAGGCTGTGTGCTGTCCACAGATGGCCCATAAGACCAGAGATTGCCACAGCATTGCCTTCCTCAAATGGCCCTGAGCTCAGGAGGAGCTAGGCTTTCCTTCATTCTGGTCTAAAATTTGGTTTGTTGTCCTAGACCTGTGATGGCTAACCTCCGGCACTCCAGCTGTGGTAAAACTACGACTCCCAAGATGTACACTTGCTTGGCTGTTCTCAAAACGCCGTAGAAATTAGTGAAGCATGCTGGAAGTCGTAGTGTCACCACAGCTGGAGTGCCGGAAGTTTGCCATCACTGTCCTAGACCTTTATCTAAATAACCAGTTCAGGTGGTGTTGAGGGTTGCCGTAACATCTGGGCGTGTAATAATATTCTCCAAGCCAACAATGATTATATGTTTATGAGCCAGAACTGAAGGCCCAGCTTAATACTAACAGGCAAAACTAAGTATACCAAAGCATCATATTAAACGCTCACTCTGTGTCATCTCTCAGTGAGACTAAAAATGATTACCAGATTTTTTGGACTATAAGACGCAGTGTGTCTTATAGTTCAAATGTTAATGACCGCTTCCATTTTAGAAGCGATCGTCAGCATGCCGAAGGCACAGGAGGATGAGGGCAGCGCTGCGCTGGCTGTACTCACCCTCCCTGGTCTTCTACCAGGTCCCACTGTGCACAGTGTCCTGACCATGCACAGCATCATAAAATAGTGCACAAAAGCAAGCACATAAGCTATGCTGTGCGATGTCAGGTCACAGTGCAGCGTGGACCAGAAGAAGAGGTGCAGAGAGCAGTGAGTCCAGGATCTGCAGCGCTGTCAGGAGCAAGCGATTTAAGTTTATTTATTTATTTTTTATTGTCTAATCTGAGGTCTGATGGGGCCCTGATGGGGAGCTGATCTGAGGCTGACAGAGGCTGGGGGGGGGGTTCGATCTGAGGATGGTGGGGTCTGATCTGAGGTTGATTTGGGGTCTGATCTGAGTATGAAGGGGGCTGTTGGAGGTTTGATGGAGGGCTGATCTGAGGCTAATAGAGGCTGGGGTGTTTGATGGGGGTCTGATCTGAAGCTGATGGAGACTGAGGGGTCTGACCTGAGGCTGATGGAGGCTGGGGAGTCTGATGGGAGGCTGATCTAAGGCTGTTGAAGGTTGGGGGGTCTAGTGAGGGTCTGATCTGAGGCTGATGGAGCTTGGAGGTCTGATTTTGGGGTCTGATCTGAGGTCTAACGAAGAATGAGGGTCTAATTTGGGGGTCTGATAAAGATTGGGGGTCTGATCTGAGGTCTGATAAAGAATAGGGGTCTGATTTGGGGGTCTGCTATGAGGTCTGATGGAAAATATTTTTTTCTTATTTTCCTCCTCCAAATACTCGCACCGAGTATTTGGAGGAGGAAAATAAGAAAAAAATATTTTCCATCAGACCTCATAGCAGACCCCCAAATCAGACCCCTATTCTTTATCAGACCTCAGATCAGACCCCCAACGCGAATATGCGGCTCAAATGTGACAATACCAGATATGTATGTATTCTTTTTACACTTTTGCTAATTAAAGCCACCTTTTATAGAAACAATATAATTTTTCTTGATTTTTTTAAAATACATTTTATTTACTGTATTTTTTGTACTATAAGATGCACCATCTTATAGTACAAAAAATACAGTAAATAAAATGTATTTTAAAAAAATCAAGAAAAATTATATTGTTTCTATAAAAGGTGGCTTTAATTAGCAAAAGTGTAAAAAGAATACATACATATCTGGTATTGTCACATTTGAGCCGCATATTCGCGTTAACATGACTTTTAAACTGCAGGAGGAACAGTATAAAAAATTATAATTTAATATTGATTTAATAATTTATATGTAACCAAAATGTTCTTATTAACTTCCCGTAGACTGTAATAATCTATGACATTTCTCTGACTGGCATTCATTTCAGCTGCCCTAAAGCACACATACCCCACACATACAGGTGTTACAAGAAGAGATGTGAATCTCCAATATGCATAGTTGTCAACAGTCCACAATATGAAGGGACTGTCCCTAGTTTTCGGTCTGTCATGGGCCAAAAAATTAGTGGTGCTTAAGCAAACCTCAACCATTGTGGGGTTGTTCTGGGGTGTTCCTATAGGTGGAGCATACATGCCCCGAAGTTACCAATTACAAAATTTAAAGGTTTTTAAAATGCTGAAAAAGAATAAATACATTATTTCTCTTGTGCCGACCCTGTCAGTAGACAACTACAATTAGATACATGAGACATTCCCATTAAAGTGTTATTCCACCTATTTGTATTTGTATATTATCAGATTTGCAGGCTGCTTAACTAATATTAGCCTTCTTGGCTTTGACACTGGGCCAGTTCTCATGGGAAGAAGATATTGACACATTCACTCACCCTCCAATGCCTCCTGCTCTTTTACTGTGGGTCACTTACTATGATAAAAAATTGAGGATCACAATGAAATTCTATTTTTCCTAATGACTTTCATTTTTTTCTCGCAGTAGAACACAATGCACTTTGAGTAATCTCTATGTTTGTACTCCAGTAGCCGAGGTCTAAACCGCAGGTGTTATCTCATTACTTGCAATTATCACAAAATCTTTTGGGACATCACAAATATCATCTGCAACCAAAGAAAAGATCTACACAAACATCTGAGCGTATGAATAGTTTGCACATCTGATTCTGTGAAATTGGGAACAGCTGCCCAATGTGTGCTCTGATATTGCACCACAGGTGCTAGCTACGGCTAGGCTAATCACTGAGATTATAGGCAGTGTCGGACTGGTATTCCTGGGCCCATTAGAGGAAATTATTCTCATATCAACAATAAAGACTAATAAGTGCAGTGACCTATCATGGCTAAAGGATAATGCTACAACAATTTGGTTCACCACTTTAAAGGGGTTTTATACTGATGACTAGAGACAAGTGAATCGAATCCATCTTCATTTCAGGATAAATTAGATTTTAAGCGAAGCCGAATTTCCTTGTGCTTCATGGTAGCAAATCGATTTAACCTGAAATAGTGTAAAAAAAATTAAAAAATTCATACTTACCTCCTCCATTTGCTCGCAATGGCCTGGCCGCCGCCATCTTGACTGAAGATCGCTGCCGAAATCCTGTGCGTGGTGAGGTATGATGTCACCACGCTGGCTGGCGTGACAACGGGCCGCACAAGATTTTGCACAAGATTTTCAAACAAGATGGTGGTCACCAACCCGTCGCGAGCAACTGGAGGCGGTAAGTATGATTAAAAAAAACTTCTGTTACTTTTAAACTGTATTATTACTCTCAGATGCCGCCATCATGTATGAACGCGGCATCTAAAGGGTACAATTATGGGGAGCTCCCTGTCATTGCACCCACAACTTGCAAAAAAATGCGCTTTGTGACGAAGTAATATTGTATATACCTGCTTCCACAAAATACTGACTAAGGGAATTGATATACCTGCTTCAACCAAATATTGATTGAGGCCTGCGATACACCTGCTTCCACAAAATACTGATTAAGGGGTGCGATATACCTGCTTCCACCAAATATTGATTAAGGCGTTTCATATACCTGCTTTCACAAAATACTGATTGAGGGGTGCGATATACCTGCTTCCACAAAATATTGATTAAGGGGTTCTATATACCTGTTTCCACAAAATACTGATTGAGGGGTGCGATATAACTGCTTTCACAAAATACTGAATATGAGGTTTGATATACCTGCTTCCACAAAATACAGATTGAGGGTTGCGATATACCTGCTTCCACCAAATATTGATACACCTGCTTCCACAAAATACTAATTGAGGGGATTGATATACCTGCCTTCACCAAATATTGATTGAGGCCTCCGATACACCTGCTTTCACAAAATACTGATTAAGGGGTTTGATATACCAGCTTCCATCAAATACTGATTGAGGCCTGTAATACACCTTCTTCCACATAATACTGATTCAGGGGATTAATATACCTGCTTCCACCAAATATTGATTGAGGCCTGCGATACACCTGCTTCCACAAAATACTGATTAAGGGGATTGATATACCTGCTTCCACTAAATTTTGATAGAGGCCTTGTCACGGCTGAGGATGGGGAAAACCCTCAGCCGTGCAATGCCAGAAGATGTTAACCGCTGCTCGGCCAAGACGAGAGAATTAGGGAGCAGGTCACCTCCTAGAACATCCCTAATCCGTCCCTAACTCCTAGCTGCATGGGCCGACCTTGAAGGTAGGAGGGCCCATGCTCAGGAACCTCGGATCCCTACTCACCCTCCGACCGGTCCCCGAACTAGGAGTGAGGGTAAGACGACCTGTTCCTTCTGGACGCGGAGGAACAGGAGTCTCACTGGCCAAGCTGCAAGGAATGGGGAACAAATACAGGCCTATGGATATGGCAGGTGCTGCACTAGTTCCAGCCACCTGCCACAGCCTTGCTGACTGGATCCGTGTGCAGGCAAGCTGAAGTCCACAATAATACAAATAGAACTCAGCGCACACACATCCACACACAGGAACCCAGATCCATAGCTGCACTGAATAATAAAGGAAAACATAAACTGAACATCACACAAAGTTAAACTTGTGGCCCCCACTGGCAGGTGAAATAAGACAGGAGGCTACTCCAGCTAGCCATGGCTGAAGTACCCCCTCAGCTACTGATCACCAAAGAGGCTTTATAGCCCAAAGTGGCCACACCCACATAGACACACAAGGAGAGGGAATTAACCCTTCCAACACTAACAGGGAGTGAAACCACTTAAAAGGGAAGTGTCCAAAAGCACATCACACTGTAGCTGTTACCGCAGGCAACGACATGGGTGGCAACCATATCCTGGGAGTCAGCCAGAAGGCCGAGACACTGCCACCCCATGTACATCAAACCAAACGTTGCCACGGACAGCCACAGTGAAGGGAAATTTCACAGTGCACACCTAACATAAGACCTCGTGCACACCAGACATACAAAGTGCATACATACACACACAAACCAAGTGCAACCGCATGCACAACATAGCAAGCTGCAAGGATACAGCTCAGGCTGCTATGCTGCCACATAAATACTGTTGCCAGCGGCAACCACAGGTGAGGCAAATACCACAGCCTTCACCTGTTATTGACAACAGACCAAACCGCTGACAACCGCATGCGGTTCAGGAGTCACGACCATGACCATGGCCGTGACAGGCCTGCGATACACCTGCTTCCACAAAATACTAATTAAGGGGTTTGATATACCAGCTTCCACCAAATACTGATTGAGGCCTGCGATATACCTGCTTCCACAAATACTGCTCTTCTCTAGGGACTGGTACAGGGTCGATTTGAAAATGTCAGGCAGAGGAAGAGGCAGGCCGTTCCACAGGGGTGGTAGGGGTCGGGCAGGTGCACCAGGCCGGAGCCTAAGTGGGAATTTGGAGAAGGTGCGTGCGATTACGTCAAAGGACGCACCAGAGTTAGTTGAGTGGCTCACTCAGCCTTCCGCTTTTGCACCCGCCTCCTCCTCTGTATCTGCACCCTCCTCACTCTCTTCTGTGTGCACCCCCAAAGATACCACCACCACCACCATAACCCTTCCACTCGAGTCAGAGGAATTATTTTCCCATCCATTCCGAGACCTTACCGATGCGCAGCCATTCTTGGCATCAGATGAGGAAGAGGAGGTAGCAACGTCCGCCACCCAGCGGTCTGACGACAGTACCCAGATCAGTCCAAGGAGGGTGGTCCCCGCTATTGCTGCCTACTCCGAGATCTCTAATGTCAGTGGTGGTGAAGGTTACGATGATGACGTGTCGATGGACGTCATGTGGGTGCCCACAAGAGAGGAAGAGGAGGGGAGGGGAGTTCAGAGGGAGAGATGGAGCAGCAGATAGGGAGGAGAAGAAGGAGAAGCAGGCAGAACTCGCAGTGCACAGAAGCAGACTGCAAATGTATCTGAAGCGAGCCATCCACCATGTCGCATCTTGCGCTCCCAGGATGCCGGCACATGGTCCGTAGTGTGGGCTTTTTTTAACGTGTAAGCTGCTGACAATAGTCTTGCCATCTGCAGCCTGTGCTGTCAACGTATAAGTCGCGGTAAACCCAACACTCAACCAGGGACGACCACCTTAAGAAGGCATCTGGCCTCTCATCACCGAGCCCAGTGGGAGCAACACTGTCAAAACCCACAAAGCCAGTAAGCCACACTCGTGGCGCTCCACGTCCTGTCTCTTCTCCTTCTCCTCTCTCCTCCCATTTGCCCTACACTCCACCATCCACTGTGCCATTGTCGCGTTCATCTGGGAGAAGGCAGGCTTCCATGACCCAAATGTTCGAGCGTAAAAGGTTGATGACGCAGGATAACCCTCTTGCCCAACGGCTGACTGCTGGCTTTTCGGAACTGCTAGCCCGCCAACTAGTGCCATATAAACTGGTAGACTCAGAGGCCTTTAGAAAACGTGTGGTCATTGGCACACTGCAATGGAAAGTCCCCGGAAGAAAATATTTCTCCCAGAAGGGCACCCCAGAGCTATATGGCCACGTTCAGCGGCAAGTGAATATATCTTTGGCATACAGTGTCGGTGCCAAGATACATCTGACCACAGACATGTGGTCTAGCAAACACGGGCAGGGAAGGTATATAACTTTTACTGCCCACTGGGGGAACCTTCTGACGGCCTTCAAGCATGTAACCCAGTGGCACCCGTGTGGATTTGGTGTTACCGCCATGGATTGCACGCAGGCCTGCCTCTTCTTCCCCTCCTCTGTCTCCTCCTCGGCTGACTCCTCCTTTTCCACTGCTACCGCCTCTTCCGATGCACCCCCCCCAATTCCCCCAGAACCTATTCGACGTGCCAGGTGAGACGTTGCCATGCTGTTCTGCGGCTGTTGTGCCTGGAAGCCAAGAGCCACACCGGTCCTGCACTGCTTTCAGCTCTGCGGTCACAGGCCGATCAGTGGCTTCCCCCGCTCAATTTGACAGTTGGTAAAGTGGTGTGCGACAACAGTGCCAATCTGCTGAGCATGTCCTGAACTTAGTCGTGCATCGATTCGTTGCCAAATACCCCAGGGTCCAGGACTTCTTGTGGCAGGCCAGGAAAATCTCTGGCTATTTTAGAAGATCTTACTCGGCCATGGCTCGCCTTGCTGACGTTCAGTGGCGACACCACCTGCCCGTCAGGCGTCTGATTTGTGACAGCCCGACGTGCTGGAACTCCACCTTGTATATGCTTGATAGGCTGCTCCAGCAGCAATGTGCCGTTAACGACTACCTGTTCGAACTCTGCAGCAGGACAGGTTCTGGGGAGCTTTGTTTCTTTTCACCGCGCCAGTGGCTGCTCATGCGCGACGCATGCAGACTTCTGCAGCCATTTGATGAGATCACCAAACTGGTCAGTCACAGCCAGAGCACCATCAGTGACATCTTATCTTACACCTCCTTTCTGGGGCGTGCATTGAGTTGTGTCATTGATCAAGCTATCAAGAAGCAGGAGCTGGAAGATGAGGAAGTCGCAATGCTGAATGAATTCCCAAGGGGGGCTACTCCATCTAAGACAAGTCAGCAGGAGTCTGAATAGGTGTCAGAAGAGGATGGTGGCTGGGGGGAGGAGGAGGAGCAAGAAGAGCAGACTTTCAGGGGGACTTTAAACTTTTCGGGGATCCCTGGTGTTGTCCGTGGCTGGAGGGAGGAGACCGAGGATGACATTCTCCTGGGCAATTTAGTGCAAATGGGGGCCTTCATGCTCAAGTGTTTGAAGAGAGACCCCCGTATAAAAAGCATAAAGGGCAAGGACCAGTACTGGGTGGCAACATACTTAGACACCCGGTACAAACACAAAATGGCGGACATGTTACCAGCATCACATCACAGAGGGCTGTCAGAATGCATCATGTCCAGTACTTGCTGCGAGAGATGCTGCATTCTGCTGTTGCGGGCGCTGGCAGAGTAATTTCCACCCACAGCGAAACAGGTGTGGGTACCAATCCTACTGCGCCTGCAAGAAGAGGGCGGTTTGAAGACGTGTTGCTCACTTTGGATATGAGATCATTCTTGCAGCCAACCCATCGACAGCCTCCCTCCGGATCCAGCCTCAGGGAACGCCTAGACCGACAGGTGCCCGACTACATCGGGTTAACGGACAATGTGGACGATCTGAGAAGCGAGGAACCCCTGGACTACTGGGTGTGCAGGCTTGATCTGTGGCCAGAGCTGGCACAATTTGCCATGGAACTCTTGAATTCCCCTCTTCGAGTGTCCTGTTCAAAAGGACGTTCAGCACAGCAGGGAGGATTGTGACTGATAAGTGCACTCGCTTAGCTCAGGCAGTGTGGACTACCTCACATTTCTAAAAATGAATGAGGCATGGATCTCTGAGGATTTCAACACCTCTGACAACCACGTGTAATTGAATTTCCTCATGCCAGCCCACACATATCAAACCCAGAACAAAGAACGGTCCTTGACTTATGTAAAAGGTTTTTTAGATTCGCCTGCCATTAAAGTCAATGGGGTCCGCCACGAACGCACGGTTCGCGAATATTTGATCTCGAACACGCGTTCACGAACAGTCCCTCCCGATGATCGCCCATCACTACTGCTGACCCCTAATACAGCACATTTTGCAGGACTACTGCCTCATGAACTACTTGAAACAGTGCTGCTGATTATATTGTACTGCAACTGACATCATCCTTAGTATAGAGACTACTTTATTTGTGTTAACCAAGCGGGCGTGATCACTGCTTTCACAATCCACCATCCTTGCCCCGGTCCTCCTGCCTTGTACGCTGCCAAACATACACCATCAAGGGCACCCTAGCCATCACCACACAGGAGCCCCAAGCCGGAGTTGTGCCCTGAGGAGAAGAAGGGTTGCACCCCTCCACTGAAGCCAAGGTCTATGGGAGAGCTGGAGTCAGGATTAGCCATTGTGAGGACTACAACTACCTTAATTTTGCTTAGTCACCACTTCTATCTTCTCCAGCCGTTTGTGCACCACTATGGTATCAGACCCTGGACCCTCTGAAGGATCCTCAGGAATTCTGCTGGACCAGTCCAACCCTGATTATAGGTACAGTATAAACACTGTAATATGAAGAATATATACTGGGTAAAAAATAAGCAAGAATATAGGGTAAAATGGACAAGCATAAGGATCTGAAAAACTATGACAAGGGCAAAATTGTGTGGATGTGACAAGTACCACCTACTTAAACATTATACAGACCAAGTATATCCCTTTATGGCAGCGGTGTAACTAATGGCAGTGACTTCTTTCAGCAGGATAATGTGCCCTTGCCACACTGACAAAATTATTCAGTAATGGTTTGAGAAGCAAGCTAGAGATCAAGGTTATGACTTAGCTTCCAGATTTTCCACATATCAATCTTTTTGAACATCTGAGAGATGTGCTGGAGATGTCTGATCCATAGAGGCTGCACCTCACAACTTATAGGACTTAGGCCCCTTGCACACGAATGTGTGCGCCCCGTGGCCGTGCTGCGGCCCGCAAATTGCATGAACACCGACCGTGGGGCAGCCGCAGCAGATCGCGGACCCATTCATTTTAATGGGTCCACGATCTGGACGTTCTGCAAAAACATAGGACATGTTCTATCTTTTTGCGGAACCAAAGTACGGGACGAAACCCCATGGAAGCACTCCGTAGGATTCCGTTCCGTGCTTCCGTTCCGCACCATTCCGCATCTCCGGATTTGCGGACCCATTGAAGGGAATGGGTCCGCATCCGTGAAGCGGAATGCACATGGAACGGTGCCCGTATATTGCGGATCCGCAAATGCGGTCCGCAATACGGCCACGAAGCGCACACATTCTTGTGCAATAATCCTTATAGTATCTGTTGATAAGCTATTGAGCCAGATACCATAGGACTCCTCCAGAGGTTTTTTGCAGTCCATGCCTTTAAGGATCAGAATAGTTTTGACATTCAAAGGGGGACCTACACAATATTATTAATTTTAATGTTATGGTTGATTGTGTACAAATACTACCCCCAGGTATAATATCTCTCTAATAGGATCCCAAAGCTAAGGTTAGGTAAGGTGATACTGTGCACAGGAGAAATAAAGCAGTTTTGTTAAATTCACAGTCAATGGAAAGAATAAGTAAATGAGGAATCGTATATTGAACGTATAGATTTTCTCCAAGAAGAGACAATTCACAGAAGAAATGAATATCATGTATAATTGGAGGTATGACAATGTTTCATCACATCTTAAACAGGTCGTTCTCATAGTAAATCCAATGCACTTCATAGATATATGATGTTCTTGGTGTTGTCATTGTTTAGATGGAATGGAGGATTGTATTGATTGTTCTCTCCGTGGATGGTGGACACATGAGGTATTTCTGATCCTGATGGAAAAATAGGAAACGTTAGACATTGCAACAAAAAAAAACTGCACCTCTAATAATGACATAAAGAAACCATTGATTAGTAAGTGTGTCATATACAGCAAATACTCGGCACAGAAAAGGAGTCAATCTGCAGTACCCTTGTAATTTTTGGTTTGTTATGTAATGTTTGTAATGCTAATGTAATGTACTGCAGACTCAGTTGTTCCAGCATGAGCCAGGCAGGGCCAGGATTAACTGGCTGGCCCAGCCCAAGTAGGCTGGCCCCACACCCTAGTTCCAGTTTTCTAGTCAGTCTAGCTGTGGAGAGGGAGAAGGTAGGGAGCAGTCTCTATGTGCTCCTTTTGTCCAGATTCCAGCACCAAGCTCTAGAGCCCCGTCACCTCTACAAACTCCAGGAGATAAAAGCAAGCAAAAAGTAAACAAGGAGGATTTTCAGGGCTATGGTGAGAGATAGAGAGAATGAGAGAGATAGCAGGGTAACCCAGTTTAAAGCATTCCAGACCCTGCTGCCGCAAAGGGGAAGCAAGTTAAAACACTCTATGCACTCCAGACTAGCGGACACTACAGCCACTGTTGCCAGATTGTAGTTGCAAGCCAGAGATCCCAATAACATGGGTACCATTGCTGCAATAAACTGCCTAGCTCATTCTTGGACATTTGGTACATACTATTGTGCACACAGTAAGGAGAGACTTTTGTTAAGTTTAATCTGGCCTGGCCTCTGGCTCTCTTAACACCACATGCTGGCCATTGCATTCCCACCACATGCCCTCCCTGGCACCCACTTGGACATTAACACCATGGGGACCCCCAAACCATCATCAGGCAGGAAGCTCACAGCTATACGGGGTGTCTCAAGGGCACACAGGGTGCCCCTCCCTCATGTGCCTTATGACACATCATCATCAGGTCCACTACTACTCCCATCCTCTACTCCATCTTCTCAGGGGCTTGCTGCAAATGTGAAATAGTTGTGGTGACATTAAAAGGATGAGTATGGGTAGCAGAATGTAGATATCTTGGAATGTGTAAAGCTTAACAGCCGGTCACATAAGCAGGACTCATCACACCTACTATGTGCATAAATAAAAATTGTGAAACCACAGCACTAAAGGATTGATGCAAATAAATGTGTCTTTATTCAGAGAGCTCCAAATATGACAATTAGAGGGCCAACACTATTGTTTCGGTCTGACCTGAACTAAAGATGTGCAAACCAGACAAGATTCATTTGAAGAATAATTCAGTTCAGGCACAAATCAATATGAGAGAGACAGTCTAGTACACAAATATGTGTTTCTCAACAACATATATGCTTTGTCTAAGGGGTAATCTTTTTCATTATGGAGAACCCATGGTATGCCGAGTATGTGTACACAGTATTGTAGGCTAGACAATGCCCCTCCGGGTTCAAATTAGCTTTCCTAAACCTATCTGATGCCAGTAGATGTTAGACATGATAATTTGCATTTTTTTTTTACCCATAAATTCAGAGGAGCTTTGTCACATATATCAACCTGTCTCCATAATGAAAATAGAACCCGCCCAGAGGTTCCCCCTAAGGCCTTGCAACTAGGGATGAGCGAACTCGAACTGTATAGTTCGGGTTCGTACCGAATTTTGGGGTGTCCGTGACACGGACCCGAACCCGGACATTTTCGTAAAAGTCCGGGTTCGGGTTCGGTGTTCGTCGCTTTCTTGGCGCTTTTGTGACGCTTTCTTGGCGCTTTTTGAAAGGCTGCAAAGCAGCCAATCAACAAGCGTCATACTACTTGCCCCAAGAGGCCATCACAGCCATGCCTACTATTGGCATGGCTGTGATTGGCCAGAGCACCATGTGACCCAGCCTCTATTTAAGCTGGAGTCACATAGCGCCGCCCGTCACTCTGCTCTGATTAGCGTAGGGAGAGGTTGCGGCTGCGACAGTAGGGCGAGATTAGGCAGATTAACTCCTCCAAAGGACTTGATTAACTGATCGATCTGCAGCTGTGGATCATTGAGCTGCTGATCCTCAATTGCTCACTGTTTTTAGGCTGCACAGACCGTTTGTCAGTCTCATTTTTCTGGGGTGATCGGCGGCCATTTTGTGTCTTGTGGTGCGCCAGCACAAGCTGCGACCAAGTGCATTTAACCCTCAATGGTGTGGTTGTTTTTTGGCTAAAGCCTACATCAGGGTGAAGCTGTCACACCAAGTGCATTTAACCAGCAATAGTCTGTTCATTTTTTGGCCATATACAAAATCAGGGGCAAGCTGCGCCTGTCACCAAGTGCATTTAACCCTCAATGGTGTGGTTGTTTTTTGGCTAAAGCCTACATCAGGGTGAAGCTGTGACACCAAGTGCATTTAACCAGCAATAGTCTGTTCATTTTTTGGCCATATACAAAATCAGGGGCAAGCTGCGCCTGTCACCAAGTGCATTTAACCCTCAATGGTGTGGTTGTTTTTTGGCTAAAGCCTACATCAGGGTGAAGCTGTCACACCAAGTGCATTTAACCAGCAATAGTCTGTTCATTTTTTGGCCATATACAAAATCAGGGGCAAGCTGCGCCTGTCACCAAGTGCATTTAACCCTCAATGGTGTGGTTGTTTTTTGGCTAAAGCCTACATCAGGGTGAAGCTGTCACACCAAGTGCATTTAACCAGCAATAGTCTGTTTATTTTTTGGCCATATCCCAGTCTAATTCTGTCACTAAATCCATACCGGTCACCCAGCGCCTAAATACTAGGCCTCAAATTTATATCCAGCTAAATCTGTCCCTAGTGCTGTAGCTGGGCGAGTTATTTAGTGTCCGTTCAAGCACATTTCTTGTTCTGGGTTGAAATACAATTCCCAATTTAGCAATTTCATAATTTAGTGGTTCCTGCTATATCAGAGCTATTTGAAATCTATCCCAAAAAGGGTATATAATATTGAAGGTGCACATTGGGTCATTCAGAATAACTTCACACACACCCGCTACTGTGTATTTCCAAGTCTAATTCTGTCACTAAACCCATACCTGTCACCCAGCGCCTAAATACTAGGCCTCAAATTTAAATCCCTCTAAATCTCTCGTTACCGCTGTACTGTTGTTGCTGGGCAAGATATTTAGTGTCCGTCAAAGCACATTTTTTGTTCTGGGTTGAAGTACAATTCCCAATTTAGCAATTTCATAATTTAGTGGTTCCTGCTATATCAGAGCTATTTGGAATCTATCCCTAAAAGGGTATATAATATTGAAGGTGCACATTGGGTCATTCAGAATAACTTCACACACACCCGCTACTGTGTATTTCCAAGTCTAATTCTGTCACTAAACCCATACCTGTCACCCAGCGCCTAAATACTAGGCCTCAAATTTAAATCCCTCTAAATCTCTCGTTACCGCTGTACTGTTGTTGCTGGGCAAGATATTTAGTGTCCGTCAAAGCACATTTTTTGTTCTGGGTTGAAGTACAATTCCCAATTTAGCAATTTCATAATTTAGTGGTTCCTGCTATATCAGAGCTATTTGGAATCTATCCCTAAAAGGGTATATAATATTGAAGGTGCACATTGGGTCATTCAGAATAACTTCACACACACCCGCTACTGTGTATTTCCAAGTCTAATTCTGTCACTAAACCCATACCTGTCACCCAGCGCCTAAATACTAGGCCTCAAATTTAAATCCCTCTAAATCTCTCGTTACCGCTGTACTGTTGTTGCTGGGCAAGATATTTAGTGTCCGTCAAAGCACATTTTTTGTTCTGGGTTGAAGTACAATTCCCAATTTAGCAATTTCATAATTTAGTGGTTTCTGCTATATCAGAGCTATTTGAAATCTATCCCTAAAAGGGTATATAATATTGAAGGTGCACATTGGGTCATTCAGAATAACTTCACACACACGCTTCTGTGCATTTCCAAGTCTAATTCTGTCACTAAATCCATACCGGTGACCCAGCGCCTAAATACTAGGCCTCAAATTTAAATCCCTCTAAATCTCTCGTTACCCACCGCTGTACTGTTGTTGCTGGGCAAGATATTTAGTGTCCGTCAAAGCACATTTTTTGTTCTGGGTTGAAGTACAATTCCCAATTTAGCAATTTCATAATTTAGTGGTTTCTGCTATATCAGAGCTATTTGAAATCTATCCCTAAAAGGGTATATAATATTGAAGGTGCACATAGGGTCATTCAGAATAACTTCACACACACGCTTCTGTGCATTTCCAAGTCTAATTCTGTCACTAAATCCATACCGGTGACCCAGCGCCTAAATACTAGGCCTCAAATTTATATCCCGCTAAATCTCTCGTTACCGCTGTACTGTTGTTGCTGGGCAAGATATTTAGTGTCCGTCAAAGCACATTTTTTGTTCTGGGTTGAAGTACAATTCCCAATTTAGCAATTTCATAATTTAGTGGTTCCTGCTATATCAGAGCTATTTGAAATCTATCCCAAAAAGGGTATATAATATTGAAGGTGCACATAGGGTCATTCAGAATAACTTCACACACACCCGCTACTGTGTATTTCCAAGTCTAATTCTGTCACTAAACCCATACCTGTCACCCAGCGCCTAAATACTAGGCCTCAAATTTAAATCCCTCTAAATCTCTCGTTACCGCTGTACTGTTGTTGCTGGGCAAGATATTTAGTGTCCGTCAAAGCACATTTTTTGTTCTGGGTTGAAGTACAATTCCCAATTTAGCAATTTCATAATTTAGTGGTTTCTGCTATATCAGAGCTATTTGAAATCTATCCCTAAAAGGGTATATAATATTGAAGGTGCACATTGGGTCATTCAGAATAACTTCACACACACGCTTCTGTGCATTTCCAAGTCTAATTCTGTCACTAAACCCATACCTGTCACCCAGCGCCTAAATACTAGGCCTCAAATTTAAATCCCTCTAAATCTCTCGTTACCGCTGTACTGTTGTTGCTGGGCAAGATATTTAGTGTCCGTCAAAGCACATTTTTTGTTCTGGGTTGAAGTACAATTCCCAATTTAGCAATTTCATAATTTAGTGGTTTCTGCTATATCAGAGCTATTTGAAATCTATCCCTAAAAGGGTATATAATATTGAAGGTGCACATTGGGTCATTCAGAATAACTTCACACACACGCTTCTGTGCATTTCCAAGTCTAATTCTGTCACTAAATCCATACCGGTGACCCAGCGCCTAAATACTAGGCCTCAAATTTAAATCCCTCTAAATCTCTCGTTACCCACCGCTGTACTGTTGTTGCTGGGCAAGATATTTAGTGTCCGTCAAAGCACATTTTTTGTTCTGGGTTGAAGTACAATTCCCAATTTAGCAATTTCATAATTTAGTGGTTTCTGCTATATCAGAGCTATTTGAAATCTATCCCTAAAAGGGTATATAATATTGAAGGTGCACATAGGGTCATTCAGAATAACTTCACACACACGCTTCTGTGCATTTCCAAGTCTAATTCTGTCACTAAATCCATACCGGTGACCCAGCGCCTAAATACTAGGCCTCAAATTTAAATCCCTCTAAATCTCTCGTTACCGCTGTCCTGTTGTAGCTGGGAAAGTTATTTAGTGCCCGTCAAAGCACATTTTTTGTTCTGGGTTGAAGTACAATTCCCAATTTAGCAATTTCATAATTTAGTGGTTCCTGCTATATCAGAGCTATTTGAAATCTATCCCAAAAAGGGTATATAATATTCAAGGTGCACATTGGGTCATTCAGAATAACTTCACACACACGCTTCTGTGCATTTCCAAGTCTAATTCTGTCACTAAATCCATACCGGTCACCCAGCGCCTAAATACTAGGCCTCAAATTTATATCCCGCTGAATTTGAATACAATACATTGGGCCAAATAATATATTTGTTGTTGTGGTGAACCATAACAATGAGAAAAACATCTAGTAAGGGACGCGGACGTGGACATGGTCGTGGTGGTGTTAGTGGACCCTCTGGTGCTGGGAGAGGACGTGGCCGTTCTGCCACATCCACACGTCCTAGTGTACCAACTACCTCAGGTCCCAGTAGCCGCCAGAATTTACAGCGATATATGGTGGGGCCCAATGCCGTTCTAAGGATGGTAAGGCCTGAGCAGGTACAGGCATTAGTCAATTGGGTGGCCGACAGTGGATCCAGCACGTTCACATTATCTCCCACCCAGTCTTCTGCAGAAAGCGCACAGATGGCGCCTGAAAACCAACCCCATCAGTCTGTCACATCACCCCCATGCATACCAGGGAAACTGTCTCAGCCTCAAGTTATGCAGCAGTCTCTTATGCTGTTTGAAGACTCCGCTGGCAGGGTTTCCCAAGGGCATCCACCTAGCCCTTCCCCAGCGGTGAAAGACATAGAATGCACTGACGCACAACCACTTATGTTTCCTGATGATGAGGACATGGGAATACCACCTCAGCATGTCTCTGATGATGACGAAACACAGGTGCCAACTGCTGCGTCTTTCTGCAGTGTGCAGACTGAACAGGAGGTCAGGGATCAAGACTGGGTGGAAGACGATGCAGGGGACGATGAGGTCCTAGACCCCACATGGAATGAAGGTCGTGCCACTGACTTTCACAGTTCGGAGGAAGAGGCAGTGGTGAGACCGAGCCAACAGCGTAGCAAAAGAGGGAGCAGTGGGCAAAAGCAGAACACCCGCCGCCAAGAGACTCCGCCTGCTACTGACCGCCGCCATCTGGGACCGAGCACCCCAAAGGCAGCTTCAAGGAGTTCCCTGGCATGGCACTTCTTCAAACAATGTGCTGACGACAAGACCCGAGTGGTTTGCACGCTGTGCCATCAGAGCCTGAAGCGAGGCATTAACGTTCTGAACCTGAGCACAACCTGCATGACCAGGCACCTGCATGCAAAGCATGAACTGCAGTGGAGTAAACACCTTAAAACCAAGGAAGTCACTCAGGCTCCCCCTGCTACCTCTTCTGCTGCTGCCGCCTCGGCCTATTCTGCTGCTGCCGCCTCGGCCTCTTCCTCCGCCTCTGGAGGAACGTTGGCACCTGCCGCCCAGCAAACAGGGGATGTACCACCAACACCACCACCACCACCTCCGTCACCAAGCGTCTCAACCATGTCACACGCCAGCGTTCAGCTCTCCATCTCACAAACATTTGATAGAAAGCGTAAATTCCCACCTAGCCACCCTCGATCCCTGGCCCTGAATGCCAGCATTTCTAAACTACTGGCCTATGAAATGCTGTCATTTAGGCTGGTGGACACAGACAGCTTCAAACAGCTCATGTCGCTTGCTGTCCCACAGTATGTTGTTCCCAGCCGGCACTACTTCTCCAAGAGAGCCGTGCCTTCCCTGCACAACCAAGTATCCGATAAAATCAAGTGTGCACTGCGCAACGCCATCTGTAGCAAGGTCCACCTAACCACAGATACGTGGACCAGTAAGCACGGCCAGGGACGCTATATCTCCCTAACTGCACACTGGGTAAATGTAGTGGCAGCTGGGCCCCAGGCGGAGAGCTGTTTGGCGCACGTCCTGCCGCCGCCAAGGATCGCAGGGCAACATTCTTTGCCTCCTGTTGCCACCTCCTCCTTCTCGGCTTCCTCCTCCTCTTCTTCCACCTGCTCATCCAGTCAGCCACACACCTTCACCACCAACTTCAGCACAGCCCGGGGTAAACGTCAGCAGGCCATTCTGAAACTCATATGTTTGGGGGACAGGCCCCACACCGCACAGGAGTTGTGGCGGGGTATTGAACAACAGACCGACGAGTGGTTGCTGCCGGTGAGCCTCAAGCCCGGCCTGGTGGTGTGTGATAATGGGCGAAATCTCGTTGCAGCTCTGGGACTAGCCAATTTGACGCACATCCCTTGCTTGGCGCATGTGCTGAATTTGGTGGTGCAGAAGTTCATACACAACTACCCCGACATGTCAGAGCTGCTGCATAAAGTGCGGGCCGTCTGTTCGCGCTTCCGGCGTTCACATCCTGCCGCTGCTCGCCTGTCTGCGCTACAGCGTAACTTCGGCCTTCCCGCTCACCGCCTCATATGCGACGTGCCCACCAGGTGGAACTCCACCTTGCACATGCTGGACAGACTGTGCGAGCAGCAGCAGGCCATAGTGGAGTTTCAGCTGCAGCACGCACGGGTCAGTCGCACTACAGAACAGCACCACTTCACCACCAATGACTGGGCCTCCATGCGAGACCTGTGTGCCCTGTTGCGCTGTTTCGAGTACTCCACCAACATGGCCAGTGGCGATGACACCGTTATCAGCGTTACAATACCACTTCTATGTCTCCTTGAGAAAACACTTAGGGCGATGATGGAAGAGGAGGTGGCCCAGGAGGAGGAGGAGGAGGAGGAGGAAGAGGGGTCATTTTTAGCACTTTCAGGCCAGTCTCTTCGAAGTGACTCAGAGGGAGGTTTTTGGCAACAGCAGAGGCCAGGTACAAATGTGGCCAGCCAGGGCCCACTACTGGAGGACGAGGAGGACGAGGATGAGGAGGAGGTGGAGGAGGATGAGGATGAAGCATGGTCACAGCGGGGTGGCACCCAACGCAGCTCGGGTCCATCACTGGTGCGTGGCTGGGGGGAAAGGCAGGACGATGACGATACGCCTCCCACAGAGGACAGCTTGTCCTTACCCCTGGGCAGCCTGGCACACATGAGCGACTACATGCTGCAGTGCCTGCGCAACGACAGCAGAGTTGCCCACATTTTAACCTGTGCGGACTACTGGGTTGCCACCCTGCTGGATCCACGCTACAAAGACAATGTGCCCACCTTACTTCCTGCACTGGAGCGTGATAGGAAGATGCGCGAGTACAAGCGCACGTTGGTAGACGCGCTACTGAGAGCATTCCCAAATGTCACAGGGGAACAAGTGGAAGCCCAAGGCCAAGGCAGAGGAGGAGCAAGAGGTCGCCAAGGCAGCTGTGTCACGGCCAGCTCCTCTGAGGGCAGGGTTAGCATGGCAGAGATGTGGAAAACTTTTGTCAACACGCCACAGCTAACTGCACCACCACCTGATACGCAACGTGTTAGCAGGAGGCAACATTTCACTAACATGGTGGAACAGTACGTGTGCACACCCCTCCACGTACTGACTGATGGTTCGGCCCCATTCAACTTCTGGGTCTCTAAATTGTCCACGTGGCCAGAGCTAGCCTTTTATGCCTTGGAGGTGCTGGCCTGCCCGGCAGCCAGCGTTTTGTCTGAACGTGTATTCAGCACGGCAGGGGGCGTCATTACAGACAAACGCAGCCGCCTGTCTACAGCCAATGTGGACAAGCTGACGTTCATAAAAATGAACCAGGCATGGATCCCACAGGACCTGTCCGTCCCTTGTCCAGATTAGACATTAACTACCTCCCCATAACCATATATTATTGGACTCCAGGGCACTTCCTCATTCAATCCTATTTTTATTTTCATTTTACCATTATATTGCAAGGCTACCCAAAGTTGAATGAACCTCTCCTCTGCCTGTGTGCTAGGCCTAAATATATGCCAATGGATTGTTGCAGTGGTGGCTGACGTGAAGCCTCATTCTCTGCTATGACATGCAGACTGATTCTCTGGTGACATGAAGCCAGATCCTCTGTTACGGGACCTCTCTCCTCTGCCTGGGTGCTGGGCCTAAATTTATGAAAATGGACTGTTGCAGTGGTGGGTGACGTGAAGCCTGATTCTCTGCTATGACATGCAGACTGATTCTCTGGTGACATGAAGCCAGATCCTCTGTTACGGGACCTCTCTCCTCTGCCTGGGTGCTGGGCCTAAATTTATGAAAATGGACTGTTGCAGTGGTGGGTGACGTGAAGCCTCATTCTCTGCTATGACATGCAGACTGATTCTCTGCTGACATGAAGCCAGATTGTCTGTTACGGGACCTCTCTCCTCTGCCTGGGTGCTGGGCCTGAATTTATGACAATGGACTGTTGCAGTGGTGGCTGACGTGAAGCCTGATTCTCTGCTATGATATGAAGACTGATTCTCTGCTGACATGAAGCCAGATTGTCTGTTACGGGACCTCTCTCCTCTGCCTGGGTGCCGGGGCCTAAATATCTGAGAATGGACTGTTCCAGTGGTGGGTAACGGGAAGCCAGATTCTCTGCTATGATATGAAGACTGATTCTCTGCTGACATGAAGCCAGATTGTCTGTTACGGGACCTCTCTCCTCTGCCTGGGTGCTGGGCCTAAATTTATGAAAATGGACTATTACAGTGGTGGGTGACGTGAAGCCTGATTCTCTGCTATGACATGAAGACTGATTCTCTGCTGACATGAAGCCAGATTGTCTGTTACGGGACCTCTCTCCTCTGCCTGGGTGCCGGGGCCTAAATATCTGAGAATGGACTGTTCCAGTGGTGGGTGACGGGAAGCCAGATTATCTGCTATGGAACCTCTCTCCAATTGATTTTGGTTAATTTTTATTTATTTAATTTTTATTTTAATTAATTTCCCTATCCACATTTGTTTGCAGGGGATTTACCTACATGTTGCTGCCTTTTGCAGCCCTCTAGCCCTTTCCTGGGCTGTTTTACAGCCGTTTTAGTGCCGAAAAGTTCGGGTCCCCATTGACTTCAATGGGGTTCGGGTTCGGGACGAAGTTCGGATCGGGTTCGGATCCCGAACCCGAACATTTCCGGGATGTTCGGCCGAACTTCTCGAACCCGAACATCCAGGTGTTCGCTCAACTCTACTTGCAACTAGAAATGTTGTTATCATCATCTTCTTCTCTTTGATTAAGAGTGTTTGTCCTGAAATAATTGGTTGTAGATGTGAGGTTGGCTTAGCTATTTTTCTAGCTTTGCTACATAAGCCTGTCTAAAAGGCAGGAAAGCATCTCTGCCAATCCGCTGTGTGAAAATAATGCAGTGCCCATTGCTGTTGTGTTCGCCTTACTGTTTACCTACTTGCTGTGCAGCAGCAAGTAAGTGTAATTATAGCTCCTGCTGTCTCACTTCAATGGGACAGCTCTGTCCTATTTACCTGAGGATATATCATTAATATAGCAAAGACAGAGAACACCTTCTGCAACTTTATTTCACTATTTCGGATCAACTTCAAAGACACCTCCTGATCTCTAGTTCCAAAGGCTCTTGGAGCCGAAGCAGATGTGCTCCCTCACTCCAGGCTTGCCGAGCTAACTCTCCCTAGAACTCTCTAGAGCTCTCCCCTCCTGGCAGGAAGCAGGACCAGCCCACTCCCACCAAAAGGGGAAGAATGTTATCAGAAAAATACATTTGTAGGCGGTAAGGATGAGCGAACCAGTTCAGACAGAGTTTAGTCCGAACTTTGCTATTTTTCAGCCAGCAGATGAACCCAAATCTTTTAGGGTTCATTTCAGATGAATCCACTAACATGGCGCATGGCGTCATTTTAGTGCACATGTCAGCAGGAAAAAAGCACTAGGGAGGAAGAATAAGGTTTCTCACATGACTCTGAGAGCATGTGACGGGGGCTTGCCCTGATTGGCTCATAGGCTGCCAGACAGCCTGGATGAGCAAATCAGTGCTGCAGCAGGCATGGAGGTGCCCTAGCAGAACGTCATTCTATGCTGGGCTGTGAAAGAGGGTGGTTGTGTGCAACGGTGTCTGACAGGAAAACAATCTTAGGGAGTCAGGGACAGTGAAAAATCAATCATGGACAGTCAGAAATCAATCAATCAATCAGGCAGCTACCTGCAAGCAAATACTTTCATTTTGTTTCCCAATTTTCACAGAAATCCTTTTTTTATGTGTGTTAAGTTAAAATTGAGTGCCAGTTGTCCGTCTATATATTTTCAGTTTCCACATGGTTACAATTTAATTTTTTGTTGTTGGAGGGGTTGTTCAATTTCATTTAGCAGCTTATATACATGATTACTGTGCAATACCCATGGTAGCAATGGCAGCAATCTACCTGTGTGTGTTAAGTTGAAATTGAGCGTCAAGCCTCTATCGTTTGCTTACAAATATTCAGTTTCCACACAGTTGGAATTTAAAATTTTTGGAGGCTTGTTAAAGGTAATTAAAGCAGCATATACTGTATATGTGACTATTACAAGACACAAGGTAGGGCAGCAACCTACCTGTAAGTGAAAACGAGAAATTTAAATGTTTTTTGGGACTTATTTAATTAAACCAGCATATTATAGGTGATCAACACCAATACACAGGCCAGCACACAAAAGTATCTGTGAGGGATAACGAATTTAGGCTTAAATCAGGTTCCCTATACTCACACGTTTATAATAAAAAAATAAAAATTGGGGGGGGATAGAAACATAGAATGTGTCGGCAGATAAGAACCATTTGGCCCATCTAGTCTGCCCAATATATCTGAATCCTATGAATAGTCCCTGGCCCTATCTTATATGAAGGATAGCCTTATGCCTATCCCATGCATGCTTAAACTCCTTCACTGTATTTGCAGCTACCACTTCTGCAGGAAGGCTATTCCATGCATCCACTACTCTCTCAGTAAAGTAATACTTCCTTATATTACTTTTAAACCTTTGCCCCTCTAATTTAAAACTGTGTCCTCTTGTGGTAGTTTTTCTTCTTTTAAATATGCTCTCCTCCTTTACCGGGATCAGCAGCATATGTGTTTCTACAATACAGAGAGTAGTGCACAATATTATCTGAGGCCCAAAAATGTCCAAGCTATGGAAGGGTTCCAAACGAAAGACCCAGCGCCAGAATATGGGTAGGAGCAGCACCAACTATCCGTCCAGAAATACGTAGTAGTAGTAGGCCGCAGTTGTCTCTGCTCGTTTCGGAAAGGTACAACTTTATAGTTGAGGAGAAAGAGATTGTGGATTGGATGGCTCAGTCGCAGCAGGATGACGTTGAGGTGACTTGAGAGTCCGGGGTCACAGCGTTCCTCCTGCTCCACCTTCTTGCAGCCCCAAAGAAGGCTTTCAGAGGAGTAGTCAAGAGCGGCAGATAGTCAAGATAGTCTCCCTGTTGACAACTTGTCTGAGAGCCCTTACTGTTTGGGCTGCCCTGAGGAGGAAGTTGGGGAGGAGGCTGGTGATGCACACCTGTGTTAAAGGTGGTGGTAATAGTGGCATCTGTAGTGGCAATGGTGGTGAGGCCAGCAACAGTGGCAGTCGGGGAAAACGCAGAGCAGGGGAGGGAGCACAGGCCCATCATGCTATCTCACAGTCTGATAAAAGCTGCAGGGAGGATCAGGATGATGATTGTGTGCTGGGCAGGATCTGGGAGGAGGAGGAGGCAACATCAGTGGAGAAGAAACAAATTTATCTAATTAGTTGGTCAAACAATTCACTGTGGAGGAGACGGGAGATGGAGCACTGAGAGATTAAGAGCCAGTCCAGTGTTCCTATTCACACTATGTTCAAGAAAAAAAATGCTAATATATCTGCAGCTCTGAATGCCTTTTCCAGTAGTAATATAGAGGTCTCTGAGACTCATCACTTCCACCTCAAAAGGATCAAGTGTAAGAAGGTCTCCTAATTAGTCCCGTATCTCCAACCAGTTCCACTTATACGCTCAGCATAGATGTATTAGAATCACTGTTTGCCACACCAGCGATAGGAAGTTGCTCCCAGCTGAGCACAAAATAGTTGTTCGCCTGCATAAAAAAAAAACATGCAGTGTTCGACTTTATCCAGCAGGTACCGTAGTCACTCGGCAGAAAAAATGAGGAGATAGTATAGACTAATAGGCACAGTTAAAATCATAGGTTTTAATCAAAATACAAAGATTAAAAGCATATACTGTAACAAATGCTGCCATAACGTCCAGTGGAAAAGGGTGGTGGTGGCATCAATAAAGAGCAGAGGCTGTGTACCTCCCAAAGAACAGCCAAAGCCATGTCTGCTTCGGGACCTGGTGATGTCGCTGATGCTGTGTGTGGGTTAGACCCAAAATGTGCTAGAGCTAAGCCCAGCTTGGCTGCCTGTAGCTCTGTGCGAGCAACTCCTGTAGACCGCCTTTTCTCCTCAAGCCGGGCACACAAAACCACAGCGGTGTGCAAGATCTGCATGATTAAAATAAGCTGTGGCCGTTCAAACACAATTATAGCTACAAGAGTAGCACATGAGGTGGCATCATTGGATGCTTAGGGGAAATACAAGTGCCCAGCATTCCCAATCAAAAGAAGTCTGTCTTTCTTTTCCTGGTCCTCTCTGTGGCAGCCAACCTGGATCCCCAAGCAGTACAGTATCTTTGTCATTATCATCATCACCTTCTTCTCCTGCTAAAACTCCTCCTTTTCCTCGGCTCTGTCATGAGACATATATAAAGGAATGTTTTCGCCCCCAGCAATTAGCTTGTCTACAACATGAACCCCCACCTGGCCATGTTACTGTTGGTTCAGTTGCTGTAGTAGCATTGTAGTAGAGCCTTGTACTCTCACATGTCAGAGAATGTGGGCCACTCTCGCTGTTGCAGCAACCAGATCCACAGCACTTTACTGAAGCCGGTCCACAGGTGATCTACACAAGCACTATTCACACGAGATGCAGTCTTTACAGTCGATTCAAGTAGTTCCGAAAGATTGTATATGGAGGCTAGCTACTCTCTCTCAATTAGACTGGTCAATCTCCCCCTTTCCAGGCTTCAAGGGATGCACTTTCTCTATCCTCAGATATATATAAGTATATGATATCCACAGTATCCTCAGAGCCTGGGTATACAGTCTATGAACAGGGTGCACTCCTGTCCTTTGGTTATGGTGGCAGCTTGTAGCTTAAAGTGTTTTCACCACATGCAGAGAAGGCTGTAGCCAGATTAGCAGTGATTACCTTCTTTGCCAAAGTCCGCAATCCCTTTTCCCTAAACTGTTCTAAGGACTGGCACATAAGTTGCTTGTGGTCCGTAGGGTAATGAAATCTCCCTACAGGAGATGCTCCTTGCTGTTCTGAGGTGTTTCCTACTCAGAAGCCAGCCCTAACTAGCCTTATGGGAGATCCCACTCCCTATAGAACTTTATGGGATATCAGTACATGCACATAATACATGAAATATAGTGATATTAACACTTTCAATGCTTTGCAGTGTATTTCAGGACACTGCACTGTGCATCAAGCTGCACTCCACGGTGGACACCTGGAGCAGCTGTTATTGGCAGGGACAGTACATATCTTTCACGGCCCACTGGGTCAATGTTTTTTGCGGCAGTGGAAAGGCAGCACCCCAGCAACATGGCCAGGTCCTTTTGACCACATTCCAACATATCATGGGGCTGGCTCCCACGGCAGGCACTTATCTGCCCTCCCACCTCCTCCTCCATTGACACGATCCCGTCCCCAACATCACTCACATTACCCATCCTTCCTATCACATGTGTCAGGTCAGGCGTTGCCATGATGTGTTGGAGCTGATCAGCCTGGGAGAGAGAAGCCACACGCCAAGCATTACAGCTAAAGTACATCAAGCAGCAAACATCATGCTGTCTGTCACCTCAACAACTCCAACTGGGCAATGTGGTCAGTGACGATGGGCACAACATCCTGGCCACCCTGATCCAGTGGGAAATAACACATACTCCCTACATGGCCTTTTAAAAAAAAATGAACTGGCTTGCGCAAGGTTCTGGCAATTTCCAGGAGACTGTCCCTCTTTTCAGCCATTCTCACATGGCGAGGACCGCTCTCCTGGACTTGCAGCATCAGAATGGAATGCAGCTACACCACTTAGGCTACATTCATACAAACGTATTTTGTTTCCGTGTCAGCTCCGTTTTTGTTGCGGATCATATGTGGACCCATTCGTTTCAATGGGTCCGCAAAAAATGCGAACAGCACACCGTGTACTATATGCATCTGTATGTCCGTTCCGTAGCCCCGCCAAAAAAATAGAACATACGGACGTCATCAATATTTTTTGCGGATCTGCAATTTGCGGACCGCAAAACACATACGACCGTGTGAATGTAGCCAAAATCTGTGACATTCCAATCGCTGGAATTCAACATTGCACATGCTCGAGTGTCTGTACAAGCACCGGAAAGCCGTGAATGATTTGGTCATGCACCAGATCACCTCAGCAGGGAGCATGTGTTGTTTCCAGGTCGGGCAGTGGCAGCTCTTGCCATTCATGCTGCAGTTGTTCCTCATACCCCTCATATGTATTTTTAAAGAGACGCTGATGCTCATGCAACAGGTGGTGCTGTAGCTGTTGTAGACCCACAATGAGAAACTCCCATGGGGAGGAGGAGGTTCTGCCACTTGAGGAGGAGGAAGGAGTCAGAGTTGGAGGAGAAAGAGGATGACGGTGATGATGGTGACTCTGGCCACAACACCCAATTGTCTCAGTGGGGGGCATAGGTGGAAAGAACTGGCTCCTTGGGCATGCTGGCCAGAATGACGACCTGTAGACTCACTTGCTTATGCAGTGACAGGCGTATCATTCAAATCAAGTAGTCTGATGATTACTGGATAGCCATGTTTTTAGACCCTCGCTACTGCAGCGAGCCAGACCGCAGGGGAAACACATAAGTTACGGTGGCCTGATAGGGCTAGTAGTTCATTTACTCACAGATAGCAGAGCTTCCCTGGGCCAGCAGTGCAGTGGATGGAAAGATTGCACTAAATCCTCCGAGGCACTCTCTATTGCAGGGAACACCAGCCAGATGGAAGTTGAGGTGCCCTTGATGGTATATGTGTTTAAGGTGCTTTGGTGGCTGGGCCACTGTGTTTGTGACGCCAGCACCGTAAGGTGCAAATGTTGAGAGTAGTAGCAAGGATGAGGAGGCAGTTGTTGTAAAACAGTTGAACATTTACTGAATCAATGGTCTCAGGACAAATGTTACAGTTCATATATATATATATCAAGGTTATAATCCAGATGGTACTTTAGCTGACATTCCTTAATACAGGTCTGGCAATTGTCAGTTGAGGAGTTATCTTAATACTTTGGCTTTAACGGGTAGAATGACAATTCTTGTTTAAGTAGTTTTGCACTAGTCTAAGTCCACTTTCTAGCACGCAGGCACTGAATATAATGATTTCCTATTTAATTGAGCAATCCAATAAGGGCGTTCTCCCTCGTGGCAGTCAAACTCTCTGTTACATTATTTGATGCAGGATGCTCTCCTGAAATATTCAGGTTCACTATGCTCCCAAAAGGCATCTAGTGGAAAAGGATAATTCTGCGCACTAATCATCCAGTTGTGTCCAGGTACCTTTAAGTTCCTCCTGGTCACTTGTGCTTGTGAAGTCCCTTGGCTAGACTCAGCTCTAATCTTCACTAGACTTGCTTTATATCCATTGTGACGGTATGCGAGGTGAGGTGGTGGATGATAGGTATGTTTCACCTCGCATGCGCTCTGTTGTCAGGGACTGAACCGGAATCCGGCCCGAGTTTTTCCAGCCTCTATGGCAGGCTTGGTTCCGGTCCAGAGATTATGGTCCACTGGAGTTCACCTCCAGGTGGACTTTAAATAAACAGGAAGAGAGCACAACAGGTCTCTCATGTGCTGAGTCTCAGGACTGTAACCTGTGTTGCTGAAGAGAGAGCTATGTTTGGATGCGGGAAAAACAAAAAGGTTTGCTTTACCATTTGTGTTGTGGATGTTGGGGAGCAGCCCCACACCGTATAGTCAGGACACGACTGTATAGCTTAGCGCCGGACGGCAAGGATTTACTTTATGTTTTGTTTGTTTTCTGCTGTGCAAACCTTTGTGCCTAAATAAACCTGGCAACAAGCCAGATTTTCAAGGAAACTGCCTGCTTACGGACTGTCTGTTCAGAAAAAGGTGATCCCCACGAGCTAATCTCCCACACGTGGTGGACTCAGCGGGCATTTTCTGAAAATGGAGGAAATGTTAAAGGCCCTACTACAGGCCAATGCCGCTCAGCGGGAATCCAACCGCCAAGTTGCAGAGGCTCTTGTGGAACTGAAAAAGGGGTTCGCACCTCCTGCGCAAGGGGAACCAAAATTGGTACGTGCTTCCAACCACCTACAGAAGATGACACCTACTGATGATGTTGAGGCCTACCTTGCGACTTTTGAGAGAGTTGCTGTCCGCGAGGAGTGGCCAAAAGAACAGTGGGCGGGGCTAGTGGCCCCGTTCTTGACCGGGGAACCTCAAAAGGCGTACTTTGATCTCGAACCGGATAAGGCCCAGGACTATGAGACACTGAAGACGGAGATACTTGCACGCTTGGGTGTCACCATGGCAGTCCGAGCCCAGCGTGTGCATCAGTGGAGTTACTCCAGCAGCAAGCCACCTCGCTCTCAAATGTTTGACCTGATCCATCTCACCAGGAAGTGGTTGCAGCTAGAGACCTTGACCGGCCCTCAGATCGTGGAGCGGGTAGTAATGGACCGGTACCTGCGTGCGCTCCCTGCGACACTGAAGAAGTGGGTCGGACAGGGGGACCCCAACACTGCAACCTAGTTGGTGGACCTAGTGGAGAGGTACCTTGCTTCTGAGGACTTGCTGAATCCGTCTATGCCCCACCGTGGAGCGTCTTGGGACGCAAGATCACCCCCAGGATCTGGTAAGACTGTTCCAGGGTTCAAAAGCAGGGGTAATGTTAAGACTGATTTTGCAGCTAATGAGACTGTGGGTCCTAGACCTGGAGACTGGCCAAAGAAGCCAGGAAGGTCTTTGGGACCCTTCAAAGGACTGGGGGTAGAGCACATACAGTGTTATCGGTGCCATGCATTTGGGCATATTGCTGCAAACTGTCCTTTAAATGATGAACCTATGCAGTGTGACTATGCTTACAGGAAAATACACATTTCTCTTTTTGCACAGGTCGCGTGTACTGCAGCATGTTCGAGTCACACCGAGAGACAAATGTGTGCTATTTCTGTGGATGGAAAACCACTCACAGCCCTGCTAGACTCGGGTAGTGTGGTGACACTAATCAGGAAGGATTGTGTAAACCCCACCAAACTACACCCCAGTACTATCGGGGTCATTTGCATTCATGGGGACACACGGGACTACCAGACAGCAGTGGTTGAGGTTGATACCCCTTGGGGCAGTGTGACACATTCAGTCGGGTGGTGCCGTCGCTGCTTCACGAAGCGTTAGTGGGGAGAGATTTTCCCCATTTTTGGAGCTTATGGGAAGGCAAGGGGAGACTGGTAGATAGAGCTCCCCCTGCTGGGGAAGCACGGGAGCTGTCGCCAGATCCTTTTTTCCAAAGGGACGTTGTTGAAGAAGCAGGAGATCCTCTTCCTTTCCCTGTCCTGGCTGGGGAGCCGGAGGACCGGGAAGCTAGCCCTCAGTTCGAGTGTAATGAACGGGAGAACGTCTCTGACCCTGACAGTGAGAGTAGTCCAAATGTTATGCCAGATTTAGAAGTCAGGAGAGAGGATTTCTGTACCGAACAACTGCGAGATGTCACCCTCATTAGAGCTAGGGAAAATGTTAAGATGGTGGATGGGGAACCGGTGGTCCCTAACTGGGTGGTGTCCTTCCCCTACATGGCCCTCAACAACAATTTACTGTATCAGGTGATAAAACGTGGAGAAGACGAGGTCGAACAGTTACTGGTTCCCAAACCCTTCCGCAGGGTCGTACTAGACCTGGCACATAGTCACGTGATGGGGGGACATCTCGGCGTTGAAAAGACCAGGGAGAGAATCGCCCAGAGATTTTTCTGGCCTGGGTTGCATGCAGATGTCAGGCAGTACTGTGGGTCGTGCCCCGAGTGCCAATTGTCAGCACCGGCGCCCCATTTTCGCAGTCCCCTGGTCGCTCTACCAATAATTGAGGTCCCTTTTGAACGGATTGGCATGGACCTGGTGGGGCCAGTGGTGAAGTCTGCCCGGGGTCACCAGCATATTCTGGTAATCCTGGACTACGCGACACGCTACCCTGAGGCCATCCCCTTGCGTAACACCTCCGCTAAGACTATCGCCAAGGAGTTAGTCCAGGTGTTTAGTCGAGTCGGGATCCCAAAGGAGATCTTAACCGATCAGGGCACCCCATTTATGTCCAGGGTCACCAAGGAACTGTGTAAAGTATATAAAATTTCCCATCTCCGCACCTCTGTCTACCACCCCCAAACGGATGGACTTGTGGAGCGATTTAATAAAACGCTGAAAAGTATGTTGAAAAAGGTGGTTGACAGAGATGGGAAAAATTGGGATTTTTTGCTACCATATCTCATGTTTGCCATACGCGAGGTTCCGCAGGTGTCCACAGGTTATTCCCCCTTTGAGCTTTTGTATGGTAGACATCCCAGGGGGCTGCTAGATGTCGCTAAAGAAACATGGGAAGGAGAGGCCACCCCGTATCGAATCGTCATAGAGCATGTCTCCTTGATGCAGGATCGAATCGCAGCTGTCTTGCCCCTGGTTCGTGAACATATGGAGCGAGCCCAGGAGGCCCAGAGGAGGGTCTACAATCGGGGTGCCAAGGTCCGTACTTTCAGCCTCGGGGACCGAGTGTTGGTACTGGTTCCCACGGTTGAAAGCAAGTTCCTGGCTAAGTGGCAGGGCCCCTTTGAGGTGGTTGAAAAAGTAGGAGAGGTAAACTACAGGGTCTACCAACCCGGGAAACGGAAGCCACAACAGATTTATCATGTAAATCTCTTAAAACCCTGAAAGGACAGAGAGACTTTGTTGGCCACGTCTCCGGCCGCAACAGTCCGGCGACCGGTGATCCCTGACGTCCCCATAACGGAGTCCCTATCCCTGGTGCAACAAAGTGATGTTAGGGCGTTTTTGTACAAAAATAGAGACTTTTTCTCCCCCTTACCCGGACGAACCAACGTGATTCAGCATGACATAGTGACAGAACCTGGGGTTCGCGTAAATGTAAAGCCATATAGAATACCGGAGGCCAGGCGAGAGGCAGTCGCAAAGGAAATAAAAATGATGTTAGAGTTGGATGTGATAGAAGAGTCCCACAGTGATTGGTCGAGCCCCATAGTGCTGGTCCCAAAACCCGATGGCACGGTTAGGTTTTGTAACGACTTTAGGAAACTGAACAGTGTCTCCAAGTTCGATGCCTACCCGATGCCTCGGGTCGACGAACTCGTGGACAGGTTGGGACAAGCCCGCTACATAACGACCCTAGACCTGACGAAAGGCTACTGGCAGATACCCCTAACTGAATCGGCCAAGGAGAAAACGGCCTTTTCCACTCCGGAAGGCTCGTTTCAGTATAAGCGGATGCCTTTTGGTCTGCATGGAGCTCCTGCATCATTCCAACGAATGATGGATAAAACTTTGAGCCCACATCGCCCGTATGCAGCTGCTTATTTGGACGATGTGGTCATCCACAGCCCAGATTGGGAATCGCACCTGCTCCGGGTACAAGCAGTGGTAGATTCTCTTAAGAAAGCAGGTCTTACGGCCAACCTAAAAAAGTGTGCCATAGGCCTGGAGGAAGCCAAATACCTTGGCTACGTTATTGGCCGGGGACTGGTCAAGCCCCAGACCAATAAGGTTGAGGCAATTCAAAAATGGCCCCAATCGATAAACAAAAAACAAGTTCGGGCCTTTATTGGCATTACGGGGTATTACCGGCGGTTTATACCCGACTTTGCCACCATTGCCGCCCCTCTGACCGACCTGACAAAGGGAAGAGGGTCGGCCATGGTTAAATGGAATCCTGAAGCTGAGGAGGCCTTCCAGAAGTTAAAGCGGGCCCTTTGTGTACTACCGGTGTTGGTAACCCCGGACTTCTCAAAGGAGTTTGTGGTACAGACGGACGCCTCTGAGGTGGGCCTAGGGGCTGTCCTATCCCAAACCAGAGATGGTGAGGAGCACCCAGTGGTATACCTGAGCCGAAAGCTGAACAAGCATGAAAAGAACTATGCCATTGTTGAGAAGGAGTGTCTGGCTATTAAATGGGCCCTAGACTCGCTGAAATATTACTTATTGGGAAGGTCGTTTAAGCTCGTCACCGACCATGCACCCCTAAAGTGGATGTGTGACAACAGGGAAAAAAATAGCCGTGTGACAAGATGGTTTCTGGCCTTACAGCCCTTTAAGTTTTCAGTAGAGCATAGGCCGGGCAAGCTCCAAAACAATGCAGATGCCCTCTCCCGCATGCATTGTATGCTGGGGACAGTTGCTCAGCCGCGGGGGCTAGAGCAGAGGGGGGGGATATGTGACGGTATGCGAGGTGAGGTGGTGGATGATAGGTATGTTTCACCTCGCATGCGCTCTGTTGTCAGGGACTGAACCGGAATCCGGCCCGGGTTTTTCCAGCCTCTATGGAAGGCTTGGTTCCGGTCCAGAGATTATGGTCCACTGGAGTTCACCTCCAGGTGGACTTTAAATAAACAGGAAGAGAGCACAACAGGTCTCTCATGTGCTGAGTCTCAGGACTGTAACCTGTGTTGCTGAAGAGAGAGCTATGTTTGGATGCGGGAAAAACAAAAAGGTTTGCTTTACCATTTGTGTTGTGGATGTTGGGGAGCAGCCCCACACCGTATAGTCAGGACACGACTGTATAGCTTAGCGCCGGACGGCAAGGATTTACTTTATGTTTTGTTTGTTTTCTGCTGTGCAAACCTTTGTGCCTAAATAAACCTGGCAACAAGCCAGATTTTCAAGGAAACTGCCTGCTTACGGACTGTCTGTTCAGAAAAAGGTGATCCCCACGAGCTAATCTCCCACACCATACATAGACTTACTGTCTTGTGCTGGGCTGCTGTGACTCCTTGGTCTGTCATCTCCAGGCTTGATCAGGGCTCAGAGGAAAGAAAAGCAGCTACATTGTCGAACTTGCCTGTTCTCCTCCATACACTTCTCCTCTCTCTCCAACTAACTACTTCCTCCACAACTAGCTTTATTAGCACACCCCTAGCTATATATATATATATATATATATATATATATATATATAAAATAACGAAAAAAGGGCAGCACTCCAACAAGTAAAAGATGAAAAAATTCTTTAATTACCCATATGGGACAAGCGACGTTTCGGCTCAATGTGTGAGCCTTTCTCAAGCAATGTGTACAGACAAAGTGCCAAGCATATATACCAGTGTAGGTCAATACAATCAATGTGCATTACAGGTGTGCTCAATTCATAACAAATAAATTAATCAACTGCAAAATACAGTATATGTATCAAATTTACAAAATATCTCATGATGAAAGTTAGTGCACAATAATATAGTGAATGATCAATTAAAAAATACAAACATTGTTCACCGGAGTGTACAGTTACAAGCAAATACTTCATAATTATCTATCATAAAATAATTAGTGTCAGCTGTGTATGCTGATAAGGTGCTGAGTGCTTACTGCGTAGGTCAGGCAGACGGGGGGTGAAGGAGGACATAGGACATGGACGGCTGTTTCAACTCATACGGTTCGGCGTGCTGGCGACGTGACTGCGCATGTCACAATGACGTATGTAGCGTACTTCCTGGTTACGATGTTGATGCGATGCCGCAACTGCGCATTGGCCTTCTGATGTCTCTTATGCCATCTTGAATAAGGGCACCATGCCTGTATTGCCAGGAACCTCCGTTGGTGACAGCCGATGCACAACAGAATCAGGTAGGGGCACATATTAGTGCTCCTATGGCCTATATTAGTGGCAGGGTGAGTCCAGATACGGGACGCAGCCCACATCCATGATCCCAGTACAGCTGCGTACCCACACGTTAGTGTGGGATCGCACTGTATCTGCGATCGATGCCCACCCATAGCCACCTCATAGGGAGGGATCTCCTCTTATCTACCTGCTGTATAAACACAGGACTGTCACCACAGAGGCACCAATTGCATCTAAAGGCAAGAGATATACTGATGAACAGAAACCGTCCTTGTGTAGATGTGCCGTCCATTGTAACCGTCTCATATCTCCTCACTCCATTCTCCGTGGCCCACCTACCGCAGAAAAAAGAAGAAAGAAGAACAGAAAAAATAATAAATATATTGTATATAACAATAAAATAAGCATAAAGAGTATATTTTTTGTCTTGTACAGAAAATCTCACAATACACGCAAGCACGGTCAACAGCATAACGTACGAAAAAGAGGCAAGCCACAAACCTAACCCACCCCAATTTTGTAGTCCACATTTAGACCACAAAGTTTGAGGGAATTGAGGGTGTGAATCCACCTCAGCTCCCGTCTGTTAAGAAGATTAGAACTGTTGCCACCTTTTCTAGGCATAGGTATAAAGTCAATAATACTGCACCTAAGGTCTCTTTCAGTGTGTTTAAAGTCCATAAAATGTTTAGATACTGGCAAGTCAAGCCGTTTTTTTCTTATACTTAAACGGTGATTATTAAGCCGTGACTTGAAATCAGTGGTGGTTTCACCTACGTAAATTAAATTACATGGACATATGAGTACGTAAATAATGTAGCTAGAGTCGCAAGTTAAGTAATGTCGTATCGGGTATACCACCCCGGTTTGTGGATGAACAAAATTTCTACCTTTCACAATATATTTGCAATTTACACAAGATAAGCATGGAAAACATCCTGTGCTGGTTGTTGTCAATGTTGTCTGCCTTGATTTTTTTGAAGTCCCCACATCAGCCCTAACCAACTAATCTTTGATGCTTTTGGACCTGCGGTAGGACATCAAGGGTGGAGAATGAAATTTCTTTATAACACTATGGCATCCACCCAGTATACCCCAGTGACGTCGGATGATGTTCCCTATCGCTGTACTTTGTTCTGAGTGCATGGAAATAAAGGGAATTCTAGCTGGCTTTGTCTGACGTACCTTGCTTGTGGATTACCTTACAGTAACGCATCCAGTTACTCCGGTACTGTATGTGTTGCCTAAGATCCACAAGTCTCTCATCGATCCCCCCGGTCGACCTATTGTATCAGGGTCTGATTCAATTTTTAGCCATGTTGCCATCTTTCTGGACAAGATATTACATAGTGTTGCATGTGGAGGAAGCTCCTATGTACAAGACACTACCGACTTTTTACTAAAGTTACAGATGATCGATTTGACAGATGTACAGGGGGTGACGTTAGCATCTTTTGATGTCACCTCTCTTTACACCTCAATTGATCACTGTAAGGGATTATTAGCAGTTGCTCACATGCTAGATGGATCTTCCTTAACTAGTCAAGCTCAACACTTTATACTGTCCCTCCTTGAAATTGTCCTAAGATCCAATTATTTTCTCTTTCAAGACTCTTACTATGTGCAGGAGCAAGGCGTGGCAATGGTGTCCAACGTGGCCCCAACTTATGCCAATATATTTATGAGATGGTTTGAGGAAGATGTCGTCTATGGAAGCCACCACTTCAAGCACGCTATGGCGTGGTGGCGGTACATAGACGACGTCTTCCTCATCTGGACTGGCACCACTGAACAACTTTTCGAGTTTCACAATTTTCTCAATGGGATTGACAAAGCACTGCAATTTACCTTAGTGCACTCCCATACTGATATGCAGTTTCTTGACACACGTGTGTTCGTGGCGGACGGTAAGCTGCATACCACACTTTTTACAAAACCGACCGACAGGAACACACTTTTGACGTACAGTAGCAACCATCCTAAAAAGATGATCAGATCCTTGCCCTATTCTCAATTCTTAAGAGCAAGGCGTATAGTCTCAGACCAGGAGATGTTGGACAACACACTTGAAGTTTAAGAAACGAGGATACCCTCTTAAACTACTCCATGACAAAAAAGAACTGGTCAAGAAATTAGATAGGAACGATACACTCAAAAGCAAGGTACGTCAGACAAAGCCAGCTAGAATTCCCTTTATTTCCATGCACTCGGAGCAAAGTACAGCGATAGGGAACATCATCCGACGTCACTGGGGTATACTGGGTGGATGCCATAGTGCTATAAAGGAATTTCATTCTCCACCCTTGATGTCCTACCGCAGGTCCAAAAGCATCAAAGATCAGTTGGTTAGGGCTGATGTGGGGACTTCAAAAAAATCAAGGCAGACAACATTGACAACAACCAGCACAGGATGTTTTCCATGCTTATCTTGTGTAAATTGCAAATATATTGTGAAAGGTAGAAATTTTGTTCATCCACAAACCGGGGTGGTATACCCGATACGACATTACTTAACTTGCGACTCTAGCTACATTATTTACGTACTCATATGTCCATGTAATTTAATTTACGTAGGTGAAACCACCACTGATTTCAAGTCACGGCTTAATAATCACCGTTTAAGTATAAGAAAAAAACGGCTTGACTTGCCAGTATCTAAACATTTTATGGACTTTAAACACACTGAAAGAGACCTTAGGTGCTGTATTATTGACTTTATACCTATGCCTAGAAGAGGTGGCAACAGGGCTAATCTTCTTAACAGACGGGAGCTGAGGTGGATTCACACCCTCAATTCCCTCAAACCTTGTGGTCTAAATGTGGACTACAAAATTGGGGTGGGTTAGGTTTGTGGCTTGCCTCTTTTTCGTACGTTATGCTGTTGACCGTGCTTGCGTGTATTGTGAGATTTTCTGTACAAGACAAAAAATATACTCTTTATGCTTATTTTATTGTTATATACAATATATTTATTATTTTTTCTGTTCTTCTTCTTTCTTCTTTTTTCTGCGGTAGGTGGGCCACGGAGAATGGAGTGAGGAGATATGAGACGGTTACAATGGACGGCACATCTACACAAGGACGGTTTCTGTTCATCAGTATATCTCTTGTCTTTAGATGCAATTGGTGCCTCTGTGGTGACAGTCCGTGTTTATACAGCAGGTAGATATGAGGAGATCCCTCCCTATGAGGTGGCTATGGGTGGGCATCGATCGCAGATACAGTGCGATCCCACACTAACGTGTGGGTACGCAGCTGTACTGGGATCATGGATGTGGGCTGAGGCTTTTTTGATGTTGTCGCGTCCCGTATCTGGACTCACCCTGCCACTAATATAGGCCATAGGAGCACTAATATGTGCCCCTACCTGATTCTGTTGTGCATCGGCTGTCACCAACGGAGGTTCCTGGCAATACAGGCATGGTGCCCTTATTCAAGATGGCATAAGAGACATCAGAAGGCCAATGCGCAGTTGCGGCATCGCATCAACATCGTAACCAGGAAGTACGCTACATACGTCATTGTGACATGCGCAGTCACGTCGCCAGCACGCCGAACCGTATGAGTTGAAACAGCCGTCCATGTCCTCCTTCACCCCCCGTCTGCCTGACCTACGCAGTAAGCACTCAGCACCTTATCAGCATACACAGCTGACACTAATTATTTTATGATGGATAATTATGAAGTATTTGCTTGTAACTTGTACACTCCGGTGAACAATGTTTGTATTTTTTAATTGATCATTCACTATATTATTGTGCACTAACTTTCATCATGAGATATTTTGTAAATTTGATACATATACTGTATTTTGCAGTTGATTAATTTATTTGTTATGAATTGAGCACACCTGTAGTGCACATTGATTGTATTGACCTACACTGGTATATATGCTTGGCACTTTGTCTGTACACATTGCTTGAGAAAGGCTCACACATTGAGCCGAAACGTCGCTTGTCCCATATGGGTAATTAAAGAATTTTTTCATCTTTTACTTGTTGGAGTGCTGCCCTTTTTTCGTTATTTTATCTATTTGGATTGGCTTTTATCCACATTGGGCCAGTTGCACCCACATTTTTCATCGACGGTGCTGCCACTGAACTCTTTTTTTCTATATATATATATACCAAGAAAAAATGGCGGCACTGGTACAAAATCAAATGAAGCTAGGGTGCACGTCTCCAGGGGAATAGGCTTCTTACCCCAATGTATAATCCAGAAAAACGGGCGGCACTCCAGAAATAAGAACAAGTGAACCTTTATTCCCACCTGGGTGAATAAAGGTTCACTTGTTCTTATTTCTGGAGTGCCGCCCGTTTTTCTGGATTATATATATATATATTATGTGGCGCCATCACCACCTAGGGGCGACTAGATGCAATGAGAATGCCAGCCTTATATTAGGAAAATGCAATATATTAAATACATTGAATAAGACATTTAGCAGCAATTTAAAGTGTCCACAGTATAGCACATAAGTGGGACACTGCACTACCAAGGCAAAATGGGCAAATGTTTTCCTCTGGCAGAAAGGGAGGACAGATTACGTTACTACCAGGAGACACTGTGTACACAGCTTTCTGCAGCTTACGGTGAGCAGACATCTGCTGCCAGCATGTTTCAAAGGGATGCCCCTCTTGGCCCCCCGCAGAGTCACCCCTTTCTTGCGCCACGAGCAGCAGAAGCCACAGTAGCAGACATTTCAGTGTCCTTCACATGATGGAGCAGTTTTTCCACATGCTGCGTCCAGCTGAGGCCAGTCAGCAAGCCAACAGCTTAGTATACTATGTCTATACAATGCCATTAGGTATACAAACATAGCAAATCGCAACATTTAACCCTTTCCTGACATGTGATGTTCTATTATGTCACATGTCGGGTCTTTAAAGATGGTGCCCACTTAGGGTGGCCAAAGGTCCGGTTTTAGGCTGGACAGTCCGGTTTTCAGGCTCCTTGTCCTCCGTCAAGTGCAGGGCCTGGACAGATGCAGGGATGTTCCACCCTTTCAGTAGCTCACGCTTAGACAGCAGCACTGCACTGTCTGAGCGTGAGCTGCAGCAATTGAGGCTTCTCTCACCCCCAGTCACTAGAGCCGCAGACATGGCTCCCCGTGGCTGACTGAGGGTGAGAGAAGCACCCTGGCCCCCAGCTCACCCTCTATTCAGAAAGTTCTTCCCTATCCTCCCTCAGTTTTTTTCCTGCTGGCAATGGGGGTGTGGCTTCACAGAGCCAGGGGTGTGGTTTATACATTTGGGGGTGTGGCCGGTGAGGTCTGGCTTTCTGGGGTGAGCGGAGTAGTCGCCATAGCAACCGGGTGCCTGCTGTTTCGTACAGCAAATACCCGTGGCTAATGTCCGCGACCGGCGCTTCCGGGTATGCTACTGGCTCCTCCTGTGCGGCGATCGGAGGAGCCAGAGCTTGTGTGAGGCAGCCCCTGTCCTTGTGAATGACAGGAGGCTGCTGCACAGTCTTTCCTATGAAGCCCTTGTCTATAATAGGGCTCCATAGGAAAGTAGTAAAATCATCATAGACTCCAATGCTAGTGCATTGGAGTTTATGACAATAGCAATCTGATGATTGCTTGTTACAGTTCCCTAAAATGAGACCCCAACTTTCCCCAAAATGAGAATAAAAAATGTGAGAAAAAAATACACTTCATGGGTATCTCCGTGTGCGAAAACGCCTGTACTATCAAAATATAGAAGTATTAATCCCATATGGAAAAAGGCAAAACGGAAAAAAGTGTCAAAATTTGCAATTTTTTGGTCACTACTCCTCCCACAAAAAATGTAATAAAAAGTGATCAAAAAGTTGCACACACCCCAGAATGGCATCAATGAAAAGTACAGATCGCCCCAGCAAAAAATGAGCCCTCATACAGCTCTGCACACATAACTCCAAAAAAGTTATAGGGGTCAGAAAATGACAACTTGAAAAAATGTTGTTTTTTTCAGCATCAAAACGCAAGGAAAAGTATACATATGTGGTATCGCCAGATTCCTACTGCCCTGGAGAATTAAGATCACAAGTCAGTTTTACCGCATAATAAACTCTGTAAAAAAAAAAACAACCCCCGTAAAACTGTGGCAAAATTGAGTTTTTTTCCCCAATTCCACCAGCTTTGGAATTTTTTCCCAGTTCCCACTACATTGTATGCAATATTAAATGGTGGCGTTGGAAAGTACAACTTGTCCTGCAACAAAAAAGAAGCCCTCATATGACTATGTGAATGGAAAAAATAAAAAAGTTATGGGTCTGGGAACGCAGGGAGCGAAAAATGAGAATGCAAAGTCAAAAAAACCTCTGGGGTAGAAGGGGTTAATTTATCAATGTAAGATTATAGCAATCAACCCTTTTGCAGTAACCCTGTTCTGGGGTACTACATACAATAATCATCATATCAAATCACATGTTTATTGTATAATAAATCTGAATAAAACATACAATACATTGGTAGATAAAAGCAGATGAACTCCTACAACACTGAGGTCTAGTAAGACAGGACCAGCTGATAGCCTAGCGCTGGTGCACAAAATAGATGGCATTATGAAGTAGGAAAATTATGTGTCAGAAGAGATCAGTCAGGGCCATCCAAATGGACAATGAACCCACGATTACTTCCACAGTTGTGGAAAAATGGCTTAAAGGGACACTGACAGGCCTTCTGAGCATAATTAGCTCTTTATATGCCCCCCTAGGTCTTATAATAAGTTTCCAATTCATATAAGTATTATCCCTGTGCGCATTGTAAAACGTTAAAAATAATCTTTATAATCACCTGTCCTTTCTGCCCAAGGGGCGTTCTTTGTGCCGCATTTGTGCCCAGTCGCGTACCAACTGCCGGATCCTTAGATCTCATTAGTATTCACTTGGCGCAATGTGATCCCGGCGAGGGAGGGTGCCGGGCGCATGCGCAGGATCTCCGAATGTCGGGGACAGGAAAATACCGCCCAGCGAAGTGAATACTAATGAGATGGGCGTGTCTAAGGATCCGGCAGTTGGGACGCGGCTGGGCACAAATGCGGCACAAAGAACGCCCCTTGGGCAGAAAGGACAGGTGATTATAAAGATTATTTTTAACGTTTTACAATGCGCACAGGCATAATACTTATATGAATTGGAAACTTATTATAAGACCTAGGGGGGGCATATAAAGAGCTAATTATGCTCAGAAGGCCTGTCAGTGTCCCTTTAAGGACAGCAAATGAAGGTAATGGAGTGTCTATCACAAAACCTTGACCTCAGTCCCATAAGGGTCCATTCACATGTCCGTAGAATGGGTCCGCATCCATTCATCAAGTTGCGGAACGGGTGCGGACCCATTCATTCTCTATGGGGCAGGAATGGATGCGGACAGCACACAGTGTGCTGTCCGCATTTCCGGAGTGCGCCCCCGATCTTCCGGTCCGCAGGCTCCGGAAAAAATAGAACATGTCATATTCTTGTCCGCAATTGCGGACAAGAATAGGCAGTTCTATGGGGGTGCCGGCCGGGTGTATTGCGGATCCGCAATACACTACGGACATGTGAATGGAACCTAAATGTAATAAATGTATGGGCAGAACTGAAAAAACGTGTATGTGAGCAAAGAGGCCTCCAAACATGGAGGAACAACAAGCCCCTTCCTGGGCTTGCTATGCATATAACAGTATGCAAAAAATAGCTTAATATGACACAACATAATAAGGTATTAGTCACCGGTTACTTTACTGGGTGTTTACAGTTTGAGGATACACCTTTCTTTCTTTCTTCCTTTCTTTGTTTTCTTTCTTTTCTTTTTTCCCTTTCTTTCTTTCTTTCTTTCTTTCTTTCCCTTTCTTTCTTTCTTTCTTTCTTTCTTTCTTTCTTCTTTCTTTCTTTCTTTCTTTCTTTCTTTCTTTCTTCTTTTCTTTCCCCTTCTCAAATATCTATCTCACAATCTGTTGTCTGTTTAGTATGAGCCAAAATAAATGGGTCAGTTTCCCAGGTAACGGATAATATGACCTGAAGATTCATAGCTAGACACAGGATCATGACCAGTGATATCTTGTCCATATTAATGATAGAAAAAAAATATATATATTTTTGTATTTTATCATTTGAAGGATTTGGTATATGCTGCAGGGTTGTATTGATCCAGTATTAGTAGAATATAGCATAGTAGTCCTTGTTACAGGATCACGTTCACTGTACAGATGTAGCAGGGTTAACACACAAACTCTTTACTCAATTTTTTTAACTCATTGCGTTATCTTGAAACAAAAGCCATTGAAAAGCAATTGAAGGTGTTTGCTTAACGCATTTAGTTTAGATAACACATCTCATAAACCATGTGTGTTAACTCTACTACATCTGTGCATTGCTAAGAAAACTGCGGTTCAGATCTAATGCCATGAATTTCATATCCTACGTCTATCAAAATGTCAATGCATTGGCTAAATAAACCTTAACAATGGGAAGGTTCTCCATGTTTGAGTGGGCGCCTACTATTAGAATGGTCCCTCACAAAGTCATAAAGGGTGGTGGGGCAAAAGCACCTGAGGGTCACAGTTGGCAAATTTGATGTGCTTCCATAGTACCTGAGTTGGAATGACCATTTCAGAATTAGGACAGTTCCTGAAGGCCATGACCAGAAAGTGCTTGTATTGCCTACAATGCCGACCTTTAAAATGGCAGCGATCTGGCCCTGATCATAGGGAACATTTTATTTTAGTCATTAAAAGGCATTTTTACACTGGAGACTTTTGCAAATCCTCTACCCCATGAGGCTTTTTACTCCACAACTTTTCATCTGATGTCCTTCATGACTGCTTCCGTTGATAAGACTTGAAAGGATGCAAGGTTATGAAATGAATCCAATTATGTAACATTTTCCCTAAGTAGGACCATGGGTCCATTTTATTATGATAGATGGAAAATTATCTCCCCTTGCATGGGTAGAGAAGGCTATTTTTATCGTGCAGGGTCTCTCCACTGGTGTCACTGTCATTGTTTAGTGCAATCATGGAGGGCATTGCAGTGTCACAGCTACTCAGTTATCTCTTGTCAACTTTCAGTCTGAAAAGTTTTGTCAGCGGGTTTTGTATACGGCGAACTTCCCGGGATCACACTCAAATTACTTTCAGTATATCAAGTGAACGCTGCTCGAAGACCAGCGTGTAGATAAGTAACTTATATTTAGCCTGACAAATGAAAGAAAAGCTCTGAGATCTCTATCTCCAGCCTGATGCATGCAGGAAATGTGTCATGGTCTTATCATACAAGGTAATACATTTTCTTTGCTTGTTTCTGTTGTTTCCTACTGTGAACAAGATTTTGGGTTAAAATACATTATACTGTATGTACCATGTACAATATAAAAGTGAAGGCTGAAGAAAATACAGTAAAACGTAAAGCTATACCATCCAGACAGATGGTCTGTCGAAAGGTCAATGGCTGAGAATTGTATCAAGTATCAAAAAAGTTGACCCAAGAACCTAATAGGGGTACGGCGGTCCCCAATGCACAGGCAACCTCCGTGCGGCCGCCGGGACGGATCCAGACCCATTCAACTTGAATGGGTCGGCATCCATCAGTTCCACAAAAAGATGGAGCAAGTTCTATCTTTTTGCGGAACGGAAGTACGGAACGGAACCCCACGGAAGCACTCCGTAGTGCTTCTGTAGTGTTCCGTTCTGTGCTTCCGTTCTGTACCATTCCGCATCTCCGGATTTGTGGACCATTCAAGTCAATGGGTCCAAATCCATGATGTAGAATGCACATGGAATGGTGCCTGTGTATTGCGGATCCGCATATGCGGTCCGCAATACGGCAATAGGACACCTATGTTCATGTGCAGGAGGCCTAATTCTGATATAACATTCCTAAATTACACCTGTAACATCCCAGAGTATGTCACTAAAACTCTGTCACCCTGCTACATGATGTTAAAGTGTAAATGTGTTATCATCTGGTGTAATCTGACATTATATTTGCATTATCTGGATTTTCCGTGACTGTTTCATGTAAATTGCTGTAATTGTTTATGTACACCAGTAGGTGGCGGCAATATATAGACAGTCTATAGGACAGTTTAGTATATCTAGGCTGGAATACTCCATTCCAGGCTAGCTCCCCCCTTTCTGAGGAGGAATGGAATCTTTGCATTTCCTACCTCATAGGGAGGAAGGAAAGTTTAGTCAGTGTATACCAGCCCCCTGCAAGGGGAGGCTGTGTTGGTAGGAGCTCCCAGTAACAGGGATCCCAACCCTGGATCCAACCTCGGCTGAGGTTCAAGATCCATCTTCCCAGCCTGAGTCATCTACCTCAGCTGGATGACAACAGAAGCAGCATCCACAGAACAATAGATCTCCAGGAAGAAGACACTATACCCTGCGAGCTGTCCTGTGAGTACAAATCCCAAGACCAGGAGAAGCCAAATACCTCCTCACCTAGTCAGGCCCATGCCAAGCAGAATACAGACAGAGCAGAAGATTAATACCTGCCAGATCTATAGGCGTATGTACCAGATGCAGAATAGATATATATTCCTGCCACATATTGCCAAAACCTGCTGGGATCCAAGACTAAAGCTGTAACTTGTACGGATTTAAAGCTGCATTAAGTAAAGACGAGTTGGACGATATTTCCTGTCTGGATCTTAATTATTCCATCAGAACTCCTATTAACAGCACTCAATTTGTTGAATGTGAGCCAGGATACAGGAGTCCAGCCATACCAAGGTAGGATACACTGTTGACACTGCATAGAGACATTGTTCCCCCTCTGGCATTCCTCACCTGGTATGTGAGCTATACCATCTTAAAGGGCCCTGCTACAGTACCTGCACAAGCTGCAACTGGCGTCACAAACTTATACACATATAAACTGACCCACTGCATAGCAACCCCACTGACCCAGTGTCCTGTTCATTGCATCAAGTGGCGTCACGAACAGGGTCGGATTGTATTGTGTGTCCATCCCTAACAACAGAATCCTATCTGAATTGTGCGCAAAAACTGACTTAAATCGCATGTTTCACAGTGTAACAGTAAGGGCTGAAGATTGTGCAAAGATCGCTAAAAAAGTGACTTTCTTACTTGTATTGTTGTTCCAAGAAAGCGCTAAACGTGCGCTACAGCATTCAAGGAGTTAATTCGACATTGTGGAAATTCGCCATTTCATTTAAAAATGGTGCTTCATCTCCATGTCAAAGAAAAAAGGAACAAAGGAACGCCCTCCCAAGAGCGCGAAAATAAAGAATATGCCCCCCCAGAAGCGGGAAAATCTAGTAACACCCCCTACTGAAAGGCGCAAAGATGTCGAATACGCCCCTTCAGGAGCGGGAAAAATAGAAAACGCCCTCCATGAACTTGTTACTGACCTGGCCCGAGGTGATAAAGACTCCACCCTCTGCGCCCCTCCCTTAGTTCTGGCGATCAGTGTGTGCAGGAGAGCAGCAAAAATGTCTTATCCGCATCCCAGGTGGAACGAAATGTCCATCGGCGGAGAGGCCGTGTACCCAGAACAGCCGCTGGAGATCCAGGTCTCCCAGCTATTGCAGAGACGTGGACCATCAACCTTTGGTGCCAGGCCGGAGGCAGTGGATCCCTCCGTGCCCAAAGACCCAGTCTCACCTGCCCTGTCCAGTATCACAGAGGAGTTGGAGAAGGCCGCCGCTGAAGTCCCGATCCCTGATGTGGAAAGCCAGGGTGTGTTCAAGTTCCCGGAGGCTGTGGATCCCTCCGCCGACTCAACTGTCACCGCGGAAGAAGATGTGCTCACCGGAATGGTGGTGGACGTCGAGCCATCCACCACAGGGGCCGTCGCTACTAAAACCAGCAACCAGTCTGCGGCGCAGACGAAGATGAAGCTGCAGGATCGTGACCAGAGGACACCGGAACCGGCTGCCCGGCCGCCTCAACAGGTAGGAGCAACCCCGTTCCCTGAGGCCCAGGCCCGGTCCGTGTCCACCCCACTGCCACGTTCAGAGACCCCAGTACCTGCAAACCTCACCGGACCCCAACCCGCACTGCTGTCTATGGTTCTCGGTGGAGAGAGGAGTGGGGTTCCTACAGGACAATTACTCAGGGACTGAAGTATTTGTGGGCCGCAGGTCCGTGAAACGTCACTATTTGCCCCAGGAAAGGCACAATCTCTATGTTGGGGACCAAGTAGAGTATACCCCCATGCGGTGGACTGTTTGCAGCAGGAGTCACCCTATTGCAGAAGCTACTCTCCCCTGCCGTCACCCCAGAGACCTGGCAGGAGGATCCAGGCTCTGCTGGCAGGACCCGTTGTCTACAGGAGACCCCGGATGGCCGTCTGCTATTCAGAGAAAAGGCGCAGCCTGCCCCTGCACCCTTGATTCCAGATTTGTCACCGCCACCAACCCTGAAGGTAGGGCAAATAAATAATAGCGTATTAACATTCAATCCCAAGGTGCAGCCATGCTTCATACCACCCTATGTACAGTCGTGGCCAAAAGTTTTGAGAATTACATAAATATAGGAAATTGGAAAAGTTGCTGCTTAAGTTATTATAATAGCAATTTGCATATACTCCAGAATGTTATGAAGAGTGATTAGATGAATTGCATAGTCCTTTTTTGCCATGAAAATTACCTTAATCCCAAAAAAAACTTTCCGCTGCATTTCATTGCTGTCATTAAAGGACCTGCTGAGATCATTTCAGTAATCGTCTTGTTAACTCAGGTGAGAATGTTGACGAGCACAAGGCTGGGGATCATTATATCAGGCTGATTGGATTAAAATGGCCGACTTGACCTGTTAAAAGGAGGGTGATGCTTGAAATCATTGTTCTTCCATTGTTAACCATGGTGACCTGCAAAGAAACGCGTGCAGCCATCATTGCGTTGCATAAAAATGGCTTCACAGGCAAAGAGATTGTGGCTACTAAGATTGCACCTCAATCAACAATTTATAGGATCATCAAAAACTTCAAGGAAAGAGGTTCAATTCTTGTTAAGAAGGCTTCAGGGCGTCCAAGAAAGTCCAGCAAGCACCAGGATCGTCTCCTAAAGAGGATTCAGCTGCGGGATCGTAGTGCCACCAGTGCAGAGCTTGCTCAGGAATGGCAGCAGGCAGGTGTGAGCGCATCTGCACGCACAGTGAGGCAAAGACTTTTGGAAGATGGCCTGGTGTCAAAAAGGGCAGCAAAGAAGCCACTTCTCTCTCCAAAAAAACATCAGGGACAGATTGATCTTCTGCAGAAAATATAGTGAATGGACTGCTGAGGACTGGGGCAAAGTCAAATTCTCCGATGAAGCCTCTTTCCGATTGTTTGGGGCATCAGGAAAAATGCTTGTCCGGAGAAGAAAAGGTGAGCGCTACCATCAGTCCTGTGTCATGCCAACAGTAAAGCATCCTGAGACCATTCATGTGTGGGGTTGCTTCTCATCCAAGGGAGTGGGCTCACTCACAATTTTGCCCAAAAACACAGCCATGAATAAAGAATAGTACCAAAAAACCCTCCAACAGCAACTTCTTCCAACAATCCAACAACAGTTTGGTGAAGAACAATGCATTTTCCAGCACGATGGAGCACCATGCCATAAGGCAAAAGTGATAACTAAGTGGCTCGGGGACCAAAACGTTGACTTTTTGGGTCCATGGCCTGGAAACTCCCCAGATCTTAATCCCATTGAGAACTTGTGGTCAATCCTCAAGAGGCGGGTGGACAAACAAAAACCCACTAATTCTGACAAACTCCAAGAAGTGATTATGAAAGAATGGGTTGCTATCAGTCAGGAATTGGCCCAGAAGTTGATTGAGAGCATGCCCAGTCAAATTGCAGAGGTCCTGAAAAAGAAGGGCCAACACTGCAAATACTGACTCTTTGCATAAATGTCATGTAATTGTCGATAAAAGCCTTTGAAACGTATGAAGTTTGTGTATTTATATTTCACTACATCACAGAAACAACTGAAACAAGGATCTAAAAGCAGTTTAGCAGCAAACTTTGTCAAAACTAACATTTGTGTCATTCTCAAAACTTTTGGCCACGACTGTACTTCCTTGGAAGCAACCTCAACAGCCCCAGGGCGCTGTTCCAGCTCTCCCTGAGCCTTTGCAGCCAGAAATTCTGCCACTCCCTGCACCGGCTGTGGATCCCGGTTTGCAGCGTGTCACAGCAACACTTTCCAGGCTGTCTGCACGGTCTCTATCCCTACTGTCACCGGTAGAGGGCGGTGGCGCACTACCAACGCTACCCTGTGTTTCCATGAGAGGCAGGAGTTACCTCTTATGAGGTTCAGCAGCTCCAGCAGCGACAAGGAGCTGGATACCTACTTGTAAGGTGTCCCCACTACAGAAAAAAAATTCCAACAGTGACATTGTTTGGGAGCCACTCTATGGACTGCTATCTGACAGGTGAGGACCTGTTTGGCAGTTTTTAGTGTGTTTTAACCGTTTTGTTCCAGGTTGCCAGTGTTTGTCTTCATCCAGATGGTCATGTCAGTAAGGACTCCCCCCATCAGCACTTTAACCCCTTCATCTCCAAGTTGACCGTTTTATCCCCTTTCTCAGGTTACTTGATAGCTAGAGTTGAGCGAACACCTGGATGTTCGGGTTCGAGAAGTTCGGCCGAACATCCCGGAAATGTTCGGGTTCGGGATCCGAACCCGATCCGAACTTCGTCCCGAACCCGAACCCCATTGAAGTCAATGGGGACCCGAACTTTTCGGCACTAAAACGGCTGTAAAACAGCCCAGGAAAGGGCTAGAGGGCTGCAAAAGGCAGCAACATGTAGGTAAATCCCCTGCAAACAAATGTGGATAGGGAAATTAATTAAAATAAAAATTAAATAAATAAAAATTAACCAAAATCAATTGGAGAGAGGTTCCATAGCAGAGAATCTGGCTTCCCGTCACCCACCACTGGAACAGTCCATTCTCAGATATTTAGGCCCCGGCACCCAGGCAGAGGAGAGAGGTCCCGTAACAGACAATCTGGCTTCATGTCAGCAGAGAATCAGTCTTCATGTCATAGCAGAGAATCAGGCTTCACGTCACCCACCACTGTAAGAGTCCATTTTCATAAATTTAGGCCCAGCACCCAGGCAGAGGAGAGAGGTCCCGTAACAGAGGATCTGGCTTCATGTCAGCAGAGAATCAGTCTGCATGTCATAGCAGAGAATCAGGCTTCACGTCAGCCACCACTGCAACAGTCCATTGTCATAATTTAGGCCCAGCACCCAGGCAGAGGAGAGAGGTCCCGTAACAGAGGATCAGGCTTCATGTCAGCAGAGAATCAGTCTGCATGTCATAGCAGAGAATCAGGCTTCACGTCAGCCACCACTGCAACAGTCCATTGTCATAATTTAGGCCCAGCACCCAGGCAGAGGAGAGAGGTCCCGTAACAGACCATCTGGCTTCATGTCAGCAGAGAATTAGTCTGCATGTCATAGCAGAGAATGAGGCTTCACGTCAGCCACCACTGCAACAGTCCATTGGCATATATTTAGGCCTAGCACACAGGCAGAGGAGAGAGGTCCCGTAACAGACAATCTGGCTTCATGTCAGCAGAGAATCAGTCTGCATGTCATAGCAGAGAATGAGGCTTCACGTCACCCACCACTGCAACAGTCCATTGGCATATATTTAGGCCTAGCACACAGGCAGAGCAGAGAGGTCCCGTAACAGACAATCTGGCTTCATGTCAGCAGAGAATCAGTCTGCATGTCATAGCAGAGAATGAGGCTTCACGTCACCCACCACTGCAACAGTCCATTGGCATATATTTAGGCCTAGCACACAGGCAGAGCAGAGAGGTCCCGTAACAGACAATCTGGCTTCATGACAGCAGAGAATCAGTCTGCATGTCATAGCAGAGAATGAGGCTTCACGTCAGCCCACCACTGCAACAGTCCATTGGCATATATTTAGGCCTAGCACACAGGCAGAGGCAGAGAGGTCCCGTAACAGACAATCTGGCTTCATGTACAGCAGAGAATCAGTCTGCATGTCATAGCAGAGAATGAGGCTTCACGTCACCCACCACTGCAACAGTCCATTGGCATATATTTAGGCCTAGCACACAGGCAGAGCAGAGAGGTCCCGTAACAGACAATCTGGCTTCATGTCAGCAGAGAATCAGTCTGCATGTCATAGCAGAGAATGAGGCTTCACGTCACCCACCACTGCAACAGTCCATTGGCATATATTTAGGCCTAGCACACAGGCAGAGCAGAGAGGTCCCGTAACAGACGATCTGGCTTCATGTCAGCAGAGAATCAGTCTGCATGTCATAGCAGAGAATGAGGCTTCACGTCACCCACCACTGCAACAGTCCATTGGCATATATTTAGGCCTAGCACACAGGCAGAGCAGAGAGGTCCCGTAACAGACAATCTGGCTTCATGTCAGCAGAGAATCAGTCTGCATGTCATAGCAGAGAATCAGGCTTCACGTCAGCCACCACTGCAACAGTCCATTGTCATAAATTTAGGCCCAGCACCCAGGCAGAGGAGAGAGGTCCCGTAACAGACAATCTGGCTTCATGTCAGCAGAGAATTAGTCTGCATGTCATAGCAGAGAATCAGGCTTCATGTCAGCCACCACTGCAACAGTCCATTGGCATATATTTAGGCCTAGCACACAGGCAGAGGAGAGGTTCATTCAACTTTGGGTAGCCTCGCAATATAATGGTAAAATGAAAATAAAAATAGGATTGAATGAGGAAGTGCCCTGGAGTCCAATAATATATGGTTATGGGGAGGTAGTTAATGTCTAATCTGGACAAGGGACGGACAGGTCCTGTGGGATCCATGCCTGGTTCATTTTTATGAACGTCAGCTTGTCCACATTGGCTGTAGACAGGCGGCTGCGTTTGTCTGTAATGACGCCCCCTGCCGTGCTGAATACACGTTCAGACAAAACGCTGGCTGCCGGGCAGGCCAGCACCTCCAAGGCATAAAAGGCTAGCTCTGGCCACGTGGACAATTTAGAGACCCAGAAGTTGAATGGGGCCGAACCATCAGTCAGTACGTGGAGGGGTGTGCACACGTACTGTTCCACCATGTTAGTGAAATGTTGCCTCCTGCTAACACGTTGCGTATCAGGTGGTGGTGCAGTTAGCTGTGGCGTGTTGACAAAAGTTTTCCACATCTCTGCCATGCTAACCCTGCCCTCAGAGGAGCTGGCCGTGACACAGCTGCCTTGGCGACCTCTTGCTCCTCCTCTGCCTTGGCCTTGGGCTTCCACTTGTTCCCCTGTGACATTTGGGAATGCTCTCAGTAGCGCGTCTACCAACGTGCGCTTGTACTCGCGCATCTTCCTATCACGCTCCAGTGCAGGAAGTAAGGTGGGCACATTGTCTTTGTAGCGTGGATCCAGCAGGGTGGCAACCCAGTAGTCCGCACAGGTTAAAATGTGGGCAACTCTGCTGTCGTTGCGCAGGCACTGCAGCATGTAGTCGCTCATGTGTGCCAGGCTGCCCAGGGGTAAGGACAAGCTGTCCTCTGTGGGAGGCGTATCGTCATCGTCCTGCCTTTCCCCCCAGCCACGCACCAGTGATGGACCCGAGCTGCGTTGGGTGCCACCCCGCTGTGACCATGCTTCATCCTCATCCTCCTCCACCTCCTCCTCATCCTCGTCCTCCTCGTCCTCCAGTAGTGGGCCCTGGCTGGCCACATTTGTACCTGGCCTCTGCTGTTGCCAAAAACCTCCCTCTGAGTCACTTCGAAGAGACTGGCCTGAAAGTGCTAAAAATGACCCCTCTTCCTCCTCCTCCTCCTCCTCCTCCTGGGCCACCTCCTCTTCCATCATCGCCCTAAGTGTTTTCTCAAGGAGACATAGAAGTGGTATTGTAACGCTGATAACGGTGTCATCGCCACTGGCCATGTTGGTGGAGTACTCGAAACAGCGCAACAGGGCACACAGGTCTCGCATGGAGGCCCAGTCATTGGTGGTGAAGTGGTGCTGTTCTGTAGTGCGACTGACCCGTGCGTGCTGCAGCTGAAACTCCACTATGGCCTGCTGCTGCTCGCACAGTCTGTCCAGCATGTGCAAGGTGGAGTTCCACCTGGTGGGCACGTCGCATATGAGGCGGTGAGCGGGAAGGCCGAAGTTACGCTGTAGCGCAGACAGGCGAGCAGCAGCAGGATGTGAACGCCGGAAGCGCGAACAGACGGCCCGCACTTTATGCAGCAGCTCTGACATGTCGGGGTAGTTGTGAATGAACTTCTGCACCACCAAATTCAGCACATGCGCCAAGCAAGGGATGTGCGTCAAATTGGCTAGTCCCAGAGCTGCAACGAGATTTCGCCCATTATCACACACCACCAGGCCGGGCTTGAGGCTCACCGGCAGCAACCACTCGTCGGTCTGTTGTTCAATACCCCGCCACAACTCCTGTGCGGTGTGGGGCCTGTCCCCCAAACATATGAGTTTCAGAATGGCCTGCTGACGTTTACCCCGGGCTGTGCTGAAGTTGGTGGTGAAGGTGTGTGGCTGACTGGATGAGCAGGTGGAAGAAGAGGAGGAGGAAGCCGAGAAGGAGGAGGTGGCAACAGGAGGCAAAGAATGTTGCCCTGCGATCCTTGGCGGCGGAAGGACGTGCGCCAAACAGCTCTCCGCCTAGGGCCCAGCTGCCACTACATTTACCCAGTGTGCAGTTAGGGAGATATAGCGTCCCTGGCCGTGCTTACTGGTCCACGTATCTGTGGTTAGGTGGACCTTGCTACAGATGGCGTTGCGCAGTGCACACTTGATTTTATCGGATACTTGGTTGTGCAGGGAAGGCACGGCTCTCTTGGAGAAGTAGTGCCGGCTGGGAACAACATACTGTGGGACAGCAAGCGACATGAGCTGTTTGAAGCTGTCTGTGTCCACCAGCCTAAATGACAGCATTTCATAGGCCAGTAGTTTAGAAATGCTGGCATTCAGGGCCAGGGATCGAGGGTGGCTAGGTGGGAATTTACGCTTTCTATCAAATGTTTGTGAGATGGAGAGCTGAACGCTGGCGTGTGACATGGTTGAGACGCTTGGTGACGGAGGTGGTGGTGGTGGTGTTGGTGGTACATCCCCTGTTTGCTGGGCGGCAGGTGCCAACGTTCCTCCAGAGGCGGAGGAAGAGGCCGAGGCGGCAGCAGCAGAATAGGCCGAGGCGGCAGCAGCAGAAGAGGTAGCAGGGGGAGCCTGAGTGACTTCCTTGGTTTTAAGGTGTTTACTCCACTGCAGTTCATGCTTTGCATGCAGGTGCCTGGTCATGCAGGTTGTGCTCAGGTTCAGAACGTTAATGCCTCGCTTCAGGCTCTGATGGCACAGCGTGCAAACCACTCGGGTCTTGTCGTCAGCACATTGTTTGAAGAAGTGCCATGCCAGGGAACTCCTTGAAGCTGCCTTTGGGGTGCTCGGTCCCAGATGGCGGCGGTCAGTAGCAGGCGGAGTCTCTTGGCGGCGGGTGTTCTGCTTTTGCCCACTGCTCCCTCTTTTGCTACGCTGTTGGCTCGGTCTCACCACTGCCTCTTCCTCCGAACTGTGAAAGTCAGTGGCACGACCTTCATTCCATGTGGGGTCTAGGACCTCATCGTCCCCTGCATCGTCTTCCACCCAGTCTTGATCCCTGACCTCCTGTTCAGTCTGCACACTGCAGAAAGACGCAGCAGTTGGCACCTGTGTTTCGTCATCATCAGAGACATGCTGAGGTGGTATTCCCATGTCCTCATCATCAGGAAACATAAGTGGTTGTGCGTCAGTGCATTCTATGTCTTTCACCGCTGGGGAAGGGCTAGGTGGATGCCCTTGGGAAACCCTGCCAGCGGAGTCTTCAAACAGCATAAGAGACTGCTGCATAACTTGAGGCTGAGACAGTTTCCCTGGTATGCATGGGGGTGATGTGACAGACTGATGGGGTTGGTTTTCAGGCGCCATCTGTGCGCTTTCTGCAGAAGACTGGGTGGGAGATAATGTGAACGTGCTGGATCCACTGTCGGCCACCCAATTGACTAATGCCTGTACCTGCTCAGGCCTTACCATCCTTAGAACGGCATTGGGCCCCACCATATATCGCTGTAAATTCTGGCGGCTACTGGGACCTGAGGTAGTTGGTACACTAGGACGTGTGGATGTGGCAGAACGGCCACGTCCTCTCCCAGCACCAGAGGGTCCACTAACACCACCACGACCATGTCCACGTCCGCGTCCCTTACTAGATGTTTTTCTCATTGTTATGGTTCACCACAACAACAAATATATTATTTGGCCCAATGTATTGTATTCAAATTCAGCGGGATATAAATTTGAGGCCTAGTATTTAGGCGCTGGGTGACCGGTATGGATTTAGTGACAGAATTAGACTTGGAAATGCACAGAAGCGTGTGTGTGTGAAGTTATTCTGAATGACCCAATGTGCACCTTGAATATTATATACCCTTTTAGGGATAGATTTCAAATAGCTCTGATATAGCAGAAACCACTAAATTATGAAATTGTTAAATTGGGAATTGTATTTAAACCCAGAACAAAAAATGTGCTTTGACGGACACTAAATAACTTTCCCAGCCACAACAGGACAGCGTTAACGAGAGATTTAGCAGGATATAAATTTGAGGCCTAGTATTTAGGCGCTGGGTGACAGGTATGGGTTTAGTGACAGAATTAGACTTGGAAATACACAGTAGCGGGTGTGTGTGAAGTTATTCTGAATGACCCAATGTGCACCTTGAATATTATATACCCTTTTAGGGATAGATTTCAAATAGCTCTGATATAGCAGAAACCACTAAATTATGAAATTGCTAAATTGGGAATTGTATTTCAACCCAGAACAAAAAATGTGCTTTGACGGACACTAAATAACTTTCCCAGCCACAACAGGACAGCGTTAACGAGAGATTTAGCAGGATATAAATTTGAGGCCTAGTATTTAGGCGCTGGGTGACAGGTATGGGTTTAGTGACAGAATTAGACTTGGAAATACACAGTAGCGGGTGTGTGTGAAGTTATTCTGAATGACCCAATGTGCACCTTGAATATTATATACCCTTTTAGGGATAGATTTCAAATAGCTCTGATATAGCAGAAACCACTAAATTATGAAATTGCTAAATTGGGAATTGTATTTCAACCCAGAACAAAAAATGTGCTTTGACGGACACTAAATAACTTTCCCAGCCACAACAGGACAGCGGTAACGAGAGATTTAGCAGGATATAAATTTGAGGCCTAGTATTTAGGCGCTGGGTGACAGGTATGGGTTTAGTGACAGAATTAGACTTGGAAATACACAGTAGCGGGTGTGTGTGAAGTTATTCTGAATGACCCAATGTGCACCTTGAATATTATATACCCTTTTAGGGATAGATTTCAAATAGCTCTGATATAGCAGAAACCACTAAATTATGAAATTGTTAAATTGGGAATTGTATTTAAACCCAGAACAAAAAATGTGCTTTGACGGACACTAAATAACTTTCCCAGCCACAACAGGACAGCGTTAACGAGAGATTTAGCAGGATATAAATTTGAGGCCTAGTATTTAGGCGCTGGGTGACAGGTATGGGTTTAGTGACAGAATTAGACTTAGAAATACACAGTAGCGGGTGTGTGTGAAGTTATTCTGAATGACCCAATGTGCACCTTGAATATTATATACCCTTTTAGGGATAGATTTCAAATAGCTCTGATATAGCAGAAACCACTAAATTATGAAATTGTTAAATTGGGAATTGTGTTTAAACCCAGAACAAAAAATGTGCTTTGACGGACACTTAATAACTTTCCCAGCCACAACAGGACAGCGGTAACGAGAGATTTAGCAGGATATAAATTTGAGGCCTAGTATTTAGGCGCTGGGTGACAGGTATGGGTTTAGTGACAGAATTAGACTTGGAAATACACAGTAGCGGGTGTGTGTGAAGTTATTCTGAATGACCCAATGTGCACCTTGAATATTATATACCCTTTTAGGGATAGATTTCAAATAGCTCTGATATAGCAGAAACCACTAAATTATGAAATTGTTAAATTGGGAATTGTGTTTAAACCCAGAACAAAAAATGTGCTTTGACGGACACTAAATAACTTTCCCAGCCACAACAGGACAGCGTTAACGAGAGATTTAGCAGGATATAAATTTGAGGCCTAGTATTTAGGCGCTGGGTGACAGGTATGGGTTTAGTGACAGAATTAGACTTGGAAATACACAGTAGCGGGTGTGTGTGAAGTTATTCTGAATGACCCAATGTGCACCTTGAATATTATATACCCTTTTAGGGATAGATTTCAAATAGCTCTGATATAGCAGAAACCACTAAATTATGAAATTGTTAAATTGGGAATTGTATTTAAACCCAGAACAAAAAATGTGCTTTGACGGACACTAAATAACTTTCCCAGCCACCACAGGACAGCGTTAACGAGAGATTTAGCAGGATATAAATTTGAGGCCTAGTATTTAGGCGCTGGGTGACAGGTATGGGTTTAGTGACAGAATTAGACTTGGAAATACACAGTAGCGGGTGTGTGTGAAGTTATTCTGAATGACCCAATGTGCACCTTGAATATTATATACCCTTTTAGGGATAGATTTCAAATAGCTCTGATATAGCAGAAACCACTAAATTATGAAATTGCTAAATTGGGAATTGTATTTAAACCCAGAACAAAAAATGTGCTTTGACGGACACTAAATAACTTTCCCAGCCACAACAGGACAGCGTTAACGAGAGATTTAGCAGGATATAAATTTGAGGCCTAGTATTTAGGCGCTGGGTGACAGGTATGGGTTTAGTGACAGAATTAGACTTGGAAATACACAGTAGCGGGTGTGTGTGAAGTTATTCTGAATGACCCAATGTGCACCTTGAATATTATATACCCTTTTAGGGATAGATTTCAAATAGCTCTGATATAGCAGAAACCACTAAATTATGAAATTGCTAAATTGGGAATTGTATTTTAACCCAGAACAAAAAATGTGCTTTGACGGACACTAAATAACTTTCCCAGCCACAACAGGACAGCGGTAACGAGAGATTTAGCAGGATATAAATTTGAGGCCTAGTATTTAGGCGCTGGGTGACAGGTATGGGTTTAGTGACAGAATTAGACTTGGAAATACACAGTAGCGGGTGTGTGTGAAGTTATTCAGAATGACCCAATGTGCACCTTGAATATTATATACCCTTTTAGGGATAGATTTCAAATAGCTCTGATATAGCAGAAACCACTAAATTATGAAATTGTTAAATTGGGAATTGTATTTAAACCCAGAACAAAAAATGTGCTTTGACGGACACTAAATAACTTTCCCAGCCACAACAGGACAGCGTTAACGAGAGATTTAGCAGGATATAAATTTGAGGCCTAGTATTTAGGCGCTGGGTGACAGGTATGGGTTTAGTGACAGAATTAGACTTAGAAATACACAGTAGCGGGTGTGTGTGAAGTTATTCTGAATGACCCAATGTGCACCTTGAATATTATATACCCTTTTAGGGATAGATTTCAAATAGCTCTGATATAGCAGAAACCACTAAATTATGAAATTGCTAAATTGGGAATTGTATTTCAACCCAGAACAAAAAATGTGCTTTGACGGACACTTAATAACTTTCCCAGCCACAACAGGACAGCGGTAACGAGAGATTTAGCAGGATATAAATTTGAGGCCTAGTATTTAGGCGCTGGGTGACAGGTATGGGTTTAGTGACAGAATTAGACTTGGAAATACACAGTAGCGGGTGTGTGTGAAGTTATTCTGAATGACCCAATGTGCACCTTGAATATTATATACCCTTTTAGGGATAGATTTCAAATAGCTCTGATATAGCAGAAACCACTAAATTATGAAATTGTTAAATTGGGAATTGTATTTAAACCCAGAACAAAAAATGTGCTTTGACGGACACTAAATAACTTTCCCAGCCACCACAGGACAGCGTTAACGAGAGATTTAGCAGGATATAAATTTGAGGCCTAGTATTTAGGCGCTGGGTGACAGGTATGGGTTTAGTGACAGAATTAGACTTGGAAATACACAGTAGCGGGTGTGTGTGAAGTTATTCTGAATGACCCAATGTGCACCTTGAATATTATATACCCTTTTAGGGATAGATTTCAAATAGCTCTGATATAGCAGAAACCACTAAATTATGAAATTGCTAAATTGGGAATTGTATTTAAACCCAGAACAAAAAATGTGCTTTGACGGACACTAAATAACTTTCCCAGCCACAACAGGACAGCGTTAACGAGAGATTTAGCAGGATATAAATTTGAGGCCTAGTATTTAGGCGCTGGGTGACAGGTATGGGTTTAGTGACAGAATTAGACTTGGAAATACACAGTAGCGGGTGTGTGTGAAGTTATTCTGAATGACCCAATGTGCACCTTGAATATTATATACCCTTTTAGGGATAGATTTCAAATAGCTCTGATATAGCAGAAACCACTAAATTATGAAATTGCTAAATTGGGAATTGTATTTTAACCCAGAACAAAAAATGTGCTTTGACGGACACTAAATAACTTTCCCAGCCACAACAGGACAGCGGTAACGAGAGATTTAGCAGGATATAAATTTGAGGCCTAGTATTTAGGCGCTGGGTGACAGGTATGGGTTTAGTGACAGAATTAGACTTGGAAATACACAGTAGCGGGTGTGTGTGAAGTTATTCAGAATGACCCAATGTGCACCTTGAATATTATATACCCTTTTAGGGATAGATTTCAAATAGCTCTGATATAGCAGAAACCACTAAATTATGAAATTGTTAAATTGGGAATTGTATTTAAACCCAGAACAAAAAATGTGCTTTGACGGACACTAAATAACTTTCCCAGCCACAACAGGACAGCGTTAACGAGAGATTTAGCAGGATATAAATTTGAGGCCTAGTATTTAGGCGCTGGGTGACAGGTATGGGTTTAGTGACAGAATTAGACTTAGAAATACACAGTAGCGGGTGTGTGTGAAGTTATTCTGAATGACCCAATGTGCACCTTGAATATTATATACCCTTTTAGGGATAGATTTCAAATAGCTCTGATATAGCAGAAACCACTAAATTATGAAATTGCTAAATTGGGAATTGTATTTCAACCCAGAACAAAAAATGTGCTTTGACGGACACTTAATAACTTTCCCAGCCACAACAGGACAGCGGTAACGAGAGATTTAGCAGGATATAAATTTGAGGCCTAGTATTTAGGCGCTGGGTGACAGGTATGGGTTTAGTGACAGAATTAGACTTGGAAATACACAGTAGCGGGTGTGTGTGAAGTTATTCTGAATGACCCAATGTGCACCTTGAATATTATATACCCTTTTAGGGATAGATTTCAAATAGCTCTGATATAGCAGAAACCACTAAATTATGAAATTGTTAAATTGGGAATTGTATTTAAACCCAGAACAAAAAATGTGCTTTGACGGACACTAAATAACTTTCCCAGCCACAACAGGACAGCGTTAACGAGAGATTTAGCAGGATATAAATTTGAGGCCTAGTATTTAGGCGCTGGGTGACAGGTATGGGTTTAGTGACAGAATTAGACTTGGAAATACACAGTAGCGGGTGTGTGTGAAGTTATTCTGAATGACCCAATGTGCACCTTGAATATTATATACCCTTTTAGGGATAGATTTCAAATAGCTCTGATATAGCAGAAACCACTAAATTATGAAATTGTTAAATTGGGAATTGTATTTAAACCCAGAACAAAAAATGTGCTTTGACGGACACTAAATAACTTTCCCAGCCACAACAGGACAGCGGTAACGAGAGATTTAGCGGGATATAAATTTGAGGCCTAGTATTTAGGCGCTGGGTGACCGGTATGGATTTAGTGACAGAATTAGACTGGGATATGGCCAAAAAATAACCACACTATTGCTGGTTAAATGCACTTGGTGACGGGCGCAGCTTGCCCCTGATTTAGTATATGGCCAAAAAATGAACAGACTATTGCTGGTTAAATGCACTTGGTGTCACAGCTTGACGCACCACACTACTGAGGGTTAAATGCACTTGGTGACGGGCGCAGCTTGCCCCTGATGTAGTATATGGCCAAAAAATGAACAGACTATTGCTGGTTAAATGCACTTGGTGTGACAGCTTCACCCTGATGTAGGCTTTAGCCAAAAAACAACCACACCATTGAGGGTTAAATGCACTTGGTGACAGGCGCAGCTTGCCCCTGATTTAGTATATGGCCAAAAAAATGAACAGACTATTGCTGGTTAAATGCACTTGGTGTGACAGCTTCACCCTGATGTAGGCTTTAGCCAAAAAACAACCACACCATTGAGGGTTAAATGCACTTGGTCGCAGCTTGGATGCACTTGGTCGCAGCACCGCACAAGACACAAAATGGCCGCCGATCACCCCAGAAAAAAGTGACTGACAAACGGTCTGGGCAGCCTAAAAACAGTGAGTGAGCATTTGAATTTCAGCAGCTCAATGATGCACAGCTGCAGATCGATCGATTAATCAAGTGAAGTCCTTTGGAGGAGTTAATCTGCCTAATCTCGCCCTACTGTCGCATCCGCAACCTCTCCCTACGCTAATCAGAGCAGAGTGACGGGCGGCGCTATGTGACTCCAGCTTAAATAGAGGCTGGGTCACATGGTGCTCTGGCCAATCACAGCCATGCCAATAGTAGGCATGGCTGTGACGGCCTCTTGGGGCAAGTAGTATGACGCTTGTTGATTGGCTGCTTTGCAGCCTTTCAAAAAGCGCCAAGAAAGCGTCACAAAAGCGCCAAGAAAGCGACGAACACCGAACCCGAACCCGGACTTTTACGAAAATGTCCGGGTTCGGGTCCGTGTCACGGACACCCCAAAATTCGGTACGAACCCGAACTATACAGTTCGAGTTCGCTCATCCCTATTGATAGCCTTTGCTGCTATCATTATATTAACTTTTAACCTTTTGGATTACAATTTACTCCTTTGCCCTGTGGATTGCAAGGAACTTTTATCAGATTCCAGAGGACTCTACAACTTTAAGCACTTTCAGGAAAAAGGACTCAAGTTATTGTTGAGCCTCACCTGACATTGATATTTGCACTAATAAGTTTGCACTATTTTATTAAAAGTTTTATTGCAACATAAAAGCTTGCATATAATTGTCATGCTATTTAATAATTTATGTCATTGTAACCAGTTTACAAATGTTATGCAACGTTAAAGATAACCTGCCCATTGTGTGAATTATCCTTATAGGTGCCATAATGTGAATTTATGCACTGTTTGCCATGATTGCACTTGCCATTGCACTTAACAAAAATTGTAGCAACTTACTTACTTGAGTATGCCTCTTTTATAGCTCTTGTACGGACTGTCATCATAGGGACATTGAATACTAATGGCCTACACCCGGTGATATATACCAGGGTAGGACCAAGTGGTAAGTCTAGGCAGATCCAGTTACACGGGTACCCCTGCTGCTTCGGGAATCGTTAGAAGCCCTAGGCTGCTCCTTCCCGCTTGTTATATGTTCCGGATTGTTCCCATCCGGAGGTGTCTCATTTCCAGGAGCGCACAGGATTAAATTTCCTCCTCCTGTGACTAGCCAGAAGACATGGAGACGATAAATACCTCCCCTTCTGAGCCTTTTGCCTAAGGTAAGGCGCCTCAAACCTTAGAGCCACTACTTAGCTTCCTCATAGACATCATAGTGATCGTGCAACAAGCCAAATTTCTTCAGGCTATGGTGCAGGGAAGGGAATACAGGATAAAGCCACCCTTCTATTTGCGGGCTTTGCATTTACACAATGGTGGGATTACGGAGTAAAGACCCCCCCATGCTTTCTTTGGTATTGGTGGACAATACTCCAAAAGTCAGTCAGTAATGCATGCTTTGTGCAGTATTAGGTTACCTGGTTATACCAAGATAAGGAAACTGTGTGTTGGACACCTTATTCTAGCGGGCAGGAACCTCGAGGAAACCGTTAAATGTCTTGTCTTTGTTTGTCATTATATGTCATTCATGCAGCATTTTGTATTGTATTGGGTACCCAGAGCTTATTCCTCACCCGCCTATCTTGTGCCGAGGACGGCTTATCTTAAAGTAACGGGGTATGTAACATCCCAGAGTATGTCACTAAAACTCTGTCACCCTGCTACATGATGCTAAAGTGTAAATGTGTTATCATCTGGTGTAATCTGACATTACATTTGCATTATCTGGATTTTATTACACGACACGGAGGCTCCTATTGCTTTCTCTTTCTTTACTAAATCTTATAGCAGCAAAGAAAAAAGCATCAATCAAACTGATAACCATGGCAACCAACTCCTCCCCACTGTGCCAGTATAGTCTCTGACTCTGCTAACTCCTCCTCTTTCTTGGCTGCTCCCTCACAGATAAGTACTGCTTTCCTTATATCTGTGGGTGGATGTATATAATTTATGCTATAGGGGATGTTTGTGGGATTTGTCACGGTGTATTGAGTTATCCTTTTAGTTTCTAGGGTTTTTTGGCCCTCTGGGCTGTGTTACTTTTGCCAGAGTTGCTTATTCTTTATCATCGTTGTCCCTCATCCTCATTTTCCATTGTCTCATTTTCCCTTTCAGTTTTTTTTTCTTCCCCTCGTTATTGCGGGTACCTTGGTACCTCTGTCCAGGTGTCCCTTTCCTTTACCTCCCCTCCGTTGTTTGTCTCCCTTCGGTTCTGCCTGCGGCGTCTTCTCCTAGCTGCCACTCCTTCCGTGCGCTTCGCTTGCGGCCGAGATCTCGCGAGATCTCGGCCGCCATCTTCTTCTTCTTCGGCGGCTGGTTTTTCGCGCTCCCCGCGGTGTTCTCGCGGGATCGCACGAGATTTCCGGCGGTATCTCGGCGGCTGCATCCGGAGCTTCCCAGTGCATCTCCGTTCCACTCTCAGGTCGCATCGCGCGTGTTAGGAGTTATTTGAGCCAGTTTTTCTCCCCATTACGGTTTTTTCCATCTGTATTGCCTATTAGACAGCCTTTTCAGGCATATATATATATATATATATATACTATACACTTATTATAGCACTGTTGCTGCATTGCTAGTAGATCATGTCCAAGGGCTCTTCACATGTACCTAGCCCTGTCCCTGAGGGCATGAATTCAATCCCTCATATTCAGGATGTAAATAATGGTACGCCTGATGCACAGTCCTTAGCGATACAGCGCTCTGTGACTGCTGCTATACAGGCCGCCATGGGGTCTATGTCCTCGGCCATTTCTACTTTAATTACTGAGGCCCTTATGGCTGGTCCTGCCTCCTCTACACCTGTGGGGCCCTCGCCACCTATATTACCACTACCTGCCTCCAGAACCACTATGATTGGTGGAGATATAGCCACCCATGATGGCGCGCATGGTCCGCGCAAAAGAGCCTACGCCCGCCAGGCAGAAAAGGCGAGGCAATGGAAATGCGCCAGAGCGCAACATGATGCAGGATCCGGTTCTGAACCTGATTCGGATGAGGAGGCTCAGTACCAGTCTGTGGACTTGGTGGACATAGAGGAGGAGGATCCTTTGGATTCGGACCTGCCAGGTCCGTCATCTGGGTCAGCAGCACCCATTGAGGTTCCTTTTGACGAGTCGGCAAACTTGGATCCCGCAGGGGAGCCCCTGTTTGACCCGGATGCTCTCCACCATCCGAGGTCGGCGGAATGGCTTCTGTCCTCACATATTGCCAAGTATTTGGAGGCCCGTGTACGCCAACCTCTATCTAAAGAGGCGCGTAACAAACTCAAGGCCGAATGTCCCAGACCTATTATACCTAATAAGGTTTGCGAGATGCCCGTAGTTGACCCGAAAATGTGTAAATTTTTAGCAAAGTCGGGCTGGAACCCCAGGAAAGGCCTTGAATCGGCCCTAAAGTCCTGTCAGGACAAGTTGTTAGACCTCCTAGGCCCATTGACAAAAATCTTTGAATTGGCTGAGTCAGCCAGAACCCAGAACACTCTGGTAGACCCGGAAGAACTCCGGGGATGGGTGCAACGTGCCGTGTGTATCACGGGCAATGTGAACACTTCGCTCTCGATTGAGCGTCGTAAAGCGATCCTTTTTAAAATAGAGCCTAAGCTATCCAACTTAGCCCTAACGGAGACAGGCAAAGAGGCTCAAGGGTTGCTCTTTGGGAGATTCCTTCATAAAGGATCTCTCCCGTTTTGTGGGGGCCTTCACTGCCCTAGATAAGGCTCAAACATCCATGAAGAGAGTGTTCCACGGACGGGTCTCTAACAGGGCCGGCAGCTCAAGAGGCCGCCTGTCCGGCCGTTCTTCATACCAGACCCGCGGGTCCGGCAGAGGCTCCTTTTCGTATCGACCCTTCAACCAGGAGTTCCGTCAACCGCCTTCTTTCTTCCCCTCCCGAGGTTCATCTTGGCGTTCATGTGGAGCCAGAGGTTCATCTTCCAGACGCCCTTTTGGTAAGTCGAATGTCACTGTCTTCTTTGATTCCTTGTGTAGGGGGCAGGCTCCGACTTTTTTTCCATGTTTGGAAAACCATCACAGCGGACCCATGGGTCCTTTGGACGGTCCAGGGGTTTCACATAGAGTTAGTTTGTCCTACATCCAGATTCCGTCCCTGTACCCTACGGTTCTCCCAGCCTCTTCTCATCTGCTTTTACATCAGGAACTGTCAGCCCTCTGTCAGAAGGGCGCCATAGAGCGAGCTCCTCCTTCCTCGGAAGGTATTATCAGCAGTGTGTTCTTGGTGGCCAAAAAAGGAGGCCAGATGAGACCCGTGATCAATCTCAGGGCTCTAAACGCTTTTGTAAAATATCGGCACTTCAAGATGGAGGGTATCCACCTCCTCCGGGATTTGCTCCTCCAGGGGGATTGGATGGTCAAACTAGACTTGAAGGACGCCTACCTGACGGTTCCGGTGGCCGAACCATCCAGGGATCTTCTGAGTTTTTTCTGGGACTCGGAGATATGGAGGTTCACCTGTCTACCCTTCGGCCTCTCTTCCGCCCCTTGGTGTTTTAACAAGCTTCTTCGTCCGGTAATTTCCTGTCTCCGCAGCCAAGGAATTCGTCTGATTATTTATCTGGACGATATCCTTATACTGGCCCAGAATCCTTCTGTTCTTCTGACCCATCTGCAGTGGTCCATGGACCTGTTATCCCGGTTGGGATTCCTCCTCAATTTGGAGAAGTCGTCACTTTTCCCGGCCCAGTCCAAAGAGTTTTTGGGATTCACAATCGATTCCTCCACAATGTCTCTCAGCCTTCCGTCTGCCAAGGTTCGTGCCATCCGCAAGGAATTTCTTCATACTCTATCTCTCCAAGAGGTTCCCTTACGACACTTTGCCCGAGTCATAGGTCTCCTCTCTTCGTCCATTCAGGCTGTGTTTCCGGCTCCCTTGCGCTACCGCGGCATGCAGCGCCTCAAGATTGCTCACCTCCAGGCGGGAGCATCTTATGCGGATCTGGTCACCCTGGACGAGGACACCAAAGAAGAACTGAGCTGGTGGATCCGCAACTTGGAGACCTGGAATGGGAAGGCCATAGTTGGTCCCAGTCCGGACTTCACGATAGACTCAGATGCCAGCCTTCTCGGCTGGGGTTCTTACTGCGAGGGTGTGACGACGGGCGGACCCTGGTCTCCAGAGGAATCCAAGCTCCACATCAATGCTTTGGAACTTCTGGCGGGTTCTTTTGCAGTTCGCAGTTTTGCGAGCGGAATGTCCAAGATTTGCGTCCGGCTGCGGATGGACAACATTTCCGCAGTTCGGTATGTCAATGCCATGGGAGGCACACATTCAGCCATGTTGTCCAGGTTGGCACGAGATTTCTGGACATTCTGCCTGGCCAGAGAAATCACAGTTACGGCGGAGTATTTGCCAGGGCTCCACAATACTCACGCGGACTGGAGCTCACGTTTCCTTTCGGACTCGGGAGATTGGAAGTTAGATTGCATGGTGTTCTCTTCCATATCTTCCCATTGGGGTCCATTCTCTTTAGACTTCTTTGCGTCCCGTTTGAACGCCCAGCTTCCACGCTTTTACAGCTGGCGTCCGGATCCGGACGCAGGAAGCAGTCGATGCGTTCCTCCAAGATTGGACCGGTCTCCTCGCGTACGCTTTTCCCCCGTTTGCGATGGTGTCTTGAGTATTATCTCAGACCCGCCGTCAGGGAGCGGATCTTGTCCTCATAGTTCCGTTTTGGCCCACGCAGTCGTGGTTTCCTCAACTTATGGAATGCCTGATCCAGTTCCCGCTACTTCTTCCGGTTTTTCCGGACCTCTTGTTGAATCCAGCGGGTCTGGGTCACCCTCTCATCCTCGACGGCTCCCTTCGGCTCCTGGCATGCAGAATTTCAGGGAACCCTGGGACATCACTGGAATTTCGGAAACAGCTCAACGTCTTTTGGACGAAGCTTGGGCACCGGGAACCAGACGAGCTTATCGATCGGCCTGGAGTTCTTGGGCTGATTGGTGCTTGGCTAGGCACCTGGATCCCGTATCATGTCCTGTGACCGCTGTTCTTCAGTTTCTCGCTTCTCTTTTTGAGGACGGCAAGGCCTACCGTACCATCAATTTGTACCGTTCTGCCATTTCCGCGTTTCATCAAGGATTTAGCGGGTGTCCTGCCGGTCAACACCCTCTCGTTTGCAGACTTCTCAAGGGTTCCCGCCTATCTCGCCCTCCCAGGCCTCGTTTTTCTTCGACTTGGGACGTCTCTTTGATACTTACCTTGTTTTCCTCGTGGTCGTCTAATGCAGATCTTTCTCTCCGGCACCTTGCGGCCAAGCTGGTTTCTTTATTCTGCCTGATATCGTGCAAAAGGGTGTCGGACGTTCGCGCTTTGGATCACGACGCTCGTTCGTTTACTCCTGAGGGAGTCACGTTCAACATTTCGCGTCGCACCAAAACCAGTATTCGGTCGGTTTCGTATCCCAGTTTCCCAGATTCTCCGGCTCTTTGTCCAGTGGCGTGTCTTCAGGAATATGAGGCTCGTATGGCCTCTCATCGCTCTTCTTCTTCCCCGGAACTTTTTCTACCCTATAGACGTCCTTTCCGTCCGGTCTCCACTATCACCTTAGCCCGTTGGGTGAAATGGGTTATGGCTTTGGCAGGTGTGGATACTACGATTTTCACTGCTCATTCCACTAGAGGGGCCTCCGCGACCTCTATGGCGGTGGCTGGAGCGCGTTTGGAGGATATTATGAAGATGGCGGATTGGTCTCGTGTATCTACATTCCGTGAGTTTTATTTCAGGCCTTCTGTTCAAGTTTTTTCTTCAGTTGTAGGTCAGCTTTAAACTCGCAATAGGAGCCTCCGTGTCGTGTAATAAAATTACATGATTTTCCTATTTTATGACGTAAAGTCATGATTTTATTAAAGACATGGAGGCGAGTATTGCCCCTCCCATTTTGTCTGCCCTCCCTGGAGTTTTGTCTATGTTATGCATTGTTTTTCTGTCATTGTACTTGGGTTTTCTCATCTGATTACGCTGTATATTTATTGCCGTGCACTGATGACTATCTTTGATGCGATATTGAGACGTTTTGCTACCTTTGTCTTGTTTCTTTTGTAGGATGAATATGCTGTCTTCCGGGTGCGGATTGTGTTTGATTTTCCAGCGTCCTTCTTCCGTTGAAGAGTCGAGCTGCTTACCGTTGGATTGCAGTTTTCCGTGTTTACAGAGTTTGGTTCTAGTATTCAGAGTTATGGACATCGATCGTCACCAAAGAAAGAGGAGGAGTTAGCAGAGTCAGAGACTAATATACTGGCACAGTGGGGAGGAGTTGGTTGCCATGGTTATCAGTTTGATTGATGCTTTTTTCTTTGCTGCTATAACATTTAGTAAAGAGAGAGAAAGCAATACTCGCCTCCGTGTCTTTAATAAAATCATGACTTTACGTCATAAAATAGGAAAATCATGTAATTTTCCGTGACTGTTTCATGTAAATTGCTGTAATTGTTTATGTACACCAGTAGGTGGCGGCAATATATAGACAGTCTATAGGACAGTTTAGTATATCTAGGCTGGAATACTCCATTCCAGGCTAGCTCCCCCCTTTCTGAGGAGGAATGGAGTCTTCCCATTTCCTACCTCATAGGGAGGAAGGAAAGTTTAGTCAGTGTATACCAGCCCCCTGCAAGGGGAGGCTGTGTTGGTAGGAGCTCCCAGTAACAGGGATCCCAACCCTGGATCCAACCTCGGCTGAGGTTCAAGATCCATCTTCCCATCCTGAGTCATCTACCTCAGCTGGATGACAAGAGAAGCAGCATCCACAGAACAATAGATCTCCAGGAAGAAGACACCATACCCTGTGAGCTGTCCTGTGAGTACAAATCCCAAGACCAGGAGAAGCCAAATACCTCCTCACCTAGTCAGGCCCATACCAAGCAGAATACAGACAGAGCAGAAGATTAATACCTGCCAGATCTATAGGCGTATGTACCAGATGCAGAATAGATATAAATTCCTGCCACATATTGCCAAAACCTGCTGGGATCCAAGAATAAAGCTGTAACTTGTACGGATTTAAAGCTTCATTAAGTAAAGACGAGTTGGACGATATTTCCTGTCTGGATCTTAATTATTCTATCAGAACTCCTATTAACAGCACTCAATTTGTTGCATGTGAGCCAGGATACAGGAGTCCAACCATACCAAGGTAGGATACACCGTTCCCCCTCTGGCATTCCTCACCTGGTATGTGAGCTATACCATCTTAAAGGGCCCTGCTACAGTACCTGCACAAGCTGCAACTGGCGTCACAAACTTATACACATATAAACTGACCCACTGCATAGCAACCCCACTGACCCAGTGTCCTGTTCATTGCACACCTATGACAGTGGTCTAACTGTAGTTGTAGGAACTAGATATGGGGGATGTTAGTGGTTTGCTACCTGTGAAATCACACTGGGTGCATCACCCATTCCTGCACTACCACTGACCTGTACCTAGAGATGAGCAAATTTCTTAAAATTCGATTTGGGGTCGAACTAGCCATCTGATACAATTTGGGCCTGAATTATTTTGACCCGAATGTAAAGTGCCCCAACTGTCTGGAAAATTCTCTGTCTCTGTCTCCCTCTGTCTTAGGCAAAGTGTTGAATCTCCTCAAAGAGACCAGTCCTGCTTGGGGACTTACTGACAGTACTCCATTGTATGAAGACTTATTGGCAATGTTCCATGAGAAGCAAATATGCTAATTGTTATCTCCCAAGAAGGAGAACCATCTCGCCAGCACCATCGATTGAAGATGGCCTGATATGAGTCTAGCTCTGGCTTTTCAACAAGCCTTGGGATTTGATTGGATGGATATCTGTCTTGGCTACATTCCCTTATCATATCCTAAGGTTTGTTGGAAAGTTGGATATTGTCTTTAAACTCATAGGGTACCACTTTCAATAGGTGGCACTGACGAGATGGTACTCCTTCTTGGGCGGTACCTCTTTGTTTCTCTCTCTCTCTCTCTCTCTCTCTCAATTCTCTGTAATCAAATTACACAATATATGGGTCTATTAGAATCAGAACTTCTTTAAAAATTCGGATTGAATTTTTCGAATCGATTTGCTTATCACTACCTGTCACACAACACTTGGGACCACCACAATTCTTCCTAATAATCATAAAGCAGCATTATTTAGAGAGTATATCACACTGTTATTAGATTACTTTCTAGAGGGAGCTGTTATTTGGTCATTGTATGTTGGTATTACTTGTGCACTGTATGGTGGTATTTGCAGCAACCCAGAGGGGAGGCGAGGATGGGAGGAATGGTAGTGGTTATGATGGTAGTAGTAGTACAATTTACGAAGGCTGTTCTCACATGAATGTAGGGGTGCAACCTTTCTTCCCCTTGGGGCACACTCTGAATTCTGGCACTCCTCTCTGATCTCAGCTGTGGTGCCCTTGATGTTGTGAGGTTAGAGGTGCAAAGCAGGGCTCCCTTATGATGTAGGCCGTGCAGTGGGGGCAGTAAAGGTGATGAGTGTAAGTCAATAATGAGGGCCATTTTGTACAGTAAACAGTACCTTTACTGAGGTGGTTTAGACAATGATGGTTTTCAGTTCAGTGACTTCAAGATATATACACAATACAATACTAAATGCTGCAGCGTGGTATGGGAGCGATGCCTCCCTGCCCCACTGTTCTTTCTGATAGGCTGTAGCCTATCAGAAGCTAGGCAGAATACAACTCAGGACAGAGGCCAGAAGAAGTCTGTATCCTGCACCGCATTGCAGACAGCAGCATGGAGGTTAGTATTTGAGTTTTTTATTTTGCTTTGACAGCATGACATTGGGCCATTGTGAGGGGCATTGGTTCTACTTGGCGCACTATAAGGGAGCATACATTTTTTCTGTACTGGCACACATGCTGGGGAATATTATTTCTATACTGGCAGACATACAGGGCATATTCTATTTGTACTGGCATGCATAAGGTGACATGTTTTTTCTGTAATGGCACACATAAAGGGGCATATTTTTCTTTAGTGGCACACATAGGAGGGCATAGTTTTTTGTAGTGGCACAGATAAGGGGACATTTTTTCTGTAGTGGCACACATAAGTTGGCATTTTTTCTGTACTGGCATACATAGGGGGCATTTTTCTATACTGGCACACATTATAAAGGGGTATTTTTGTACTGGCACACATAAGGGGGGCATTTGTATTGTATTGTACTATTGGTAGAACTTTTGGGAGCACTATTGCTGTGGGGCACCCTGGCACAGTATCAGCCTACCACAATTATTTTTTGGAGACACTGCTTACAACACTATTAGTGTCAGAGACACTATTTGCTGGGAGCAGTATGCAAACAATTATTAAAGGGGGCACTGTCTGGTACTAGTATTTTCAGAAGGATTATCTGTTTCTGCAGTATAGTATTGGGGAGCACAGTGGGCACAGTATTGGGTGTGGCAGGAAGGGGTGTTCAGAAGGTGGAAAGGATGATGGAAAAGGAGGAAACTAAGATGTATGTCTGTTAAAATCTTCATAGACAAGAGATGGCTTAAATAAATCATCATGATGGTCTGGTCCAAATGGAGAAGATGGGGAAAAGGAACATCTACATCAGAGACATCACTGGACTGAAAAGGTATGTACTGCTGCATTACTCTGTATGTTTTGTAGCTCTGTATGTAATGTTTTACAAGTATGTCTTTAACAGAAAGGCTGGAACGAAGGGATTCGTTGAGAATTTTCCACGGTGAGCAGGTGGAGGTGCAGGCAGCAGAAAGACTAGGTGCACCTCTGAGTAATGAGAAGCAGCAAGAGTGCACAGAGTGGCTTTGGTCTGCCCTTGTTGCACCTAACTGCTTATTTGCATATGGATGAAAAGTACTTTGAAAAAGGTAAAAGGTATTATTATATTAATGTTTTTATGTGGCTAATATCCTGAATTATTGCAGTTTTCCAGTTGGATTTTGAAGAACACACAATGATATTTCCTGTTTTGTACAGATAATTTTCCAGCTTTACTGTGTAAACTAGGTCAGGGTCAGCAGAGTCATCTTATTATCCTTACAGAGTGGGGATTTAATAACCAAGGGGTCTCAATTAAATGGTACACTCCCAAAGCATACAATGTAACACAACAAGAAAGGAGTGCTAACACACCAATTATGGGTAATAAAATATCTGGTTTATTAATATCTTTTTAAAATGAACATTATTACACAGTACATATGTGTGAACAAGCAGGGACTAACCACAGTTGCACACCACCCTGCTGACAACCCTGTCGCAATAATAATAAACAGTTATACCAAGTGGGGATTTAATGGTATTTAATGTACTGCTGGAAGCCTAGATAGTGACAATACACACTATACTCATCAATAAGATCCTGTAAGCAGCTGCCTTGTTTCTGTGGGTGGAGGATGCACTCTATCAGTTCCTGGTCTGGACAGGACATACTCCATTCTTCATCACTTTCTATGACATTTCTCATGTCAGTTGTCTACCATTTATTTCAACTGCCATTAAGCATGCCAACACATTGTTTCTCTTCTACAGACTTTTATCTAATTGCTGATACTAAACTAAGATACTTGAGTCTTTCCCCTCTAATTTAGGCTCCTATAAATTTAGTAAGTGGCTTTTGATAAAACATCTGTCCCTTCACCTACAAGCTTTTGTTCGGCATCCATTATTTGCGAGCCCTCATAAAACACCCATGTTTTCATCTTGTGACATGACCAGAGCCCTGTGTGATTATTGTGTACAGCCACCAGATACACTTTCCAAAGGATCACATTCCTGATCAAGAACAAAAATAGTTTAGTATTGAATAAAGTGTTGTGTATCCTTCTTTCACTGGTATTCAGCATTGAGCCTTCTCATTTTACCAGCACAATACGCAAGAGTAATCTGGCCTTGTGAGTCAAGGTTCAAGGTCTGGTGAGTTCAAGGCTAGAACAGAGCGCCCTTTCAGATATGGCAACCACCGCATTCTTATTATTCTGAAGATTTAGGGTGAATTTTTACCACATATTAAAATCTACAGCAAAGCCCCTGACAAAGTCTATATGTAACAAGCGGATTTTTCCGACTGTTTCTGAAATTAGGAGCGGGGGCGCCATCTTTAAAGTCCTAAATAGCCGTATGGCGGTCGAAAGGGGTTAATCTGTAGCAAATCTGCACAGATTTAACGAGTCAAGATCAATGGAAAATTTATGTCATAATAGTTATGCTCAGCATCTGACAAGTGGCAATATTAGAGCAGGAATAAGGATTTTGGGGGTTTGAACCTCTGACACCTGAACCTGACCTCCTCTTGCAGTATGAATAAACAAGGTGTTACGCCATGTAATAGGGTTATCCCATGAGTGATGTAAAGAATGAAAATCAGACATCATATAGTACATGACAATCTCTAACAAAGCTAGAACCAGCCTTGTACCTCACATGGATCCAGAGAACTCCTCATCCATTGCTCCAATTGCTCTGCTAGATTTATATCAAGTTTACAGCTTATAGGACATGTCCTTTTTGCTGTAGCTCTCCCCCTATCACAGCTCAGGAGGCAGTTGGAGTATTGAACTGAGCATGTGCGTCCACCTCAGTAAGGTGGACAGAGAAATAAGAAAAAGAACAAACAGCAAGTGGCACTTTACAGATATATTTGATTGAATAACTCATTGGCTGTATTAAACATTTTAATTACATGCAATTACAAAAGTATTCAGGTCCAGGTGCTGGTTTGAAAACCGCAGAACCTTTTTAGTAGGACAACCCCTTTAACTCTAGAAAAATTATGGAGACAACAACTCCCTTTAGCTAACGAGAGAGTAAAGGTGCCCATACACCTTTAATAGTTGTTCGGATGACAGCTTTCCTTCCAGAATCCCCCATAAATATTTAATCTTGGCTCAGCTGAGGATCCGTGTTACACCAAACACTTAACAATTACCCATTGGCTTATTTCCTCTAGAACTTTACTAAAGAATCATTTTTTTTTTGCCAGTACAGTGAGGTCATACATTACACATTGTGCCCATATTAGACATTTTTATGCATGGGAGAGTTTTTAATATACAATTTAGCCTTGTTTCATATTTTTTTTATTAATACATGCTGTAAATTAGATTGTGTCGGGGCGCAGCTCATCCTGGTTGGTATTTCTTTTCATGCCTTGTCTAGCTGCACTTGTAAGCCGTAGATGGTTATTGGTTACCACTTTAGCATCCTCATATTGACTATAAGGCACTTGCACTTTATATTTCTGAGCTGCTATTGTGATTCTGCAGTGATGTGCAGTAATCATGTATACAAATATTGAGTACAATCTGACCGGGGTATGATGTGGCATTTATTAGTTACTTCAAAATACAGTCAGGTCCATAAATATTGGGACATCGACACAATTCTAACATTTTTGGCTCTATACACCACCACAATGGATTTGAAATGAAACAAACTAGATGTGCTTTAACTGCAGACTGTCAGCTTTAATTTGAGGGTATTTACATCCAAATCAGGTGAACGGTGTAGGAATAACAACAGTTTGCATATGTGTCTCCCACTTGTTAAGGGACCAAAAGTAATGGGACAGAATAATAATAATAAATCAAACTTTCACTTTTTAATACTTAGTTGCAAATCCTTTGCAGTCAATTACAGCCTGAAGTCTGGAACGCATAGACAGCACCAGACGCTGTATTTCATCCCTGGTGATGCTCTGCCAGGCCTCTACTGCAACTGTCTTCCTGCTTTTCCCTTCGGTTTTGTCTTCAGCAAGTGAAATGCATGCTTAATCGGATTCAGGTCCGGTGATTGACTTGGCCATTGCATAATATTCCACTTCTTTCCCTTAACAAACTCTTTGGTTGCTTTTGCAGTATGCTTTGGGTCATTGTCCATCTGCACTATGAAGTGCCGTCCAATGAGTTCTGAAGCATTTGGCTGAATATGAGCAGATAATATTGCCCGAAACACTTCATCCTGCTGCTTTTCTCAGCAGTCACATCATCAATAAATACAAGAGAGCCAGTTCCATTGGCAGCCATACATGCCCACGCCATTACACTACTACCACCATGCTTCACTGATGAGGTGGTATGCTTAGGATCATGAGCAGTTCCTTTCCTTCTCCATACTCTTCTCTTCCCATCACTCTGGTACAATTGATCTTGGTCTCATCTGTGCATAGGATGTTGTTCCAGAACTGTGAAGGCTTTTTTAGATGTTGTTTGGCAAACTCTAATCTGGCCTTCCTGTTTTTGAGGCTCACCAATGGTTTGCATCTTGTGGTGAACCCTCTTGTGGCAACTATAGGCCAGTAAGCCTGACATCAATAGTGGGGAAATTAATGGAAACCATACTTAAGGAGAGGATTGTGGAACATCTAAAATCCCATGGATTGAAAGATAAAAAACAGCATGGGTTTACTTCAGGGAGATCATGTCAAACTAATCTTATTGATTTTTTTGATTGGGTGACTAAAACAATAGATGGCGGAGGTGCAGTAGACATCGCTTATCTAGACTTCAGTAAGGCTTTCGATACTGTCCCACACAGAAGGCTTATCGATAAATTGCAGTCTTTGGGCTTGGACTCCCATATTGTTGAATGGATTAGGCAGTGGCTGAGGGACAGGCAACAGAGGGTTGTAGTCAATGGAGTATATTCAGACCAAAGTCTTGTTACCAGTGGGGTACCTCAGGGATCTGTTCTGGGACCCATATTGTTTAATATCTTTATCAGCGAAATTGCAGAAGGCCTCGATGGTGAGGTGTGTCTTTTTGCTGATGATCACAAAGATTTGTAACAGGGTTGATGTTCCTGGAGGGATACACCAAATGGAAAAGGATTTAGGAAAACTAGAGGAATGGTCAAAAATCTGGCAACTAAAATTTAATATAGATAAGTGCAAAATAATGCACCTGGGGCGTAAAAACCCAAGAGCAGAATATAAAATCAGTGATACAGTCCTAACCTCAGTATCTGAGGAAAGGAATTTAGGGGACATTATTTCAGAAGACTTAAAGGTAGGCAGACAATGTCATAGAGCAGCAGGAAATGCTAGCAGAATGCTTGGGTGTTTAGGGAGAGGCATTACTAGTAGAAAGAGGGAGGTGCTCATGCCGCTCTACAGAGCACTAGTGAGACCTCATTTGGAGTATTGTGCTCAGTACTGAAGACCATATCTCCAGAAGGATATTGATACTTTGGAGAGAGTTCAGAGAAGAGCTACTAAACTGGTACATGGATTGCAGGATAAAACTTACCAGGAAAGATTAAAGGACCTTAACATGTATAGCTTGGAAGAAAGACGAGACAGAGGGGATATGATAGAAACTTTAAAATACATAAAGGGAATCAACAAGGTAAAAGAGGAGAGAATATTTAAAAGAAGAAAAACTGCTACAAGAGGACATAGTTTTAAATTAGCGGGGCAAAGGTCTAAAAGTAATATCAGGAAGTATTACTTTACTGAGAGAGTAGTGGATGCATGGAATAGCCTTCCTGCAGAAGTGGTAGCTGCAAATACAGTGAAGGAGTTTAAGCATGCATGGGATAGGCATAAGGCCATGACTCTAATATAGAGATATATCCAGACTTTTCAAAAATAACCCAAGACAAAAGAAGAGGATACAAAGATGTTAAGAAGAGACTGATACATGCCCAATTAAAATACTCCATGATGTACCCAGCGAAACTACAGGTTATTCAATATCACTAACATGTCTAGCAATCCTATGATTTCCATAATTCAAGACTTTTTCTTCTTTGTGTTACAATTTCAATGTTGAAGTATAGATAGCTCAAAACCTGACCTGTTTAGATTTTAAAAATTTCCCTTTCTTCTACAAGTTTGGCAATTCACTTTAAAGGGATTTTCTGATACTTAGATATTGATGATATTGATGACCTGTCCTCAGGATAGCTCATGAATATCAGATCCATGAGTGTCTGACACTGATGATCTATTTTTGGCAGCCACCAGTGTGGCCAACTATACAGTGCACAGAAGGCTCCATCCACTGTGTAGCCTCCGGTGTACGCGTACTGCAGGTGAGCTCCCATTTACTTGAATGGGAGCTAAGTTGCAGTACGCAGCACCGCCACAGCCCAGTGGATGGAACCTTGTGCATCTGGCTCTGTCCACTGTATAGTTTCTGATGCTGGCTGCTGCCTGAATATAGCTGATTGATGCAGGTGCTGGGTAGGGTGATCTGATATTGATGACCTATGCTGAGGATAAGCCAAAGAGTAAATGGCTGGCACTCCACAATAGTGTATTCTGGTGCTCAGTGGTAGGGTGGTTCTCCTGGTACAATGTAGAAGTGACCATGGCAGGCCAGCAGGCCATAGCTGGACCTTGATCATGACCTAAATATAGGAAAAGTACATATATCAGTGGGACATGCAGGAACCCAGAAAATAAACAACAGTAACAGATATAATAACCAGTACATGATTTAAGAGGCAGAGATTGATAAATGTATGACTTAATTGTAAAGGTTGGTTATAATAATCTTGTTATATTGTCCACAGCAGTGGGGTATCCCACAAAGTAAAAGTATAATAGTTCATTTGTATAGTAGATGATAAAGTAATAGCAAATAGAAAATTGGAGAAAAATATCACTGTTATTATGGTAACTTCCTGTAAATAATCAGGGTCCCTGTGGGTGACCAGGTAGAGGATCTTGTAGAATATCGGTGGCTCAATGGAAAGTATGAGTAGAATCTAGAGTCTGGTGAAGGAATGTGCTTAAAAAAAATAACTGAGTTGCCAAGGACAAAGCATGGAGATGTTGGCGTTTCTAAATGGAGATTGCGCATGTCTGATTTAAGTATGGGTATCGTCATGATGACGCCATTCCCGGAGTCATACATTTATCAATCTCTGCCTCTTCAATAGTGTACCAGTTATTATATCTATTACTGTTGTTTATTATTTCCTGGGCTCATGCGTGTCCCACTGATATATGCAATTTTCCTATATTTAGGCTGTGATCAGTGGCGTACCACCAATATAGGCAGACCACGCAGCTGCTATGGGGCCCGGAGCACATGTAAGGCCCTGCCTCCTGCAGACTTATGATCGCTAGTACGCTACACTATTAGGTAATATCATTGATAAGGCTTACTTGTCTTCCGTCCCAGGCCCTTCCCCTCTGCTCAGGGCCCTCCTCCCCCATTGTGTTACTATGTATTTCTGGAATAGTAAATGGCCTTAAGAGCAGCGGTCTCGGCACACAAAGCCGTCACTCTGATATCAGACTGAGGAGTCTCCGCTGATGATGATGCCATCATACTGTTAGTGCTAACTGTACATTCTCTAGAAGTTTTGAACGCTGCTCCTCCTTCTCAGATCACACCCAAGAAGCTCCTGTCCTCCCGAGTAAGTGCCGCCATGTTCTGTCTGTTGATGTCCTGTGGTTAGGTAGTGTAACGGATCACCTGGCACCCCGACTGAGTACCTCCGTTGCTGGATGCTCCTAGCATTTCCTGAGGTCTCCAAGCACTCTGGCAGACACCACCATCACCGAACCGAAGAAGCAGATAAATCCTCTTCAAACATATGAATGCTGTAGACAGTGGAATAGGAAACCATACGAATAGGTTTACGCTCCTAGCAGTCAAACTGGAACAGCATACCATAAATCCTCCCCCAAGAATGAGACGACACTTCACCTTAAGGGTTAAAACAGGAACTGACTGTGCTTCACGTGCAGCCTCTTTTATTCACAAACCAAAAACATAGTACTGCCCACAGGGTTTTGAAATACAACCAATCAATATATTACAACACATACAATGTAAGTACAGCAACCAATCGGACACGCCCCTAGGGGACCAGAAGGGAGACTGCGACACAGGACAGACACAACACATCCCCACAATGCATCATGGTTTCCTCCTCTCTGTCCTGGAGACAACCGAGGAGCAATCTAATTATCTCTCAGGACAAAGGGAAATCACCAATACACATGTGGAGACAACAGGACAGACATCACCATTTAAACACACAATGGGACAATGGGACAATGGCACAATGGGACAAAAGAACAATGGGACAATAGAAACACACCCAGCATATTCCTCCCCTCTGTCTATCCACTCAACTATCTCCCAAGCTGACAAGTTACACTTATTATAAATTGTTACAACTTTGTGAGTTTACATTGTCCATACATATAACTTACATCAATTTAACCAGTATAACTTGGGGACAAACCTATCCAAAATTCACTTGAATAGGTTCAGGGGTTTAAAAGTTAGTATGGGCCATAATCCTGAGGCAAGAGGCTGGTATCCAGGCCCCTCGAAAACCCAGTGGCGAGGTTGGTTTCGCCACACATCTCCCCCTCCCAGGGAAGACTAACCAGATACCTGACCTCACGGTCAGTACCTGAGTTAGTCTGGCAGTCCAACCACAACCCAATACTGGACCTGTTGAATCTTGGGGCCTGGCTCTGTTCTGTATGTCCCCCAGCTGTTGAGTGGGCATCTGCTACTCCTTGCTTCCTTGTGGTTCTCCAGCTTGGAGCTGTAGGTACTTGGTGGGCAGAGGCCGACTGCGCTCTGCCCAGATTCCAGCTCTTCCGCTGGGGATGCCTGTGGGAAGTCAGTCTCTGGACAAGAGGATAGGGGAGGGCAGAGGCCGACTGCGCTCTGCCCTGATGCCAGCTCTTCTGCTGGGGTAGCCTGTGGGGAGTCAGCCTCTGGACAAGAGGATAGGGGAGGGCAGAGGCCAACTGCGCTCTGCCCAGATGCCAGCTCTTCCGCTGGGGTAGCCGGTGGGGAGTCAGCCTCTGGACAAGAGGATAGGGGAGGGCAGAGGCCGACTGCGCTCTGCCCTGATGCCAGCTCTTCTGCTGGGGTGAGGGGGGTACAAGCCAGTCCTGTAACAAGGGGGTCGGTGGAGCAGAGGCTAGCGGCTCTCTGCCCTGATGCCAGCTCTTCCGCTGGAAAGGGATCAGTGGGTATTGCAGGCTCATCCCCTGCCCCCAGAACTTGGTTGGAGAGATCAGTGGGTATCGCAGGCTCATCCCCTGCCCCCAGAACTCGGTTGGGGAGTAGCTGGGAAGGGGAGGGCTCGCTTACCTCCTCCTCCTGATATCCCTGCGGAGATGGCTGGAGATCTGGACCAACCATCCAGCATCCCTGTAGGACTGGCACCGAACCCGCGGTCTCATCTGCGCCCGTGTAGAGGGGTTTGTGTTCCCCTTTTCCCGGTATCTCTGGCTGCTGTTGGAAGGTGAGGCCGGTTGCCTCTCCTCCCCAGGACTCTGGTTGCTGTAGGGCAGAGGGATCCCGCATCTCCTCCCCCTGGAACTCAGGTTGCCACTGGAGAGAGAGACCGGTTGTCTCCTCTCCCTGTAATATGCACTGCCGCTGGAGATCTGGGCAGGCGGCCCAGCATCCTTGTAGGGCCGGTAGAGAGACCTCGGTCCCATCTCCACCTGCCATCTGTGGGTCCTCCCAGGACCAGTCTGTGAGGTCCCTCAACATTTGCGAGTAAGGACCACCTGGGTCCACACCTGGCAACTCTGGCTGCTGCTGAGGGTCTGGGCCAGCTGCCCAGCATCCCGGTGGAAAGCCCTCGGTCCCGTCTCCACCTGCCTGTTGTGGTTCCTCACAGGACCAGTCTATGAGGTCCCCTACCTCTGTAGCTAGTACTGAAGCAGGGGATACTTCAGTCGGGTCTTCCCAGCTGTAGGGTTGTAGGTCTGGGACTGCCACCCAGCTCTCTGGCAGTGTATATTGGGACCAAATTGATCTGAAGAGGTATTGGTAGTCCTGCTCCAGCTCCCACTTTTTTATCACTAGAGATGCCAGGTCTTGTCTCACCTCTCTCGCTGTAGCCCAATCATGCATAGCCTCCCTGTAGTCATAGATATCCCAGAACCGGGACTCTCCAGCATCTCCGAACTCCGGTTCTGCGAAGGCCTCAAACAACAGGCCAGGGCCATCATAATCCTCACCCTCGGGTCTGTCGTGCTCAGCCATCCAGGGGGAGTGCCGAATCACATACCACCAGAGTGCCTGGTAGGCGTTGTCTAGCCAAAGCTCCTTCCATACCAGGCTCTCCAGTTCTGTCACCCACTCATTCAGGGGCTTCTCTCCCAGAAGGGGCATTCGTAGGGCCACTTGCTTCCGCAACTGCTGCTCCTCATTGGGGAGACACTCGCCCCGCCGACGCTGTACACCTTCCAGGGCCTTGTGCCAGACGCCTTTCCGGACTGCATCCCTCCAGTCCGGGTCATCCTCCTCCTCGTAGTGGAACGCTGTTCGAAGACTAGCCGATTCCATCCTGCTGTAGCCAGGGGCGCTGTACGGATACTAGCGTTGCCCTCAATATACTCCACGAACGGTGTCTCCGAGCTTCTTCTCCTCACACTAGGACGCCATCCCACTGCTTGCCACCAATGTAACGGATCACCTGGCACCCCGACTGAGTACCTCCGTTGCTGGATACTCCTAGCGTTTCCTGAGGTATCCAAGCACTCTGGCAGACACCACCATCACCGAACCGAAGAAGCAGATAAATCCTCTTCAAACATATGAATGCTGTAGACAGTGGAATAGGAAACCATACGAATAGGTTTACGCTCCTAGCAGTCAAACTGGAACAGCATACCATAAATCCTCCCCCAAGAATGAGACGACACTTCACCTTGAGGGTTAAAACAGGAACTGACTGTACTTCACGTACAGCCTCTTTTATTCACAAGCCAAAAACATAGTACTGCCCACAGGGTTTCGAAATACAACCAATCAATATATTACAACACATACAATGTAAGTACAGCAACCAATCGGACACGCCCCTAGGGGACCAGAAGGGAGACTGCGACACAGGACAGACACAACACATCCCCGCAATGCATCATGGTTTCCTCCTCTCTGTCCTGGAGACAACCGAGGAGCAATCCAATTATCTCTCAGGACAAAGGGAAATCGCCAATACACATGTGGAGACAACAGGACAGACATCACCATTTAAACACACAATGGGACAATGGCACAATGGGACAATAGAACAATGGGACAATAGAAACACACCCAGCATATTCCTCCCCTCTGTCTATCCACTCAACTATCTCCCAAGCTGACAAGTTACACTTATTATAAATTGTTACAACTTTGTGAGTTTACATTGTTGTCACTACCAGAGCTTTGAGACGTTCTCACAGCTCTGTGTCTCCACCCCTGTGATGATGTCACTTAGAGTTTGGAGGTGTTCTCACTGTTCTGTTTCTCCGCCCCTGTGATGAGGTCTTTACTCCCAGCTGTCTCTCCTGCCTTTGATTTCCCTGCCTTTAAATCACCCCTCCTCCTATTGCAGGGCATGGATTATATTTCTCTTTTCAGTTGTAGCTCTGCCTTGAGTATCTTCACTTCTTAAGCTACTAGTTCTCTGGACCTGTGTTCTGCTGCTGCAAGCACTCCGGATATTGCCAGCGGCCCTTGGATCCGTCTTCTCTGCGGCTGCAGCTCCATCAGCTAAGTGTGCAGACTTTGTTGTGTACCTGGTGATTTCCTGACTGGATCTGAGGTGGCCACGGTTCCCTCCATATTCTGAGCAGGGCATCGGTGGCCGCGCCCCTTCCACTATTTTAGGGGTTACAGGGCTCATCAGTCTAAGGTACGCGGGCATGCCTCGTTCCACCATTTGGATCCGGGCATGTGCTTTAGCAGCATAGGGAGAGTGTTGAGGGTCTGACAGGGGTCACCCTTTCTCTTCCCTAGTTTGGGTCCGGTCAGTAGCTCTTCTTACTGTGTATGCTCTGGTTACCCTTAAACAGCCGTGACAATTGTCCATACATATAACTTACATCAATTTAACCAGTATAACTTGGGGACAAACCTATCCAAAATTCACTTGAATAGGTTCAGGGGTTTAAAAGTTAGTATGGGCCATAATCTTGAGGCAAGAGGCTGGTATCCAGGCCCCTCCAAAAGCCAGTGGCGAGGTTGGTTTTGCTACAGGTAGGTTCTCACTTCTCTTGTCTCTTCTGTGCAGAAATCCTCTGTGAACTCTCCAGGTAAGTGTGCGTGCTGCTCCCCTAAATGAATCCTCCTCATTCTACTAATCTTCTTCCTGAACCCCACAACCATGTTTTCTTTATGTGCTGGTAGTTTGTAATCTTAATGCAAAGAAGTTCCCCCCAATGATTCACTCTCTGCCTGCAGCCTATAGTCCTGCACTGAGGAGCGCCCCCCGGTGATTCACTCTCCACCTGCAGCCTGTAGTCCTGCACTGAGGAGCGCCCCCCCCCCAGTGATTCACTCTCCACCTGCAGCCTGTAGTCCTGCACTGAGGAGCGCCCCCTGGTGATTCACTCTCCACCTGCAGCCTGTAGTCCTGCACTTAGGAGCGCCCCCCGGTGATTCACTCTCCACCTGCAGCCTGTAGTCCTGCACTGAGGAGCGCCCCCCAATGATTCACTCTCCACCTGCAGCCTGTAGTCCTGCACTGAGGAGCGCCCCCCGGTGTTTCACTCTCCAGCTGCAGCCTCTAGTCCTGCACTGAGGAGCGCCCCCCGGTGATTCACTCTCCACCTGAAGCCTCTAGTCCTGCACTGAGGAGCACCCCCTGGTGATTCACTCTCCACCTGCAGCCTGTAGTCCGGCACTAAGGAGCGCCCCCCGGTGATTCACTCTCCACCTGCAGCCTGTAGTCCTGCACTGAGGAGGGCCCCCGGTGATTCACTCTCCACCTGCAGCCTGTAGTCCTGCACTCAGGAGCGCCCCCCCCCCCAATGATTCACTCTCCACCTTAAGCCTATAGTTCTGCACTGAGGAGCGCCCCCGGTGATTCACTCTCCACCAGCAGCCTGTAGTCCTGCACTGAGGAGCGCCCCCCTAATGATTCACTCTCCACCTGCAGCCTGTAGTCCTGCACTCAAGAGCGCCCCCCCCAATGATTCACTCTCCACCTTAAGCCTATAGTTCTGCACTGAGGAGCGCCCCCCGGTGATTCACTCTCCACCTGCAGCCTGTAGTCCTGCACTGAGGAGCGCCCCCCCAATGATTCACTCTCCACCTGCAGCCTGTAGTCCTGCACTGAGGAGCGCCCCCCCAATGATTCACTCTCCACCTGCAGCCTGTAGTCCTGCACTGAGGAGCGCCCCCCCAATGATTCACTCTCCACCTGCAGCCTGTAGTCCTGCACTGAGGAGCGCCCCCCCGGTGATTCACTCTTCACCTTAAGCCTGTAGTCCTGCACATTTGCGAGCGTCTAAACTTTGTCCCTCCAGATCATGGATGTCAAACTCATGGCCCTCCAGATGTTGCAAAACTACAACTCCCATCATTCCCTGATAGCTGTAGTATGCCCAGGCAGCTGGAGGGCCACGAGTTTGACATCCCTGCTCCAGATGGTGCAAAACTTACTCGCAAAACACTTACATGCCCTGTCTTGTAGTTGCAATAGATGAAGGGCCGCTGGTTGGACATTCCTGCTTTAATTAGTATACCAGAGTTTTTTTTTTTTTTTTTTTACGTTTTCATTTTTCTTCTCTATCCTTCTTAAGCCATAAATGGGGGTGTGACAGGGGATGAGCCAGGGCAGGTGGTGGAATGGGCCAGGGGTGAGATGTGGCTGGAGTTAGGGGGCCCAATTCAGATTTTTGCTATGGGGCCCAATGATTTCTATGTACGCCCCTAGCTGTGATCAAGGTCTAGGTATGAACTGAAACTTTGGCCTAATTTATTTGTCTGGATGTGAAAATAAAGCATTTGAAACTTTTAATTCACACTAAGTGCCGTGATCTCTTCTACACACTATCCTGAGGACAAGCCATCAGTATCTAAGTACCAGAAACCTGTTTATGGTTTGGATTAAACACTCTCTGGTGTACAAAAAAAGGCCAAAGAAACTGTTACAGGTAAGGCTACTTTCACATCTGCGTTTTCCTTTCCAGTATTGAGATCAGTCATAGGATCTCAAAACCAGTGGAAAACGCTTCAGTTTTGTCCCCATTCACTGTCAATGGGGACAAAACTGAACGGAACGGAGTGCACCAGCATGGATTCTGTTCTGTTTTGTTGCATTCCCATGATGCACACATAAGCGCTGCAATCAGCGTTTTTTAGTGCGTCATGGGATACTAATCAGGACGGATTTGGAATGAAACTAAATCTAAGTCAATGGTGCCGGATTCGTTTTCTCGGACGCAAAAGAAAATGGATCCAGTGCCCATTGACTTACGATGCTTTTAGTGCTGGATCCATCTTGGTCATTTATGAGATAATACAACCAGATCTATTCATATACAGGATTATATACAGGATGTATTTTTGTTGTTCGCCTGGCGCAAAACGCAGATGTGAAACTAGCCTAAAGGGTTGTCCCATGAAAAATATTCTGCAGTTTTCAAACCAGCACCTGGATTTGAATACTTTTGTAATTGCATGTAATAAAAAAAAAAAATTATCTGTATAGCGCCACCTGCTGTTTGTTCTCTTTCTTTTCTCTCTGTCCACCTCACTGTGTTGGAAACACATGCTCAGTTCCATCCTTCAGCTGTCTCCTGAGCTGTGATAGGGAGAGATCTGCAGCAGAAAGGACACATCCCCTGAGCTGCAGCAGAAAGGACACACACCCTGAGCTGACAGCTTGATATAAATTTAGCAAAGCAATTTGTGCAATGAATGGAGAGATCTCTGGAGATACAGTGCTGGTTCTAGTTTTCTTATGTATGATATTATGACTGATTTTAAATTTTTACATGAATCATGCGATATCCCCTTTAATTGCAGACCATAGGAAAGCATCTAGTCCATGTAGCTGAACCCCACCAATCACTAAGAAAGCATAGCCTATCCTAGCAATATACCATACACTGCTGGTAAAGCTCCCTTTAAAATTTCATATACTGTACATTTGCCATGAATGTTACATCATGAAGAAATTGTCTACCCCTCACGGTATAATCTTCTACCCTACAGCGCATCATTACCTGCCATCGTGTAATTACTGTGGATGCTATAGGTAGCTCGTAATAAAATAAAAATAGACTGACAACTTCTTGCTGAGCAAACGAGGCGCTGTAATATTTGTCATTTACTTTCCTCCCAAATGTCAGCTCCCTATCATCTACAAATATTTATGGAAGCAAACACAGCTCTGGGTGATGAATCTCCGTCACAACAGAGAGATAGCTGGGTTCACACCAAGTCTTAAAGGCAAATATAAATGAGTTTTCTACTACAGCCTTGAATGGATGGAACTGAAATATGGTAACAAATGATGCGTCAGTATTGATTGTAGGATTATTAATCATAAATACAAGTATGTAACATGATTGTCTGATGCCTCAGCAGCTTCATCAAGTGCAGAAAGACTGGAATTATGAATATGTGTGGTATCATTCAACGAGGCTCTACAAGCCATGTAGCTAAGTAGTTCGTTTTCATATCTCACACCAAAATTCTGACTACCTGGAATTGTCACTAGAGGGAGATTATGAGCTTTCCGTATACAGTTTTATTAATGAGTGCTAATGCAACGTGCCGACCCCCCCCCCCCCCCCCCCCAGGACACAATTGGGGTCCCAGTGTGTAGGAATGCCAAGTGGTATGTCTCAGCCTGAATAGATCTGTGTGTCACGGTGCTCCTATCTGGATACTGTTGTTCCCAAGGGGTAGGCTCAAAAGCATTCACAGAAGAGAGTTGTAGTTGGTGGAGAATAAGTCGAGTCCAGACTTGAGCTAGTTTAACAGTTTTACTTGAATAAACTTGCATCCAGACAACACTTGATCTTTCTCTTGGTTCCAGCAGGTTTTGGGGTAGACTGGCAGGTGAACTTGAATACTCTGCTTTATCCTTTTGCTGTGCTAATCACTGGCGTCTGTCTGGTTACTGGACTTTCTGACGGTTGTGGTACCTTTGAGTGGGATGCCTTTGGCCGTTGACCCCTTCGTGATACTCCGTCTATAAAATGAGTCATTGTGCTCAATGAGCTGCATCCCCAGGAAGACTACTGCTGCAGGGGGTGCTCCCCTTACTGTGCCATGTCTTGTCTCTTTCCAATTCTTCTATCATAGCTTCCTGTAACCCCTCTCTTGGTAGGAAGTGGGGCTAGCCCACTTCTGCTCAGAAACAGGGGAGAATGGAATGGTAAGTTCCAGTATCTAAAGATCTCTTCTTCCAGATACACCGCCACCTGCTGGATAACCAGGCACAGTGCATGTAATACAATACATAAGTAACATAGCAATGTTATTAAGGCACAGTATAAGAGGACGTGGAATAAATACACAGATGACATTATTAGTTAGCCATTAGCCAGTAGTAGGGTATAAGAATGGTAGTGCCCGCTCTGGGGTACTACACTAAGACTAATAGGCCTTTAACAACTCTATGCAAGTTGAAATAAATGGTTTTGGGAATATCAAACCGTATATGATAGTACAGTGTAATAAAGCTAGAACTGTCTGATCCCCACTAATGAATGGGCCACAATGATACTTTAGCTTTGTACACCTTCAAAGTTTTCCCGTGCACGACGACACTCCTGGCCACCAGGTGTGCAGAGGAGCAAAGGACATTCCTGTTTATTTAAATGGAGCTATGTTGTAGTTCCCTGGGTGGTGTAGTTTCCTGGGTGACTGCAAGCGAACCCCCGAGCTAAGCCATAATGGTGGCCCCTTCATTTTTAGGATAGCTAGTGACATATTCATTCATTTTCTGTGATGAGAATACACCTTAAAATAATTAAAGCGGTTGGCCACTTTAAATAATACAGGCACACAGTCCATGTGACGGTATTGTCAGAATATTTATACTGCACTTCTTAACAGTCTATATTCTTTATGTAAATAAATTAGAATCTGGAGGAGATGAGATTCTAAACTATTATCATAAAGACCAAGCCAATAAGAGCTTGTGATCTGCGCTAAGTTTGACGACAAAAAGAAGGCAGTGGTACATCATAATATATATTTATTAAAATAATAATAATACAGTGCAAATTAATCAATTAGAAAATCAGTGACATTAAAATTATGAAAATTAATTAAAGATATGCAACCTTTTAAGAGAGTCAAAATAACCTATAGGATATAGATATATTCCTTACAATTTCTTATTGTGATAATACCCTACAAATCAATATATTTAAAATTATTTTGATACCTGATTTCTCTCAGCCAAGAGATATACATATATGTGCAAATATTAGTGATGAGCGGCAGGGGCGATATTCGAATTTGCGATATTTCATGAATATTTTGTAGAATATTCATCATATATTCGCGAATTCAAGTAATTCGAGATTATTTTATTGAATGAAAAAAATTGGCAATGTAAAAATAGCGTAATGCGAATTTGTAACATGAAATACAGGCGTGGGTCACTTTGGCTACATTTTTCAAGCTGCTAGAAGTTTCATGAGCTTCTCCTGAGACTGGATAAAATGGTTGGCATGGCAGAACATTACAATAGCTTTATATGCAGAGTCAAGTGCTCCAATATACTCGTGATTGTACTAATCGGCAGTGATTAGAATATTTTTTCGCACTATGTGCAACTTCACATTTTAGCGGGTCTGACTACAGATTACTGATTGGTGCACTAAGTATTGTTGTAAACTTGACATTGCTTCCTTCTCATTGGCCCACAAGCAAGAAGCAGAGAGGAATCATGTGTTCGGATGGAAAAAATCTGAATATTCGATATAACGAATATATAGCACTATATGCTAAATATTCCCGAATTCTCGAAGTGGCGATATTCGCGGTAAAAATTCGCTATTTGAATATTCGTGCTCAACAATAGCAAATATATTATTTTCGCTCCCCTATAAAATATAAGAACGTTTATACTAAACCAGTGTATCGGCTAGCAGAAATCAGTTTCAAGATTCAGGACTATAGATTGGTCTGGTCCTACTGTATTTGTTCCTGGACGGTTCTGTCCTCCTTGAATAGATTGAGGAATGGAATGATGTTCTCAAGGAATATGTGGATCCACCTGGATGACTGAATAGGTGGTTCTAGTTCATCGGCTAATAGGATGTACATATCTTTCCTATTAATACACCCCGTAAATGGCTGTATCACACAGAGCTTGCACCCCAATCACAAGCACGGTTTGCTGGAATTAGTGATGTATCATATAGGGCAAACAACCTAAAAGCAGCAGTATAACGCCAATTTGGATCCACAATTAGTGCAGCAAGGTGTAATAGGATTGTTCCTATTACCCAAGCTGTACACTATCCTATTGCACCCTGTTCTCCTTTTATAGTGTAGATCAGTGTTTCCCAACCAGTGTGCATCCAGCTGTTGCAAAACTACAACTCCCAGCATGCCCGCACAACCAAAGGCTGTCCGGGCATGCTGGGAGTTGTAGTTTTGCAACAGCTGGAGGCACACTGATTGGGAAACACTGGTGTAGATGATGCCTCCCTATCCTTTCCCTACACCTTGACAAATCTTTCCCTGAACTTATAAATCTTTATTTCAGCACAATAAAGTATTTTCTAACTCTGTCTCTAGCGCCTGCTGACGTTTCTAGACTGCACTAAGCACACTGGAACTTCACCGCAGAACTGCAATTAAGATGTATTCGTTTTCTTTTTTCTACACCCCAAAAAAAGAAATATAACAATCACAATTCACCACAGAACGGGTAATGGGACGTACGTATCTATCCTATTAATACACCCAGTAAATGGCTGTAGTATAATGTAACTTCACTGCTGAACCGCAATTATGACATATATTTTTCCCTTTTTTTTTCCTATTAATACACCCCTCCAAAAAAAAGTTAAATAATGTAAAATCAATGCAGGACGGCTAATAGGACGTACGTATCTATTCTATTAATACACCCCGTAAATGGCTGTGTCACACAAAACTTGCACCCCAGTCACAAACAAGGTTTGCTGGAATTATGATATAGTGCAAACAACCTAAAAGCAGCAGTATAACTGCAATTTGGATCCCCAATTAGTGCAGCAAGGTGTAATAGAATCACTCCTATTACCCAGGCTGTACACTCCCTTATTGGACCCTGTTCTCCTTTTGTAGTGTAGATGATGGCTCCCTATCCTCTTCCTACACCTTGAATGATCTTTCCCTGAACTTGTAAATCGATTTAAATAGTCTTTCCTAATACTGTCCCTATCACCTGCTGATGTCTCTCCCTGCACTAAGTACACTGGAAAATGGCAGAATCCATGATGGCTGAGGCTATTTATAGGGCTGTGACATCACAGGGCTAGCTGGCTGCTAATTGGCTGCATGCATGGCATTATGGGTGATCCCTCGTTTCCAGAGTTCTTTGCTCCATGTCCTAACACGTGCAGCAGACATTTTAGGAAAAAATGCGATTCGTTACCACTAAGCATGAGGAAATTCGGATTCGGTGCGAACCGAATTTTTCCTGAAATTCGGATCGAATTCCACTTCATCAACTTCAATTCGCTCATCTCTAGTCATGTTCATGAGCCCGTAAGTTGTTCTTTGAGAGCTTTTCCTGGATCAGGCTTCTATGGGCTTCTTTGCTGAAGCTCAAAATGTAGGTCTCTTCTCTAGCTCTCTGTTCAGCCAAGACTCTAACTCAGCGGTCCCCAACCGCCAGGCCGCGGCCCAGGACCCGGCCCTGGAGGATGGTTTGCCGGGCCGCGGCGATCAGGGCAGTCTTTAACGCTGTACTAATGAAGCGCTTCATTAGTACAGAAGGACCAGGAAGCGGTGAAGGCTCTGTACTCACCACTTCCTGGTCCTCGGCTCGGCTATTGGCTGTGCAGGGCTGCGCACAGCGTGAGGTCTCTCTGTGACCTCACACTGTGCGCTGCAATACACAGCCGACAGCAGAATGAATGAAGAGGATCGCGATGGTGACTAGGAGCAGGAGAGGTAAGTGTTTATTTTATTTTATTTCCACTGGGGGCTGATGGCTGACCTGGGGGACATTGGGCAGACATGAGGGGCTAATGGGGGGGCTTATGGCTGACATGAGGGGCTAATGGGGGCTTATGGCTGACATAAGGTGCTAATGGGGGGCTTATGGCTGACATTAGGGGCTGATAGATGGCTAAAGGTTTGGGGGTCTGATCTGAGGTCTGATTAACATTGGGGGTCTGATTGCTGGTCTGACCTGAGGTGTAATGAAACATTTTTTTTCTTACTGTTCTCCTCTAAAACTAGGTGCATCTTATAGGGTGAAAAATATGGTACAGTGCAGCAGAGACCAGTGCAGCAGAGACCAGTGCAGCAGAGAGCAGTGCAGCAGAGACCAGTGCAGTAGAGACCAGTGCAGCAGAGACCAGTGCAGCAGAGACCAGTGCAGCAGAGACCAGTGCAGCAGAGACCAGTGCAGCAGAGAGCAGTGCAGCAGAGACCAGTGCAGTAGAGACCAGTGCAGCAGAGACCAGTGCAGCAGAGACCAGTGCAGAAGAGACCAGTGCAGCAGAGAGCATAGTCAGTTTATATAGTCGTTATATAGTGTTATATATTTTAATATGCACCTTGTGTTTTGTTATGCGCGTTAATCGGTCAGCCCTGCCCCAGAATCCCCGCCCCCTTCCACCCCCCCCCCCCCACCTGGTCCCTGGGAAAATTGTCTTGCATGAAACCGGTCCTTGGTGCAAAAAAAGTTGGGGACCACTGCTCTAACTAACCAGAGGAGGACGGACCAGCCGGTTTCCATGGCAAGTTAACTAAGACTACCAGTGTTAGCTGTTTTATGTCCAAACACAACTATTTGGAATACATAGTGCATGGAGAAAGAAGTGCCTTTGCATTAACTCACGACATTTAACCTTTTGCAAACAACTAACTTTTAGCAGTGATCCACTGGGTCACTGCACTTGCTGTGCTACAATAAACAGCAAGGTACCTTTCAGCTCATCTGACCTGCCTGTCAGAGGGTGCCTGGCTGACCCAAAATGCACAATGTTAACAGCCCCCCCCCCCATCATGGACGCAGCAGCCATGGGAATCAAAGTGGCGCCAATCACATACACTTTGTTACGCATCCACAGCCGCACCACCTTCTGCGCAGGCTCTGGACAGTAGTTAAACTGGTCCAGCAGCTGTTTGCTTTGTCTTTAATGGAGGTACACCACTTCTGAGAAGCCTGTAGCCTTCTATAACCCGCTTTCCACTACCACTGTATACACTATCTTTGTACTGTTTCTACTGTTCCACCTTATAGCTTAGAAGCTCTCTCTGGCAGCTCCCTCGCTTTCCTTTTGTATTAATCTCTATTTTCTTTAGGTTTGTCATATAGTGTAGTTACTCATTTGACTGGTGTATGTGTACATTCATATGCTGTATAATAATCCTATTCTATATGCTCTGGAAATATATACTATAATACGGCACCCACATAATCATAGAAGGTAGGTACTTTGTAGAAACCATCTGTACTAGTTATGATTCCAACTAAATAACCAATGATGGTGTTTTCTGAAAAATCTGGTGATATCTGGTGATAAGTCATTATGTACAATTCAATATCTGTTGATGCCAATGTTATTTTCCTCTGCAACTCAGCAAAGCAATAGCTACTTCAGACCGGTTCCAAACACTGAATATGTTTACAAGATGGCACTTCTATACTTGGCGGCTCTTTTACAGTCAGTGCAATGGACGAGCGCCAAATATCGACTCTTATTTAGCAGCCGGGATAATAAACGCACAATTAAAGATATTAAAACTTCACATAAAGCTTACGGCTAAACATCAATGCCCCATCACCAATGAGGCCAGGTGAGGCGATCGCCTCAGGCAGCACCAGGTAGGGGCAAGAGAGGGGCAGCAGAAGGGTCATGGGCAATGAGCCCTTTTTCGGTTTTTGCCGCATGCAGCAGAAAGGCAGAAGGAAAGTGAAGTTATATAGAAACATATGGGGTCATTTATCAAAATAGTGTAAAGTAAAATCAAATCGGTTGCTTTAGGCAACTAAGCCAGTTCTACTTTACAGCAGTTTGATAAATGACCCCAATAGTTTGTAAGGCTGTAAAAAGACAAGTCCAATCAGTTCACAATAGAAAGAGTAACAGTCCTGCTCACCAGTAATCCACAGTGCACGGACAAGCCAAGGCTGGCTCAGTATAAACACTTGAAACAGAAGAAACGTCCAGCACGTAGTATGTTAAAACGCTGCATCATCTTTATTCCATCGTAGATACAGTCAGTGTACAAAAGCAGTGGTCATCACCTCCCGTCAGACTGACATGTTTCGAACCAGATGGTTCTTAATCATGATCACGATTAAGAACCGTCTGGTTCGAAACATGTCGGTCTGACGGGAGGTGATGGGAGGTGATGACCACTGCTTTTGTACACTGACTGTATCTACGATGGAATAAAGATGATGCAACGTTTTAACATACTACGTGCTGGACGTTTCTTCTGTTTCAAGTGTCCAATCAGTTCACCGTGTTATCCTTCAAAGTTGATCCAGAGGATCTTTATAGGGGAAAAAAATTCCTTCCCGACTCCAATCAGACAATCAGACTAACTCCCTGGATCAACGACCCCTCTCTAGTAGCTATAGTCTGTAATATTATTACGCTCCAGAAATACATCCAGGCCCCTCTTGAATTCCTTTATTGTACTCACCATCACCACCTCCTCAGGCAGAGAGCTCCATAGTCTCACTGCTCTTTCCGTAAATAATCCTTTTCTATGTTTGTGTAGAAACCTTCTTTCCTCCAGACGCAGAGGATTTCCCCTCGTCACAGTCACCGTCCTGGTAATGAATAGATGATGGGATAGATCTCTGTACTGACCCCTGATATATTTATACATAGTAATTAGATCTCCCCTCAGTTGTCTTTTTTCTAAAGTGAATAACCCTAATGTTGATAATCTTTCAGGGTATTGTAGTTCACCCATTCCAGTTATTACTTTAGTTGCCCTCCTCTGAACCCTCTGCAGCTCTGCTATGTCTGCCTTGCTCACAGGAGCCCAGAACTGTACACAGTACTCAATGTGTGGTCTGACTAGTAATGTGTAAAGTGGCAGGAAAAAGAGCTGCTATCTCTTGTGGCCAGGACCGTGGTGGTGGTACCCAGAGGATGAGAGGAGAAGTGAGCATTTATTTTGCTGCTGTGAGGTCTGCATTTAGAAGATGGAGGGGTTGGGTGGGGGCGTTAATGTAGTGTCCCACTAGGTAAAGGTGGGCACTACACAAGGGTCAATTGGGTAACGTGTTACTTCTGGTCACAAGGGGCAGTGATATTATATTAATCTATGCACTTAATGTATTTTTCAATGTGTTTTTACATGTATGGTTTCCCTGTTATATGCTTATCAGGCCTAGTTGGGTGTAATTAGACATTCCAGACACTAGAGGGAGATAGGGAGCCCCTAGTATAAATGTCCAGGCCCAGACAGGGAGGGGTTAGGTCATAGTCAGGAGTCTGTGGAGACAGAAGTGAGAAGGCACCAGCCCAGGATATGCTGAGGGCCTCCTCCTGACATGCAGCTAGATAATCCTGGTTCCTAGCTGCACCAGGAGGCTAGAAGGAGTACAGCCTGCTTGGAGACCGAGTGTATTCCAGGGGACTAGTGGAGTCACCTAGTCAGCCTGAAGCTCCTGAGGCTAAGGATAGCTCAGTTGAGACACCCCAGTAGTAGGACAGCACCTCCTGGGAGAAACCTGCAGCCACCCTTCCCATCCAGCAGTGAAGCCAGCTAGGAAAAGAAGGTATTGTAACCTAAAGCAAGTGCCAATACTGGAGGAAGGAATTTATACACCAAGGATTTAAGCCAGCAATAAGGCATCCGGGCCTTGGGATCCAGCCAGCCAGAATAGCTGTGGGGATAGAGCAGCATTGTACTGCAAAGCATTAACTGTATACCCTCCAAGTATCTTGCAAGATTGAAACCTGCTGTGAAGTAAACCTGCTGTGCATTTTGTACTGTAAAGGACTGCATTATACACCCCTGCAACTGATTGTATAAAGTTGGACTGTTTCGCCAAGTAAAGCAACGTTTGGTTTACCATCTGTGTACTCTATTAATCCTCCTGCAAACCGGTGTGCCACCGTTACAGGCACTGGCGTCACTATCCTTAAAGGGACCTTACCTAAGGCACTCAAAATGCCTGCAACATCCAGTGCACCTCACATACCATCAGGCCTGGTCCCTATTTACCAAGTGTGCCCCAGAGGAACTAGTGTCTACCTCTCCTTCACTGTCGCATGCCTGCCCAGGGTTCTCCTCAGAAAAGTGAGTAACCCTCGATCGCCCATAACCTGATCTGGGGTCTGTGTGAATTGGGGGGCTGATATGCAGTCTTAATAAATTTTTGGGACCTGGTCTGGAGGTCTGTATTGATGTTGGCGGTCTGTATTCATTTTGTTGTCTGTCTATAGGTCTGTATTAATTTTGGAGTCTTTATTAATTCTGGGGTCCTATCTGGGGTCTGCATTAGGAAGGGTTTGTTCAGCCATTTGAAATTTATTTTTGAAAACTGATTAGAATGCCAGAAAAATAGTGGCATTAGCTCTTGGCGTCATTCCTGGGGTGTGGCCGTCTGAGGTGCAGCTCAGGGGTGGTGTGTGTTACACGTATGTGCTGTAGGTGTGATATATGTGGATATTACATGCCTGTGTGGGCTGTGAGTACTGCACTTCACCTCTGTGTATCCATCTATATTGTATCGTATTTGAAGTGAATGAGGTCCATTAAGTGGAAATATTTCCCATATCTGGTCCATATATCCGGCCGAGTTCGAGATCCCTGCTTTAGATGAAAACACATTTGTAAAAGCTCGCAAGCTCCCTTTTTTAGTACGCTTTTGAAGCTGTTTTTCTTCTCTCAGCTGCAAACCAGTCTGAAGATTTTCTCCTCTGGATTCAAAGGGCTGGTATACTCACCGCTTAAATGTGTGCATGTCTCAAGTGGTTTTCTGTAGAAACAGCAATATAAAAAACAAAGGCAGCCTGGCACAATATAACACCTCTCTAAAACCTCTCTTCTTTATTAAATCTGGATAAAGGCACCAAAACATATCAGGAACACAGCAAACAACACTTGCTGATGCGTCTCTGACCTGTACTGTCCTTACAGCACAAACCTCAGACCGGTAGGAGTGGTACACTTAATTACTTGATCTTATCAGGTCACTTGTTTACTCGTTCTATGAGTAAGGACTGTTCAGCTCAGAAACGAGTCAGAAAATTACGTTTTCTGTGTTACTGATATGCTGCGTTTATCCAGATTTAATAAGAGGTTTTAGAAGTTATATTGTGCCTGTATGTCTTTACTTTTCAGATTACTACTGGCAGTACTTACCTCCGATAGTCATTAGCTCCATATTTTAGGTAATGTTACCCAGTAGGGGCGTTTCACATGAAATTCTTTTTTTGCACATTAGTTATTAGTCCACTTCCAGTAATGGGCATTGATTTTGTAACAGTCTTTTCCCCCACAAATCAGATTTTACTGCCGCTATCCTAATCCTGCTATAGAGTGCATCTATGCATCCTCTAGAACCCCTGATAATTAAGAAAATTGGATGGTCATGGTGCTCAGTGGGGTGCTGTGGGACCTTAGAGTTTTATTGCAACTCAGCTACATGGAATTGGGGTTGAGTTGTAACACAGTCTGGCAAAACTTCATTCTAGTGATTGATGGGGCTCCCAGTGCTGATACATCAATGGCATGCCTTTGCTGCCGTTTCAGATTTGCTATTTTCTTAACTCTCATAGACTGCAATGGAAAGCCACAGCCACCTATTTATTGAAGCTGATGCAACTGAACACTGCTTCTCCCATTGGTTGTGAGTCCCAGAAGTGGGGCTCCACTTATAAGACCTCTTGTTGACATGAGATAAACATCATAATGTCTTTTAAAGGGAGTTTTGTGAGGCACTTTTGTATTTTAGAAGGCAACTTTTGGGTTTGTGGAAACTTCCTACATTAGGGATTCAGGGATCACTATAGGGTGATGAGATTTCTCTCCTTTGTCCTCATCAGGGGTGTCGCTAGGCCAAAACCTGCCCAGGGACCCGAACTTAGTGTCCACCTCATATACAACTGTATCTCCATCCTGAGAAAGGCAATACAGGTGACTAGTACGGCAGAGAACAGAAGGTAATAGTTCACGTGCACACTGTTGACTCTGATAGGCCACGCCACAGGCCAACTAACCCAGAGGCCTATGAGGCAGTAGCACAGTGCAAACGGTCACAAAGTGTGACGGTCACGTACACTACACACAGGGGGGAGGATAGTGACCACTGCGCTCCACCCTCACCCCTGGCCCTGCCTACTTGCCTCGCAAGTCCTAATGACAGGGGACAACTAGACGGCAGTCCCTAACTTAGGATACGTGCTGGGAAGACAGACAAGACAAATAATGGAACGTGAACAGACCGGGTCAATACCTAGAGAGCTACGCAGTACTAAGGAATGAGCAGAGAATAGTCAGGAAAAGCCGAAGTCAAATACCAGGATTAGGGCTGCAGCTAACGATTATTTGAATAATCGATTAGTTGCCGATTAATTTCTACGATTAATCGATTAATCGGGAAAAACGACAAAATTACAAAACAGAGGTTTATATGATCTTACTTAAAAAATTATGTTCAAAGGCCATATTAAAACAAATTGTGGACGACACTTATGGGGGATCTGTGGACGACACTTATGGGGGATCTGTGGACGACACTTATGGGGGATCTGTGGACGACACTTATGGGGGATCTGTGGACGACACTTATGGGGGATCTGTGGACGACACTTATGGGGGATCTGTGGACGACACTTATGGGGGATCTGTGGACGACACTTATGGGGGATCTGTGGACGACACTTATGGGGGATCTGTGGACGACACTTATGGGGGATCTGTGGACGACACTTATGGGGGATCTGTGGACGACACTTATGGGGGATCTGTGGACGACACTTATGGGGGATCTGTGGACGACACTTATGGGGGATCTGTGGACGACACTTATGGGGGATCTGTGGACGACACTTATGGGGGATCTGTGGACGACACTATTATGGGGGATCTGTGGACGGTGTAGTTATGGAGAGGGGGGATATGTGCACTGTTATGGGCATAACAGTGCACAGATCCCTTTCCTCATAACAGTGCACAGACCCCCCTTCCCATAGCAGTGCCATACACAGATCCTCCCCCCCTCCCCATAGCAGTGCTATACACAGACCCCCCTTCCCCCTAACAGCCCCGGCGCTTGCATCTTTATTTTACCTTTTGACAATGACGCTCCCGCTCCTGTAACAGCCAGGCAGAGCGGACGGCGGCGTAACGTCACTCAATCACGTGACGCGCCTGCTCCGCCCACTTCATGAATGAAGGAGGCGGAGCAGGCGTGTCACGTGAGTGAGTGACGTTACGCCGCCGTCCGCTCTGCCTGGCTGTTACAGGAGCGGGAGCGTCATTGTCAAAAGGTAAAATAAAGATGCAGCGACCGCCCGCCCGAATACCAACGAATCGGCGATTATTCGATAACTGGATTCGTCGACAACGAATCCAGTTATCGAATATAATCGATTACATCGATTAATCGTTGCAGCCCTAACCAGGATAGAAACAAAGTACAACAGGAGTCCGCAAAGAATCGTCAGGTGGAAGCCGGGGCCAGGATACCAGGATAGACGCGCAGTACAGGAGGAGCAGGCAAAGGATCGTCAGGGAACAGGGTCAGGTAGTATTCAGTAGTCCAACAAAATGCCAGGAACCTAGAATTAACAGGCAACCTGTGGCCAGCAGGCTGCCTGTATTTATAGTGGTGAATGAGGGTCATGTGACGTGGCCAGCATCACATGACCGACAGACCAACCAGTCGAGCACCGAGTGATCAGCTCGGCGCTTAAGGCAGACCTAGGAGCAGGGAGTCTCCCAGCTAGCAAAGCCGCCCTGGGAACGAGTTCAAACACAGATCCTCGCTCCCAAAGCTAAGCAGCAGGTCTGCGGCTGATGGGAGACCGAGTGCGCCTTTGGCACCCCGTTACAGTACACCCCCTTTTACGAGGGGCCACCGGACCCAAGACTTCAGGCGATGGCCTTTCAGGGTGTTCTAAATGAAATTTTCAAACAAGTCTAGAAGCATGAACCTCCCTGGCAGGTACCCAAGATCTCCCTTCAGGTCCATAACCCTTCCAGTGAATCAGGTACTGTAAGGAATTACGCACTCTCCTAACATCCACTATCTTTGACACCACATACTCGACAGCATCACTAACAAGAACCGGCGTAGGCGAGGCTTTCAACGGTACAACAGGTTCAAAATACTTTTTAAGTAGAGATTTATGAAATACATTATGAATGTGGAACGACTGGGGCAGCTCCAACTTAAACGATACCGGATTAATCACCTCCGTGATCTTATACGGTCCAATAAAACGAGGAGCAAATTTTCTAGAAGCTACCTTGAGAGATAGATTCTTGGAGGACAACCACACTTTATCCCCAACCTGAAAGTTCACCCCCTTGGAACGCCTCCTATCGGCCTTGAGTTTTTGAGAACTTTGAGCCTTTTCTATGTTCGATTGAACCCGGGCCCAAACTGTGCACAGTTCGGAGGAGAGTTTATCTGCTTCAGGGATAGAGGAGGAGACGGATGACCCAGAATGAAAACGAGGATGAAAACCATGGTTACAAAAAAAAGGGAGACCCCAGCAGAAGAATTAACACGGTTATTCAAAGCAAATTCAGCCAACGGAAGGTATTTAACCCATAATTGCTGGTCATCAGCAACATACATACGACCTCAGGAATTGTTCCACAGACTGATTAAGGCGTTCAGTCTGCCCATTACTCTCAGGGTGGTAGACAAAAAAGACAACAGAATCTGACATCTTTGACAGAAAGCCCTCCAAAATTTGGACACAAACTGCACACCCCTGTCAGATACAATATTTTCCGGGATACCATGTAACTGTACAATTTCTTTCACAAAAATAGATGCCAGGGTCTTGGCATTCGGGAGTTTAGACAGAGGAATGAAGTGAACCATCTTGCTAAACCTATCGACCACTACCCAAACAACAGTCTTACCCTCCGCCAGCGGCAGGTCAGTAATAAAGTCCATCGAGATATGGGACCAGGGTCTACTGGGAATGGGTAGAGGTCGTAGGTTACCAGCAGGGCGAGTCCTAGGTGTCTTAGACCTAGCACAAACCTCACAGGCTGACATATAGGACTTGACATCCCTAAATAGAGTGGGCCACCAATAAGATCTAGAAACCAGCTCTCTAGTGCCCTCAAAACCAGGATGTCCACAAAAGGCAGAATCATGACACTCAACCAACAGCTGGAGACAAAATTGTATGGGGACAAACAACTTATCTGTTGGGGTGGTTGCCGGTGCCAGATGTTGTTCAGCCTTAATTAGAGCCGAGATATCTTGGGTTAAGGCTGCTACGAAGATATTTGCTGGTAGGATGGATTCAGGCGGTGCCTCTGTAGGCTGAAAAGAATGGAAGCTCCGAGATAATGCATCACCCTTCACGTTTTTACTTCCAGGCCTGAAAGTAATGGAGAATTCAAAACGAGTAAAAAACAGTGCCCATCTAGCCTGACGAGGATTCAACCTCTTAGCAGATTAGAGAAACATAAGGTTCTTATGGTCAGTGACAACAGTTACACAATGTATTGCCCCCTCCAGAAAATGCCTCCACTCCTCAAATGCCCACTTAATGGCCAGCAACTCCCGATTCCCTATGTCGTAGTTTCTCTCGGTGGAAGAAAATTTTCATGGAAAAGAATGCACACGGTCTCAGGTTAGTTAGACTAGCAGGACCTTGTGAAAGGACTGCTCCTGCGCCGTCCTCAGACGCATCCAGTAGTAAAAACACACTCCACGTCTGCGCCGCAGATACCCTTAAGTCATGCCGACCTGCATGGGTTCTTCGGTAGAGACCTTAGCGTTGTTTCTGGGATAGACCTCAGGCTGAACCACCACCTGAGGAGAGAACTGTCGTTCCTGTCGTCTCTCTCTAACCCGTCGGTCAAGTCGGACTGCAAGGGTCATCATCTCCTCTAGAGTCTCTGGAAGCTGATAACTCACTAGAAGATCCTTTAAGTTATCAGACAGACCTGACCTGAACTGACTCTTAAGTGCTGGTTCATTCCATCCTGAGGGAACACACCACCTTCTGAATTGGGTGCAATACTCCTCCGCAGGTAGATTGCCCTGAACCAGAACCTTTAGAGCAGTCTCGGCTACCAGTGTCCTGTCTGGTTCATCATACAGGGTACCCAGGGCCTGAAAAAAACCCCTCCACTGATGTTAAACAACTGGCGTCAGCAGGTAAAGAAAATGCCCAGTCCTGGGGATCACCCTGTAACCAGTAAATGACAATGCCCACGCATTGACTCTCGGGGCCAGAGGATACGGGGCGCAAACGGAAAAAAAGTTTACAATTTTCTTTAAAGGAAAGAAACTTCTTCCGATCTCCAGAAAAGGGCTCAGGAAGCTTGATCTGGGGCTCTAAATGCGGACTGGAGGCCTGAGGGATGAAAGTACCTTGTCCTAGCTCAAAAGAACACAGTTTCTCCCCTAGCTCCTGCACCATCTGCGTCAGGTTAGAGACATGGTCAGTCAGGGTCACCAGAAGATTCATGATACAGTGGTTAGGTTATGGCCTGTTAATCTGTGACGGTCACGTACACTACACACAGGGGGGAGGATAGTGACCACTGCGCTCCACCCTCCCCCTTGGCCCTGCCTACTTGCCTTGCAAGTACTAATGAGAGGGGACAACTAGACGGCAGTCCCTAACTTAGGATACGTGCTGGGAAGACAGACAAGACAAATGACGGAACGTGAACAGACCGGGTCAATACCTAGAGAGGTACGCAGTACTAAGGAATGAGCAGAGAATAGTCAGGAAAAGCCGAGGTCAAATACCAGGATAGAAACGAAGTACAACAGGAGTCCACAAAGAATCGTCAGGTGGAAGCCGGGGTCAGGATACTAGGAGAGACGCGCAGTACAGGAGGAGCAGGCAAAGGATCGTCAGGGAACAGGGTCAGGTAGTATTCAGTAGTCCAACAAAATGCCAGGAACCTAGAATTAACAGGCAACCTGTGGCCAGCAGGCTGCCTGTATTTATAGTGGGGAGTGAGGGTCATGTGACGTGGCCAGCATCACATGACCGACAGACCAACTAGTCGAGCACCGAGTGATCAGCTCGGCGCTTAAGGCAGACCTAGGAGCAGGAAGTCTCCCAGCTAGCAAAGCTGGGAACGAGGTCAAACACAGATCCTTGCTCCCAAAGCTAAGCAGCAGGTCTGCGGCTGATGGGAGACCAAGTGCGCCTTCGGCACCCCGTTACACAAAGGGATGATATACTCAACACCAACTGCGCTGCGATGTGGCCAAATCAGGGAGCAGACTAGAAGAGGCCTTATTAATACTGGAGGGAACTTTTGGGGAGCATTATCACTGTAGGGGGCACATTCAGTCATGATGACACTCTTGGAGAGTATTGCAATTGGTGGAACTTTTGGAGCACTATTTGTACGGGGGGACTACTGGTATGGTATTGTTATTTCTTCAATATAGCATTTTGGGGGTACTTGGGACCACAGCGGGTAGCTGTGGGTAGCAGCAAAATTCCACTCTTTGGGCGATGATGATAGAAAAGTGAGGAATCTAAGATGTCTGTGTGGCAAACTCTGTAGAGACAAGACATAGCTGAAAGAAGTTGGTATGACAATATGGACCGAATACAACCAATTGAAAACAAAAGACACACATGTACAATTATAACACAAATATTTTATTAAATAATAAATATAACAACAGACCATAGACAATGATAAAATGAGTAGCAGCAGTGCAGACAAGCGATGCCATAAGCAGCTCAGCCGCCTGACTCTGAGTAAATGAATCCAAAAATCCAAAAGAGGAATAGGGAAACAGTGTATGCTGCACTGAGCAGGCAATATAAACCCTACCCCCAATACACGTACAAGCCTCCAACCCCCACAGATAAACATACAACAACTGCAAAATAGGAGCCAGAAACAAGGGTGAAATAACAGCACCTATAGCTAGCCCATAAGCAGTATGGAGGGACAACAATAGTAGTAATAAACGTTGAATAAAAAAACAATATACTATAACATATTACCTAGAGTTGATAGGAGGCACAGATGGAACAAACCCAGGTCTGGCAGAGAGCGCACCCCGACGCACGTTTCGCTCCTCCGCTTTCTCAGGGGGCGTATACATTAGCACCTATTACCACCCTACATATAGCCTGGATGATTGATAATCAGGTGTAATGCACCTGACAAATAGCCAATGATACTGCAGCACTGAGAACTGACATGAAACAAACCAATCATTGCTGACTGCGTCATCAAACAGAGACAGCGCAGTGTCAGCATCACCGGTCACATGACCAGCCATAGTAAGAAGAAATTGTGATGGTGCGGTGCGGTGCGGTGCAGTGCAGTGCAAGTGAAACATGCAGGTGACATGCAGTGATTTTACATTTCTTAACTTAAATGACTATATGATGGATAATACAGAACATCCTAAGTTTCACCCATATAACAGTTCAATAAAATATAAGCTTTAGTGCATACGCCGGACTACATATCCAAAGGCTACCCCCCAAAATGAATTAAACCATCAATCAAATATAAAAATATATCAGATGGCACTCTCTTCTCTGTGTTCGCATGATTGTCAACCCGATCCAGATTGTAAATATAGAATGGCCAGATGATCCAGGGCACATGTAAGATCCGCAGGTACCAAATCCCATATGTGTAATCCTATTAAAAATACAGAAACAACAATGTTAATATAAAATGACAGTTAAAAACACATAGCGAGTAACTGGTTCGGAACCCGGGCCATAAGCAACAATGTGTCATGGAACCATGAACCAGACGTACAACAAGAGATAAGTGGAAATAAGAAGGCTTTATTGAAATCAAGCTGTAAGCAAAAGTCTAAACGGATGGCTAAACCGAAGCAGGGTCTTGCGTAGCCAGAGGTCAGGAACCAGAAGGGTAGTCAGACGAAGCCTGGATCAGGAACCAGCAGGGTAGTCAGACGAAGCCAGGATCAGGAACCAGCGGGGTAGTCAGACGAGGCCAGGATCAGGAACCAGAAGCAGCAGCAGTCTTAGAAGCATGTGAACACAGGAGGACCAAGCAGGGAACTGAAGCCACAGACCTCCTATATATATGAGCTAGGCATCCAGCTCCTCCCAGTGGGAAGGAGAAGCCGCAGGGTGGGAGGCTACAAGAAACCCAGAAACCAAGATGGCCGCCAGCACATGTCAAACGAAGGAGGACGGCAAGAAGGTAAGACCATGACAGTACCTCCCCATCAAGGGCCCCTCCTCCGCGGAGTAAGGAACGGTTTCTGAGGGAAGCGTGCGTGGAAGGCTCGGAGCAAAGCAGGAGCATGGACATCTGCGGAGGGAACCCAGGAACGCTCCTCTGGACCATAACCACGCCAATGGACCAAAAACTGCAACCGACCGCGGACCAGGCGTGAGTCCAGGATATTGCTCACCTCATACTCCTCACGATTGCCCACTTGGACCGGACGAGGCCGAGGAACCGAGGAAGTGAAACGATTACACACCAATGGCTTCAACAGGGAGACATGAAACACGTTGGAGATCCGCATGCCAGGAGGAAGCGCAAGGGCATAGGCTACCGGGTTTACCCTGCGAAGCACTCGGAAGGGACCAACAAAGCGAGGCGCCAACTTGGGAGTGGGCACTCGAAGGTTGAGGTTGCGGGTGGACAACCATACACGGTCTCCGACCTGGTAGGAAGGAGCGGGCGCTCGTCTGCGATCAGCCTGGAGTCTCTGGCACTGCGCAGAGACCTCAAGGGACCTCTGGATCTGTACCCAAGAAGCACGTAGGACGGAAAGGTGATCCTCCACAGCCGGAATATCCTGGGGAGAGAATACCTCCGGTAACACGGCAGGTTGGAACCCACAATTGGCCATGAAGGGAGACGTCCCAGAGGAAGAGTTCCCCGCCGTGTTCCTGGCAAACTCAGCCCAAGGCAGGAGGTCAACCCAATTGTCTTGGTGATCGGAGACATAGCAACAAAGGAATAGCTCCAAGGCCTGATTGGATCGTTCTGCGGCCCCATTGGACTGAGGGTGGTAGGCCGAGGAGAAAGAGAGATGAATCCCTAACTGGGAACAAAAGGCGCGCCAGAACCTGGACACAAACTGACTCCCCCGATCCGACACAATCTCCTTGGGCAAACCGTGCAACCGGAAGACCTCCCTGGCGAAAATCGTGGCCAACTCTTGTGCAGAGGGTAACTTCTTGAGAGGAACACAGTGGCACATTTTGGAAAACCGATCCACAATCATGAGAATGACCGTATGGCCTCGGGATGCAGGGAGGTCCACAATGAAATCCATCCCCAGGTGTGACCATGGGCGCTTCCCGGTGGCTATGGGTTGCAAAAGACCCAACGGAAGGTGCCGAGGGGACTTACTCTGGGCACAAACGGAGCATGCCGCTACATATGCGGCGATGTCGGAAGGTAGAGAAGGCCACCAGAACAGACGTGAAACAGCCCAGGACAGCTGATTCTTTCCAGGATGCCCCGCGGCCTTGGAGTTATTGTAGGTTCGCAACAACCGAGTGCGCAACTCCTCAGGCACAAAACATCTGCCGTTGGGTCTCCCAGAGGGAGCACCAGATTGAGCCGCCAAAATCTGCTCACCCAGGGGAGAGGTCAGGCTGGTGCGAATGGCGGCCAGGATCTGATTCGGAGGTATGACCGAAGTCGGAATCGACTCCTCCCCGGACAGCTCGAAGTACTGCCGTGATAAGGCATCCGCTCTGATGTTCTTGGAACCGGGTAGGTAGGAGACCACGTAATTAAAACGTGACAAGAACAGAGCCCATCTGGCCTGACGTGGTGTCAATCTCTTGGCCTCAGAAAGGTAGGTCAGATTCTTGTGGTCCGTCAGGATGAGAACCGGAACCACCGAACCCTCGAGCAAGTGCCTCCATTCTTTAAGGGCCTGCATGATGGCCAATAACTCCCTGTCACCAATCTGATAGTTGCACTCCGCGGAAGACAGTTTCCGGGAGTAAAACCCACAAGGAAGCAGAGGACCCTCTGGTGTTCTACGCTGAGACAGAAGGGCGCCTACTCCCGTCTCAGACGCGTCCACCTCGAGGACAAAGGGCAACCCAGGGTTGGGATGCGACAGAATCGGAGCCGACACAAAGGCGGACTTTAGAGCCTCAAAAGCTCGGATGGCCTCGAGCGGCCAGACCTGGAAATTACTGCCCTTCCTGGTCAGATCCGTGAGAGGCTTGGCTAGCATAGAAAAGTCCCTGATGAACTTCCGATAATAATTGGCGAAGCCCAAAAAGCGCTGCAGGGCACGGAGACCACTGGGCTGGGGCCACTGTAAGACAGCCGAAACCTTCTCAGGATCCATGGAGAACCCCTCAGCGGAAATGATGTAACCTAAGAAGGTTACCTGGGATCGGTGAAATTCGCATTTCTCAAGCTTACCGAACAGCCTGTTCTCTCGTAACCGTTGCAACACTCGTCTGACATCCATAATGTGGGCCTCCATGGATTCAGAATATACCAAGATATCATCCAAATAGACCACCACACACTGCTGCAACAGGTCACGGAAAACATCGTTGATGAATTCCTGGAAGACTGCGGGCGCATTGCACAACCCAAAGGGCATAACCAAGGATTCATAATGACCGGTCCTGGTGTTAAACGCGGTCTTCCACTCATCGCCCGCCTTGATCCTTACCAGGTTATATGCCGCCCTCAGGTCGAGTTTGGTAAAGACCGTGGCCCCTTTGAGGCGATCGAACAGCTCGGAAATCAAGGGTATCGGGTAAGCGTTCTTGATCGTGATGCAATTGAGACCCCTGTAATCGATGCAAGGCCTCAACTCACCGCCCTTTTTTTTCACAAAGAAAAATCCAGCCCCTGCCGGGGACGAGGATTTGCGAATGTGTCCGCGTGAAAGCGCCTCCCTCACGTACTCCTCCATGGCCTCATTCTCCGCTACCGACAGTGGATAGACTTTGCCACGAGGAGGAACGGCACCAGATTGTAACTCTATGGCACAATCGTATGGGCGGTGCGGAGGTAGGGCAACCGCGCGCACCTTATCGAATACATCCCGGTACTCTTCGTATTCAGGAGGCAACAGAGAGTCCGAGGAAGTACACAGCAACTTGACAGGCCCATGGATGCAACTAGCCCCACACTGCGGTGACCACGAGAGGATCTCGGCCGATCTCCAATCGAAAGTCGGATTATGCTTCTGGAGCCAGGGGTACCCCAAGACCACCGAGTAGTGTGGAGACGAAATAACCTGGAGACAGACCGACTCTCTGTGAACGGCACCAATGGCTATCCCCACTGGAAGGGTCTCATGAGTCACGTGTGGCGGCAGAAGGGGTCTGCCGTCTATCGCCTCAAGAGCCAGTGGGGAACCTCGAGGCTGCAGAGGAATGGAATTGGCGGCAGCGAACACACTATCAATGAACAAACCACCAGCACCAGAGTCCACCAACGCCTGGGTCGTCACCAAGCCCCCGACCCAGGAGAGGACAACAGTGATCAGTGGTTTGTCAACACGGGAAACCGGGGACGAGGAGACTCCACCCAAGATCTGCCCCCGACAGGATCTCAGGTGCGAGCGTTTCCCGGACGGTTCGGACATGCCAACCGAAAATGCCCACCGAGACCACAGTACATGCATCGGCCCTCGCGTTTCCGGAGTACCCTCTCCCCCTCGGACAGGCGAGCAAACCCCAGCTGCATGGGTTCACCCCCAGACAAGTCATCCCCAGGAGGCGTGGGAGGAGAGGGAGGCACGGGTGGGACAGCAAACGTAGGCGCCAATCTGTTAGAAGACCTCCGCAGGCTCTCCTTAAAGGAAGGTCTCTCCCTGAGTCTGGTGTCGATCAAAATCAGGAAAGAAATAAGAGACTCGAGCTCCACTGGTAGGTCCTTAGCTGCAACCTCATCCTTCAAGGCATCCGAGAGACCATGAGAGAAAGCAGCGACCAGAGCCTCATTATTCCAGCCCACCTCTGCTGCCAGGGTACGAAACTCAATGGCGTATTCAGCTACGGATCGTGAACCCTGTCTGATGGACATAAGGAGCTTCGCAGCAGAGGCAGCACGAGCCGGCACATCGAATACCTTCCGAAGAGAAGCAACAAAACCGGAAAACTCGGCAACCACCGGATTGTTGTTCTCCCATAAAGGGCTGGCCCAGGCCAAGGCCTTGTCCGAGAGCAGCGAGATCAAGAAGCCCACCTTTGATCTCTCAGTAGGAAAGGCATGTGGCAGCAACTCGAAATAAATGCCCACCTGGTTAAGGAAACCTCGGCACTGAGTTGGCTCTCCCCCAAAGCGCTGTGGAAGGGGGGCAGAACCGGTCATACCCCGAGACACCGCAGGGGCAGCAACAGGTGTCAGGGTAGACTCTGGCGCAACAACCGGAGCGGCAGTAGGAGCGGGCCCAGGAGCGACAACCGACCCATCGGCAACGGAAGCGAAATGAGCCGTGCGTTCAAGCAGGGTTTGCAACGCCACAGCGAACCGACCCAACAGGTGATCCTGCTGATCAAGTCTGGCAACCAGCGTAGGTAGCGAGGATGGCCCTGTACCGTCAGAATTCATGGCTTGGTCCTAATGTCATGGAACCATGAACCAGACATACAACAAGAGATAAGTGGAAATAAGAAGGCTTTATTGAAATCAAGCTGTAAGCATAAGTCCAAACGGATGGCTAAACCGAAGCAGGGTCTTGCGTAGCCAGAGGTCAGGAACCAGAAGGGTAGTCAGACGAAGCCTGGATCAGGAACCAGCAGGGTAGTCAGACGAAGCCAGGATCAGGAACCAGCGGGGTAGTCAGACGAGGCCAGGATCAGGAACCAGAAGCAGCAGCAGTCTTAGAAGCATGTGAACACAGGAGGACCAAGCAGGGAACTGAAGCCACAGACCTCCTATATATATGAGCTAGGCATCCAGCTCCTCCCAGTGGGAAGGAGAAGCCGCAGGGTGGGAGGCTACAAGAAACCCAGAAACCAAGATGGCCACCAGCACATGTCAAACGAAGGAGGACGGCAAGAAGGTAAGACCATGACACAATGTCATATCAGTGCACCGAAGGCAACAGAGGAGGAACACACTCAACAACAAGACAGATTTTAAAGGAATGGGGCAAAACTGTTGCCCTCATTCAAACCAAAAGGTGTAATGGTGCCAAGAAGAAAAATCCATTTGGTTTCTCTTTGGGCCAGTGTTTTTTTCCAATTGCCACTTCATGTATCTATGAGAACCCGGTCGATACCTCTGACCCGTAATAGAGACCCATCTGATTAATGTTTTTTCCTTGAAGTGTCTTGCCAAGGTCTTCAACTGTGTCTCATCTTCCTCATCTTTAGCTGCTATAATGGATAGCTCATGTTCTCTGACTCTTCTCCTCAGTTGTCGGGATGTCATCCCCACATAAATCAAATTACATGGGCAAATGGCCCAGTAAATGACCCCCATTGTCATGCAATTAATTGAATGTGTAATCCTGAAGGTTTTGTTATTAGCAGAATTGTGGAACTGTGTTGCTCTCTCCATGTTAGCACAGGCAACACACTTACCACAAGGCTTGCTTTCCCACGGGGTCCCATTTGTCCCAAAGAGGCCCACCTCTTTGCGGGTATAGTGGTTGCGGACCAGCCGGTCACGCAAGTTTTTAGCCCTCCTAAAAGTGATCGAAGGGTATGGGGTAATGGCCGCCTGTAGTTGTGGGTCCTGTAATAGAATATCCCAATATTTTGTTAGGGCATTATTTACCTCCTTCCACTTGTTGTTATATCCTGTGATGAATCCAGTGGTTGTGAGTCTTCCCGCGTACTTTTCTTGTGTAAGAGATCTCTTCTCCTTGATGATCTGGCCCTCCAATAGGCCTTTTCGATACAAAGCCTGCCATAGCCTCTCTGCTCAAACCTTTCCCTCAGGTCCCTTGCCTGGACCTCAAACATCTCATCGGAGGAACAAACCCTGCGAACTCGCAGGAATTGTCCGACTGGAATACTTTTAATTAGGTTGCTTGGGTGTGACGAATCTGCATGCAGGAGAGCATTTACTGATGTTTTGTTTTTAGACAGATTGGTCGTGATCCATCCACCCGCATCCACCTGAAACAGCACATCCAAAAACTCAACATTTGTATGAGCAATCTTGTAGGTAAGCTTGATATTTCTGTCATTATCATTGAGAAAACCAATGAAATGTCCGAACTCCTCTTCAGTTCCCTGCCAGATAATCAAGATGTCATCTATATAACGTCCCCAATACTGGACGCCATTAGCCTCTGGCAGGGGATCCGTCTGGAGGACTTCCCTCTCCCACAGCCCCAGGAACAAATTGGCATACGAGGGCGCACAAGAGGCCCCCATTGCCGTCCCCCGGAGCTGCAGGTAGAAGGACCCCCCAAACAGGAAGAAATTATGTGTCAGTACAAACTCTAACAGAAAAAGAGCAAATTACGCTTACCCATATTGGTACTGTTGAGAAAAAATGCTGCTGCTTCTAAACCATCCTTGTGTCTGATCTATGTATACAATGATTACACGTCACATGTGGCGATGAGCATATCTGGTTCCAGATGGATGTCTTCCACCTTCCTTAAGATGTCCATCGTATCCTTAAGATGTGATGGTAATTCTTCCACCAAGGGTTGCAGGAAGTAATCAACATATTTGCAGATCGTGTCGCCCAAGCTGTTGATACCAGCAATGATGGGTCTGCCGGGTGGATTTACCAGATCTTTACGTACCTTAGGCAGTAGGTACAGTGTAGGAACAACTGGATATTCTGGAACCAACAAAGAGCATTGTTTACTAGTGATGATCCCCTCCTCAACTCTTATTTGAACTATCTTATATAATTCTTGTTGAAATTTGGTAAGGGGGTTAAAAGTTAATTTCTTGTAGCATTCAGTATCATGTAGTTGTCTACGAGTCTCTTTCTCGTACATAATAGCTGGCCATACTACAATATTTCCCCCCTTACCTGCCGGTTTGATAACAACATCCGACCACTTTTCTATCTCTTTGAGGGCTCTTCTCTCCTGAATGGTACAGTTATCCCTACCCCCTTCTGGAATGATTTTAGATAACTCTCTCTCCACCAATTCAACAAACAAATCCACATTGGGATATAGGGACACATCCGGAAAACTTTCTTACTTAGGGATCAAGGTCTTAGGGAACTCACCACGGTTTTCTCCTTCAGGTTCTTGTTCCTCCAATAGAGATGTTAAGGTCCTGAGGGCTTCCTGTTCAAGTGGGGTAGTGAAAAATCTTTTTAAAAGTCAGATGTCGAGCGAAAAGATGTAAATCTTTCACTGCTGAAAAGTGATCAAAATTACAGGTAGTTGAGAAACACAAACCCTTCCCTAAAATAGATAGTTGATCATCAGTGAGTGTCCTTTCAGACAAGTTAATTACCTGCAATTTGTGGCCCCCATCTTGCCGTCTATTACTACCCGGCTGGGCGGCCCCTCCTGTCTTTCGTTTATTAAATCTCCTGGGATATCTTCGTGTGTCCTGTCCGGACACACTCTCTGCCTCACTGATGGAGGTGTGGGAGGACACCGATGCAGAGCGTGATCTCACTGCCAGTGATTTGTATTTCCACCGGTACACCCTATTAGTTTCCTTATCCTGTAAATCATGTTGAAATTTACTGGTCTTGACTGCTTTAATCTGTTTTTCCCAAATGGTGTATGCGTCATCCACTTCTTTTTTGAAGGTTTCCAACTCCCCATCACTCAATTTTAAGGATAGTTGTTCTTCCAATTTCTTAGCTTCTGCTTCTGCGTCGATTAGACACAAGGATGGTTTAGAAGCAGCAGCATTTTTCCTCAACAGTACCAATATGGGTAAGCGTAAGTGTAAATTTGTCCTTTCTCTGTTAGAGTTTGTACTGACACATAATTTCTTCCTGTTTGGGGGCTCCTTCTACCTGCAGCTCCGGGGGACGGCAATGGGGCGTCTTGTGCGCCCTCGTATGCCAATTTGTTCCTGGGGCTGTTGGACAGGGAAGTCCTCCAGACAGATCCCCTGCCAGAGGCTAATGGCGTCCAGTATTGGGGACGTTATATAGATGACATCTTGATTATCTGGCAGGGGACTGAAGAGGAGTTCGGACATTTCATTGGTTAATGATAATGACAGAAATATCAAGCTTACCTACAAGATTGCTCATACAAATGTTGAGTTTTTGGATGTGCTGTTTCAGGTGGATGTGGGTGGACGGATCACGACCAATCTGTTTAGAAAAAAAACATCAGTAAATGCTCTCCTGCATGCAGATTCGTCACACCCAAGCAACCTAATTAAAAGTATTCCAGTCGGACAATTCCTGCGAGTTCGCAGGGTTTGTTCCTCCGATGAGAAGTTTGAGGTCCAGTCAAGGGACCTGAGGGAAAGGTTTGAGCAGAGAGGCTATGGCAGGCGTGGTATCGAAAAGGCCTATTGGAGGGCCAGATCATCAAGGAGAAGAGATCTCTTACACAAGAAAAGTACGCGGGAAGACTCACAACAACTGAGATTCATCACAGGATATAACAACAAGTGAAAGGAGGTAAATAATGCCCTAACGAAATATTGGGATATTCTATTACAGGACCCACAACTACAGGCGGCCATTACCCCATACCCTTCGATCACTTTTAGGAGGGCTAAATATTTGCGTGACCGGCTGGTCCGCAGCCACTATACCCGCAAAGAGGTGGGCCTCTTTGGGACAAATGGGACCCCGTGGGAAAGCAAGCCTTGTGGTAAGTGTGTTGCCTGTGCTAACATGGAGAGAGCAACACAGTTCCACAATTCTGCAAATAACAAAACCTTCAGGACTACACATTCCATTAATTGCATGACAATGGGGGTCATTTACTGGGCCATTTGCCCATGTAATTTGATTTATGTGGGGATGACATCCCGACAACTGAGGAGAAGAGTCAGAGAACATGTGCTATACATTATAGCAGCTAAAGATGAGGAAGATGAGACACAGTTGAAGACCTTGGCAAGACACTTCAAGGAAAAACATGAATCAGATGGGCCTCTATTACGGGTCAGAGGTATCGACCGGGTTCTCATAGATACACGAAGTGGCAATTGGAAAAAAACACTGGCCCAAAGAGAAACCAAATGGATTTTTCTTCTTGGCACCATTACACCTTTTGGTTTGAATGGGGGCAACAGTTTTGCCCCATTCCTTTAAAATCTGTCTTGTTGTTGAGTGTGTTCCTTCTCTGTTGCCTTCGGTGCACTGATATGACATTGTTGCTTATGGCCCGGGTTCTGAACCAGTCACTCGCTATGTGTTTTTAACTGTCATTTTATACAAACCGGATTCCAAAAAAGTTGGGACACTAAACAAATTGTGAATAAAAACTGAATGCAATAATGTGAAGATGGCAAATGTCAATATTTTATTTGTAATAGAACGTTTAATCCGAGTAAATGTATAATTTTAAAGGAAAAATACGGTGATTAAAATTTTCACGGTGTCAACAAATCCCCAAAAAGTTGGGACAAGTAGCAATGAGAGGCTGGAAAAAGTAAATTTGAGCATAATGAAGAGCTGGAAGACCAATTAACACTAATTAGGTCAATTGGCAACATGATTGGGTATAAAAAGGGCTTCTCAAAGTGGCAGTGTCTCTCAGAAGCCAAGATGGGTAGAGGATCACCAATTCCCACAATGTTGCGCAGAAATATAGTGGAGCAATATCAGAAAGGTGTTACCCAGCGAAAAATTGCAAAGACTTTGCATCTATCATCATCAACTGTGCATAACATCATCCGAAGATTCAGAGAATCTGGAACAATCTCTGTGCATAAGGGTCAAGGCCGTAAAACCATACTGGATGCCCGTGATCTCCGGGCCCATAAACGACACTGCACCACAAACAGGAATGCTACTGTAAAGGAAATCACAGAATGGGCTCAGGAATACTTCCAGAAACCATTGTCAGTGAACACAATCCACCGTGCCATCTGCCGTTGCCAGCTGAAACTCTACAGTGCAAAGAAGAAGCCATTTCTAGGCAAGATCCACAAGCTCAGGCATTTTCACTGGGCCAGGGATCATTTAAAATGGAGTGTGGCAAAATGGAAGACTGTTCTGTGGTCAGACGAGTCACGATTCAAAGTTCTTTTTGGAAATCTGGGACGCCATGTCATCCGGACCAATGAGGACAAGGACAACCCAAGTTGTTATCAACGCTCAGTTCAGAAGCCTGCATCTCTGATGGTATGGGGTTGCATGAGTGCGTGTGGCATGGGCAGCTGGCATGTCTGGAAAGGCACCATCAATGCAGAAAAATATATTCAGGTTCTAGAGCAACATATGCTCCCATCCAGACGTCATCTCTTTCAGGGAAGACCCTGCATTTTTCAACAAGATAATGCCAGACCACATTCTGCATCAATCACAACATCATGGCTGCGTAGGAGAAGGATCCGGGTACTGAAATGGCCAGTCTGCAGTCCAGATCTTTTACCTATAGAGAACATTTGGCGCATCATAAAGAGGAAGGTGCAACAAAGGAGGCCCAAGGCGATTGAACAGTTAGAGGCCTGTATTAGACAAGAATGGGAGAGCATTCCTATTTCTAAACTTGAGAAACTGGTCTTCTCGGTCCCCAGACGTCTGTTGAGTGTTGTAAGAAGAAGGGGAGATGCCACACAGTGGTGAAAATGGCCTTGTCCCAACTTTTTAGGGATTTGTTGACACCATGAAATTCTGATTCAACATATTTTTCCCTTAAAATTGTACATTTTCTCAGTTGAAACTTTTGTTCCGTGACTTATGTTCTATTCTGAAAAAAATATTAGAAGTTGGCACCTCCACATCATTGCATTCAGTATTTATTCACGATTTGTATAGTGTCTCAACTTTTTGGGAATCCGGTTTGTATTAACATTGTTGTTTCTGTATTTTTGACAGGATTACACATATGGGATTTGGTACCTGCGGATCTTACATGTGCCCTGGATTATCTGGCCATTCTATATTTACAATCTGGATCGGGTAGACAATCATGCGAACACAGAGAAGAGAGTGCCATCTGATATATTTTTATATTTGATTGATAATTTTATTCATTTTGGGGGGTAGCCTTTGGATATGTAGTCCAGCGTATGCACTAAAGCTTATATTTTATTGAACTGTTATATGGGTGAAACTTATCATATAGTCATTTAAGTTAAGAAATTAAAAATCACTGCATGTCACCTGCATGTTTAACTTGCACTGCACTGCACCATCACAATTTCTTCTTTTGTGTACTGTTTTATTTTTTTGGGTATCACGCAGCACTTGTTATTATATGCATTATATAAGTACTTTTATGAATATAGTAAGTACTTTATTCTACTTGTTCTTTAATACCGTATTTTTTTTACCAAAAATGGGAGGAAAATGCCCCTGCGTCTTATGGGGCGAATGCTGACATGTTAAACATCGCTGGCTGCGATGTTCGAGCGGAGGAGGGACTGGGAGGAGGAGCTGGGGGCCGGCAATTGCGGCGGGGCGGTGCAGTCACTGTACTATAGCCCCGCCCCGCCGCTCCAGTGCTACACAAATATAAAATTATTATTAAATTAAAAGTTATTAAACATGCCCTCCTCACTCCTAATAGTACCGTATATCCTAATTGCTTCTGTATAATGCAGGCAGGCAGGCCGGGCGGACGGCAGCGTAACTCCCTGATGCCACGTGCCTGCGCCGCCTACTTTATGAATGAAGTAGGCAGTGCAGGCAAGTGACGTCAGTGAGTGATCGAAGGGGGGCATGTTTAATAACTTTTAATTGAATAATACATTTTATATTTGCATACTGGGGGGGCGGGGGCGGCAGCGGGGGGACACACGGACTCTGTGGATGGCACAGTTAGGGGTGGTGGTCTGTGGATGGCACTGTTATGGGGTGGGGGGTCTGTGGATGGCACATATATAACAGTGCCATCCACAGATACCCCCTGTAACAGTGCCAGCCACAGACCCCCCCCCCCCGTAACAGTGTCCGTCATCACAGATCCCCCCATAACAGTGTCCGTCATCCACAGAACCCCCCATAAGTGTCGGTCATCCACAGATCCACCCATAAGTGTCCGTCATCCACAGATCTCCCAATAAGTGTCTGTCATCCACAGATCCCCCCAAAAGTGTCCGTCATCCACAGATCCCCCCATAAGTGTCTTTCATCCACAGATCCCCCTATAACAGTGTCCGTCATCCACATATCCCCCCATAACAGTGTCCGTCATCCACAGATCCCCCCATAACAGTGTCCGTCATCCACAGATCCCCCCATAACAGTGTCTGTAATCCACAGATCCCCCATAACAGTGTCCGTCATCCACAGATCCCCCATAACAGTGTCCGTCATCCACAGATTCCCCCCATAACATTGTCCGTCATCCACAGACCACCATTAGTTCCAAACCCACCAAAAGCACACCTTTTGGTTAAAAATATATTTTTTCCTATTTTCCTCCCCAAAAACCTAGGTGCATCTTATGGGCCGGTGCGTCTTATAGGGCAAAAAATACGGTATATGCTCACATGTACTGTGTTTTACTAGAAATACTATGGAGGGCCATGCTTGGTACCCTCTATGGTTGTGGAATGGGTATAGCGCATAATGTTGCGCCTAATTTATATTTATACATAATTTTATACACTTGTTTCATTACTATTATAGAGGATTTGGTCCTGCTATGTATGGTGTGAGCTTGCATAGCACGACTGTAATCAGTACTCATGTCACATTTTATATTTAATTATATGTATATATAGTTTGTAGGTATCTATTTAGCACATTTTACATAGATTGTATATATTATCTTTGCTCTGCAGACATCCTATATTCGCCCTATAGGTATAACTTCTTTTGGAGGTGCCTCCTGATAAGTTATGTATGATGACACTATGTGCAGGAGTCCCTTGTTTTATTGGGGTGGTCTGTTGCTGAAATGCCATGTCTGTCTAAACCTGCTCCATGTTTGAAATACTTAGTGCAGCACAGGATTTGATCTGGATAAACAGGCTCTTTGGCCTGGGTGAGCGCAGGCTTACCGGTAACACAGTGAGTAAGATGCGATCATGTGATCGCTTTTTACCTAAGTTCCGGTGGCTCTGTTCATGCGGGATGGTTCTTGCATTTGCATCCAGTTGCCATGGTGCGACAGGAAGTGGTATGCGATCATGTGATCGTGATAAAATTTGCATCCAGTTGCCATGGTGCGACAGGAAGTGGTATGCGATCATGTGATCGCGATAAAATTTAGATCTCGATGGTTCCGGTCTTGAGCGAGTTTCTCTGCATCCGACTTGAGGCGGTGACATCCGCATGCGTTTGTTCTTAATTTCGAACATTTGTATAAACTTGTTTTATTTTTTTTCCCACTTCCTGGTCCTACTATGGCTGGTCATGTGACCGGTGATGCTGACACTGCGCTGTCTCTGTTTGATGACGCAGTCAGCAATGATTGGTTTGTGTCATGTCAGTTCTCAGTGCTGCAGTATCATTGGCTATTTGTCAGGTGCATTACACCTGATTATCAATCATCCAGGCTATATGTAGGGTGGTAATAGGTGCTAATGTATACGCCCCCTGAGAAAGCGGAGGAGCAAAACGTGCGTCGGGGTGCGCTCACTGCCAGACCTGGGTTTGTTCCATCTGTGCCTCCTATCAACTCTAGGTAATATGTTATAGTATATTGTTTTCTTATTCAACGTTTATTACTACTATTGTTGTCCCTCCATACTGCTTATGGGCTAGCTATAGGTGCTGTTATTTCACCCTTTCTTCTGGCTCCTATTTTGCAGTTGTTGTATGTTTATCTGTGGGGGTTGGAGGCTTGTACGTGTATTGGGGGTAGGGTTTATATTGCCTGCTCAGTGCAGCATACACTGTTTCCCTATTCCTCTTTTGGATTTTTGGATTCATTTACCCAGAGTCAGGCGGCTGAGCTGGTTATCGCAGCACTTGTCTGCACTGCTGCTACTCATTTTATCATTGTCTATGGTCTGTTGTTATATTTATTATTTAAAGGGGTTGTCCCATTTCATTAAATAGGGTTACATTAAATCATTGCCCCCCACTGAACATTTCTTCTAATACATGTCATTAAAAAAAACATAGCATTCAGCCTAAAAACGCTCCTTTCACTCCCCTTTGTTTGTGCTGGTATCCCATGGATAGAGCCGCATCTCGCCGGCCGCATCCATGCCGCACCTGCGCACTGGTAACTATTGCGATCCTACAGCCGGCCTCTCACTCACACTGTGAGCGCGCACGTCGCATAGTTCTGCGCATGCGCGAGCGCCCGATCATATAAATGTATTACTGTTTTCTTGTAGCAGGAGGGAGCGCACGGCGTCATAGCAACCGAGGCCGCCGTGCGCTCCCTCCTGCCGCCGGAATACAGTGATACGCTCTTATAGATCATAGCAGTGTATTACTGTTTTCCGGCAGCAGGAGGGAGCGCACGGCATCATAGCAACCAAGGACGCCGTGCGCTCCCTCCTGCCGCCGGAATACAGTGATACACTGCTATGATCTATAAGAGATGATGACATGATGTGCTGCTAATAAACATTGAGTGCGCCCCCCCACCCCCAGTATAATAAACATTGAGTGCGGCCCCCCCCAGTATAATATACATTGAGTGCGGCCCCCCCCAGTATAATATACATTGAGTGCGGCCCCCCCCAGTATAATATACATTGAGTGCGGCCCCCCCAGTATAATATACATTGAGTGCGGCCCCCCCCGTATAATATACATTGAGTGCGGCCCCCCCCAGTATAATATACATTGAGTGCGGCCCCCCCAGTATAATATACATTGAGTGCGGGCCCCCCCCAGTATAATATACATTGAGTGCGGCCCCCCCAGTATAATATACATTTAGTGCGGCCCCCCCCAGTATAATATACATTGAGTGCGGCCCCCCCAGTATAATATACATTGAGTGCGGCCCCCCCCAGTATAATATACATTGAGTGCAGCCCCCCCCCAGTATAATATACATTGAGTGCGGCCCCCCCCCCAGTATAATATACATTGAGTGCGGCCCCCCCCCAGTATAATATACATTGAGTGCGCCCCCCCCCCCCAGTATAATATACATTGAGTGCGGGCCCCCCCCCAGTATAATAAACATTGGTGGCGCAGTGGGAAGTGCCAATGAGGGTTAAAAAAATAAATAAAAAATTAACTCACCTCCACCAATTGATCGCGCAGCTGCCGGTCTCCTGTTCTTGCTTCAGGACCTGTGGTGACGTCACTGAGCTAATCACATGGTCCATTACCATGGTGATGGATCATATGATGTACCATGTGATGACCACAGTGATGTCACCACAGGTCCTTTGACAGGTCCTAAAGAAAGAACAGGAGACCGGCAGCTGCGCGATCAATTGGTGGAGGTGAGTTAATTTTTTATATATTTTTTTAACCCTCATTGGCACTTCCAACTGCGCCACCAATGTTTATTATACTGGGGGGGGGCCCGCACTCAATGTTTATTATACTGGGGGGGCCGCACTCAATGTTTATTAAACTGGGGGGACCGCACTCAATGTTTATTATACTGGGGGGACCGCACTCAATGTTTATTATACTGGGGGGGCTGCACTCAATGTTTATTATACTGGGGGGGCCGCACTCAATGTTTATTATACTGGGGGGGGGGCCGCACTCAATGTTTATTATACTGGGGGGGGCCGCACTCAATGTTTATTATACTGGGGGGGGGGGGGCCTCACATACATTGTCGGCTCCATGTGGATGACTCATCCACATGAACGAGCGCGCAAGGACTGAGCTCTCAGGGTGAGTCATGAGGCCGGCCTTCACTCAACTGCCGGAGCCAAACCAGGAAGTTATCAGGACATTTACTGCTGGTAAGATTGAAAAAGCAAAGTGGGACAACCCCCTTTAATCAAATATTTGTGTTATAATTGTACATGTGTGTCTTTTGTTTCAATTGGTTGTATTATAACTCTTCGGCACACAGAATCTCATCCTTTGGATGATTTAATAGGTGGTACTAATATGGACCGAATGTAGAAGATGAGGAAATAGAACTTGTATAATCAGAGGAGACATCACTGGATGTAAAAGGTATGTAGTGAAGTATACTTCTGTATGTTTGGTAGCACTGAATGTAATGTGCATTTAAATATCTCATTAGCATTTACTTGGGGGGGTGGGGGTTGGATCGGGAATTTGGCACATATGCATAGGGGATCCTAGACCCTTGCCCTTTAGTAGCTATCGCTATATCTGACTTCTCAATACACATACACGTCTATGTGTTTTCAGTGGGGAGAGAGGAGAAAGGTACTGCGACCTGTGGTGGTAAGTTATCTCCTGGGAGAACAAAAGGATAAATAAAGTAGCTGAAATATCAATTTCTGTCTTTATGTATTATAGATTTTTTTTGTATTGTGCACCAATCCAGTTACATCTGATAGATATTGCAGATACTGAGCAGTAACTTTTCTAGCTCCCAGTGAAAAAACTCCTGATTATTTGCCGAGGTCTAAAGATAGATTTAATCAAGACATTTGATTTCTGGCACATGGTGTCTACAGAGCAAGCTCAATCTATATGATGACTGCTGTCGTTTTAGCTGAGCTCATTTCATCCGCTGTTCTCACTCAGTAGGTTCCTTTATCATTTCATGTTTATTTTCCTCATGTGTTCAGGCAATTTTAACAGCAATTTCCTGGTTATAGGAACTGCAGCAGTTTATAACATAATAGTGGATCCACCAAGTAACAAATAGAACAACCAGCAATAACATTATTACCACCTGCCTAGGTCCCCCCTTGTGCTTTGTTGACCCATCGAAGCCTCTGAAGGTGTCCTGTGATATCTGGCACCAAGATGTTAGCAGTAGATACTTTAAGTCCTGGAACTTACAAGTTGGGAGTCTCCATTGATTATTTTTATAGGGGCTGCAGTTGCGACTGGTCCTCATAGTTCAGGGGGTCCATAGGCCCCACGACTACCACATTATAAACCGTACACTCTTAGAAATGTCGTCTTTGGCTTCATCTGTGTGTTCCAAAGGCAGAGGTGGGGCCTACGTATTCTCGAGAATGTACTAAAATTTAGTCTCCACCATAGACATGCCTTCACAGTGCTAGAGTTTAGGAACCTCTAAAATATACTGTTCTGGTGTTGTAAGTCTAAGATCCCCTGGCGGCTTGACTTCTGCTTTCTCCTTAGTGTCGTCATAGCATCACAATACAGAGGTTCTGTGGTTTGCTTTTTTTTTTAAGAGATACTAACCCTAAACTATGTTATGAGTTGTTAGGCCTCATGTAATGGAGTTGCTGACTGACAGACTCTGTACACATTTGTGTCTTGGTTTCCATTTAATTGCTGCTGCAGAATTTCCACCCTGTATGGCCATACTTTTAAGATAAAAAGACTGCTTTGTTGTTGGATCACATATTGGAAGAAGTGAGGACACATTACCGGGGATATTAGTACTAAACTATGAAGAGGAGGTAGCAGAAAAGTGTACGGAAATTGTGGTGTCCAGGAGTTCGACTATCGAGCTCTTAAATTAAATGAGGTCTCAAAGAAGTCCCGCACCATTTATAATTAGAAAGCCTTTTGAGATTAGTAGATACTCCCACACTCCCAAAACTTTAGAAGCTACAGGTCTATCATCTGAATTCTAGGTGCCTCTGTGCCGCTTTTTAAATTACTATGAGGTATCTAAATTTTCCATAGGAAACAACTGCAATGAGCATAAAATAAAAGTAATCAAAAACTTCCCCAGAAACATGGACAGGGAAAAAAAACTATTTAGATGCAAATCTTTCTTGAGTAATACTGATATTACAGCCAGACTTTTATGTAGTCACTTCACAGGATCTATGCTGATAGCATTCGGACAGATTAAGCCATAATCAATATGGTGCAACTTTCTCACAAATGATTCCACGGTTGACTTCTAAAAAATGTCTTTCTATTACCCTTGAGTGTTCTACATCCTGCCGATGCTCACATCCTCCATGATCCAAACCTTCCAGTCCCTTCTCAAAGACAGCAGTTTTCTGGAATGTGCTACCCCAATCTGAAATTATTCTCTAATCCACTGTTTTAAGTGCTCCTAGAAAACAGACTTTTTAGGTAGGTCAATTTCATTTCATAAATTGACTCCTGTCCTTTTATCACTAATCCTCAGAACCTGATTCCTTCATTCAACAATATCTCCCATATTCCTTGCACCCTAATATACTTGCTATCTGCATACACAGATACAGGCTGTTGACCGTCTTATGCTGTTTTATGTGAATTACCCTATTTAGCATAACAGATGCCTAGACTAGTGTACAAAAAAAGCATGTTTTTGTTACCCCTAATTCCTCATAGACTGTAGGCTTATACTATCAGGGATGGACTAGGAACTTAAAGTGGCCCTAGAAAAAAAAAACTAAAAGTGGCCTTACAGTTGTAGCTGGGCCAAATTAACAGAAGGTGGGGCAATACAAGTACAGTAGATGGGGCTAACACAAATTGGCAGGGCCAGTAATACCATAGTGCTGCACAGAATACCATCCCAAAGAACCAAATACCGCAGTGCAGCACAATGTACCTCCTTTGAAGTTGTCCCTCTGTGGTGGCCATCAATAGCTGCCACATTCTGTCCTCCTGCTTATCCAATTGTCTCTAATTAAAATATGGACAGGGTGCTTACCGTAGGTCATGAATATCTGTAGCCCTGGTAAACCATTTAAAGAGGACCTTTCACTACTGTACAAACTAAAAACTAACTAGATCAGTGGGCAGAGCGGCGCCCAGGGGTCCCCCTGCACTTACTAGTATGCCTGGGCGCCGCTCCGTTCGCCCGGTATAGGCTCCGGTGTCTGCGCTCCCTCTGACTGATTTTTTGTAGGAGGCGTGTCCCTTGCTGCAGTGCTGGCCAATCGCAGCGCACAGCTCCGTTCAGGATGCATCAGGATGTCTTCAGTTCAGTCATTTTGATTGATCAGGCAAAAGAGAAAACCGTAGTATGCTACGGTTTTATCTCCGGCGAAAAAAAACTAAAGATTTACCTGAATGCCAAGCGGAGAGACGGATCCGTCCTTGCAATGCATTTGTAAGACGGATCCGCATCCGGATGCGTCTCACAAATGCTTTCAGTCACATCCAGATCGGTGGAACCGGCAGGCAGTTCCGACAACGGAACTGCTTGCCGGATCACACTGCCGCAAGTGTGAAAGTAGCCTAATAATTACATGTTGCCAATGGAAATTAACAAAACTTAATTCCTATGGTGGCATGTGATCCACCGGAGGTCCCCTATTGGGTTTACTTAAAGAAAGGTCATTAACTTAAAGGGGTTTTCAAAGTTATTTATTTTTTTAAAGGCAGGGAACGTTTTACAATAATAATTTTTTTTTATTCTTATCATCTTGAACCTTTACGTGTGGTATTTGGGTGTATCACCACTGCAGTCAGGAACGAGTGGTCTGGCATTGAAACTGAGGGATTTCTGGATGGTGAGCATGACATTTAAAAAAAAAAAATTATAATCAGTTCCTTGCCTTTTAAATAAATAAATATGGAAAGAAATAATATCTCGGACAACCCCTAATATATGAATATACTACTGTTATAGATGATGTGTTAGTTACCTAATATTCTAAACAAGTGAATTTACTCCAATGCAGTGCTGTGCAATTATATATTTATCCTCCTTCAGATGTCCCCAACTATTAGTATTGTCACGCTAGCATTTGACTCACTAAATGGTTTATGCTCTTTTAATCCACTTTGCACAAAATAATATACAGTAAAATACATGTAAGCCATCAGTGGGTGGTAGTTCCGTACATGCACTAATGACTAGAATTGGATAAAACTTCAGTTTTAGCCATTTATTACTCCAAGTACTGCAAACCGATATTAGCCTATTCAAGGGAAGGGCTCCCACTATCTTTTCTCCATCAACTCCTGGGCATTGTCCCCCCCAGGACTGTGCAGTAATGCCGATAAGGATATAGCCATGCCCTAATAATTGCCTGTGCATTTTGACTTTACTTTCTAGTTAAAATTATATTTAAATGTATAAGTCAACCGATTGTGCTAAAAACGGTTATAAATAACAAAATATATACAGTTAAATAATGTTTAAATTTGTCAAAAATAAACATTTCTGGAATTTTCATACTTGTAACTAAGTTGTATAAACTCATACAATGTCCCCATATATTTTTTATAGCAGTACGAGCTCCATTTTTTCTGATTCAGTTTCAACTGCCCTGCACAGTCTGCAGCCACCAGTAGGGGAGCTCAGGAACTTTCTGAATACTACATATACATTATCATCAGTGGCATCCAGAAGTTTATCATTTAACTCTGTTCAGGGGATTTGGAGTAGAACTCCAATTTATATAAACATCATTAATAGTCAGAAACATATATAGATTAAAGGGAGTCTGTCACATGCTTTCTGCCCATAAAACCAATTACAGGGGATTTAAACTGATATTGGGAACATACCTTTGTGGCTGTTAATTGACAGCTCCACCCACAATGTTGGCACGGAGGCTGTTGCCTATCGCAGGGAGAGTGCTGCTCATGTGCTGCTCATGTGCTGTCTTGGGATGGCGTGGTGCTGTCACGGCTGTGTTGTTGTTTGCAGTGACACATTTGCCGTGCATGCTGGTTGCCTGGGGCAATGTGTAGTTGTCAGCTGTGTGTACTCTTCTCCTTTAAGGTTTGTTTCCCTTCTCTCTCTGCTGTGTGTGGGGTTAACTAACTGACTGGGTGTGGTCACTTGGTGTTATTTCGCCTTTGGCGTGCAGCCTCTGGTGCTGGGTATTCCAATTGCCTAGTACTTGAGGGCCACCTTGTGGGACATCAATGTCTCCTCTATGTCTTCTACTCTACCTTCCCTATTCTATGTGTGGTGTGGTATGTTCATGGTTTGTGTTGTATGTCTAGTTGTTGTTCCATGTATGGTCTGTCTTTGGTGTGTACGGTCCTGCATGGATGCTAGACATTCCCGCGTCTGTCTGTGCCTTCGGTGAGAGGGCTCCAGGGTTCCTGGGAGGGGGAACAATGAGTCAGTGAGCAGCTCTGCCTGGGACCGCCAGGCATCCTGTTTGCTTGGAGGTTCAGGCAGTTGCTGGTGAGTTGGTTCCTGTGTTTGTTTTGTATGGTGTTCCGGTACCAATACATATGAATGTGTTCCAGTTCGTTGTGGTGTGGACTGCTTGTTTGCCTTTCAGCAGCCACGGCAGGTAAGTGGCCAAGTATTCCGGTGTTCTTGGGTCAGTGGTTATTCTTGCCACTGGACTCTTACCTGCTGATCCAGTTTGCTTCTCACTGTCATCTCTTTATGTGAGCGTGGTGTCTTACTGTTGTGGTGTAATGTTCTAGGGGTCAGGTGGACCCGCTCTAGAACATGACAGTAGGTTTTGTTGTTTTCCTGTTGTCGCTGGCAACTAGGCCTCAGGGAGATGCTTGTTCATTTATCTGGGAAGGAACAAGTCGTCCCTTGTCCTGACATTACTTCCAGGTATCATTAGGGTTAGAAGGGCCAGAGGTTCCTGTGTATGAGCCCTCCTACAATCTGGGTTTGCTCATACGGTTAGGAGTCAGGGCTAGGATTAAGTGTCCAGGCCTAGTCTCTGTTCCCGCTGTTCGGTGGGGAGTTTCCCCCCACTCCCCACCGTGACAGGTGCATGCACAAGATTTCAATGCTCAACAGACTGAGGTAGGTCAATGCCGGAGCTGTCAATCAACATCAACAAGGATGCAGGGGTTTACTGAAGAGAGCCTGAACACTTACCAGGCTTGGGATTGCCCCCTGGGAACTTCCGAGCTCCTTTTCATATGTTTAAAAAGTTCATTTTCACAACAATTCAACCTCTATCCTAATAGCCAAAAAGAACCTGACAGAACTCTTTTTTTTTAAAACAAAAATTGGACATTGATTGTAAAGGGTTAAAAAATGTAATAGTCAAAGGCAACACAGTTTTGGAATTATAACTGCAATTTTGGAACAGGTTATGCACATATGCCATAGTGGGGAATTCAGATGTCAGATACTGGCAAAAATGGAAGCATTGCCTTAGGCATTGCTTTTGGGACCAATAATATTTCCACACAATGCAAAGGAAACAGTGATAAAAATCCAGTTTGAAGCCTGCCATTAATTGGAAAACATTGAGTACTTCATGCCAACTAAGTTCCTCTGCTGAATTGGCTTTCAGGCAGACCACTATTGAACCAGACCACAACTGTTCTGGCTCTAGTTCCTTCAAGTCTGATTTGAAATTTGACAGATGCCTTGTGTTTCCTTCCAATCTCAGCTGCCACATATATGCAAATATTCTCTATTTATATAATATTAATGGAGATGCTTAATGAGTTTATGTACGTAGAAGTCAGTGCTGCCGCTATTATGTCTGCTGATGTGAAGACTCTTTGATGTTTAGGCTAATTTGAATTAGCATTTCATAGAAGGATATCCTGATCCAAATCTAAGGTATTTCAGATAAAATAAACGGTGCAGGATTCTGGCTTTTGACTGTGACCAGGGGGGGGTGCATTTGTTTGCAGAGTCTGGAGAATACCAATGCCACTTTACATTGGCAGAGGACCAAGCCATTCTTTGTGTACTTCTGGGCAAGATGTTTACTTCTACTAAGCTATGTGATATGAAGACCTAATTAGAACTGTTCCTCCTATTGATTGCCTGATATTTCTCAGCTCCTGCCAGCAAAACATGATGAAAAGTTTTCTATGGACTTAAAAGATGAATCCATTTCACTTTTAAGAATAGACACGGCGCTCCCTAATGTAGTAATGTCCACAGAACAATGAGATATAACCTACTCCCAGGTTGAAAGATGCTCACCCGAGGTGGTTGTGTGTGACACACAACTGAAGCGTAGATACACAACTTCAGATGGCACTCCAAAATATGCAGTTTCACTTGAAAATCTTTATTTAGTCAGCCGAAGAGTAGTGCAACAGGCATACTGTTTAAGTTCACCAAGCATGCTTGAAAAAGGGCTATGCACTTTTTAAGCCTGAAACGTTGCTGTATCGCTGTTACACTACTTTTCAGCTGAATAAACAAAGATTGTGAAACGACATATTTTGAAGTGCCGTCTGAAGTTGTGTATCTACATGATATTGGTCCTGGGGTGGATAAGGACCTGAAAGGTACGTAAACCCAAAAAGTGCATTATTGTGGCCTAATGGCCTTCAAGACACAGGATGCAGCTACCAGGAACCCACTGTCTGAAAATAACCTCTGCCATGGACAATTGTCAGTTTGGAAAAAAGAAACAAAAGGGATCAAACAATGGTGTGTTTCCAAAACAATAATCCAAGGTTCAATGGATGAAAAGACATCCCTCTTCATTGAATGGTTATGTCCATTTGACCCGATGATGGGACTTTCTCCTCTGGGCCTTGGAGTATTGTTTTAGAAGCACACCATTGCTGGATCTCTTTTGTTTCTCTTTTTCCCTTTTAGACCTTTGCCAACTTTTCACAATGTTTTTCTATGACAGCCCTATGCTTTCAAAATCCTGTACATACTGGTTAATCCCACTGCTACTAGGTAGTATCACACTATCATCTACAATAGTGTTTCTGAACCTTTTCATGTCAAGTACCCTCTAGTGACAAAAATTTCAAACTGAGTTCCCCCAAGGAAGCGAACAATGATAAGGCTATTCTCACTCCACTGTCATAGGTTTTATTCCAGGCCTCTGACAGCAGTTCCTTCAGATTTCACAGAAAGCATAGCGCAGCATGCAAAGTTAATCTTCACATGAAAATGACACCACAGTAGGATCCTTAATGGATGACTATTCCTTTTTTTGGCAGACGAGATGAAGATGAGGTTATCGTATCACCTCTGATAGGCTTCAGGCCTAGTGACCTGTAGCCTACCGTTTGAGAGGGAACGACGAGACAGGGAGAGATTGGCTCAAGTGTCCAGTTGTAGCATTCAACTGGATGTCGAGAGACCCTAGCAATCAGCAATAAAACATTGCTGGATGCTAGGGCAGTCCTGTGTGCCCCCTCCCCCTGCGGTGGTTGAGAACCACTGATCTATAACGTGCATTGATATGGCCAACTGTGCACTATATGTATATAAAGAAATGCAAAGCTGGTTTGGCAGATATTAATCAAAGACAGCTGTTTCAGGGTGCTTACCCCTTTGCAGTACAGAGTAAGATTCTGTCTGATTAATTTCAATGCCGTGAATGTGATATAGACACCTCTTTGCATATATATTTCCCATAGAGCATTGCCCATACCCTGGAGTACTTCCAGCAACTCTCCACACAGGAGTGATCTCTTTATGGAGATTCAGAGGGGAATTTTTTTAAATAGTTTTTTACAAAAATGGAGTGGCTCTACTACTCCGTAGGATGGAGAGGTGCTCAGTATCTAGGTGTGAACTCCAAACACCAGAAAGTAAAGGATTTCAAATAATATTGGAGATATGGCACTCAGTATCTGGGAATTTTGCTCAAAACAAGTCGCTTTATTGATGCAATAAAATACTTAAAATGTCATACAAAGTACGTATTTTGTACAGAAATTAAATAACATAATAATAAAAAGTCACAATTGACAATATAAAAATCACTTATAGTGTATATAAACACACATCAGACAGCAAATGGGTACTTGTCTGTAATCTGATTGAATGGGTCCAGAGAGTTAAATTCTCAGCACTAGAGCACTGAATGTGTTATTGCTCAATAATTTTCAATGAGAAATTGATCGAATGTCACCATTCATTCGGTATAAAATAATCACCGATTATCATTAATGTAGTGCAGTTGCAGGATTTTCGGATTTAATAGTAGAAGTTATTCCGAATATGCATATATCACAGTTCATAGAACTTATCAGATTAGAGTTCAGAAGTTGTTAGCTCTAGGTGGCGTCCCACCTTTTTTCAAGCTATTTAAATCCCTTACCTCCACTTCTCAATACGGTTTGTTCAGTCACCGTTTCCTCAGCGTCCCAAATATTCGATTTCTCCTTGCTTATAAATCAGAGTGTATCACTCTGAGGAGTTTTCGAGCTTGATGTAGGACGAGTTGATCACTTAGGAGGTTATTGGTAAGGGAGGTGTAGCTGTAGATCTCCTTGCGTACGCCAAAAATGGTGGTAATGTGGGGTCCAGGTTCCTTGGTGTTTCCAAGGAAGGTGATTCAGCCTGGACCAGAAGTGCCTAGCGGTGTTGTTGGTGCAGTGTTATAGCAGTAGTATACATAGAAGAGGAGTAAACCTGAGAAGGGCGATTCAGAGAGAACTCACCAGAGGAAAGTACTGAAGCCACTGGAGGAGTTGTAGCTTCCTTGTGGTTCTGATGTCCAAGTCCATGAGATATGCCATGCCTCACCTTCAGTAAAAAAAAGATTTACCGCCCAATTTATTCAAGCCCATTTGTCACCAGTTCACCTGCATTTTAAAGTACATGTAGTCATCATTCTCAGAAGGTAGGATATGGATACTCAACAAAGCACTTCTTATACTGCATGGAAATGCTTCTCTGGCTGGCAGTGTCAGTGTCCTCTGTGGTGGCAATTTCAAAATGGTGGCACCTGAAGCTGAGGCACTTACAAGGCTGGCCTATAATGTTATCAGGTCATAGATTTAATTTTGTGCACCACCTTATTTTTACAGTTTCTGGTGGGTTGTTTTCATGCAGTCTTTGCATTAGATCCAAAGGAAGGGTAAGCAGCTGACATCACCTCGGGTAAATATATCCAAACTCTTACAAATATTCGTTTCCTGCAATATATCCTTTTACAACCTGATTTATCAAGTTCCAAATGTAATAAAGCATAATAAATGCATGGCACTTTTTATCAGAAGAATCATATGTTTCAGAGGATTTCACTTTTACCAGCACAACGTTAATATATTATGTAGGAAAGAGGACATATTAAATCCATCCTTTGCATCAATGCAATTATTTCTACAGTTATTACACATGAGAGTGGAATGCCTTTCCAACATGATAATTTCTCATGACAGGTTCATGATGCCTCCAGTGTAAGCTTCACAGGGTATTCAAAGTGAACTACAGCTCAGGAGAGCAACATTAAGGGGAATGCGGTATACATTAACTACTGTATAAACTGATAGCCCAGGTGTCTTCAAACATATGGCAAGAGAAATCTTGCTACTCTGTGCAGATCTGTGCATATGTAACAGACCACACACATTATATATCTATAAAGGGCTGTACATCATAGATGGTTGTTGCATAAGAAAGGTTTAGAGAAAGTTGCAGGTAACTAAAATTATGATAAGATAAATATTTGGTGATTCCCAACATGTAGGAACCACTAATAAAAATAATTCATCTGAAGGATCACCACAAATGGACACGGAGACACTTTAGTACACCACAAAGGTCCAGCACAAGAAAATTGCATTAAGAACTAAGTTTGGAGCCAATCGATTGGCACTAGGATCTATTTCTTATGTCTTGTTTCACAGATAACCTATTAGACCTCACTGATGATATGTCCTGTTTGTATGATGATAGCAATAAAGATTACAAAATAATCAGACCCCAGTCTGACACTGAATGAAACCATTTCTAGTAGAGAGGACAATGCAATTACAAGTCCATTGATCTGAAGAATTATTCGGTTTGACATAAATATAATACAATATATATATATTTATATATATATATATATATATATATATATACACAGTACAGACCTTTGACACACCTTCTCATTCAAAGAGTTTTCTTTATTTTCATGACTATGAAAATTGTAGATTCACACCGAAGGCATCAAAACTATGAATTAACACATGTGGAATTATATACATAACAAAAAAGTGTGAAACAACTGAAAATCTGTCATATTCTAGGTTCTTCAAAGTAGCCACCTTTTGCTTTGATTACTGCTTCGCACACTCTTGGCATTCTCTTGATGAGCTTCAAGAGGTAGTCACCTGAAATGGTTTTCACTTCACAGGTGTGCCCTGTCAGGTTTAATAAGTGGGATTTCTTGCTTTATAAATGGGGTTGGGACCATCAGTTGCGTTGTGGAGAAGTCAGGTGGATACACAGCTGATCGTCCTACTGAATAGACTGTTAGAATTTGTATTATGGCAAGAAAAAAGCAGCTAAGTAAAGAAAAACGAGTGGCCATCATTACTTTAAGAAATGAAGGTCAGTCAGTCCGAAAAATTGGGAAAACTTTGAAAGTGTCCCCAAGTGCAGTCACAAAAACCATCAAGCGCTACAAATAAACTGGCTCACATGCGGACCGCCCCAGGAAAGGAAGACCAAGAGTCACCTCTGCTGCGGAGGATAAGTTCATCCGAGTCACCAGCCTCAGAAATCGCAGGTTAACAGCAGCTCAGATTAGAGACCAGGTCAATGCCACACAGAGTTCTAGCAGCAGACACATCTCTAGAACAACTGTTAAGAGGAGACTGTGTGAATCAGGCCTTCATGGTAGAATATCTGCTAGGAAACCACTGCTAAGGACAGGCAACAAGCAGAAGAGACTTGTTTGGGGTAAAAAACACAAGGAATGGACATTAGACCAGTGGAAATCTGTGCTTTGGTCTGATGAGTCCAAATTTGAGATCTTTGGTTCCAACCACCGTGTCTTTGTGCGACACAGAAAAGGTGAACAGATAGACTCTACATGCCTGGTTCCCACCGTGAAGCATGGAGGAGGAGGTGTGATGGTGTGGGGGTGCTTTGCTGGTGACACTGTTGGGGATTTATTCAAAATTGAAGGCATACTGAACCAGCATGGCTACCATAGCATCTTGCAGCGGCATGCTTTTCCATCCATTTTGCGTTTAGTTGGACCATCATTTATTTTTCAACAGGACAATGACCCCAAACACGCCTCCAGGCTGTGTAAGGGCTATTTGACCATGAAGGAGAGTGATAGGGTGCTGCGCCAGATGACCTGGCCTCCACAGTCACCGGACCTGAACCCAATCGAGATGGTTTGGGGTGAGCTGGACCACAGAGTGAAGGCAAAAGGGCCAACAAGTGCTAAGCATCTCTGGGAACTCCTTCAAAACTGTTGGAACACCATTTCAGGTGACTACCTCTTGAAGCTCATCAAGAGAATGCCAAGAGTGTGCAAAGCAGTAATCAAAGCAAAAGTTGGCTACTTTGAAGAACCTAGAATATGACATATTTTCAGTTGTTTCACACTTTTTTGTTATGTATATAATTCCACATGTGTTAATTCATAGTTTTGATGCCTTCAGTGTGAATCTACAATTTTCATAGTTATGAAAATAAAGAAAACTCTTTGAATGAGAAGGTGTGTCCAAACTTTTGGTCTGTACTGTACATATATATATATATATATATATATATATATATAAAAAAATTGTAAAAAAAGGGCAGCACTCCAGAAAGTAAAAATGCAAAAAATGCTTTATTTACCCATATGGGACATGCAACGTTTCGGCTCTATGCAGGAGCCTTTCTCAAGCAGTGTGTACAGAAAAAATACTGAGTTTATATATCATTATACTAAGTCATATCAATTCACAAAACAGGTGTAATCAATTCATAATATATAAAACAATCTGACAAAAAGTGGAATACAATTACAAACATTACAATGTAACACCAATAATCACTGATGCATGATCATACAATAAATATCCAGATGACAAATTGTGTACATGATTCTATAATATATAAAAATTCCTACACAAATTCATAATTATCAATCATAACATTAGCAGTGCCAGCTGTGTTTAATAATAAAGTGCTAAGTGCTTACTATGTGGTAATGCAAACGGAGGGTAAAGGAGGAGACAGAGCGTAAATAGCTGCCATAGCTTGTGCGATCCGGCGTGCCTAAAGCGCAACTGCGCATGTCTAGATGACGTATACTTCACACTTCCGGGCTTCAAAGTGCTCACAGTGACGCGGCTGCGTATTGCCGCCCCGATGTCAACTCGGCCACTCTTACTATGGGAACAATGCCTTTACTGACAAGCGCTTTACTGGCAACGTCCGATGTATGCAGAATCAAGGTGGTGGCACATATTAGTGCCGTGTAACTTGTATGAGTGGCTAAGTGGGGTCGGATGAGGGCTACCACAACATAAGAAGTGGAGTCTCCATCCAGGACCTCAGATCAGTTGCGCATTAGCACGTTAGTGCAGAGTCGCACTGTATCAATGATCCAAACCCACCTATCACCACCTATGGAATCGATAGTGCACTTCAATTTACTCTAGTGCATTCTCACACCGAAATGCAGTTTCTCGATACTTGTGTGATCCTGGCGGACGGCAAGCTGCAGACTCAACTCTTCACTAAGCCGACCGACAGGAACACACTATTGACGTATAGTAGCAATCACCCTAGATCTATGGTTAGATCCTTACCTTATTCTCAGTTTTTAAGGGCTAGACGTGTAGTCTCAGACCCAGATGTGTTTGACAACACTCTGGATACACTGATATATAAGTTTAAGAAGCGGGGTTACCCTTCCAAATTACTTCATGAGAAGAAATAATTAGTTAGGCAACTGAATAGGGAAGACACTCTTAAAAGGAAGGAACAACAAACTAAATCGGCTAGGATCCCTTTTATTTCGATGCACTCTGTCTGAACAAAGTAGGTCATTGGAATATATTGGGTGGGTGCCACAGTGCCATTAAGGAATTTCATTCCCCACCTTTAATGTCTTATCGTAGGTCTAAAAGTATCAAAGACTAGGGATGAGTGAACCCGGACTGTATAGTTCGGGTTCGTACCGAATTTTGGGGTGTCCGTGACACGGACCCGGACATTTTCGTAAAAGTCCGGGTTCGGGTTCGGTGTTCGTCGCTTTCTTGGCGCTTTTGTGACGCTTTCTTGGCGCTTTTTGAAAGGCTGCAAAGCAGCCAATCAACAAGCGTCATACTACTTGCCCCAAGAGGCCATCACAGCCATGCCTACTATTGGCATGGCTGTGATTGGCCAGAGCACCATGTGACCCAGCCTCTATTTAAGCTGGAGTCACATAGCGCCGCCCGTCACTCTGCTCTGATTAGCGTAGGGAGAGGTTGCGGCTGCAACAGTAGGGCGAGATTAGGCAGATTAACTCCTCCAAAAGACTTGATTAATCGATCGATCTGCAGCTGTGCATCATTGAGCTGCTGAAATTCAATTGCTCACTGTTTTTAGGCTGCCCAGACCGTTTGTCAGTCACTTTTTACTGGGGTGATTGGCGGCCATTTTGTGTCTTGTGGTGCGCCAGCACAAGCTGCACAAAGTGCATTTAACCCTCAATGGTGTGGTTGTTTTTTGGCTAATTCCTACATCAGGGTAAAGCTGTCACACCAAGTGCATTTAACCAGCAATAGTCTGGTTATTTTTTGGCCATATACTACATCAGGGGCAAGCTGCGCCTGTCACCAAGTGCATTTAACCCTCAGTAGTGTGGTTTGTCAAGCTGTCACACCAAGTGCATTTAACCATCAATAGTGTGGTTATTTTTTGGCCATATCCCAGTCTAATTCTGTCAGTAAACCTATACCTGTCGCCCAGCGCCTAAATACTAGGCCTCAAATTCATATCCAGCTAAATCTGTCGTTACTGCTGCAGCTGGGCGAGTTAGTCAGTGTCCGTTCAAGAACATTTCTTGTTCTGGGTTGAAATACAATTCCCAATTTACCAATTTCCTAATTTTGTGGTTTCTGCTGTATCAGAGCTATTTGAAATCTATCCCTAAAAGGGTAGATCATATTGAAGGTGCACATAGGGACATTCAGAATAACTTCACACACCCGCTACTGTGCATTTCCAAGTCTAATTCTGTCACTAAACCCATACCTGTCACCCAGCGCCTAAATACTAGGCCTCAAATTTATATCCAGCTAAATCTGTCGTTAGTGCTGTAGCTGGGCGAGTTATTTAGTGTCCGTTCAAGCACATTTCTTGTTCTGGGTTGAAATACAATTCCCAATTTAGCAATTTAAAAATTTAGTGGTTTCTGCTGTATCAGAGCTATTTGAAATCTATCCCTAAAAGGGTAGATCATATTGAAGGTGCACATAGGGACATTCAGAATAACTTCACACACCCGCTACTGTGCATTTCCAAGTCTAATTCTGTCACTAAACCCATACCTGTCACCCAGCGCCTAAATACTAGGCCTCAAATTTATATCCAGCTAAATCTGTCGTTACTGCTGTAGCTGGGCGAGTTAGTTAGTGTCCGTTCAAGAACATTTCTTGTTCTGGGTTGAAATACAATTCCCAATTTAGCAATTTCCTAATTTTGTGGTTTCTGCTGTATCAGAGCTATTTGAAATCTATCCCTAAAAGGGTAGATCATATTGAAGGTGCACATAGGGACATTCAGAATAACTTCACACACCCGCTACTGTGCATTTCCAAGTCTAATTCTGTCACTAAACCCATACCTGTCACCCAGCGCCTAAATACTAGGCCTCAAATTTATATCCAGCTAAATCTGTCGTTAGTGCTGTAGCTGGGCGAGTTATTTAGTGTCCGTTCAAGCACATTTCTTGTTCTGGGTTGAAATACAATTCCCAATTTAGCAATTTAAAAATTTAGTGGTTTCTGCTGTATCAGAGCTATTTGAAATCTATCCCTAAAAGGGTAGATCATATTGAAGGTGCACATAGGGACATTCAGAATAACTTCACACACCCGCTACTGTGCATTTCCAAGTCTAATTCTGTCACTAAACCCATACCTGTCACCCAGCGCCTAAATACTAGGCCTCAAATTTATATCCAGCTAAATCTGTCGTTAGTGCTGTAGCTGGGCGAGTTATTTAGTGTCCGTTCAAGCACATTTCTTGTTCTGGGTTGAAATACAATTCCCAATTTAGCAATTTAAACATTTAGTGGTTTCTGCTGTATCAGAGCTATTTGAAATCTATCCCTAAAAGGGTAGATCATATTGAAGGTGCACATAGGGTCATTCAGAATAACTTCACACACCCGCTACTGTGCATTTCCAAGTCTAATTCTGTCACTAAACCCATACCTGTCACCCAGCGCCTAAATACTAGGCCTCAAATTTATATCCAGCTAAATCTGTCGTTAGTGCTGTAGCTGGGCGAGTTATTTAGTGTCCGTTCAAGCACATTTCTTGTTCTGGGTTGAAATACAATTCCCAATTTAGCAATTTAAAAATTTAGTGGTTTCTGCTGTATCAGAGCTATTTGAAATCTATCCCTAAAAGGGTAGATCATATTGAAGGTGCACATAGGGACATTCAGAATAACTTCACACACCCGCTACTGTGCATTTCCAAGTCTAATTCTGTCACTAAACCCATACCTGTCACCCAGCGCCTAAATACTAGGCCTCAAATTTATATCCAGCTAAATCTGTCGTTAGTGCTGTAGCTGGGTGAGTTATTTAGTGTCTGTTCAAGCACATTTCTTGTTCTGGGTTGAAATACAATTCCCAATTTAGCAATTTAAACATTTAGTGGTTTCTGCTGTATCAGAGCTATTTGAAATCTATCCCTAAAAGGGTAGATCATATTGAAGGTGCACATAGGGTCATTCAGAATAACTTCACACACCCGCTACTGTGCATTTCCAAGTCTAATTCTGTCACTAAACTCATACCTGTCACCCAGCGCCTAAATACTAGGCCTCAAATTTATATCCAGCTAAATCTGTCGTTAGTGCTGTAGCTGGGCGAGTTATTTAGTGTCCGTTCAAGCACATTTCTTGTTCTGGGTTGAAATACAATTCCCAATTTAGCAATTTAAACATTTAGTGGTTTCTGCTGTATCAGAGCTATTTGAAATCTATCCCTAAAAGGGTAGATCATATTGAAGGTGCACATAGGGACATTCAGAATAACTTCACACACCCGCTACTGTGCATTTCCAAGTCTAATTCTGTCAGTAAACCCATACCTGTCACCCAGCGCCTAAATACTAGGCCTCAAATTTATATCCAGCTGAATTTGAATACAATACATTGGGCCAAATAATGTTTTTGTTGTTGTGGTGAACGATAACAATGAGGAAAACATCTAGTAAGGGACGCGTACATGGTCGTGGTGGTGTTAGTGGACCCTCTGGTGCTGGGAGAGGACGTGGCCGTTCTGCCACATCCACACGTCCTAGTGTACCAACTACCTCAGGTCCCAGTAGCCGCCAGAATTTACAGCGATATATGGTGGGGCCCAATGCCGTTCTAAGGATGGTAAGGCCTGAGCAGGTACAGGCATTAGTCAATTGGGTGGCCGACAGTGGATCCAGCACGTTCACATTATCTCCCACCCAGTCTTCTGCAGAAAGCGCACAGATGGCGCCTGAAAACCAACCCCATCAGTCTGTCACATCACCCCCATGCATACCAGGGAAACTGTCTCAGCCTCAAGTTATGCAGCAGTCTCTTATGCTGTTTGAAGACTCCGCTGGCAGGGTTTCCCAAGGGCATCCACCTAGCCCTTCCCCAGCGGTGAAAGACATAGAATGCACTGACGCACAACCACTTATGTTTCCTGATGATGAGGACATGGGAATACCACCTCAGCATGTCTCTGATGATGACGAAACACAGGTGCCAACTGCTGCGTCTTTCTGCAGTGTGCAGACTGAACAGGAGGTCAGGGATCAAGACTGGGTGGAAGACGATGCAGGGGACGATGAGGTCCTAGACCCCACATGGAATGAAGGTCGTGCCACTGACTTTCACAGTTCGGAGGAAGAGGCAGTGGTGAGACCGAGCCAACAGCGTAGCAAAAGAGGGAGCAGTGGGCAAAAGCAGAACACCCGCCGCCAAGAGACTCCGCCTGCTACTGACCGCCGCCATCTTGGACCGAGCACCCCAAAGGCAGCTTCAAGGAGTTCCCTGGCATGGCACTTCTTCAAACAATGTGCTGACGAAAAGACCCGAGTGGTTTGCACGCTGTGCCATCAGAGCCTGAAGCGAGGCATTAACGTTCTGAACCTTAGCACAACCTGCATGACCAGGCACCTGCATGCAAAGCATGAACTGCAGTGGAGTAAACACCTTAAAACCAAGGAAGTCACTCAGGCTCCCCCTGCTACCTCTTCTGCTGCTGCCGCCTCGGCCTCTTCTGCTGCTGCCGCCTCGGCCTCTTCTGCTGCTGCCGCCTCGGCCTCTTCCTCCGCCTCTGGAGGAACGTTGGCACCTGCCGCCCAGCAAACAGGGGATGTACCACCAACACCACCACCTCCGTCACCAAGCATCTCAACCATGTCACACGGCAGCGTTCAGCTCTCCATCTCACAAACATTTGAGAGAAAGCGTTAATTCCCACCTAGCCACCCTCGATCCCTGGCCCTGAATGCCAGCATTTCTAAACTACTGGCCTATTAAATGCTGTCATTTAGGCTGGTGGACACAGACAGCTTCAAACAGCTCATGTCGCTTGCTGTCCCACAGTATTTTGTTCCCAGCCGGCACTACTTCTCCAAGAGAGCCGTGCCTTCCCTGCACAACCAAGTATCCGATAAAATCAAGTGTGTACTGCGCAACGCCATCTGTGGCAAGGTCCACCTAACCACAGATACGTGGACCAGTAAGCACGGCCAGGGACGCCATATCTCCCTAACTGCACACTGGGTAAATGTAGTGGCGGCTGGTCCCCAGGCGGAGAGCTGTTTGGCGCATGTCCTTCCGCCGCCAAGGATCGCAGGGCAACATTCTTTGCCTCCTGTTGCCACCTCCTCCTACTCAGCTTCCTCCTCCTCTTCTTCCACCTGCTCATCCAGTCAGCCACACACCTTCACCACCAACTTCAGCACAGCCCGGGGTAAACGTCAGTAGGCCATTCTGAAACTCATATGTATGGGGGACAGGCCCCACACCGCACAGGAGTTGTGGCGGGGTATAGAACAACAGACCGACGAGTGGTTGCTGCCGGTGAGCCTCAAGCCCGGCCTGGTGGTGTGCGATAATGGGCGAAATCTCGTTGCAGCTCTGGGACTAGCCGGTTTGACGCACATCCCTTGCCTGGCGCATGTGCTGAATTTGGTGGTGCAGAAGTTCATTCACAACTACCCCGACATGTCAGAGCTGCTGCATAAAGTGCGGGCCGTCTGTTCGCGCTTCCGGCGTTCACATCCTGCCGCTGCTCGCCTGTCTGCGCTACAGCGTAAATTCGGCCTTCCCGCTCACCGCCTCATATGCGACGTGCCCACCAGGTGGAACTCCACCTTGCACATGCTGGACAGACTGTGCGAGCAGCATCAGGCCATAGTGGAGTTTCAGCTGCAGCACGCACGGGTCAGTCGCACTGCGGAACAGCACCACTTCACCACCAATGACTGGGCCTCCATGCGAGACCTGTGTGCCCTGTTGCGCTGTGGCGATGACGCCGTTATCAGGGTTACAATACCACTTCTATGTCTCCTTGAGAAAACACTTAGGGCGATGATGGAAGAGGAGGTGGCCCAGGAGGAGGAGGAGGAAGAGGGGTCATTTTTAGCACTTTCAGGCCAGTCTCTTAGAAGTGACTCAGAGGGAGGTTTTTTGCAACAGCAGAGGCCAGGTACAAATGTGGCCAGCCAGGGCCCACTACTGGAGGACGAGGAGGACGAGGATGAGGTGGAGGAGGATGAGGATGAAGCATGGTCACAGCGGGGTGGCACCCAACGCAGCTCGGGCCCATCACTGGTGCGTGGCTGGGGGGAAACGCAGGACGATGACGATACGCCTCCCACAGAGGACAGCTTGTCCTTACCTCTGGGCAGCCTGGCACACATGAGCGACTACATGCTGCAGTGCCTGCACAACGACAGCAGAGTTGCCCACATTTTAACGTGTGCGGACTACTGGGTTGCCACCCTGCTGGATCCATGGTACAAAGACAATGTGCCCACCTTACTTCCTGCACTGGAGCGTGATAGGAAGATGCGCGAGTACAAGCGCACGTTGGTAGACGCGCTACTGAGAGCATTCCCAAATGTGACAGGGGAACAAGTGGAAGCCCAAGGCCAAGGCAGAGGAGGAGCAAGAGGTCGCCAAGGCAGCTGTGTCACGGCCAGCTCCTCTGAGGGCAGGGTTAGCATGGCAGAGATGTGGAAAAGTTTTGTCAACACGCCACAGCTAACTGCACAACCACCTGATACCCAACGTGTTAGCAGGAGGCAACATTTCACTAACATGGTGGAACAGTACGTGTGCACACCCCTCCACGTACTGACTGATGGTTCGGCTCCATTCAACTTCTGGGTCTCTAAATTGTCCACGTGGCCAGAGCTAGCCTTTTATGCCTTGGAGGTGCTGGCCTGCCCGGCGGCCAGCGTTTTGTCTGAACGTGTATTCAGCACGGCAGGGGGCGTCATTACAGACAAACGCAGCCGCCTGTCTACAGCCAATGTGGACAAGCTGACGTTCATAAAAATGAACCAGGCATGGATCCCACAGGACCTGTCCATCCCTTGTGCAGATTAGACATTATCTACTTCCCCTTAACCATATATTATTGTACTCCAGGGCACTTCCTCATTCAACCCTATTTTTATTTTCATTTTACCATTATATTGCGGGGCAACCCAAAGTTGAATGAACCTCTCCTCTGTCTGGGTGCCGGGGCCTAAATATATGACAATGGACTGTTCCAATGTTGGGTGACGTGAAGCATGATTCTCTGCTATGACATGAAGACTGATTCTCTGCTGACATGAAGCCAGATTCTCTGTTACGGGACCTCTCTCCTCTGCCTGGGTGCCGGGGCCTAAATTTATGACAATGGACTGTTACAGTGGTGGGGGACGTGAAGCCTGATTCTCTGCTATGACATGAAGACTGATTCTCTGCTGACATGAAGCCAGATTCTCTGTTACGGGACCTCTCTCCTCTGCCTGGGTGCCTGGGCCTAAATATATGACAATGGACTGTTCCAGTGTTGGGTGACGTGAAGCATGATTCTCTGCTATGACATGAAGACTGATTGTCTGCTGACATGAAGCCAGATTCTCGGTTACGGGACCTCTCTCCTCTGCCTGGGTGCCTGGGCGCCTGGGCCTAAATATCTGACAATGGACTGTTCCAGTGTTGGGTGACGTGAAGCATGATTCTCTGCTATGACAAGAAGACTGATTCTCTGCTGACATGAAGCCAGATTCTCTGTTATGGGACCTCTCTCCTCTGCCTGGGTGCCGGGGCCTAAATATATGACAATGGACTGTTACAGTGGTGGGTGACGTGAAGCCAGATTCTCTGCTATGGGACCTCTCTCCAATTGATATTGGTTAATTTTTATTTATTTTATTTTTATTTTAATTCATTTCCCTATCCACATTTGTTTGCAGGGGATTTACCTACATGTTGCTGCATTTTGCAGCCCTCTAGCCCTTTCCTGGGCTGTTTTACAGCCTTTTTAGTGCCGAAAAGTTCGGGTCCCCATTGACTTCAATGGGGTTCGGGTTTGGGACGAAGTTCGGGTTCGGATCCCGAACCCGAACATTTCCGGGAAGTTCGGCCGAACTTCTCGAACCCGAACATCCAGGTGTTCGCTCAACTCTAGAAATCACCAATACACATGTGGGAATAACAGGACAGGAATCACCACCCAAACACACAATGTCACACCCTCCCAGCAAACACAGACATTTACCATATCCCCAGATAGCTCAAGTCTGAGTGCATATCATTAGGTGAATGGCACTCAGAATACACAAATATAATAAAATTAGCTATCTGGGTACCATTTTTTTAGTCCATACGGATGGGTCTGTCACAAATTCCAACCGCGTTCGGTCCTATTAACAGTCCAGACATGCGGTATAGTTCTGTTACACTGCTCCCCTTTTGTGGAACACTCCGGCAGACCCGGATTAATCCTTTTCGGGTCAACTTGGGGCTGTCCGGTCTGCTGTTAAGGTAAAAGTTCCGTTTGTCTGGACAGTCCGTCTGCGCTCCCATTGAACCGGCCAGGGCGATATTGAATGGAAAAGTTATACGGTTGTAGGGCCAAGCTCCATCTCAGCAATCGTCCATTGTCCCCAGCCACTCAGTTCAGCCATACCAGGGGGTTGTGGTCTGTGATCAGGGTGAATTCCTGACCGTAAAGGTACGGTGTGAGCTTCTTTAGAGCCCAGACCAGGGCTAGACATTTTTTTTCCACTGCCGCATAGCTCACTTCCCTGGGTAATAGCTTTCTACTCAGGTATGCGACAGGGTGTTCCCCCCCATCTTCTCCGACCTGGCTTAGCACTGCCCCCAGTCCGTACATGGACGCATCTGTGTGGACGACAAATCTGTTGTTAGGGACGGGGGCAGACAAAACGGGTGCGTTGATCAAGGCTTGCTTCAGGGTTTGGAACGCTGCTTCACAGGCGGGAGACCACAGGACTACCCTAGGTAAATTCTTCTTTGTTAAATCTGTCAGGGGTTTGGCGATGGCACTGTAGTCAGGGACAAATCTCTTGTAGCACCCTGCTGTCCCTAAGAATGCTAACACTTGAGTTTTAGTGTGGGGTGTGGGCCAATTGGCTACGACCTCTACTTTAGCGGGTTCTGGTCGTTGTTTCCCACACCCCACTCTGTGTCCCAGGTACTGGACTTCAGCCATACCGAAATTACATTTCTCTGGTTTCAGGGTGAGGCCGGCGGCCCTAATCTGATCTAGCACAGCCTCTACGTGTCTCAGGTGCTCCCCCCAAGTCTCACTATAGATCGCAATGTCGTCCAGGTATGCGCAAGCGAAATCCTGGAAGCCATCAAGGAGGTGATCCACTAAGCGCTGAAAGGTAGCTGGGGCGTTTTTCATCCCGAAGGGCATGACCTTAAACTGGTACAAGCCAAACGGGGTGACAAACGCCGACTTAGGGATAGCGTCCTTGGCCAGGGGAATCTGCCTGTACCCCTTGCACAGATCGATGGTGGTCAGATAGCATTCCCTGGCAATACGATCTAATAGTTCGTCCACTCGGGGCAAGGGGTATGCGTCTGTCACAGTTCGGTGATTGAGGCGCCGATAATCGACACAGAACGGGGTCGTTCCGTCCTTTTTGGGGACTAGAACGACTGGGGATGCCCAGGGGCTGTCGGATGGCTCTATAACTCCTAGTTTTAACCTCTCCTGAATCTCCTTTCTCATCTCTTCTTTTACGGCTTCGGGGATTCTATAGGGAGTCTGTTGGAGAGGGTTTTGTCCTGGGGTTTCGACATAATGTGTCGCTAAGGGGGTGTAACTGGGCTCCTGGGAAAACGTCACTCTTTTCTCAGCTAGCAATTGTTGGAGTTGCTCCCTTTCTGTGGGAGTTAATCGCTCCCCTAGCTGTACTGTATTAAGCAGAGTTTTAGGCTTGGATTCGGCTAACAGATCTGGGATAGGGAGGCTGTCAGGATCTTCAGTGGCCGGGATACATATGGCTGCTATATCTTCGGGTCTTTCCTGGTACTCTTTTAATAAGTTTATATGAAAGGACTTCTGTATCCTTTCGTCCTTGCTACTGGCAGTCACATAGGTGGTGTCACAGACCTGGGCCACCACCTTGTAAGGGCCTTGCCAGGAGGTCTGTAGTTTGTTCCCTTTAACTGGTCTAAGTACTAGGACTTTCTGCCCTACCTGGAACGTTCTCAGTCTAGCGCCTCGATCGTACCAATGTTTCTGACGGCCCTGGGCCGCCTGGAGGTGTTCTCGGGCCATCCTGGCTAGGTGCCCCATGCGGTCCCGCATCTCCAGCACATAAGGTATGATAGGGACCCCCTCATGTTCTATCTCTCCCTCCCAGTGCTCCCGGACGAGGTCGAGGGGGCCTGGTACCCGCCGTACATAGAGCAACTCGAAGGGGGAGAACCCTGTGGATTCCTGCGGCACCTCTCGATATGCGAACAAGAGGTGTGGCAAGAATCGCTCCCAGTCTCTGTATTCCGCCGTAAAGGTCCGCAGCAATTGCTTTAGGGTACCATTAAAGCGTTCACAGAGACCGTTAGTTTGAGGGTGGTACAGTGAACTAAGCAGGGTTTTGACACCGCAGACTTTCCATAGCTGCTGAGTTAGGTCTGCAGTGAACTGGGTTCCTCGGTCAGATAGGATTTCCTGAGGAAAACCCACTCTGGTGAATATCCCGACTAAGGCACTGGCGACAGTGTCAGCCTGGATATTCGCCAGAGCGACGGCTTCTGGGTAGCGGGTAGCATAGTCCACTACGGTCAGAATGTACTTTTTGCCCGAGGGGCTTGGGTTAGGTAGGGGTCCTACTAGGTCGACTGCCACCCTGCTAAATGGCTCCTCGATCACGGGCATAGGTGACAGTCGAGCTTTAGGATGATCCCCTCTCTTTCCTACCCGTTGGCATACGTCACAAGTGCTGCAGTAACGTCGCACATCCCTCGAGACCCCCGGCCAAAAGAAGGTCTGGGTGATCCTGTGGGTGGTGCGGTTACCCCCTAGATGCCCTGCCAACGGAATGTCGTGGCCAATTCGGAGAAGTTCCAACCGGTAATTTCTGGGCACTACTAGTTGGCGCTTCTGCGAAGGGACACAGCCTCTCTTTCTGCTTTCGGTCAGTCTATACAACCTGTCGCCCTCCCATATAAAACATTCCCGCTCATCCCCTCTACTGTCGGCTAATTCTCTGTACCTTTGGAGGGTAGGGTCCTGTCTAGTTTCCCTCCCAAACTCTTCTGGGGTGTCCCAAGCTATGGGTCTCTCTGGGGTGTTGGTGCTAAGTGCCTGCTGGTGGCTTACCTGGGACTCCCGACCTGTTGCAAAATCGTCCTCGGTACGGGCCTGTGAGCGGGTGGTCACGGGGCAAACAGCAGCAGTCGTGGGTAAAAAGGCTGAGGCTAGAGGGCCAATGTCGTTGCCCAACACGACCTCCGCAGGTAAATTGTCCATGATGCCCACTGTGGTCTTTCCCGACCCGACTCCCCAATCCAAGTGTATCCGGGCGGTGGGTAAGCGAAAAACAGCCCCCTCTGCGACACAAACAGCAACGGTACGATTAGATACATGTTCTGGTTTTATCAGATGTTTCTGTACCAAAGTGATGGTAGCACCAGTGTCCCTTAGGCCTTGTGCTATCTGTCCGTTCACTCGCACCTCCTGGCGGTGATGCTGGCGGTTATCTGGGGAGGCAGCTTGTATGGGGTTGGCCTCATACAAGATTCCCAAACACTCCTCAGGGCTCCCTTCAATTTTCAGGCAGTGAGCAGCCGAGGGGCGCGATGGCGGGGTCTCGTTGTTAGGAGTTGTGCGCCTCCAGTTATTATTGGCTGATCCCAAAGGGCAATAACGGGCAATATGCCCTGGGTTGCTGCAGCGATGACATGTCACTTTGTAAGGTTCCCGGGGCTGGTTGTTAGACCCCTGGGGGCGTGGCGGCCCTGGGGGTACTGGAGCCCGAAATTCGGTGCGTGCAGCGTAGGTTGGGGTGCGTGCCTCTGTTCTAGGTGCTGGTCGTGTGGTACCTTGGCTCACCTTTCTTGTTTCTGCGTATTCATCTGCTAGACGTGCTGCCTCAGTTAAGTTGGCAGGGCGGCGATCTCTCACCCAGTCCTGTATTTCCGCAGCCAGATCTTGGAAGAAATGTTCCATCAAGAACAACTGTAATACTTCCTCTCCGGTGTTGGCATTGCACCCTCGCACCCAATGTGACGCCACCCTTTGTATCCTGTTTGCCCATTCCATGTGGGAGTCCACAGCCTTCTTTTTGGACTCTCGGAAGCGACGGCGGTAGGCTTCTGGGGTTACGGCATATCGGGTTAGCAGCGCCTTTTTAACTTGCTGGTAATGCAAAATATCCTCTGGAGCAAGAGCCCGAAAGGCTTCATTGGCTTTGCCCGACAATTTCCCAGACAAAATAGGGACCCATTGGTCTGGCGGTACCTGGTGTGGTGAGCACTGTCTCTCAAAGTCCGCCAAATATCCATCTATTTCCTCCTCACTTTCTACAAAAGCTTTAAATGCAGTGAATGGTATTTTCTTTCCCGTAGCAGGGGGTGTGGGAGTAGGAACTGCATGTGTATCGAGCTGCCTAGCTCTTACCAGTTCCAGTTCTTGTCCCCTCTTAGTTTGTATCTCTTCCCTTGCTTCCCGGAATAGTTGGTTTATTAGTTCCACAGACGTTTCTGGATACAAGGATAATCTCCGCTGTACAATACCAGTAATTGCATCGTCCTCGCTGGCAGGTGAAAGGGGCTCCGTTCCTTCCATGGATCTATCCATTCCGTCCAGCTCCAGCAGGTCAGCGATCAGCTCCCTCCGTGGTCTGTTACTGGCACTCCTACCACGACTCTCCAATAAATCCTTTAGTGTGGGTCTTTTCAGCCTGGCGTATTGAGACTCCATTCAGCACTTGCTCGTTGGATAGAAGGACCAATCCCACTGCTGCCACCAATGTAACGGCTACCCTGATAGTGAGAGGGTATCAGCCGTTGGGGACATCCTTTTCCTGGCAAGCTGCTGGGTACGAGGGAAGCTGGTATAACCCCATCCACGTGTTCCAGAGGTAGTGTAACGATCCCATATTTTCCCTCTCAAGAACGAGACGAGGCTCCGTTTTGAAGGGTTAAAAAAACATGAACACTTTATTGAGGGCTACCCGCCCGTATTTATGCAGGTCCTCATCTGGTGTACACGCCCCTAGGGGGCCAGAAGGGAGACTGTGACACAGGACAGATACGTAGCACTCAGGATACACAGACACAACACATCCCCACAAGGCATCATGGTTTCCTCCTCTCTGCCCTAGAGACACCCGAAGAGCAATTCAATTATCTCTCAGGACAAAGGGAAATCACCAATACACATGTGGGAACAACAGGACAGGAATCACCACCCAAACACACAATGTCACACCCTCCCAGCAAACACAGACATTTACCATATCCCCAGATAGCTCAAGTCTGAGTGCATATCATTAGGTGAATGGCACTCAGAATACACAAATACAATAAAATTAGCTATCTGGGTACCATTTTTCTAGTCCATACGGATGGGTCTGTCACAAATTCCAACCGCGTTCGGTCCTATTAACAGTCCAGACATGCGGCATAGTTCTGTTACAAATAGTGTCTGATGTTCTTATGCAAGGGCCATCATTGTGATGTCCTGGACTGCTGTGATGTCATGGACTGCTGTGATGTCATGGACTGCTGTGATGTCAAGGACTGTTGTGATGTCCTGGAATGCTGTGATGTCCTGGATTGCTGTGATGTCATGGAATGCTGTGCTATCATGTGCTCATTTGGATATGCAGCTGACAGTGGGCTGCAATTCAAACTGGAAAACACTTTTAATAACCTTCCACACTGAAAAATTGCCACCCATTGGTTCCTATGGATGCAATGTGAAAAGAGCCCAAGATCGGATATTAGCTACTAGATGGGCGTCTGTAATAAAGTGGCCATACAGTGAATTTCATTATCTATCTACCTATCTAGATTTAAAAAATTCCACGGACCTTAAAAGTTGTGTTTTTTAATCACCAGACCAGACTGGGGCTTTTCTCAAGCAGTGACAAAATACATTGGTGCTCAGTGAATAGATATACATCTCCCACTGCACATGCACAGGGTTCGTACCTACTTCCTAGACTATTATGGAACGCATGTTGTATATCCAAATCATCATGTGGATATTTAGGTCACATGACCGCTATCAAAATCACATGATCGCAATGATCGGCATTATGTAATTCCAACTATTGCAATCTCATATTATGTAATAGTATCACTAATTATCAGAGGAGATCATAGGGTGCAAGATTATAGGGAAATGGTTATACGAGTAAACCCGAGATTCCTCCATGTATAGCCACATTTTCAAATGTAGACAAGGAATGTTAGAGGGAGACATAAGTTGCTCGGTATCTGGTTGCCAAACACCGAATGCAACTATGTCAAACCACAATCTCATCACAGAATTAAGTTTCAAAGTACTATTGTAGCCCATGGGAGGATGTGTATTGGGGTCTTACATCACAGTGCGGTTACACCCAATGAGTCAAGAACCCCAGCAAATTACATCATGTTCTCGTGTCCAGAATAACCCCCAGACCCTCGAACAAGTTGTATAAGGCCCTATCCCCCCTGCCAACAAATGTGAATGTATATGTAATAATCATGCAGACTATAAAGACCTCCCTAATTGGGAAAAACTCCCATAGTGTAAATATGATTAATAGAGGAAAAACATAGTGGGACTCTAAACGTCTCACATATATACGGATGTAGCAGGGTTAACACACATGCTTTATGAGACATGTTATCTAAACTAAATGCAACTAAATGCGTTAAGCAATTGCTTTTCAATGGCTTTTGTATCAAGATAACGCGATGAGTTAAGAAATTTGAGTTAAGAGTTTGTGTGTTACCCCTGCTACATGTATAAGGAAATAATATTTTTTTTTATAAATCAAGTATTATTTTGTATGATAGCAGAACTTTCTATTTGTTTGGATGCTGGATCGTCTCCACAGCTGCTGGCACACTACCATTTTCCTTTACTGCTGTGCCGCTCACATTATTTGTATTATCTATCTATCTATATATCCATTTTAACCAGATTACCTCTGCCTATAATAGAAAGTGGCAATTGACTGTACACCAAATAGCCACCTTCTGAGCACTCCTTTCCAAAAGGGAGATAACAATAAAGGCCATCTGTCAGCAGATTTGAACCTATGACACTGGCTGACCTGTTACATGTGCACTTGGCAGCTGAAGACATCTGTGTTGGTCCCATGTTCACATGTGCCCGCATTGCTGAGAAAAACAATGTTTTACTATATGCAAATAAGCCTCTAGGAGCAACGGGGGCGTTGCCATTACACCTAGAGGCTCTGCTCTCTCTGCAACTGCTGCATCCTCTCCACTTTGATTGACAGGGTCAGGTGTGATGACATCTACACTGCCTGGTCCTGTCAATCAAAGAGGAGAAGGCTCGGCAGTTGCAGAGAGAGCAGAGCCTCTAGGTGTAATAGAAACGCCCCTGTTGCTCCTAGAGGTTAATTTACCTTTTTTTTCACAAATCATACATTTTTTAAAGTAAGCAATGCCCCTTTATGCGATACAGAGCCATCCCCTCAATGTATATTGGAGTCTGGAGATGCAGCATCCCGGTGCCACATACAGTCAAGGCTGCCCTCTGGTAGGTGCCATAAGATTTCTGTGGTGCCCGGGAGATTTGCCAATTGTTTCGGGATTTCCAGGAGAGTTGGCAAGTATGACTATAATGTTACAAGGTGATTCATTTCTAAAACCCTGTTTTCCAGTATAGTTTAATTAAGTATCGATGACTACAAGACTTATGCCATTATCATTGCTGTCTGTATATCATTTTGCATTAATATTGTTCCATTCTTCAATATTAAAATACAAACCAAGACCTTCCTGTCCCGTAAATAATTCAGAGCCTGTAATTATGTTCTCTGAGATTTAAGCATGAAGCCAATGTTGTTTAATTGAACTCGGCCATCGGAAATTAATAACGCAGTATAATTATGCAGAAAATGATGCTGTAAAAACCGATCTGCACAGCTAATCCGAATGTGAAGATTTGTCATTAATGAAGGCAAATGTATAAATCAGTTATTAAAGGTTCACCCAGAGGTGTATGATATTTTTCCTATAGTTTAATTACCCACTCCATAAGGTTATCACAGATGTAACTTATCATAAACCCCCCGTTGTATCTTCTTTACATTCCATAATGTGCCAGCCACTCCATTACTTTTTATGATTAGGCCCAACAGGAAATCAGAGATGGAAAATGATAACTCCTAATGAGCCCAATGGCCAGAAATAACTTCACTGAAACAGCTTTATTAACTACTAGGAGACTTGGTCACTGCTGTGTCTTCTCTCGGCAGCTAAAGAGAATTTTTTTATTTCGTTTGACCAAATTCAAAGAAGAAACATTTAGCACATGCAATGTATTCTCTTTTTTGGCAACAATATTAAGTAAATTTAAATGTAGACAAAAGGATCTGATATATTATTGAAGTCAAGGATCTCAGACTCCCAACCACTGATTTGAAAAATCTCAAAGCTTGATTTGGCCCTAGCCTTCGATTATTCTCATCTATTTGAAATGGCATAATCCAACCCAGGTGGAGTACGGAAAGGGTGGGAGTAGTAGTAACAGGATGTAGACGGTAGTAATTGTGTTTGCAGTGGATGGGCTTCTCTCCACCAAAATTTCCACACTCATAGAGCTGGTGCAGTGATGAGGAGTCACACTTGAGATGATGGATGAAGAAGCAGTTTCCCGGGGGGAACAACCTACCCTGTGTAGAGTCTCCTGGCTAGTGTATTTGGTGTTAGTATGTGAATTAAGGCTGAGATAAAGTGGAACAAGTATCTTACCATTTTCTTTACCCCCTTAACACATAATGCAGTACATGTACAGCTCAGCAGCAGAACCCCTTTCACCATAATAGATTTCTATTGTGGTGAATGGGACAAGGGATCAAAAGATTCCAGGTTCAAGCCCATTAAGAGGGCTTAAAGCATAAAAATAAGTTTAAAAAAAATCAGGCTGCAGGGGCGTGCATGGATGTGGGTGGCAGATGGATGCAGTAGTCATACTCATGGCTTCCTGAAGCTCCCTGGGGCGGCATGCAGTGACGGGAAGGGCGCACCAATTGTTCCACTCGGAAAATGCTAGAAGATCATGGGTTTCTTGGAAATGTTAAAAAGAAGGAGCCTAATTCCTTTTAAATCTTTTACATTTGTAGGGATTTCCCAAATGGTAGCCTTCAGATAAATACACAGTATCCTTTTAGTGGTGGAAATCAAAGTAATAAATGTATTTTATTGTTGGCACACCACAATTCAACGGGCGGTAGTGATCAGCTTATTTCAGCCGACACTTAAAGAAAAACAATTCAGTCTTGAATGTGAACAATCACGTAGAAAGTTTTAGGGCACAGTACCGTACTCCCCACGGAGTGGATGGGAACCTTGTTTTGTCCTCTCTCGGCAGAGACCCTCTGGTTTTCACTCGGCTCCAAAAACACACAGCTACACAGAGCTCCACCATCAGCCAGGTAATCACACCACTGACCCTGCTGGCTGACTTTTTGTAAGCCTGTTAAAACCCGGCCTGGACCATGGGGAACAGCCAACCCACCCTGCACTTTGGCTGCTCCCAGTAAGAGCCGGCCCGGATTAGCTTTTCACAGCTATGCTAACTATCAAAGTGTCCATCAGCAACTGCTGCGGACATATACACTACTGGCTCCCACTTCACCGAGGCCAGGAACCTCGGTGACACATATCTTCCATCTATGATGGTCCCTTCTGCCTTTCTACACCTTATTAGGCTTCCAGATAGACTTCTGGAACATGCTATTGAAACTATCCTAGGAAGAGATCCAAAAGATCAGCCAGGCTGTTTTCTTCCTGGTTCGTCATCACTGGATATCTATCGGGTCAGCATTGACATCATTGACAGAGGCAGTTCCCTGGGTCAAAGCCTATATCTAAGTGTTGCAAGTCAATATTCTATCAACCTCGATCATCACCCGAAGTGTCTCAATCACGAGACATGAGGCAGAGACCTTTGTCCTTTGCACTCAATAATACTAACCACAGATGCTCATACAATTCGGGAGCCCATTTCAACAATCTCTGGTTTAAAAACACATGGTGCTTCAGGAGAGACATATGTTCTCCAATCCCAGACTTTTTTTTTTTTAAATTAATAAAATTTAAATTTTTCCATCAGAACATATAAATGTTTTTTTTTTTTTTTTTTTAACAAACATGATGTTAAAAATTTACAATATACAATATGCACATTGTATATACATTATCGTCTCATGAGTGTAGCACTCATACATTTTATCCCTTCCCCTCCACCCTCCCCCACCCTCATTATCATTGTCTGGGGGCATATCCGCTACAACATTAGACCTTACGACCATGTCAGCCAAGTTCTCTCCCATCTAGCTGTCTGACTCTTATTATGAATAGCAATTTTTTCATATTTGCTCACTTTCTCAACAAGGTAGTACCATTCCGATATCAGCAAAGGGTCTTTTGCACCCCAGTTCCTGGCAATTATCACCCTGGCCAGCATAAGTGACTTCATCCAGAGCAGATTTTCCCGTCACTGTTCATCATATATGGACTTACCCAAGATCGCACTAGTTATATCTATTTCCGCATCACATGAAGAACATCTATGAAGCTGAGAACAAACATTACTCCAAATATCCTAGATTAAAGGACACGCCCAAACCAGATGTATGAAATCTGCACCTTGGGCCCGACACCTCCGGCACTCATCCGACGCATCCCTATAAAAGCGCGAAAGAGAAGTGGGTGTGTAGTATAAGCGGTGTAAGATCCTAAACTGAATTAACCTGTGATTCCCGGATATGGAGATTTTCCGAACATTTCTATAAATTAGTTCCCATTTTAATGTTTTGTTATTACCAATATCCTGGGCCCACTTCCCCTCACTTTTAAACTTATTAAGTTTTTCTATTTCCGTTCTCCATTTCCTGTAAATTAGTGAGATGGAAGTATTATTCTGATATAGATTAAAACACCAGTCTATAAATTCATGTGACTTAACCATAAACACCTCTTTATCTTTAGTGAACATATATGCGTGCTTAATCTGAGCGTATTTATACCTATCTGATATTTTAATATCTCTGTGCCCAAATATATCCTCTAAGGTTCTAATTCCCCCATTGTGTATCAATTGGTCAACCCTAGTTAATCCCTTTCTTTCCCAAAATTCACTATCCTCCATCTTATTAAATTCCTTAAAGTGAACATTATACCATAAAGGAGTGAATGTAAATATATGCGTGATAACTAAAATAACTTTAAGTGAATTCCATATAAGTTGCATAGAGTGTGATATAATACATTTTTCCCCATCTTAGCCATATAGCCAGTTTCTAAGATGCTAAATATATCCCGCTGGGGCCCTCGATAATTTCGAAGAAGTTTAGAGAATGTAGAGAAAGGTGCAGAGATGTACCACTGTATTTGGGAAGCCAGGAAGTAGCCCCGTAGGCAAGGGAGGGACAAACCACCATTCTCCTCCGCTAGCCACAGATAGTTCTGTTTGATACGTTCTCTTTTCCTGCCCCATATTAATTCATTAAACACTCTCTCTAGAGACTTAAAATGCACGTCTTCAATCCAAATCGGGCAGGGAATCAATTGATATAGTATCTCTCGGAGGAGAACCATTTTAATTAAAGAAATTCTATCCGCCTGCCCCAGGGTCAATTTTTGCCATACATATATTTTATTTTTTATTTTTTGGGCAGACAGTTTAAAGCAATTTACCTGTCCCCAGTTCATTACCAGGATATCCTCAAGAACCACTCAGTGGTAATCTAAACAGACAACAGCTATGTATTAACTAACGATAGGGCACACAATCCTCTCTACTCAATCAAATATACAGAAGATTCATGCTATGTTAAAAACCTCTCTGCAGTCCACATGAAGGGCAACCTGAATGTTCAGGCAGACTGATTGAGCAGAAAGCAGATCAATCCAGGAGAATGGTCCCTGAACAAACACATATTCTGTCAGGTCACAGAAAGATGGGAATTTGCAGAAATGGATGTCATGGTCATAGCCACCAACTCCAAGATGTGTAGATGCTTCTCTGTAAACCTAATGTGGACAGCCTATCCTTCAGTTGGAGGAGAACATGTTTTTCCTCCCTTTTCTCTGATACCCAGAGTTCTATGGAAGATCAGGGACAAGAAGGTGACCTCAATAACCATAATTTTGGCCCCAGAGGGTTTGGTTTCCTTTTCTGCTGCACATGATGAAAGGTATCTTACTGAAGACTGCCAATTTGAAAGCACCATCACCTTCAAGGGGGACTTCTGCACTCCAATCCATAGATTTTGCAGCTTACAGCCTGGAAACTGACAGGCAGAGATTAAAAAAACAAGGGACTATCCGATTCTGTTATACTGACTGCCCACAAGCCTGCCGCTTTGAAGGTTTATGGCAAAGTCTGGAAAATCTTCACAGACTGGTGCACTGAAAACAGCCTTCAAGATCTTTCTCTTCCAGATGTTTTGCAATTTCTTCAAGAGCGGTTTCAGATGGGACTAAAGTGCATTTTTCAGCAATTAATGCTGGATGGTTCCCTGTCTAATCAGCCATTAATTAGAATATTTTTTGAGCCCTTCACAATCTAAACCCACCTGTAAAGTCGCCAGTGCCTTCTTGGGATTTGTCTGTTCTTCTCGATATGGAACCATATCACAAAGTTCATGTGGAGGACTGGACGGTTTAACTATAAGTAATAATTATATTCCTCCATAATAAATTCATGGAGGGGAGGGGGCAAGACATTAACTCTTTCTGTGCTATCTTTGGACTCAAGGACAGAAAAATGTTGGTAAGCAAATTTTATGATACACGATCCACTTTTTTCGACATACTGTAAAATTCAGGCAAAGCAGGTTTTTCAGGTAAAGCACAGTTTTTTTTTATCTGTTTTACAAAAAATGGCTTCCACTAAGCAAAATAATCAAAATCATCATTCATGCCAAGTTTTGCTAAGGGGCCCTATGACCCTATGATATCTGTGTATGCCGAGGACTCAGTGTTAAAACGTTTGGCTCAGGTGGGACATTACTGGCATACAGTAGCGCTAGAATATGTCATCAATGACTGATAGATGCGGATCCCACCTCTGGGGCCTACTCATATTTCCAGAACAGGACCCCCAAATTGAACAGAGAGCAGCCCTGCATGCACGGCTACATGTGCAACAATGTGGGCATTCCGAAAATAGCACAGCTTAGCTATGTTTGACAGTCCTATAGGGGTAAATGGAGCAATGACTGCACTTGTGCTTTGCAATTACCATTCACCACCATGGAAGGTCCTAAAAAAGCTGAGTGCACTTGCTAGGCTATTTTTGGAATTCCCAGAGTAATGAATGAAGAGCACGCCACGCAGTATGCTCTTCACTTTAGGGGACCAATTCTGGAGGTAGGAGCGGGACCCAGAGATGAGACCTGCACCTGACAATAGTGGCATATCCTAATGATATACTGTACCATCAATGTACAAGACAGGCCAACACTTAAAATGGAATAAGAAACAAATACCAGGCCCTTCCTTGGTGGGAAAGTTTGGCACCATAATAGGGGTAATTTTGCCATAGGGGCATCTATCCTCTAAGCATACCACTGCCTACCAGAACGAAGAAATAAAAATCTCTTGGCTCAGGAGGTCCAATTTCAGTTTGTTTAGATAATATTTATAGTTTTCTTTGTTTTCAATTCCTCAGACCAAATGTTTTTTTGTATCTCGAGCTGAATATGAAAGAAAAAGTGCAGAAGTTTGAAATCTTCTAAGAGATTGAATAAAAAATATCTTCAGCAGTTCTTGATTTGTGTGAAGGGAATAATAATTAACATGCAAATAATTTTATACTTTGAATCAAAAAGCAGCAGATGGTCGAGAACACACAATTCGCAAACTCATAAAGAATAATCTTGGGCAATAGGACAGAATGAAAAATAAGCACAGACATAGAGATGATATATTAAGTATTGTTGTAGAATAAACACGGGAAAATGAAATGTCTTGAGGAAAATAAACTGGTGCAGTGGGAAATGTGTATTCAGCCCTGTGATTAAACGAATATAGCAATTTAGCTAATTTTGTATTAATGGTTTTCCTTTTGATATTTCACTTACCATTTTTATGACATATAGTAGTTTTCTATACTGTTATGTTATAATATACAGTATATTACATAATGTATATTATTATATTATTTTATGATGCTATAAGGTATTTTCATGAATACTGCTATTATTGTATACACTTTCACTTTTACTGTTAGGGCATGTTTAAATGGTGGTTTATGCTGCTGGAATTTTGGCGTGGACTTCGCACCAAACTTCTTGAAGTGGCCGCATGGTGTCTGCTTCCCACTGTTTTGAAGGCAGGCAGCTCTGCAGTTGGCACAGCCGATGGCTTAAAGCCACAACGGCTCCAAAAACTGGCATGTCCCTTCTTGCCGCGGTGTCCGAACAAAAGCCTCTTGAATCGGCAGCAGGTGGCTGCTTGTATAACACCCCGGAGTGGTGTTACCACTCCTGCACCTGGCTACTATCTCTAATGGGCTAGCCTGAATGTCATTTGTGTATTTATGTCCAGGTCCTCTACACTGTGCATTCCTAATCTTGTTATGCAACTGTTTATTACATGTAATGTGCCTGGTTCAACACCAGGTGGCAGTGCAAATGGCAGATCTATAGTTAGAGAGAATGGAACTCACCATTCCATTCTCTCCCCTTTGGGCAGAAGTGGGCCAGTCCTGCTTCTTGCCGGAAGGAAGAAATTTCCAGTTCTAGACAGGAGAGGAGTGTGAGCAGGGAAACACTCAGGCGTTCCTATGCAAGCCAGAGCACCCTAAGCTCTGCTGGCCATGAATAAAGATGTCTGAAAGCCGTAGGGGCCAGAGGAATAGTTCTTCGGCCACCATAAGAGAAATGAGCAAGAGGAAGAGTTCTTCGGCTGAAGATAAGTTTTACTGAGAGTCAGGAGGGGAATAAGAGTTGACGGCACCCCATCCAAGAATACCAGGACAGTCCTAAAGTACAGAAATCAGACTTAAGCAGAAGTTAGTGCAGCTTAAAGAAAGAAAGCAAAGTATTTAGTCAAGCCTGTCAGTACAGCAGAGAAGGGGAGCAAGCACAGTTATTAAAGAAGACTACCAGTTTATGCTAACACCTGCTGGGCCAAGATAAAGCTTGAAGATTGTCTTGGATGAACGTTTACTCAAGCAAAGCTGTTATTCAACTACCTACAAGGTCTGGACTCAATCTTTCTTTTATCCCTCAATTATCTTCCCCTTTTTATTGCTTTGTAGCCAAAGCCTGGGGTCCAGCAGTGTCCAGGTAGGAGCACCGTGACACAAAGAGACATTTAGGCTGCACTACACCACTCGGAATTCCCACTAAACCTGGGAAGCGATAGGGGCCCTGGAGGGGTGGCGCACATCGCACTTGCAGTTTAGCTCCATTCACAGCTAAGCAATGAATAGGTGCCCGGCATTCAGAATCCATTCTGTGGATGTATCCTTATTGCATATAGTATTTTCATGTATTTGGTTATAGTATATTGTGTTTTCATGTATACTACTGTTATTGTATACGGAATTTTCACGTACCTTGTTGTTATGGAATATAGTATATTCACATGCACTTTTTATTGCATGTAGTATTTGTGCTGCAGTATATAGTTAACACTGTGTATAATGTTTTTACATACAGTATTATGGTAGTATAAGTAGTTTCACTATACTGTTATTGTTCTATTTTTTATATAGTGTATATAGCATTTTTATATATAATGTTATTCTAATATATTGTGCTCTAACTATACTGTACTGCTAACATTGTACCGGTATATGGTATATTGCTTACATTAATTTAGTATTTTCATATATGGTGTTGTTGTATTATATAATATTTTTATTATATTGGCTAGCACTTTTTAGTTTTTTCTGTGCTGTTGAGACTGGATCTCTTTTGCTTTTATGATACTGAACACAAAAAGATAAAGATATACAAAAAAATATACAATAACATACCTCACCAAGAAGGAGTTGTTGAAATCAAATGAAAATTTCTATGTGTGAATGTAATTATGACATATATATCGGATTACAATATTAGAGAAAAGGGTGTTTGTCATGGTTTGAATCTCTGTGACAATGGCCACACCCATCTGCCTCCCAGCCAAGCTCTTGAACTAATCTCTGCTTACCTCATTTGCATAGCCAATCAGAGGGGGTTTTACAATTTACCAATTGAAAGAGGTGTTCCAACTGTCAATATAAATATATGTGATGCATTCCATAAAGAATTTTTGTCAGTTTGAACTCACATACAGCCTGACTGGTGTTAGTTCTGTGAGAATTAAAACGACACGAGCGGTCGTTTGAGGCCGGATCATCAACGGCGGAACCAGCAGATATTGTGGTCACATCAGGGAGTGCCGTGAGAGCAGAATAGAGCGAGCAGGGGCTTGTTACATTGGTGGCAGCAGTGGGACTGGCTCTCCAGTTACTGGGACACTCCAAATCCCGACTAGGAATGACCAGCTACGCAGCCTGCAGGAGAGATACGGTGAAAGATTTACTTGAGAGCTGAGGAGGGACCACTGGGACAAAGAACAAGGCCACCTTGATCAGTGAGTTAGCTGAGATGGATCAGAGGGATGCTGATGCTGGACATCGGTCCGTGGAAGACTTGTTTCAGCAACGAGTTAGAGAGCGGTTGGCATTATATGGTGCCAACCCATCCGAGACCGCCATACAGAATGCCATCAGAGACATCCAGCTGCAGGACGAGTGGCAAGAGATAAAACTAGAGCGACAAGAGAGAGAATTGGAGCGACAACATGAGTGGAGAATGGAGGAAATACGGCGATCAGAGACAGCACCTAGAGATACAGCACCTGTCCGTAAGTTGCCCTTTCGCGCATTCAAATTATTTAAGGAAGGAGAGGAGGAAATAGAAGAGTTCCTCCAGAACTTTGAGAGACTGTGCCAGATACATAAAGTGCCATCCCAAGATTGGGTCGCCTTACTGGCGAGTAACCTAACTGGCAAAGCTGCGGATGCGTATCAGGCCATGGAGGATGAGGACGCCATGGATTATGACCGGGTAAAAGAAGCCTACTATTGGCATGGCTGTGATTGGCCAACTGCAGCATGTGACCCAGCCTCTATTTAAGCTGGAGTCACGTAGCGCCGCATGTCACTCTGCTCTGATTAGTGTAGGGAGAGGCTGCAGCTGCTGTGAGGGAGAGATCAGGGAGAAATCTTATAAAGAACTGCTTTCTTACTCAGCAATCTACAGCAAATGTGTTGTGTGGGTGCAGTGCACAATTTTTTTAAGCCTGCCCTGAGCCAACTACTGCTGAAAACAAACTTTTTTACTTCAGTTTGTCAATATAAATACATAATCGGCAGCCATTTTATGCAACGATAGTGCACCAGCACAGGATATCTGCATGTCTGCAAGTCCGGAAATACAGCTTTTTGTTTACTGGGGTTAAAAAAACCCTTTTTTTTCATATAGTGCACATCTAGGATTAGACGTGGATAAGTGAGTGTCACATTTAGGCTAGAAATACAGCTTTTTGCTTACTGGGGTGAAAAAAAACATCTGTTTCATATAGTGCACATCTAGGATTAGACGTGCATAAGTGAGTGTCACATTTAGGCCACAAATACAGCTTTTTGCTTACTGTGGTGGAAAAAATACCATCTGTTTCATATAGTGCACATCTAGGATAAGACATGCATAAGTGAGTGTCACATTTAGGCCAGAAATACAGCTTTTTGCTTACTGGGATGAAAAACCCTCTGATATACTGCACATCTGGGATTAGACATGCATAAGTGACTGTGAAATTTAGGCCACAAATAAGGCTTTCTCATACTGGAGCATACTGGGGTGAAAAAAACCCCCATCTGTTTCATATAGTGCACATCTAGGATTAGACGTGCATAAGTGAGTGTCACATTTAGGCCAGAAATACGGCTTTGCGCTTACTGGGGTAAAAAAAAAACTGATATACTGCCCATCTGGGATTAGACATGCATAAGTGAGTGTCACATTTAGGCCAGAAATACGGCTTTGTGCTTACTGGGGTGAAAAAAAACATCTGTTTCATATAGTGCACATCTAGGATCAGACATGCATAAGTGAGTGTCACATTTAGGACAGAAATACAGCTTTTTTCTTACTGGGATGAAAAAATCCTCTGATATACTGCACATCTGGGATTAGACATGCATAAGTGAGTGTCACATTTAGGCCAGAAATACGGCTTTGCGCTTACTGGGGTAAAAAAAACCTCTGATATACTGCACATCTGGGAATAGACGTGCATAAGTGACTGTCACATTTAGGCCAGAAATACTGCTTTGTGCTTACTGGGGTGAAAAATCCCTCTGATATACTGCACATCTGGGATTAGACATGCATAAGTGAGTGTCACATTTAGGCCAGAAATACGGCGTTGTGCTTACTGGGGTGAAAAAACCCTCTGATATACTGCACATCTGGGATTAGACGTGCATAAGTGAGTGTCACATTTAGGCCACAAATAAGGCTTTCTGCTTACTGGGGTGAAAAAAGCTTCCAATATACCGCACATCTGGGATTAGACATGCATAAGTGACTGTCACATTTAGGCCAGAAATACGGCTTTGTGCTTACTGGGGTGAAAAAAAAGACATATGTTTCATATAGTGCACATCTAGGATAGACATGCATAAGTGAGTGTCACATTTAGGCCAGAAATACAGCTTTTTACTTACTGGGGTGAAAAAAAACCATCTGTTTCATATAGTGCACATCTAGGATTAGCCTTGCATAAGTGAGTGTCACATTTAGGCCAGAAATACAGCTTTTTGCTTACTGGGGTGAAAAAACCCTCTGATATACTGCACATCTGGGATTAGACGTGCATAAGAGACTGTGAAATTTAGGCCACCTCATACTGGGGCATACTGGGGTGAAAAACCAACATTTAGGCCACAAATAAGGTTTTCTGCTTACTGGGGTGAAAAAAGCCTCTAATATACTGCACATCTGGGATTAGACATGCATAAGTGAGTGTCACATTTAGGCCAGAAATACGGCTTTGTGCTTACTGGGGTGAAAAAACCCTCTGATATACTGCACATCTGGGATTAGACATGCATAAGTGAGTGTCACATTTAGGCCACAAATAAGGCTTTCTGCTTACTGGGGTGAAAAAAGCCTCTAATATACTGCACATCTGGGATTAGACATGCATAAGTGACTGTCACATTTAGGCCAGAAATACGGCTTTGTGCTTACTGGGGTGAAAAAAAAGACATATGTTTCATATAGTGCACATCTAGGATTAGACATGCATAAGTGAGTGTGACATTTAGGCCAGAAATACAGCTTTTTACTTACTGGGGTGAAAAAAAACCCATCTGTTTCATATAGTGCACATCTAGGATTAGCCTTGCATAAGTGACTGTCACATTTAGGCCAGAAATACAGCTTTTTGCTTACTGGGGTGAAAAAACCCTCTGATATACTGCACATCTGGGATTAGACGTGCATAAGTGACTGTGAAATTTAGGCCACCTCATACTGGGGCATACTGGGGTGAAAAAACAACATTTAGGCCACAAATAAGGCTTTCTGCTTACTGGGGTGAAAAAAACCTCTAATATACTGCACATCTGGGATTAGACATGCATAAGTGACTGTGAAATTTAGGCCACCTCATACTGGGGCATACTGGGGTGAAAAAAAACATATGTTTCATATAGTGCACATCTAGAATTAGACGTGCATAAGTGAGTGTCACATTTAGGCCAGAAATACAGCTTTTTGCTTTCTGTGGTGAAAAAAAACAAACTGTTTCATATAGTGCACATCTAGGATCAGACATGCATAAGTGAGTGTCACATTTAGGCCAGAAATACAGCTTTTTGCTTACTGGGATGAAAAAAATCCTCTGATATACTGCACATCTGGGATTAGACATGCATAATTGACTGTGAAATTTAGGCCACAAATAAGGCTTTCTCATACTGGAGCATACTGGGGTGAAAAAAACCCCCATCTGTTTCATATAGTGCACATCTAGGATTAGACGTGCATAAGTGAGTGTCACATTTAGGCCAGAAATACGGCTTTGCGCTTACTGGGGTAAAAAAAAACTGATATACTGCCCATCTGGGATTAGACATGCATAAGTGAGTGTCACATTTAGGCCAGAAATACGGCTTTGTGCTTACTGGGGTGAAAAAAAACATCTGTTTCATATAGTGCACATCTAGGATCAGACATGCATAAGTGAGTGTCACATTTAGGACAGAAATACAGCTTTTTGCTTACTGGGATGAAAAAATCCTCTGATATACTGCACATCTGGGATTAGACATGCATAAGTGAGTGTCACATTTAGGCCAGAAATACGGCTTTGCGCTTACTGGGGTAAAAAAAACCTCTGATATACTGCACATCTGGGAATAGACGTGCATAAGTGACTGTCACATTTAGGCCAGAAATACGGCTTTGTGCTTACTGGGGTGCAAAATCCCTCTGATATACTGCACATCTGGGATTAGACATGCATAAGTGAGTGTCACATTTAGGCCAGAAATACGGCGTTGTGCTTACTGGGGTGAAAAAACCCTCTGATATACTGCACATCTGGGATCAGACGTGCATAAGTGAGTGTCACATTTAGGCCACAAATAAGGCTTTCTGCTTACTGGGGTGAAAAAAGCTTCCAATATACCGCACATCTGGGATTAGACATGCATAAGTGACTGTCACATTTAGGCCAGAAATACGGCTTTGTGCTTACTGGGGTGAAAAAAAAGACATATGTTTCATATAGTGCACATCTAGGATAGACATGCATAAGTGACTGTCACATTTAGGCCAGAAATACGGCTTTGTGCTTACTGGGGTGAAAAAACCCTCTGATATACTGCACATCTGGGATTAGACATGCATAAGTGAGTGTCACATTTAGGCCACAAATAAGGCTTTCTGCTTACTGGGGTGAAAAAAGCCTCTAATATACTGCACATCTGGGATTAGACATGCATAAGTGACTGTCACATTTAGGCCAGAAATACGGCTTTGTGCTTACTGGGGTGAAAAAAAAGACATATGTTTCATATAGTGCACATCTAGGATTAGCCTTGCATAAGTGACTGTCACATTTAGGCCAGAAATACAGCTTTTTGCTTACTGGGGTGAAAAAACCCTCTGATATACTGCACATCTGGGATTAGACGTGCATAAGTGACTGTGAAATTTAGGCCACCTCATACTGGGGCATACTGGGGTGAAAAAACAACATTTAGGCCACAAATAAGGCTTTCTGCTTACTGGGGTGAAAAAAACCTCTAATATACTGCACATCTGGGATTAGACATGCATAAGTGACTGTGAAATTTAGGCCACCTCATACTGGGGCATACTGGGGTGAAAAAAAACATCTGTTTCATATAGTGCACATCTAGGATTAGACGTGCATAAGTGAGTGTCACATTTAGGCCACAAATACAGCTTTTTGCTTACTGTGGTGAAAAAAATACCATCTGTTTCATATAGTGCACATCTAGGATAAGACATGCATAAGTGAGTGTCACATTTAGGCCAGAAATACAGCTTTTTGCTTACTGGGATGAAAAACCCTCTGATATACTGCACATCTGGGATTAGACATGCATAAGTGACTGTGAAATTTAGGCCACAAATACAGCTTTCTCATACTGGGGTGAAAAAATAAAACATCTGTTTCATATAGTGCACATCTAGGATTAGCCTTGCATAAGTGAGTGTCACATTTAGGCCAGAAATACAGCTTTTTGCTTACTGGGGTGAAAAAACCCTCTGATATACTGCACATCTGGGATTAGACGTGCATAAGTGAGTGTCACATTTAGGCCACAAATAAGGCTTTCTGCTTACTGGGGTGAAAAAAGCTTCTAATATACTGCACATTTGGGATTAGACATGCATAAGTGACTGTCACATTTAGGCCAGAAATACGGCTTTGTGCTTACTGGGGTGAAAAAACCCTCTGATATACTGCACATCTGGGATTAGACGTGCATAAGTGAGTGTCACATTTAGGCCAGAAATACGGCTTTTTGGTTACTGGGGTGAAAAAAACCTCTGATATACTGCATATCTGGTATTAGATGTGCATAAGTGACTGTCACATTTAGGCCAGAAATACGGCTTTGTGCTTACTGGGGTGAAAATACCCCCTGATATACTGCACATCTGGGATTAGACAAGCATTAGAGTGTCACATTTAGGCCACAAATAAGGCTTTCTGCTTACTGGGGTGAAAAAACCCTCTAATATACTGCACATCTGGGATTAGACGTGCATAAGTGAGTGTCACATTTAGGCCAGAAATACGTCTTTCTGCTCACTGGGGTGAAAAAACCCTCTAATATACTGCACATCTAGGATTAGACGTGCATAAGTTACTGTGAAATTTAGGCCACAAATACCGCTGTCATATAGAGTAAAAAAATAAATAAATTGTGCAATACCCTACATCAGGGTTTTTATTGGCGGTTAATTATTGTTAACAGACTTAACCACTTTTTACTTTGCTTTGTAAACGCTAACTATGAGGCAAACATCGAATAAGGGATGCGGTCATGGTCGTAGTGGTGGTGTTGGTGGAGCCTCTGGTGCAGGGAGAGGACGTGGTCGTTCTGCCACAGCTACTCGTCCTACTGAACCTACTACCCCAGGTCCCAGTAGCCACCAGAATCTACAGCGATATTTGGTCGGGCCTAATGACGTTCTAAGGATGGTAAGGACTGAGCAAGTACAGGCGCTAGTCAATTGGGTCGCCGACAGTGGATCCAGCACGTTTACATTATCTCCCACCCAGTCTTCTGCAGAAAGCGCACAGGTGGCGCCTGAAACCCATGCCCATCAGTCTGTCACATCACCCCCGTGCATATTGGGAACCTGTCTGAGCCTCAAGTCATGCAGCATTCTCTTATGCTGTTTGAAGACTCTTCTGGCAGGGTTTCCCAAGGGCATCCACCTAGCCCTTCCCCAGGGCTGGAAGACATAGAATGCACTGACGCACAACCACTTATGTTTCCTGATGAGGACATGGGAATACCATCTCAGCACGTCTCTGATAATGACGAAACACAGGTGCCAACTGCTGCGTCTTTCTGCAGTGTGCAGACTGAAAAGGAGGTCAGGGTGGAAGACGATGCAGGGGACGATGAGGTCCTAGACCCCAAATGGAATGAAGGTCGTGCCACTGACTTTCAGAGTTCAGAGGAAGAGGCAGTGGTGAGACCGAGCCAACAGCGTAGCAAAAGCAGGAGCAGGGTGCAAAAGCAGAGCAGCCGTCGCCAAAACAGTTCGCCTGCTACTAACCACCATCACCAGGGACCGAGCACACCAAAGGCAGCTTCAAGGAGTTCCCTGGCATGGCACTTCTTCACACAATGTGCTGATGACTAGACCCGAGTGGTTTTCACGCTGTGCCATCAGAGCCTGAAGCGAGGCATTAACGTTCTGAACCTTAGCACAACCTGCATGACCAGGCATCTACATGCGAGACACGGGCTGCAGTGGAGTAAGCACCTTCAAAACCAAGAAAGGGCTCAGGCCCCTTCAGCTCCCTCTTCTGCTGCTGCCTCGGCCTCTTCCTCCGCCTCTGGAGCAACATTGGCACCTGCCGCCCAGCAAACAGAGGATGTGCCACCAACAACACCACCTCCATCACCAAGCATCTCCACCATGTCACACGGAAGTGTTCAGCTCTCCATCTCACAAACCTTTGATAGAAAGCGTAAATTCCCACCTAGCCACCCTCGACCCCTGGCCCTGAATGCGAGCATTTCTAGACTACTGGCCTTTGAAATGCTGTCATTAAGGCTGGTGGAGACGGACAGCTTCAAACAGCTCATGTCGCTTGCTGTCCCACAGTACGTCGTTCCCAGCCGCCACTACTTCTCCAGGAGAGCCGTGCCCTCCCTGCACAACCAAGTATCGGATAAAATTAAGTGTGCACTGCGCAACGCCATCTGTGGCAAGGTCCACCTAACCACAGATACGTGGACCAGTAAGCACGGCCAGGGACGCTATATCTTCCTAACTGCACACTTGAGAAAACGAGATGGAATAGGTGTCATCTCTAACACTTTCAAGACAGTCTTTTAGAAGTGGCTCCGAAAGAGGATTTTTGCAACAGCAGAGGCCAGGTACAAAAGAGGCCAGGTACAAATTTGGCCAGCCAGGGCCCACTACTGGAGGACGAGGAGGAGGAGGATGAGAAGCAGGAGGATGGGGATAAAGCATATTCACAGCGGGGTGGCATCCAACACAGCTCGGGCCCATCACTGGTGCGTGGCTGGGGGGATACGGAGGACGCAGATGATACGCCTCCCACAGAGGACAGCTTGTCCTTACCTCTGGGCAGCCTGGCACACATGAGCGACTACATGCTGCAGTGCCTGCGCAACGACTGCAGAGTTGCCCACATTTTAACGTGTGCTGACTACTGGGTGGTCATCCTGCTGGATCCCCATTACAAAGACAATGTGCCGTCCTTAATTCCCTCACTGGAGCGTGATCGGAAGATGTGTGACTACAGGCGCACGCTGGTAGACGAGCTCCTGAGAGCATTACCAACTGACGCCAGGGGACAAGTGGAAGCACAAGGCAAAGGCAGGGGAGGAGGAAGAGGTCGCCAACGCAGCTGTGTCAGCGCCAGCACCTCAGAAGACAGGGTTAGCATGGCCAACATGTGGAAAAGCTTTGTCACCTCGCCGCAACAACCGTCCCCAACTGCTGATATGGAGTGAGTTAGCAGGAGGCACCATTTGAACAACATGGTGGAACAGTACCTGAGCACACGCCTACACGTACTGACTGATGGTTCTGCCCCATTCAACTTCTGGGTCTCCAAATTGTCCACATGGCCAGAGCTTGCCCTGTATACCTTGGAGGTGCTGGCCTGCCCTGCAGCCAGTGTACTCTCTGAACGTGGATTTAGCACGGCAGGAGGAGTCATTACAGACAGACGCAGCCGCCTGTCCACAGCCAACGTGGACAAGCTCACGTTCATTAAAATGAACCAGGCTTGGATCCCTCAGGATTTGTCTGTACCTTGTGCAGAATAAACAGTTATAACAGCCTCAACCATCCATCCTTGTACTCAAGTGCACTTATTCAGGTTTTTTTTTATATGTCCCAATATTTTGGGGGATACCCCTATTTAAAAATGAAAAATAACACACATCTGTGTTGGCTACCTATTCCTCCTTCGCCGCCGCTTCCACCTAGACCGCCACGTGAGCCTACACGGCCACATCCACCCATTCACTGCCTCCTCAACCTCTTCCTCCTATATCATTCCTAATTTTTATTTTTTTAAGGTCTTTTATGTTTTTTCAATTCATTTGCCTATCCACATGTGTTTGCAGAGCATTTGCCATGCTCTTAAGCACATTTTTCTGCCTTTTGCAGCCCTCTAGCTCTTTCCATGACATTTTTACAGCCATTTTAGTGCTCAAAAGTTCGGGTCCCCATTGACTTCAATGGGGTTCGGGTTCGGGGTCAAGTTCGAGTCCCGAAGCCAAATATTTTTTTTTCAAGTTCGCCCAAACCTGCCGAACGCGAACATCCAGGTGTCCGCTCAACTCTAGCCATGACACCAAATTTCCTTCTGCTGAGCACCTGGACACAGCCTGTGCAGAGACAGGCATGTGTAATGAAAGTCTCACTTGTCTGGATGCTGGACAACAGATCTGTAGGAGCTGCTTGTGCTTGTTGGCTGATCATACAATCCTCCCTCTACTGGTGGTCTGTCTGCGCTATCTGCAGCCTGTTTTACATGTGTGTCCATTCTCACATAACTACTGCTCCCAGCACCTTCTAACAACTAGGTCAGAATGGCCTAGATGGAGGGAAATTTATTGAAATGACCATCCTGCTTCTCAGCCCACTGATGTGACCCATTTCAAAATCTCTAAGCTCAGCAAAATGTCTTTGAGTGTGTCTTAGAGGCATATCTAGCAGTCAATGATCTCCCATCAAGAGTTACACCCAAAAGTATCCTCTGAGAGCCTTTTTGTAGGGCAGTGGGGGGAGTACTTTTCTACCATCTTGTGTCTAATCATACCACACCTGTCATTATTTACACATCTGACACAACTGCTTGCTGAGTTTTGCAACAATCTGACATTTCTATATGGGTGCGTTATTTTTTGGGCAATAAATGTATTTGCAAAGTATTAGGATAAAGGGAAGATGGCTTCCAAGTCAGATGTAATATGACTGAATTAAAAAAATAATCACTTTTCTAAAATGAATAAGCTACAAGTGTATTAAGCTTACCTAACCCTTCAACAAACTAGTAGTAATGTGTGTGTACGTGAGGAGTAACACAATTCCTGACCATTATATCATGTGTATCTGGTATTAGTAGTTTTCTTATGTGTATACTTGGTCTTTAGTTTTCCGTCCACTGCACACAGAAATTAGAAGAGACTCTACTTACTAACTTTCTCACACTGACTCAAAAGCAGCCCCATGATCAGGGAGAACATTGCAGAGAAGGACTGGCATGTACTGATTTGAATAAAACACTTGGACTGAGATATAAACTTCCTATTTAGCAGCAGTCTCTTTGGTGTCTCTAATGAAGTTCTGTCTCACTCAGCTTTTGCTCATTCATCTCCCTTCCCCTCTCCATAGAATTGTACAAAATGATGTAATCTGATCCTTCAGTAAGTAGACAGAGACAAAGTCATTTTAGAAAAGGAGGGGTAGAGAAACAACTGCTAAGTGTAGAACAAGGCATTTTCTCTGATAAGATATATTACACAGTTTCTTACTGTTGTTTGTACTATTGCTTTATGCAAAGTTGTGTGAAAAGTTAGGGACCATTTAACATAATAGATAATTATCATTTTCTGTCCCTTAGACGCACCACTATATACATAGTTTAGGGTATAAATAAGGTAAAAGATAGGCAAATTAAATTTTAGAGTATAGCTACAGTCAAGCTTACTACATATAGAGTATATACTAAACGAAGCAAGCCCATAACAACTACCAATTGTTACCAGATGACTGATTCCTTAGGGTCAACAAAATGTTTATTCCTAATTAGCTTCCTACTATTCTTTTCCTTTTCAAAGTTCTTTTTAATATCATTTTAAAAATATAGAACAGCAACTTGAGTAGATACAGGTTACCAAAGTTAGATATGCAGGTACAGAGGTCAAATGTCACGGCTGAGGATGGAGAAAACCCTCAGCCGTGCGATGCCAGAAGATGGATGGTCGATGCAAGGCCAGGACAGGAATCAGGGAGCAGGTCACTTCCTATCAATCCCTAATTCTGACCCTGTCTCCTAGCCGTATGAGCCAACCCTGATGGTAGGAGGGCTCATACTCTGGAACCTCATATTCCTGCTAGCCCTCAGGGTGTCCCTGGACTAGGAGCAGGGTAAGACTACCTGTTCCTCCTAGATACGGACGAACAGGAGTCCCACTGGCCAAGCTATATAAAGAAAGGGGAAACATAAACAGACATATGGCAATGGCAGGTAAATGAAACTAGTACCACACCTACCTACCACAGACACACAACCTTGTACCCATGTACAAGTGCTGCTGTCCACAACAACACAAATGACACAGCACACACCACACATCCCACGGGAACCCAGGAAACCATAAGCTGCAATAAATAAAGAGACCAAAGAAACATCTTCATAACACCATACATGAACCTATGACCACAAGGGTGGCCCCCACTGGCAGACGGTACATCACAGGAGGACAACTCCAGCTAGCCATGGCCGAAGCACCCCTCAGGCCACCGATCACAGCAGAGACCAAACAGCCCATGTAGCCACACCCACACACAGACGCACCCAGTGCACACACACTAGGAAGGAAGTTAACCCTTCCAACACAAGGCAAGGGAAGAGGCCACTTAAACATGGAGTCTCAACCAGAACACACCAGAACTTCCTACCTCCTTCTGGTAGCAAACGGGACTGGCCCACTTCTGACCAAGAAAGAAGGGGAGAATGGAATGGTGAGTTCCATTCTCTCTAAGTGTAGCTCTGCCATAGTTGCTGCCACCTGCTGTTGAACCAGGCACATTATATGAACAATTACATAACATTATTATAAATGCACAGTGTCTAGGGACCTGGAAATAAATGCATAAGATAACATTATATTAGTATTCACAGATAGAAGCAGGGCGTAGGAGTGGTAATGCACCAAACTGCTATCTGCCTCAGGCCCAGCCGCGACTGCATTTACCCAGTGTGAAGTTAGGGAGATATAATGTCCCTGCCCGTGCTTACTGGTCCACATATCGGTTGTGCAGTTTTTGTCTGCCGCTTGGTTGTGCAGGGCAGGGATGGCTTGCCTGGAAAAGTAGTGGCGGCTGGGAACCACGTACTGTGGGAGAGCCACTGCCATAAGGTTTTTAAAAGTCTTTGTCTCCACCAGATGGAATGACAGCATTTCAAAGGCCAGGATTTTTGAAATGCTGGCATTCAGAGCCAGGGATCGAGGGTTGGTAGGGGGGTACTTTCTCTTTCTCTCCAGTGTTTGGGGGATGGACATCTGAATGCTTCCATGGGACAGTGTGGACATGCTGGGTGACAGTGGTGGTGTTGCTGCCACATCATCTGTTTGCGGGGTGGCAGGTGCCACTGTCACTCAAGAGGGGTAGGAAGAGGCCGATACCGCAGCAGAAGAGGGAGCAAGAGGAGCCTGAGATCTTTTGTGGTTTTTCAGGTGTGTACTCCACTGCAGCTCGTGCTTTGTACTTAGATGCCTGGTCATGCAGGTGGTGCTCAGGTTTAGCACATTTATGCCTCGCTTCAGGCTCTGATTGCACAGCGTGCAAACCACTCGCGTCTTGTTGTCAGCACATTGCCCGAAGAACTGCCACACCAGGGAACTACTTGGAGCTGGCTTTGGTGTACGCAGTCCCTGGGTGCGGTAGGCAGTAGCAGGCGTACTGGCTAGGGGACGGCCACTCTGCTTTAGCACCCTGCTCACTCTTTTGCTGTGCAGCTGGCGCTGTGTGACCACCACCTCTTCCTCCAAACTGCACACATCACTCGCATGACCTTGATTCCATGTGGGGTCTAGGACCTCATCATCCTCCACATCATCTTCCACCCACACTTCACCCCTGCCCTCCTTGCCGGTCTGCACACGGCAGAAAGCTGCAGCAGTTGGCACCTGTGTTTCGTCATTATCAGAGACGTGCTGCGGTGGTCCTCCCATGTCCACATCATGTAACATAAGTGGTTGGGCATCAGTGCACTCAATCTCTTCAATTTCTGGGGCAGAGCTAGGTGGGTGGCCCACGGAAACCCCGCCAGCAGAGTCATCAAAAAGCATAAGAGACTGCTGCATGACTTGGGGCTCAGACTGCTTGGCTGATTTGCAAGGAGGTGAGGTGAAAGACAGATGCCCATGGTTTCAGCAGGGGACCGGGTGGGAGACAGTGTGAAGGAACTGGAGGCACTGTCAGACATCCAATCTACTACCGCCTCTACTTGTTCTAGCTTTACCATTCGTACATCGGTATTCGGGCCTACAAAATGACGCTGAACGTCCTGTCGCCTACGTGAACCTGAGGAAGGTGTTTCATTTGTGCATGCAGCTGGCACAGATCGACCATGTCCTCTCGCTGCAACAGGAGCTCCACCAGCAGCACCACGACCAGGGCCACGTGCCTAATTTGATGCTCTCCTCATTCTTTGAGGTCACTCACCGAACTAACAGACAGATTCCCTATATTAATTTCCCTGTCACGTATAAAGTGCACATGTATCTCACACCAAAAATGGTTATATGTCACCCACTGAACTAACAGACGGATTAACTATTATATTTTTGTGTCAGGGGTACAAAAATTGTGCATTGAATCCACAAAAAAATCACTATAGTGCACCCACAGAATTAACAGCCAGATTAATTATTATATTTCTGTGTCAGGGGTACAAAGCTGGTGTATTCCACCCATAAAAAATCATTATAGGTCACCCACAAAACAAATAGCCAGATTCCTAACACTGTCCCTCACTTCAGCTGCCTGCTGCCTGTCCCTGCACTACTCAGAGCTGTAGGCGCTACACATAATTCAGCTTGTATAGAGCCTGGGCCACATGATGCATCGGCCAATCACAGCCATGCCATTACTAGGCATGGCTGTGAAGGCTTCTAAGTGCCCGCAGCTTAAAAGCTTGTTGATTGGCTGCCATGCAGCCTGCTCTGAACAGGAATCCAGCCCGGCATACCACGGACCGCTCTCGGCTGCGGAACACTGCCGTGTGCATTCGGCCTAAGGAGAAGCAAGTCCATGGAGGAGAAAGACAGGCCAAAGTCACCATTTAGCTGCTTCACTTTCCTCTGGGCCCTGATCAAGCCTAGAGAAGATATCTACAGAAGACAAGCACCAGACAGTGAGTCTATACACCAAGATGCAGAGAGACTAGTGAGGGTAACAGCTAACTATGGCTTATGGACCTCATTAGCACAAGTGACCAGGAGTAGCTTTCCGAGTGCCTGGACACAACTAGACGATTAAGGTCCAGAGTTGTCTTTATCACTAACTAAACCTTCCGGGTAGTAGTGAAAACCTAAACTTTTCTACAAGAGTTTCCTGCCAAAGAATGAAGCAGATGTGTTTGCCTGCTGTGAGGGGAAAGCCCTTAAAGGATAACTTCTAAATAAATAGTTAATAGCATCTTTAGTGCCAGAGTGCGGTAAAGAGTGAACTTAGGATTACCACCAGAATCCTTGCCTGTAAAGAGTCTACATTAAAGGGACAGTCCCTCCATTGACAACTGCCACCGCCTGATTATAGGAATACCAGTGAACTTATTACTTATGCTATGTAAAAAGCTTTCCATTGATGAACTGTACCAACTATTCAGAGACAATTGATTTAGTAAATGTTCAACTGGTTTACAATAACCGACTCCTCGTTCTTACTACTACGACTCTCAACATTTGAACCTAACGATGCTGGCGTCACGAACCAGGGGCCCAGCCGCCACAAGCACCCTAAACACCACCGCCATCAAGGGCGCCTCAACTTCCATCTGACTGGTGTTCCCTGTAACCGAGAGTGCCCCGGAGGATTTTGTGCTGTCTTCCCATCAACTGTACGCCAGACCAGGGAGGCATCTGCTAAACGTGAGTACATGAACTATTGCTGTCCGCATCTTTTACGGCCCCATTGAAGTAAATGGGTCCGCATCCGAGCCCCAAAAACTGCGGCTTGGATGCGGACCAGAACAACGGTCGTGTGCATGAGGCCAAAGTCTAAGAAGGGAATCTATAAAATGAGCTTCTTCTGATACTGGAAATTGTCTTGATGAAAATAATGATTCTCCATTTTTCACGCTTGTTCTCTCATCCCAGCAGCCTTCTGTTGATTAGTTTTCTATTAAAATGAAGTTGTGGTAGGAAACATTTAAGGGGAGGACCTTTGATTCTGTAGGTATTAGATCTACAGCTATACAGTATATTAGTAATAAGGGGCTGTAACTGTCACCAATAACACGTCCATAGTGAAGATGAAGCCTGAAAATAGACATTTCCCCTACTATATCCGTAGCATTTGTCCTATGGATTTGATTCTATTTACTTGATGTTTAAACACAGGAACCAAAGTGATGGAAACCAGATGACACCCATGAACACGTCTGATGTACGGCCATACACAATCTGATGTCACAGCCTTCCTACCTTAGATTGAAATTATTTTCACAGCCTCTTCTGGAATAGGTACGCTACGCGAGAGTTGCTGCCTTCACACATAAAGACCTTGACACAAAGAATTCTGTTATTAAAAGGGTTGTCTGGCATAACTGTTTTTGTCTTTTTTTTTTTTGCTTTTTTTTTCATTGTCATCTTATTCAAGAAGAATAAAAGGTGCCCTTTTTAATATAAAGCTTTTGTCGTGGTCTTGGCTGCATCAAAAATGATAAGAAAGGAATGGCTGCCACCACATCCAGAGAATAAAGGCTGTATTACACTGGCAGATTGTCAGGTAGATCATCAGAGTTTGTAGGGTCGCTCGTTAGAGATGTGCAATACTGCCGTCAATTACACGAAGAACGAGCAAATGCTCGTTCATCGGGCAATCCAGATCTGCTGCCGTAAAAAAACTAGTCAGCATGAGGACGAGCAATGGTATTAGCGATCGCCCCTCCCTATACTGTGGAGGAGATTGCTGTATTTAATAGCAGTGGTCTCCTTCACTAACGAGCAGGCGATTGCTGGGAAGGAATGCTTCCCTCCTGACAATCACCTGCCACATCGCTGTATGTAATACAGCCCGTAGTCACTGAATTTCATGGTTGTTCAGAGTTAGGTTAGACAATTTATGGCAAATATGGCCCATGTGTCCTCTGCCTGGGGAGCATTGTGTGGCAGTATTATTTGGGTACTCCATGTAAGTATTAATTCTGTACTATATGACAGTATGATTTAAAAAGATTGTCTCACTTCAGCAAATGGCATTTATCATGTAGAGGACGTTAATACAAGGCACTTACTAATGTATTGTGATTGTCCATATTGCTTCCCTTGCTGTCTTAATCAATTTTTCCACCACATTATACACTGCTCCTTTCCAGAGGTTACGTCCACCTTGCAATCAAGCAATGGTGGCCGTGCTTGCACAATATAGGAAAAAGCCTCTTTGGTGGCCAGGACTGTAGGAGTGTGCATAAGCAGGCATGCACAGCAGCTCCTGGCCTGACCACCTCGCATCTGCTCTTAAGCAGTGGCCGTAACCCCTTGAAACGAGAAGTGTATAAAAATGAATTGCACTGATGAGTGAATTGGGTTCGTCCTGCTTTGGACAAACCTAATTCGTTCATCTCAATAACTGAATTTCATTAAAATCCCTATCTCTGTATATGCGGTAAGGGTACTTTCACATTTGCATTAAAGTTTTCCGGTATTGTGTTCCATCACAGGGGCTCAATACCGCAAACAAAACGCTTCAGTTTTATCCTAATGCACTCTGAATGGAAAGCAATCCGTTCAGTATGCATCAGGATGTCTTCAGTTCAGTCACTCTTACGGTATTTGGCCGGAGAAAATACTGCAGCATTCTGCAGTATTTTCTCCGGCCAGAATTCTGGAACACTTGCTGAAATTTCCATTGAAATGTATTAATGCCGGATCCGGTACCAAGTGTGCCAGAAAACCGCATGCGCAGACCTTTAAAAATGTTAAAAAAATAAATACCGGGTCCGTTTTTCCAGATGACACTGGAGAAACGGATCAGGTGTTTCAATGCATTTGTCAGTTGGATCCGGATCCGGAAACAAATGCTAACTATTTGCATACGGATTTCCGAATCCGACAGGCAGTTTTGGCAACAGAACTGCCTGCCGGAGTCCAACAACGCAAGTGTGAAAGTACCCTTAAATGTATTGGCTCTGATGGCGATTAGAGATGAGTGAATTTCTCAAAAATTTGATCGGTTCGCCGAATATTCCGAAAAGATTCAACTCGATCTGAATTTATTTGTGGCGAATCGCATAAAAAAACAGCTATTTCCTGGCTGCAGAGAGCCTGTATAGTGGTGTAGAACACTGTGCCTTGCAGTAACACGCATAGGGAGTCTGCTGTGGTAGTGAAACAATACTGTGAGTCCATATGACATGCAGATGACAGGCGTCGCTCTTAGAATCACTGCACACTTCACTTATTTGGCCAAAACTGACCAACTAACTCTAGTATGAACTCAGCCTTACAGATCGATGTTAGCGTCCAGAAGAAGGGCACTCCTTTTACAGCTGATTCCACATAGATGTCTACAGAACATGTTCTATTAAAAGATTATACAAGAAGAACCCCCCCCCCCCCCCCCCCCAATCCGAACAGAGTGGAGAGGGTGTCAGCAGTAAGTTTGTGTTGACGTCAGTTATTTTGCCCTTCCTCCGATCAGTCAGAACAATAACCCACAAAAAAAGGATCCTGTCTGTTGAGCATCCGCCTTCACTCGGTCAGCATTTGGTGAGTAATCCATCAGTAATGCTAATGCCCAAAAATCTAAAACAGAGATGACACATGAATGGAATATTTGCATGTCTTCTGTGTTTTTACCCACTCCTGCTTTTCCCTACCAAAACATAAGCCAATTTTTTATGGGACCATACAGGCCTTACAGCTGCTACATAGACAGGATCTGTTGTGCGTCTAATTTTTCCTTCCTTCTGACAGATCAGAAGAAGGGTCAAATAAATGATGATGTCAACCAGGCAAAAAAGGCAAAATAGTGGACCCATTCATGAAGTCGGGAGGGTGGGAACCGCATGAGATGTCCACAGAGTGCCCCAATGACACAGTGAGGAGGTGGCAGCAGCATGAGGAGACCGCAGAGTAGTGATGTGGCAGCAGCATGAGGAGACCACAGAGTGTGGTCTCCTCATGCTGCTGCCACATCACTACTCTGCGGTCTCCTCATGCTGCTGCCACATCACTACTCTGCGTCTCCTCATGCTGCTGCCACATCACTAGAGTGGCGCAGTGACATAGTGTTGGGGTGGCAGCAGCATGAGGAGACCATAAAGAGGGCCCAGTGACATAGTGGGGAGGTGGCAGCAGCAGCATGAGGAGACCACAGAGTAGTGATGTGGCAGCAGCATGAGGAGACCACAGAGTGGTTATGTGGCAGCAGCATGAGGAGACCACAGAGTAGTGAGGTGGTAGCAGCATGAGGAGACCACAGAGTGGTGAAGTGGCAGCAGCACAAGGAGACCACAGAGTGGCCCAGTGACATAGTGTTCAGGTGGCAGCAGTATGAGGAGTAGAGATGGCCTTGCGGTTCGCCCAGTGGTCGTTTTGAGGCGAACTTTGCTTGTTCGCAATTTGCCGAACATGCAAACATATGAAGATATTCACGCCTGCCATATTCTTTTACATTGTGAAGAACTTTGACCCATAACACATCCTTTAGGTGGTACAGGACAGCCAATTGAGACGTTTCTGCACATGGACATACCCCCTACCATTGAAATTAACCTGATCTGGCCGCCATTTTACATTCAGTTTTTTGCCAGTGTAGGGAGGGGTTGCTGTGTGGAGCAGGGACAGGCTGTTAGGGAGACCAAACGCTAGCTAATAGGGCCACAAAAGTATTTTTAAGGACTTGTATAGGTGTGCTATCGATAGGTGTGATACACAGAGGGGTGCGATATACTTTTAATATACTTTTATAATGAGTCAAAAACACATAGAACTATATAGTGATCACCTGGAAGTCAGGGGCCTAGGGGCTAGGGGCTTACTAGGGCCATTTTTATATCGGATAAAGTTCCGGACGGGGTCGCTCTTATCAGGGCGGGTGGTCTGTGGTTAGTCTATCAGGTCCAGAATAGCACCCCCCTGTAGGGCAATATCAGGGACAGTTCTTCGCCTACCCTGTCCTTCAATACCACATCATATCTAGCCCAGGGATAGATGGTGTTTGCTTTCCCTCCGGGATTCATGGGTGTGCACTGGAACCTCCCAGATTGTGGTAGGACATATGGTTTCTGATTTGGTGCCACCGAGCACCTGATTTAGTGGCGCCGAGCACTTGTTATTGCCTACCACATCTATGCTTTTTGCTTAACTTTAATAATTTAATTTATTTTCAATTTGAGGGATATCTTTTCCATTCACACGTCAGCAAAATTGGTCCGCATCCGTTCCACAATTTTGCGGAACCGGTGCAGACCAATTCATTTTCAATTGTGCCAGAATGGGCTGTCCGCATCCGTATTTGCGGATCCACATCGGCATTTGCGCATCCGTGCTTCTGTTTCCGCAAAAAAATAGAACATGTCCTATTCTTGTCCGCAATTGCAGACAAGATTAGGCATTTTCTATTATAGTGCCGGCGATGTGCGGTCCGCAAATTGCGGAATTCACATTGCCGGTGTCCGTGTTTTGCGGATCCGCAAAACACTTTCGGACGTGTGAATGGACCCTCATAGTAACATTATTAAAGGTTACATTTTATCTTTATGTATATTCTAATGGATTGCCTTCCTTGTACAATGTTATAATATACTTTCTATGTTTCTATACTAATACTAAGAAAGTATATTATAGTGCATTTGTATTGTGTGGCAGTTGTGTGCGGTTCTGCTGTGATACTGCAGGTATATAGAGGGACAAGTGTTATTGGAACAAATAATTTCTACTGGTGTGATATACCAGTCGCCCCACCAAAAAACAGATTGAAGCGGGGTGTTATATACCAATATACTTTTTTTATAGTGCTGTCACGGGTGAAGTTGCAGATAGCTGGAACTTATAAATAAACGACCGACTGGCTTGATCCTAAACTAAGAAGCATATAGGTGAGCCCTAAAAAAAACCCTAAGAGCTCTCCCTGACTGCTAAGCACATGCAAGGGTCTCAATGGTAGACATTGCATACCCACGTACCTAAGACTTTATGACACCTGAAAACCCTATAATAGTGAGGGGACACGACCACCGGCTCTCTGCACTGAATACGGACGGAGTCAGGGTCACCTAGAATCAAGCCAGCAAGGAAACACAATAAAGGAAAAGACTTATCTGAGCAAACAGCAGCAGCAGCCTCCAGTAGTGAACACTTCATCCAGGAAGTAGTAAAAAACCGCAAAGTGAGGCAGTATGGGAGGGAATATAAAGGAAGACAATTAGTCTAAATAAGTGACACCTGGCAGAAGGAAAGGAGATGGCAAAGTGAAACCAAAGCAAAGAACGTCATACAAGAGGTAGAGAAGAACGTCTGTCAGACCTTCTCACAGAACTGGCGGTGACAGTACCCCTCCCTCTACGGGTGGACTTCGGACACTCAGAGCCCACCTTCTCAGGATGAGACCTATGGAAAGCCCTGATGAGACGAATGGCCTTCATGTCCGCCACTGGGACCCAAATCCTCTCCTCAGGACCATAACCCTCCCAATGAAGGAGGTACTGAAGAGAACCGCGGATAATGCGAGAATCCACAATCCTAGAGACCTGAAATTCAAGATTACTATCAACAAAAATCGGAGGAGGAGGCAAAGAGGAGGGTACAGTGGGTTGGACATAAGGTTTTAATAGAGACCTGTGAAAAACATTATGGATCTTCCAAGTCTGAGGAAGATCAAGACGGAAGGCAACTGGATTGATGACGGACAAGATCTTGTAAGGCCCAATAAGCTTAGGACCCAACTTCCAGGAGGGAACCATCAGTTTGATATTCTTTGTAGACAACCACACCAGATCACCCACATTCAGGTCCGGACCAGGCACCCGTCTCTTATCCGCCACACGCTTATATCTCTCACTCATCCTCTTCAGATTACCCTGAATCTTTTGCCAAATAAATGACAAAGACGAGGAAAATCTTTCCTCATCAGGTAAACCATAAGACCCCTCTCCAGACAATGTCCCAAACTGGGGATGAAACCCATTGGCACCAAAAAATGGTGACCTATCAGAGGACTCCTGACGACGGTTATTTAAAACAAACTCAGCAAGAGACAAAAAAGAATACCAATCCTCCTGATTCTCCACCACAAAACAGCGCAGATATGTCTCCAGATTCTGATTGACGCATTCAGTCTGACCATTCGACTGCGGGTGAAAAGCAGAAGAGAACGACAACCGAACCCCCAAGCGAGAACAGAAGGCCCATCCAGAATCTGGAAACAAACTGCGTGCCCCTATCAGAAACGATGTCTGAAAGAATGCCATGCAATTTAACAATGTGATCAACAAACGCTTGCGCCAGCGTCTTAGCATTGGGTAACCCAGTAAAGGGAATTAAATGCGCCATTTTGCTAAAACGGTCCACTACCACCAGAATCACAGTCTTCCCCGAGGAACAAGGCAGGTCCGTAATGAAGTCCATGGACAGATGCGTCCAAGGGCGGGAAGCAATGGGTAACGGGAGGAGAGAACCTGATGGCCGTGAATGAGGGACCATGGCATGAGCACAGGTCTCGCAGGCTGCCACACAAAACCCTCAACCGTCTTACGAAGAGCCGGCCACCAGAATCTCCGAGCAATGAGATCCACTTTGGCTTTACTGGTGCCCAGCAAGGACAGTATCGTGGTGTTCCTTAAAAACCTTGTGTCATAAAGCAAGAGGCACAAACAACCTCACAGGAGGACAAAGATCAGGAGCCTCTGCTTGGGCTGCCTGAACCCCTGCCTCCAAATCAGGATAAAGAGCAGAGACGACCACCCCATCAGCCAAAATGGGATCCGGGTCTTCAAAGTTCCCCCCGCCCAGAAAACAACGTGACAGGGCATCCGCCTTTACATTTTTAACTGCAGGGCGGAACGTAACAACAAAATGAAACCTAGAAAAGAACAAAGACCATCTGGCCTGTCTCGGGTTCAGACGCTTGGCCGATTCCAAGTAGGTATGGTCGGTAAACACGGTAATAGGGTGTCTGGCTCCCTCTAACCAATGGCGCCATTCCTCAAAAGCTAATTTGATGGCCAACAACTCCCTATCTCCCACATTGTAATTTCTCTCTACAGAGGAGAGTTTCCTTGAGAAAAAGGCACACGGTCGCCATTTGGCAGGAAGGGGACCCTGAGATAAGACCGCACCCACACCCACCTCAGAAGCATCCACCTCAACAATAAAAGGTAGAGAGACATCTGGTTGTACCAAAATGGGAGCGGAAGCAAAACACTCTTTAATACTAGAAAAGGCTTTAAGCGCATCTACCGACCACGAGGGAAAATCCACCCCCTTTTTAGTCATATCAGTGAGTGGCTTAACAACACAACAGAGGAATAATTCAAAATGAACTTTCTGTAATAATTGGCAAAAACCGCACCAGCGCCTTCTGATTCTCAGGAAGCTCCCAACCAAGCACAGCGCGGACCTTCTCAGGGTCCATCCGAAAACCAGAAGTGGAGAGAAGAAAACCAAGAAATTGAATCTCCGGAACCGCAAACACACATTTTTCCAGTTTAGCGTACAATTTATTCTCCCGCAGAATCAGCAAGACCTGACATAGGTGGTCCCGATTAGTGATGAGCGGCAGGGGCAATATTCGAATTCGCGATATTTCGCGAATATTTGGGCGAATATTCGCCATATATTCGAGAATTCGCGAATTCATGATCTCCAGGCATTACTTTTTTGATTGCAAAAATTTGCATAAAATTGTTCGCATAAAAATTCGCATGGACTGGTATTTTCCCAAAAAACGAATATTCGCAATTACGAATATATTTTGCGATATTCGAAATTTTCGCGAATTTTCGAAGTGCCGATATTCGCGATTAAAATTCGCAATTCGAATATTCGTGAGCAGCACTAGTCCCGATGAGTCTTGAAATCAAGAGAAAAAATCTAAATGTCACCTAAATACACCAGTACAAATTTCCCTATTAAATGATAAAAAATGCTGTTCACAAAATGTTTGAAGACGGCCGGATCATTCATCAAACCAAAGGGCATAACCAAATTCTCTAAATGACCATGACTAGGTTGTATGCCCCTCTTAAATGCAACTTAGAAAAAACTTTAGCCCCAACAATCTGGTTAAACAGGTCCGGGATCAGAGGAAGAGTATATGGGTCACGAATCGTGATACGGTTAAGCTCCCTGAAATCCAGACAAGGTCTTAAAGAAGCATCTTTTTTCTTAACCAAAAAAAAAAAACAGCGGCCACAGGTGACTTCGAGGGTCAGATGTGTCTCTTTCTCAGGTCTATTGCCTTTCTTAGCCAACTAATAGAGGCAATAGGCCTGAATAACTGGGACAAAGTCCTCAAAAATAAAAATACAGCCACAAAATGGGATATTTTTAAAGGCATCCCAAAATCTAATTGTGAGAGGTATATACCTTATGGGAATAAAAGAATAAGGAACAAGAAAAAAAACAATGTGGATAAATAGAAATGTAAAGAAAGCAATAAATGACAAAAAGAAAGCATTTAAATCACTAAAACAGTAGGGTAGCGAGGAAACACTGGAAAAAAAGGAAAAAAATAAAATATGTAAAAAACAAATAAAAGCAGCCAAACTAGAGACCAAGAGATTAATTGCCAAAGAGAGCAAAACTAAACCTAAATTGTTCTTCAATTATATAAATGGTAAAGGTATCAGCCCTTTACAGAGTAATGAGGGGGGGGGGGGGGGGAGTTCCAGAGAGAGATGATGAGAAAGCAAAGCTATTAATTTCTTTTTTTCTCCACTGTATTCACTGAGAAAAATAAACTGTCAAATGATATGCAGAATGTAAAAGTTAATTCCCCAATAAAAGTGCCCTATCTGAAGTACAGCGGCGCCTTAAAAAGATTAAAATGGGTAAAATGTTTGAAGGTTTTCTAAGAGATGTTATCTTGGAGTACCTCAATGAAAATAAGCAAATAGCACCATATCAGCATGGCTTCATGAGGGATCGGTCATGTCAAACTAATTTAATCAGTTTCTATGAGGAGGTAAGTTCTAGACTTGACAGCAGCGAATTAATGGATGTTGTACAGGGAGTGCAGAATTATTAGGCAAGTTGTATTTTTGAGGATTAATTTTATTATTGAACAACAACCATGTTCTCAATGAACCCAAAAAACTCATTAATATCAAAGCTGAATATTTTTGGAAGTAGTTTTTAGTTTGTTTTTAGTTTTAGCTATTTTAGGGGGATATCTGTGTGTGCAGGTGACTATTACTGTACATAATTATTAGGCAACTTAACAAAAAACAAATATATACCCATTTCAATTATTTATGTTTACCAGTGAAACCAATATAACATCTCAACATTCACAAATATACATTTCTGACATTCAAAAATAAAACAAAAACAAATCAGTGACCAATATAGCCACCTTTCTTTGCAAGGACACTCAAAAGCCTGCCATCCATGGATTCTGTCAGTGTTTTGATCTGTTCACCATCAACATTGCGTGCAGCAGCAACCACAGCCTCCCAGACACTGTTCAGAGAGGTGTACTGTTTTCCCTCCTTGTAAATCTCACATTTGATGATGGACCACAGGTTCTCAATGGGGTTCAGATCAGGTGAACAAGGAGGCCATGTCATTAGATTTTCTTCTTTTATACCCTTTCTTGCCAGCCACGTTGTGGAGTACTTGGACACGTGTGATGGAGCATTGTCCTGCATGAAAATCATGTTTTTCTTACCTTGCAGACTTCTTCCTGTACCACTGCTTGAAGAAGGTGTTTTCCAGAAACTGGCAGTAGGACTGGGAGTTGAGCTTGACTCCATCCTCAACCCAAAAAGGCCCCACAAGCTCATCTTTGATGATACCAGCCCAAACCAGTACTCCACCTCCACCTTGCTGGCGTCTGAGTCGGACTGGAGCTCTCTGCCCTTTACCAATCCAGCCATCTGGCCCATCAAGACTCACTCTCATTTCATCAGTCCATAAAACCTTAGAAAAATCAGTCTTGAGATATTTCTTGGCCCAGTCTTGACGTTTCAGCTTGTGTGTCTTGTTCAGTGGTGGTCGTCTTTCAGCCTTTCTTACCTTGGCCATGTCTCTGAGTATTGCACACCTTGTGCTTTTGGGCACTCCAGTGATGTTGCAGCTCTGAAATATGGCCAAACTGGTGGCAAGTGGCATCTTGGCAGCTGCACGCTTGACTTTTCTCAGTTCATGGGCAGTTATTTTGCGCCTTGGTTTTTCCACACGCTTCTTGCGACCCTGTTGACTATTTTGAATGAAACGCTTGATTGTTCGATGATCACGCTTCAGAAGCTTTGCAATTTTAAGAGTGCTGCATCCCTCTGCAAGATATCTCACTATTTTTGACTTTTCTGAGCCTGTCAAGTCCTTCTTTTGACCCATTTTGCCAAAGAAAAGGAAGTTGCCTAATAATTATGCACACCTGATATAGGGTGTTGATGTCATTAGACCACACCCCTTCTCATTACAGAGATGCACATCACCTAATATGCTTAATTGGTAGTAGGCTGTCGAGCCTATACAGCTTGGAGTAAGACAACATGCATAAAGAGGATGATGTGGTCAAAATACTAATTTGCCTAATAATTCTGCACGTAGTGTATATCTGGACTTCTCCAGAGCATTTGACACTGTACCGCATAAAAGGTTAGTATATAAAATGAGAATGCTTGGACTGGGAGAAAATTTCTGTATGTGGGTAAGTAACTGGCTCAGTAATAGAAAACAGAGGGTGGTTATTAATGGTACACACTCAGATTGGGTCACTGTCACTAGTGGAGTACCTCAGGGGTCAGTATTGCGTCCTATTCTCTTCAATATATTGCAGATGGGCAGAAGACTTCAGGAACTGCTTTACAACCAGATTGAACACGTGTGCCATGCAGGGCGCATGGCTCAGCCCTCCTTGACGCAGCGCCAACACCATGTTTTTCCCGTTGTCGGTCATCATGGTTCCAATTTTGAGTTGTCGGAGAAAGCCAGGATTCGATTTTTTGAAGAAGGACTCGGAGCAGTTCCTCCCCTGTGTGACTCCGTTCACCCAGGCAAACTAGGTGCAGAACAGCACGACACCGCCGTGCCCTGCACATGTGGTATGCTGGTGGGGCACTGTGACTTGTCCCTGCACTGGAGGCTGAGGACACGGTGGAGGATTAGGAGGCGGACATTGTCACAGGACCAACGGCGTGAGAACGTGGAGGCGTAAGCGGCGTCACCTGGGCAAGTTGCTGGTGTGGCTGGGCAGGAACCACATTTACCCAGTGGGCCGTAAAGGACATATATTGTCGTTGACCGTAGTTACAGCCAGGCATGGGATTAAGCCGGTTTCCTCCTGTTCTCCAGATCCGGTTGTTAAAATTACAGCTCGTAAGTGGCGGCAGCAGGTCAGGGAGAGATGAGTGATACAGATTAATGAACAGTAATTGTAGGAGTGGCTCACTTCCAATTTGATTATGGTGAGGTGCTACTAGCTAAAATTGAGGACACCCTACCTCAATCAAGAAATGAAAAATACTAAAAATGGGATAAGCGAACACTCTATCAGACGCATTTCGGGATGATTCCTCATCCCTTCCTCAGGGATGTGGAATCATCCCGAAACACGTCTGGTAGACTCATATTGGACACTTTTGTAATACCTCCACTACAAACAACTCAAAAAGCATGGGGATGCAATTTTAAAGTTTACAAAATTTGAACATTGATTCCATTTGTTCAGACCTTTGCTACTTATTATCAATGGGATCACGCTAACAACGAGAAAGCGGAAGTCTCACCTGAATCACTGCGATACTTGGATGCTGCCAGTGGAAGACACGTGAAGCCAGACGCCGCAGTATTTTCCGCTCCACTCGCATTGCTCGTCTCCTGGGACAATCTGATAGTAGCCCCCTCTGAAACATACAGAAGGAGGTAAGAGGAACTTTACTTTCTGGCTGTTAATCTAAGTCATACTCAAACAAATTGGAATACCAAGACGCAATCATTGTTTCTATGATTATAAACACCAACATATATAAGCGATACGTGCAGTGAGACGCTATAGGCTCTCCGCACCTATTGCACTATTTGCCTCTTGGGACAAGTTGTCAGCAGCTCAATTTGGAATTTACAGAAGGAGAAAAGACAAATTATATATATTGGCTTACAATCCAAAGTCAACTACTAATATCCATATAGTGAATTGGAACGCCAATACACATCTGCTGTCTTTGTGATTATATACAGTACAGACCAAAAGTTTGGACACACCTTCTTATTCAAAGAGTTTTCTTTATTTTCATGACTATGAAAATTGTAGATTCACACCGAAGGCATCAAAACTATGAATTAACACATGTGGAATTATATACAGGTCCTTCTCAAAAAATTAGCATATTGTGATAAAGTTCATTATTTTCTGTAATGTACTGATAAACATTAGACTTTCATATATTTTAGATTCATTACACACCAACTGAAGTAGTTCAAGCCTTTTATTGTTTTAATATTGATGATTTTGGCATACAGCTCATGAAAACCCAAATTTCCTATCTCAAAAAATTAGCATATTTCATCCGACCAATAAAAGAAAAGTGTTTTTAATACAAAAAAAGTCAACCTTCAAATAATTATGTTCAGTTATGCACTCAATACTTGGTCGGGAATCCTTTTGCAGAAATTACTGCTTCAATGCGGCGTGGCATGGAGGCAATCAGCCTGTGGCACTGCTGAGGTGTTATGGAGGCCCAGGATGCTTCGATATCGGCCTTAAGCTCATCCAGGGTGTTGGGTCTTGTGTCTCTCAACTTTCTCTTCCCAATATCCCACAGATTCTCTATGGGGTTCAGGTCAGGAGAGTTGGCAGGCCAATTGAGCACAGTAATACCATGGTCAGTAAACCATTTACCAGTGGTTTTGGCACTGTGAGCAGGTGCCAGGTCGTGTTGAAAAATGAAATCTTCATCTCCATAAAGCTTTTCAGCAGATGGAAGCATGAAGTGCTCCAAAAATCTCCTGATAGCTAGCTGCATTGACCCTGCCCTTGATAAAACACAGACCATCACTGACTGTGGGTACTTGACACTGGACTTCAGGCATTTTGGCATTTCCCTCTCCCCAGTCTTCTGAATGACATGCTAAATTTGCTTTCATCCGAAAAAAGTACTTTGGACCACTGAGCAACAGTCCAGTGCTGCTTCTCTGTAGCCCAGGTCAGGCGCTTCTGCCGCTGTTTCTGGTTCAAAAGTGGCTTGACCTGGGGAATGCGGCACCTGTAGCCCATTTCCTGCACACGCCTGCACACGGTGGCTCTGGATGTTTCTACTTCAGACTCAGCCCACTGCTTCCGCAGGTCCCCCAAGGTCTGGAATCGGTCCTTCTCCACAATCTTCCTCAGGGTCTGGTCACCTCTTCTCGTTGTGCAGCGTTTTCTGCCACACTTTTTCCTTCCCACAGACTTCCCACTGAGGTGCCTTGATACAGCACTCTGGGAACAGCCTATCCGTTCAGAAATTTCTTTCTGTGTCTTACCCTCCTGCTTGAGGGTGTCAATGATGGCCTTCTGGACAGCAGTCAGGTCGGCAGTCTTACCCATGATTGCGGTTTTGAGTAATGAACCAGGCTGTGAGTTTTTAAAAGCCTCAGGAATCTTTTGCAGGTGTTTAGAGTTAATTAGTTGATTCAGATGATTAGGTTAATGGCTCGTTTAGAGAACCTTTTCATGATATGCTAATTTTTTGAGATAGGAATTTGGGGTTTTCATGAGCTGTATGCCAAAATCATCAATATTAAAACAATAAAAGGCTTGAACTACTTCAGTTGGTGTGTAATGAATCAAAAATATATGAAAGTCTAATGTTTATCAGTACATTACAGAAAATAATGAACTTTATCACAATATGCTAATTTTTTGAGAAGGACCTGTACATAACAAAAAAGTGTGAAACAACTGAAAATATGTCATATTCTAGGTTCTTCAAAGTAGCCACATTTTGCTTTGATTACTGCTTTGCACACTCTTGGCATTCTCTTGATGAGCTTCAAGAGGTAGTCACCTGAAATGGATTTCACTTCACAGGTGTGCCCTGTCAGGTTTAATAAGTGGGATTTCTTGCCTTATAAATGGGGTTGGGAACATCAGTTGCGTTGTGGAGAAGTCAGGTGGATACACAGCTGATAGTCCTACTGAATAGACTGTTAGAATTTGTATTATGGCAAGAAAAAAGCAAAGAAAAACTAGTGGCCATCATTACTTTAAGAAATGAAGGTCAGTCAGTCCGAAAAATTGGGAAAACTTTGAAAGTATCCCCAAGTGCAGTCACTAAAACCATCAAGCGCTACAAAGAAACTGGCTCACATGCGGACCACCCCAGGAAAGGAAGACCAAGAGTCACCTCTTCTGCGGAGGATAAGTTCATCCGAGTCACCAGCCTCAGAAATAGCAGGTTAACAGCAGCTCAAATTAGAGACCATGTCAATGTCACACAGAGTTCTAGCAGCAGACACATCTCTAGAACAACTGTTAAGAGGAGACTGTGTGAATCAGGCCTTCATGGTAGACTATCTGCTAGGAATCCACTGCTAAGGACAGGCAACAAGCAGAAGAGACTTGTTTGGGCTAAAGAACACAAGGAATGGACATTAGACCGGTGGAAATCTGTGCTTTGGTCTGATGAGTCCAAATTTGAGATCTTTGGTTCCAACCACCGTGTCTTTGTGCGACGCAGAAAAGGTGATCGGATGGACTCTACATGCCTGGTTCCCACCGTGAATCATGGAGGAGGAGGTGTGATGGTGTGGGGGTGCTTTGCTGGTGACACTGTTGGGGATTTATTCAAAATTGAAGGCATACTGAACCAGCATGGCTACCACAGCATCTTGCAGCGGCATGCTATTCCATCTGGTTTGCGTTTAGTTGGACCATCATTTATTTTTCAACAGGACAATGACCCCAAACCCACCTCCAGGCTATTTGACCATGAAGGAGAGTGATGGGGTGCTGCACCAGATGACCTGACCTCCACAGTCACCGGACCTAAACCCAATAGAGATGGTTTGGGGTGAGCTGGACCGCAGAGTGAAGGCAAAAGGGCTAACAAGTGCTAAGCATCTCTGGGAACTCCTTCAAGACTGTTGGAAGACCTTTTCAGGTGACTACCTCTTGAAGCTCATCAAGAGAATGCCAAGAGTGTGCAAAGCAGTAATCAAAGCAAAAGGTGGCTACTTTGAAGAACCTAGAATATGACATATTTTCAGTTGTTTCACACATTTTTGTTATGTATATAATTCCACATGTGTTAATTCATAGTTTTGATGCCTTCAGTGTGAATCTACAATTTCCATAGTCATGAAAATAAAGAAAACTCTTTGAATGAGAAGGTGTGTCCAAACTTTTGGTCTGTACTGTATATATAGACTCACCTAAAGAATTATTAGGAACACGATACTAATACGGTGTTGGACCCCCTTTTGCCTTCAGAACTGCCTTAATTCTACGTGGCATTGATTCAAAAAGGTGCTAATAGCATTCTTTAGAAATGTCGGCCCATATTGATAGGATAGCATCTTGCAGTTGATGGAGATTTGAGGGATGCACATTCAGGGCACGAAGCTCCCGTTCCACCACATCCCAAAGATGCTCTATTGGGTTGAGATCTGGTGACTGTGGGGGCCATTTTAGTACAGTGAACTCATTGTCATGTTCAAGAAACCAATTTGAAAATGATTCGAGCTTTGTGACATGGTGCATTATCCTGCTGGAAGTACCCATCAGAGGATGGGTACATGGTGGTCATGAAGGGATGGACATGGTCAGAAACAATGCTCAGGCAGCCCGTGGCATTTAAACGATGGCCAATTGGCACTAAGGGGCCTAAAGTGTGCCCAGAAAACATCCCCCACACCATTACACCACCACCACCAGCCTGCACAGTGGTAACAAGGCATGATGGATACATGTTCTCATTCTGTTTACACCAAATTCGGACTCTACCATTTGAATGTCTCAACAGAAATCGAGACTCATCAGACCAGGCAACATTTTTCCAGTCTTTAACAGTCCAATTTTGGTGAGCTCGTGCAAATTGTTGCCTCTTTTTCCTATTTGTAGTGGAGATGAGTGGTACCCGGAGGGGTCTTCTGCTGTTGTAGCCAATCCGCCTCAAGGTTGTGCGTGTTGTGGCTTCACAAATGCTTTGCTGCATACCTCGGTTGTAACGAGTGGTTATTTCAGTCAACGTTGCTCTTCTATCAGCTTGAATCATTCGGCCCATTCTCCTCTGACCTCTAGCATCAACAAGGCATTTTCGCCCACAGGACTGCCGCATACTGGATGTTTTTCCCTTTTCACACCATTCTTTGTAAACCCTAGAAATGGTTGTGCGTGAAAATCCCAGTAACTGAGCAGATTATGAAATACTCAGACCGGCCCGCCTGGCACCAACAACCATGCCACGCTCAAAATTGCTTAAATCACCTTTCTTTCCCATTCTGACATTCAGTTTGGAGTTCAGGAGATTGTCTTGACCAGGACCACAACCCTACATGCATTGAAGCAACTGCCATGTGATTGGTTGACTAGATAATCGCATTAATGAGAAATAGAACAGGTGTTCCTATTAATTCTTTAGGTGAGTGTATATATATATATATATATATATATATATATACATATATGTGTGTGTGTAATTTTTATTTTATTTTTTCCTATTAACACAGCCCCCCCAAAAAAGTAAAACAATGTAAAATCCACGCAGGACAGCTAATGGGATGTAAGTATCTATCCTATTAATACACCCCGTAAATGTCTGTAGTACAATGTAACTTTACCGCTGAACGGCAAGTATGACATATATTTTTTTTTCTGATTAATAAACTCCCTCCCCCCCAAAAAAAATAATAATCACAATTCACCACAGAACGGCAAGTATGACATATATTTTCCCTTTTTTTTCTTCTAATAATAATACCCTCCCAAGAAAAATAAAAACAATGTAAAATCAACGCAGAATGGCTAATAGGATGTCCGTATCTTTCCTATTTATACACCCCATAAATGGATGTAGCACAGAACTTGCACCCATTCACAAGCAAGGTTTTCTGGCATTAGTGATGTATCATGTAGTGCAAACAACCTAAAAGCAATTTGGATCCCCAATAAGTGCAGCAAGGTTTAATAGAATCGCTCCTATTGCACCCTGTTCTCCTTTTATAGTGTAAATGATGCCTCCCTATCCTTTCCCTACAATATGAATAATCTTTCCCTGAACTTGTAAATCATTTTTTCAGCACAATGAAGTCTTTCCTAGCACTGTCCCTAGCGCCTGCTGACGTCTCTCCCTGCACTAAGTACACTGGAAAATGGCAGACTTCAAAATGGCTGAGGGTACAGCCTCATCAGAGCAAATACATTTTACATAATGTATAGAGATTTTAATGAAATTCAGTTATTGAGATCAATGATTCCAATTTGTCCAAAGCAGGTCGAACCCAATTCGCTCATCATTACAATCAAGCGAGCAAAGGAGGCAATATGGGCAGTCGCAATACATTAGTAAGTGGCTGGTATTAACTCTTTTTTTTTTTTTATTACATTTTTTTTATTTCATTTTTTTTCTGCTCAATAAAAAAAAAAAAAGACTGGGAGTCCATACCAAATTTTCCAATGGGGCTTTATCAGATTCGTGTACGCCACTGGACTTGTCCTTATTGGTTTAAACAGAGTTGCATTTGCCAAATTTATCTAAAGTCGCAGCTTTGTTGGTAAATTCTGCCCATTTCAAAACTTCTATTTGACTTTTCCTGTACTGTTCCCCTAGCTGGTATGGATTTGCATCTTTTTCAAAAATGTAGAACACAATATGAGGTAGATGGTTGTTCCTAACCACCCCTCTAATTACTCAGTGGTCTGAATAATAAACTATACTAAACTGAGTGTACCTTTATGAAAAATAATTTTCACATGTGCATTATCATATGTCCCAATGAATCGGATCTTACTGGTAGATGATGTTGCTATGTTCGTTTGGTTAGGTACAAGAAGAGAGTCCCTCTTTTCAGTGCAGGCTGCTTCGAATGCAGACCTAAAGTTCCCATCCGGATATCCTCTGTCCCTGAATCTGGTCCTTAAGTCATGAGCCTGCATCTTGAACTTATTCATATTAGAACAATTACGACGTAGCCTAAAGTACTGGCCTTTAGCTATGCCCCTACGGAGAGAGTAGGGGTGTGCAGTTTCCCACCGAAGTAGGCTATTGGAAGCAGTTGATTTGCGATACACTGTCGTCGTGATGTTGTTATCAGGTCCTCTCTCAATCAGTACATCCAGGAAGGAGAGGGACCTATGATCACACTCTGAGGTGAATCTAAGTCCTACATCGTTCTCATTGATTATTTTCACAAACTCAGTGAAAGAGTTTTCTGTCCCCTTCCATAGTACAAAAACATTATCTATAATTCTAAGCCATAGAACTATATTTTCATGCCACTTGATTAGATGCTATGACCAGATATAATTGGCCTTCCACCAGCCCAGAAATAAATTTGCGTAAGATGGCGCACAGGAACTGCCCATCGTGGTACCCCTGAGCTGGTGGTAGTAACGGTCATTGAAAATAAAGTAGTTCCGGGTTAGATTAAAATTTAGAAGGTCCAGTACAAATGCATTGTGTGATGCTAATCTCTTGACCCTAGTGGATAAATAGCTCTCCGCAGCCCTTAGGCCCAAATAGTGGTGAATTGAGTTATAAAGAGCGTCCACATCTATGGAGGCGAAAAGGATTACCTCATCTATACATACGCCATTAAGCCGCAAAAAACGATCGGTCGTATCGCGTATGTACAACGGGAGAGCTTCCACAAATGGTCGAAACAGTTTATCAACATAGATGCCTACATTTTGTCCCAGACTCCCTACCCCCAACACAATTGGACGCCCCTTAGGTGGCGTTGTGGCCTGGAATTTTGGGTAAGGAGTAAAATTTAGCTGTGACTGGATTTTGAGGCAATAAAAAGTCATACTCTGATCTATCAGTTTCAGTCCATCAGTCAGAATAATTTTTAGTTCATGAAAAAAGACTGGACCCGGATCATTAGGTAGCACTCTGTATGACAATAATACGTGGTCTGAAAAGGCAGGAAATGCTCAACCCCAAATGCTGTTGAGCATTTATGCTCAGTGGAGCAGATACTGCGCTTGTAGTCTGTTGCTAAGGGTGATCCTCAGCAAAAAATTTATACAGAGGAGGATGCCCGCAGCAGACCACAAGTGCTACAGAGACATCCTACACCAGATGGTGAAATGTGTGAATGTGGAATTATATATAGAATAAATAGCTACAAGAATAGGTGCACTACTGTGGCGGATGAAAACAGTAACATCTGACTAAACCCTCACACTGATGTTAAAAACAAGACTTTAGCCAGTATATCCTTATATTAAGGACATACCTGAGCCCGCGCATCACGCCAAGGTTTCTCAAGTGGCACGGGACCTAACGCTAAACCTACCTGTACCGTATGGGTAGTACCAGGAGCTAGTGGGCAAATTACAGCATCGTAAGGTCTGATTTGACAGCAAACAGCTCCCAGTTCACTCCAGTGTGACTAACCACACCTACAATGGCAGAAGGGAGGAGGCATCTATTGTTGTAACTATTTATTCTATATATCATTCCACATCCACACATTTTACCATCTGGTGTAGGATGTCTCTGTGGCACTTGTGGTCTGCTGCGGGCATCCTCCATTGTATGCATTTTTTTGCTGTGGATCGCCCTTAGCAACAGACCACAAGCGCGGTATCTGCTCCCCCGAGCATAAATGCACAACTGCATTTGGGGTTGAGCATTTCCTGCCTTTTGAGACCACTTATTTTTGTCATTTAAATTGTATATTTATATGTGCAGGTGTATAAACTCCAATCTAAATGTGCCTTGATTTCCATCCATAGGCAGCATTTAGGTGCACCTGTGAGGCCTGCAACATATCAGCCAGCCATGGGTGGGACTCTAAGCCTCCTCCCTCCTCCCACTGTATGTGTGGTTAGTCACACTGGAGGGAACTGGGAGCTGTTTGCTGTTAGTCGGACCTTACGATGCTGTAATTTGCCCACTGGCTCCTGGTACTACCCATACGGTACAGGTAGGTTTAGCGTTAGGTCCCGTGCCACTTGAGAAACCTTGGCGTGGTGCGCGGGCTCAGGTATGTCCTTAATATAAGGATATACTGGCTAAAGTCTCGTATTTAACATCAGTGTGAGGTTTTAATCAGATGTTACTGTTTTAATCCACCACAGTAGTGCAGCTATTCTTGTAACTATTAACACTCTGCATGACTGTTTATCATCTAGGATGTCCAAACACATTCTCTTATATATCATATGGTTCATTAGTACTATATTTCCCCCTTTGTCTGAGAGCTTTATTATCAAATTCCGGTCACATTCAAGCTTTTTTAGAGAGGAGTATTCTTCCCTACTCAAGTTGTTTTCACCTTTTATATTCGGAATCCTGCTAGGTGATCCCACCGCAAACCAACGAGAGAAGAATAGGGCCAACTGCAAATAAGTCCCCTCCCCCTCCCTCTAATAAAGGAAGTGTGTACAAAAGATTTTTACTCATACTGTCTCAATAGGAGAAAAATAAAAGTTACGTTTTATTTTTCATAAAGGTACACCCAGTTTAGCATAGAAAGGAAATTGCGGCACTCACCTTCGGATGGAAAAAACTTTCTTTATTATTCCATTGTTAAAAACTGGGTCAGAGGGACAGACAACACAGAGTGCAAATGTAAAAAATCGACAACAGCCGTTTTGTGCTTGTATGCGCTTCCTCTGGCCTCAGTCTGTATGTGAGTGCAATGCAGGTCTTAATACCAAACCTGGTGCTCAACCCGCCCACAGGTGAGGTCGTCACTCCCTATACTGGGAGGTTACTAACAGTAAAGACCAGAGTGCACCACATAGATTCGCAGACCCTTTTCACAAAAGAACGCCAACCTGATGTCTAAAACTACAGGCTTTAGATTTACATCCCATAAGGCCCACATAGTAGCGCCCAGTTAGCATTCTCCCAACAGATTCACATTAAAATAGTGTCTACCACCAGTGCTGTCCTTTGGGACAAGTATAGCCTACAGATCACCCCCCTTTAGGGGGAGGGATTTTTCCTTTATAAACTCAGTAACATCTTGGACATGGCAGATGCCTTACCCACTTACTCCAGTGTGGCTTACACACAGTGACTCCATCTGCGTCTGCCCTCCTTCTACCAGTTCTTCCTCTTCCTCCTTCAAGTCTGTGGCATAGGTAAGTTCAAATGGGACCTTTATAAGTAATCATGGTTTTGCATGTGCCAGTATTTTGGTTCACCTATTTGTTATATCAGTTTATGCCTTTAGTCTTAACTATAACCAGATATGGTCTGTCTTTTAGTCCCGGTGTACCTACGAAAGAAGCATACCCTGCAAACCTGTAGTTCGGTCCGCTCAAATTGTCTCTCCAGCCGATGATTGTACTTGCTATATACATTTTTCCAGTTGATGACTTCACTTGCTGTTTACACATTTTTGTGATGTGATATCTATGTTGAATCCGATATATCGCATCCATCTACCCCCCTGATATTATGTTTTGTTATGCTGTTAATACATACCCCGTAACGAATCATTCATACTGAATCATGGTCATTATGTTTCGGATACATTTTAAAAAATGTCTCTCTCTATGTTTTATCATGTATAGTATCTGAAGAAGGCCTGCGTGCCAAAACGTTATACGATATGAATATTGCCGCAAGTCAAATAAAAACCTGAAACATCATAATTGCAAACCAAACAAGCTGTAGTTGTATACTTCACTGATGTCTAAAATCAACACAGAAAAACAATCTACAAAAACACTCCCATGTCCAATTTTTCATTAAGTCCCAGGGGTCCCGTCACTCCAGAATGGATTATCCACCTTCCTTCTCTTCTCAGTAGCTCCCGTTCTCTGTCGCCCCCTTGTGGTGGAGGTGGCACTACCTCCACTCCTGCAAACCTCAGGACTCTACAATCTCCACCGTCGACCTCATTCACATGTTGTATAAGACGGGGGACCCCTCTGCCAGTATTTAAGGTATTTAGATGTTCACGAAACTTGTCAAACATACTGCGGATGGTTTTTCCAATAGAGAATTTTCCACATATACAAGATATTACATACACCACAAACGTCGTTCGGAAAGTAATCAATGCGTTCACCCTGTGCCTCAAACCCCCAAAGGACAACATGTCCCACTGGGGGTGAAAGGCACAGAAAGAACAGTTTCCACAGCGTCTATTGCCCTTAGGATGAAAGACGTCCAGCCACGTAGTCGCCCCACGGACAGTGACGCGACTATGGACCAACCTGTCCTTCAGAGTATGACATTTTCTAAGCGCAATTAACGGGCGAATATCCCTTATACTCTCCAAGCTCTCGTCCTGCTTCAGCGACTCCCAGTGGGTCCTCACTACTTTTTTAATAAGAGTCGCCATCGGACTGAACTTAAATGAGAAAACAAAAGGTTTTGGAATAATACGCCCTTCTTTCTTAACTTGTTGTCTTTCTGTGGATATACCTGAACTCACATCAGTAACCCTAGAAAAGGCCTCATTCAATAGGGCAGAGGGATAGCCCCTAGCAGACAGGCGGTCCTTTAGGTCCAAAGCCTGTCTCCTGAAACCCTCCTCGGTCCTATTGATGCACTGCAGTCTGACAAACTGACCATAGGCTCATGTTTGAGAGGTTCCGTGAACATCTAAATACCTTTAATACTGGCAGAGGGGTCCCCCTTCTTATACAACATGTGAATGAGGCCCTCGTTGGAGATCGTAGAGTCTTGAGGTTTTCAGGAGTGTAGGTAGTGCCACCTCCACCACAAGGGGGAGACAGAGAGCGGGAACTTCTGAGGAGAGAAGGAAGGTGGATACTCCGTTCCGGAGCGACAGGACCCCTGGGACCTAATGAAAAATTGCACTGCCACGAAGTTAGTCTGGAAGGACACGAATCAGGATGTCAGGTGTTTGTACCATTAGTTAGTGATTTCAGTTCCTGTGTTACTAATTGATTGATGATGTCATGATCATGTGACTGCGATCCATGTCTATAAAATGTGAGAGTGTCAGTTTGTACTGTGCAGTTGAGGAAGGCTGACATGCCGAAACGCGTTCTGTGAACCGTTTAATAAAGCACATTCTGAAGAGCAAATACGTCTGCTGGGATCATTTCTTATGCACCTAATGAAAAATTGGACATTGGAGTGTTTTTCAGGTTAGCGTTCTTTTGTGAAAAGGGTCTGTGGATATATGTGGTGCACTCCGGTCTTTACTGTTAGTAACCTCCCAGTATAGGGAGTGACAACCTCACCTGTGGGCGGGTTGAGCACCAGGTTTGGTATTAAGACCTTGCATTGCACTCACATACAGACTAAGGCCAGAGGAAGCGCAAACAAGCGCGAAACGGCTGTTGCCGATTTTTTACATTTGCATTCTATGTTGTCTGTCCCGCTGACCCAGTTTTTAACAATGGAAGAATAAAGAAAGTTTTTTACATCCGAAGATGAGTTCCGTAATTTCCTTTCTCTTGTGCACTGGATTCTTGAAGATATGGCCTGTCAATGCAGAGCACCACCGGATGATTCACTATACTGTATATGCTTTGGTTTGCATTTGTGACGCTATCAAGTATAAGACTATCATGACGTTCACATGGTGCCACTCAAGCTTTTTCTACAGTCTAATTTAGTATAGTTTATTTTCCAAAAATGTAACTTAAACAAATTTGAATCACTTTTTTGCCACTTTCTAAAAGTAGTATAAGGGCTCTTTCACACCTGCCTTCTTTTCTTCCGGCATAGAGTTCCATCGTCGGGGCTCTATGCCGGAAGAATCCTGATCAGGATTATCCCTATACATTCTGAATGGAGTAAAACGGAACGTTTTTTGGCCGGAGAAAATACCGCAGCATGCTGCACTTTTTGCTCCGGCCAAAAATCCTGAAGACTTGCCGCAAGCCCGGATCCGGAATTAATGCCCATTGAAAAGCATTGATCCGGATCCGGCCTTAAGCTAAACGTCGTTTCGGCGCATTGCCGGATCCGACGTTTAGCTTTTTCTGAATGGTTACCATGGCTGCCAAGACGCTAAAGTCCTGGCAGCCATGGTAAAGTGTAGCGGGGAGCGGAGGAGCAGCATACTTACAGTCCGTGCAGCTCCCGGGGCGCTCCAGAGTGACGTCAGGGCGCCCCACGCACATGGATGACGTGATCGCATGGCACGTCATCCATGCGCATGGGGCGCTCTGACGTCACTCTGGAGCGCCCCGGGAGCCGCACGGACTGTAAGTATGATGCTCCCCAGCTCCCAGCTCCTACTATGGCAACCAGGACTTTAATAGCGATCTGGATGCCATAGTAACACTGAAAGCATTTTGAAGACGGATCCGTCTTCAAAGGCTTTCAGTACACTTGCGTTTTTCCGGATCCGTGGAGTACACGCCGGAGTACGTGGAGTACACGCCGGATCCGGACAACGCAAGTGTGAAAGAGGCCTAGGACAGCAAAAAGGCAAAATGGCAAAAAGGCACTTGCACCAAAATGTGCAACTTTTGTACCCCAAGAATCAGGAGTGCTAGCTTGAAACATTTCCTCCATGTGTTAAATGTCAAGTTAGGGATATTTGGCTTGTGGGTCAAATTTCAGGACCTTCTCTAAACTTTTGAATGCACAAGTCTAACCGTACTTTTTGCTCAACTTGCTGTTCTCTAACAAGGAGTTTAACGGCAAAATTCCCAACAGATGTTTGATCCATGAATCACCCAATAAATTTCCTGGTTCAGCTAGAATTGGTACTTAAGCCTTCCTCCTCATCATGCTGCTCACATTTTGACATCATGAGACCAAGACAACACCTAACAATTGATCAAAAGTACCTCGCAATTGCGAGGATTCAAGCAGAATGTTCTCAGTTGGAACTGGCCACTGAGCATAGAGTGTCACAGAGTGCCATCAACAGGTTGCAACAAAGATACAGAGTGACTGGAAGAGTCACAGAAAGGCATAGAAGTGGCCACAGTCCACACTGATGTGAAAAATGATAAATGCCACACAACTCCGGGCACATTTAAGGCTACTTTCACACTAGCATTTTTGCTGGATCCGGCAGGGATCAGCAAAAACGCATCTGTTACTCATAATACAACCAGCCACCCAATTAATACCGGACAGGAATAAATCACAAAAATTGTTGACTCGCACAACGTGGAGCCACTAATATTACCGAAATATTGAACCACAATCTTCACAAAGTGAAAATCGAATTAACTTTATTGACCATGTAAGAAAATTACATACATAATGATAAAAGGCAGCACAAAGGTGAGATACAAGGATGAGGAACAAGGCCCAAGAGGGGGCCGAGAGGTCATCACACAAAGAGACCAGGGAAAGGGAAAATTCTTACCGGGATTTTACTTTCCTTGAGTCCAGAGGCAGCACAGAATGGGTTAACTTCGTCGTCATCTTTTTCCAGGACCGCCCACCTAGAACATATTAGTTAACAATTAATCAATGAACTCTCCTATAAAATGCCTACTCCCACAATGCCTCCTTGTGTTTAAAAGAATAGACTCCGACAAATAGTGGATGCCAAAAAAAATGATTTATTAGGGAGGGTATACTTGTGCTGCCTCCGGACTCAAGGAAAGTAAAATCCCGGTAAGAATTTTCCCTTTCCCGTTTCGTCCTCCGGCAGCACAGAATGGGATTTTTATAGATCTCAAAGGGGGGGAGTTTCAGAAAGAGCTGCCGACAATACTCCAGTGCCAAAGGCTGAGCTCCTAGCGTTGATGTCCAGACGGTAGTGTTTCACGAAGGTAAGAGATGAAGACCAGGATGCCGCATTGCAAATCTCTTCTATCGGAACCTGCGCCATCTCTGCCCAGGAAGTGGCTGTGGCTCTGGTGGAGTGCGCCCTGATGGGGAAAGGAGGAGGTATGGCCTCAAGAGAATAAGCTTCCAGAATCGTGGACTTTATCCATCTTGCAAGGGTATCTTTGGAAGGAGAGAATTCTTTCCTTGGGCCAGAGAAAAGAATAAACAGGTTTTCACTGCTTCTGAATTCTCCTGTTCTTTGGAGATAGATTTCTAATGCTCTCTTCACATCCAAGGTATGGCAGAGATTCTGTTGTTCATCAAGAGGCTCCGGACAGAACACAGGAAGGAATGCTTCCCTGTTTTTGTTTACTGAAGATGGGACTTTGGGCATGAAGAATGGCATGGTGCGGAGCAGAATTCCATCCGGAAGGAAACGCAAGTATGGAAACTTGGACGATAAGGCCTGGAGTTCCCCCAGTCTCTTTGCAGAAGTGGCTGTGAGAAAGAGTGCTTTGTAAGAGAGCCACTTGAGGTCAGCCTCTTCCAATGGTTCAAATGGAGAAAGGGTCAGTCTTTTCAGAACCAAGACAAGATCCCAGACCGGAAACGGATCCCTATGCGTAGGATTAAGTCTTCTGACCGCTTTAAAAAATCTCACGATCAACGGATGATGGAGGTATTTATTTTCAGTCATGGAATTAATAGCGGTCATATGTGACCTTAGGGTATTGGGCTTTAGCCCTTTCTGGAATCCATCTTGAAGAAACTGAAGGATGGAGGAATCATTAATAGTTTCATAGCCAGTCTCAGACATCCAGGATATAAACCTTCTCCAGACTTTAGCATATTTTCTATTCGTAGAGTCTTTCCTTGAAGAAAGCAGAGTATTAACAACTAATTGAGAGAGGCCTTTTTCCTCTAATCTATTTCTTTCAGCCTCCAAGCAGTAAGGTGTAGACGGCCCAGACTCTGGTGATGCAATCCATTCTGAATCAGAAGATCCGGACGTGGAGGAAGTTTCCAGAAGTGGCCTTTGGACAGCTGAAACAGAAGAGGGAACCACGACCTCCTCGGCCAAAAAGGAGCTATTAATATGGCTTGAGGTTTCTCCTCTACTATTTTCCTCAGGACTCTCGGGATAAGGGGAACTGGAGGGAAGATGTAGACCGACAGGTGTCTCCAATTCATAGAGAATGCGTCTATTACAGTGGGGTTGTCGTGACTGTTTACAGAACAGAATCTGTCCAGCTTCTTGTTTTTTGCCGACGCCATCAGATCCCAGGTTGGTGTCCCCCATCTGGATATGATCTGTTGAAAGATGATTGGGTTGAGCTCCCAGTCGGCTTGATTGATCGTCTTCCTGCTCAGATGGTCCGCTCGAGTATTGTAGCAAGCTCTGATATGCATTGCTTTTAATTCCAGCAGATGTAATTCTGCCCACTTGAATATCTTTTTGCATAGCCTCTGAAGACGAGAGCTTTTTGTTCCACCTTGCTTGTTCAAAAAAATTACAGTCGGTAGGCTGTCTGACCGGATCAACACACGCTTCCCTGATACATAGGTTTTGAACCGGTGAAGGGCTAGCAGGACTGCTTTCATCTCTTTGTAGTTAGAGGATTGTTTCCTTTCCTTGGAAGACCAGAGACCCTGCACCCATTTGTCCTGGAGGTGAGTCCCCATCCTCGACCGGAAGCATTTGTGGTGATGATCACTGGGGTAAGAAACCGGAAATTCTTTCCTATAGTCAAATGGCTCGTGCGTAGCCACCATCTGAGGCTCTGAATAGTAGAGGGTCTCATCTTCATTCTTGCGTCCAATTTGAATTTGTTCCGACGCCAGGCACGTAGCATATCTTGTTGCAGCTCTCGGCTGTGAATATTCGCCCAGGGAACAGCATCTGAGACTGACGTGAGATGGCCGAGTGTCTTCATCACTCTGCGGATTGATGGGGAATGAAGCGACATCAATATTTTTATTTCCTTCTTCAGGGTCCCTACTTTCCCAGGGGGGAGATAGAGCTTCATAGCCCTTGTGTCTATTGTGAATCCCAAGAAGGTCTTGGAGGTAGCTGGGACGATATCCGACTTCTCCCAGTTCACTAGGAATCCCACTGATTGTAGGAGTTCTATAGTCTTCTTTAGATGCAAATGTAGTAGGACTTCCGATTCTGCTGCAATTAGCCAGTCGTCCAGGTAGGGGAATATCTGAATCCCCTGGAGGCGCAGTGTTACTGCAATTACAACAGCTATCTTCGTAAAGACTCTTGGGGCTGAGCATAGACCAAATGGCAGGGCCTTGAACTGGTAGTGGAGTGTCACCCCATTCCTCTTGATGGCCACTCTTAAGAATTTTCTCAACTCTTGACTTATTGGGACATGGAGGTACGCGTCCTTTAGGTCTAGAGATGCCATAAACACCTTCCCCCTGAGAACGGCAGTGATGGATCTTATTGTCTCCATTTTGAAGTGAATTTTCTTCATATAATGGTTCAGGTAGCGGAGGTCTATAATCAACCGACTTTTGCCATCTCTTTTTGGAATACAGAAGATCCTGGAGTATACCCCCGAATTTTTCTGAGACTTTGGAACTTCTTCCAGAACTCCTTTGCCTAGGAACTCGTTTAGTAGTAGAAAGACGTGTGGATTTTCTCCTTTGCTGAGTACAAATCTGTTTCTTGGTATATGATCGAGTTCCAGTCGATAACCTCTTCTTATAATCTCTAGGACCCAGATGTCTGAAGTGATGTGACACCAGTTCTCGTAGAAGAGAGACAACCGACCTCCTACTTTCTGCCCTCTGGCGTCAGAACTCAGATTTTGGGGGTCTGGTGTCCTCTCCCTTTCTCTTGGACTTTTCTGAGGAGGTCCAGGCTCTTCGATCAGATCTTCCCGTCCAGACCGTCCTCTGAAGCTTGATCTTCTTGAATCTTGTCACCTATAGGGACGAAAAAACCTGGTCTTGTCCCTGCGTCTGGGTTGCGGAAATTTCAAGGCCTTATCTTCCTTATTAGCCTCCAGCAGTTTATCTAACTGTGATCCAAACAGCTTCCCAGGTTCAAAGGGGAGGGCACACAGGTTGTCTTTCGAAGAGGAGTCGCCAGACCAAATCTTCAGCCAGAGAGATCTATGGATCGAGTTGGCTAACGCCATGTTCTTGGCACATAATCGCATTGTGTCAACCGGGAAATCACAGAGAAATTCTGCCGCTGACTTGAGTGTAGGTAATTGCTTGAGAATCTCTTCTCTTGATACTCCATCTTCAATATCCCTGCCCAGATGACTGAGCCACACTCTAAGAGCTCGAGCAACAGGAACGGTCGCCATCGCTGCTTTATTAAGAGAAGCAAGATATGTATGTTGTCTTTTGAGGAGACCATCGGCCTTTTTTTCCATAGGATCCTTCAACAAGGATGAATCGTCAGAAGGAAAAAATTATCTTTTAGCCAATCTAGCTACAGCCGGGTCCACTTTAGCCGGGGTACCCCAGGAGGATGATTCCACTGGATCCGTCTTGTATACACTTCTGAATCTGGAACCTAGGTTTATTCTTCCTACCGGATGTTCCCACTCTTTAGACATTACTGCATCCAGGACTGGGTGCCCAGGGAACACTGACGCCTTCTTTTTAGGAAAATAAAAAGATCCTCTTCATTATGTTTGCTGCATTTTTCTTTAATCAGCTGATTAGTGTCAGCCTTATCAAATAAAAAATTATCCTCCATAACGGGAGAATCAGAAAATGAGGAGATCTCTCCTTCGGAGCGTGACGATTTCTCGGACGAGGATGGGGAACGCGGTCTCCTCTTGGTACCTTTCTTCTTTGCCTTGGATTTTTTAAGGAAGGATTTAAAGAGGGAAACCATCTTGCTTGTTTCGTCATCAGAGGACTCATCAGCGTGAGAACATTGCTCACAGATATTGGTGGCATGGTTATCCGGTAGGGGCTGGAGACAAGAAATACAGACGGGGGAGCTGGCTCTCCGTTTTTTCCTTGGCGGGGAGGGTTCCTGGGTATCCTGATGGCACCTTATGCACAGGTCCTGAGGAAAGTCATCTGGAAGTGGCTGTTCACATGATTGGCACATCCTGTGCCTACTCTTGCGGGAACATTTTTCCCCTCTGCCGGACGTACTGGACATCTGAATAGAAAAAAACTGATTTATTAAGAATTTTAAATATTCAGCAGGGTAAAGAACTATGTTTCCACATTTAACACAAGGTTTGCCTGACAATAGGACAGGCCTATGCCTTTAAAAACGCTAGAGCTCGGCTGCCAGGCACACAGGCACCGGAGCTCTGCAAAACCGCTCTTTTTAATTCAAATTTGGCGCCAGACCGGGAGGGAGGCCGCTTCCGATGACGTCAGACGCTCTGCGTCTGCGTTCCATATGCGTTCCACGAACCCGGAAGTGCGGCCATCGGAGCTCCCACAGGTACATGCGGCTTCTACTGTGAAGACTTCAGACCCCGATCCAAGCAGGCGCTCCAAGCAGGTTAGGAACCCATGGCTATCTTCACACTGCCATCGCTAACTGCCGGTGTTTGTCATCAAAACCGGGCGCTAGCTGGTCAAGCATGGAGCCATGAACACATGGCTATCCCCATACTAAGGCCTCTGAACCTTGTCACAACAAGGTATACGGCCGGACAAATAGGTGGGCTTCATCCTCAGATGAGGACAAAAAAAAACACAAGGAGGCATTGTGGGAGTAGGCATTTTATAGGAGAGTTAATTCATTGATTAATTGTTAACTAATATGTTCTAGGTGGGCGGTCCTGGAAAAAGATGACGACGAAGTTAACCCATTCTGTGCTGCCAGAGGACGAAACGGGAAAAGAATGATATAGGATAAAAAAAAATTTTTTTAAAAACACCAAGACCGGTTTAAACAGTAGGCCCCAAGCTATGCAGCAGCAAAGGCAAAATAGAAGGGCACAAAACTTGGTGATTAAAGAAAGATATTCATACCCTGGATGGTGTGTTGATCTCTCAGCCACCTCCTAACCCAACAACGTTTCGCCAGTAATCTGGCTTCTTCCACTTTGTGAAGATTGTGGTTCAATATTTGGGTAATCATAATACAACCATCTGCATCCGTTATGAACAGATCCGGTTGTATTATCTTTAACATGGCCAAGATGGATTCGTCATGAATGCCATTGAAAGTCAATGGGGGTCGGATCCGTTTTCTATTGTGTCAGATAGTGTCAGAGTTAAACAGATCCATCCCTATTGACTTGTATTGTGGGTCATGACGGATCCGTCTTGCTCCCCATTCCGGGATGGAAAGGAAACGCAGTTTACTGCCGTTTGCCCTCCGGTACGCAACCGAATGGAATGCATTTTGGAGCATTCCGTTCTGTTGAGTTACGTGTTGTCCCCATTGACAATGAATGGGGACAAAATGGAAGCGTTTTTTTCTGGTATTGAGGGCCTATGATGGATCTCAATACTGGAAAATAGAAACGCTAGTGTGAAAGTAGCCTAATGGAGGCGAGAGGCACTAAAGTTTCATGTCAGACAATTCAAAACTGTTTACATCAGCGTGGACTGCGTGCTAAAAAACCTGCAAGGGTACGTATCTGACCACAGGTGTCATCGTCTTGCATGGGCCAGGAAGCATCTACACTAGATAAGGGACCAGTGGACCTCAGTGAAAGTCGATTAAGGTCTCATGCACACGACAGTATTTTTTCACGGTCCGCAAAACAGGGTTCCGTTGTTTCGTGATCCGTTTCCGTTTTTGTTTCCGTGTGTCTTCCTTGATTTTTGGAGGATCAGCAGCCATGCAAATGATAGGAAAAAAACAGACATGGATCACGGACGCGGATGACAATCTTGTGTGCCTCCGTGTTTTTTCATGGACCTATTGACTTGAATGGGTCCGCGAACCGTTGTCCGTGAAAAAAATAGGATAGGTCATATTTTTTTGACGGACTGAAAACACGGATCACGGACGACAAACGGTACATTATCCGAGTTTTCAACGGATCCATTGAAAGTCAATGGGTCTGCAGAAAATCACGGAAAACGGAACAACGGACACGGAACACAACAACGGTCGTGTGCATGAGGCCTAAAGCTGAGCAGAAATGATGGCCGCCAACGATGTTGGAGACGTCAAGAATAGCGCTGTGCATCAGCCACTGCTGTCACCAGACGAGCCTTTGGCGGTGGTGGTGTTAAAGTGTGCTAGCTTGAAACATTTCCTCTATATATTGATTGTCTGGATCATCATCTGCACCTAAAGTTTCATATTTATCTATCCATCAAGAAATGTTGTCATTATTGTCCACCATCAATAAAATGTATTAATGGCACAAAGGCCGCATGTATTGCTCAGACAGGACAACGCACAATTTTTATTTGTCAGGGACTTCTACTTCCAAGCAATGCTGAATGACTTGACACATTCCCATTGACGGATTCATCCTCTACACAGGCTACGTAAACAATCAGATTTCCCCAATTACCCTGCATTGTGGTTAAAAAAAAGAACTGTCAAATTGCTTTTCCTTTCCAGACTCACAACAAATATTCTACGCTGATAACACTCCATTTAAACAAAGGCCACATCCTGCTGGGACACAGTGGTACAAAATATGTCACCAAAATGGATCAATACACTGGAAGTTAGCTTTTTTGCAAAGGCGGGAGGAGAATGGGTTCAGGTCCCATTTGATTTAACCCCTTAAGGACACAGCCTTTTTACACCTTAGGACCAGGCCATTTTTTGCAAATCTGACCAGTGTCACTTTAAGTGCTGATAACTTTAAAACGCTTTGACTTATCCAGGCCGTTCTGAGATTGTTTTTTCGTCACATATTGTACTTCATGACACTGGTGAAATTAAGTCAAAAAAATATTTTTTTTTGCACCAAAAAATACCTAATTTAACAAATTTTTGGAAAAATTAGCAAATTTCAAAGTTTCAGTTTCTCTACTTCTGTAATACATAGTAATACCCCCAAAAATTGTGATGACTTTACATTCCCCATATGTCTACTTTATGTTTGAATTGTTTTGGGAATGATATTTTATTTTTTGGGGATGTTATAAGGCTTAGAAGTTTAGAAGCAAATCTTGAAATTTTTCAGCAATTTACAAAAACGACATTTTTAGGGACCAGTTCAGGTCTGAAGTCACTTTGCGAGGCTTACATAATAGAAACCACCCAAAAATGACCCCATCTAAGAAACTACACCCCTCAAGGTATTCAAAACTGATTTTACATACGTCGTTAACCCTTTAGGTGTTGCACAAGAGTTATTGGCAAATGGGGATGAAATTTGAGAATTTCTTTTTTTTGTCTAATTTTCCATTTTAACCCATTTTTTCCACTAACAAATCAAGGGTTAACAGCCAAACAAGACTGTATCTTTATTGCCCTGACTCTGCCGTTTATAGAAACACCCAATATGTGGCCGTAAACTACTGTACGGCCACACAGCGGGGCGTAGAGGGAAAGGTGCGCCGTTTGGTTTTTGGAGGGCTGATTTTTATGGACTGGTTTATTTACACCATGTCCCATTTGAAGACCCCTGATGCACCCCTAGAGTAGAAACTCCCTAAAAGTGACCCCATCTAAGAAACTACACCCCTCAAGGTATTCAAAACTGATTTTACATTCGTCGTTAACCCTTTAGGTGTTGCGCAAGAGTTATTGGCAAATGGGGATGAAATTTGCAAATTTCATTTTTTTGTCTAATTTTCCATTTTAACCCATTTTTTCCACTAACAAATCAAGGGTTAACAGCCAAACAAGACTGTATCTTTATTGCCCTGACTCTGCCGTTTACAGAAACACCCAATATGTGGCCGTAAACTACTGTACGGCCACACAGCGGGGCGTAGAGGGAAAGGTGCGCCGTTTGGTTTTTGGCGGGCTGATTTTTATGGACTGGTTTATTTACACCATGTCCCATTTGAAGACCCCTGATGCACCCCTAGAGTAGAAACTCCCTAAAAGTGACCCCATCTAAGAAACTACACCCCTCAAGGTATTCAAAACTGATTTTACATTCGTCGTTAACCCTTTAGGTGTTGCGCAAGAGTTATTGGCAAATTGGGATGAAATTAGCAAATTTCATTTTTTTGTCTAATTTTCCATTTTAACCCATTTTTTCCACTAACAAATCAAGGGTTAACAGCCAAACAAGACTGTATCTTTATTGCCCTGACTCTGCCGTTTACAGAAACACCCAATATGTGGCCGTAAACTACTGTACGGCCACACAGCGGGGCGTAGAGGGAAAGGTGCGCCGTTTGGTTTTTGGCGGGCTGATTTTTATGGACTGGTTTATTTACACCATGTCCCATTTGAAGACCCCTGATGCACCCCTAGAGTAGAAACTCCCTAAAAGTGACCCCATCTAAGAAACTACACCCCTCAAGGTATTCAAAACTGATTTTACATACGTCGTTAACCCTTTAGGTGTTGCGCAAGAGTTATTGGCAAATGGGGATGAAATTAGCAAATTTCATTTTTTTGTCTAATTTTCCATTTTAACCCATTTTTTCCACTAACAAATCAAGGGTTAACAGCCAAACAAGACTGTATCTTTATTGCCCTGACTCTGCCGTTTACAGAAACACCCAATATGTGGCCGTAAACTACTGTACGGCCACACAGCGGGGCGTAGAGGGAAAGGTGCGCCGTTTGGTTTTTGGAGGGCTGATTTTTATGGACTGGTTTATTTACACCATGTCCCATTTGAAGCCCCCTGATGCACCCCTAGAGTAGAAACTCCCTAAAAGTGACCCCATTTTGGAAACTACGGGATAAGGTGGCATTTTTTTGGGGACTATTTTTAGGGTAAATATGATTTTTGGTTGCTCTATATTACATTTTTGTGACGCAAGGTTACCAAAAATTGAAATTCTGAAATTTCATCTCCATTTGCCATTAACTGTTGAGGAACACCTAAAGGGTTAATGAAGTTTGTATAATCAGTTTTGAATACCTTGAGGGGTGTAGTTTCTTAGATGGGGTCAGTTTTGGGGAGTTTTTACTCTAGGGTACATCAGGGGGGCTTCAAAAGGGACATGGTGTCAATAAAAAAGGCCATCAAAATCGGCCTTCCAGAAACCATGTCGGTCCTTTCCTTTTGCGGCCTCCCTTTTACTGATACAGCAGTTTACGACCACAAATGTGGTGTTTCTGTGAACTGCAGTATCAGGGTAATAAATATTAAGTTTTGTTTGGTTGTTAACCCTTGTTTTATTACCGGAAAAAACTGATTGAAATGGAAAAGTGCCAAAAATAGCGGTTTTGGCACTGTTTTTTTTTTTTTTTTTTTACTGTGTTAATCTGGGGGGTTAGGTAATGGGATATTTTTATAGAGGAGATTTTTACGGACGCGGCAATACCTAATAGTAACAATTATTTAGGTTTTTGACTATATTATCTTTTTTGATACAAATCTTTTTTTGGGTATCTCTAAAGTCTAAGGGTCATTTTTTTTTTTTTTTATCCAATTATCTCATGTGGGGACTCATTTTTTGCGGGATGAGCGGACGGTTTTATTGGCACTATTTTGGGGGCTATATGACTTTTTTATCGCTTGCTATTAAACTTTTTGTTATGTAAGGTGACAAAAAAATTATTTTTTTGCACCTATTTTTTTTTTTTTTTGACCGTGTTAATCTGGGGGGTTGGGTCATGGGGTATTTTTATAGAGGAGATTCTTACGGACGCGGCAATACCTGATAAGTCAACTTTTTTTACAATTATTTTGGTTTTAGACTATATTATCTTTTTTGAATCAAATTTTTTTGGGGGTATCTCTAAAGTCTAAGGGTCATTTTTGTAAAAAAAAAAATTATCCAATTATCTCATGTGGGGGCTCATTTTTTGTGGGATGAGTGGACGGCTTTATTGGCACTTTTTGGGGGGCTATATGACTTTTTGATCGCTTGCTATTAAACTTTTTATTTGTAAGGTGACAAAAAAAACCTTTTTTTGCACCTTTTTTTTTTTTTTTTCCTTGACCGTGTTAATCTGGGGGGTTAGGTCATGGGGTAGTTTTATAGAGGAGATTATTACCAACGCGGCGATACCTAATATGTCTACTTTTAATAAATTATTTTAGGTTTTTTTGGGTGTCTCAAGTCTGAGAACCAGTTTTTTTTATCCGATGTCAGTGCTAAATTGGGATATAAATTTAGTACTCCATGGAAGTGTGATACTCCCTGAAGCAACCGTCAATGCAGAGGCCCGGATGATCGGGGCAAGTGTCGCACTGAGTAGTTGTGTCCTTCCGTATCCCCCTCCTGCGACACACTCTGCACTTTTTTTGGGTTCGTCCCTTCTTTCCAGTATGGGGGACCACACCTGGAAAGTGTTGGCCAGGGACGATCCGGGCACCTACAGTTCCCGAGGTACTCCGGCCTGCTCTTTCCCGGTCCGAAAAGATCAGGGCCTTGAGGACTGCCTCATAGAACTGGAGGAATGTCCCTGTGCTGCCAGCGCTTCGGGATAGTACAAAAGAGTTGTACATGGCAACCTGCACCAAGTAGACCGCAACTTTTTTGTACCATGCCCGGGTTTTGCGCATGGCGTTATATGGCTTGAGGACTTGATCAGAGAGATCAACTCCTCCCATATACCGATTGTAAGCGACGATACAATCGGGCTTGAGGACCGTTGCCGCGGTACCTCACACAGGGACAGGGGTGATGCCGTTACCATGAATTGTGGACAGCATAAGGACATCCCTCTTGTCCTTATACCTGACCAGCAACAGGTTTCCAGTGGTAAGGGCACGGGTCTCACCCCTGGGGATAGGTACCTGGAGGGGGTGGGCAGGGAGGCCGCGTTGATTTTTCCGCACGGTCCCACAAGCGGACGTGGATCTGGCGGCAAGGGACTGGAACAAGGGGATACTGGTATAAAAGTTATCCACGTAAAGGTGGTAACCCTTATCCAGCAGTGGGTACATAAGGTCCCACACAAGTTTCCCGGTAACACCCAGAGTGGGGGGACATTCTGGGGGTTGAATCCGGGAATCTCGCCCCTCGTACACACGAAATTTGTAAGTGTACCCTGAGGTACTCTCACAAATTTTGTATAGCTTCACGCCATACCTCGCCCGCTTGGAGGGCACATACTGGCGGAAAATGAGTCTCCCCTTGAACGCAATGAGAGACTCATCAACCGCGACCTCTCTTCCAGGTACATAGGCCTCCATGAATTTGGCCCCAAAGTGATCGATGACCGGCCGTATCTTGTACAGACGGTCATGGGCAGGATCACCTCGGGGGGGACATGCTGCATTATCGGAATAATGCAGACATTTCCGGATGGCCTCAAACCGGGAGCGTGTCATGGCTGTACTGTAAAGTGGGGCCTGGTATAGGACGTCCCCACTCCAGTACAGCCTGACACTGGGTTTTTTGACCAGGCCCATATGCAGCACGAGGCCCCAAAATGTCCTCATTTCGGCTGCACTGACCGGCGTCCAGCCACCGGGCCTGACCAAAAAGGAGCCCGGGTGTTGAGCGACGAACTGTTGGGCGTACAGATTCGTCTGCTCCACCATCAGATTTACCAGTGGGTCACTGAAAAAATGACAAAAAAAGTCATATTCAGTGTAGCCCACTGTGGAAATCTGGATTCCTGATTGGCCTACAAAATCAGGAATCACAGGCTCGTATCGCTCTGGGCTACACCAGACAAGTTCACCGGCAGGGGGCTCCGGTGGATTTAACTGGTGGGCCGGGAAACCAGTACGAGCCCCAGAGCTGCTCGTACTAGTGTGGGCCACAGGGTCCCTAACATGGCGGTCCCCTTGCTCCGCCTGGCGGCGTCTCCGCCGCCTTGGGGGCTCATCATCATCGCTAGATGATGAGGAGGATGCGGATGACAACAGGAATGTGGGGTCATCCTCATCCTCACTGGGACTCTCGGAGTCAGAGGCAATCTGGGCGTATGCCTCCTCGGCCGAGAACGTCCGGCGGGCCATAGGGGAGTGTGTGTCTGCGTGTATATGTGCGTGTGTGTAACTCTTTATTTTGTGTGCGTGTGTGTGGGGGCACGGGTGTTCACGAACTCACCCTAAAACTAACAGAAAAAAAAATAAAATAAACTAACTAAAAAAAAGGGCAAAAAATGTGGGGAAAAAAATTCAAAACCGCTGATCAACCGTCCGAAGTTGATCAGCGGTGGGGTGTGCGATGCGCTAACAGTGGCCGGACACTAAGTGCCGGCCACAGTCAGCGTACACGAAAAAAAAAAAAAATGCACCCCAAAAAAGGTGGGGGGGGGCAGGGGGGGGGGGCAAGTGGCAGCACCCCTGGGGGGTCTAGGGTCACACAGCTGTGCTGTGGACCCCAGACACCCTAACTTAGGGTGATGCAATCAAAGTTCAAAAACTAACTTTCCCTTTTTTTTCCCTGCCTAAACCAAACTTTCCCTAGCTGTCCCTATGTACCTGATGGGGTCCTGGGGGGCACAGATCGGGTCCTGGGGGGCACAGATCGGGTCCTGGGGGGCACAGATCGGGGTGCAGGCAGCGGTGGCAGACACGTGCAGGCAGCTCCTCTCTCCTCCGGCTCCGGAACACAAAAGGAGGAGGAGAGGAGCGCCTGCCTCTTTTGAATCTGCCGCCGGACCGCCCACAGACCAATCAGAAAGCGATCCTGAGTGGTGATGTCACCATCACCACTCAGGATCGCTGGATGGTGATTGGTGGGGTGAAATCACACCACCATCACCATCCTGTTCCGGGTTATCGGGACTTCAAAGACCCGAATAACCCGGAAACGCAGAAAACCGCAGGTCTGAATTGACCTGCGGTTTTCTGCGATCGCATACATGGGGGGGTCACCGGACCCCCCGGCGCATTTGCTCCAAGTGCCTGCTCAATGATTTGAGCAGGCACGGGGTTCCGATCACCGCCCGCCGTGCGGCGGTGATCGAAAATGCACAGGGCGTACATGTACGCCCTGTGTCCTTAAGTACCAGGGCACAAGGGCGTACCTGTACGCCCTATGTCCTTAAGAGGTTAAAGAAACTGTGTAAAACTAAGAAAAAAATAACTCTAGTCTTTTAAATTCCACTGTTGAAGCAGACAAGAAGTATGATGTCATCAAACGGCACACGACCATAGAGGCTCAACAATCACGTGAGGCTGAGGCCAGTGCATGACTGCTTTAATCAATCTAAGAAATGGATTTCATCAATTCCAGTCTGCTGGGGACTGGAAACAATAGGGACAGGAGCCTTAGCACTCAAACTTTTCTGGGGTTGGACAACCCCTTTAACACCTGAAATACCCTTCTGTAGGCTATTTTGTTCTTGCTCCTCATCAGGAATAAGCAGAGTGGGGGTTAGCAGGTTGAAACGTCTTAGGCTACTTTCACACTTGCGTTTGTGCGTGATCCAGCAGGGATCATAAAAAACGCTTCCGTTACTGATAATACAACCATCTGCATCCATTGTGAACGGATCCGGATGTATTATCTTTAACATACCCAAGACGGATCCGTCATGAACTCCATTGAAAGTCAATGGGGAACAGATCCGTTTTCTCTTGTGTCTTGCCCTGGATCCCATGACGAAAAAAAAACGCACCTTGCTGCAGTTTGCTCTCTGGTATGGGAACGCAACCAAACAGAATGGAATTCATTCTGGAGCACTCCGTTCTGTTCAGTTCAGTTTTGTCCCCATTAATAATGAATGAGGACAAAACGGAAGTGATTTTCTCCAGTAAATCTGGAGAAAATCTCAATATTTGAAAATGTAAACACAAGTGTGAAAGTAGCCTTCGACATTGCTCGAGGGTTGGGGGACTACTGTTTCTCATTTAAGAGACACACAAAAGTACCTCCCATGAGCTGCATCAAAGGCATATTGTCCAGCCAACCAATACCTTGCTCTGAACTACTGAAGGGCAAGAACTCTGAAACAGCTGTCTACAGAGGAGTGTCTATGGTTTGGCTGGTATGAGATGGTTTGCATACAGTATTTGTTCTCATGGATTTTTGACTGAAAAATAAGCCTCCATACACAACGGTGTCTCTTCATTGAAAAACTATCCAGTGACAAGATTGTCTCATCAATATATTTTGAGGGGCACTAAGGGGACATTATTCATACTGAAGGGGCCACAATGGGGCCACTATTTAAACTAGGGAGCAGTATGGGGCCATTATGCAATTATGCATACTGGGGGACACTATTGGGCTATTATTCATACTGGGAGTACTATAGGGAACATGTGATGTCCAGAGGGCACTGTGAGGGTTATAATATACACAGGGGGCACCACAGGGGTTGGAATTAACAAAATCTATTTTTTTGTGGCTGTTAAAAAGTGTTGCAGAATAGATGCAAAACAGCCATTAAAAATGGACACATGGCCAGAAAATAGATGTACACACTAATGCAAAATGACCATGAAAACCTGCATCTGTTTTAAATGGCCATTTTTTTAACTGTCAAGTAAATTAGAGATAAGCAATTTTTTTAAAAAAAAATCGAAATAATTCAGTTCAATCCGAATTTATTTGTGGCGAATTGCGTTAAAAAACGGCTATTTCCTTGCTGCAGAGAGCCTTTATAGTGGTGTAGAACAATGTGCCTTGCAGTAACACGCATAGGGAGTCTGCTGTGGTAATGAAACAATATTGTGAGTCAGTATGACATGCAGATGACAGGTGTCCATCTTAGAATTACTCAGAGCTGTCTTTAACAAGGGGCAAAAGGGGCAGCTGCCCCGGGCCCAGTTGCTCCTGGGGGGCCCAAGGCAGCTCCCTCTTGAGCCCTGCTTGCCACTGCCCCGGGTGTCAGGCTGTCAGCTATACAGGGGGGTTCTGCCATGCCTGCCGGCACTCCAGGCAGCGAACTGTGAGCGCTGTGATTCTTGTAGGAGAAAGGACATTAGATGACATCATAACCATGTGACCAGTAACCTAGCAATATTACTGGTCACATGGCTATGAGGTCATCAAAGGTCCTTTCTACCAAGAGTGTTGCTGCAAGAGAAGTTTGCCTTAACTGTGGAGCTTTTTTTGTGACGATTACATCAGGAAAAGGTGACAGGGGCTGTTATGCTAATATACTGTAAGCTACTGTATACTGCGGGATGCTGTATATTGTGGTGTGCTATACTGCTCTACTGTATACTGTGGGGTGCTGTATATTGTGGGGTGCTGTATAGTGTGGGGTACTATACTGCTCTACTGTATACTGTGAGGTGCTGTATACTGTATAGTTTGGGGTGCGGTATACTGTGGGGTGCTGTATATTGTGGGGCGCTATACTGCTCTACTGTATACTGTGAGGTGCTGTATACTGTGGGGTGCTGTATACTGTATAGTGTGGGGTGCTGTACACTATAGGGTGCTATACTGCATACTGTGGTGTGCTGTATACTATAGGGTGCTATACTGAATACTGTGGGGCGCTGTATACTATAGGGTGCTATACTGCATACTGTGGGGTGCTGTATACTATAGGGTGCTATACTGAATACTGTGAGGTGCTGTATACTATAGGGTTCTATACTGCATACTGTGGGGTGCTGGGGTGCACTGTAACACTAGGGTGAGCCGAGTCCTGATCTCCTTCCTGCAGAGCGGTGCCCACTTCCAGCCTTAGCCCAGCTGTCCAGAGCACTGATCCTGAGCTGCTGGAGTCTTCAGAACTGCAAGTATTTACAGTCATTCACTGTACTCTACAAGGTGTGTGGATTTTTTTGTGTGTGTGTGTTGTGGTGAAGGGCGTGATTGCATGCTAGGGTGTGGGAAGGCGGGGTCCAGGGGGCCCAAGTACATTTTTGCCCAGGGTCCAATCAAAGACGGCCCTCGAATCACTGCACACTTCACTTATTTGGGCAGTTGCAGGGGCTGGCCAAATAACATAAGTGTGAAATCAGCCTTACAGGTCAATGTTAGCGTCAAGAAGAAGCGCAATCCTTTTACACCGTCAGCAGCTGATTCCACATAGATGTATATAGAACCTGTTCTATTAAATGCTTATACAAGTAGAGCCCCCCGACAGAGCGGAGAGGGTGTCAGCAGTAAGTTTGTGTTGACATCACTGATTATTTTGCCCTTCCTCTGATCCCTCAGAACAATAACCCCCAAAAAACAGATCCTATCTGTGGAGCATCTGCCTTTACTCGGTCAGCATTTGGTCAGTAATCCATCAGAATTGCTAAAGCCCCAAAAAACAGGAGTGAGTCCAAAACAGAGATGACACGTGAATTGGAATATTTGCATGTCTTCTGTGTTCTGTAGCCACTCCTGCTTTTGGCTACCAAATCATAAGCCAATTCTAAAGCAAAATAGGAACCATGTCATGTATGCCTTACAGCTGTTACATAGACAGGATCCATTGTGCGTCTCATTTTTCCTTCCTTCTAACAGATCAGAAGAAGGTTTAAATAAATGATGATGTCAGCCAGGCTGAAAGGCAAAATAGTGGACCCATTCATAAAGTGGGGAGGGTGGGAACAGCATGAGAAATCCACAGAGTGGCCCTATGACATAATGTTGAGGTGGAAGCAGCATGAGGAGACCACAGAGTGACCCGGTGACAGAGTGGGGAGGTTGGTGGCAATACCAGTACCAGCTGAAGATCGTGGGTCAAATAAGGAGCACTTGGTATCAGATGTGTGGAATCAGTCAGGTGGCAGCATCAGAATAGTAGCTGAGGCAGGTAGCCAGAAGAAACCGGTCTCTTTTGTCAAAGTGTTGGTGTGGCACCCTGGATGATCTGGTCTGATGCATCAGTCATTGGTGGGTGGAAATCCTGGCTGATACACGCCTGATTCATCCTGACAAAAGGTCAGTCTCTCCACATTTTGGGTGGACAGTTGAGTTCTTCTTGGGGTAACAATGGCCCCGTCGCACTAAACACCCGCTTTGATGCCACACTACTAGCCAGGCAGGACAGCTTTTCCACGGAAAACTCTGCCAGTTGCGGCCACAAATCCAGTTTGGCTACCCAGTAGTCCAGCGGATCTTCAATGTGGGGTGGCAGAGTGCTGTCCAAGTATGCCACCACCTGCTGGTTCAGGTCCTGCTCCAGGTCTAGCTGCTGCTGCTGCTGGTGAGTAGTTTCTTCACTAGGCGGGTGAAGAAAGCTGCTCATCAGCTACTCTAGACTCAAGTTGCTGCTGATGGAGCTGGAACTGCTCCTACCCCCCCACCCTGCCACAGCAGCCATGGCAGAGGAAATTGAGCACAGAGGGCCCCCTGGTCAGACCTGCGAGAGAATGGACTATGGCGCAGATAGGCAGCGGCCAACTGACTCTCAGCGGGTGTAAAAAAGGCCCTCATTTTGGACCGGTAGCGAGGGTCCAACAAGGTGGAGAGCCAGAAGCCATCCCTCTGCTGAATGCTGACATTCGGCTGTCACTGCGCAAGCAAGTGAGCATGTATCGGGCCATTTGTGCAAGTGACTTTTTAGGGACTCCCTGCCTTCATCTCCACTGCATACTGCCACGTTGTGTCTGGGTCCTCTGCCTCATCCTCCTCATTGCCCTGTAGCTCCTCTGACTTCTCCTGCTCCTCCTCTCCTGTCACCTATGTACAATAACCACCTATTTCGCTACACATTGCTTGTGCTCCAATGTCCTCCTCCTCCTCCAGTTCTGCCCCCACAAGGCTCATGTGGCCGTAAGAACTAGGCGCCACGTCTCCAGTCCCCTGACCAGCCAGATTTACCAGCATCTGTTCCAGGACATGAAGCAGTGGAATGATGTTATTCATCCCGTAGTCCTGGCGAATGACAAATAACGTAGCATCCTCAAAGGGCCTGAGAAAACGGCAGGTGTCACGAATGAGCTGCCACTGGCTGACATCAAAGTTACACAGGGGAGTACTCCTGTCTGATTGGATCATCAAGAAATGGCCTTTCTCTGTTCGTATAGTCGGTCCACTATATGGAGGGTGGAATTCCAACGGGTGGAAATGTCGCATATCAGCCTATGTTGGGGGATGCCGTTATGCCGCTGCAGCTCAAGGACGGTGTGCTTTACAGTATACGAGTGGCTGAAGTGCATGCAAAGTTTCCTGCCCATTTTTTTTTCCTGCCCGTCTTGCAGATGAGTGGAAGACTTCAGGAACCGCTTGACAACCAGATTGAACACGTGTGCCATGCAGGGCGCATGGCTCAGCCCTCCTTGATGCTGCGCTGACACCATGTTCTTCCCGTTGTCGGTCACCATGGTCCCGATTTTGAGTTGTCGCGGAGAAAGCCAGGATTCGATTTCTTGATGAAGGACACGGAACAGTTCCTTCCCTGTGTGACTTTGTTCTCCCAGGCAAACGAGGTGCAGAACAGTGTGACACTGCCGTGCCCTGCACATGTGGTATGCTGGAGGGGCACTGTGAATTGTCCCTATAGTAAAGGATGAGGAGGTAGAGGTGGACATTGTCGCAGGACCAACGGCGTGAGAAGGTGGAGGCAAAATTGGCGTGACCTGGCCAAGTTGCTGGTGTGGCTGTGCAGGAACTACTTTCACCCAGTGGGCCGTAAAGGACATGTACTGTCCCTGACCATAACTTCACACGTCGGCTCTGCCATGCACTTTGGCAGACACCAACAGACTCAAGGACTGGCCCACCTTCTGTTCTACATATTTGTGCAGGGCTGGTACTGCCTTTTTGGCAAGGAAATGATGGCTTGGAACTCTCCACCTCGGCTCGGCACAAGCAATCTTTTCGATGAAAGGTGCAGAGTCCACCACTTGGAAAGGAAGGGACTGCAGCACCAGCAACTTGGCCAGGAGCACATTCAACTTCTGCGCCGTTGGATGAGTGTGCGCATACTGTTGCCTCTTGGCAATCGCTTTGGTTATCGATTGCTGACGGAATGACTGACGAGGAGTAGGAGGAGGAGCAGGAGCATCAGGACCAGCAGATGATGGGAAGGACAGACAGCTTCCTTTGGCTGAGGTGGTGGAGCCTTGACTGCTTGAAATCAGGTTCGTGTCACTGGGTGATGCAGCTGTTGCTGCGGCAGGCTGGACCACCACATCGGAGCCATGGTTCTCCCAGGCCACTTTATGGTGATGCTGCATATGTTGATGCAGGGCCGTGGTGCCAACATTGGCACCCTGGCCACACTTCACCTTCACACCACAGATTCTACAAATGGCCATGTTCACCTCCTCCGGTGGCTTAAGAAAAAACTGCCACACCGCCGAGTAGGTGATTTTACCCCCAACTCCGCACTGACTGACTGCCACCACCACTGCTTCCGTGAACCCCTGCACCACTACTTTCCGGGTATGTAGGCTCCTGCAAAGTGGGTGGTCTACCCCGGGCACGTTTTGCTCCCAACCTCCCATGCTGCCACCCTGCTGACTTCCGGCCACGCTAGTGACTTGCTGGCTCCGCTGCTGCCTCACGGGCAAGCTGCCACCTTCGTCTCCCTATGATGATGAAGCCCCTAATTCACCCAGCTCCCAAGTGCGATCACATCATCATCATCATCGAGTACTGTCTGCACGTCACTGATGTCCTCCTCAACGGTCTCTGGGTCAAGAGCCTGACTGCTCACAACACCAGCTCCCACTCCACTCTCCTTATCACTACTCGCCCACCTACCGGAGGAAGCGGTGAATGTCTCCTCCACATCTTGGCTGTACCAATAGCTGTTGACTGTCCTCTAGTAGCTCGTCCTCACTGTCTAGTGGAGCTGAGCCCACAACATATAATACTTGTTTTGCTGAGGGAACAGAAAAGGACAGAGGCAGGTTGAGGACAGGTGAGGGCACAGGGCCTGCTGCCAGGCCATGCCAACTCACGAACCCACCGACTCTTGGTTGTGGCTCTCTGATGTCACTTGGGCTGAAGTGGATGAGTCAACTATTCAAGAACCGCTGGGTTGCTGGTCAAGACACGACCGCTAGATGACACCAGGAGCTCAAGCCTCTTGCTGCGACTTCTGCTGCCAAGCCCCCTTACTCTGCTGCAACCTGTGCCTGTGTCAGAAACATTTAGGCCTCTGCCACTCCCATGTACAAGGCCTGGCACTTCTCTGTCTGACATACTGTTAGATCAAATAAATAAATAAAAAGGAAATTAAAACTTCCCCAAAAAAGTCTGTAATTTTCTCACTTCACCACACAACGGCAAATACTTTTTTTTTGTGCCACTAATATACCCCAAAAAGGGCTTTAGAACATATAACTGCACCCCTGAACGGCAAATAATATATCGTTTTTTGGGGCTTGCATTGTAGGGGAACCTCATGGACTCTTCAACTTCCAGTGAAATCTGCCCTCCAAAAGCCAAATGCACTCCTTCCCATCTGAACCCTGCAGTGTGCCCACACAGCAGTTTATGACTAGTGTTGATCACGAATATTCGAATTGCAAATTTTTATCGCGAATATACGTACTTTGAAAATTTGAGAATATTTAGAATATAGTGATATATATTCATAATTTCAAATATTCGAGATTTTTTTTATTGCGATTTTTCGTCATGCGAATTTTTATCGTGAATTTTTCAATTGCTGAGTAAAAACATGATTACTCCCTGCTTCTTGCTTGTGGGGCAATGACTCATTGGCCCACGAGCAAGAAGCAGGGAGGAATCATCACTTTAAATGGGAAAACTGATGAATATTCTAAAAAACTAATATATAGCACTATATCGAATATATTAGTTTTTTTGAATATTCGTAATATTCTAAAACAAGAATATATAGCAATATAGCGAATATTCGAAGAAAAAAATGAATATAGAGCAATTTAGCTAATATAGTGCTATAATTTTTTTTCAATAGTTGCATTTTTTTTTCCAATCTGAAGTTCAGATGAGAAAAAAATTACAACTATTAGACAAAGAAGATTATAGCACTATATTAGCTAAATTGCTCTATATATTTTTTTTTTCGAATATTCACTATATTGCTATATATTCTTGTTTTAGAATATTACGAATATTTGAAAAAAACGAATATATTCGATATAGTGCTATGACTCATTGGCCCACAAGCAAGAAGCAGGGAGGAATCATGTTTTTGCTCGGCAATTGAAAAATTCACGATAAAAATTCGCAGTAAAAAAATCGTAGACTATAACGAATATTCGCTGAATATTCTACAAAATATTCGTGAAATATTGCGAATTCGAATATGACCCCTGCCGCTCATCACTATTTATGACCACATATGAGGTGTTGTGTATTCAGTAGAACATAACTAACAAATTGTGGAGTGCTTTTTCTCCTGTTACCGCTTGTGAAAATGCTAAATTTGGGGCTAAAGTGAAATTTTATTTGAAAAAAATGTAATTTTTCATTTTCATAGCCAAGTGTTTCTAAATTCTATGAAACGCCTGTTGGGTCAAAGTGCTCACTACTCTCCTTGAAAAATCCCTTGAGGGGTGAAGTTTTCAAAATTAAAATTTTTGGGGGTTTCTATTGAAGGGGAACCTCAGGGTGTCTTGAAATGCAACATGATGCCCAAACACCATTCCAGAAAAATCTGGCCTCCAAAAAACCATATGGCACTCCTTCTGTTCTGAGTTCTGCTGTATTGCCATACAGCAGTTTGCAAGCATATGTGGGATGTTTCTGTGAACTGCAGAATCAGGGTAGTAAATATTAAGGTTTGTTTTGCTGTTAACCTTTGCTATGTCACAGTAAAAAAAAAATGGATTAAGAAGGAAATTCTGGATTTTTTTTAACATTTTTAAATTTCACCTCCATTTTGCTTTGATTTCTGCAGAGCACCTAAAGGGTTAATACAGTTTCTAAAATCAGTTTGAGGGGTGTAATTTCTACATTGGGGTAATTTTACAGCTGGTTTCTATTATATAAACCCCTCAAAGTCACTTCAGCGCAGAATTGATCCCAAGTTAGTTGAAGAAATTTTCTGCAGAGTAAGTGAAAAAATGGAGCGCTCCACTTGTAGAAAATGATTCAAATATCGTCGATCATATCCAGAAGCTTGTTGTTGGCAGGGATATAACACTAAACTGCGTTTCGAGGACTTCAATCCTCTTCCTCAGTAGCTGGATATGATCGACGATATTTGAATCATTTTCGACAAGTGGAGCGCTCCATTTTTTCACTTACTCTGCAGCTCTCATCAGATCTCCGGACTGAAACATTCAAATCCCGCGTTAACTCTGGTACATCACGTGACAAACGCCGGAGAGCGGGGACGCCGAGAGCGAGCAGAAGCAGCGTAAAACAGACGGCTGGAGATTCGTCTAGGAGGGTAAGCTACAATATTCAGCTACAATATCACCCTATAAATCGATTACATACTTCGAATTGGAAGTTACAAGATCTACATAAAGAACTGTTGAAGAGAAGTATAAAGCGAGTGATATTATCCCCCAACAATATTCAACATAGCTTGTGGACTTGGCTGTATTTTTCATTTAAAGTGACAGTATCCTTATTGAATTGGACACATACTGCCCAAATAGGCAAAGAAATATACATTCTCCTAAAGAGACGTTATTTTGGTGCGGTTTGTGACCCAACACAACAATATATATTGTATTTTAATATTTATTTTTTAGGGGATTTTTTAAATCATTATTTTTAGATTATATGTATTTTACTGTTATAATAGCGGTATAGTGATAATAAATTGTTGTTTGATGTGAAACCACATAGTGAGTGCCAGCCGTTTTTTTCCATTTTTCTAATCTCTCAATGCACCTGTCTTTGTTTTTGTTGTATTATATATACTGTTTATCACATCCACACATTTGCTATCCTGTGTAGGATGTCCATTGTGGTACTTGTGGTCCGCTGCAGGCATCCTCCATTGTATGCATTTTTGCTGGGGATTGCCATTAGCAGCAGACCACAAGTGCAGTTTCCCAGGACGGAAAGCAAAATACAACATGTTGCAGTTTGCTCTCCGGTCTGGGAACGCAACTAAATGGAACGGAATGTATTTTGGAGCACTCTAGTTCATGTTCAGTTGTGTCCCAATTGATAATGAATTGGAACGAAACTGAAGAGTTTTCTTCCAGTATTGACCCCCTATGACGTAACTCAATACCGTAAAACTTAAATGCTAGTGTGAAAGTACCCTTACTCTGTAACATACCTCTGAAGCTGTGTGTTTTGCTACTTTATAAACTACTACTCCCATTATCTATTTGGTAGAGAGACTTTATTTATTGAAACTGAACTGGCCTGCTCATTAACTCCACACCTTCGCTGGTCTTTACCTGCCTTGCACCCTGAAAACCGTACGCCATTAAGGGCACACCAACTACCACCAGACGAGAGTCCCCAAAAAGAACTAGGGTATGCACCGAGGGAAGAAAGGTGCGCCCTTCATTCACTGTTGCACAACCCCAGGGAGAGCTAGAGTGAGGACAGCCACCGTGAACCACTACTGCTTCTATGTGTGCCACCACTACCACTTCCATCGTCTTCACTGCACTCCCACCATCCACCACACTGGGTTGCTGCAGAGGGATTGCTCTAACATGCCCCACGGGCATAACATGTAAAAGGCAATAGCCTTTGTAGAGATGGGCAGAACAGCACTACCGGCTCTGTGGGAGAAGGGGAATGCTAGCAGGTCTGAGCCACTGGAGCCCAGGAGCAATGGAGCAGATGAGCAGAAGCAGCCATGCCCACTAGAAGGAGTGGAGCGGTGGTGGGCACGGACTGCTGTCATAACTTTACCTATGAACTAAGAGAGTTCGGATTGAATGTCAGCCTGCCTCATCTACCTAAGATCCTTGATATACTCTTATATCTTATATCAAAAACAACTGAATTCCCTAGTCTGGCCAAAAGAATACAGACTCCATTTATGGCCCCTGAATTCTGTTAATAGAGAGAAGAGAGGGGTATATTTTGTCAGTCCTATCCCCCCTTCCATTTACTCTTCACTGTTTATATTAGAAAGCATTTACAGACCAGACCTTTGTGTATGGAAGTGACAATAATTACAACATAACACAGTCATAAATATTCATTTTGATTTGCAAATGAGATCTCAGCATATGTCTTCAGAAATGCACTGTGCTGGTTTGAGACAACATGGAAAAATAGAATTTGGAAATTTTGAATTCAGACATTAAAACATATTCCAGCCTAATTGATTTTAACCAGATTAAAGACAATGGAGCCCCATCTCAGCTTGGGGCTCAGATCCCACCTGATTTCTTGAAGTAGCCACTGAATTATGTGGGAGTTAGCAAAGCAGCCAAGCAAGAAAAATCCCTAAAGCCCTGTCCACTTGGGAAGATATGTAGTGGAGGTCCTCTAGGTTCCCAAAATGGTGGAAGTCACAGAGCAGGTGTTCCATGTGCATTTCCTCTAAAACAGGCCTGGAGCAAAGTATGACAGACAGTAGAAGCTAGGACTTCATAACCTTGTGAGCAGTATTAGATGTTGCACATGTAGACTTCTAGAACAGAATTCAGTAGAAATAGCTACTGTAGGTCTGGGTCAAACCGGATCAGTAACAGGGAATACTCCAGGGAAATAAACAAATGGCAGGAACACAACACCATGGACAAGGAATACCATGGTTTAAATTTTCCATGTCTACTGGGTTTCAGATCACATTGGTGGGATCGGCCAACATGATGCATGCCTCTAGACCATGATAATCAGGACCACAATCTGATTCTGAATAAACTGTCAGGCCCAACACAAGATTCTCGTTTAGTCTGCTGCTGGATCAGCAGGACTATCAGTAACTGGATCACCGTTAATGTGGTTAATTATTATATAAAATAATCATTGGTCGTTTCATTGATCTTGAGCATCTTAAATCCGGCGTCATGTTCTCATTAGCTCAGCAGTTTAATATTTTAAGACTTGGAATTTTGCCCAGAGATGATGGGACTCCACAGGGCTCCAACTCTGCCATTTCCTTTCAAGTGATCAGATATCATTGCTAGAGATGAGCCAATCGAAGTTGACGAAGTGGAATTCGATCCGAATTTCAGGAAAAATTTGATTCAAACCGAATCCGAATTTCCTCACACTTTGTGGTAACTGTGACGAACTGCGACCGCCGCGGCCACAATACGTCACGAAACTGTCACAGCGCCCCTAGTGGTCAATCCGCAAACAGGCCTCTCAGCCACTTTCAGCACACCGACAGTCTAACTTGAGTCCGTACAGTCGATAGGCTGAAAGCGCAGGGATTGGACCGCCGATTGACCGCAAGTAAGCGTGTGAGCGACCGGACCGGAACCACACACAGGGTAGTTTAACTGCCACCACCTTGCAACTTATGGGAACAAGGAACCCACTATCTGGATAACATAACCGAGTAGCTTTCTCTTCGGAGAGGCTAGGGTAGGTTTTGCAGTGTTTGAAAACAGGCATATGGCTAGAGAAATGACTTGAAGGTCATTTATTATATATATATATATATATATATATATATATATATGTACAATACAAATTATCAAGATGTACAGTAATTATTAAAACAATAATCAAGGAAAGTATAGTCCAATAAACAAAAGGGAGAAAAGAAAGAAAATACTTAGTTTCCGCAGAAAAGACGTCCGTTGGTGAAATAGTCCGTTGCAGGGATAAAGTCCAAGAAGCCTTTGTCCAGTGTAATATGCCTACAGCCCACAGGTTCTCTGGCTGAGGCCCTCTTCAGGTGTTGTTAGAAGTGGAGAACTCCTTTAGCAGATTCTAGGTCTTTGTTATAAAGGGTCCCAGAATCAAGGCAGGGAATTGAGAGTCCGCCTGCTGGGCAGGCTGTATTCCTGAGGTGAATGTCAGTTCGGAAATATGGCATGTGCCATATCGTGGGATGTCTCCGCTGTACACAAGTAACAAGCACATATTCACATTCCCCACAAAATATGGAGTTCAGGGATACCAAATATTACTATTATAACTGGTTCTCTGATGGGGTAACACCATAACTTTATCTGGGCATCTCTTAGAGTTATATTTGTCATATGTACATGTCCAGTGAATTCTGAGTGACACGATGATGTAATTTTTACGTCCGTAAGATGCATGGTCTCTCTTAAAAAGGTAAAAATCATATCTCAGATTCATGTTGCAATCTGGGAAACCTTGGTGCCGGCCTGTCTGCAGCAAGCTAGCTTACAGACCCTTATGGCAGCAACACCAAATGGCTCCCCCCAGGTGCAGTCTTCACACCTAGCTGTGATATCTCTTCAGAAAGGGAAGTTCTTTTGTCAACCTGAGGAAGCCAGCTGTAATTGTGTTATCTGCTGGGCATCTATTGACTGACTTGAACAAAAGGGCTATTTTGTTCTCTGGGTACACGGAAGGAGACGCTCTGAGTAATCAAATTGTAGGTTCTGGGGCCTAGGGAAATAATTACTGTTTAATAGACCTACTGCTCAATAAGGGAGACTAATATTGATAATATTGGGAGGACAGTTCAATATTCTTGCGGATCATCCGTGACAGTAACGAATCGTATTTTTTCCTAAAATGGCTGCTGCACGTGTGAGGACATGGAGCAAGGAACTCTGGGAAGGCGGGATCACCAATAATACCAGGCATGCAGCCAGTCAGCAGCCAGCCCTGTGATGTCACAGCCCTATAAATAGCCTCAGCCATCTTGGATTCTGCCATTTTCCAGTGTACTTAGTTCAGGGAGAGACATTAGCAGGCGCTAGGGACAGTGCTATAAAAAACTTAATTGTGCTAAAAAAAAGATTTACAAGTGCAGGGAAAGATTATTCAAGGTGTAGGGAAAGGATAGGGAGGAATCATTCCACATAATTTATGTTGAAAATGGTTCAGTAGGGGAGGTTACTGCCTGAGTAATAGGAATAATTCTATTACACCTTGCTGCACTGACTGGGCACCCAAATTGCCATTATACAGCTCTGTCATTCCAGCAAACTGTTCTTGTTATTGGGGTGTTACACCCATTAACAGGGTTTATTACAAGGAAATATTTCTACATCTTATTTGCCCTTGTGTGGTGCAGTTATATGTTCTAAAGCACTTTTTGGCTTGTATTAGTGGGAAAAAAGGGCTTATTAGCCATTGTGTGCTGAAGTGCTAAAATTATAGCCCTTTTTGTTGTGTATTAGTGGCAAAAGTAAAATATATTTGCCGTTCAGCGGTGTAGTTATATGTTCTAAAGCCTTTTGTGGCGTGTATTAGTGGCAAAAGTAAAATATATTTGCCGTTCAGCGGTGCAGTTATATGTTCTAAAGCCTTTCATGGCGTGTATTAGTGGCAAAAGTAAAATATATTTGCCGTTTAGCGGTGCAGTTATATGTTATGAAGCACCTTTTTGTTGTGTAATAGTGTCAAAATAAAAATATATTTGCTGTTAATCAGTGCAACTACAGGTCCTTTTCGAAAAATTAGCATATTGTGATAAAGTTAATTATTTTCTGTAATGTACTGATAAACATTAGACTTTCATATATTTTAGATTCATTACACACCAACTGAAGTAGTTCAAGCCTTTTATTGTTTTAATATTGATGATTTTGGCATACAGCTCATGAAAACCCAAAATTCCTATCTCAAAAAATTAGCATATCATGAAAAGGTTCTCTAAACGAGCTATTAACCTAATCATCTGAATCAACTAATTAACTCTAAACACCTGCAAAAGATTCCTGAGGCTTTTAAAAACTCCCAGCCTGGTTCATTACTCAAAACCGCAATCATGGGTAAGACTGCCGACCTGACTGCTGTCCAGAAGGCCATCATTGACACCCTCAAGCAAGAGGGTAAGACACAGAAAGAAATTTCTGAACGAATAGGCTGTTCCCAGAGTGCTGTATCAAGGCACCTCAGTGGGAAGTCTGTGGGAAGGAAAAAGTGTGGCAGAAAACGCTGCACAACGAGAAGAGGTGACCGGACCCTGAGGAAGATTGTGGAGAAGGACCAATTCCAGACCTTGGAGGACCTGCGGAAGCAGTGGACTGAGTCTGGAGTAGAAACATCCAGAGCCCCCGTGTACAGGCGTGTGCAGGAAATGGGCTACAGGTGCCGCATTCCCCAGAAACAGTGGCAGAAGCACCTGACCTGGGCTACAGAGAAGCAGCACTGGACTGTTGCTCAGTGGTCCAAAGTACTTTTTTCGGATGAAAGCAAATTTTGCATGTCATTCGAAAATCAAGGTGCCAGAGTCTGGAGGAAGACTGGGGAGAGGGGAATGCCAAAATGCCTGAAGTCCAGTGTCAAGTACCCACAGTCAGTGATGGTCTGGGGTGCCATGTCAGCTGCTGGTGTTGGTCCACTGTGTTTTATCAAGGGCAGGGTCAATGCAGCTAGCTATCAGGAGATTTTGGAGCACTTCATGCTTCCATCTACTAAAAAGCTTTATGGAGATGAAGATGTCATTTTTCAGCACGACCTGGCACCTGCTCACAGTGCCACAACCACTGGTAAATGGTTTACTGACCATGGTATTACTGGGCTCAATTGGCCTGCCAACTCTCCTGACCTGAACCCCATAGAGAATCTGTAGGATATTGGGAAGAGAAATTTGAGAGACGCAAGACCCAACACTCTGGATGAGCTTAAGACCGCTATCGAAGCATCCTGGGCCTCCATAACACCTCAGCAGTGCCACAGGCTGATTGCCTCCATGCCACGCCGCATTGAAGAAGTCATTTCTGCAAAAGATTGCCGACTAAGTATTGAGTGCATAACGGAACATGATTATTTGAAGGTTGACTTTTTTTGTATTAAAAACACTTTTCTTTTATTGGTCTGATGAAATATGCTAATTTTTTTAGATAGGAAATTTGGGTTTTCATGAGCTGTATGCCAAAATCATCAATATTAAAACAATAAAAGGCTTGAACTACTTCAGTTGGTGTGTAATGAATCTAAAATATATGAAAGTCTAATGTTTATCAGTACATTACAGAAAATAATGAACTTTATCACAATATGCTATTTTTTTTAGAAGGACCTGTATATGTTCTAATGCCTTTTGTGGCGTGTAATAGTGGCAAAATAAAATATATTTGCCGTTCAGCGGTCTAGTTATATGTTCTAAAGCCTTTCGTGGCGTGTATTAGTGGCAAAATAAAAATATATTTGCTGTTCAGCGGTGCAGTTATATGTTGTAATGTCTTTTGTGGCATGTAACAGTGGCAAAATAAAATATATTTGCCGTTCAGTGGTGCAGTTATACTGTATGTTCTAAAGCCTTTTGAGGCGTGTATTAGTGGCAAAAGTAAAATATATTTGCCATTCAGCAGTGCAGTTATATGTTCTAAAGCCCTTTTTTGTGTGTATTAGTGTGAAAAAAAGGCTTATTAGCCGTCGTGTGGTGAAGTGAGAAAATTACGGACTTTTTTTGGGGTGTTTTAATTTCCTTTTTATTTATTTATTTGATCTAACAGTATGTCAGACAGAAGTGCCAGGCCCTGCACAGGGGAATGGCAGAGGCCTAAATGTTTCTGGTGCAGGCACAGGTTTGCAGCAGAGTAAGGGGGCGTGGCAGCAGGAGTCGCAGCAAGAGGCCTGAGCAGTCGTGTCTTGACTAGCAACCCAGCGGTTCTTGAATGGTTGACTCAATCTTCGACTTTGTCACAAGTGACATCAGACACCCCCAGCCAAGAGTCAGTGGGTTCGTCAGACACAACCCTTAGTTGGCATGGCCCGGGAGCAGACCCTGTGCCCTCACCTGTCCTCAACCTGCCTCTGTCCTTTTCTGTTACCTCAGCCAGAGAAGTATTTTATCCTGTGGGCTCACCTCCACTATACAGTGAGGACGAGCTACTATTAGACAGTCAGCAGCTACTGGCAAGCCAAGATGTGAAGGAGACATCCACAGATTCCTCCACTAGGCGGGCAAGTAGTGGATGAGGAGAGTGCCGTGGGAGCTGGTGTTGCGAGCGGTCAGGCTCCTGACCCAAAGACGGTTGAGGAGGACATCAGTGACGTGCAGACAGTAATCAATGATGATGATATAGCTGATCTCTGTTGGGAGCCCGGTGATGAAGGGGCTTCATCATCATCGGGAGAAGAGGGTGGCAGCTTGCCTGTGAGGCAGCAGCAGAGCCAGCAAGTCACTAGCGTGGCCAGGAGTCAGCAGGGTGGCAGCAGTGGGAGGTCGGGAGCCAAATGTGCCCGAGGTAGACCACTCACTTCGCAAGAGCCTACCTGCCTGGGAAGTAGCCATGCAGGGGTTCACGGAGGCAGCTGTAGTAGCAGTCAGTCAGTGAGTAGTGTTGGGGGTAAAATAACCTACTCGGCGGTGTGGCCATTTTTTGTTAAGCCGCCAGAGGAGGTGAACATGGCCATATGTAGAATCTGTGTGCAGAAGGTGAAGCATGGCCAGGGTGTCAATGTTGGCACCACGGCCCTGCGTCAACATATGCAGCATTACCATAAAGTGGCCTGGGAGAACCGTGGCTCTGATGTGGTGGTCCAGCCTGCCGCAGCAACCACTGCATCACCCAGTGGCACGCACCTGATTTCAAGCAGTCAGGGCTCCACCACCTCAGCCGAAGGGAGCTGTGTGTCCTTCCCATCATCTGCTGGTCCTGATGCTTCTGCTCCTCCCCCTCCTACTCCTCGTCAGTCATTCCATCAGCAATCGATCACCGAAGTAATTGCCAAGAGACAACAGTATGCGTGCAGAATCTGAATGTGCTCCTGGCCAAGTTGCTGGTGCTGCAGTCCCTCTCTTTCCAAGTGGTGGGCTCTGCACCTTTCAGAGAACTGATGGCTTGTGCCGAGCCGAGGTGGAAAGTCCAAACCCGTCATTTCTTTGCCAAAAATGCAGTACCAGCCCTGCACACGTATGTAAAACAGAAGGTGGGCCAGTCCTTGAGCCTGTTGGTGTCTGCCAAAGTGCACGGCAGCGCCGACGTGTGGAGATATAACTACGGTCAGGGACAGTACATGTTCTTTACGGCCCACTGGGTGAATGTGGTTCATGCATAGCCACACTAGCAACTTGGCAAGGTAACGCTGATTCCGCCTCCACGTTCTCACGCCGTTGGTCCTGTGACAATGTCTGCCTCTGCCTCCTCATCCTCCACTGCAGGGACAATTCACAGTGCCCCTCCAGCATACCACATGTGCATGGCGATATCACGCTGTTCTGCACCTTGTTTGCCTGGGCGAACTGAGTCACACAGGGGAGGAACTGCTCCGTGTCCTTCATCAAGAAATCGAATCCTGTATTTTTCCGGAACAACTCAAAATTGGAACCATGGTGACCGACAACAGGAAGAACATGGAAGAACGGCATCCCCCAATATAGGCTGATATGCAACGTTTTCACCCGTTGGAATTCCACCCTCCATATGTTGGACCGACTATACGAACAGAGAAAGGCCATAAACGATTTCTTGATGATCCAAGCCGACAGGAGTACTCCTCTGTGTAACTTTGATGTCAGCTAGTGGCAGCTCATGCGTGACACCTGCCGTTTGCTCAGGCCCTTTGAGGAGGCCACGTTATTTGTCAGTCGCCAGGACTATGGGATGACCAAAATCATTCCACTGCTCCATGTCCTGGAACAGATGCTGGTAAATCAGGCTGGTCAGGGGACTGGAGACGAGACGCCTAGATCTCACGGCCACATGAGCCCTGTGGGGGCTGAACTGTAGGAGGAGGAGGAGGACATTGGAGCACAAGCAATGAGTAGTGAAACGGGTGGTTATTCTACATAGGTGAGAGGAGAGGAGGAGCAGGAGCAGCCAGAGGAGCTACAGGGCGATGAGGAAGACAAGGCAGAGGACCCAGACACACCATGGCAGTATGCAGTGGAGATGGAGGCAGGTAGTCCCTCCGAGTCACTTGCACAAATTACCCGATGCATGCTCACTTGCTTGCGTAGTGACAGCCGAATGTCAGCATTCGGCAGAGGGATGACTCCTGGCTCTCCACCTTGTTGGACCTTTTCTACCGATCCAAAATGGGGGCCTTTTTTACACCCGCTGAGAAGGTGGACAGACTGAACTACTATAGAGACATCCTATGTAGTCAGTTGGCCGCTGCCTATCTGCGCCATCGTCCATCCTCTCGCAGGTCTGACCGGGGGGCCCTCTGCGCTCACGTTCCTCTGCCATGGCTGCTATGGCAGGGTGAGCGGGTAGGAGCAGTTCCAGCTCCATCAGAAGCAACTTGAGTCTAGAGTCGCTGATGAGTAGCTTTCTTCACCTGCCTAGTGAAGAAGCTACTCACCAGCAGCAGCTAGACCTGGAGCAGGACCTGAACCAGCAGGTGGTAGCATACTTAGACAGCACCTTGCCACCCCACATTGAAGATCTGCTGGACTACTGGGTAGCCAAACTGGATTTGTGGCCGCAACTGGCAGAGTTTTCCCTGGAAATGCTGTCCTACCCGGCCAGTAATGTGACATCAGAGCTGGTGTTTAGTTTGGCGGCTGCCATAGTTACCCTAAGAAGAACTCGCCTGTCCACCCAAAATCCAGGCATGGATCAGCCAGGATTTCAAACCACCAATGCCTAATGCATCAGACTAGATCATTTATGGTGCCACACCAACACTTTGACAAAAGAGACCGGTTTCTTTTGGCTACCTGCCTCAGTTATTATTCTGATGCTGCCACCTGCCTAATGCCACACATCTGATGCAAAGTGCTCATTCTTTCACCCACCATCTTTAGCTGGTACTGGTAATGCCACCTACCTCCCCACTCTACACCGGGTCACTCTGTGGTCTACGGATGCTGCTGCCACCTCCACAGTATGTCACGATGCCACTATGTGGCCTCCTGATGCTGCTGCTACCTCAACACTATGTCACCTTGCCACTCTGTGGCCTCCTGATGCTGCTGCCACCTCCACACTGTCATTGTGCCACCCTGTGGCCTCCTTCTGATGCTGCTGCTGCTGTCGCCTCCTCCACACTCTGTCATTGTGCCACTCCTTAGGCTCCTTATGCTGCTGCTGCCTACCTCCACACTGTCATGGTGCTACCCTGTGGCCTCTTCTTGATGCTGCTGCTGCCACCTCCACACTCTGTCATTGTGCCACTCTGTGGCCTCCTGATGCTGCTGACACCTCCACACTGTCATTGTGCCACTCTGTGACCTCCTCCTCTTGATGCTGCTGCCACCTCCAGACTCTGTCATTGGGCCACTCTGTGGTCTCCTCATGCTGCTTCCACCTCACCACTATGTCATAGGGACACTTTGTGGAATTCTCATGCTGTTCCCACCCTCCCCACTTCATGATTGGGCCACTATTTTGCCTTTTGGCCTGGCTGACATCATCATTTATTTGACCCTTCTACTGATCTGTCAGAAGGAATAATGAGACGCACAACGGATCCTGTCTATGTAACAGCTGTAAGGCCTGCATGACATGGTCCCTATTTTGCATCAGAATTGGCTCATGATTTGGTAGCCAAAAGCAGGAGTGGGTACAAAACACAGAAGACATGCAAACATTCCATTCATGTGTCATCTCTGTTTTGGATCTGTGGCAGGCACCTTCCCCCAGGGCCCTTTAAAAGAAAAAATTACTTGTTTTCGTGACGCCAGTTGCAGTGAAGCAACAAGGGCACAGGTGCTCCTTTTTACTGATGTAGTAGATGGTGCCAGAGTGGTGTAGGGTGGCCTAAATCTCCCTTTAAGTTTTGTTTACGTGTCACAGTGATCCTACCTGGATAAGCTGGACCCCAGGCGTTGGCTCCGTAGCAATGAAAAAGTGGGTTTGTTGATGAAGGGGATGAGAAAATAAATGGAGTCCAGACCTTGTGATGAAGTTGACAACAGCTTTACTTTGCATAAGCGTTGTCTTCGTTCCCAGCAGGCTTTGGCATTAACTGTGGCAGGCAAACTCCTCTCTGCTACATCTGCTGCTCTATGGCTTTGCTGTCCTGACAGGGTAGCTGTATAACTTGGATTTAGCTGTAGTCTGCAAATTTTTTCTGTAGTCTGTCTCTAAACTGGTCCAGGGAACTTTACTCCTGGCTTCTAAGGCTTCCAGCTGTGGCCTCCAGATCCAGCAGGGGCTCTAGCTGGCCTAGACAAGGCACGTCCAGAGGCGATGTGCTCCTGCTGCATTCCCCTAGCAGGGGGTACTCTCCACTGACTTCTAACTAGAACTCCACCCTCCCTGCAGCAAGTCGGAACCGCCCACCACACCACAGAGGGGGGTGTTATAATGGAATAGAAAGCTCCATTCTATATACCTGTAGCTCTGCCGTGTTTACTACCACTAGCTGGTGAACCAGGCAAATAACACTGTAACACTTACATAACAAGATTATGAATGCACATTGTACAGGACCTGGAAATAAATACATAAATGCCATGACACTAGCCCGTTAGAGATAGTAGCAGGGTGCGGAAGTGGTAATGCACCTCTTGGAAGTTACAGATCCACTCCTGTTTTTTTGGCTTTTGCAATACTGATGGATTACTCACCAAATGCTGACCGAGTGAAGGTGGATGCTCCACAGACAGGATCCGTTTTTGGGGGGTTATTGTTCTGATGGATCAGAGGAAGGGCAAAATAATCAGTGACGTCAACATAAACTTACTGCTGACACCTTCTCCACTCTGTCGGGGGCTCTACTTGTATAAGCGTTTAATAGAACAGGTTCTGTAGACATCTATGTGGAATCAGCTGACGGTGTAAAAGGAGGTCGCTTCTTCTTGATGCTAACATTGACCTGTAAGGCTGAGTTCACACTTGGGTTATTTGGTCAGTATTGGCCCCTTAACTGCACAAATAAGTGAAGTGTGCAGTGATTCTAAGAGCAACGCCTGTCATACTGACTCATAGTATTGTTTCACTACCACAGCAGACTCCCTATGCGTGTTCCTGCAAGGCACAGTGTTCTACACTAATGTTGATCGAGCACCAAAGTGCTCTGGTGCTCGAGTTGAACACTTTTGGATGCTCGGGTGCTCTACAATAAGGCCCCCCCCCCCCATGACACTTGATGACTTTTACAGAAGAAACTGTATATTGTGGGGCACGGTGTATGCTATATGTAAAAAATAAAAATAAAACATATGTTGAAGCAATATATTAATTGCAACACAGACCACGTAGTATATGTTATAACATGTAAAATATGCAGTCTGCAATACGTGGGCTGTACCACAAATGATCTAAAAGTACATATAAGGAAGCATTTGAGTGATGTCCCTCATATCATGTCTCGGAATGTCTCAGCGGCAACAATGCATTTTGCCACTGTTCACAAGGGCGATATCTCTGCGTTTTCTGTGCAGGGCGTGGAGGTTGTTTCCGCACCTATTAGAGGAGGTGATCGCAAACAGAAGCTCCTGAGTAGAGAAACATATTGGATGTTTATTTTGGAAACTTGTATACCGAAGGGTCTAAACAGAAAATATGATTTAATACTGCAGTACATGTAGTTCATCAGTTTGTGTTTTCAAATGCATGATACTAATTTGTTGCCTCCCCGCCCATGTGTTCTTGGTTGGATTTTTTCACCTAATCCAGGAACACCTGGGCTTGGGATGTGACCTTCAGCCAATCAAGAAAGGAGGAGGAACCTACCTGTGTTGTATATAAGTACTTGATTTTAGTGCACTTTGTATTGTCTTGATGAAGGGCTCAATACTATAGCCCGAAACGCGTCACAATTACTTTGTGTCTCTCCATGTGATGTATTTTGGATCTTAAATTTTGGAAGCCAAAAAAAAGAACAAACTATTTTATACGTCAGAAGCTGGAATTGACCCTTTGTTTTCTGGACATGCTATATGTGTATAACATAAACACATTTCATATGAAAACTTACAGTTACTTGGTTTGACCCTTGGGGATCTCGGACACAACTTCAACACTTTGGCCGGGGGCTCGGCAGAGCTGATGTGTTTTATCCTAATAAGAAAGATTTCATAATAAGGATTTGGAGAAGGGGCAGAGGGATAGTAGAGCAGAGAGAGGCTGGTGCTGCTACCATGGGGGAGTAATAAAGCCCACCATAATGCCCCCCCCCCCCCAGTAGAAATAATTCTCCTTATAATGTGACAGTGCAAAAAATGCCCCTTTGTAATGCCCCCAGTTGAGCTAATGTCCCCATAGTGCCCCCATAATGTGCCAGTATAAAATATCCCTATATAGTGCCCCCAGTAAATGCCCCCATAGTGCTCCTCTCTCCCCTCCCTCCTAGTGCCCCCCATAATGTACCAGTATAAAATGCCTCATATATAGTGCCCCAGTAGATGCCCTCAGTGTCCCCCATAATTTGTAACTATAAAATACCCCTTCTCAGTGCCCCCGTAGATGACCCCATAGTACTCCTCTCCCACCTTTCCCAAAGTACCCACCATAATGTGTCCCAGTATAAAATGCCCCTATACAGAGCCCCCATATAAAATAACCGTTCTTTGTGGCCTCAGTAGTTGCCCCTATAGTGCCCACCAATAATGTGTCAGTAAGAAGTGCCCCAATGTGCCTGTAATAAGTGCCCCCATAGATGTCCCCCAATAATGTGCCAGTAGCCAGAGCCCCCCCATCATGTGCCAGTAGCCAGGGCCCCCCATCATGTGCCAGTAGCCACAGCCCCCCTATATCATGTGCCAGTAGCCACAGCCCCCCTATATCATGTGCCAGTAGCCAGAGCCCCCCTATATCATGTGCCAGTAGCCAGAGCCCCCCCTATCATGTACCAGTAGCCATAGGCCCCCTTATCATGTCCCAGTAGCCATAGCCCCCCCCCCCATCATGTGCCAGTAGCCACCAGTATTGACAACAACAACAAAAAAAACACTTATACTTACCTCCTTGGCAGCGATGTGATGCAGGCCTCTTCCTGCCTGTGTCCCGCGCTATGTGGCTCAGGCGGCGCGATGACGTCATCACGTCGCCTGCGCCGGCCTCTGATAGGCTGCCGGCCTAGTGCCTGCAGCCTATCAGAGGAAGGGGAAGGGACACACCTCTCCCTCCCCTGCCCTGCTGCACAGCCATCTGTATCACTGTCCTGAGGACGGCGATACAGATGACTGGAGATGAGCGCTTCCGCAATGGAAGCGCTCATCTCCGGCCCCTTGCCTCTATGGAAGCGCCGGCCCTGACTGTCACAACAGCAGCGGTCGGCGGCTCAGGTCATTCCGGGACACTGCATTGTCCCAGAATGAGGGTGACCGGGACCCGGGACAGACTCTCCATGTCACGGCGGACAGGATCTCAGATATACAGACAACCAAATACACAAGTGTCTAGGCTAGATGCTGGGGACAGGTCACCTCCTAGCACATCTCTGACTTCTCTCCCTATGCTGCTAAGCCCACATTCAGACCTTGATGGTAGGAATGAAGTGTCCTCGTGCCTAGACTGCAAACACCCTAGAATCCCTGAGATGGTGAAAGAGGAGAAGGGGCAAAAGACACACAAATAGTCTAGACCGCAAACAACACAAACAGAAACCAAACTTATCTGAGCTGGAACAGACAATCCTTCCTTCCTTGAATCCAAGGCCAGACAGAATTCTATAACCCGCACGGCCCTCTGGGATTGAAGGCAATTTAAGCCAATGACCCCACCCAGAGCACCTGAAGGAAGGCGGATCCAGCATGATTCCAAAACAAATAAAAGGTTAGACACGTGCTGCCAATCTGACAGACCTCCGCACACCGTCCGAGCAGGGCATGACAGTACCCCCCCCTTCTACGGGTGACCTCCGGGCACCCCGGACCAACTTTATCCGGGGGAGCTCTGTGAAAAGCCCTAACCAGTCGGCTGGCGTTGACCTCCAGTGCCGGAACCCACATTCTCTCCTCGGGGCCGTATCCCCTCCAGTGTACCAGGTACTGAAGGGAACCCCGAAGAACTCTAGAGTCAAGAATCCTGGAGATCTCGAACTCTAAATTCCCATCAACCAGAACAAGAGGAGGGGGCAATGGCGATGGTTCCACTGGTCTCACATATTTTTTCAATAAAGATCTATGTAACACATCATGGATCCTCCAAGTCTGCGGAATATCCAGTCAAAACGCTACTGGATTGATCAGCGCAGATATTTTGTACGGGCCGATAAATCTTGGACCCAGTTTCCAAGATGGCACTCTCAATTTAATGTTTTTAGTGGACAACCACACCAGATCACCCACACACAGGTCCGGACCAGTCACACGTCTCCTGTCAGCCATTCGCTTATATCTCTCACCCATCGTCTCCAAATTCACTTGTATCCAACGCCAGATAGAGGATAAGGTAGAAGAAAACCTTTCCTCCTCTGGCATCCCAGAGGAACTAGTCCCAGAAAAGGTACCAAACTGAGGATGAAAACCATATGCGCCAAAAAATGTCGACTTACCCGTGGATTCCTGTCTACGGTTATTCAAAGCAAACTCTGCTAAGGGCAGGAATGAGGACCAGTCCTCCTGATTCTCCGCCACAAAGCACCTCAAGTAGGTCTCCAGGTTCTGATTAGTACGCTCCGTCTGTCCATTCGACTGCGGATGGAAAGCCGAAGAGAACGAAAACTGAATGCCAAGCCGAGAGCAGAACGCCCTCCAGAACCTGGAGACAAACTGCGTGCCCCTATCAGAAACCACATCCGAAGGAATACCATGCAATCTCACGATATTGTCAACAGAAATTTGCACAAGAGTCTTGGCATTAGGCAGACTAGTTAACGATATAAAATGAGTCATCTTGCTAAAACGATCAACTACCACCAAAATTACTGTTTTCCCCGAGGGACTCGACAGATTCGTAATAAAGTCCATGAACAAGTGCGTCCAAGGACGAGACGGAATAGATAAAGGAAGGAGTGAACCCGCCGGTCGAGTATGAGCAACCTTAGATCGTGCACAGGTCTCACAAGCTGCCACGTAATCCTCAATGCTCCTACGTAACCCAGGCCACCAGAACCTCCGGGACACAAGGTCACAGGTGGACTTACCACCAGGATGTCCGGCAAGGACAGTATCGTGATGTTCCTTGAAAACCTTGTATTGCAGTTCTTCGGGAACAAACAACCTCCCTGGGGGACAGGAACCAGGAGCCCCCTCCTGGGCTCCCAACACCTCCATTTCCAATTCGGGATACAGAGCGGAAACCACAACCCCGTCAGCCAAAATCGGAGCAGGATCCTCAGAATCACCTCCCCCAGGAAAACTGCGAGATAACGCATCTGCCTTGATGTTTTTGACCCCCGGACGAAAAGTAACAACAAAATTGAACCTGGTAAAAAACAGTGACCATCTGGCCTGTCTAGGGTTCAGACGCTTGGCCGATTGCAGGTAAGCCAAATTCTTATGATCCGTATAGACAGTAACAGGGTGAGAAGCCCCCTCCAACCAGTGACGCCATTCCTCAAAGGCCAACTTTATAGCCAGCAACTCTCTATCTCCCACATCATAGTTCCTCTCGGCGACTGAGAGCTTCTTGGAAAAGAAAGCACACGGTACCCATTTGCCAGGAGAAGAACCCTGCGACAGCACCGCTCCCACCCCCACTTCTGATGCATTCACCTCCACCACGAATGGTTGAGACACATCGGGCTGCACCAGAATGGGAGCAGACGCAAAACACTCCTTAATAGTCGAAAAGGCCTGCAATGCCTCCTCCGACCAAAAAGAGACGTCAGTGCCCTTCTTTGTCAGTCAGAGGTTTAACAATGGTGGAATAGTTTAGAATAAATTTTCTATAATAGTTAGTAAACCCCAAAAACTGCATCAAAGCTTTCTGATTCTCTGGTCTGTCCCATTCCAGAACCGCCCGGACTTTTTCGGGGTCCATACGAAAACCAGAGTCCGAAAGCAGATATCCCAAAAACGGAAGCTCCTGCACAGAAAACACACATTTTTCCAATTTGGCATATAACTTATTCTCCTGAAGGATCATCAAAACCTGTCTCACATGATCCTGATGGGTCTTCAGATCAGGAGAGTAAATTAAAATGTCATCTAAGTAAACTACCACGAACCTCTCCACCAAGTGATGAAAAATGTAATTGACAAATCGCTGAAATACCGCTGGCGCGTTCGTCAACCCAAAAGGCATAACCAGATTCTCAAAATGACCCTCGTGCGTATTGAAGTCCGTCTTCCACTCATCCCCTTCCTTGATTCTGATCAGATTGTAGGCCCCTCTCAAATCCAACTTGGAGAAAAACCTGGCACCAACAATCTGATCAAAAAGGTCGGAGATCAAAGGAAGGGGATACGGATCCCGGACCGTAATACGGTTCAATTCCCGAAAATCCAAACACGGTCTCAGTGATTCATCCTTTTTCTTGACAAAGAAAAAACCTACTGCCACCGGAGACTTAGATGGCCTAATATGACCTTTTGCCAAACTCTCGGCGATAAACTTTCGCATGACCTCTCTTTCAGGTTGGGAAAGATTGTAAAGGGGAGACTTTGGCAACTTAGCTCCTGGGATGAGATTAACTGGACAATCATAGTCACGATGAGGGGGTAATTCCTGGGTCCCACCCTCCGAAAAGACATTGGCAAAGTCTGAGAGATATTGAGATAGAACCGCAGTGGACACCCCACAGAGATAGATGTGCCAAGACAATTCTCCGAACAAAATTCTCCCCAACCAATAATTTGTCTTGCTTGCCAATCAATAATTGGATTATGTTTTGTCAACCACGGTAAACCTAGGACTATAGGAGCAGGCAAATCCCTCATGACAAAACAAGATATAAACTCTACATGTGAATCACCCACCCTCAACTGAATACCATGTGCAATATGAGTGAGACTCCTTTGAGAAAGAGGTGAAGAATCTATTGCAAACACCGGAATATCCCTTTCTAAAGTGCACGTACTTAGACCCAGATTTTGAAGAAAAAGAAAGTCAATAAGGTTTAACCCAGCACCACAGTCAGTGAATACCTTAACAGAAAATGTTCTTGAGTCTAGCGCCACCATAGCTGGAAGGGGAAAATGAGAATTACAGGGAGCTTGCATACCTGCTTGTTCCACTACTCCATTCACGCTACCAAAAGTCAGGATGTTTCTTTTTTCTTTCATATCATCATGCGGTTTAACAAAAGGACAAGCAAAAACAAAATGGTCACTTTTTCCACAGTAGTAACATAGTTTATGTAATCTCCTAAAGTTTTTCCTACCAGAATGAAAAGATATCTGACCCAACTGCATGGGTTCCTCCCCTACCCCAGAGTTATAAGTAATATCACCCTGGGCAGCAGGTGAGACGAAACCACATGCAGAAGGGATCCCTTGCACGGAGGGACCCTTACACCTCTCTCTGATACGTCTATCCAACCGTATAGCCAAAGACATAGCATTCTCTAGAGTATCCGGGTACTCATGAAAAGCCAGGGCATCTTTCAACCTCTCAGATAACCCCTGACAAAACTGACTACGTAACACAGGGTCGTTCCACCCTGACTCAGTAGCCCATCTCCTAAAGTCTATGCAGTAAACCTCTGCAGTATGTTCACCCTGTAATAAGTTACGCAATTTAGATTCTGCCATCGAGACCCGATCTGGGTCATCGTAAATCAATCCCAGGGCTTTGAAAAAATTCCTCCACCGACCGGAGGGCCAGAGAACCGGGCGGCAGAGAAAAAGCCCAGGATTGCGCATCCCCTTTAAGCAGAGACATGATGATTAGAGATGAGCGAACTTCTGTTTTAAGTTCGGCGTCTAAAGTTCGGGGGCGGGTTAGCGGAGAATCCCGATCTGGAACCGGATATGGATTCCGACTTCCGTTGTGGTCCGTGGTAGCGGAATCAATAATCGGCCATTATTGATTCCGCTACCACGGACCACAACGGAAGTCGGAATCCATATCCGGTTCCAGATCGGGATTCTCCGCTAACCCGCCCCCGAACTTTAGACGCCGAACTTAAAACAGAAGTTCGCTCATCTCTAATGATGATACCAACCCTCTGACTTTCATCACCTGACGAAAATGGACGTAGTAGAAAATACAATTTGCATGACTCTTTAAAGCGGATAAAATCATCCGCACCCCCTGTAAATTTCTCGGGAAGAGCGACTTTAGGCTCCCCACCAATTTGACCTGCACCTGATGCCAGAACACTCTGACACTGTGTGACCGAACTACGCAGATCCGCAACCTCTAGGGATAATTCCTGCATGAGGGCAACCAGTGCATCAATTGACGCCATCACAAAACCGCTGAGTAATGGCAGTCACAGTATGGCGGGTTATAATGTCACGGCGGACAGGATCTCAGATACACAGACAACCAAATACACAAGTGTCTACGCTAGATGCTGGGGACAGGTCACCTCCTAGCACATCCCTGACTTCTCTCCCTATGCTGCTAAGCCCACATTCAGACCTTGATGGTAGGAATGAAGTGTCCTCGTGCCTAGACCCTAGAATCCCTGAGATGGTGAAAGGGGAGAAGGGGCAGAAGACTCACAAATAGCCTAGACCGCAAACAACACAAACAGAAACCAAACTTATCTGAGCTGGAACAGACAATCCTTCCTTCCTTGAATCCAAGGCCAGACAGAATTCTATAACCCGCACGGCCCTCTGGGATTGAAGGCAATTTAAGCCAATGACCCCACCCAGAGCCCCTGAAGGAAGGCGGATCCAGCATGATTCCAAAACAAACAAAAGGTTAGACACGTGCTGCCAATCTGACAGACTTCCGCACACCGTCCGAGCAGGGCATGACACTCCAAATGCGGGACTGTCCCGGGCGATCCGGGACATGTGGTCACTCTAAATGGAATTCAATAGGAGAACCCGAGCATTAAACCAGGCGCCCCCTTCTCTGAAGAGGGGAGGGTGTCTAGTTCACAGGAAAAGGTCAGAAATTGATGGAAACACCACTGAAATGGTTTGGGAACAGCATAAGAGGATGTCTCGATGCATCTTGGACTCCCAGGTCGCTGCTGGGAACGATGTTGTCCGAGTAGTACACCGGTTTTTCAGACTGACAATAATACATACAAAACCGAAGATAAAATCGATTTTAGAGGAAAAATTGTTAGGAAATTCTTTCCTATATATTTACTTGTATATAAAGTGCAAGTTCTGGCAAAAATTACAAGGAAGAGGAACTCTGATACAACCTGTATATCACATAAAGGAGGACCTCATTCACATTGTGATACAATTAGTTAGGTGGTGGGACTCCTACACTCATAAAGCCTATGCACTAAGTAAAAGAGCTGCCAAAATTACAAGCAATCGGCACTCCAATACACCCTTTATTACACATAAAAGAGGGCATCATACACACCCTTGAAATATTATGATTGATGGCCTGCTGGTGACCCTCAAAAACATTAGGAGGAATGGCCTGCTGGTGACCCTCTTAAACATTAGGGGTGAGGGCCTGCTGCTGATTTGACCATCTAAAACATTAGGGGTTAGGGTCTGCTGCTGAGCTGACCATCTAAAACATTAGGGGAGAGGACCTGCTGCTGATCTGACCATCTAAAACATTATGGGCGAGGGCCTGCTGGTGGCCCTCTAAAACATTAGGGGTGAGGGTCTGCTGCTGAGCTGACCCTCTAAAACATTAGGAGCGAGGGCAGCCTAATAACCATGTTGATATGATGGGAGAAGGAGGACGAGAAAAGGAAGATTGAACTATATACCCTTTTATGTAGTGGAAGGGGTGCATGGGATTACAGTGTATTCAATACACCATAAAAGCCACATTTAAAGTGCCTTTATGTTCAGCCTCTTTCCTCTGGTGGAGTAGAGAAATTCAGGTCTTGTTAATTTTGATAAGAGTCAACCTGTCAGCATTTTCAGTTGACAGGCTGATGCGCTCATCAGTTATTATGCGGCAGGACAGGCCAGCACCTCCAAAGCGTATAGCGACAGTTCGTGCCACGTGTCTAGCTTGGACACCCAATAGTTGTAATGCAAAGAGGGATCACTAAGAACACTGACATGGTCTGCTACGTACTCCTTCACCATCTTCCAAAACTTTTCCCTCCTTGTGACACTAGGCTGCACATCAGGGTGAGTGTGCTGGCGGGGTGTCATGAAACTGTCCCAGGCCTTGGAGAGTGTTGCCCTGCCTCTGTTGGAACTGCTGTGTGTTCCCCGTCTCCCCTCCTTGGGTGGCCAAGGAACTACGTACTCTGCAACCAGCGTTGTCAGCTGGAAATTTTTGGCGCAATTTTTCCACAAGGACCTTCTGGTATTGCGCCTAGTCCTCTCCACCACAGGAATGAGAAATTAGTAGTTCTCTTTGTAGCGGGGGTCGAGAAGGATGAACAACCAGTAATCGGTGTTGGCCAAAATGAGTATAATGTGTCACGGGAAAGGCAGCAAAACATAAAGTCAGCCTTGTGTGCCAGAGTCCCAACAGACAAGACTTCGGTGTCCTCATCAGGAGGATGACTCTCAATCTCCTCATCCTCTTCCTCCTCTTTCGCCCATCCATGCTGAACAGATGGAATTAATCTGCTATGGGTACTACCCCCTGTAGCGGAGGCAACTGTCTCCTGCTCCTCCTCTTCATCATCATCAAATTCGCAATGAGAAGACGAACGGAGAGTGGTCTGGCTATCACCCTGTGTACTGTTTTCCCCCATTTCCACATGCAAAGAGTCCGCCTTCATTGTCAGCAGCAAGCATTTCAGTAGACACAGAAGTGGGATGATTACGCTGATAATAGCAGTATCGGCGCTCACCATCTGTGTTGATTCCTCAAAGTTGCGTAAAACATCACAAAGGTTAGGCATCCATGCCCACTCGTTGCTTGTGAAGAGCAGAAGCTGACTGGAAAGGCAACAACCATGTTGCAGATGGTATTCCACTACTCCCCTCTGCTGCTCACAAAGCCTGGCCAACATGTGGAACGTGGAGTTCCAGCCCGTGCTCACGTCGCACAACAGTCGGTGAGCTGGCAATTGCAAATGCTGCTGCAGCGCTGCCAGACCGGCGGCGGCTGTAAATGACTTTTGGAAATGGGTGAACACGTGGCGCACCTACACCAGTAGCTCAGGCAAATTGGGGTAGGTTTTGAGAAACCGCTGAACCACTAAGTTGAACACGTGGGCTAGGCATGGTATGTGTGGGAGCTTGCCGAGCTCCAAAGCCGCCACCAAGTTACGGCCATTATCCTACACAACCATGCTTGGTTGTAGGTGGAGTGGCGAGAGCCACAGCTCAGTCTGGTCCCTTATCCCCTGCCACAACTCTGCGGCAGTGTGCTGTTTGTCACCTAAGCAGATCAGTTTAAGCACGGCCTGTTGTCGCTTCCCCACTGCAGTGCTACACTGCTTCCAGCTACTGACTGATGGCTGACTGGTGCTGCAAGATGAGAATTCAGAGGTAGAAGTAGAGGAGGAGAAGGGAGGGTTGCAGCCACTAATGTAGGTGGTGTCAGAAATCCTGATGGAAGTAGTGCCCACAAACCTTGGCTTTGGTAGCACCTGTGCCATCCCAGGGTACGACTCGCTCACGGCCTCCACAACGTTCACCCAGTGTGCGGTCAGAGAAATGTAGCGTCCCTGGCCAAAAGCACTTGTCCATGTGTCAGTCGTTAAGTGGACCTTCCCAATAACTGCATTGGTAAGGGCACGGGTGATGTTATGGGACACATGCTGGTGTAAGGCAGGGACGGCACACCGGGAAAAATAGTGGTGGCTGGGGACTGAGTAACGAGGGACCGCCACTGCCATCAGGCTGCGGAAAGCCTTATTGTGCACAAGCCTAATTGGCAACATTTCCAGGGCCAGCAATTTGGAAAGGTGCGCATTTAGTGCTATAGCCTGTTGGTGGGTGGCTGGGTATTTGCACTTTCGTTTTCGTTGCGGTATAGACATCTGTACGCTGCTCTGGGACACAGAAGTGGATGTGCTAGCTGATGGTGCTTGCGAAGGTCCAGGTGCAGGGCAGGAGGCATCCAAGCCTGCGTATTGGTCAGGGGATAGGCTAGCACGTAACACAGGGGAAGAGGAGGCAGTGGTGTGACCCGCAGACACTGGTTGTGGACCCAGGCGTTCGGCCCACCTATTAGGGTGCTTTGATGCCATGTGGCGGATCATGCTGGTGGTGGTGAGGTTGCTAGTGTTCACACCCCTGCTAATTTTGGTACATTGAAAATGACAAGTCTTTTATCGTCCACACTTTCCTCAAAAAAGCGCCAGACTGTGGAACACATACACCTCGCCTCTGCAAAGGAGATTGCCGCAAGGGGGTGCTCCGGGGAACAGTTGCAGGCCTGTTTGGTGTGGCCTACTTTCTCCCTTTTGCCACCCCACTGCCTCTTTGTCATGGAACCATGAACCAGACGTACAACAAGAGATGAGTGGAAATAAGAAGGCTTTATTGAAAATCAAGCTGTAAGCAAAAGTCCAAACGGATGGCTAACCCGAAGCAGGGTCTTGCGTAGACAGAGGTCAGGAACCAGAAGGGTAGTCAGACGAAGCCTGGATCAGGAACCAGCAGGGTAGTCAGACGAAGCCAGGATCAGGAACCAACGGGGTAGTCAGACGATGCCAGGATCAGGAACCAGAAGCAGCAGCAGTCTTAGAAGCATGTGAACACAGGAGGACCAAGCAAGGAACTGAAGCCACAGACCTCCTATATATATGAGCTAGGCATCCAGCTCCTCCCAGTGGGAAGGAGAAGCCGCAGGGTGGGAGGCTACAAGAAACCCAGAAACCAAGATGGCCGCCAGCACATGTCAAACGAAGGAGAACAGTAAGAAGGTAAGACCATGACAGTACCTCCCCCTCAAGGGCCCCTCCTCCGCAGAGTAAGGAACGGTTTCTGAGGGAAGCGTGCGTGGAAGGCTCGGAGCAAAGCAGGAGCATGGACATCTGCGGAGGGAACCCAGGAACGCTCCTCTGGACCATAACCACGCCAATGGACCAAAAACTGCAACCGACCGCGGACCAGGCGTGAGTCCAGGATATTGCTCACCTCATATTCCTCACGATTGCCCACTTGGACCGGACGGGGCCGAGGAACCGAGGAAGTGAAACGATTACACACCAATGGCTTCAACAGGGAGACATGAAACACGTTGGAAATCCGCATGCCAGGAGGAAGCGCAAGGGCATAGGCTACCGGGTTTACCCTGCGAAGCACTCGGAAGGGACCAACAAAGCGAGGCGCCAGCTTGGGAGTGGGCACTCGAAGGTTGAGGTTGCGGGTGGACAACCATACACGGTCTCCGACCTGGTAGGAAGGAGCGGGCGCTCGTCTGCGATCAGCCTGGAGTCTCTGGCGCTGCGCAGAGACCTCAAGGGACCTCTGGATCTGTACCCAAGAAGCACGTAGGACGGAAAGGTGATCCTCCACAGCCAGAATATCCTGGGGAGAGAATACCTCCGGTAACACGGCAGGTTGGAACCCATAATTGGCCATGAAGGGAGACGTCCCAGAGGAAGAGTTCACCGCCGTGTTCCTGGCAAACTCAGCCCAAGGCAGGAGGTCAACCCAATTGTCTTGGTGATCGGAGACATAGCAACGAAGGAATTGCTCCAAGGCCTGATTGGATCGTTCTGCGGCCCCATTGGACTGAGGGTGGTAGGCCGAGGAGAAAGAGAGATGAATCCCCAACTGGGAGCAAAAGGCGCGCCAGAACCTGGACACAAACTGACTCCCCCGATCCGACACAATCTCCTTGGGCAAACCGTGCAACCGGAAGACCTCCCTGGCGAAAATCGTGGCCAACTCTTGTGCAGAGGGTAACTTCTTGAGAGGAACACAGTGGCACATTTTGGAAAACCGATCCACAATCATGAGAATGACCGTATGGCCTCGGGATGCAGGGAGGTCCACAATGAAATCCATCCCCAGGTGTGACCATGGGCGCTCCCCAGTGGCTATGGGTTGCAAAAGGCCCAACGGAAGGTGCCGAGGGGACTTACTCTGGGCACAAACGGAGCATGCCGCTACATATGCGGCGATGTCGGAACGTAGAGAAGGCCACCAGAACAGACGTGAAACAGCCCAGGACAGCTGATTCTTTCCAGGATGCCCCGCAGCCTTGGAGTTATGGTAGGTTCGCAACAACCGAGTGCGCAACTCCTCAGGCACAAAACACCTGCCGTTGGGTCTCCCAGAGGGAGCACCAGATTGAGCCGCCAAAATCTGCTCACCCAGGGGAGAGGTCAGGCTGGTGCGAATGGCGGCCAGGATCTGATTCGGAGGTATGACCGAAGTCGGAATCGACTCCTCCCCGGACAGCTCGGAGTACTGCCGTGATAAGGCATCCGCTCTGATGTTCTTGGAACCGGGTAGGTAGGAGACCACGTAATTAAAACGTGACAAGAACAGAGCCCATCTGGCCTGACGTGGTGTCAATCTCTTGGCCTCAGAAAGGTAGGTCAGATTCTTGTGGTCCGTCAGGATGAGAACCGAAACCACCGAACCCTCGAGCAAGTGCCTCCATTCTTTAAGGGCCTGCACGATGGCCAATAACTCCCTGTCACCAATCTGATAGTTGCACTCCGCGGAAGACAGTTTCCGGGAGTAAAACCCACAAGGAAGCAGAGGACCCCTCTGGTGTTCTACGCTGAGACAGAAGGGCGCCTACTCCCATCTCAGACGCGTCCACCTCGAGGACAAAGGGCAACCCAGGGTTGGGATGCGACAGAATCGGAGCCGACACAAAGGCGGACTTTAGAGCCTCAAAAGCTCGGATGGCCTCGAGCGGCCAGACCTGGAAATTACTGCCCCTCCTGGTCAGATCCGTGAGAGGCTTGGCTAGCATAGAAAAGTCCCTGATGAACTTCCGATAATAATTGGCGAAGCCCAAAAGCGCTGCAGGGCACGGAGACCACTGGGCTGGGGCCACTGTAAGACAGCCGAAACCTTCTCAGGATCCATGGAGAACCCCTCAGCGGAAATGATGTAACCTAAGAAGGTTACCTGGGATCGGTGAAATTCGCATTTCTCAAGCTTACCAAACAGCCTGTTCTCTCGTAACCGTTGCAACACTCGTCTGACATCCATAATGTGGGCCTCCATGGATTCAGAATATACCAAGATGTCATCCAAATAGACCACCACACACTGCTGCAACAGGTCACGGAAAACATCGTTGATGAATTCCTGGAAGACTGCGGGCGCATTGCACAACCCAAAGGGCATAACCAAGGATTCATAATGACCGGTCCTGGTGTTAAACGCGGTCTTCCACTCATCGCCCGCCTTGATCCTTACCAGGTTATATGCCGCCCTCAGGTCGAGTTTGGTAAAGACCGTGGCCCCTTTGAGGCGATCGAACAGCTCGGAAATCAAGGGTATCGGGTAAGCGTTCTTGATCGTGATGCGATTGAGACCCCTGTAATCGATGCAAGGCCTCAACTCACCGGCGTCACCGCCCTTCTTTTTCACAAAGAAAAATCCAGCCCCTGCCGGGGACGAGGATTTGCGAATGTGTCCGCGTGAAAGCGCCTCCCTCACGTACTCCTCCATGGCCTCATTCTCCGCTACCGACAGTGGATAGACTTTGCCACGAGGAGGAACGGCACCAGATTGTAACTCTATGGCACAATCGTATGGGCGGTGCGGAGGTAGGGCAACCGCGCGCACCTTATCGAATACATCCCGGTACTCTTCATATTCAGGAGGCAACAGAGAGTCCGAGGAAGTACACAGCAACTTGACAGGCCCATGGATGCAACTAGCCCCACACTGCGGTGACCACGAGAGGATCTCGGCCGATCTCCAATCGAAAGTCGGATTATGCTTCTGGAGCCAGGGGTACCCCAAGACCACCGAGTAGTGTGGAGACGAAATCACCTGGAGACAGACCGACTCTCTGTGAACGGCACCAATGGCTATCCCCACTGGAAGGGTCTCATGAGTCACGTGTGGCGGCAGAAGGGGTCTGCCGTCTATCGCCTCAAGAGCCAGTGGGGAACCTCAAGGCTGCAGAGGAATGAAATTGGCGGCAGCGAACACACTATCAATGAACAAACCACCAGCACCAGAGTCCACCAACGCCTGGGTCGTCACCGAGCCCCCGACCCAGGAGAGGACAACAGTGATCAGTGGTTTGTCAACACGGGAAACCGGGGACAAGGAGACTCCACCCAAGATCTGCCCCCGACAGGATCTCAGGTGCGAGCGTTTCCCGGACGGTTCGGACATGCCAACCGAAAATGCCCACCGAGACCACAGTACATGCATCGGCCCTCGCGTCTCCGGAGCACCCTCTCCCCCTCGGACAGGCGAGCAAACCCCAGCTGCATGGGTTCACCCCCAGACGAGTCATCCCCAGGAGGCGTGGGAGGAGAGGGAGGCACGGGTGGGACAGCAAACGTAGGCGCCAATCTGTTAGAAGACCTCCGCAGGCTCTCCTTAAAGGAAGGTCTCTCCCTGAGTCTGGTGTCAATCAAAATCAGGAAAGAAATAAGAGACTCGAGCTCCACTGGTAGGTCCTTAGCTGCAACCTCATCCTTCAAGGCATCCGAGAGACCATGAGAGAAAGCAGCGACCAGAGCCTCATTATTCCAGCCCACCTCTGCTGCCAGGGTACTGAAACTCAATGGCGTATTCAGCTACGGATCGTGAACCCTGTCTGATGGACATAAGGAGCTTCGCAGCAGAGGCAGCACGAGCCGGCACATCGAATACCTTCCGAAGAGAAGTAACAAAACCGGAAAACTCGGCAACCACCGGATTGTTGTTCTCCCATAAAGGGCTGGCCCAGGCCAAGGCCTTGTCCGAGAGCAGCGAGATCAAGAAGCCCACCTTTGATCTCTCAGTAGGAAAGGCATGTGGCAGCAACTCGAAATAAATGCCCACCTGGTTAAGGAAACCTCGGCACTGAGTTGGCTCTCCCCCAAAGCGCTGTGGAAGGGGGGCAGAACCGGTCATACCCCGAGACACCGCAGGCGCAGCAACAGGTGTCGGGGTAGACTCTGGCGCAACAACCGGAGCGGCAGTAGGAGCGGGCCCAGGAGCGACAACCGACCCATCGGCAACGGAAGCGAAATGAGCCGTGCGTTCAAGCAGGGTTTGCAACGCCACAGTGAACCGACCCAACAGGTGATCCTGCTGATCAAGTCTGGCAACCAGCGTAGGTAGCGAGGATGGCCCTGTACCGTCAAAATTCATGGCTTGGTCCTAATGTCATGGAACCATGAACCAGACGTACAACAAGAGATGAGTGGAAATAAGAAGGCTTTATTGAAAATCAAGCTGTAAGCAAAAGTCCAAACGGATGGCTAAACCGAAGCAGGGTTTTGCGTAGACAGAGGTCAGGAACCAGAAGGGTAGTCAGACGAAGCCTGGATCAGGAACCAGCAGGGTAGTCAGACATAGCCAGGATCAGGAACCAACGGGGTAGTCAGACGAGGCCAGGATCAGGAACCAGAAGCAGCAGCAGTCTTAGAAGCATGTGAACACAGGAGGACCAAGCAAGGAACTGAAGCCACAGACCTCCTATATATATGAGCTAGGCATCCAGCTCCTCCCAGTGGGAAGGAGAAGCCGCAGGGTGGGAGGCTACAAGAATCCCAGAAACCAAGATGGCCGCCAGCACATGTCAAACGAAGGAGAACAGTAAGAAGGTAAGACCATGACACTCTTCCAGCCTTTTGTTGTGCTGCGGATCCCTCCACCTCTGTACTGCCGTCCTCACTCGGATTGCCTCCTTCCCAGGTTGGGTCAGTGATTTCATCATCCACCATCTCCTCTTCCACTTCCTTACTATGGTAATCCTCCTGACTTGTTGACCTAACAAGAACCTCACTTATTGACAGTTATGTCTCATCATCATCATCCACCTTGTGAAACACTAATTGTCGTTCCCCACCATCATCTTCCTGTGACTGTGGGTGGTCAAGAGTTTGGGAATCAGTGCACAAGATCTCCTCATTCCCCTTTTCAAGCGGGCTTGGCAAGAGGCCCAAATTAAGGTATGGTGCTGAAAAGAGCTCCTCGGAATATCCGAGTGTGGGATCACTTGTTTGCCAAGACTCTCCATGGTGGGAGGAAGAAGGATCAGAGTGAGGATTCTGTTGACCAGACTCTTAGCTACTGAGACTGGACTTTGTGGAAGACAGGGTGGTGCTTAACCGACTGGAAGCATTATCTGTTACTTCAAGAGTGGTGTCCTGCGCCACCCTGCAAACTGGGACATGAAGCTAGGTATCGTGGATGAGTGTGTTTCTTGTGCTCTGGCAGCAGGCACAGTTTCACCGCGCCCAGGGCCACGGCCTTTGCGTGCACCATCAGCAGCACGGCCACTTCCCCATCCCTTACTGCTCGCCTTGAGCATATTAAATGGTATATATGCTTACAAGTATGTTACACGTACAGTAGCACAGGTTTTATAAGTGTATGCGCAAATAAATTAGACTGAATGTCACAGATATTTAGGATGCCGCACAAATGTTATACAGGAGATGTAGTGCAGGTAAAGTCTCTGTCACCAGCGGGGAAAAAATTAGACTGAATGTCACAGATATTTAGGATGCGCAAACGCTATACAGGAGATGTAGCGCAGGCAATGTCACTGTCACCAGTGAAGAAAAAATTTGACTGAATGTTACAGATATTTAGGATGCCCAAACATTATACAGGAGATGTAGCGCAGGTAATGTCGCTGTCACCAGCGGACAAACAATTGCGCTGAATGTCACAGATATTTAGGATAAGCTAATGTAACACAACAGATGTAGCAGAGGTTGTGTCACTGTCAGCAGCGGATAAACAATTGCACGCAATTTAGCGCAGGTTGCTCTAATAATATATATTGCAGCCAGATAAAACAATAGTCCTTAAAAGGACTTTTAGGTCTCTAACACCTTTCAACACTAAACAATTCCTGTCCCTACACTATCTGTCCCTTCTGCTGCAGCTCTCCCTGACTAAGACTGAGCCGAACCACATATCATCGGGTGCTATATAGCACCATATGACTCGTTCCGGCCAGCCAATCACTGTCATGCCAGTAACCAACATGGCTACGGCATAACAGTGAGGGCCAGTACTTTCCCGCACGTTTCTTGGCAGCTATGCAGCGCAGCTGCCAACAAACCTGAGAGGAGGAGGCTTGAGTGAAAATCATGTTTGGCCGAGCATGCTCGCCCAACACTATTCTACACCACTATAAAGGCTCTCTGCAGCCAGGAAATATCTGTTTTTAACACGATTTGCCTTGAATAAATTCATATCGAAACTAATTTTTTCCAAAAATTCGGCGAACCGGACGAATCGAATTTTTTAGAAATTTTCTCATCTCTAACCACGTGCTCTGGAAGTCTATTCCACAGATTCACACTTCCTACAGAAATTTTGATGCTTCTGGAGACTGAACTTTTTCTTCTCCAGTCGGAGGCAGTGCCCTCGTTGTCTTTTGAGGGCATTTGTTTTTCACCCTATTTTTTATATGGCCCCTTAGAGGTCTCTTCTCAAGACTAAATAAATGTAATTATTTTAATCTTTCTTCATAACTAAGACCCTCCATGCCCCTTATCAGTTTCGTCGCTCTCCTCTGTATTTTTTCCAGCTGCAGTGCATCCTCTCTATGGACTGGTGCCCAGAACTGAATTGCATATTCCAAAATATTTGGTTACTTTCAGTAAATTTTATTTCTTTAATTCTTGGACTACCCCTTTATGGAACTGATGTATATGCAATTCCACAAGTTTTAATTAGAAAATTATAATTTTTTGACTTGACGTCTTCCAGTATAACAAATTCCCTTAAAAGGAAAGCATTTCATCCTTTTAACATTTCCTTGGAACCAGCCATGACTACAAGCCCCAGCAGTGAATTGCTTTGTCTCTCTGACTTTGTTGGCAGTACAAACAATTTCATCTAGTTGCAGCGTCAGCTTCATGGCATTTTCTGTGTATTCATTGACATTAATGTTGGTTCTGACTGATTTTCCTTAGACTACTAAATAAGACAAATGTACTAAATATTTCCACCGGATTTAAAGAGGACCTGTCACCACAAAATGCAGTGCAACCTTCAGGTATTGTGTTATAAAGCAGGAGAAGCTGAGAAGATTAATACATAGTTTAGTGGGAAAAGATTCAGTAACACTTGTAATTTATACATTTAATTCTCTTCAGTTGTACAGGGGGGCATCTTATCAATGATTGATAGCATTTTCTGTGTAAGTGTGTATATAGAGATTGTCAGCATTGAAAGCCAACATGGACGACATTCTTGATAATATCAGGAATGGAATATATACAATTACAACTCAGCTACTGGACTATGAACACCGGCTGTTCCAGGTCCCATTTGGATGATTTTTCTTGTCTTTAATGTACAAACCGGATTCCCAAAAAGTTGGGACACTATACAAATCGTGAATAAAAACTGAATGCAATGATGTGGAGGTGCCAACTTCTAATATTTTATTCAGAATAGAACATAAATCACAGAACAAAAGTTTAAACTGAGAAAATGTACCATTTTAAGGGAAAAATATGTTGAATCAGAATTTCATGGTTTCAACAAATCCCCAAAAAGTTGGGACAAGTCCATTTTCACCACTGTGTGGCATCTCCCCTTCTTCTTACAACACTCAACAGACGTCTGGGGACCGAGGAGACCAGTTTCTCAAGTTTAGAAATAGGAATGCTCTCCCATTCTTGTCTAATACAGGCCTTTCACTGTTCAATCGTCAATGGGCCTTCTTTGTTGCACCTTCCTCTTTATGATGCGCCAAATGTTCTCTATAGGTGAAAGATCTGGACTGCAGACTGGACATTTCAGTACCCAGATCCTTCTCCTACGCAGCCATGATGTTGTGATTGATGCAGAATGTGGTCTGGCATTATCTTGTTGAAAAATGCAGGGTCTTCCCTGAAAGAGATGACGTCTGGATGGGAGCATATGTTGTTCTAGAACCTGAATATATTTTTCTGCATTGATGGTGCCTTTCCAGACACAAAAAATTGTTAGGTCAGCACTACTCACTGGGATCCCAGTATTCCAATTCGTGGTGGTGCCTGCAGCGCTGGATCCCGGTCTGGGGGTTCCCGTAATAAATAGCAACAGATGAAGAAGCCGCGGCACTCAAAAGGATAAATTCCAATTTCTTTTATTTCACCTCTTGTGGCAACATTTCGACCAAACGGTCTTTATCAAGCACAATACAAACATGGTATAGTGAACATATAAATACCTCCCCTTGGGCTCACATTGGCCACAATTTAGACATACCCTTTCAACCCTCTATGTACATTCTGTACCGTTTCTAATACATAATACAAAACACAAATCCTCATTAGTTCAATTATTCAGGTCTTTGCCTACCGTGCCTCCATGCTGTTCGAGCCCTGCCCGGATCTACATCACTCCGGTGTATTGACACGCTATGTACGCTGTGTATTACCTCGCCTGGCAGTCCCTCAGTTCAAACTGCGCTTGCGCCGGTAGTGTCACTCCCGCCCTTCTGATTCACTTCCGCCAGTCCTTCTGACATGCGACGGAATTCCCGATCACATGACTAGAGGTCTACAGTGACGTACTGTCACCTGATCATAGGTTGCTATGCTACCGGACGCCAGGCTCTAATTATACATACAACTTCTGGAGAGGGTCTTTCTGAGACATAATGCGGGCGATCCAGAGCATTCATTACAGCAGTTATTTTACTATATATGGGACACTGCAGCATGGGAACTACCGATGTCATTCAGGGTCCATTTTCATGTTATATTCTGGGTGAACCACATGGTGCTATATTAGATCACTGTTTGGCCTATCCACCATTCAATCTACAGCTGGTATATAGACCATAAGCCCCAGGGGGGTCAACCCCCAGACCTCATGGCCATCCAGCCCTATAGTCACATTCATTCTTACGGGATCCGGGGGATGGAGGGCTATAATCCAAAAATTGGATAGGCCATCTCCCTTACCCCTTCTCCGTTCATTTTTTTATGGATAGAATGCCATTTCATTAGTCAGCCTAATCACCATCTCACTCCATTTCCATTCCTATCAACCCCTAGAATGACAGCAGCATATTCCCCCGTTCACAGTCACCGATTATTAAATCCAATTTCTCCGGTATACATCTGGATAGCAACACACTACCTTCCAGAAACTCCCCTGATGGGTTTATTCACTCCACTACTAAGTCTTTTATAGATTCCAGGTACGGTTCTCGCACAGCATGTGCACGGCTGCATCTAGAAATCAAGATAAAAGTAGAAAATGTAAATGTAAGTAAAAAAATGAGGATACATAAAAGTAAGTTAATATACTACATGTACAAAAAGGTCAAATTATACAAAAGGAAAACACACATATGGCTTTAGGCCAAGCGTGTAAATTACACATCCTGACTTAGGGTTCAGAAGAGTGAGCCAACCTTAAATTCCCTATTCAAGCCTTTTGGCTCCATGGTCTCCAATTCATAGATCCATCGTAGCTCTTTCTTTTTTAATAGTTTCTCCCTATCACCACCCCTCCTCAACTTAGGAACACTATCTATTATCCTATACCTTAATTGGGAAACATTATGCCTACATTTCCAAAAATGCTCTGGTACCGGCAACTCGACCTCATCCTCACAACCCTGATTTTGCTGGCTTTCTTTTTTAGCAAATAGCTTATGTATTGTGTACCTGTGTTGGTTTATTCTATTTTTACATGGTTGTGTTGTTTCCCCAATGTAGAGAAGGCCACACAGGGCACTGCAAACTATAAATAACAAACTCTGTATTACACGTATAATGTCCCCTGATGTCATATTTTTTCCTAGTTCTCGGGTGGAAAAAGGAGTCGCCCTTGATTAGGCTGCCGCAATTGCAGCAGCCCAATCAAGGGTAACATCCCCTCTTTCCATCCTCTTTCTTTTTAATTTTTACATCAGCCGTCACCAGGCTGTCCCTAAGGTTTTTTGGTCTCTTTTATGACATTAACGGGGGAGATTGAAATTCTACTACCTTCGGAAAGGACTGTCCCAATATGTGCCAATTCTGTCTTATTATATTGGAGATCTTATTACTCATCTTTGTATATGTGGATACAAAAGGGATTCGACTAACTTTTTGCTCCTTACTTTTCTCTGTTGTACTTAATAGCTGTTGTCGATCTTGATTCCTCACTTTTTCAAGATGTCGATCTATCAACTTTTTAGGATATTTCCTGTCCCTAAATCTTTGTCCCATTTTTTGTAACCTATCCTCAACCATACTCTCATCCGATATTATCCTTCTTGCCCGTAAAAACTGGCTCAAAGGCCGGGATTCCACTGTCCTCCCTGGGTGTGCACTGTCAAAACAGAGCATGCTATTTTTGTCCGTTGGTTTAACGAAGAGGTCGGTTTCAAGTTTACCCTCCCTAACATAGACCATTGTGTCTAAGAATTGTAAGGATTCTGCCGAGTATACTATGGTAAACTTTAACTGGTCATGTAACTGATTCACAAAGTTATGAAAACTATGTAAATCTACCTCCGTACCATTCCAAATGAGGAAGATGTCATCTATAAACCTCACCACCCCCTCACATTTGAGAAGAAGGTGGATGGGTATATAGACGACTCCTCTAAGTTAGACATGTATATATTTGCATATGTCGGGGCCACGTTGGACCCCATCGCGGTGCCCTGACATTGCTCGTAATACACATCTTCAAACAGAAAGTAATTATTGTACAATAAAATTTCAAGAAGGGAGATTAAAAAGGACTTAATTTCAAGTCCAAAATCAGATCTCTCCAAGGCCTACATTTACTGCCTCTAAACCTAACTCATGGTCGATACTGGTATATAGGCTAGTGACGTCAAATGATACCAATAAATCTCCCTCCTGAAACTCCAGTAACGCAAGTTTGGATAAAAAATCTGTATCTGTGTCCCTGACATAGGATCTGGCTTCCATTGCATATGATCTAAGGATTTTGTCAAGAAATGTAGCAGCATTTGAGAACACAGATCCTATGCCGGACACTATAGGGTGTCCTGGGGGGTACTTTAGTCCTTTATGTATCTTTGGGAGGGTATACAAGAGAGGAGTCACTGGGTTCTGTGGAACAAGATAGGTATGTAGATTTGCATCAATAAGATCATCCGCAAAAGCGTTATCTGCTATTAACCTAATATTACGCATAATGGCCCATTTTGGGTCCTGACTTAGAGGTTTGTAGACTTCTCTATCCTTTACCTGTCTCATCACCTCAGCTTTATACCTATCCGTGTCCATCACCACAGTGGCTCCTCCCTTGTCCGCCTTTTTGATGGTGATTTCCCTCCTATTTTTTAGTGCCGTCAATGCCACTTTCTCGCCCCTAGTCAGATTGGTGATATTAACACCCACTCTAGTTCTCTTAAGTTTCTCTATCCCCAATCTGACGAGGGAGACAAAGGTCTCAATGGCCTTATTATATATTGGCGGCTGAAAGTCACTCCTAACAAAAAGGCCTACATCCTTAAGTGATAACATTTCTTTTTTTACATTTACATTCTTTGATGGTATATTCTCACTAAAATGCACTTTAAGCTTAATTCGTCTAAAGAAATTGTGTAGGTCCATTTCTACCTGGAACCAATCAATCTCAGCCACAGGGCTGAAAGATAGTCCCCTATTAAGCAGTGTCATTTCATCACTAGATAACTCATAGGAGGAAATATTTACCACCAAGGTAGTATTCAATCCCTCTTTCATTTCCTCTGATATCTGGCTCCCGTCGGTGGTCTCCTCGATCGGGTGACTCTCCCCATTTCTTCTCCTTTGTCCCCGGTATTGGCATTTTCTTCCCCCTCTCCTTGTGTTTCTCTTATTCTTTCTCCTAAAAAAGCTTCACTTTGCTCCCCTGAAGATTCCGTATCCGTCAAATTTCCCCGGTTCGCTTTCGGCGTCTGTGTTTTATACCGTCTTTGGGTCCTTGCATACTTATTTCTATTTGTTGTTGTCATTTTATAGATGTTGCCTTTACTATAATCATCCTGGTCTCTACTCCACTTCTGCCTTTTAGTTGTTTCAATATTCTCCCGATATTTCCGTAGATGCTGCTCCATCCGTTCCTTTATCAATTGATGTTCTTGATCATTCTGGAGGGTTTGTAATTGTTTTTCATATTCAGATATTTTTATTTGTATATTTAGGAGATCTTTTTGTAGATAGTCCATATTCAGCAACATCATATCTGTAGAAAATCTGTCTGCTAGAAAACGTAAATTTCGTTAGGAATTCAGGATTGTTAGGGAACAAAATCGGTCTTAAATGTGTCCTTAGCCCTCTTGGAATACGTTCAGCCTTATAGTATTCCCTAAGTGTGGATAGGTGTAATTCGGTATTGATCAGCTGTTTCTTTTCTATCTCCCATTTTCGTCTAATTAAATCCACTGTGGGTTTATTCAGGAATGCTCCCTCATCTTCATTACCCTGCAGGATGTGCGAAATTTGTTCACTTGTATAAAGAAGGCTTTTGTGGTGCAGTGTCGTTTAAGGGCCCGGAGATCACGGGCATCCAGTATGGTTTTACGGCCTTGACCCTTACGCACAGAGATTGTCCCAGATTCTCTGAATCTTCAGATGATGTTATGCACAGTTGATGATGATAGATGCAAAGTCTTTGCAATTTTTCGCTGGGTAACACCTTTCTGATATTGCTCCACTATCTTTCTGCGCAACATTGTGGGAATTGGTGATCCTCTACCCATCTTGTCTTCTGAGAGACACTGCCACTCTGAGAAGCTCTTTTTATACCCAATCATGTTGTCAATTGACCTAATTAGTGTTAATTGGTCTTCCAGCTCTTCGTTATGCTCAAATTTACTTTTTCCGGCCTCTTATTGCTACTTGTCCCAACTTTTTGGGGATTTGTTGACACCGTGAAAATTTGAATCAACGTATTTTTCCTTTAAAATTATACATTTACTTGGATTAAACGTTTGATCTGTCATCTACGTTCTATTACAAATAAAATATTGACATTTGCCATCTCCACATCATTGCATTCAGTTTTTATTCACAATTTGTTTAGTGTCCCAACTTTTTTGGAATCCGGTTTGTACATCTTGTGACAGTCATAGAAGCTGTCTTTGTGGTGCTAGCAAGCTGATACCAGTGGAGAGTAGAGCTGTGTGTAGAATGGACAGCAATTGTTAGGTCATCGGGCAGGGGATGGGGACGAGCCCCCTAGCGTCACCCGCGATGCTAGGGAGGCTTGTCCCCATCCCCGCCTGCCATTGGCTGCTCCCCCCAGACACCGGATGTTTTCATCTGTGTACAGGGAGAAGCAGCAGCGGCGGTGCAGGGACCAGGAGTGGCGCAGGGAGCAGGGTATATTACCTGTGAGGGTCCCGGCACATGGGGGGCTGTTTAGGATGCGCTAATGTAACACAACAGATGTAGCAGAGGTTGTGTCACTGTCAGCAGTGGCATTAATGGCATTCTCTGTGTAAGTGTGTATACATAGATGGGCTGTCAGTCACTGATAGATATATACAGTGGAGGTGTTATCAGTGATAGCATTCTCTGTATAAGTGTATATACAGAGATAGCTGTCAGTCACCCATAGTTGTACAAAAAGGAGATGTTATCAGTGATTGATACCATTCTCTGTGTAAGTGTGTATATAGAGACAGCTGTCAGTTACTGATAGATGTACACAGGGGAAGTGTTATCAGTGATTGATAGCATTCTCTGTGTAAGTGTGTATACAGAGATAGCTGTCAGTCACAGATACAGTAGTTGTATAAGCGGAGGTGTTATCAGTGATTAAAAGCATTCTCTGTGTAAGGGTGTATACATAGATAGCTGTCAGTCACTGGTGTTATCAGTCCACTCAACATAATAGAAAAGCTTTTTTTCAACCACCACTCCAACCTTATACACATCAGTAAACAGATACGCACTACTTTAATAATCAAGTTCAGTAGTACCTGGACTATGCACTTTCTGCTTCACATACCCTGATCCCTGACCCCATGGAATTTTGGGCCAGCAGCAAGTTATGACTTCAAAGCAAGTGCCTTCTCATTGATCTACAGAAAAGCTGCTTAGTTTGAGTCAGAACCTAGGCCCATTGGAGGATTCAACTGTCGGCCAGTGACCGACCCCATGGACTTTTGGGCCAGCAGCAAGTTATGACTCCAAAGCAAGTGCCTTCTCATTGATCTACAGAAAAGCTGCTTAGTTTCAGTCAGAACCTAGGCCCATTGGAGGATTCAACTGTCGGCCAGTCCAGTCATGACTGACTGATTGCGTATAGAATGAAAATGGTAGAAAATTATCATATTATTATACAAAATAATAATAATATTTACATTTTGGCACTTGCTCTTGATGGTAGTAATTGTAAACAAGAATTATAGTTGCTCTTCCATTGGGATGGGTGCCCTTAGTGTTTACCAGCAACACGTTTTCACCTCCGTGGGAGGCCCCCATCTCCAATCTTCCTCTTCCTCATGAAGTATGCCCTTCTCTTAATATGGTCCATCTGAAATAAAAAATGGAATAAAAAACGAAAAAGAAAGATAAGAATAACGAAAATAGAAAGGAAATTAGAGAAATAATATACAGAAATAGAAAATAAAGACATGGAGGATGGGATAAGAAGAGTCCAAAATAGATAGCCATATGTTTTCTTTCACTATATAGGATTAATATATAGAAGTTCTTTTTAGTGAACATAGTATGTATAATTACATAGTTAGAAAACCTCAGAAATGGTCCAACATATGATCTTAAGGTTACACAAAAAAACGCACTAAGAACGCAAGTACTTTTTTTATATATATTTCACTGATAGATGCCAATTAGTGGGGAAGTATAACTTAAAGGAGTTGTCCGGGTTCAAAGCTGAACCCGGACATACCTCCATTTTCACCCCGGCAGCCCCCCTGACTTTAGCATCGGAGCAGTTCATGCTCCGATGCTCTCCTTTGCCCTGGGCTAAATCAAGCAGGGCAAAGGCATTTTTTGGAGATCCGGTGACGTACCGGGGCTCTCCATGGGGCTGCCAGGAACCCCAGTGATGTCACCGGAACTGATAGGCGGGATTTAGCACTGCCCTAGCCAGTAAAACGGCTAGGGCAGCGCTAAAGCCCGCCCATCAGAGCCGGTGATGTCACCGAACACACTGCCGGGCAGAAGTTTCCGCCCGGCAGTGTGTTATTGAAAAAAAAGAACCCGTGCCCTGCGCGATCTAGCGCAGGGCAAGGGAGCTCATCGGAGCATGAGATTCTCCGATGCTAGCCTCAGGGGGGCTGCCTGGGCGAAAATAAGGGTATGTCCGGGTTCAGCTCTGAACCCGAACAACCCCTTTAATGTCTCTATAGTCCATTTATTAAAAATGGAGGTATGCAAAAAGTGATAATGAACTACAAGAATGTACAGATCAACAATATCTCAAGAAGAGAGAATTTCCTCTTTAATTTATCTCTTCTGTATCTTTTTATTTTTACTTTTTTACTTTTGAAGAAGCATATGTATACAACATACCAACACTATATAGCAAACGCGTTTCTAGTAATAAGTCAAACTAGACTGGTATGTTCAAATGGATATCTCCATAATTGGTTCACTATCAGTAATGACTATATAAGTTGTTCTTTTTAATATATATTTGTAGTATATCATTATATTTATTGAAGGTATAACTATATGGATGTTAATGTGAGGATCCATTCCACCTTTTCTGAGAACCTCAGAGAGAAGCCCGCTCCACCCCTGTTTTGGGTATAAATAGCATTAGTTTAAGGATTACTTGTAGGAGCCACTGAAGAAGGAGCTTGTTGTTCCGAAACGTGTATGGTACGACTACAGTAATCCAGAGAGTCCCCCGATACAGTCACAGCTCGATGCAATAGTGCAAGATCTGAATGAGAAACACAAGGATTCGAGATATATCAACTAACAGCACGCTGCATCGGCGATCAAGCAAACAGTCCGATCACGTGGGACGCCAAACACAGGGGATGCACCGGTTGTGACACGGGGAATCACAGTGCCTAAGCTTTAAACTATACTCTCATCCACATCTGTTAAGGAATATGATATATATACATATATATATACATATATATATATATATATATATATATATATATATATATATCGTGAATTATGAACACTGATTAATAATATCTGGATCAAGATACCTTTTTATGTTGATAATCATTTCAATTGATTTATGAATGAAATTGGACTAATTATACTTTACATCTTGAAGGATATAATTATCTATTATGAATATTGATTCATAAATCAAATTGCATATAACATCGGGATCAAGTTAATATTTACTGTATACAATCATGGACATCAATTAGAAAATGAAATGGAATCATGATGAATTGACATTATTTTCTGTTGCTCGCATATAACGAACATTGATTTTCTTCTGGCCATAAAAAGGACATTTTTAATTGGATTCACATGATATATTGAATGAAATAGACATATTAGGATCATATTGAGCTTCCCCTCTTTGGATCACCTATATTGTACATATTGATCAGGTTGTGTCCCTGTCTTCATCCGTCATAGGTCTATGAGCCACCAGCAGTCCGCTTCCCATTACTGAGGGAGACAGGAAAAAACATAACTGATTTCTGTGCATAGTTTTCATCAATCATTTTTATTTTATTTTTTATTTCTACACAAATATATATATATATATACAGGTCCTTCTAAAAAAATTAGCATATTGTGATAAAGTTCATTATTTTCTGTAATGTACTGATAAACATTAGACTTTCATATATTTTAGATTCATTACACACCAACTGAAGTAGTTCAAGCCTTTTATTGTTTTAATATTGATGATTTTGGCATACAGCTCATGAAAACCCAAATTTCCTATCTCAAAAAATTAGCATATTTCATCCGACCAATAAAAGAAAAGTGTTTTTAATACAAAAAAAGTCAACCTTCAAATAATTATGTTCAGTTATGCACTCAATACTTGGTCGGGAATCCTTTTGCAGAAATCACTGCTTCAATGCGGCGTGGCATGGAGGCAATCAGCCTGTGGCACTGCTGAGGTGTTATGGAGGCCCAGGATGCTTCGATAGCGGCCTTAAGCTCATCCAGAGTGTTGGGTCTTGCGTCTCTCAACTTTCTCTTCCCAATATCTCACAGATTCTCTATGGGGTTCAGGTCAGGAGAGTTGGCAGGCCAATTGAGCACAGTAATACCATGGTCAGTAAACCATTTACCAGTGGTTTTGGCACTGTGAGCAGGTGCCAGGTCGTGCTGAAAAATGAAATCTTCATCTCCATAAAGCTTTTCAGCAGATGGAAGCATGAAGTGCTCCAAAATCTCCTGAGAGCTAGCTGCATTGACCCTGCCCTTGATAAAACACAGTGGACCAACACCAGCAGCTGACATGGCACCCCAGACCATCACTGACTGTGGGTACTTGACACTGGACTTCAGGCATTTTGGCATTTCCCTCTCCCCAGTCTTCCTCCAGATTCTGGCACCTTGATTTCCGAATGACATGCAACAGTCCAGTGCTGCTTCTCTGTAGCCCAGGTCAGGCGCTTCTGCCGCTGTTTCTGGTTCAAAAGTGGCTTGACCTGGGGAATGCGGCACCTGTAGCCCATTTCCTGCACACGCCAGTACACGGTGGCTCTGGATGTTTCTACTCCAGACTCAGTCCACTGCTTCCGCAGGTCCCCCAAGGTCTGGAATCGGTCCTTCTCCACAATCTTCCTCAGGGTCCGGTCACCTCTTCTCGTTGTGCAGCGTTTTCTGCCACACTTTTTCCTTCCCACAGACTTCCCACTGAGGTGCCTTGATACAGCACTCTGGGAACAGCCTATTCGTTCGGAAATTTCTTTCTGTGTCTTACCCTCTTGCTTGAGGGTGTCAATAATGGCCTTCTGGACAGCAGTCAGGTCGGCAGTCTTACCCATGATTGCGGTTTTGAGTAATGAACCAGGCTGGGAGTTTTTAAAAGCCTCAGGAATCTTTTGCAGGTGTTTAGAGTTAATTAGTTGATTCAGATGATTAGGTTAATAGCTCGTTTAGAGAACCTTTTCATGATATGCTAATTTTTTTAGATAGGAATTTTGGGTTTTCATGAGCTGTATGCCAAAATCATCAATATTAAAACAATAAAAGGCTTGAACTACTTCAGTTGCTGTGTAATGAATCTAAAATATATGAAAGTCTAATGTTTATCAGTACATTACAGAAAATAATGAACTTTATCACAATATGCTAATTTGTTGAGAAGGACCTGTATATATATATTTTAATGTCTGTATATTGTTGCTTATACTGTATTGATTTTATTTACATTGTGTTACAATAAATATCTGTTTTCGGAACAGTTCCTGGTGATTGAGTGCCTGTGCCTGTTAACATTATTGTAATATAAATCTAAGCTTTGCTATGGGAGCTCCTGATTACTTATGCTCTTGTTTGCTAAAGTACTTGGAACTGAGGGAAAATAGGTATAAAACACATCATTAAGATCATTATATAGTAAACACTGCAGCAGCTATGGCCTCCTGACACAGCTTTTTAGCTGTATAGGGTGGTCTCATTCATTAATTTGTAGCATCGCTCCTATTCCTCTGCTATACAGTGGTGTATGTTGGCACTTAACAAGTAAACAGCAACAATGTAAGGAGCGTATAGCATTTCAATTAGATACTTCATCTCATCGCGTGCTGTATTTTTTATGATTTTCTCAAGCTCAAGAGAAAAAAATCAAAGATTTAGCAACCTGCAGTGAATATTCTTTAAAACACTCCTGCGGAAATAGCCTTGGGATTCCAGGAACACAAGCCCAAGCGCAGTCATTATGTTGATTGAATAACCTCAGCACTCTTCATTTTGTATCTCCGACTGTTTCATTGTTATCCAGCTTTCTACCTCTTTGTCCTCTTTTTCTGCTTACAAAAAAAAAACACTCCAGTTATCCAATTATATGAGCCTGAATATCTGCTATAATGGGGAAATGGTTTAAAGACAAAACATTGGCAGAAGAAAATAAAGGTTCTAGAGGTAGCATTCTGGGAAAAGGAGCGGATCACTCCTCGAAGGTTGCTGCATGATGGCAGCTCTCAGGAGCCTTAAGGCATTTCAGTAAACTATGGTGGGGTTTAACAAATATTTGTTTTAATGTACAGTATGATTGCCTCCCATTGGACCAAGATGCCATTAATGGATTTTAGACTTGCCTTACATTACAAGGATCTATGAAATTCACAGTCTCACTGGAACATTGCCTCTTCTAAGCCATTCCCTGGAGATCCAAGATGGGGAATGCAATGTTTTAAATGTCAAGTTTCCAAGTGGGTTCGTTCCCATACAAACACAGCAAATTCCCATCCTTCCCTTTCCACCACCTTACCAACTGTTCACTTATACTATGCAGCAACCTGGAGGAGTAGAGCCAGGAGGAGGGGAGTGGTAGTTGTGGCACTGATAGGAGCTGTAGTGGTTCATGGTGGCACATCCTTTCTTCCCTTGGGGCACACCTTGGACCTTTTGGTGGTTCCTGTCTGGTGTTAGATAGCGTGTCCTTGATGTTAGGTAGATGGGCGCAAAGTAGGAGGGCAGATGTAGATTGGGGCTGGTGCATAATGGTGGAGTCCATGATCAGGCCCGTTTGATTGCAATAAATAAAGTATCTGTTTACTGAATGGGAGTAGAAGTTCATACAGGTAGGCAGTAGCAATGATGGCAATAGTAGGCCTCCCTGAGTTTCCCACTAAACGCACTTTGTAATCTTCCCATGTAACCACAGGCATACAATTTCATTCGCATTAACTCTTTCTGCAGTTCCCAGGCTCCAGGGTGCAGATCTAAGACTCAGATGGCCAGTCTGTCTCAAAGTGTGGTGGGCGCCAAAACAATATACCCTTTCCACAAGCATCTCATAAACAAGCGTTACCTTACTGTCTGAATCTAGTGCATGGCCTTCATGGTTCCAAATCTTCTATTAATCCTTTCATGATAACTGCCGTACATGTATGGCAGATGTCCTCTGTTTAAAGATGTGCCCGCCTGCTCACAGACATTTAACCCCCCTTAATGGCGTCTGAGAGCTGAAAAAGTGTCCGCAATGCCACCCTTCTGGTATATTGGGGAAGGCGCTCCTTAGTGGAACTAGGCCTGAGCCTGTAAAAGGCTACCAGGACTATTACATGTATTTTCCAATGGAGGCCTGCAGGTGGCAGCACTGTATTGGAATATACTGAATCTTCCACACACATATAAAATCACATTGGAGTTTGGAAAAAGCAATCTCGTTAATGCAACTTCATGTCCTCTAGGTGGGCTAAAAAAAAAGTTTAAAAAATATATATATAAAAATTCAAATTGCCCCCTTTCCCCAAAATTAAAATTCACCCCCCAAAAGGGACGGAAGTCAAAACGGAAGCCTTTAAGAGGCATTCCATTTTGCTTTCCGTGATAATAAAAGTCTATGGACAAGCATAATGGATCTGTCTGGTTTCCGTTATGCAGGACTTTGTTTTTTGTCTTCTATTATGACGTATCAAAACGGAATGCCTCTTAACTAGAGTTGAGCAGACACCTGGATGTTCGGGTTCGACGGGTTCGGCCGAACTTGAGAAAAAAGTTAAAGTTCGGGAACCGAACTTGACCCCAAACCCGAATGCCATTCAAGTCAATGGGGACCCGAACTTTTGAGCACTAAAATGGCTGTAAAAATGTCATGGAAAGGGCTAGAGGGCTGCAAATGGCGTCAAAATGTGGTTAAGAGCATGGCAAGTGCTCTGCAAATAAATGTGAATAGGGAAATGACTTTAAATAACATAAAATACGTACAATAATAATCTTGATCTAGGAGGACGAGGTCCATATGGAGTAGGAGGTTGAGGAGGCGGTGGATGTGGCGGGGTAGGTGGAAGCGGCGGTGGAGGAGGAGGAGGTAGCCTACACTGCTTTTTGGTTTTACATTTTATTTTTAAAATTAGGGTACACCCCAAAACATTGGGAAATATAACCTGTGATAACCCCCTCCAGTCGTGCTAAACACACGTTCAGACAATACACCGGCTGCAGGGCAGGCCAGCACCTCCAAGGGGTAAAGGGCAAGCTCAGGCCATGTGCCCAATTTGGAGACCCAGAAGTTGCAGGGGTTGACCCCTGTCAGTCAGTTCGTGTAGGCGTGTGCACACTTACTGCCCCACCATGTTGCATGTCCCCGTGATGTTCACGATCCAGTTTGATATGTGCTCTATCAACTTTCAATGTTCTTTTATGCGCCTACGATAGTGATCACGGGTGGCGGGGAATCAGGGTTCCAGGCCAGAGAGGGAGCGTGAGAAAGAGAGACCACATCCAAGGGAGGATTCATTTTTTCAAATATAAAATGATAGAGTTGAAATATGGGAGAAATTATTAAAGCATAAATGTGTGACAACTTTTCAAAGTTTAATCATTGAATGAAAGGATGTGGCGCACATTAATTACTGAATAATTTATTAAATTTTATTCCCTGTCACCTATGCATAGCAGGTGTTTATTCACGTCTAAAATTGTATAATGTCAACCCAAAAATTGGTGAATTTCACCCAAAAATTTAACTGACAAATTATTATTTTTTAAACCTGTCTACAAGGTATAGCAGTGGTACATCACACTAAAAAATTTGTGAATTTCACCGGAAAATGTAACTGACTATTTTTTTATTTTTTTAACCTGTCTACTAGGTATAGCAGTTGAAATATCCAAAATACAAGAATGAGCAATTGCGCTGCAGTATGACAATGGCTGGTTAGTGCCGGTATTCATGTCTATTCTGCACAAGGTACGGACAAGTCCTGAGGGATCCATGCCTGGTTCATTTTAATGAACGTGAGCTTAGCCACGTTGGCTGTGGAAAGGCTGCGCTTGTCTGTGATGATGCCCCCTGCCGTGCTAAACACACGTTCAGATAATACACTGGCTGCAGGGCAGGCCAGCACCTCCAAGGCGTAAAGGGCAAGCTCAGGCCATGTGCCCAATTTGGAGACCCAGAAGTTGAAGGGGGCAGACCCGTCATTTAGTACGTGTAGGCGTGTGCACACGTACTGTTCCACCATGTTGGTGAAATGCTGCCTCCTGCTAAGACGTTCCATATCAGCTGGTGGTGCTGGTTGTTGTGGCGTGCTGACAAAGCTTTTCCACATTTCGGCCATGCTAACCATGCCTTCTGAGGTGCTGGCAGTGCCCCAGCTGCGTTGGCGACCTCTTCCTCCTCCTCTGCCTTCGCCTTGTGCTTCCACTGTGCCCCCGCTGTCAGGTGGGAATGCCACCAGCAGCGCGTCTACCAGCGTGCGCTTGTACTCGTGCATCATACGATCACGCTCCAGTGAGGGAATTAAGGACAGTACGTTGTCCTTGTAACGGGGATCCAGCAGCGTGAATACCCGGTAATCAGCACAAGTTAGAATGTGGGCAACTCGGCGGTCGTTGCAGAGACAATGCAGCATGTAATCGCTCATGTGTGCCAGGCTGCCCAGAGGCAACGAAAAGCTGTCCTCTGTGGGAGGTGTATCGTCTGTGTCCTCTGTATCCCCCCAGCCACGCACCAGTGATGGCCATGAGCTGGTCTGGGTGCCACCCTGCTGTGAATATGGTTCCTCCTCTTCCATCTTCTCATCCTCCACCTCGTCATCCTCCAGAACTGTGCCATGGCTGGACAATTGTGTACCTTGGGTTTGTGGGAGCAGAAACCCACCCTCGGAGCCACTTGGGAATGACTGGCCGGAAACCCTACGAAATGATCCCTCTTCCTCCTTCTCCTCCTGTGCCAAATCCTCTTCCATCATCGCCAGGAGCGTTTTTTCAAGGAGGCATAGAAGTGGGATAGTAACGCCGAGAACGGCCATGTTGGTGAAGTACTCGAAACAGCGCAACAAGAAACACAGGTCTCGCATGGAGACCCAGTCATTGGTGGTGAAGTGGTGCTGTTCCGCCGAGCGACTCACCCGTGCGTGCTGCAGCTGAAACTCCACTATCGCCTGCTGCTGCTCGCACAGTCTGGCCAGCATGTGCAAGGTGGAGTTCCACCTTGTGGGCACGTCGCATATGAGGCGGTGAGCGTAAAGGCCGAAGTTACGCTGCAGCGCTGACAGGCGAGCAGCAGCAGGGCGAGAACTCCGAAAGCGCGCACAGACGGCCCGCACTTTATGCAGCAGCTCAGACATATCGTGGTAATTTTTAAGGAATTTCTGCACCACCAAATTCAGCACACGCGCCAGGCAGGTAATGTGCATCAAACCGGCTAGTCCCAGAGCTGCTACGAGATTTCGCCCATTATCGCACACCACCAGGCCGGGCTTGAGGCTGACTGGCACAAACCACTCATCGGTCTGTTGTTCAAGGCCCGTCCACAGCTCCTGCGCGGTGTGGGGTTTGTCCCCCAAACAGATACGTTTTAAAACTGCCTGCTGTTGTTTACCCCTGGCTGTGCTGAAGTTGGTGGTGAAGGTGTTACGCTGACTGGATGAGGAGCTGGTAGAGGAGGAGGAAGCAACAGGAGGCAAACTGAAGCACCCTGCAATCCTCGGTGGTGGAAGGACATGCGCCAAACTGCTATCCGCCTCAGGCCCAGCCGCCACTGCATTTACCCAGTGTGCTGTTATGGAGATATAATGGCCCTGACAGTGCTTACTGGTCCACGTATCCGTAGTCAGGTGCACCTTGCCACATATGGCGTTGCGCAGTGCACATCTGATTTTTTCCCCTACTTGGTTGTGCAGGGAAGGGATGGCTCGCCTTGAAAAGTAGTGGTGGCTGGGCACGACGTACTGTGGGACAGCCACCGCTATAAGGCCTTTAAAACTATCCGTCTCCACCAGACGGAATGACAGCATTTCAAAGGCCAGTAATTTAGAAATGCTGGCATTCAGGGCTAGGGATAGCGGGTGGATAGGAAGGTACTTCCTCTTCCTCTCCAGCGTTTGGGAGATGGAGAACTGAACGCTTCCGTGTGACATTGTGGAGATGCTTGGTGACCCAGGTGTTGGTGTTGCTGGCAGATCCTCTGTTTGCGGGGTGGCAGGTGGCACTGTCACTCCAGAGGTGGATGAAGAGGTTGTGACTGCAGCAGAAGAGGAAGCAGGAGGAACCAGAGACCTTTCTTGGTTTTTGAGGTGTCTACTCCACTGCAGCTCGTGTTTTGCACTTAAATGCCTGGTCATGCAGGTTGTGCTCAGGTTGAGAACATTTATGCCTCGCTTCAGACTCTGATTACACAGCGTGCAAACCACTCGTGTCCTGTCGTCAGCACATTGTCTGAAGAACTGCCACGCCAGGGAACTCCTTGGAGCTGGCTTTGGTGTGCTCGGTCCCTTGCTGCGGTGGGCAGTAGGAGGCGTACTGTCTAGAGAACGATTGCATCCGCTTTTGCACCCTGCCTTCTCGTCTGCTGTGCTGGTAGCTCTGTGCGACCATCGCCTCTTCCTCCGAACTACATAGGTCACTCGCATGGCCTTGAATCCATGTGGGGTCGAGGACCTCATCATCCTCCACATTATCTTCCACCCAGTCTTCACCCGTGCCTTCCTTGTCGGTCTGCACACTTTCGAAAGTCCCAGCAGTTGGCACCTGTGTTTCGTCATCATCCGAGACGTGCTGCGATGGTCCTTCCATGTACTCATCTTGAAAGATATGTGGTTGGGCATCGTGCACTCAATCTCTTCCACTTATGTGTCAAACAATCCCAAGCAATGCAGAAAGCATAACGCCCCAGATTTCTCATGAATTTAGATTTGTTTTATTAAGTAGAAGAAATTGTAATTAAAAACAATCTGGAATTTAAAAAGTCACTCTAACCCACTTCATTTGACTTTTATGCTGGAAAAAGTGGAACAGGTGCTTCAAAAATATGGTGCTCATCCTGGACAGCAAACTGTCCATGTACTTACACTAGACAACTGGCATAGGAGCTCAGTGCATAGGAATTTATACAATTATCATGGAAGCTGTAATCATCTCTTTGCACTGAGCTTTCCCTAGTGGTGACTACATGAAAATGGAGTGTTTTCAGTCAGGAAGAGAAGAAGCAGTTTAGTGTTCGGCCCCCATACCCCCGTAGCAGTGGCGTGGCCTGCCTCCTTTGATGGTACGCCACTGCTTGGAACAATGGCTTTACTGATCATATGTGGGACAACAACCTTGGTGGTTACCATGTATTTACAAGACGCCACTGGCTTGATGGTTACAGTCTCATGTGGGGCAACAGGTTTAATGGATTTCTCATAAAGGACCACAAGCTTAGTCCGTGGCAAGTGGTTTGGTTTTGGCAATCAGACTTTTTAAGTGCAACAGGCTTACTTTCTCCTTTGGCATTGCAAACAACATCCTGGGCATTGACATGTTGAGTCTTGAGTCTTTCTGCATTACTGCAGTGAAGATAGCTTTGCATTTCAATAGATTTTTATTGAAAGAAGAAAGCAACAGTTATACAATCTGTAGATAGGTATACTGACAGATATAAAACCAGCCCCATAATAGCATACAAAGGACAAAGAAAACAAAAAAGGTATATAACAATACCCATGGTGTAAGAGACATTACAAAAGTCATGATCATAATTACAGAGCAAAATATGAAAAGATAGGAAATACTTCAGTAAACTTCAGTCTGATGCTTCCTAAGAAGGATGCAAATGTATACTAGGTCTGTCCATTTCGACCAGCTAGTTAATTACTAAGACCAACATCCCATCAAAGTGGCAAACATGAGTTTATACTGGAAATGTAGGAATACTCTATTAAAGGGGATATCTGAGGCTGGAAAGTGCCCGGGCCCCTCACACTGATTCTACTCACCTGGTTCCCCGCTCGCTTTGTAGATGACGCTAGTGCGACGCACAGCAATTGCCATAGGTCCCTTAAAGCCAATGTTTTTCATGATGCCAGTTGCAGTGAAACAACAAGGGCACAGGGCCCCTTTTAGTGATCTAGTAGATGGTACCCAGGTGTAGGAATGCCAGAGAGGTGTAGGATGGCCTAAATGTCCCTTAATGTTGGTGCACGCGTCACAGTGCTCCTACCTGGATACGCTGGAACCCAGGCCTTGTCGTCCGAAGCAGACAAAGGGGGTGAATAGTTGAGGTATTTGAAGAAATAAATTGAGTCCAGACCATGTGATGAAGTTCAATAATAGCTTTACTTAAATAAATGTTTCTCCAACTGTTTCAGGCTTTGTCTTGGTTCCCAGCAGGCATTAACTCTGGCAGGCAAACAAACTCAACTCTACTACATCTGTTGCTCTCTGGCTCTGCTGTGCTGACAAGCTTTCTGTAGAACTTTGCTTCTTTCTTTATGCTGCAACTTCTCTCTGTAGTCTGTCTCTAGTTTAATACCAGAAAATCTATACCTCCTGGCTGTGGCTTCAATATCCAGCAGAGCTCAAGGTGCTCTATTTGGCTTAGGCAGTACACGTCCAGCAGGGACATGGACCTGCTTCCTTACCCAAGCAGGGGGTACTCTCCACTGACCTCTAACTAACTTAACTCCTCCTTAGAGGAAGAGGAGAATTAAAAGAAGGCTCCATTCTATGTAAGGTAGCTCTGCTATGCTTTCTGCCACCTGCTGGTGAACCAGGCAGATTACACATGAACAGTTACATAACAATAGTATGAATACACATTTTTGCAGGACCTCGAAATAAATACTCGGGATGACACATGTTTAACCATAGAAGACAGTAGTTGGGTGCAGAAGTGGTAATGCACCTCTGGGGAATTACACTAGGGAGGCCCCCCTAACACCGGATGTTTTCATCGCACGGGAAGATGCAGCTGCGGCAATGCAGGGACCAGAAGCGGCGCGGAGAGCAAGGTAAGTAGAATCAGTGTGAAGGGCCCTAGCATATGGGGGGACATTTCCAGCCTCAGATAATCCCTTTATATACTTCAGGCAAGCACCCACTTCTGGGCAGACGTGCAAAAGGGAAGCATACTTACCTGCTCCCCACCTCTGGATCTTGGCACTTTCTCTCCCTGGCCTCAGTTGCTTCACCTGGGTCCCCCTTTGACCTGGAAATAAATACTCAGGATGACACGTGGTTAACCATAGGAGACAGTAGCGGGGTGCAGAAGTGGTAATGCACCTCTGGGGCATTACATACCCCCTTACTTAAAAGTCAAGCCGCCCTCTGCTTGTGACTTAACACTTGGTTCCCCCTGTGTAGCAATAATACAGTACAATGCCTAGGCTATCTAGGTAACACAAAGTCAAAGTAAGAACCATTAGTATTTAATGTCCTCAGAGGCAATCCATAATGAGCAATGATGATGTAAGGCCTGCTTGTGACGTACCAGATGTCCTCAGAGGCAGTCCATATAAGCAAAAAAGTAAGGTGCTGACTACCTGGCTGACAAAATAATTACACCAAAGTCCATACAAAAAGTGCATAATATCACATTGCGGCACCTGCAAGAGATTACACACAATGGGCGCGGTACACTTGAACGTTGCAAAATTTTTTAAAGGTTACTGCAGAAGTAGTAAAAAATAGATAAGGCATATATTTAATGCAATAAAATAGTGCAATAATACCCTATACTCACATTGCAAAAAGACTACATTTGGGTCCTTTCCTTCAATTCTGGTAGATAAAGTGCACCGAACTGGAACTTTAAGTCCTTTGTAATCCATGGGAAATAACATAACGTCATTATTTTTAATCCAAATGAGGTAATATTTGTAATCCACATGAGATAGCAAAGTCATTTGTAATCCACATGGGTATAAGAATAGCAGCACAGGTCATGAGAACCTTTTTGACAAAGAGCACTCCCAAATAACCTGAAAAGGGGGGAAAAGGGAATTTTGCGCAACCATACGCAACTTAGAGGTAGATAAAGATAGGGGGAAAAAAAGTGTGGGAACTCACCCAAGATCCACTGCAACTCCCCCCCCCCCCCCCCCCCAAAAAAAAATATAAAATCGCTGAAATTCAGTGCAACATTTATTGTAAAGTGCCAGTTTACACAAACAACTGCAGAATTAAAATTAAATAAACATGGAGATCCCAGTGCCAGCTGCCTTGCTGGTGGATGATTGACATATACTTCTTCTGCAAGGCAGCTGGCACTGGGATCTCCATGTTATTGGTCAGTTAATACATCAGGGACCCCCTGGCATGGGGCCTGGGCATAACTAAGTGCACACTGTGTGATCCATAGGCAGGACTAGGTGGCTGCCCTCATCCACCAGCCTGTCAATACCCCCTTAGGAAATCTCTCATCAGATGTGAGAGCAGCAGCGATCGATCAGCCAGGATTAATGTGCACAGTGGGAGGCCTCCCTTAGGCAAGTGACAAACTGCCCCCCTCATTCTTAGGCAAGTGACAAACTCAGCTCTGCTACATCTACAATGAGCAACTACAACAAATGTAATGCCAAACTGCAGTTCCTCTATGTGATGCCTTGGATAGCTTCCACTGGACCCACAGGCTGTGGGTCCAGTGGAAGCTATCCAAGGCATCACAATCACATAGAGGAACTGCAGTTTGGCATTACATTAGTTGTAGTTGCTCATTGTAGATGTAGCAGAGCTGAGTTTGTCACTTGCCTAAGATTGAGGAGGGGGGGGCAGTTTGTCACTTGCCTAAGGCCAGGGTAAGGGGGGCCTCCCACCCAGGCTGTGCACATTAATCCTGGCTGTTCGATCGCTTCTGGCCTGCTGCTGTGCTGCCTGCATTCACATCTGATGAGAGTACTGACTGAGATAAAGGAGGGGGTATTGACTGGTCTGGTCTGGGGCTGCTGGCCACCGGCGCTCCCACCAGGTGGGTTAGGGCCTCCGGACTCACTCAGGGACAGTCACAGACACTTAGACTGGTCTGGACCGGACCACCAGGACCTCGGTCCGGTCGGATGGTCCAGCCACGCTCACCTCAGCAGACAGTCAAGCAGTCGCAGGCTCAGGATAGGAGGAGAGGAGCTCTCAGCCAGGAGGGGGGGGGGGAGTCAGTCAGTGAGTCACTCGCAGCCACCGCTGCACACAGTTTCCTCTCCCTCCCTCCTCAACTGAAGCCGCTCCCCCCTCCCTCCTTCCCTCCTCAACTGAAGCCGCTCCCCCTCCCTCCTCACTTAGCCTGCCCTGCACAGTGCGAGTCACGCAGGGCCTCGCCTCTGCTCCGCCCCCTGTGAATCTGATTTAACCGCTTCTCCTCCTGGTCCTTTTGCCCTGAAAGTGAACGGCGTTCCTGCCATGAAAAAAGTGCAGGAACGCCGTTCCCACGCGTTCCCCCTCGACTCGACCCCTGGCCCGGAGTCCCAACTAAACGTGACCATCCGGATGAGGACTAAAAACAAAGGCAACAAAGCAACAAAAACATAAAAACAGTACCAACAGGCCCTCACCCTTCAGGTCCAGTCCACAAAGTCAGGTCCAGTCCCAGAAGTCAGTAGTCCTTTAGTTGAAGATGATGCTGAAAGAGGCTCCCTAGAGGAAGCCTCTTTCGCTACTGCTTCTGGAGAAGCTAATTAAAGGTCAGTCCTGCCTTTTGAAGTCCACATGTGCAGCCACTGTGGTGTTTTGGCAACACCTGCTGTCGCTTTTGGGTAGTGTCCTTGTGGTGGTGCTGCTGTGTCTTTCTGCTTGTACGGTCCAGAAGCTCCTACTATAATGAGAATCAATGAGATCGTGAAAACTCAGATCCGATGGTATATTCTAACCCCCAGGTGTTCCCATGGTGACGGGGACGCTTGTCGGGGAGGAGTATGCCAAAGTGGAACAACTGTACAGGTTAAAAAAAAAAAGACGAATATTCTAAAAATGAATATATTCGTTTTTTAGAATATTCGTAATATTCTAAAACAATAATTAAAATTAACAATCATTATAATTAATTAACAATCATTAAAAGACCTCTGGAGGACACTGACTTTTTATCTTTTTTTTCTTTTACTGTTTCCACTGTATCTGGGGCGTCCACAGGATCCCCAGTTACAGGGGAAAACAGCCCCCTGTGGGGGGCATTACACACAAGCAAAGCTGATCAGGGTCTCCTTAGACCCTCCAGCTCTGCTCCTGCCCCAGACACCCCCGGCGGTCACTTGACCGCCGGGACTAAAAGAGTAAGCGGCTCGACTGCTTCCTGCTCTCCCCCTGCACTCGTGCAGCGCTGTCCTCCCAGCACAGGAGAAGGCAGAAGCAGTAATAAACCGCTCCTGTCTTCTCCTCAGGGTCCCCGCTGTGTCTCACAGCTGGTACCCGACCTGCTCCTGCTAGATTGCAGAAGCTTTAATCCCAGCCCTGATCAGCGCTGGGATTAAAGTGCTGCCTGAACGTTTATATACATGCTATCTCCATGGGGCATGTGCAGATAGGACGAATATACCCAGTGGGAAGTCGGGAAGGGCTTAAGGAATGAGATGGACCTCTCTAAAAAGCTGTGTATGTTGGGAATTAATCTGATTGTCTGGGGTAGCACATTCCATAGAACTTCCGCAGCTTGAGAGAAGTCTTGGAGAAGAGAGTGGGAGGTTTGGATTATGGAGGATGTTAGTCTTAGATCATTAGCGGAGCACAAGATGGGTGGTAGGCAGAGATGAAGCAGGAGATGTAGGGCAGTCGCACTGTGGAAAACCTGTGGGTGAGTGTGATTAGTATAGATTGTATATCATAATGTATGGTCAACCAGTGCAGTGACTGGCACAGAGTGGAGCAATCAGTGGAGCAGAATGACTACTGGTGAGACCAGAGTAAGAAACATTAAAATTATTTAATTATTTACAGGCACAATTTAAAATGAGGTCACCTTTATGCAGAAAAACAGCTGAATATCAAATAAGAGGAAATAGTGCGGCAGACAGGCAACAGTATTACGTCACAAGAACATGACCCTAAGGCCAAAACAATGGTCAGATTTGAACAGTAATTCCTGGTTAAAGTTTAACTGCACGGACTTCCTGCCACCCTCGTTGCCCCAGCACTATATTAATGCAGCATCATAGAATTACAAGGTGGACGTAATTAAGAAATGATTATGTGCTCATTTATGAGACGATCAAAGGGCAAAAGTGAAGTCACTGGCAGAATAATAATTATTTGCTGTTTCGCAGTCTGAAAAACTCATTAATCTTCCCAAGATGGAAAAATTCAAGAAAAACAAAGCTATTCATTCTAAGAAATGACAAAGTAAAGCTTGACTTTAATGAACTGTTATTTTATCATCCTAATGGCATCTAATTAAATCATGTTTACTCATTGTGCTCTGTTAACCCTGTGTCCCCTTCTCTTTCTCTACTTTTGGATGCAACTCCTACACAAGAAGACTATGAAGTAAATTTATTAAGTCATTAAGCACAACAGTCATAATTAGAAGCTGTGCTGGCATTAGATTGCCAAAAGCATCTTTATAATTTTGCCACACATTTTGCCAAAAACTAAAACTGATTGATTGAAGATGCTCTATAGCAGTGATGGCGAACCTTTTACAAACCGAGTGACCAAACTGCAACTCATAACCCACTTATTTATCGCAAATTGCCAACATGGCAATGTAACCTGAACACTACAGTCCAATATAGTATATATTCACTGTACTTTATCATTTAGCTATAACAGCCTGCATACATTCAAAGTGCTGCCTGTACTGTCCATTGTGCGCCCTGCGCTGCTTAAGGACAGGAAAAGTCTAAGGCATATTGGTACAACATAGACTTTTTCGAAGGTGTGGGTGCTCAGAGAGGGCTCTGAGTGCCGCCTCTGGCACCAGTGCCACAGGTTCGCCATCACTGCTCTATAGTATGTCTTATTAAGATAAAACAAAAGTGAGTTGGGAGCGGTTAATATCTTCTCTTTTTAAGGTTCTGTAATGCAGATAAGTGCTGCTTGTGTCAATACTGTCTTGTCTTGTTTGTCTTGAGATGGTCAAACTGGGTCCATGAAGCACCGGTGATGGGGAGAAGGAGTGGCATCCAACTGTACACACCAACACGCTTAAAGGGGTTGTCCCACAAAAAACCTTCTAGAGTTTTCAAACCAGCACCTGGATCAGATTTCTTGTGTAATTGGAAGTAATTAAAAATGTAGCATAGCTAGTGAGTTATTTAATAACATGTATCTGTATAGCGCCACCTGCTGTTTGTTTTTATTTCTTTGTCCCGCTCACTGAGGTGGCCGCACATGCTCAGTTTCATCCTTCAGCTGCCTCCTGAGCTGTGATTGGGAGAGCTGAGACACGCCCCCTGAGCTGTAGCAGAAAAGACACACCTCCTGAGCTGTGATAGGGAGAGCATGGTCACGCCCCCTAGCTGCAGCAGAAAATACACTCTCCTTGGGCTCTCAGCTTTATATAAATCTAATGTAAGAAAAGGTACTATTACGCTGCCAATCTTCTACAATCACTATGTCTGGAGTTGCCCTGGGAGTGATCCCACGGGCCACTGCTAGGTTCCGAACGTGAGCCCTGCCTAGACTACACAATATTAATAAGATAAGAAGCACCGATGTATTAGGATCCCGCGCTATGTCCCAGACATATGCCTGAAATGTATGTACTGATAAGACTAATTGATCAATGTGTAACACTGTAACTGTGCAGCAATCTCCCTGAAGTGTGGTGCTGCAACAATGTTTCCAATGTCTGTGTCTTCCCCGGCAATGTTCTTTCCTTGAACGTTCTGTGCCTCTGTCTTTTGTTGTTAAAAGTCCTCTCTTCTTTCGCTTAGTCCCCTCTCAACACACGCCGCTCCGGCCGGTAGCTTAGCGAGGGAGCAGGGAAGTTTAAAAAAGAAACCGGGTCCCAGAACAACGTCACACTTCTAGGTACGGATACCTCAGGGGGAAAAAAAACATCCTCTAACTTGTTCTGGGACCCGGTTTCTTATTCAAACTTCCCTGCTCCCGCGCTAAGCTACCGGCCGGAGCGGCGTGTGTTGAGAGGAGACTAAGCGAAAGAAAAGAGGACTTTTAACAACAAAAGACAGAGGCACAGAACGTTCAAGGAAAGAACATTGCCGGGGAAGACACAGACATTGGAAACATTGTTGCAGCACCACAGTTCAGGGAGATTGCTGCACAGTTACAGTGTTACACATTGATCAATTAGTCTTATCAGTACATACATTTCAGGCATATGTCTGGGACATAGCGCGGGATCCTAATACATCGGTGCTTGATATAAATCTACTTAGAAAAAGACCAAAGATGACCCGATTATGAGAGTGGGGATAAGCACCCACCCAAAAAATACAAAACAAAGGGTCACCTAAACAAATAACTCGGTACAAGCTCCCGAGTATATAAAGCAAGACAATAAAAAAAACGGAGCTCACACAGTACCGTTATAAAACGTATACATTTTTTATTGTAATATGATTAAAATGTGTATAATAAGCCATTAAAAATGAAGGAGAATGACAGAAAAAACGCCATCCTGGCGCTGCACACATGTCAAAAAGGTAATAGACGTATCCCAATATAATGTGATTACAGCGTATTTAAATATACGATAAGTTATGCATATAAAGAATGAGTCTCAATGACATTGACCACAGGATTGACCAGGATGGCGCTACCCTAACGCGTGTTTCGGCGTGCCTTTGTCATGACAGTGTGCTGTACCAACCAGGATGGCGCTACCCCGGACGAAGGCATGCCGAAACGCACGTTGGGGTAGCACCATCCTGGTTGGTACAGCACACTGTCATTATTAGGTCAGTCTCTGCCTTTTAGTCCTACTGGCACCGGGTTAAGGTGACTTTTTACTCCTGGCGATTACTGTGAATTTATTCTAGCCTATGCACTTTAGCATGATACATATGTGTTTTTTAGCACTTTGGCAATGTAGTCAATGTCATTGAGACTCATCCTTTATATGTGCAATAGAGCCGGACCGGGGTATGCACTCTGAGGACAAATTATGCAATGGCTGGGTCAGGTGTAGGTGATAGTCTATAGTTTTGTTCGTGATGCCAATTGCAGCATGCGCAGAGTACTGTCACAGGGCCCTTCCAGGGTGTTATAACGCAGGTCTCAGGTTAGGAATGCCAGAGTGGTGTAATGTCTCTGTATGATAGTAGTAATTGGGTCAACGGTGTCTCCTACCTGGGTACAGCTGGACTCCTGGATCCTGGCTCACTTGCAATAAATTGAGTGTAGTGCTAGTAGGAGTAATAGAGGAATTTGCAGCAGAAATTGAGATCCAGACCTTGGGTAAAGTTAAAACTTGTCTTTACTGATTGTAACTTTCATCCAAGCAAGATACAGCTTTGGTCTTAGGTCCAAGCAGGTTTTCAGCAATGGTTGGCAGTAATTTATCTTCTGCTCTAACAACCTGGAGCTTGCAGGAAAATACGTCTGCTTTGTAGCTCTATACTGTGGCAGGAATTTGGCTTCTGCACTTTCTATCTTCTGCTGTTTGGGGACTGACTAGCTGAGGAGGAATATGGCTTCTCCTGGGTCTCTGGACTTTACTCACAGTTATCTTCTCAGGGATGATTTCTTCCTGGAACTGGAGTTGTCTGCTTGCTTCATCCAGCCGAGGCTGCAGGGCTCAGGCTGGGGATGATGAGCATTGCCTCAGCCGAGACAAGATCCTGGTTTGGTTCCCTATATCTGGGAGCTTCTAACATGCACACCCTACCCCTAGCAGGGGGTGGGCTACACTCACTCTAACTTCCTTCTCTCCCCATGCTGCAGGATATGGGCACAGCCCACTCTGCTCACAGAGGGGGAGCCAAGCTGGATTTAACCATTCCAGCCTAGATAAACTAAACTGAACTTAGCTCCTTGCTAATACATTGCTGCCACCTGCTGGTGAACATGGAAATTACAGCAATATACACTTAACATAGTTTATAATGCACAGTTGTGAGGATATAATGTAAAATTACATCAGATGACAAAGGTGAAAGCTCTAAACAGATTGTAGCGGGGTAAAAGAGTTTAGTAACACAACTCTGGGGTGTTACATTCCCCCTTACTTCGAGTTAAGCCACCCTCGGCTTATGCTTAGGAGGGGAGGAACCAGTTATGGGGGTACCCAAATTAGTACAAAGTGCTGCATGTATTACACATATGACATGCAAAGACTAACACATAAAGGCTACCCTAAGGTTGCTGCCCGCATGAGTAGGGTGTCTTAAGTAACAGTTTCCCTCTTGGTATAACCAGTGAACCAAAGGTCTGCACTAAGCAATCACTACTGACTAACTTTAAAGTATTTTGGATCCAAATACCAAAGGAAGCATGGGGGTGTCTTTACTCTGTAGTCCCACCATTATGTAATGAAATACCCGCAAATGGAAGGGTGGCTTTATCCTCTATTCCCTTCCCTGCACCAAAGTCAAAATATAAGGCTTATAGCACGATCACTATGGTGAATATGGGTAGCTAAAAGTGACTCTAAGGTTTGAGGCGCCATACCTTAGGCAAAGGCACAGAAGGGGAGGTATCAGCTTCTCCATGCAATTCTGTCAGTCACAGGAGGAGGGTATGATAATCCCATGAAACTGCTGGAAGACACCTCAGGATCGGAGCAATCCTGAACATATAACAAACGGGAAGGATGGGTCAAAAACTCCTCTAATGATTCCCAAAGCAGCGGGGTTACCCATGTAGATTACTAAACCTGCCAGGACTTACCACTTGGTCCTACCCTGGGTACCTGTGGGTATATAACACCGGGTGTAGGCCATTAGTATTAAGCGTCCAAATAGGCAGTCCGTTTAAAGGGGGGAGAGAACAAGAGCTGTAAAGCAAGGCACACAATAGTAAGTTGCTACATATCTGGTTAAGTGCAAAAGTTAAGTGCAATTACACAATAAGTGCATGAGGTCACATTGCGGCACCTAAAAAAGAATACAAACAATGGGCATATTATACTTAAGCGTTACATAACATGGAAACATTTAGGCAAAATTAGTGCAATGGTACGCTCAAATATGAGTCCTTTTTTCTTTGAAGGGATTGATGTAAAAACCTCTGGAAATAGGCGAAAGTCAATTGTAATCCACAGGAATAATAGAGTTAATTGTAATCCATTAGGCAGTATCAAATGTCATATAAAACACATAAAAGCAGCATATTAAGAACCATAGTTCCATAAGGCTATCAAGTAACCTGAAAAAGGGGATAAAACAATGTGCAAACTTTGGCACAACCTGGGATGTGAAAGCTTGTTGAAGGTGAAGATGGGGGGAGTCCTTACTGCACATGATCATCAGGGTGAGGACGGAATAGGGCAACCTGTAAGGGAAAACATTAAAGGGGTTCTGCACTTTGTTTAAACTGATGATCTATCTCAAACAGCTGATCGGCGGGGGTCCCGGGTGTTGGACCCCTGCCGATCAGATGCTGATGATCTATCCAGAGGATAGATCATCAGTTTAAACAAAGTGCAGAACCCCTTTAAAACAATGCCAACGGGTCCTCACCCGTCAAGACCAGTCCATGACGTGGCTCCCATTAGTCCTTTATATTTTTTTTGAAAAGGAGGATTTTTAGAGAAGGACTTCCAGGTCCTCCTCGCTGCTAGAGCTACTAGGACACGACCAATTGGTGAGGAGGACGTGATGACGTGAGTGGGTAGTGTTGCACCCTCCCTCCTCCCTCAGCGTGAGAGCACCTCCGAAGCATGTGTCGCTGCGCTGGAACGCTGGAGCGTAGCCGGAGTCTAGCCCTGCTGTAGCCCTGCTGAGTGTCGGACCTCACCGCTGTGTCTCCAGGAGCCTTTTCTGCATCGGGATTGCACCGGGATTGTTGATTCCTGGCGCATTTCTATCTGCTTCTATCTGCCCCTATTACCTCGGGTTTGGGAGAGGCAAGGAAAAAGAGCGGTGTTTAGCGGCGTCTGGAGGTGTCCCTTCGGGGCGTCTGGATCTCTCCCGGATCTCTCCCGGCTGTGACTCCGCTGCAGCTTTCCCTGGCCCGGATGTGACCTGGATGTTCTGTGAGACCTTGCCTTGTGGCCTCTCTGCAGTGTCGGTGGTCCGGCCTGAATCCGTCTTTACAGCTCCTGGAATGCTCCGGTGGTCTTCTGCTGTTTGGGCTGTGCGGCCAGCTCGCGTGTCTGTCCTGCAGGCTTTGCAGGTTACTATAGGACGGGGGCTGAGGCCTGAGCTGAGTTGGAAGATCCATACAAGACCCAGGATTGGTGAGATCGATACATGTTATTCCCCATCCCCCCCCCCCCCCCCCGTGCTGGATCTCCCCTTTTTTTTATGTCCCTGTATATGTCTCTTGCTCCTCATTTCAGTTTTTTTTTTTTTGTTTTCTTGCTGCCTCTCTGCCTCACTTAATCGTACTAAATCTTCATTAAATGCCACTAAACCCCCTGACGGTAGTTTTTGAACTGTAACCTCCCACTTGAACTAACCACTAACTCTTTCTATGAAGTTGAGAGGAGAAAAAAGAAAAAGGAGAAAAAAAATAAGTGGGAGAATAAACAATATCAGGGGAAAGAGAGGAGAAAGGGAAGAAAGAAAGAAAAGAAAAGAAAGAAGGGAAAAGAGAAGAGAAAAATAAAGGGGGAGCGAGAGGCGGTGTTGGGAAGCAGTTTGAAGAGACTAAAAAGGAAAATTTAAGAAGTAAAGGGGAGAAAGGAGAGGGGGAGAAAGAAGGGGGGAAGGGAAAAAAATGGCCCCCAAACAGAACAGACGTTGAACGGAGTTGACTTCACTTAAGCCAGGACAGAAACAAATAGAGTCGTCTAGAATCAATACATTTTTAAGGTCACCAAATTTGAGTACCAGGTCGGGTCTGAAAGGGAGACAGGACATTAATATAAGAAAAAATACTTATGAATCTAGATCAGAGGAGGCACCCGAGGGGGTCCCCCATAGTGGAGACGGGGAGATGCCTATCGATAATGCCTCCCCACTAGAGGAGATTTTATCCATTGTTAAAAAAAATGGAAAAGCGATACAAAATATCGCTGTTCAATTGGGGTCAGTTCAGACAGAAGTCCTTATTATAAAAGATGATTTGACAAAGATCTGTGATAGAATTAAAACACACAGTGACTGACTCGAAGCAAGAAGTCAAAAGATTAAAAGAGGAGAACACTACATTAAAAAAAGATTACAACTACCTGGAAAAAAAATGGTGGATTTAGAGGATCGCTCAAGAAGATGCAACATCCGAGTTATTGGTTTAACACAATCCTCAGATGATAAAAATCTAGTGTGAACGATACAATCTCCTCTCCTACATAGCGCCCCATACCTCTTACATCCAGTGATGTCACCTTTGTTGTAGACGTTCTCTTTCCTCATCTTCTCCATTCAGACCAGACCGCCATGATGATTTTTCAGCCATCTCCCGTCTCTGCAGAGATTGAGAAACAGACATTAGTTTCCCACATTTCCATCATCTTCACATCTTCTGAACACCCTTTCCTGCCACCCCAATACTAGACTGCAGAAACAGTCCCCCTGGAAATACGACTACCAGATAGTGCCCCCAATACTGTGCCCGCTGTGCCCCCAATACTATACTGCAGAAACAGTCCCCCTGGAAATACTACTACCACATAGATAGTGCCCCCTTCAACAATTATTGGCACACAGTGCTCTAAAAAATAACTGCGCCCAGACACTAATAGTATAAAGATAATGTCCCCCAAAAATAATTGTGCTAAGCTGATACTATGCCAGGGTGCCCCCCAAAATCCCACCAATAGAAATAATTATCTGCCAGAGCACACTTAGTAGTAATGGTGCCCCTATAGTGCCCATACTAGTAATCAAGTTCCTCATAGCCCCTAGTAGTAGTAAAGCTCCCCATAATACCCCCTAGTAGTAATAATTCTCCCTATAATATGACAGTACATGAAATACCCCCGCTTAGTGCCCACAGTTGAGCTAATGTCTCCATAATGTATGCCAGTATAAAATACCCCTATATAGTGCCCCAGTAAATGCCCTCATAGTGCTCCTCTCCCCCTTCCCCATAGTGTCCCCCATAATATGCCAGTAAAAAAATGCCCCTTCTTAGTGCCCTTAGCAGATGTCACTAAAGTGCTCCTCTCCCCCATAATGTGCCAGTAAAAAATGCCCCTTCTTAGTGCCACTATATGCCCCAATAGTGGTCCACTCCCCCATAGTGCCCCAAATAATGCCCTATAGTGCCACTCTCCCCTATAGTGCCTCCCATAATGTGCCAGTAAAAAATGCCCCCTTAGTGCCACCAAATGCCATAGTGCCCCCCATAATGTGCCAATAAAAAAGGCCCCTTTAGAGCCCCCACTTCCCCATAGTGCCCCCAAATAATGCCCCTATAGTGACACCAGATGCCCCATGGTGCCTTTCACCCCTATAGAGCCCCCATATTGTGCCAAAAAAAAAAGTTCCTTTAAAGCCCCCAGATGCCCCCATAGTGCTCCTCTCCCCCATGGTGCCCCCCCCCCCAATAATGTGCCAGTAAGAAATGCCCCCATAGAGCCAGCTCCCCCCCCATAGTGACAGCTCCCCCATAGTGACAGCTCCCCTTTAGTGCCAGCTCACCCCATAGTTCCAGCCCCCCCCATAGTGCCAGTTCCCCCCCATAGTGCCAGCTCCCCTTATAGTGCCAGCCTCCCCCATAGTGCCAGCTCCCCCATAGTGCCAGCCCCCCCATAGTGCCAGCTCCCCCCATAGTGCCAGCTCCCCCCATAGTGCCAGCCCCCCATAGTGCCAGCCCCCCATAGTGCCAGCTCCCCCATAGTGCCAGCCCCCCTAGTGCCAGATCCCCCATAGTGCCAGACCTCTTCCCCCTATAGTGCCAGATCCCCCCATAGTGCCAGCTCCCCCCATAGTGCCAGCCCCCATAGTACCACCCCCCCATAGTGCCAGCTCCCCCTATAGTGCCAGCTCCCCCCATAGTGCCAGCTCCCCCCATAGTGCCAGTCCCCCATAGTGCCAGCTCCCCCCATAGTGCCAGCCCCCCCATAGTGCCAGCTCCCCCCCATAGTGCCAGTCCCCCATAGTGCCAGCCCTCTTCCCCCCATAGTGCCAGCTCCCTCCATAGTGCCAGCCCTCTTCCCCCCCCCCCATAGTGCCAGCTCCCCCCACTGAGAAAAAAAAAAAACACTAATACTTACCTCCATCAGCAGCGATGCAGGCCTCTTCTGGCCTGTGTCCCTGCTGTGTGCTGCCCGGCTCAGGCAACGCGGTGATAATGACGTCATCGCGCTGCCTGAGCCGGCCTCTGATAGGCTGCAGGCATTAGTGCCTGCCGCCTATCAGAAGACCAGGGGAGGGACACACCTCTCCCTCCCCTGCCCCACAGCTCACAGCCGCCGCCGCATTTACATCAGTATGCCTGTGGTGATCGGCAGTGCGGCCCTGATGAATTTAAAAAAAAAATTTTTTTGTTAAAGACGGCCCAGTGGACATTTTTTTAAGGCTGCCTGGGGGGCAATTGCCTCCCAGCCCGCCCCTGGAGGGGAAGATGGGGGTATAGGGGGGTGGGTTTTGATGCGTCCTTTTTTTGAGGTGGGGAACGCAGGGAAGCCTGAGGACTCTATTAATTGGATGCTCTAGGATTAATCAATGACCACAAGAATATTTACTTGGAATGTTCGGGGTCTTGTGGAGAAAAAAAAAAGACAGGTGGTTCTAGACGCAATTCGGAGGCATTTACCAGCTATTGTTAGTCTAGTAAAAACTCGTTTTACTTGGGATGCGATTTTCCGATTAGGGGGAGGTGGACTACTCAGGTCTACAACTCTACATACAGTACAGACCAAAAGTTTGGACACACCTCATTCAAAGAGTTTTCTTTATTTTCATGACTATGAAAATTGTAGATTCACACTGAAGGCATAAAAACTATGAATTAACACATGTGGAATTATATACATAGCAAAAAAGTGTGAAACAACTGAAAATATGTCATATTCTAGGTTCTTCAAAGTAGCCACCCTTTGCTTTGATTACTGCTTTGCACACTCTTGGCATTCTCTTGATGAGCTTCAAGAGGTAGTAACCTGAAATGGTCTTCCAACAGTCTTGAAGGAGTTCCCAGAGATGCTTAGCACTTGTTGGCCCTTTTGCCTTCACTCTGCGGTCCAGCTCACCCCAAACCATTTCGATTGGGTTCAGGTCCGGTGACTGTGAAGGCCAGGTCATCTGGCGCAGCACCCCATCACTCTCCTTCATGGTCAAATAGCCCTTACACAGCCTGGAGGTCATTGTCCTGTTGAAAAATAAATGATGGTCCAACTAAACGCAAACCGGATGGAATAGCATGCCGCTGCAAGATGCTGTGGTAGTCATGCTGGTTCAGTATGCCTTCAATTTTGAATAAATCCCCAACAGTGTCACCAGCAAAGCACCCCCACACCATCACGCCTCCTCCTCCATGCTTCACGGTGGGAACCAGGCATGTAGAGTCCATCCGTTCACCTTTTCTGCGTCGCACAAAGACACGGTGGTTTGAACCAAAGATCTTAAATTTTTACTCATCAGACCAAAGAACAGATTTCCACTGGTCTAATGTCCATTCCTTGTGTTCTTTAGCCCAAACAAGTCTCTTCTGCTTGTTGCCTGTCCTTAGCAGTGGTTTCCTAGCAGATATTCTACCATGAAGGCCTGATTCACACAGTCTCCTCTTAACAGTTGTTCTAGAGATGTGTCTGCTGCTAGAACTCTGTGTGGCATTGACCTGGTCTCTAATCTGAGCTGCTGTTAACCTGCGATTTCTGAGGCTGGTGACTCGGATGAACTTATCCTCCGCAGCAGAGGTGACTCTTGGTCTTCCTTTCCTGGGGCGGTCTGCATGTGAGCCAGTTTCTTTGTAGCGCTTGATGGTTTTTGTGACTGCACTTGGGGACACTTTCAAAGTTTTCCCAATTTTTCGGACTGACTGACCTTCATTTCTTAAAGTAATGATTGCCACATGTTTTTCTTTACTTAGCTGCTTTTTTCTTGCCATAAGTCAAATTTTAACAGGCTATTCAGTAGGACTATCAGCTGTGTATCCACCTGACTTCTCCACAACGCAACTGATGGTCCCAACCCCATTTATAAGGCAAGAAATCCCACTTATTAAACCTGACAGGGCACACCTGTGAAGTGAAAACCATTTCAGGTGACTACCTCTTAAAGCTCATCAAGAGAATGCCAAGAGTGTGCAAAGCAGTAATCAAAGCAAAAGGTGGCTACTTTGAAGAACCTAGAATATGACATATTTTCAGTTGTTTCACACTTTTTTGTTATGTATATAATTCCACATATGTTAATTCATAGTTTTGATGCCTTCAGTGTGAATCTACAATTTTCATAGTCATGAAAATAAAGAAAACTCTTTTAATGAGAAGGTGTGTCCAAACATTTGGTCTGTACTGTATACTAGCTACTCTAGAGGAATTACTGTTTTAATTCATAAACAGATTAATGTTTTGTTTGGCATCCTCGGTGGACAGACAGGGGAGATATGTGTTTCTTCATGGTAGGTTAGATGGGAAGTTATGCATCTTGGCCTTCATTTATATCCCTTCTCCGTTCTCTATGCAAATACTGACTTCTTTGATGGCGTTTGTGGATCAGTGGCCTCAGTGTTTGGTAATAGTTAATGGGGACTTTAATTGTGTGATGAACTCTGAGTTGGATAGGATCTCTGGGAGGGGAAATGGTTATGTCCCGTCCCAGGGGACCCCTTTGGCGCGGTTTTGTCAATAGGTGGGCCTCGTAGATGTCTGGGAATACCTATGCAAAGGAAAAAGAGCTTATTCTTGCGTTAGTAAATCAGGAAGTTCCATGTCTAGTATTGATCTGGTTCTGATAAACAAGGGATATTTGAATTGTATTAAACAGATTAAATATGAGACCAGATCTGTATCAGATCATGTCCCCTTCTTTATAGAGCTATGTATGGTTAGGAATAATTTTAGATTGAAACCCCCATTTAGACTAAATCCCTATTGGATATTATTAATTGATAATCATAACCAGATAAAAAATGAGATCATCTCTTTCTGGGATAAAAATATTCTCTCAACTAAATCTCATTATGTTTGGGATGCGTTTAAAGCAGTTACTAGAGGGATTTTTATCAGCACAATCGCTAATCTAACTAAATGCTATTCAAGGAGGGAGAAAGAAATAGAGGAAGCTGCTGCGGCAGGAATGGCTGGCTTCGTTAAGTTAAAAACAGAGGAAGCTAGAGAGATTATGCAAAGGACTAGCCAGGCGCTCTCTGACTTCCTTCTGGATAAGGCGCAACAGAGGTTATTCTTCAGAGGACAAAAATATTTTTCAGAAGCAGGACGTCCCGGGAAGATGCTGGCCAGGGTAAAGCTATCCAGGATATAAATAAAGAGATTCTCAGTATTCGTGCGGCGGACGGGACAATTATTGAAGATCAGGAGGGAATAATAGAAACATTTATAAATTACTTTAGTGAATTATATAAATCAGAGACTGTTCTCTCAGAGGAAACAATAGACTCATATTTGGAGTCTATTTCCCTCCCAGTCCTTGCAGATAGGCAAAAGGAACGTCTGGAGATGGATTTATCTGTTCAGGAGATAGAGGAAGCAATTGAGTCCTGTTCTGGTAATTCCTTCCCGGGACTGGATGGACTCCCTTATGAGTTTTATCGTAAATATAGGGAGGTTGTTCTTCCCCATCTGTGGAGAACACTGTCTGATTCAATAAAGGAGGGAGCCCTTCCAGAAACTATGACAGAGGCCGTGATCACAGTGATATTACAGAAGGGCAAAGACCCCAATGATTTGGGGTCATATAGACCTATTTCTCTTCTTAAAACAGACGTTAAACTTTTGTCTGGTTTTGAGGCTCTCGAGTGTTATTACATCAATTATTCACCCAGACCAAAATGGTTTTATGCCCAACAAAGGGACCCACTATAATCTTCATTCTTTTTTCTAACTTACAGTCCTCTGGAGGGGCCTCACGTTCCATTTTGTCTATTGATGCCTCTAAGGCCTTTGATAGGGTTGAGTGGGGGTTTCTCTGGAGAGTGCTTCACAAGATGGGCTTTGGCCCTAGATTTAGTAATATGATTAAACTTCTGTATAGATCTCCTACTGCAAGACTGAATATAAACGGTAATCTTACAAGAAGTTTTGGTATGACCAGAGGTACTCGCCAGGGATGTCCACTCTCTCCTCTATTATTTGACATCTATATTGAGCCCCTGGCTGCTAGAGTTAGACAAGTCCCTAGGATTCTAGGCTTTGGGGTATCAGGAATAGAAGACCGCATTTCTCTTTATGCAGACAACATTTTATTTTATATTTAACAGACCCAATCTACTTTGCTACATATCGCTCAAATGATAAATCAGTTTGGAGAGGTTTCGGGCTTGGAGGTAAATTGGGAAAAAACGACTCTTATGCCATTAGCTAGTATGACTACGTTCTTAGATAAATCTGCACTTCCTAAGGTTGCCCCATTTAATACATTGAAAATTTCTGAATATTTTCAGTATTTAGGTATTACAATCTATCCTAGGGTGGAAGATTTTATCCCGCTTAACTTAATGCCACTGATAAATAAGTTGAGGTCCAAAATAACAACATGGCTTCGCCTATCTTTATCGAAGGCCGATAGAATACCATTAGTTAAGATGGTGATTCTCCCTCAGTTACTCTACATCTTTAGAAATTCTCCAGTTTGGATCGGGGACAGGTTCTTTAAATTGATAGAAAGAATCATTAATGATCTACTTTGAGGGAGGAAACGGGTAAGACTCAAACAAGAGCATTGGTATAAACCGTTGGAGAGGGGAGGAGTTAATCTCCCTTGCTTCAAGGGCTACTTTTTAGCTATACAGCTTCGTTTTTTTCGGGAGTGGGAAGATAGCCCACTCTGTAAGCATTTACTGAATAGATCTCCTTGTGATAATTTCTTTACGTTATTGGAGTCAGATCAATTGACCGACCCCGATAAGGAATTTAAATTTGCCAGGAATCTCTTCATGAAGTCATGGTATTCTGGTATTCTATTAGATTTTGGTTTGGATTGAAGGGCTCAATTGGATGTACTCCCTTGTGGTATAATAGGCATATGCACACTTTACTTGAGTTGGGTAGAGATCCATGTTGGCAAAAAAAGTAATATTTTATGTGTCAGACAGGTAGTAGGTAAAGGGGATATACCGTAGTTTCATTCACGGTATTATCACAAATAGAAAAGTCGCAGAAACTACTATGGTTTCGCTACTTACAGTTAAGATCTGCACTTTCAAGTATTAAAAAGAAAAATAGGCTTGAAATACACACTTCTACACAATTTAATGATTTGATAGGGAATTTGGAGCACAGGATGAAGATTTCTCAACTCTATAAAAATTTAATTATAGCACAATTTGAAGATACCTGTTCTCCAGGACAGAGGGTTTGGTAAAATTAATGTGTAACGACCTGCTTGGATGATCAAGAATAGGTAGTTCAGGATTTAAAAGTGGTTTCACACAATTTTTATCACGTTGTGGTGCAGTTTAATATTTTACATAGACTTTATGTTACCCCCCTTTGGCTTAAGAGACGTGGTATTACGAGTGATTCCAACTGTCCGAGGTGTGATGTTCCTGACGCTGATTATTTGCAAATATTTTGGCTCTGTCAAGAGCTCAAACAATATTGGGAGACTATTCATGATTACATAGAGGGAAAACTGAATGTATTGATTCCTTTTACTGCTGAATGTTGGGTACTGGGAGATCCCACTAAGGTGAGGTGTCAGCAATACAAAAAAATCTTCTCTACAAGATAATGTTTCTTGCCAGATTGCTAATAGCTCGTTCCTGGTTTTCGCGAGATCCTCCCAGTATGAATATATGGTTAAACCTGATAAATACCAACAAGAGATATGAACATATTCTGTATAAGCAAAGAAATAGTGAGAAAAAATGGCTTAGAATCTGGGGAGATTGGAGTCCCTAGGCTTCCCCCGTTTTCTCTAGCCCTCCCCATAGCTCCCCTGTCTATCACTGGGGGGGAGGTGGTGAGGGGAGGACGCATCATGGGTTGGTAGGGGGTGGGATTGGGAGGGTAATTTACTTTTTTTTTTTTATGTTAAGACTTATAGGCTTTTCAGTATTTTTATTGTAAATGTTGGATCTTTAATAAAAATTAAAAAAAAAGAGCTACTGAAGCTCATTAGAGGGCGCTCTTGCCTCTGGTAACTTAGTTTTGCAGCTGTAGTGGTGTGCCACTGCCCTCTAGTGGTGTCTTTTGGAATTGGCTGAGCAGTCAGCCTGGTGAATGCAGCTGTGACATCCTGTAAGCCAGGATCCCTAGCCGGTGCAGAGGTGGTTAATACCTCCGGCTGAAGGGGCTCTGGCAGGCAGACTGGGGGAGCCTGTGGCAGCTTCTATGGCAGGACATAAGGCTGCACCCTGGGGTTAAATGTCAGAACAGAATTGTTAATCTGGCCTACCCGTAGAGTTGGTGGTGCGGCCAGGTCAGGGATGAGGGGCTCCGGTTCTGGCTGGGGATGTTCCTTAAAGTGCATCCTTCCACCTGGGGCCTCCTGAAGGCAGCTGACTCTCCCTGCAGAGCCTGGATCTTCCTGCCAGGTCTCTGGGGTAACTGCAGGGGCAAAGGTTTGGCCAGCAGGGTCACACCGGCGGCGAAAGGGGCTTGGATGGAGCGCATGGGGGTGTATTCCACCTGATCCCCCACGTACAGGTTGTGGCGGGCCTGTGGCAAATAGTGGCGCTTAACAGAGCGGCGACCCACAAATATCTCAGCCCCTGAATGGCTGTCTTGGAGGAAGCCCACTCCTCTCTCTACAGCAAACCATAATACGGTCCCTGTGCACCTGGTGAGCTTTGGGAAACTGGGCCAGGGGTCATCTAACACTTGATTGACCCACTCCTCAATGGCCGACTTGTATTCTCACGCAGTCTGGGCTTGAGCAGTGATCTCCAATGGGACTTCAGAATTGATGCATCCCGCTCTGGAGGTATTGATTCTGGGCGGCGGAGTGGAAATTCCGGACGCCTCTGCCGCACCAGCATGTGTGAGTGGCGGAGCTGGCTTGGGCCTACCAGTGGTATCAGAGTCCACTGGGCATGATGCAGGGGCAGCTTCGGACCAGGCCTGGGCCTCAGGGAGCGCGACTGCTCCTACCTGATGTCGCAGCCGGTTCCGGTGCCTCCTGGTGCTGGTGGTCATCTGGGTCTTCAGGTGCTGTCAGCGGTGCAGGCTGGTCCAAGACCTGGGCGACTCGGTCAGCGGTGTCTTCCGTGGGAGCAGGCTTGGTGTTGGTGGCCATCTTGGGGGATGGCTGGTCCATATACTCGGTCGTAGCGGAGGGATCCACAGCCGCCAGGGCCTGGACTGTAGACGCGATGTCCTCTTCCACGGGAGCGAGTTCATAAACGGCAGCCATCTTGGTTTGCTTTGCGGCGGCTGTCTCTCCACTAGCCGCGGCATGTGCAGGCTCCAGGGACACTCAGAACGTGCAGGGGCCAGCTCTCTTCATGAGCTGGGAGACCCGGATCTCTGGCTGGGAGACCCGGATCTCTGGTAAGGTATCCTCGTAGACTAGCTCTCCTTTTATCGCCATTTGGTCCCACTTGGGTGATGGGAGCGCCATGTTTCCTGCGTCTCCTCTCTCACTTGGTACAGGGAATGAGGGTGGAGCCCAGAGGGAGGAGTATTCACTCCCTTGGCTCACATTGCAAAGTTCTTGGTGGGCAGGCTTGAGAGTTCCCGCTTCTAAGGGGGCGTATTCGGCATTTTTGCGCTCTTGAGAGGGCGTTCTTGAGTTTTCCCGCTTCTGAAGGGCATGAAGAAGCGGCGCCATTGCACGAATATGGCGAATTAACCCTTGAAGCGCTGGTGCGCTTGTTTTTGTGCTTTCTGGCACTGCAATTAAGTCAATAAAGTCAAATTTTAGGGTTTTGCACAATCCTCAGGCCTTGTAGCAGTGTTAAACATGCAATTTGATCCTGTTAAGGCACACAATTGGATCTGGTTCTGTTGGCACACAGTTGGGTCTGGTTATGGCAGGGATAAGCACACAATTCGATCCGATCTTGTTCTAGTGACGCCAAAAATGCAATAGAACCGGACCGGGGTATGCACTCTGACGCCAAATTATGCAATGGCTGGGTCAGGTGTAGGTGATTATAGTAGTCTATAGTTTTGTTTGTGATGTCAACTGCAACGTGCGCAGTGTACTGTCACAGGGCCCTTCAAAGGTGTTATAGCGCAGGTCTCAGGTTAGGAATGCCAGAGTGGTGTAATGTCTCTGTATGGTAGTAGCAATTGTGTCAACAGTGTCTCCTACCTGGGTACAGCTGGACTCCTGGATCCTGGCTCACTTGCAATAAATTGAGTGTAGTGCTAGTAGGAGTAATAGAGGAATTTGGAGCAGAAATTGAGATCCTGACCTTGGGTAAAGTTCAAACTTGTCTTTACTGATTGTAACTTTCATCTAAGCAAGATACAGCTTTAGTCTTAGGTCCCACTAGGTTTTCACCAATGGTTGGTAGGAATTTATCTTCTGCTCTAACAACCTGGAGCTTGCAGGAAAGGATGTCTGCTTTGTAGCTCTATACTGTGGCAGGAATTTGGCTTCAGCACTTTCTATCTTCTGCTGTATGGGGACTGACTAGCTGAGGAGGAATATGGTTCTCCTGGGTCTCTGGACTTTACTCACAGTTATCTTCTCAGGGATGATTTCTTCCTGGAACTGGAGTTGTCTGCTTGCTTCATCCAGCCGAGGCTGCAGGACTCAGGCTGGGGATGATGATCAATGTCTCACCCGAGACAAGATCCTGATTTGGTTCCCTATATCTGGTAGCTCCTAACATCTGGTAGCCCCTATATCTGTAGCCCACCCCCTAGCAGGGGGTGGGCTACACTCACTCAAACTTCCTTCTCTCCCCATGCTGCAGGATATGGGCACAACCCACGCTGCTCACAGAGGGAAAGCCAAGCTGGAATGAACCATTCCAGCCTAGATAAACTAAACTGAACTTAGCTCCTTGCTAATACATTGCTGCCACCTGCTGGTGAACATGGAAATTACAGCAATATACACTTAACATAGTTTATAATGCACAGTTGTGAGGATATAATGTAAAATTACATCAGATGACAAAGGTAAAAGCTCTTAACAGATTGTAGCAGGGTAAAAGAGTTTAGTAACACAACTCTGGGGTGTTACATATGCATAACTTATTGTATGTTTAAATACGCTGTAATTACATTACATTGAGATACGTCTATTACCTTTTTGACATGTGTGCAGCGCCAGGATGGTGTTTTTTCTGTCATTATCCTTCATTTTTAATGGCTTATTATACACATTTTAATCATATTACAATAAAAATTATATACGTTTTATAACAGTACTGTGTGAGCACTGTTTTTTATTTTCTTGCTTGATATAAATATAGCATAGCAATGAATGGGGAGGTCTCTGGATCCATGTGAAGTACAGGGATGGTTCTACCTTTGTTTGAGATTGTTATATACTATATAATGTCTCAATTTCATTTTTTCACATTAGTAATGGGATAACCCCTTTAAGGAACCTGTGTTTATAATATACCGGGGGAGGGGGATGGGGGAGACAATGCAACAGCACTCGGCAAACCAGATAAAGTACAATAATGCCATAGTTGCAAAAAATATTATAGTGCTAATGCTACGCTTATTTATGTATAAGTAAGATGCTTGGCAAATGCATTTTGTACAAAACCATTTGAGCCCATCTGCCGTACGTCAAGGCGATCTCTGTGAGACAGGAACCTAACACTAAATACTACCTGTTATGTGCCATAATGACCGCCATAAAGTTCAGGAAGTGTTGGTTCCACATGCATGCTGGATCCACTCTGCCTTTTACCATTTTTGGTGCCATAATGGCCTCCATTACTACCTGCATCTGTATGGCACATAACAGGTAGTATTTAGTGTTAGGTTCCCGTCTTACAGAGATCGCCTTGACGTTCGGCAGACGGGCTCAAATGGTTTTGTACAAAATGCATTTGCCAAGCATCTCACTTTATAAATAAGCGTAGCATTAGCACTATAATATTTTTTGTGACTATGGCATTATTGTACTCTAACTGGTATGCAGGATGCTGCTACATTGTCTTTTTTTCTCTATGTTTTTAGCCATGGCAGCGTGCACCTGCGCATTGGGATGTGCTGACTAACCCCTTTTCCTTATAATATACCAGGGTGACCAGACGGTGCACTGGGCTCAGATACAGGGACTATCTACCAGGAGGAGGATGGTGCAGCAACTGAACCCAGTTAGGGTGGAGTATTTGGATATATAATATTGTGTGTCCTCGCAATGAGATTGTGTTAGGGTGCCTGATGTTGGACCTTGTACAGATAGTTAAATATAATTATGTTTATGCACGCCTCTGAAACCATCCAGAGAATATATTTCCTTAAATCACCATTTAATATTATACATCCTCATTCAAAAGAGATAAATATACATCTGCACATAAAAACTAAAAACAACAAAAAATAAAATTAGCAATAAAATATATTAAAAACATACAAGAGAAGTGTATGTATGTTAGATCTGCTGATAACGTGGTGTTAGATAATATCATCCATACAGTTGTCAAAACACTGCCACACTAGGTACCATAATTGTGTAATGGTCCTATAATTGCAATTTATATTAATAGCACAATTTGTACTCCCACATAATTCTATAAAGAGATGATGTATCTTTCAAATATAATGACACATTTATATATGTTGGTCCATAATTGGTTACATCCACAGAAACTTTGTCTCCTTGTAGGGATAATTGTCTCCTTCAAAAAAAGTTTGATGCTAGTAATAACTGTGAGTCTATTAGGTATTTTGCGACATTAAATACACAAATGTTGCTATCAATTGTCACTTGATTAATATTGTGTCCGTTATATATGTGTCCGTTAATACTCAGCTCGTGTTACCTCCACTCTCATCAGCGTTCTCAGCAATCCCCAAAGACGGTACCTGGCGTCCCACGTGACTCCCGTAGGTTAGTGCTTAGCATCCCACGTGTTTGAATGCACCGGTTCCAGGCTTCCCAAACCTATGGTGTATTAGGGGATTGTGGGAGGGTTCAATAGTCCTTAAAGCTCTTCACTTGCTCAAAGATGAAGCGATATTTTACAGATATCCATTGATATTAGTAGTGGGTCTTAGGGCTTGCAGGCATATCTTTCAAGACCAGATGCATTTCCAAGTATTAGTTTACTCCTTTTTCACTGGCTCCCTGCATTGAAAAGCCCTACATACTTTTATAGCCATCTGGTTCATTATTATAAAAGTCTGAACTGGATTTCTTGCATTCCTTTATTTTTTGTATTTTTAGTTTCTCTCAGTTTTCAGAAGTGGTCTTATATTTTATCTATCCTTTTGCATGTATTCCAGTTTTATTCTTCTTCATTAATATCATATTGTATCAGTTCCAAAAACGCATTGCGTTTATGTTGCGTTTTCAATGCATTTTTTTGTGTATTAATGTGTTTTTTGTGAATAATTGCTTTTTCTCCTAAATTACAGTTGCCCACTGTTATTTTTTTAATTTTAGGCTTATGTAACCACAAAAACCTAAAAAATATATAAAAATTTAATTAAAATATAAAAAAAATTATGTACAGATGAAGAATAACAATGAAAAATCTAAATAAAAGATATAAAATACAGGGAAAACTAAATCTAAAACTAAAATAACTAATATATATGTATTTATTTATCTTTTTTACACTTTCTTTATGGTCTAGATTCTTATATGTCATGTTTCTATTTTTGTTTTTATTCTTAAATATACTTTTTCTTCTAGAAGCTTTGAAAGCTCAACAGTTGGGAGACCCAACTAAAGAGTTTAATCACCACTTATAGAATACTGCAAAAAAGGATTGGAAAGTAAAATACTTTTAGACCAGGAATATCAATTTATATTAAATACACAATAAAGATCACCGGTGTTCTACTGCATACCTAAAATACATAAAAATTAAAAAGACCCCGCAGGACGACCAATTATTTCCGGTATTGGATCTTTAACATCCAACCTATCCCAATACATAGATAAGACTCTGCAACCAGTAATCAGAAGTACAAAGGCTTATATAATGGATACTACACAGATAATACAGATTGTTGAAAACTTGAAATACGAACCCCATTGGCTTATAGGCACACTAGATGTTAAATCAGTCTATACCATAATACATGATGACCAAGGAATAGCAGCCATAAAGAAACAACTGGAAATGAGTGGCCGATTCCATGTAGAACAAATAGATTACTTGGCAGAAGGAGTACAACACATATTAACTCATAATTATTTTTATTTTGAGTCAGACTACTTTCTTCGAATTAGAGGAACTGCCATGGGCACCAGGTTTGCCCCCAGTTACGCCAATTTATTTATGGAGCAATGGGAACATCAGCATATTACTCCCAGACCAGGGACAGATCTGTTCCTATGGCACAGATACATCAACAACATTATTTTTATTTGGTGAAAATGTGAAATGGAACTGCAGTTATTCTTGGAAGAAATTAATAAAAACTCATTAAACTTACATTCTTCATCAAGTATAAGTAAGTCCCAAATTGAGTTTCTAGATCGTCAAATGATTAATCTGTAGTACGTACCATAAACCAGTGACAAAAAATTGTTATATTTTATATTCAAGCTGTCATTTACCAACATAGCTTCCCAATATACCGATGGGACAGTTTCGTCGTATAAAAAGTAAACTGCACCAAAAATTAGCAATTTGAGAAAGAGGTGAAAGTAATGAAATAACAATTTATAATTAAGGAATACCTTTTAAATGTCGTTGATACGTCCTTATCTAAGGCGAGGGGTCTAGATAGACAGTCTTTCTTTAAAACGGCAACCAATAATACAGACAAGAACCAAGAAGAGGATATTATATGTATCATTTTGCCTTTTAACTCACAATATAAGAAAATAGAACAACTTATAAGACGTCATTGGCATTATATCCTGAAGGACAAACTTATAGGCTATTTAGTTATTACTACTCCTCATATCATATATACGAAGGCCCCAAATTTAGGGTTTAAAGTAGCACCATCTATTAAACCAAATAAAAGGAAAGAATATTCTATACATAAATGGCTAAATTTCAAAGGCTTCTACAGATGTGAAAAATGTAGTAACTGCAAAAGTGTTGCATTTCAAAAAAACACAGAAAAAGTGAGCTCCACGCAAAACTCATTCACGTATGAAATTAGGAAATTTCTAACATGTAGCTCCACCAATGTCATTTATATTCTACAATGTCCGTGCGGAAAACAATATATAGGGAGGACAAAAAGAACACTAAAAAAAAGGATAGCAGAACATATAACAAATATAAAAAATGGTTATGAGAAACACTCCCTATCAAAAGATTTTTGTTACAATCAAGATCCAACAGGTCTCACTTTTGCAGCCTTTGAAAAAGTAGAAAAACACTGGAAAGGGGGAAACCATATCACCAGAATGTCACATCTAGAATTGGAATTGTTCGGCTTTTTGTAGAAATCAGGGTGGGTGCCCCTCGCTGATGGGAAAATCAGAGTCAGACTGTGTTACCAGCACTCTGATCTCCTCTTGGAAGAAGGCCCCCATCCTACTCATCCAACTGTTGAGATTTCAAAGCTTCTAGGACAAAAAGTATATTTAAGAAAAAAAATTGAAACATGACATATAAGAATACAGACCATAAATAAAGTGTAAAAAAGATAAATAAATGCATATCTATTACATTTATTTTAGTATTGTTTGGTTTTCCCTGTGTTTTATATCTTTTATTTTGATTTTTCATTGTTATTCTGCATCTGTACACAATTTTTTTTATATTTTAATACATTTTATAAATTTTTTTGGTTTTCGTGGTTACATAAAATTCACAAAAATAACTGTGGGCAACTGTAATTTAGGACAAAAAGCAAATGTTCACAAAATAACACATTAATACACAAAAAACGCATTGAAAACGCAACATAAACGCGATACGTTTTTGGAACTGATATAATATGATATTATTGAAGAAGAATAAAACTGGAATATATACAAAAGGATAGATGAAATATAAGACCACTTCTGAAAACTGAGAGAAACTAAAAATAAAAAAAAGAAAGGAAAGAAAGAAATCCAGTTCTGACTTTTATGATAACGAACCAGATGGCTATAAAAGTGGGTAGGGCATTTCAATGCCCGGAGCCAATGAAAAAGGAGTAAGCTAATAATCCGAAACGCGTCTGGTCTTGAAAGATATGCCTGCAAGCCCTAAGACCCACTACTAATATCAATGGATATCTGTAAAATATCGCTTCATCTTTGAGTAAGTGAAGCGCTTTAAGGACTATTGAACCCTCCTCCAACAATCCCCTAATACACCATAGGTTTGGGAAGCCTGGAACCGATGCATTCAAACATGTGGGATGCTAAGCACTAATCTACAGGAGTCACGTGGGATGCCAGGTACCGTCTTTGGGATCGCGGAGAACGCTGCTGGGAGTGGCGGTAACACGAGCCAAGTAGGCTGTTGGAAGGAGGTAACAGAGACAGGGGGCACTGACCGCCATGTGGGACGCCACGGTCGGCGGGTGCCATTAACTGGCAGCTAACACTGTTTAATGAGATAAAGCACCTCCACTATTATGATTAAGTAAAACTGCATATATAACGGACACAATATTAATCAAGTGACAATTGATAGCAACATTTGTGTATTTAATGTGGCAAAATAACTAACAGACTCACAGTTATTACTAGCATCAAACTTTTTTTGAAGGAGACAATTATCCCTACAAGGAGACAAAGCTTCTGTGGATGCAACCAATTATGGACCAAGATATATAAATGTGTCATTATATTTGAAAGATACATTATCTCTTTATAGAATTATGTGGGAGTAACAAATTGTGCTATTAATATAATCACAATTATGGTGATATTATCTAACACCACGTTATCAGCAGATCTAACATACATACACTTCTCTTGGTACTGCCACTGTATGTTTTCAATATATTTTATTTCTACTTTTATTTTTTGTTTATATGAGCTCTGTGGTAACATGGGCATAAGCCAGGATCCAATAAGGCTTGAGGTTGTGTGCATAAGTGGAGGACTCTGCAGAAAGTCAGGCTCAGTGCTAGAAACAACTATTGAGATGAAGGGCATACGCAGATGTGATGTTTACATACTGGACCCCTCCGATACAGTATGTCTTCATTTTTTATAAAAATGGGCAAACTTGGAACTTAAAGTGGCTCTGGAAAAAAAAAGTTGTCCCATATTGTAGGTGGGTCCAAATTGACAGGAGGCAGGACAACACAAGTAGGTGGGATCAGCAATACTATAGTGAAAAATACTGTCCCAGCAGAACCATATGCCACACTGTAACACAATATACTCTGTCTCTCTGTGGTGGCCATCAAAATAATTTTCCATCCTCCTCCTCCTCTCTGATAAATATATGGGCCAGGGGGCTTAGGAGGTGAGATGCGGACCACAGCAGTTGAATTCAAGAGGGCATGTGCAGTCACTGAATGGATACATGAGTAACTGATTGAGGTAATTACAGCTGAGAGCTCATTAGGTAGCTGGCCAGCAGCATGGAGGAGGACCTGGGCAGCAACCTGGGCATTGGCCCACTGGGAAATTTCCCTGTAAGGTCTATGTCCAATCTGCCCCTGGCTGCTGCTCTGACATTCACCATTCAGCTGAGGTATTGCACCAATTGACGAGTGCCCATTCAAAGGGGTTATCCCATGATCAATGCAAAAATAAAAAAATAAGACATATAGTACATGACAAAGTTAGAACCTGCCCTGTACCTCACATGGATCCAGAGAAATCCCCATTCATTGCTCTGCTAGATTTATGTCTTCCCTATCACGCGCATGCTCTACGCGTTTTGGCCTGATTCGGCTCATCAGGAGGTGTTTAAGTGAAGGGTATAGACAGACAAACATGTAACACGCCAACAACCTTGTGTGGTGAGGTGGCGGCATCGGCGCTAGGGTGGCCGTGATACGGCCACCGATCCCAAGGACACTTATAAGGAGGACACTTCTCCCCTTCATACGATCCAGCCCCAACGCCGGCCAGTGAGAGCGCTGGAGGCGCGGTACTGCCATTGCTCCCTTCCGCCCACCTGACTGGCTTCCTTCCAGCAGCGATTGTATTAAGAGTGTCAGCGCATTCAGAATATGCAAGGACCACCCAAGGCGGTTTTAAAGTACAGGGCAGAGGAATTGTATTAAACCATAAATGATATCCTTATTGTGACGAAGCCTGTATGTCAATGCAATTGAGAAGCGTTATAATCTCTGCAGCTATAGTTAAACAGGAGTGTATGTTCCAGGGGGGAGGGGGGAGGAGGGGATTTTGAGTTATGTACATATATGTATAGATGGAAACATATAGAGTTGCCAATGTCTATGATAGCAAATCTCTCTCTCTCTCCGATGTACACTCACCTAAAGAATTATTAGGAACACCATACTAATACGGTGTTGGACCCCCTTTTGCCTTCAGAACTGCCTTAATTCTACGTGGCATTGATTCAACAAGGTGCTGATAGCATTCTTTAGAAATGTTGGCCCATATTCATAGGATAGCATCTTGCAGTTGATGGAGATTTGAGGGATGCACATCCAGGGCACGAAGCTCCTGTTCCACCACATCCCAAAGATGCTCTATTGGGTTGAGATCTGGTGACTGTGGGGGCCATTTTAGTACAGTGAACTCATTGTCATGTTCAAGAAACCAATTTGAAATGATTCAAGCTTTGTGACATGGTGCATTATCTTGCTGGAAGTAGCCATCAGAGGATGGGTACATGGTGGTCATGAAGGGATGGACATGGTCAGAAACAATGCTCAGGTAGCCCGTGGCATTTAAACGGTGGCCAATTGGCACTAAGGGGCCTAAAGTGTGCCCAGAAAACATCCCCCACACCATTACACCACCACCACCAGCCTGCACAGTGGTAACAAGGCATGATGGATACATGTTCTCATTCTGTTTACGCCAAATTCGGACTCTACCATTTGAATGTCTCAACAGAAATCGAGACTCATCAGACCAGGCAACATTTTTCCAGTCTTCAACAGTCCAATTTTGGTGAGCTCGTGCAAATTGTAGCCTCTTTTTCCTATTTGTAGTGGAGATGAGTAGTACCCGGTGGGGTCTTCTGCTGTTGTAGCCCACCTTTCTTTCCCATTCTGACATTCAGTTTGGAGTTCAGGAGATTGTCTTGACCAGGACCACAACCCTACATGCATTGCAGCAACTGCCATGTGATTGGTTGACTAGATAATCGCATTCATGAGAAATAGAACAGGTGTTCCTAATATTTCTTTAGGTGAGTGTATAGTGCTAAGAGAATCACAAGTACTTTATACACATTGTATCAATTCTGTAGCACGGAAGAAGGGCTATAAATAAATCTTCAAATGAAACCATATGAAATATATTCATTCAGGCCCTCTGGATATACCGTGCATAATCTAAACATCCATTGTGCTTCCTTTTGTAGCAACCTCCTTTCAAAATCACTTCCCCTAGGAGACTTTCTGACCACCTATACACCCTGGAATTTTATCTTATCCATGTCATTATCATGCTCCTTGGCCACATCACGTGCGATAGGAGTATCCGCACAATTGCAAATATCATTAAAGCGGTTGTCCGGGTTCAGGGCTGAACCCGGACATATCCCCATTTTCACCCAGGCAGAATGGGGGTAAGTATGTCTGCCTTCATCTTCTCTCCACAGGTTATATTAAGGGCAAATTTTTAAGGTAGGGCCCCTTTAACCTCTCATCTGCAGATATGGGTTCTACTGATTCAATTGGTATCCTGACTATGGCTTATTTTATGGATCAACTTCTCTTCTGCTGAATTAGCTTCGACTGATTTTCCTGGTAAATTCAATATGGCTAGTTTCTGGATTAATACCTCATCTGCTATGTTCACAATATCCATCTGTCCTAGTTCCGACGCTGCTTATCTATTAATCTTTGCACCCTGGTCATTCTGATAGGTCTGCTTCTAGTGAGCTCGCACCAGTTTTCTACTACGTTACTTTGAAGATGTAACCTGGGTCCCTAGCAGCCAAGTTCAACCAGCCTTGCAGCATGCTCTGATAAAACTAGGGGTAGCCTTATCTTCCCACCAAGGAAGACTGGTAGTAGTTTCTTATCTGTGGTTCCATATGGTAAATATAGTATTTTCTTACAAAATCCCTGTCAACCTGAAAAAAAATTGAAAAAAAATCCTGCAATAGCAATTCTTTTAAATGTCTTGCTGGTTCTTTGCCTATGGTCTTCCATACAATCACTAAGCCTGAGTTCAGATAATTGGTTCACGGTATCGTATCATTATTCTGCATCAACCTGTCACGGACGGTGTACAGGAAACAAGACAATGCAACATGCATATATGACTCACTGGATCCAAAGCTAAGGAACCAAAAGGGAGACCCCTGCACACCCCCTGGCACTTTCCTTGGCTGCTCAGCCTATGCAAAAATCCCAAAGGTGGATGGTTGCATATCCATGTACCTCGACTATATAACACCTGAACACCCTACAATAGTGAGGGGACACGACCACCGGCTCCCTACACCAGACACGGAGGGAGTCAGGGTCACCTGGGATCCAGCAAACAGAAAATAACAGATTAATGTACAGCACTTAACTTAGTAGCAGACTGGGAAATAGGATCAGCATGCACACACACTCCAGGAAGAAGTATAAGCCGCCCAGTAAAGCATTATGGGGAGGAATTTAAAGGGAATCAATCAGTCCAACTACATGACAGCTGAGAGAGGCTAACGAGATGAGGAACTGAATACCACAACAAAGAAAACTCAAGGAGGAGGTTCTGAAAGGCCTCTGTCAGAGCTTCTCAGCTGTGTGGTTGTGACAGTACCCCTCCCTCTACAAGTGGACTCCGGACATTCAGAACCCACCTTCTCAGGATGGGACCTATGGAAAGCCCTGATGAGACGAGAGGCCTTAATGTCCGTCACTGGGACCCACATCCTCTCCTCAGGACCATAACCCTCCCAATGAACAAGGTACTGAAGAGAACCGCGGACAAGACGAGAATCCACAATCCTAGAGACCTGAAATTCAAGATTCCCATCAACCATAATCGGAGGAGGAGGCAAAGGCGAGGATACAATGGGTTGAACATAAGGTTTCAATAAGGACTTATGAAAAACATTATGGATCTTCTAAGTCTGGGGAATATCAAGACGGTAGGCAACAGGATTGATGACAGACAGGATTTTGTAAGGCCCAATAAACCTAGGACCCAACTTCCAGGAGGGAACCTTCAATTTGATATTCTTGGTAGACAACCACACCAGATCACCAACATTCAGGTCCGGACCAAGCACACGTCTCTTATCTGCCACACGCTTATATCTCTCACTCATGCGCTTTAGATTATCCTGAATCTTTTGCCAAATAGATGACAAAGACGAGGAGAATCTGTCCTCATCAGGTAAACCAGAAGACCCCTCTCCCGAGAAAGTCCCAAACTGCGGATGAAACCCATATGCACCAAAAAATGGTGACTTATCAGAGGACTCCTGACGACGGTTATTTAAAGCAAACTCAGCCAGGGACAAAAAAGAACACCAATCCTCTTGATTCTCCGCCACAAAACAGCGCAGATATGTCTCCAGATTCTGATTGACGCGCTCTGTCTGGCCATTCGACTGCGGGTGGAAAGCAGAAGAGAATGACAACCGAACCCCCAAGCGAGAACAGAAAGCCTTCCAGAATCTGGAAACAAACTGCGTGCCCCTATCAGAGACTATGTCTGAAGGAATACCGTGCAATTTGACAATGTGATCAATAAATGCCTGCGCCAGCATCTTAGCATTGGGCAAACCAGGAAAAGGGATGAAATGCACCATTTTGCTAAAACGGTCCACCACCACCAGAATCACAGTCTTCCCCGAGGAACGAGGCAGGTCCGTTAAGAAGTCCATGGACAGATGTGTCCAAGGACGGGAAGGAATGGGTAAGGGAAGGAGAGGACCTGATGGCCGTGAATGAGGGACTTTGGCACGAGCGCAAGTCTCGCAGGCTGCCACAAAACCCTCAACCGACTTACGAAGCGCAGGCCACCAGAATCTCCGAGCGATGAGATCCAGTGTGGCTCTTGCCCCCGGGTGCCCAGCAAGGACCGTATCGTGGTGTTCCTTAAAAATCTTGTGTCTTAAAGCGAGAGGCACAAACAACTCCCAGGAGGACAAAGATCAGGAGCCTCTGACTGGGCTGCCTGCACCTCTGCCTCCAATTCAGAAAAAAAAACAGAGACCACCACACCTTCAGCCAAAATGGGACCCGGGTCTTCAAAATTCCCGCCTCCCGGAAAACAACGTGACAGGGCATCTGCCTTCACATTCTTAACTCCAGGGCGGAACGTGACAACAAAATTAAACCTAGAAAAGAACAAAGACCATCTGGCCTGTCTCGGGTTCAGACGCTTGGCTGACTCCAAGTAGGCCAGATTTTTATGGTCAGTAAATACGGTAATAGGGTGTCTGGCTCCTTCTAGCCAATGGCGCCATTCCTCAAAAGCCAACTTGATGGCCAACAATTCCCTATCTCCCACATCGTAATTTCTCTCTGCGGAGGAGAGTTTTTTCGAGAAAAAGGCACACGGTCGCCATTTGGCAGGAGAGGAACCCTGAGACAAGACCGCCCCCACACCCACCTCAGAAGCATCAACCTCAACTATGAAGGGTAAAGAAATATCAGGTTGCACCAAGATGGGAGCGGAAGCAAAACTCTCCTTGATATTAGAAAAAGCCTTACGCGCCTCTACTGACCAAGAAGAAAAATCTACCCCCTTTCTGGTCATATCAGTGAGTGGTTTAACAATAGAGGAATAATTCAAAATAAACTTCCTGTAATAATTGGCAAAGCCCAAAAAATGCATCAGCGCCTTCTGATTCTCAGGAAGCTCCCACTCAAGCACAGCGCGGACCTTCTCGGGGTCCATGCGAAAACCAGAAGCGGAGAGAAGAAACCCAAGAAATTGAATTTCTGGAACCGCAAACACACATTTTTCCAGTTTCGCATATAATTTATTCTCCCGCAGGATGAGCAAGACCTGACGTAAATGTTCCTTATGAGTTTTGAAATCAGGAGAAAAAATCAAAATGTCATCCAAATACACTAATACAAATTTTCCCATCAAATGATAAAAAATGCTGTTCACGAAATGCTGAAAAACGGCTGGGGCATTCATCAAACCAAAAGGCATAACCAAATTCTCAAAATGGCCCTCAGGGGTATTGAAGGCCGTCTTCCATTCGTCTCCTTCTCTGACCCTGACCAGGTTGTATGCCCCTCTTAGATCTAATTTGGAAAAGACTTTAGCCCCAACAACCTGGTTAAACAGGTCCGGGATCAGAGGAAGCGGATAAGGGTCACTGAATAGTGATACTGTTCAGCTCCCTGAAATCCAGACAAGGTCTTAAAGAACCATCTTTTTTCTTAACAAAGAAAAAACCAGCGGCAACAGGTGACTTCGAGGGTCGTATGTGTCCTTTTCTCAGACTCTCAGAGATATAAGCACGCATAGCGATCCTCTCAGGTTGGGAAAGATTGTATAAACGAGATTTAGGCAGCTTGGCGCCTGGGATGAGATTAATAGGGCAATCGTACTCCCTGTGCGGGGGCAAATCCTGAACTCCACTCTCAGAGAAGACATCCGAAAATTCAGAGAGAAAAGATGGTACAGTCTTAGTAGCAACCTCAGAAACAGATGTCGTGAGGCAATTCTCTCTGCAAAAGTCACTCCAACCATTTATTTGCCTCGCTTGCCAATCAATGGTGGGGTTATGTTTAGTGAGCCAGGGTAGCCCCAACACTAGAGGAGTAGGCAAACCGCTAAGGACGAAACATGACACATCCTCAACATGAGCATCACTCACAATTAAACGGATATTGTGAACTATGCCCTTTAATGATTTCTGAGAAAGTGGAGCGGAATCAATAGCAAAAACAGGAATATCCTTTCCTAAAGTGCACACCTGGAAACCATGAGTTATTGCAAATTGATTATCAATGAGATTGACAGCTGCTCCACTATCCACAAAAATCTCACAAAAAATGCTCTTGCTCTCTAGCGCAGGACAAAACGGGAACTACAAGCAAACGGAAAACCTTCAATTTCCGCCTCAACCCTGCCAATAGTAACAGACGGAACATTTTTAAAAGATTTTTTCCTGTTTGTTTCTTTATTACTCCCAGAAAACTGCCTGAATCTCCTAGAGGGACAAACATTTGCCAAATGATTTATACCTCCACAACAAAAACAAACCCTCCCATGCTAGCTGAATCTTCTACTGTCAGAAGCAATCAACCCCAGCTGCATGGGCTCCTGCTCAGAAGGGGCTGACAGCGACCGAGACCCCTGCGCACAGAATGAGACCGCTGCACTGTCCTGGGACTGAGTATGACAGGAAGGAGATATCTCTCCTCTCTCTCTAAGACGCCTGTCAATACGAACGGCCTGAGACATAGCAGAGTCCAAGGAAATAGGCCTCTCATGAAAGGCAAATGCATCTTTCAATCCCTCTGAAAGACCATGGCAAAATTGACTTCGGAGTGCAGCATCATTCCAACCAGTATCAGTTGCACATCTCCGAAATTCTGAGCAGTATATCTCTGCGGATTGTTTACCCTGGCATAATAGACGTAGTCTAGACTCAGCCAGAGCAATACGATCCGAATCATCATATATCTGACCCAGGGCTAAAGAGAATTCATCCACTGAACGGAGAGGCCGTGCCCCCTCCGGCAGCGAAAAGGCCCAAGACTGAGCGTTACCCCTGAGCAGCGATATAATGATCCCCACCCTCCGTTCCTCATCACCAGAGGAATGGGGAAGAAGGCGAAAATGGAGTTTACAAGCCTCTCTAAAACGCACAAAATTCTCACTACCCCCGGAGAACGTATCCGGGAGCGAGATCTTAGGCTCAGAACAAACTCCATGAACGCAAGCTGAACCGGTCACTTGAAGCTGAGAAAAAGTCTTACGGAGATCAGCTACCTCCAATGAAAGACCCTGGAAGCGTTCAGCCAAAAGTGAAACAGGATCCATGCTTGAGACGGTTTAGGCGGCTTATAATGTCACGGACGGTGTACAGGAAACAAGACAATGCAACATGCATATATGACTCACTGGATCCAAAGCTAAGGAACCAAAAGGGAGACCCCTGCACAAGAGCTGGCACTTTCCCTGGCTGCTCAGCCTATGCAAAAATCCCAAAGGTGGATGGTTGCATATCCACGTACCTCGACTATATAACACCTGAACACCCTACAATAGTGAGGGGACACGACCACCGGCTCCCTACACCAGACACGGAGGGAGTCAGGGTCACCTGGGATCCAGCAAACAGAAAATAACAGATTAATGTACAGCACTTAACTTAGTAGCAGACTGTGAAATAGGATCAGCATGCACACACACTCCAGGAAGAAGTATAAGCCGCCCAGTAAAGCATTATGGGGAGGAATTTAAAGGGAAGCAATCAGTCCAACTACATGACAGCTGAGAGAGGCTAACGAGATGAGGAACTGAATACCACAACAAAGAAAACTCAAGGAGGAGGTTCTGAAAGGCCTCTGTCAGAGCTTCTCAGCTGTGTGGTTGTGACACAACCAGGTTTCAGATCACCATTGCTAGTTTTACCACCAGTGCCTAAAGCCATTGCATGAAGCAACCACATGACATGATGCATTGTTACTTATTGTAGAAATACGACAGGAGCAGGGAGTACTGAATAGAGATATACACAGTAATTATATTACAGATTATTTTCCAATTCCAAGTCCCTAGTTGATATGATAATCAGTTTGTCCCTCATCAGCCTTACATTTACCACCTATATCTGACCACTTGAAGCCATAGGTTGGGGGAACAACCTCTGTCTGCACACAGTGAATAGACCGCATGCTTAAAGGGACACTGACAGGCCCAATAATCATATTTAGGTATATATATATATGACAGTACAGGTCTTCTATAGTGTATTAAAATCATATAAGTATCCCCCCTGTCCACCTTATAAATACAGTAAACTGAAGTTTTATAACCTGGGTGAAGCATCTTCATTCTGCCCAAGGGGCGGCGTTTCATCTCCACTCGCGCCCAGCCAGCCGCCCCCAACTGCCGTTTTAAAGCGCCGCCCAGCTCATCAATATTCACTTCGCTGGGGGCTACTACTGTCCCCGACTGCACAAGATCCGGCGCATGCCCAATACAATCCTATGGGCATCGGCCTCCGTCTTATCTTCAGCGCATGCGCCCGGCACCCTCACTGGCCGGGATCACATCGCTCCTGCGTTCAGTCAGCATCTTCAAGGCCACTTCAGCCTCTTCAGTATGCGCATGCGCCGGGCACTGTTCAGAGCAGCGCTTCAGAGCGCTGCTCTCTTACACCTCAGAATAGGTTAATACTAGAGGCCGATGCCCATAGGATTGTATTAGGCATGCGCCGGATCTTGTGCAGTCGGGGACAGTAGTAGCCGCCCAGCGAAGTGAATATTGATGAGCTGGGCGGCGCTTCAAAACGGCAGTTGGGGGGTGGCTGGCTGGGCGCAAGTGGAGATGAAACGCCGCCCCTTGGGCAGAATGAAGACGCTTTTACCCAGGTTATAAAACTTCAGTTTACTGTATTTATAAGGTGGACAGGGGGGATACTTATATGATTTTAATACACTTTAGACCTGTACTGTCATATATATACCTAAACATGCTATTGGGCCTGTCAGTGTCCCTTTAACTTCTTGGCATAGAAAAAGAGCAGAGAGATCAATAAAGAAATAACAATTTTACTGAATATTTTCCTGCAAAATGATACATCCATCCAGCAACTCCCGTTCTATAACATTCTACCCACAGCTCAGACACCTTGTTCAATGTAACGGGTTTAGAAATTAGCAAATTTCTTGAAATTTGGTTTAGGTCCAATTCTCAGAATCAGTCGGAAGATTTGATTTTGGTACAAATAAATTTGACCTGAATCAGAAGTGCTGCTCTTTCTCTTTCAAGCTCTTTGACACAAAGACAGCATTAGTAATGTCACAGTGACACTGACATATAGTATATTGTTATGGGTAAATGCATGGTTGACAGTGTTAACAAAAGTCTATTTAAAACACAATGCACTGTCAAAAATTTGTAACAGGTTTTGGAAAAATGTGTATTATCTGTGGCCAAAATAGACTGTTAGGGATTGCTTGGTTGGTATTCATCCTTTATCCCCTATACAGGGATCTGGACTTCACTACAGGGAAGCAACCAGACTGCTACCTTCAGGGATATTCCCAGTGTAGCTGGCAGCTGACTTTGGCGCAAACACCAGAAGCTCAAGGTACAGAAAACAAACCAAAATTCAGGAAAACCACAGGTATAGTCAGTCACCAAAACTAGAATACTGGTCATGGAGATCCAGGCAACTCACAGTTAATACAGACACAGGAAAGACTTGCGGGCGAAATAGTGATGGGTGAAAGAGGAGGCAGGTAGGCTAGGGACTTGACTGAAGCATAGACAGTGTAGACACTGCAAATACAGTGAAAGAGTTTAAGCATGCATGGGATAGGCATAAGGCCATCCTTCATATAAGATAGGGCCAAGGGCTATTCATAGTATTCAGTATATTGGGCAGACTAGATGGGCCAAATGGTTCTTATCTGCCGACACATTCTATGTTTCTATGTTTCTAGACAGACTGGGTTAACAAAAACTGAAGTGAACTTGGACTTGAAAGTACAGGTGGGCACAGAGTGGAAGGTCAACACTTGAAACTCAGCAGGAATACAGGCAGGGGATAACACAGGATAAATGCAATTAAATCGCAATAGCACTAGACTATCAAACATATTTGCTGGTTACCAGGGAACCTAACACTCAGGCACCCTCCTACAAGGGAACATCAACCATTTTCTGGGGAAGGATTTGTGAGTGCACACACTGGCTCTTTAAAAGGCTGGAGGTGAATGTGCACCCTAAAAGTGCATCAGTCAAGAGCATGGAGGCAGCAGCATGGAGAGGACGTCAGTGACCTAGAAGGAACAGCGGGAGAGTGGTGGGCATGAACTGCAGACCTTACTTATATGCCACATGTGATGCTGGAAAATACGCTTATTTGCACACTTATCAATTGTGGAAGTTTTGCAACAGGTTTTTGGAAAAAGGGTGCAAATTCACAGTGTTCAGTGCTACTATGATGCTTAAAATATCATCAGCCAGTAGATTTTTTTCATATTATTTGGTCTGCTAGATGGCTCCTGCACATAAAAAAGAGTACAGTCTATTTTAAAACTAATTTGCAGTGCAGGTCTGTATGTAAGTGAACAGCTTAATCCTTGTAACACAGAATAAAGTAACTGCCTATATCCTGTCCCTATTGCTATCGAGTAATTAAATCCACCTAAATAAATACTGTATATATTCCCCATGCCTAAAAAAAATTGCCCATGCCTAACAAAAAAATCGGCATCATATAGAAAGTGAAATTGTGGAGAAATATGTAAAAAATGTGATTAATTTAATTTTAATTCACTCATCTCTAGACAGGTTCCCTTTAAATGTAGATATATTTTTAATAATTCATTCTCAGGTTTAGTTTACGTAAATGATATCAATATGTGAATCATCATATCTTCCAGGAATTTCACGCTTGTCTGTTCAGTCCCCGCTCATGGTTTGTATGATAAAATCACTTAGGAAACTCGACATGATCGTTTTGATGATCAGATATTTGATAATTATATGCTGTTCCGCTCCTAATAGGAAAAGCCTTGTAGGCAGAGATGCAAGCAGCTGTGTAATTTACTTTCATGGAAATGTCTTTTCTACCAGTAGTCCCAGAAAAGTTGTATGATAATTTAGTTTCTCGGAGGGGGGGATATAGAAACTCTGTGTGCTACCTGTGATGAAAGATATTTACAGATTATTTACAGCAAGTGTTCTATTACATTTATTTGGCTACTATATTATATATTTAGCATTTCTGAAATTAAGATGCTCATACCTGCTGAGATTCAGTCAGACAGGAAGATAGTTTTTCACCTATCTGACAACAAATCTTACCACGGTATATGTGGGAATAGAAATGGTATCACCATAAGGAATTTGTAAAATAATTGATGCCTATCAGACCCGAATATTCAGCCCAGCCTCAGGGGGTAAGGGTCCTTTATATAAATTCTCTGTAATGATTGACACTATAGCATAGTGAGTCTGATGCTCATTTTTTTTTTCATTTATATGTTGAATATTTTTGTAAGAACAATAACTTGTACGATCGTTCGTTCCCCTTTCCCAACCCTCATACAATTTCCACAGTACGCTTTACTGTATGGCTTTGGTATTTGAGCTCCATATAGCTGGAAGTTCAGCTTGTTGAGGGCCTAAAGGTATTTCAGAAGCAAATCCAATTCTGTCTAAACTGGTATTATAATACCTACGGTATATTTCTTATAAAAATCTAATGCAGATCAGGTCTACGTTACACTGTTCAGTGGATTTTCCATCATGGAATTGTGGGTAGAAAATCCACAGCAAAAAAATGGAATTTTAGCACATTTCATCCACTTTCTACAGAGCATGGAATCCACTTGAATATTGATGTGATTTAAAATGTGCAGCAGGTTAAGTTATAAGATCTAAACCGCAGCAAAATGCATAAAAAATCTGCAGTAGAAACTCTCTGCAGATACTCTGCCCCATGTGGCAGATTTAAATTCCTTGGGCCCACAAAAGTAAATGATTCTGAGGGCCCACCCTCTGTGTATACAGGACATGTCATCTTTAAAGATGGTGAGGTTCTTGAAATTTGTTTTCAGTCCGATTTTTACAAATTGGTTAGAAAATTTTATTTCAGTACAAATAAATTCTACCCAAATCAAAACTGCTCCAATTGGCCTGAAAATTTATGTATGACACTCTGAGGTCTCCTAGGCTTTTCTCTCTTGTCGTTCTCTCTTTAATTTTCTTAGAATTTGTCCCCCTCTCCTTCAAGTTCTTTAATGCAATAACAGCAATAGTAAATAATGTCAGTGACACTGAGATATACAGCTATGGATATATAGCTATGGGTAAATGCATAGTTGATGATGCTAACAAAGAGCCTGCTTAAAAACACACTGCACTGTTGGATTTGTTATGTTTTTTAAATTCAAATAATTCCAAAAATTGTTCTATATTTGTGGCAGATGCCGGCCTATGTTTATACATATGGTAGTATTGGAAAAAAAACTGTGACTTGTTCTGAACAAGAGGTCCAAAAATGTTGCCTTAACAAGTGCAGATGCCTTCCCCTATTTATAGACACATTAGTAAGGAAACAATCATTTGCTATGAACAAGCGTTCAAAATGTCTCCCTTTTTTAAGAGCAGTAGGACAGTGTGGAACCTCATGGACAAGGCAGGCGATATGGGGCTGTGTAAGAGTAGTAGTAGTGGCAGTAAGGGGAGCACCATGTGAGGCTGCAGCAGCAATACAGCATGGAACACAAAGAACAGGCAGACAGTAGCAGTGGCATTACTGGGCCAGCGATAAATATCCACTGTCATCAATGGCAGATCTATTCATTGGCATCAGCTGCAGGTATGTGAAAATACTCATGGATCTATGCCTCATTCACTTTCACAAATGTTATATTTTTTACACTTGCAGAGGCCAATTTTGTCCACTTCAGTGTGACTTACAGTATCTGCTGCACTGAATACCTTCCCTGACAGTAAACTGGAGGCTGAGTAAGATGGTACACAGATAGCAAACTGGGACAGTTCCAGCTACTGTTCCATTCTGCCTCCACAAAAGTCCTTGGGGTCAGGCGAGCAAGATGTAGAAAATATATTACTCCCACAATTCCTTGTTGCATCAGCATGAGAATTTGCTCTAATATAAATACTAGGGTAATGATGTCCTTGATGCCACTGTTGTCCCTACTCACAAATCTGGTGGCCTCTTTGAAGGACTTGAGTATGCCACATGCCTCCCTGATGAGCTGCCACTGCCTGAGCTCAAATTGCTCCCTCCTGTGGTGGTCTTGTGCTTAATTTAATTTTTGCCCTCTTTACACTGCTTGTATAGATGCTCCAGCATATGCAATGTGTAATTCCTGCGAGTTGGAATATTGCAGATGAAGCAGTGCAAAGGCAGACCGTTTTGTCGTTGCAAGTTTTGGAGGGCATGCTTAGCCATAATGGCAGCTGAAATATGCATATGCAATATGGACAATCCATCACACTGTTTTAAAAACATTGTACCACTAAATTTATCACATGTGCCATGCAGGGAGTAAGTCTTATATCCCCCAAATTCAGCACAGCCACAATGTTCCTGCCAATGGTCCACTGACCATATTGTCCAGTTGTAAATGGAAAGGAAACATCCATTGCTGTTTGATGCATATTATCAATTGATCCTCCATGTGTTTCTCTCCCAAAGGCTCATCAGTTGTTTCCCTTTTCGTACTCCGGCAGCACATCACGGGTTAATCCCATTCCCTTCAGGTTGTAGGACCGCCCACCTAGATAAATCAGAATAATTAATCAATTAATTAGCTCCCTAATATAGGGCGGCAACCAGAATACATCCTTGTGTTTTTTTATTGTCCTTCAGTAAGCCCACCTAGCGGCTGGTTACCTGGATCAGGTAGCCTGTTTTTGACTTTTTTTTTTTTTTCTTTCTCTTTTTTGGCCATGTATATTCCCTGGCCCCTTGCGTTTGCGCCTGTGTTTTTTCAGGACGCACTTTCTGCATTAGAGGCCGGCGACCTGGGTTGGTGATAGTGGAGCGCAGAGAAGCGGTCGGTGAAACGCAGGCGCTGGGCGTCTGACGTTCTCTCACGTGCCTCCTCCTTCATCAGACCTTCCGGTTCGTGGAACGCAAGAAGCGCTGGGTGAAACGCAGGCGCTGGGCGTCCTGACGTCACCCCGGGTGCCTCCTCCTGCGGCAGCAGTATTCCGGTTCCGGACTTCCGGTTTCGTGGAGCGCAGAAGCGCTTGGTGGAACGCAGGCGCTGGGCGTCTGACGTCACCCTGCATGCCGCCGCCTACCTGTAGCAGCTGTGAGTATTTAAACTGGCTGTCTGTAGTGCTCCCTGCCGCATGTGCCTGGCAGCAGAGCTCTGGTATTGTAAAGGTAATTTCTGCCTGTCCTGTGTCAGGCAAATCCTTATATAGCTCCTCTCTTATTTACTGGTTCCTGTATTATGTGTTACAGATGTCCAGCTCCTCAAGCAGACCTGGGAAGAGGGCCAGAAAGAGCAGGCACAGGTTGTGCCATTTATGTGATCAGCCTCTGCCTGATGAATGTCTAGAGGATTGCTGTGAGCAGTGCAGTGGGAACCCTCCTAGGGTGTCTCAGTCTAGATCTGCTAAGAAACGCAAAGCTAAGCAAGCCTTGTGCATCTCTTGTATTCAGCCGTTGCCTCCTGATTGCTCCTCCAATATATGTAAGAATTGTGCTCATTCAGATGAGGCCTCTGATGCAGAGACCAGGAAGATGATGTCTCTATTTAAGAAATTTCTTGCTAAAAATAGGAAGAAGGGTAACAAGACACAGCAGTTATCTTCTGGGTCGTCCTCTGAGCAGTCCTCACGCTCTGAAGGTGAAGTCTCTTCAGACTCTGAGTCCGAGTCCAAGATTGTGGAGGACAACTTTCTGTTTAACAAAAGTAATGTTAACCAGCTCATTAAGGAAGTAAAAAGGAGCATGGAGTCTAAGAAAGAAAAGACATCCGAAAGGGAGGAAGAAAATCTTTTTTATTTCCCTAAAAAGAAAGCCTCTGTGTTTCCTAGTCACCCTGTCTTGAGTTCCATTATGTGTAAAGAATGGGAACAGCCGGTGGGAAAGATAAATCTGGGATCCAGATTTAGAGCAGCGTACAAAACGGATCCTGCTGAATCCACCAGCTGGGAAGTCCCAGCAAGAGTAGACCCGGCGGTTACCCGTTTAGCTAAGAAATCTCTGTTTCCTAGTGACGACTCCTCCTTGCTCAAAGAGCCTATGGAGAAGAAAGCAGATGGGCTCCTAAAGAGACTGCACACCTACCTGGCCTCCCTAAGCAAGGCTGCTATGGCGACTGTCCCTGTAGCTCGGGCTCTCAGGGTGTGGCTAAGCCAACTTGGCAGGGATATAGAGGATGGAGTGGCAAGAGAGGAGTTGCTGCAACAACTTCCATCGTTGAAAATGGCGGCGGAGTTCCTTTGTGACTTCCCTCTTGATACATTAAGGTTGACGGCAAAGAATATGGCCCTATCAAACTCAGTTAGAAGAGCCTTCTGGTTGAAGCTATGGTCCGGGGATCCTTCGTCTAAGAGTAATCTCTGCTCCTTGCCGTTTGAGCCTGGAAGACTTTTTGGCTCCCACCTGGATAAGCTTCTGGAAGCTAATATGGAGGAGAAGACATTGAATTTCCCTCAAACCAGACGTGGAGACAAACGGAAGTTTTTTCGTCCCTATAGAGGACAGGATTATAGGAAGCCAAGTTTTAGAGGGCGCTCAACCAGAGGAAGATCTGACCGCAGATTCAGACCAGCTCCGGAAAAGCCAGGAAAAAAGCCTGACGAATCCAAACAACCAAACATGCAGTTCTGACGCCACAGGTCAGAAAGTGGGAGGCCGTCTGTCAAGCTACTATCCAGAGTGGCTGCGGATCACCTCAGACAGTTGGGGTCTCCAGATCATCAGAGAAGGGTACGAACTGGAGTTCGACCACTTCCCAAGAGACAGATTTTTGACAAACAGAGGAGGAGATCCTCTACTAGGTCGTTTACTAGAAGAATTTCTAGGAAAAGGCGCACTGGAACCCGTTCCTTACCACCAGAGGGGAGAGGGGGTATACTCCAGAGTATTCCACGTACCCAAAGCAGACGGAAGAAGCCGTCTCATCATAGATCTGCGTTACTTAAATCAGTACCTGAAGAAAGTTCATTTCAAAATGGAGACTATAAGGTCAATAACAGCAGTACTCACAAAAGATCTGTACATGGTATCCTTAGACTTAAAGGACGCGTATCTACACATCCCCATAAGAGGGTCATCCAGAAGATTTCTAAGACTGGCTATTCAGAGGAAGGAAGGCATTTCTCACTTCCAGTTCAAGGCTCTTCCTTTTGGCCTCTCCTCGTCGCCAAGAATCTTTACCAAGATTGCGATCATAGTGACGGTGGCTCTTCGTCTCCAGAATATACAAGTCTTCCCCTACTTGGACGACTGGCTTCTGGCAGCCCAATCCAAACACCTTCTGCAGATCCATCTCCAGCAAGCGGTGAGGCTGCTTCAATCCCTGGGGTTTCTAGTAAATTGGAAGAAGTCAGAAATCATCCCTACTACCTCCAAGTCCTTCCTAGGGTTCACGATAGACACGCGCAGCATGACACTTTTCCTGCCAACTGTAAAGATTGGGACTTTAAAGAAGGAGATACGAACCCTGTTATCCTTACATCGTCCTTCGGTTCGCAGAGTCATGAAGACACTGGGACATATGACAGCGACGGCCGATGCCGTCCCTTGGGCCATGATTCATACCAGGGACTTACAGCAGGATATGCTACAAACGTGGCATCACAGCCACCACAGTCTGAAAGCAAGAGTGAGGCTGAAGCCTTCAACAATTCAGAGCCTAAACTGGTGGCTTCAGACCAAGAATCTTTCCTCTGGGAAGAGTTTCGAGTTCATGTCTCCGGTCATAATCACTACAGACGCATCCGGCCAAGGCTGGGGAGCACACCTCCAAGACAAATGGGTTCAAGGCCTCTGGTCCCTGCAAATGAAGAAACAATCTTCAAATTTCAAGGAGCTGAAGGCGGTCCACTTGGCTCTTCACCAGTTTGCAGCAGAGATAATAGGGAAGCCTGTGCTTGTGCGTTCAGACAATCTCCCGGCGGTTTTTTACCTAAACAAGCAAGGAGGAACGAGGAATGCAGTTCTCCTGAGCTTGTGCAAACAGATCTTCACCTGGGCAGAATCCCACCTTTTAGAATTAAGAGCCATGCATATCAAAGGTTGCTGCAATACTCAAGCGGATCGGCTGAGTCGGAGGATGATCAGACCAGCAGAATGGGAGCTGAATCAAGATGTGTTCCAGCAGATAGTGGCCAAATGGGGTCTGCCAGCATGGGACTTGATGGCGTCCAGAAGGAACAGGAAGCTGCCAAGGTTTTGCTCTCTGAACAAGTGGGAAGACCCAACTCGGGTGGATGCCTTTTCCTTCAGCTGGAAACACCTATTCGTGTACATCTTTCCTCCGGTCCCCCTCATTGTGAGAGTTCTTCGGAAGATCCTGGCAGAGAGGCCTCAGGCGATACTAATCACACCGTTCTGGCCGAGAAGGTCGTGGTTTCCCCTTCTTCTCCAGCTTTCCAAGGGGGAATTCTGGAAGCTCCCTCTGGTTCCGGATCTTTTAATTCAAGAGGGTCTGTATCATCAGCATCTGGACAGACTACACCTCACAGCCTGGAGGCTGAAAGATCTGTGCTAGAAGAAAGAGGACTCTCAGATTCAGTAATTAATACGCTTCTTTGTTCTCGTAAACAATCGACAAATATGAAGTATGCCAAGATCTGGAATAAGTTCTCAGAGTGGCTCTGTGAGTCGGGTGGTTCAGTCATTAACATCTCTTCTGTACTGCAGTTCCTTCAAGACGGTTTTCAGAAGGGTCTTAAACCCAATACACTAAGGGCACATATGACAGCGATAAATGCCATGACCGAGAATAGATTCATTCATCACCCCCTCATCGTCAGGTTCTTTAAGGCAGTAAAAAAGCTAAGGCCTATTTTTCGAGAACCCTTACCGGTCTGGGAACCTGTCTTTGGTACTTAGAAGATTAACGACTTCTCCATTCGAACCTCTTCAGCAAGCGGATTTCAGATGGCTTACCTACAAGGTGTCCTTTCTAATTGCAATTACGTCAGCAAAACGGTTGGGAGAGCTACGAGCCCTTTCCTCTAAACATCCGTACCTGAGGATTCTTCAAGACGGAGTACTGCTTCGTACCATGCCATTCTTCCAACCAAAAGTCTCATCTTCTTCTAACATTAACAGAGAGTCCTTCCTTCCAGCGTTCTTTCCTGATCCTTCCGATGAACAACAGAGTGCATTACATACACTAGATGTTAAGAGGGCAATTGAAATTTACCTTCTCAGAACCAAGGAGTTCAGAAAGGCAGAGAACCTCCTCCTGTTATATGCCGGTTCAAGAAGAGGGCAGTGTCCATCCAAGGATACCATTGCAAGATGGATTAAGTCTACAATTATGGAAACATACGCTCTTGAGGGAATTTCTCCTCCGTTCCCAGTCAAGGCACACTCTACAAGATCCACTGCAGTATCCTGGGCAGAAAAGGCGCAAGTTTCCCTAGAAGACATCTGCAGCGCAGCATCCTGGTCTTCAACACTGACCTTCGCGAACCACTACCGCCTGGACATCTATACCAAGAGCTCGGCCTTCGGCACTGGGGTATTGAGTGCAGTACTAGATGCAGAAGCCCCCCCTTTGGGATCTATGCAAATCCCGTGATGTGCTGCCGGAGTACGAAAAGGGAAAGGAGAAATACGTACCTGGTATTTTACTTTCCTTGAGTACGGAGGCAGCACATCGATACCCTCCCTAATAAATTTTTTCTCTTTGGAATTGTTTTGTGTCTGGATCTATTTTTTCAACACAAGGATGTATTCTGGTTGCCGCCCTATATTAGGGAGCTAATTAATTGATTAATTATTCTGATTTATCTAGGTGGGCGGTCCTACAACCTGAAAGGAATGGGATTAACCCGTGATGTGCTGCCTCCGTACTCAAGGAAAGTAAAATACCAGGTACGTATTTCTCCTAACACAGCATGGCAACGCTTCAGTTTACACATATGGTAGGAGGGAAGGGGAGTGGAGGCAATGTTCTGCTTTTTTTGTTGGGGGGCGGATGTCCATAAAGGAGGAAATGGATAAGTGTGTGGTGTAGGAACCAGTCTGGCACAAACATACAGGTCTCAATAGCACCTGTATGTGCATGCAAATCATTGCACTGTCACTGCCCATATCGGATGCTCCATGTGTCGATGGTGATTGCTGCACAACGACAATTCAAAGGAGCAGCCCATGTTCTCTGCCTCAAGGGAATTCAATTCCACTTTTTCGTGGGTCACCCTGTAGAAGATGATGGGGAGGAGGAAGAGGGTGGTGATTTTCCTACATTTTATTTATTTATTTATTTTATGCACTTACAGTATATAGCTCTACTATATTCCCCAGCGCTTTACAAACATTAGCATCTAACTGTCCCCAATGGGGCTCACAATCTAAATTCCCTATCAGTATGTCTTTGAAGTGTGGGAGGAAACCAGAGAACCCGGAGGAAACCCACATAAACACAGGGAGAACATACAAACTCCATGCAGATGTCGTCCTTGGTCAGATTCTAACCCAGAACCCCAGCGCTGCAAGGCACCAGTGCTAACCACTGAGCACTAAGCCACCGTGCTGCCCATTAGCCTGTGATGCAGAATCATGCATTGAGGAAGAGTCATAGGGGGATCATTTACGAACAGATATACACGTATGGCTCAATCAGAAGCCCTGAGGCTACTCAAATGTGGACACTTCCCCAACCTAAGACCTAAAAAAGTTGGCGTGGGCGGGGAAGGGGACAGACCATCAGGCCCATCTCATTTATCATTTTCTACACCTGGTTTAGGTATAGAAAATGGTCTAATGTAAGACAGCAAAGAAGCTGTGTTACATTTAGAATTGGTGGTAGAGACGCCAAAGTTATGTAGAGTCTCATGCCTCTACATAACTTCCGCTAATCCACCGTCAGCGCAGGGGCTTAGTGACACCGGCGTCAAAAACGTCTTAATAAATGTGCCCCATAGTTTGTACATTTGTACCAAAATAGACACACAATGATTAGGTATACAAACACTAAGGTGAAAACAGATTTTTTTGAAGGCAGGACAATTTTGAACAATTTATTACAAAAAATATTCTCAGTTGGACAAAGTCCATGGTACATGACATATACAGCTGAAGGATGGATTCTTTGGAAGACAATTTTCATTAATTTTGGAAAAAAAATTGAAATGCAAATTTTTGGGAAAACACAAATACAATGTATGTTAGGTCTGATAAATTACTTTTTTATGGAAAACAATGCGATTTTAAAGAATTCCACATGGGAGATACCCACACAAAGCCCCCACCAGCAACAATCACATCATTTCTACCACCACAGCTTGCCCTAGGTCTGATACAGTTTTTTAATCTATATGGAACCATTTGGAGTATAGCTCACCACCTAATAATATGCCTTTGAAATACAAGTACATAGATTGTCTGAAAGATGTAAGGTGTTGATAGTGTAGTGCCGGTTATTCGTGTTTCTATCGGATTCTGAATCGACTACTATGATATACAGCAACTGTGACCCAAACTAATACATCAGAATATATACACTAGTCTGTGCTAAATAGATTTTTTTAAATGTACAAATAGACACAGTCTACAGCTAAAATATATGCTGGTGTGATGCTTATTAATTGTAGAAGCTTTGTGACAGTTTTTTGGAAAGAAAATGGTGCAATTGTAAAATATACTGTACGTAGGAAAATATACGCTGATGCAGCAAAATACACTTATTGCACACATGTAAACTGAAGAAGCTTTGCAAGAGATTTTTAGAAAGAAAAGTGCTGGCCTTTGCCGTAAAAAAGTACTGCCTCTTTAAAAGCTCATGTGAGGTGCAAAACAGGCTTTAAATGAACAGCTCCAGCCCTGGCTGTAACAGATACAGTAACTCACCCTATTCTGTCACTAATGATAAAACCTGACTTTCTATCAAGTAATTCAAACTACATCTTCACAAACCCTAAGGCCCCTTCCACACAGGCTAGTTTTCCGCGCAGGTGCAATGCGTGAGGTGAACGCATTGCACCCGCACTGAATCGGGACCCATTCACTTCAATGGGGCTGTGCAAATGAGCGGTGGTGATTTTCACACATCACTTGTGCGTTGCGTAAAAATCGCAGCATGTTCTATATTCTGTGTTTTCCACGCAACGCAGGCCCCATAGAAATGAATTGGGCTGCGTGAAAATCGCAAGCATCCGCAAGCAAGTGCGGATGCGGTGCGATTTTCACACATGATTGCTAGGAGATGATAGGGATAAGCAACCCCGGACCCCATTAAAGTCTATTAACTGTATTTTTTTCCCTTATAACATTGTTATAGGGGAAAATAATAGCATTCTTATTACAGAAAGCTTAGTAAAATGTGCCTTGAGGGGTTAAAAAAGAAAAAAATTAACTCTCCTCATCCATTTGATCGAGCAGCCGGCATCGTCTTCTTTCTTCTTCTTTCAGGACCTGCAAAAGGACCTTTGATGACGTAATCACGCTCACCATGTGGTGAGTGCGGTGATGTCAGCGCACGTCCTTCTGAATGAAGATAGAAGATCCTTATCTTCTAAGTTATGTTTTTATTATTTTTTAAACCTCAATTGACATTATACTTAGCATTCTGTATAACAATGCTATTAGTTTCCATTTTACCCATGTTATAATTAAAAATAATAAAATCTACAGAACACCAGACCCAAACCCAAACTTCAGTGAAGAAGTCTGAGTTCGGGTCTTGGTACCACAGTCAGTTTTTTCCTCAAAACGCATTGCAATCGTGCTGAAAAAACTGAACAACCGAGCACAATCACAGTCAAAACTGACTGCAATTGCGTGCCTACTCGCACAGGTTTCCCGCAACGCATCTGGCCCTCACCCACGACGCCCGTGTGAAGGGGCCTAACACTTTCCATGTAAGACCCTAAAATTGTGTGTCTAATTGCTTTGTCTGTGACAGACACATCCACTCCTCTCACATCAGTGGCTGAGTTCAGAACGGCTTCTCTGCTTGGGAGCTAACATAGTGCCCAATAGACCAACCAATATCTCCTCTCCTAATTGGCTGTCAGGCTGTCTACAAGGACCCATGAAAGATCCTCTTTAAATCTTAATTTTCTCTTATCTTGGATGACATTTTGGGGCTTTGGAACCAATTACTAAACTTACAATGGTTTCAATATACAACGGTCGTCCTGGAACCAAAAAATATTGTATCTTGAGGGACCACTGTATGTGTAACCAGGAGCCTGTTGGTATTTCATGCTGCCTGCAGTTTGAGAAGCATAGTGCTCCTGACAGGTTTTCTTTTATTTACAAGGACCCCTTTAAAATTCACGTTTCTATTTAGTAAGGTTGCCAAATGAAAACTCTTCAGACTCCTTTTATTAGTTTTAAAAAATTCTAAATTCCCATCAGTGAAATCCCTCTCAGAACTGACTCGTTGGTCCCTAGAGAACCAGACCTCTATTATTTACAATGTATGCATATGCATAAATCAGTATACAGTAAAAATGTCACGTAGGTCACGTAGGTGTTAATGGTTAAACCTGCAGCATTGATGATTTAGCTGTGTATCTCGGCTGTAAACACTTCCAATACAATATTTAAGAGCTCTGAAAATGTGAAGTGGGCATTAGCCAAGGCTGAGTGCACTCTGAAAATTGGATTGCGGTTTTCACTGCCAGTTACTGGACTCCTTTCTCTAACAATAGAACATAAAGACAGGGGTTGCCCTGATATCCAGTACTCTGGGGAGATCCTATATTTTTAAAGGATAACTGTGGTATTATTATTTTTTTTTGAGTATTGGATTGTGGTGAATAATATGGTGGCCCTATTTCAACTTTTCACTGTGTACTCAATTACCCCTTAATTTCACATTTTTGTTCCCTGTACTGCCTACTTTTACCTGTTCTTAAATTAGGGTAGGCAGGGTTCGTCTATGTGTTGAAGGACAGAGCACGCAGCGTGCAGGCTCACATTACTGACAGTAGTGTTGAGCGCGAATATTCAAATTGCAAAAAGTTTTCTCGAATATCGCAAATTCAAGAATTCGCAAATATTTCGAATATGGTGCTATATATTCGCTATATCGAATATTCGAAAAATTTTAAACATCTGAAAAAACATGATCCCTCACTGCTTCTTGCTTGTGGGCCAATGAGTCATTGGCCCACAAATAAGATTATACCACTACATTAGCTAAATCGATAATTTCTACATTTTTTTTAATATTCGCTATATTGCAAGAAGCAGGGTGGAATCGATCTTGTTATTCGAATTCCCGATTTCTACCCGAAAAGCGGGAATGTTATGAATGATCGCGCGAGGAATCGATCTTATGAGTGACGTAATCGTGTCACGTGACATGTGCCCTGGTTTCGGTTTCGGTTTTGCATTGCTTCCAGTGAAGTTTGGAGTGCATTCTATCTTAAAATCGGCGATCGAAAATGGGCAAAATTCGATTTCAAAAGGATGAAGAAAAAATCCTTCTCACTGTAAGTAATAATGTATTACAGCACTGTATTTTATTTTATATTGCATGCATGTCAGAACAATATTTAGCATTAGCAACACTCGACCTACTTCTAAGGCTACTTTCACACTTGCGTTCGGAGCGGATCCGTCTGGTGTCTGCACAGACGGATCCGCTCCTATAATGCAGACGTGTGAAAGTTAGTCAGACTGATCCGTCCAGACTTTACATTGAAAGTCAATGGAGGACGGATCCGTTTGAAATTGAGCCATATTGTGTCATCTTCAAACGGATCCGTCCCCATTGACTTATTATTTATATGTAGATTGAGTGTTGCTAAATATTCATGTATGCAAATATTTTTTTTCCTACGCCGCCCGCCCCCCCAATAGCAGATACTACTGATTGGTGCACTGAGTATTCCTGTTACTTTGCAGCACTATGTCAGTAGCATGTATGAATGGACAACACATAATGGTGCATATAGCACGTCCGTTTTCCTGCCATGCAATATATACCACACACTATATACCATACACACAATATATATAGATTTACATTTATGTCCATGATCTTTTTTTTGTCAGACCGCCAGTATTTGCTGGTTCATTTAGCGTTACCCAACGTGCACCACTGGGATGCAAACCAGCAGTACACCCAATACCGTACCGTCACTTAACTAGACAGGTACATCGCAGCTTATCTAATTGCTCAGACCTCACATATATATAATCGCAATACAATCCGATCTTATATCGGTAACTTTAAATCTAATATTTCCCCTTTAACCCCTTCAAGACCAGGCCTATTTTCATTTTTACATTTTTGTTTTGTCCTCCGTCATGTTCCAAAAGCCCTAACTTTTTTATTTTTCCTTTCACATAGCTATATGAAGCCTTTTTTTTTGGCGGGACAAGATGCATTTTTTAATGCCACCATTTAATTTACCATGTTTTGTATTAGAAAAAATAGTTTTATATGTAAAATTGGGAAAGGGTGGTGATTCAAACTTTTAATATAGTGGTGTTTATTTAAAGTTTATTTAACTTTTTTTTTTACAGCAATTAGCCCCCATGGGATTTTTTGATCCCGTCTTCTATTCACGATAATAGAGATCTATTACGGTGAATAGGATTTTCACACTGTCCATTCTGCGCTGTGCCTCGTGCATAGCTCAGTATGGAGAAAGCCATGGCAGGCCTGAATAGCTTCAGCAGCGTCCATGCTGCCATGGCAACCGATCGGAGTACCGCGATTTCACTGCAGGGGCTCCGATTGGAAGGAAGATGAAGGCGCATCACGTCACAGGTGCCGCAATGAACCTTGATTGCGGTACCTGAGGGGTTGAATGGCAGGGGCGGCGCGATCGCTGCTTCCTGTTAGTGCGGCCGGATGCCGGCTGTATCATATAGCCGGCAGATCATGCGTATGGAGTGGGCTCACTGCAGAGGCCCGCTCCATACATCCCCTGTCACGCAATGACATACCTTAACGTGATAATGTGTGAAGGGGTTAAAGACGTAACTACATTTTGATTATTTTTTGGGTGGATATTTCTTTGAATATTTGTATAATAAAACAATTGTGATGATATGCTTTCATCTTTATCCTTCAGCGCTTTCTGGAGCGGGGATACCCATGGACCAGCAAGAGGGTAGAAAAAGTGGCCATCGTACGGTCTGTCCGGACCGAATTGAAATTAAAAAGTGGCATATGGCACGACCACAAGGCCATTAAAAAAAAGTACTGCGACCTGAAACGCTTAAACCCAAAAAAGGTCGATGAGTATAGTCGGCGATTATGCCCAGGTACAATGCTTACATGGTTTTTGTATTTCTCTCTACAATGTATATATTCAGTTATGCTGCTAATCTGTACAGATGTAGTATGTAACACACAACCTCTTAACTCAAATTTCTTAACTCATCACGTAATCTTGAAACACAAGGTATTTTTAAAATATCTTAACGCATTTAATTGCATTAAGTTTACATAACACGTCTCATAAAGCATGTGTGTTAACTCTGCTACATCCGTATTTCATCCCTTTTCAAATGATTACTTAATACCTGTTGTGACGTGTAGAAAATCTTCCGGTTTCATCATATATCTCTACCTCGCTGAGATTGTATATATATTGTTATACACACAGCGCGGTACTGATGTATGATGTCACCGGATGATTTCATACATTTCACACGTTTATATCTACATAAACTGCAAACATCATTCAGCATTCCGGTCAACGTCCCCGACCATTACATACATCCCCCGAATGGGATTCAAGATTATATATATATGTATATATGTATGTTCCGCAAAAACTCAAAAACGCAACCATCTATTTGAACGAAACTTGGTATACACATCCCTTGCTACCTGGAAATAAATCTTGCAGGGTCTCGGCTCTCTAGGACGTACACGAGATTCCCAAAAAATGACCTGCATTATCTAATACAAGCCTGCCAGCCTTTCACTAAAATCCTAACTGCCAATTGACGGGAGATGTGGAGTTCACAGTTAAAGGGGCGTTCACCGTGAAAGTCACTGTGTATTAGGGCTGGTCACCATCAAAGTCACTGTTAAAGGGGCGGTCACCGTCAAAGTGACACTTAAAGGGGAGACTTTAAGCCTCCTTCTAATTATAAAGTTACCGTGACAACTAAATCAACAGATCTTCAAAATGCAGCTTAGCAGACAGTCTAACGCTGGCAGCCACAAAACTGTTGTTTGCTTTACCTAAACATCCATTACCCAGTCACAATACCCTATAGGGCACCTTCCTAACAAATCCCATGTTACCTCATCCTACCTTGTAACTTAGACAATGTTTTTTATTTTATTTTTAAAAGGTAAATCCACAATTGGTATAATTCATAATCCCATGCAGATTCCTCCTTATAGGAATTTCTTGATCTTTACCTTGGTTATAGTTTATGAGTTGTTTGTGTAAATTCTTAACATTGTGTCATTATTACAGGTCAACCCGTTCCCTCGGTCCGCCACCACAAAAAAAAAAAAGGTGAACGAGGAGGAGGGAGAAAATGTGGAGGTGGCCATAGAGGAGGAGGGAGAAAATGTGGAGGCGGCCATAGAGGAGGAGGGAGAAAATGTGGAGGCCCCTTCACCCCCAGATGTTGGCGAGACAGAGGCCACTGAGGAGGAGGCCGGACCTTCCCAGACACCTGATTCCGCCCCCCCAGCTCCAGAAGAGGAGGAAGAGGTGGTCTACACCCCCCACCGGGAGGGTAAATATGTGCACACATTACTATAATTTGATATACATAACATATTCACAAGCAGCCCACGATCCCCACAACACCCTGCATCTCCAGAGCTGTAATGCACATGTGTAATGAATCTGATAAATAGCAGCCCTTAGTTAACATGGCTGCCTGTTTAGCTGAGTTGCATTTGCACCCCGGTTCACAAACGATTATGCCTGGGGGCAGGGTGTTTGTTGGTCCGTATCCGTAATAGACTGTCCCTCTGCATCAAGTCACGTTCCGCTGAGGCCTACGCTTAATGGCCGGTCGTGAAGTGGTTAAAAGTGGTAACAATAAGGGGACAACAGAAACTAGTGTTATATTAAAATAAAAATAAATGAACTATTTGTCTTATAAGTAACCCTAATTTTAATTATAATATTTTTTTTCCCACCAGTAGTGAACATGGCCATAAGAGAAATGGAGTCCACCAAAAAAGAATTTATTAAAAATGTTGCGGAGCTCAAGAAAATTCAGCACCGCTTTAATAAGAAGATGCGGCAAATTAAACCTCCACCAGCTCCGAAAACTGCACAAAATATTATTGGAGCTGAAAAAGTTGCCATAGAGTCTTGCTTTATTATTTTTGTTATAATAAATACATTTTTTACATTTTGATAACGTGTGTTTTTTTTATTTTTATGTAATGTTACGGTGTAATTTTAAACATTTGTTGTCTGAGAGCGTGAAAACTCAAATCCAGTATGCCAAAGTGGAATAACTACACTTTGGGGGGAAAAAAGGAAGAAATATTCTAAATAACTAATATTTTCTTAATATTGCTCTAACTTTGTCTTTTAGAATATTTGTAATATTGCTCTAACTTCGTCTTTTAGAATATTATGAATATTCAAAAAGACGAAGTTAAAGCAATATTAAGAATATTCATAAAATACACATATAGACTGCAATTTAGCTAATATTCTGCTATAGTAATTTTTTTAATAGTGTACATATTTTCCAAAACTGAAGTTCAGAAGAGGCAAAAAAAAATTGACAAAAAAAAAAAAATTATAGCACTATAATAGCTAAATTACAATCTATATGTGTATTTTACGATTATTCTTAATATTGCTCTAACTTCGTCATTTAGAATATTACGAATATTCTAAAAGACGAAGTTAGAGCAATATTACGAATATTCGTAAAATACACATATTAGCCTAGCCATAGTCAATTAGCCATAGGAACGTTGCCTTATACTGTCAAAAGATCGCAATACGCGATTAATTAAATTGCATATTATTCGTGATAAATGGAATAATGACGAATATTCGATTTCGACTAATATTAGATGAATATTCAATCGAATATTCACGAAATATCGCAAAATCGAATATGGCACCCCCCGCTCATCACTAACTGACAGCCAGGGTCTGTAAGTAAATGATTTAAGCCAGGTCCTCCCCAGCAGCTGATAACAGTGCCTGGGCTGTGTGCACTTCTCCCTGTCCCTGCATCCTTGGCAGACGCTCCCTCACTCAGCAGAGCTGGAGAATGCAGAGTTGGAGCAGCACAGACCAGGGAAGGGAGATCTGCCGTCTGCTCAGTGTATAAATGAAAGCAACATGTGGTAAGAGGACCCCTTTGTGCTGCAGGAGATTAACCCTTTAGGGGGAGGGCTCTGGTTACTGACACTTTTTGGGGGCTATTGTTACTGGCTAGTGCATGTGAGGAGCTCAATGCATTGTGGGTAATGAGGGCAGGTGGGATTAGCCTCAGGGTGAGGGCAGTGGCGTCATCTTAACTGAATAGTGAAATTGCAGTTTTATGCAGACTGGTTGCTAAGGGCTGAATCTTATTAAATATGGGGGAGGCCAGTATAATAGTAACTGATTCTGGAGTATCATGTTATTAGTAACTACATATATGAAAATTGAAATTAGGGTCTAAATGTGACAGTTATCCTTTAAGCAATATCAACCTACAATCAAATGTGTACGGGCACCAGAAGACTGTATTGTCCCAACCTGCACTGTACCTTAGAATTGTAAGAACACCTGCTAGACATCAGAAGTGGACATCCCCGATAGTAGTTGCCTTTCCTAGGTTCTAACCATATCTTTCAGTACTCGTATATCCACATGAATTAGAGTATCAGGAGTACAAAAAATTGGAATACACCGATAGATGACAGGACTTGTGTGTGGATGGTCATGGATGATGGCCCAAACGGTTGGTGATGGTAATGACAGTCAGGTAATTGAGTACACAGATGATGATAAATAGAGGTGAACAGACAACCAACCCTAACTCTCTGAATCTTCTTTACACCTGAACACTGGACCTAAATCCAAATACCAATGACCCTCATTGTCCCTAAAGATATCACTATTGAAAACCCTTATTTGGAATACTGATCCTAACATGAAGGAGGGCAGGAGGGCATTACGACCCAGAGAGAAGAAAATCAAACTTAGCAAAGCTGAACTTGGAATAAGGTAAGACAGAAACAAGGAAAAAACTAACACAAACTACAACACTTGGACAGGACTAGAAGAACCACAGTAACAAAACTACACTTACAAAAGGCAAGAAGAATGATACTACCTCACTGATTAAGAAAAATGAGCATTTTCCAGAAACGGTTTGAAGTTTTTGATCCTCTTCAGCTTTCATAAGCTATTGTGATGTCACTGTGCTCTCTAGATAGGCACACTCCCAGAACTAAGTGAAGCTATATCTTTACACCACCACCACAACTGCAGTGCAGATATATGCCTGTAGAGTTGGTTATGCCATCTTTAGATTGTCTCATCAAAGCATAGGATATTAAGCCCTGGTAGGTGATTGTTAGCACTCATTCTATAGTGCGTCTGATAACAGGAGGAGTCTGGTGTACCTGCGAGCCCCATTGGCACGTGGTGGTTATAGGCTAGTGGTGGTATGGCTTACAGTTTCCATATAGATAGCTAGCGCAGTCCATATCTTTTACTTATCAGGTGATGTTATATTTAGCCGATATGCGGTACCAGCCTGTGATTTGCAGCAGTATAACTTTATTATATTGCAGCAGTGCCAGTGCTATATCGTTTTATTAGGCAACAAAAATGATACTAGAAATATACTGGATTAAATGCACAAAGCTTATGTTATAACCAGCCACCCATTTCAGAAGCCAGAAATATTTAAAGAAAAGGCTAACCAATCAGAAACTTCTCTCTAAAAGAGTCTGAGCAGGAGCAGAGTAAATAGCTGCACCACACTATCTCAGCTGTGAGCCCCAAAGAACTAATAGACAGTAGAAGATGAGACAGCAGGAAAATTCATACTTACTGTAATAAGAATAAGGGAGGATGTGTTTGAATGACTACTCACCCCACTCTCTGTATAGGATGTTGTCCCTGGAAAGGTCAGAGAGTAGAAGTCAGTATGGTGCTCACTTTATCAGATAACTTCCAGACAAAGTCCCTGAATTTACATACAGAGGACTTCAGCTACAAAAGGCAAATTTTTAACAGAGCACATTTGCATTCCTGTACACTTTCTCCTTGTCATATATCTGTGCTTGTGGTTAGAATGCAACTAGTTAACGAAGGTAAACTGCAGTCATTGTAGGAACATTCACTTCTTGTCTAAGGAACCAAATCAATCAAATCAATACGGTTGCCAGTCATTAACTTGGCGTATGTCTGTAACGTATTGATTAAACTGCTGAGTTTATGATAAATGTCTCAACTGTGAATTTTGTTTCTGCTAAAATGTTAATTCTTCAGAAACCCCGACCCGTCCTGTTGATGAGTCATTGTTACAAGATAATGTTCTGCTCTGGACATTGATAAATATGTCCCTGCAGTTTAGGTCTTGTGGACACAACCATATGTTCGATCCACATCCGATCCGCATTATTTGCGGATCAGATACGGACCCATTCATTTCATATGTCCATTCCTTGTCACCTCAAAGAAGCTAGAACTAGGATAGGACATTTCTACAGGAGTAAACCTGCTTGTCAAACTGTGAGATGAGCCTCACCAATGAGATACTCTACTGTTCTTGAAGAGTTGCATCTGTAAAGAATAAATCAAGGCAACTGGACGTACTGTAGATTTCTTGAAAACGTTTCACTCGTTCTTCCAACTAGCTTTCTCAATTCTGAGTGACTGTACAATGCTATCTTGACACCTTTTTCTGGGAGGTCTTTATCACCTACTGACTCCAATTAGGATAATGGAATCAACACCTTTGACCCAATGCTGGGTATAATTACCAGATGTTGATTCAGTTACATATTTATTCCCAGAATTTTTGTACAATCACTCAGAATTGAGAAAGCTCGTTGGAAGAACGAGTGAAACATTTTCAAGAAATCTACAGTACGTCCAGTTGCCTTGATTTATTCTTTACAGATATACCATGACCTGGATAAATGAGAACCTTCATAGACATCTTGAAGAGTTGCACTCAGCATGCCTCCCAAATTCCCTACATTCAATATGATAGCGTTGCGTCCCAGGATGCAATGTTTCTGTCCCAGTCAAAGTAGTATTACAAACTCACAGTTAAGTTTGGGAATTTGGGAGGTGTATTAGGCTCAGTTTCTATCCATCAGATCAGTGTCTTCTTGTCACTACCAGAGCTTTGAGACGTTCTCAAAGCTCTGTGTCTCCACCCCTGTGATGATGTCACTTAGGGTTGGAGGTTTTCTCACTGTTCTGTTTCTCCGCCCCTGTGATGAGGTCTTACTCTCAGCTGTCTCTCCTGCGTTTGATTTCTCTGCCTTTAAATCACCCCTCCTCCTATTGCAGGGCGTGGATTATATTTCTCCTTTCAGTTGTAGCTCTGCCTTGAGTATCTTCACTCCTTTAGCTACTAGTTCTCTGGACCTGTGTTCTGCTGCTGCAAGCACTCCGGATATTGCCAGCGGTCCTTGGATCCGTCTTCTCTACGGCTGCAGCTCCATCAGCTAAGTGTGCAGACTTTGTTATGTACCTGGTGATTTCCTGACTGGACCTGAGGTGGCCCCGGTTCCCTCCTTATTCTGTGCAGGGCATCGGAGGCCATGCCCCTTCCACTATTGTAGGGGTTACAGGGCTCATCAGTCTAAGGTACGCGGGCATGCCTCGTTCCACCATTTGGATCCGGGCATGTGCTTTAGCAGCATAGGGAGAGTGTTGAGGGTCTGACAGGGGTCACCCTTTCTCTTCCCTAGTTTGGGTCCGGTCAGTAGCTCTTTTTACTGTGTATACTCTTGTTACCCTTAAACAGCCGTGACATTATAATCCACCATTTTTTGGTGCATATGGGTTCCATCCGCAGTTTGGGACATTCTCGGGAGGGGCTCTTTCTGGTTTACCTGAGGAGGAGAGATTTTCCTCGTCTTTGTCTACCATTTGGCAAAAGATTCAGAGTAATCTCAGAAAGATGAGTGAGAAGTATAAGCGTGTGGCTGATAAGAGACGTGTGCCTGGTCCGGACCTGAATGTGGGTGATCTGGTGTGGTTGTCTACAAGAAATATTAAACTGAAGGTTCCCTCCTGGAAATTGGGCCCCAAGTTTATTGGGCCTTATAAAATTTTGTCAGTCATCAATCCTGTTGCCTTCCGCCTTGATCTTCCACGGGTTTGGAAGATACATAATGTTTTTCACAGATCTCTCTTAAAACCATATGTCCAGCCCACGGTACCCTCCTCTTTGCCTCCTCCTCCGATTTTGGTTGATGGCAATCTGGAGTTTGAGGTTTCCAGAATTGTGGACTCTCGCATTGTCCGCGGTTCTCTTCAGTACCTCGTTCATTGGAAGGGTTATGGTCCTGAGGAGAGGATGTGGGTTCCGATGTCGGACATTAAAGCCACTCGCCTTATCAGGGCATTTCATAGGGCTCATCCTGGGAAGGTGGGTCCTGGGTGTCCGGAGTCCACCCGTAGAAGGGGGGGTACTGTCACTACCAGAGCTTTGAGACGTTCTCAAAGCTCTGTGTCTCCACCCCTGTGATGATGTCACTTAGGGTTGGAGGTTTTCTCACTGTTCTGTTTCTCCGCCCCTGTGATGAGGTCTTACTCTCAGCTGTCTCTCCTGCGTTTGATTTCTCTGCCTTTAAATCACCCCTCCTCCTATTGCAGGGCGTGGATTATATTTCTCCTTTCAGTTGTAGCTCTGCCTTGAGTATCTTCACTCCTTTAGCTACTAGTTCTCTGGACCTGTGTTCTGCTGCTGCAAGCACTCCGGATATTGCCAGCGGTCCTTGGATCCGTCTTCTCTACGGCTGCAGCTCCATCAGCTAAGTGTGCAGACTTTGTTATGTACCTGGTGATTTCCTGACTGGACCTGAGGTGGCCCCGGTTCCCTCCTTATTCTGTGCAGGGCATCGGAGGCCGTGCCCCTTCCACTATTGTAGGGGTTACAGGGCTCATCAGTCTAAGGTACGCGGGCATGCCTCGTTCCACCATTTGGATCCGGGCATGTGCTTTAGCAGCATAGGGAGAGTGTTGAGGGTCTGACAGGGGTCACCCTTTCTCTTCCCTAGTTTGGGTCCGGTCAGTAGCTCTTTTTACTGTGTATACTCTTGTTACCCTTAAACAGCCGTGACACTTCTTTGCAGATTTTGTCAGAAAAGCATCTTTGTGGGGGTCAAAACATCAGACACCACAATAACTGGACTCCATTTTAGACCTTGGCCAAATACTGTCCAACAAGTAGGTGCAAATACAGAGACTGAAGCAACGTAAATAAAAGCTGTGGTTCATCTGCTAATGTCCTCAATGTTGCTGACTTGACAATAGTGCTGAAAGGAAAGGAACTAGTCCCTTGGCTGAACTTGATGGACATATGCCTGCTTTCAGACATGCTATGTAACATTAAAAGTATGAAAAATAAAGCATATCTGCCACCTTATTGAAGAAGGTAGCAAAATGTGCTCTTAACCAGCTCTACCTCCCACCGGATGTAAGGCAGCTATCCTATAAATCACTGTTGGTCCCTTTAAAAAGGCCTTGAGACATGACTTAAATAAGCCAGTATCTCATCTGCAGGCTGCTGTTTTGGAGTGATTTACCCTCCTCAGTGCAGAGCAGAGAGTACTGGCTTAACTGGGTGAGAGGCCTAGGTCAGGATTTGGGGGATACTATCTTTCCTTATAGAGAGCACCTTAATCAGCATAAGGAGATTTATAGGCCATACATTCCTCTGGAATTCTGGGAAGAAGGTATGCAAATGAGCTCTTAACAAGCTCTGCCTCTAATGCCACCAGAGGTAAGTCAATGTTCAACTCTATAGAAGAGCTGTCTTACATCTGGTGGCATCAGAGGCAGAGCTTGTTAAGAGCTCATTTGCATCCCTTCTTCCCAGAATTCCAGAGGAGCATGTATGGCCCATATGACTCCTCACGCTCTCCATAAGGAGAGATAGTACCCTCCAACTGCACCTCATTGACACATTAATGAAGATTTAGCAGCACTGAATACTATAATATAGATAACACTGTTACAAAAAATGTATATGTGTAAAAAGCTACTTTAATCCAGGCTCACCTTGTATGCTAATTAGCCTTTTCAAGTTAATGGACTATTCCAGTTTCAAATATGTAAAACATTATGTCATCAAGGTTAGGCTCAATGTGTGGAGAAGTGATGATTTATGTAACTGCTGAGGACAAAGGGATAATCCAGCTGAAAATAAATTAAACCTCTTCACCAAAGGTAACATGGGTCAAGAACATTCCATGTTACACCATGAAACCAATGATTGATTTGCATGGGTCTAGAAAACAAAATGTCAAAATTTGCAATACGCGGTATTATTTCTTAAGCAGGATCATGCAGTGATGCATTTTCCAAACACCTATGATAAATGTACAAATGTTAAGCACATTTCCAATGATCATAACCTCACAGGATATATTTTAGAATGAAAAACACATAAACACTTGGCCGCTGATATCTAATTAGATTTATCAGGCTAAGATTCAATCAAAAAGGGAGGGGGAGGGTTAACTAACTGTCATTGGCTGCCAGGAGGAGTTGACAGACTGAAAATCTATTGTGGCTTATCTGAAAGACTTTTATTCTTTATTGATATGAGAGCTGCAGTGCACTAGAGGGCGGAGCCTAGCACATCAGTGCACTTTAGCTTTCCAGCGCTGGCCAAACCCCTTGGTGCGCTAAAGCCATAATTTGCATAATGGGAATTGTTGGAAACGCCACAACGGATTTTCACAAGACAGGGATTATTTTAATCAGTAGGCTGAACCCTACCAGGCAAACCTGTGCAATATTCATGCTGTCTAATCAGCACCTTGATATGCCACACCTGTGAGGTGGGATGGATTATCTCGGCAAAGGAGAAGTGCTCACTAACACTGATTTAGACAGATTTGCGAACAATATTTGAGAGTAATGGGTCTTTTGTGTATGTAGAAAATGTTTCAGATCTTTGAGTTCAGCTCATGCAAAATGGGAGCAAAACTGAAAGTGTTGCGTTTATACTTTTTTTCAGTGTAGTTTACAAGGCTGAAAAAAGCCCTCTGTCCATCCAGTTCGGCCTGTTATCCTGCTATTTAATCCAGAGGAAGGCAAAAAAAACTGAGGTAGAAGACAATTTTCCCCACTTTAGGGGAATTAAAAATTCCTTCCCGACTCCAATCAGAATAACTCCCTGGATCAACGACCCCTCTCTAGTAGCTATAGACTGTAATATTATTACATTCCAGAAATACATCCAGGCCCCTCTTGAATTCCTTTATTGTACTCACCATCACCACCTCCTCTGGCAGAGAGTTCCATAGTCTCACTGCTCTTACCGTAAAGAATCCTCTTCTATGTTTGTGTACAAACCTTCTTTCCTCCAGACGCAGAGCATGTCCCCTCGTCACAGTCACAGTCCTGGGGATAAATAGATGATGGGATAGATCTCTGTACTGACCCCTGATATATTTATACATAGTTATTAGATCTCCCCTCAGTCATCTTTTTTATAAAGTTAATAACCCTCATTTTGATAATCTTTCAGGGTACTGTAGTTGCCCCATTCCAGTTATTACTTTAGTTGCTCTCCTCTGGACCGTCTCGAGCTCTGCTATGTCTGCCTTGTTCACAGGAGCCCAGAACTGTACACAGTACCCCATGTGTGGTCTGACTATGTTCTCATCACGGGCATCTATGCCCCTTTTGATGCAACCCATTGTCTTATTGGCCTTGGCAGCAGCTGCCTGACACTGTTTTTTACTGCTTAGTTTGCTGTTCACTAAAATTCCTAGGTCCTTTTCCATGTCAGTGTTACCCAGTGTTTTACCATTTAGTATGTACTGGTGACTTGCATTATCCCTTCCCATGTGCATAACCTTACATTTGTCAGTGTTAAACCTCATCTGCCACTTATCTGCCCAAGCCTCCAATCTATCCAGATCCCTCTGTAGTAGTATACTGTTCTCTTCCGTGTTAATTACTTTACACAGTTTAGTTTCATCTTCAAAAATGTATATTTTACTGTGCAAACCTTCTACAAGATCATTAATAAATATGTTGAAGAGAATAGGGCCCAATACTGACCCCTGAGGTACTTCACTAGTGACAGTGACCCATATAGAAAAACTTAATCCAGCTCACCTCTCTGGTATAATGTGTAGTCCCGGCTCCAGAGGCCCTAGGGGAGTGTTCCCATAGCAGGCTGCAGGTAAATAGTAAAAAACAGGTCCCGGAGACAAGCGGAGTCCTCTTATCACTCTTCTTTATTTGTTCATATAAAATTGACAGACATCATCACCTCCTCTTAGCAAGACGTTGACGCGTTTCGGGTAGACACCCTTAAGGGTGTCTACCCGAAACGCGTCAACGTCTTGCTAAGAGGAGGTGATGATGTCTGTCAATTTTATATGAACAAATAAAGAAGAGTGATAAGAGGACTCCGCTTGTCTCCGGGACCTGTTTTTTACTATTTACTGACAGTGACCCAATCTGAGTGTGTACTATTAATAACACCCTCTGTTTTCTATCACTGAGCCACTTACCCACATACAGACATTTTCTCCCAGTCCAATTATTCTCATTTTACATACTAACCTTTTATGTGGTACAGTGTCAAATAGTTTGGAGAAGTCCAGATATACAACATCCATTGATTCACCGCTGTCAAGTCTAGAACTTACCTCCTTATAGAAACTGATTAAATTAGTTTGACATGACTGATCCCTCATGAAGCCATGCTGATATGGCGTTATTTGCTTATTTTCATTGAGGTACTCCAAGATAGCATCTCTTAGATAACCTTCAGTTTACCCATGACAGACGTTAAATTTCCCACCTATAGTTTCCAGTCTCTGTTTTTGGACCCTTTTTGAATATTGGCATCCTGTGGAACACTCCCTGTCAGTATAGAGTCCTTAAATATCAGAAATAAGGGTCTGGCTATGACATTACTTAATTCTCTTAGGATACGGGGGGTGTATGCCATCTGGTCCTGGCGATTTGTCTATTTTAATCTTTTCAAGACGCTGCTGTACTTCTTCCTCCCTCAGACAGAGCCCTTTTAATGGGGAATTTACTTTTACATTCTGCATGTCATCTGACAGTTTATTTTCCTCAGTGAATACAGTGGAGAAAAATATTGCTTTTCTTTCTCCTAATCTCTCTCTGCAAGTCCCCCCTCATCACCCTGCAAAGGGCCGACACCTTCAGATTTATACTTTTCACCATTTATATAATTGAAGAACATTTTTGGGTTAGTTTGGCTGCTTTTATTTGTCTTTTACATATTCCATTTTTTTCCTTATAGTTTTTCAATGCTTCCTTGCTTCCCTCCTGTTTTAGTGATTTACAGACGTGGACAAAATTGTTGGTACCCTTTGGTCAATGAAAGAAAAAGTCACAATGGTCACAGAAATAACTTTAATCTGACAAAAGTAATAATAAATTAAAATTCTATAAATGTTAACCAATGAAAGTCAGACATTGTTTTTCAACCATGCTTCAACAGAATTATGTAAAAAAATAAACTCATGAAACAGGCATGGACAAAAATGATGGTACCCCTAACTTAATATTTTGTTGCGCAACCTTTTGAGGCAATCACTGCAATCAAACGCTTCCTGTAACTGTCAATGAGACATCTGCACCTCTCAGCAGGTATTTTGGCCCACTCCTCATGAGCAAACTGCTCCAGTTGTGTCCGGTTTGAAGGGTGCCTTTTCCAGACTGCATGTTTCAGCTCCTTCCAAAGATGCTCAATAGGATTGAGGTCAGGGCTCATAGAAGGCCACTTTAGAATAGTCCAATTTTTTCCTCTTAGCCATTCTTGGGTGTTTTTAGCGGTGTGTTTTGGGTCATTGTCCTGTTGCAAGACCCATGACCTGCGACTGAGACCAAGCTTTCTGACACTGGCTAGTACATTTCTCTCTAGAATTCCTTGATAGTCTTGAGATTTCATTGTACCCTGCACAGATTCAAGACACCCTGTGCCAGACGCAGCAAAGCAGCCCCAGAACATAACAGAGCCTCCTCCATGTTTCACAGTAGGGACAGTGTTCTTTTCTTGATATGCTTCATTTTTTCGTCTGTGAACATACAGCTGATGTGCCTTGGCAAAAACTTCGATTTTTGTCTCATCTGTCCACAGGACATTCTCCCAGAAGCTTTGTGGCTTGTCAACATGTAGTTTGGCATATTCCAGTCTTGCTTTTTTATGATTCGTTTTCAACAATGGTGTCCTCCTTGGTCGTCTCCCATGTAGTCCACTTTGGCTCAAACAACGACGGATGGTGCGATCTGACACTGATGTTCCTTGAGCATGAAGTTCACCTTGAATCTCTTTAGAAGTCTTTCTAGGCTCTTTTGTTACCATTCGGATTATCCGTCTCTTAGATTTGTCATCAATTTTCCTCCTGCGGCCACGTCCAGGGAGGTTGGCTACAGTCCCATGGATCTTAAACTTATGAATAATATGTGCAACTGTACTCACAGGAACATCTAGTTGCTTGGAGATGGTCTTATAGCCTTTACCTTTAACATGCTTGTCTATAATTTTCTTTCTGGTCTCTTGAGACAGCTCTTTCCTTTGCTTCCTCTGGTCCATGTCGAGTGTGGTACACACCATATCACCAAACAACACAGTGATTACCTGGAGCCATATATATAGGCCCAATGGCTGATTACAAGGTTGTAGACACCTGTGATGCTAATTAGTGGACACACCTTGAATTAACATGTCCCTTTGGTCACATTATGTTCTGTGTTTTCTAGGGGTACCATCATTTTTGTCCATGCCTGTTTCATGAGTTTATTTTTTTACATAATTCTGTTGAAGCATGGTTGAAAAACAATGTCTGACTTTCATTGGTTAACATTTATAGAATTTTAATTTATTATTACTTTTGTCAGATTAAAGTTATTTCTGTGACCATTGTGACTTTTTCTTTCATTGACCAAAGGGTACCAACAATTTTGTCCACGTCTGTATATGCTTTATTTTAGTCATTTATTGCTTTCTTTACATTTCTATTTATCCACACCAGTTTTTTATTGTTTCTTAACCTTTTATTCCTATAAGGTATCCAAAGTGGAGGGAAAAAGTCAGTGCATCTTATAAATGCAAGGTGACCCCAAATGTGCAGGCTTCGGCAGCTCAGGAGCTCTCACTAACGGCTCCTGAGCTGCCATGAAACTGTGGGGGGAAGCCTCCAGCCCGCTCATACAATGCGGCACTAAGCAGCACCTTGGGCGGGCTGGCGGCTTCACTAAATGCTAAATGATGCGCTTCCATTCATAACATTCATTATCGTTGGGCGGGCTGGCGGCTTCTCTGTATGCGCTGTACTGCTGACATCCCGCACATCCTTCACTTACAGCAGCAAGAGGAACCCCTTCTCTGTGCTGCATTGGTGCCTGCCCCCCCCCCCACCCCGCCTCCACTGCACGTCCTGCTCCCCTTCCCCCTGCCTCCATCAATCAGCTCCCTACATTTCTCCTGCCAGCTCTCCCCTGTCCTGGTACCCTAGATAGCTGCCTTAGTCCCTTAGTGAGGACAGCTCAGGGGCAAAATATACGGTACCATAATTAAAAATGTGTGCCAAATATGACTATAACCCCCCTCATCCATAGGAATCCACCCATGTACTGCAGTATATGGGTGGATTCCTATGGATGTGGGGGGTTATAGTCATATTTAAAATAAACACTGTTATGTAATTGGCATGTGTCTATATTAAATATGAGTATAACCCCCCTCATCCATAGGAATGCACCACTGTACTGCAGTATATGGGTGCATTCTTATGGATGAGGGGGGTTATAGTCATATTTAATACAGACACATGTCAATTACAGAACAGTTCTTGAACAGTGTTTATTTTAAATATAACTATAACCCGCCCCCCCCCCCCCCCCATTCATAGGAATCCACCCATATACTGCAGTACATAGGTGGATTCCTATGAATGAGGGGGGTTATAGTCATATTTACAATAATATAAACACTGTCCAGAAGCTAACATAAGTCCCTGGACAATGTTCATATTTAATGTGACTATAACTCCCTTCATCCTTAAGAATACACCAATGTACAGTACCTACAGTACATCAGTGTATTCTTTAGGATGATAGGGGTTATAATCACATAACAGTGTCATCCACAGATCCCCCCATAACAGTGCGTCATTCACAGACCACCATTAGTTCAAAACCGACCAAAAGTACACCTTTTGGTGCAAAATATAATTTTTTCTATTATCCTCCTCAAAAACCAAGGTGCGTCTTATGATCATGTGCGTCTTATAAAGTGAAAAACACAGTACCTCTCACAATTAGATTTTAGGATGATTTTAAAAATATCTCATTTTGTGGCTGGTGAAACAGATCGCAGCTTAGTGGATGGCTAGCTCAAATGGCACATCCACAAGATATATAAATGCCTGGTATGTGCAGATACCACTTCTTCTGGGATTCTCACTTTTTAGTACAATGGAGATCCGCTGGCTCTTATTCATCAATTCTAGTCCACCAGATTCTAATAAAAAATACTGACTAAATACTGACCGTGGGAAATTGCCATTAGGTTCCTTTGAATAAACATGTCTAATACAAGATGTGACATTTTGCATCAAAAATGCACTAGGTATTGGTGCACAATAAGCCAGAATTCAGGGGTAGCCGTAAGAGTAAGGCTACATGCACATGACCGTATGTGTTTTGCGGTCCGCAAATTGCGGATCCGCCCCAAAAACCGATAACGTTTCGTATGGCATCCGTTTTTTTTGCCGATCCGTTTTTTTTGCGGATCCATTGTACTAATGCCTATCCTTGTCCGCAAACTAGAAAAAAATAGGACATGCACTATTTTTTTTGCGGAGCAACAGAACAGACATACTGATGCGGACAGGACACGGTGTTGCTGTCCGCGTTTTTTGCGGACCCATTGAAATGAATGGGTCCGCATCCTATCCGCAAAAAAAAAGGGTTCGGACACGGAAACAAAACACGGTCGTGTGCATGAGGCCTAAATGTGAGCCTCTGTGTACAACACCACGACACCACACCATTATTACATATCAAATAACATCTTTATTTCAAATACATCTGTAAGAAATTACATTCAATAAAATGGTTCCCAAATGTGGCAGTGGGCAGCGGACCAAGAGCACTACAGGTCACATAGTCAACGCAGAATGAAGATAAAGAAAAATTCGTATAAGTGCAAATACAAAATGAGCATCAATACCTCCCTGCAGTATTACATCTACATCAAATGAGTGGGCACCAAAAGTAATGGGAGATCTTAAAGTAGAACCCCACATATACACACCAATAGGTAAACAGGTAGACAAAAGTCAAACCTGTATATAAACACCCATACAATAATTAGATGGCAGGTATATCAAAGTCTTACATAAATCACAGCAAAGATAATAATTCAAATGGATACAGACCGCAGTGCCTCTGGACCACCACGTGAGCCTCTGTGTGCAAATTATGTTGTATCAACCAAACCAGAGACTGCTCCAAAAGGAAAAGCCACCCATCTGTAGACAGCTGTTTCAGGCTTCTTGTCACTCATCAGTACAGAGTAGAGCACTGGTTGGTTTTCTGGCTTAGATGTCTAAGACCAGGATTCAGCAACTTCTAGCACTCCATCTATAAATCCCAACACACTCCATTTTTTTTCTATGAAAATTCTGAGTAAGGGTACTTTAACACTTGCGGCAGGACAGGTCCGACAGGCTGTTCACCCTGTGGGATCCGTCCTTCCGCTATTTCGCCATGCCACTGGACCGCCGCTCTGTCCCCATTGACTATAATGGGGACGGGGGCGGAGCTCCGGCACAGTACGGCAGTTCGCGGTGAGAGGCCGCTGGACTAAAAAGTCAGACATGCAGTACTTTTAGTCCGGCGGCCTTTCGCCGTGCACTGCCGTGCTGCGCCGTAGCTATTATAGTCAATGGAGATGGAGCGGCGGATCTGTTCTGCCGCAAGTGTGAAAGTACCCTAAAGCTAAACAAGTGTGCATGGTGAGAGATATAGCTTCACCATAGCTGGAGTGCCAAAGGTTTCTGATCCCTGCCTTAGGCTTCATTCGCACATTTGTGTCCATGATGACATCCGTGACAAGATGATCAGTGGTTCATCCGTGAAGATCTGTTTTTTGCCTTCACGTGTCATCAGTATTCCATGGACACTTGTAGTGCCCTGTAGCAGGGATACTTTAAAGTCTGGACATTTGTGGATATTTGCCCCTGTTTTTTGTGATATATATCCTGTTCATTTGCACTGTATTTGCATGGCACTGTGGAAAGGGTTGATGAATGCTTAAAAACTTTTGGGACTTTCTAGCTAATGAGAAGCTAGTCATTTTTAAAAGGGTTAAAGATGAGTATATTTTGACCAAAACGAGATAGACTGACCTTTTGAATGCTTGGTTTAGCTATGTTGTTATGTCTGAAACCAGTTTTTGTCTAGAAAAACTGCCATTGAGTATCATTGAAGCTCTAATTCAAGTCTATGAAAAACGGGAGTTGTAACATTGCAAATCTTTGTGCTGGGTTTCTCCATTCCACCCCTCCGACTAAAAGGGTCTATAGTTCAGCTATAAATGGTATATAAGGAGAGAAGTCTGAGACCCTAGTGTTCTGCAGTTAGGGACCAGTGCTTGGAGGGGAAGACTGCCAGTCTGCATGAGTGACCAGAAGAAAAAACTGACATGGGTAAGCTGAGCCACAGACTATGGGTCACCAGCCTTGTGACCAGGGGAGGGCTGGCAGCCTTAGCCCTGGGGGGCAAATCCAGTTAAGTGGCCAATTTTTAGCCCCGCCCATTATTAAAGTCCCTCCTACATATAATAGGCCACGCCCAACAAACACTGTACAGCTGACATTCTATAGTTGAGGCCTGTCTCTACACATCATACGGAGAGGGAGGTCTGTCCTGGCTGCACTGCCTGCTTCACATTATACAATAAACAGCAGGCTACAGCCAGGAAGCTCCACCATCCCCAGATCCTGCTCAAGGCTTGTGGTCCCCCCACCATCTGTCACCCGCTCATGGCCTGCTGCCCCCCTTTGGCCGTCCTCACCCAGCTCTGAATCCTCCTTATGCAAATGGAAGGGGGAGGAGCCGGAGCATCTCCTCTCCTACATAGCGCCCCATACCTCTTACATCCAGTGATGTCACCGTTTGTTGTAGACGTTCTCTTTCCTTATCTTCTCCATTCAGACCAGACCGCCATGATGATTTTTCAGCCATCTCCCGTCTCTGCAGAGATTGAGAAACAGACAATAGTTTCCCACATTTCCATCATCTTCACATCTTCTGAACACCCTTTCCTGCCACCCCAATACTGTACTGCAGAAACAGTCCCCCTGGAAATACTACTACCACACAGATAGTGCCCCCAATACTGTGTCCACTGTGCTCCCCAATACTATACTGCAGAAACAGTCCCCCTGGAAATACTACTACCACACAGATAGTGCCCCCAATACTGTGCCTGCTATGCCCCCAATACTGTACTGCAGAAACAGTCCCTCTGGAAATACTACTACCACACAGATAGTGCCCCTAATACTGTGCCTGCTATGCCCCCAATACTGTACTGCAGAAACAGTCCCCCTGAAAATACTACTACCACACAGATAGTGCTCCCAATACTGTGCCTGCTATGCCCCCAATACTATACTGCAGAAACAGTCCCCCTGGAAATACTACTACCACACAGATAGTGCCCCTAATACTGTGCCTGCTATGCCCCCAATACTGTACTGCAGAAACAGTCCCCCTGAAAATACTACTACCACACAGATAGTGCTCCCAATACTATGCCCGCTGTGCCCCCAATACTATACTGCAGAAACAGTCCCCCTGGAAATACTACTACCACACAGATAGTGCCCCCTTCAACAATTATTGGCACACATTGCGCTAAAAAATAACTGCGCCCAGACACTAATAGTATAAAGATAATGTCCCCCAAAAATAATTGTGCTAAGCTGATACTATGCCAGGGTGCCCCCAAAGTAACAGTGCTCCCCAAAATCCCACCAATAGAAATAATTATCTGCCAGAGCACACTTAGTTGTAATAGTGCCCCTATAGTGCCCATACTAGTAATCATGTTCCTCATAGCCCCCAGTAGTAGTAAAGCTCCCCATAATACCCCCTAGTAGTAATTATTCTCCCTATAATATGACAGTACATGAAATACCCCCGCTTAGTGCCCGCAGTTGAGCTAATGTCTCCATAATGTATGCCAGTATAAAATACCCCTATATAGTACCCCAGTAAATGCCCTCATAGTGCTCCTCTCCCCCTTCCCCATAGTGTCCCCCATAATATGCCAGTAAAAAAATGCCCCTTCTTAGTGCCCTCAGCAGATGTCCCTAAAGTGCTCCTCTCCCCCACAATGTGCCAGTAAAAAATGCCTCTTCTTAGTGCCACTATATGCCCCAATAGTGCTCCACTCCCCCATAGTGCCCCAAATAATGCCCCATAGTGCCGCTCTCCCCTATAGTGCCTCCCATAATGTGCCAGTAAAAAATGCCCCCTTAGTGCCACCAAATGCCATAGTGCCCCCCATAATGTGCCAATAAAAAAGGCCCCTTTAGAGCCCCCACTTCCCCATAGTGCCCCCAAATAATGCCCCTATATTGACACCAGATGCCCCATGGTGCCTCTCACCCCTATAGTGGCCCCATATTGTGCCAATAATTAAAAAAAGCCCCTTTAGAGCCCCCAGATACCCCCATAGTGCTCCTCTCCCCCATGGTGCCCCCCATAATGTGCCAGTAAGAAATTCCCCCATAGTGCCCCCCCCATAGTGCCAGCTCCCCCCCATAGTGACAGCCCCCCATAGTGACAGCTCCCCCCCATAGTGACAGCTCCCCCCATAGTGACAGCCCCCATAGTGCCAGCTCCCCCCATAGTGCCAGCTCCACCATAGTGCCAGTCCCCCCATAGTGCCAGCTCCCCCATAGTGCCAGCTCCCCCCATAGTGCCAGCTCCCTCCTTAGTGCCAGCCCCCCATAGTGCCAGCCCCCCATAGTGCCAGCTCCCCCCGCAAAGAAAAAAAAACACTAATACTTACCTCCATCAGCAGCGATGCAGGCCTCTTCCGGCCTGTGTCCCTGCTGTGTGCTGCCCGGCTCAGGCAGCGCGGTGATAATGACGTCATTGCGCTGCCTGAGCCGGCCTCTGATAGGCTGCAGGCATTAGTGCCTGCGGCCTATCAGAAGACCAGGGGAGGGACACGCCTCTCCCTCCCCTGCCCCACAGCACACAGCCGCCACCACCACCACCGCCGCAATTGCATCCAGGGCCGCGCCGCCTGTGGTGATCGGCGGTGCGGCCCTGAGGAATTAAAAATATATATATATATTTGTTAAAGACGGCCCAGCGGCCGTTTTTTTAGGGCGGCCTGGGGGGCAATTGCCTCCCTGCCCCCCCCGGCCCAGCCCACCCCTGCTTGTGACCAAGAAGCCATCCGGAATAATGAGCTACAGAAAGTGGGCGCATTGCACCCGCATGATAAAAACTGAACATTGGAACGCAATCGCAGTCAGAACTGACTGCAATTGCGTACCTACTTGCACGATTTTCCCTGATCGCAGACGCAACGCATCCGGACCTAATCCGGACACGCTCGTCTGCAAGGGGCCTTACAAAAAGGAATAAGTAACCTCCGGCACGCCAGCTGTTCGGAAACTACTGCTCCCATAATCCTCCTTTCTCTTCTACTTTTGTTCTTATACTACCTGCACTCCCTGCGCAAAAGCACACAGGGACTGCAGGTAGTATAAGTACATAGGTGATGCAAGGAGTAGTAGTACCTAGGTACTACTACTCCTAGCATCACCTATGTACTTATAACATACAGTTCCTATGTCTAAGTACATAGGAGCTGCTTATATTTAATGTTTCTATTGTTGAACAGCAACAACAAAAAAGTTTATACTCACCTTTCAATGGCGTCCCTCCTTCTCCCTCGCAGTCTGGAGCAAAGAGACAAACAGGAAATCAGCTCCTCCTAAATCCCACGCATGCGCAGACCGGAAATCCGGATCCGTCAATTCAGCAATATATACGGAACACTTTGCAATGGATCCGGCACTAATGTAAGTCAATGGGAATTAATGCCGGATCCGTCATTCCGGCAAGTGTTCCGGAATTTTGTACGGAGACAAAACTGCAGCATGCTGCGGTATTTTCTCCGTCCAAAAGCCGGACAGTGACTGAACTGAAGACATTCTGATGCATCCTGAACAGATTACTCTCTATTCAGAATGCATTAGGATAAAACTGATCAGTTCTTTTGAGCCCCTAGGACGGAACTCTATTCCGGAAAAGAATAACGTAAGTGTGAAAGTAGCCTAAGACTTTTCGCTCAGTCAAATGACTCTTTTTCACCTATCAATGCCGGTCCTGCCAGCGGTGACCCGCCCGCCCTGATGACTCCCTGCACTATTCCTGCACCTAACATTACATACAAGATGCAACATGTAACATCAGCGTCTTGCTCCAGTGTTTCCCAGGCAATGTGACATTTCACTAGGGGGAGCCTGCCTCCAGTAACCAGAGCACTCAGTATCACTCCCATCCTCCGTCCACTCCCTGGCTGCAGCTCCACCTTCTACTACTTACTCAGTGGAATGCACCAAGCCTAATCTCTACCAGAGAAGCACATTTACAAGAATCAGGAACTGACTCCAGTGCAACCAATGGTCACTGGAGATCCCCGAGCCTAACTCTTCCCATGTCATATGCAAAACACCTAAGGAACCCTTTAATAGCCTGTCAGGCGGTGCTTCCTGCAGCCCGGCCGCCCCCTCCTGGCAGCATGGTGTGCTCTATTGTAATATTACATTAGTGCTGCTGCTTGCTTTCTCCTCCTCACTATGCAAAGTGCCCCCAGCCTGTGCTCACTATGGTGATTGACAGCAGCTCAGTGCCTGTCTGCAGCCAGCCAGGGGTAAAGCTCCCTCTCTGAACTTTGTATCACTCTCATCATTGCCGCTGGATGCCTACGCCCAGCATCTCATTTCCTCTTTCTGCCCCCCGATGAGGAGGACATTTGATCGATGTCTCGGGGCTGTCGGTGTGGCTCACGTCTGCGGAAGCGACCCAGATACTGAGTAAACTAGCGAGAAGTAACTCGAAGGGAGAAGAGGCGCAGACATCTGGTAAGTGTTGGCAGGTGGCACAAGAAGATGTGATGCCCATGGGCAACATAAACTGTATACACTCTGCATAGGTTTAATTGTTTTATGAAGGGTTAACCCAACCCAGTTTGTAACTGTTGGCTGTGGTCTGTGGCAATGTAGACAGGGTTAATGGGGCATATTGGGGTTCCACTTGGGGTTGTTTGCCACCTGTCGCCACACCTGGTGAACCCACTTTAGCTTTGGCTGGCGTCAGGCTGGTGCCAGCGGTGTGAGCTGTACTAGGCAGCAGTGTGCACAGGAAGGGGTTAAGCAGCTTCCTGGTTTATGCTGCTCTTTGACGGGAAGGGTTAATGGAGGTATTCAGGTATCCCCCTTTAATGCATGTCGGTCGTAGCAGAAGTAGTGACACGGCAAAGGGTTTTCTAGGAAAGTCCCTTCTCCGTCGCTTTCGGCTGCAGTGCTATACTGAGAAAGGAAGGGTTAATAGACTGGTAACATCTGTCACCGAAGTTACTCCTAGCCATCCTGATGTTACTTTCTACGGTATAATATCAATCGTATGGGTCATTTCACCGGGTTTTCAGATGCAGGACAGAAAGGGTTAACCTTATCTGGCAAGGCTATAATGTACGAGCGGTGTGGCGTCTGTCACAACCGAGGACACTATTCCCCCCCCCCCCCCCCCCCAATAACCAAATAGTTGCATCTCTTTTGCTATAGACGTAGGCTAGGTAACACTTTATTATTTTTCTGCTTAAGTATATGAAGGGTTAATTGTATTCTTTAGTGCGTGTTACTTTTTAACAGACAGGTTTATAGGTAATTCATCTGTCCCCGGTGACGTGGACTTGGCCATCAGCGATTAAACCACCATCGCCGCTCGACCCAGTGAAATGTTTAATCTGCAGCAGCAGAGAAAGAGTTAACCAGTCACCTCTGCACCCGGCTTCTTCTGTGACTTGGTGCAGGGCGGCGGAAGGGTTAATGTGATCCTTGGAATGTGTACGGTCCCATTCATTTCCGGGTGTACCAAAAAAAAAAAACAACAACTCCCAACTCTATGGAACTTGAATTATTCACGATGAAGGAGATAGAGTTAACCCTAACCTGACTGTATGTTCCTCTGCCTGTCGCTCGGAGCCCAGACGTTACCAGCCTGTCGTCCTGATCATTTCTAAGGTGGCAGTCCATTATTCTCTACGGATGCCTGCGGAGCGCCAGCGCAGGTATGTGCGCCCTGGGAGGTACATACAGTGCCCCCTAGACAATGTGGAGCATCTTAAAAAAATAATGATCAAGGAGTGTACAGCATATCCTGTAGTTATGCCACGCTGCTCACCTCCAAAATATGGAGCTATGTACTGCCTTCTCCACATCCTGGCCCCTTGTAAGAGCTCCTGCACACAAACATATTTTATTTCTGTGTCCGTTACGTTTTCATTTGCGAACTGTATGTGGAACCATTCATTTCAATGGGTCCCCCAAAAAAAAACGGAAGGTACTCCGTGTGCGTTCTGTTTCCGTATTTCCGTTCTGCAAAAAAATAGAACTTGTCCTATTCTTGTCCATTTTGTGGACGAGGACAGGCATTGTTACAACGGAGCCGCAAAAAAAATGGATGTAACAGGGATGTCATCCTTTGTTTTGCAGATCCGTATTTTGAGGACTGCAAAATACAGAGGGTTATGTGCATGAGCCCCTTCACTGTATATCGGCACCTGTGTTACTTGCGGATTTGCCCCAAATCTCACCCTTTGCATTGCAAATCCGCACAAGCAATTGACACACTGAATTTCAAATTCCGCGCTGCAGGTCGATTTCCGCACCGTGTACACGTGATTTTTTGAAGATCTCATCTACTTAGCTGGTGCTGTATTAGGGCTCATGTGATTATTATTTTTTATTTTTTTTGCTTAGATGCAGACCCATTCACTTTGATGGGGCTGCAAAAGATGCAGACAGCGCACCCCCGTTCTGTCCGCATTCGTATGTCCGTTGCGTGGCCCTGCATTTCTTGTCCGTTTTGCGGGCAAGGATAGGACATTTCTGCAGAGGACGGGACATACCGCTGTAATATGCAGTGTGTGAATGTACCCCGATGGAGAGGTCCACTGCATATCTGCTGGAATTCTGACGGGAGAAAAATCCACGTCCGCACGGGGAGAATACTCTACGCCAGGGATCAGCAACCTCCAGCGCTCCAGATGTTCCGAAACTACAACTCCCAGAAACCTGCTTTCACTTCTATGAGAGTTACAAGAACAGCCAAATAAGTGTGCATGCTGGGAGTTGTAGTTTCACAACAGCTGGAGTGCTGAAGGTTGCCGATCCCTGCTCTTTGCCGTGGATTGTGTGCAAAAAACCCTCTGCGTTGCCCGCAAAGTGGATGAGATTTTAAGAAGTTGGATCCACACGCTCCGTAGTGCTTCCATGGGATTCTGTGCCTCGATTCCGTACCGCACCTTCCGGATTGCGGACCTATTCAAGTGAATGGGTCAGCAGCCATGATGCGGTGAGTACATGCCCAGTTCCCGGCATATTGCGGACCAGCTGCTTGGGGGCCGCAATACGGGCCATGTCCGGCAGCGGCCTTAATCTGGCATTCAACACTCCAGAGGAACAGGCTAAAAAATAACAAACTTTAGCCACCCATACTGAAAAAAAGCCGTGGTCTGCAATCCGTGGCTTTCCAGAAGTCATCAGACAAGAAGCCCCATCATGGCCAGGGGTGCAGAGGTAGCGGCGGTCACATTAGAAGACACCACTATTATAAATCGTACATGGTCAATGAGGGCCCTTACAGATATGGCCTTGGTGCCCAAATAATAAAATCCTCTATTTACAATGGTGGCAGAGCACCTTGTCCCTAGAGCTTACACTCTATATTATACGGAGGTCTATGTACAGGATATTGTCATGTATAGATTCGGGTAATGTCCTGTAAGTAGGTGATTAGATAGCGATTATGAGATCCAGAAGCTTCCTCGTGAGACGTTCATCGCCTCCTTCTGCTTAACCCTTGCCCTCTGGAGAATATTTAGTAGTCACTGATTTGTTAATGTTTAACCCTTTCGGGGGAGGTTGTGGCTGCAGGCGATAATGGCTCACTCCCTATTCTTACAGTACACGGAGAAGGTTCTGGAGGTGCCAGGGTTTATTATAAGGAAGACTTATCTGCGCTTGACCTCCTGCCCCCTTGTAGTGTGCGGCTTATTACAGAACCGTCTATGAAGCAGAATGGCGGTAATCCTTCAGGGCACGGAAAAGGAAAGCGTTCCCCAGGTTCAAACAGGTGGAAGCCACAAGATAAGGCCTCCTGCACACGACCGTGTGGCTTTTCCAGTGTTTTGCGGTCCGTTTTAAACGGATCAGTTTTTTATTTCAGTAGTGTTTCCGTTTTGCCGTTCAGTTTTTCAGTTTGGTTTCTGTTTTTTTGCGGATTGGAAACGGAAGCATGGCATATACAGTAATTACATTTAAAAATTGGGCTGGGCATAACATTTTCAATAGATGGTTCCGCAAAAACGCAATGGATACGGAAGACGGCCCGATTGACTTGAATGGAGCCACGGAACGGGCATTAATAGGACATGTTCTATCTTTGAACGGAAATACAGAAACAGAATGCATACGGAGTACATTCCGTTTTTGTTTTTTTGCAGACCCATTGAAATGAATGGTTTCATATACGGAATGCAAAAAATGGACCGAACAGAAAAAAAAAACTGATCCACAAAAATACGGATGACGTTCGTGTGCATTCTGTTATTTGCGGAATGGAACAGCTGGCCCCTCATAGAACAGTCCTATCCTTGTCTGTTATGCGGACAATAATAGGACATGTTCTATCTTGGAACGAAAATGCAGAAACGGAAGGCATATGGAGTACCTTCCGTGTTTTTTTGATGATCCATTGAAATGAATGGTTTCGTATACGGAACTAAAAAAACGGAACGTAAACAGAAAACAAAATCGTGACCCACGGGAAACCCAGTGAAATGGAACTCATCATGTACTGTAGGATCTGGCCAAAACCACAACATAGATCGGACCGTCTATCTGAATAGGTCCAAAGTTCTTTGCAGATTAATTTCCTAATATACCTTGAGAGTGAGCAGCTCTACTGTTATAGAGCTCCAAATCCCCAGCATAGACAGGGTTAAAGGGGTTGTCCCCTATCCACAGGATGGTGTCTGATCAGAGGAGGTCCAGCCTCTGGGACCTCCACCAATCATTAGAACGGGGGCCTGTGCCACCCAACTGAATGAAGCTGCAGACACACACGCCCCATAGAGCAGAGTGGTGCGGCGCACATGAGTAACTGCAACTCTATTCAAACAGGGGAGCATGGGCCCCCATTCTCATGATCATCAGAGGGGCCCCATCGTTCAGGAAGGGGTAAGTTGTTGCAGTGGAACAACCCCTTTAAATGATAAAATTCTGATTGTCTGCCACTAGGGGAGCTTGAAGGGGTTGTCCAGGATTTTGATCTTGTTAGCCTATCCTCAGGACTCCCGGAGGTACAAGGTAACAGCTGATCTGTGGGGTGTGGGATCCCCACCAGAGTTTAATGGTGGGTAAGCTCCATTAACACCCGATTTCACAGACAGAATTTCTATGGAGTGTCTGTGTATTAGGCTACATTCACATGACTGTAAGTGTTTTGCGGTTCTCAAATTGCGGATCAGCGAAACACGGATACCGGCCGTGCGCATTCCGCATTTTGCAGTGCTACATAGATAATGCCTGTTCTTGAAGAATAGAACCTGTTCTATATTTTAGCGGGACCTCGGAACGGAACTACGGATGCATCTTTTGCGGCACCATTGAAATGAATTGGTCCGCACCTGTTGCACAAAATTGCGGAACAGATGCGGATCCATTCATACAGTCGTGTGAATGTAGCCAATGCTCGGCTATTTTCGGAACTCCCATAGAAATGAATGGAGGGCAGCCTAACATGCGCGGCTGCTTTCTGCTCAGATCAGGGGTCCTGTCCTGGAGACGGGTACAAGCACTAGAGCTGAGCTCCACACAATTTCAAACCTACTGTCCTAAAACGTATGACTTGAAGTTACCGACCCCTCCGAAATGCTACAGCTTCACACTGCCATCTAGCCGTCTTTTATATTGTAGGATGGTCTATTATTTCTGCCCTTCATAGTACTACTGATCTGTTATATAACAGGAGGGCGGACATTAGCGCCCGGGGCTTGGGTGGAATACTATCTGCAGATGGTCGTGACTAGAAAAGCTGGCAGCACTTATGATGGGTCAGATCAAAAAATGTATTCTTGGAGAATGGTGCTGAAAGCCGTGAACTGATCAAGTGCGACCCCGGACTCTGCTGGGCCAGGAGATCCAGAATCCTGGCACCTATCTACAGAGGTTTATTAGGAGGCATGGTTCATGGATGGTCAGTGCCGTCTTTATCTGCTCAATGATCATAGGATAGATTTATTCACAGGTAGAAACCGCTTCTTCTTCATCCAGGCCTATTGCATTTGACTTTTCATAATTAGCCAATACGTCTTCCCCGTATTCCTGACGCGTCTTGAAAGCAGAGCGAGCATACAATTAATCTGCTGTAAACCACCATCATCTTCTCCTGAGGGAATAGTTTGGGCCACCTGGTACATGGTAATATTACGACGGAGGTGTCCCAACATGTCTACTTTTCGTTGTTTTCTTGGCATCAACAGATGCAATAGAGTCAGTCGTGTTCTCATCAGTGGGCGGAACCGATCCCTTGAGTGTATAACAAGACATCGCATAATTTATCATCGCCTCCTCCTAACACCTCCGAGGATGGAGCAATATGTTTTTGTGATGGGTCCCTGAAAAGCACTCATTGTCACCAGTAGACCCATAGTAATTCCTCTGTAAGGGGCTGCCGGTTTTTGACGACATTGCCGACCTTAGACTACATTCAGACGACCGTACGTGTTTTGCGGTATGTAAATTGCAGATCCGCAAAACACGGATACTGCATTTTGTGGAACGCACAGAGCCAGCCCTATATAAAAATGACTATGCTTGTCCGCGATTGTCGACAAGAATAGGACATGCTCTATATTTTTGCGGATCAGATCTACGGATGCAGACAGCACACGGCTTGCTGTTTGAATCTTTTGCGGCCCCTTTGAAATGAATGGGTCTGCACCTGTTTCGCAAACCCAGAAATACGGTAGTTTGAATGGACCCTTTAAAAGGATTATCCCATGAGTAATATAAAAAAATGAAGATCAGACATCATACAGTACATGACAAACCAGAAACCAGCCCTGCACCTCACATGGATCCAGAGATCTCCTCTTCATTGCTCTGCTAGATTTATATCAAGCTGACAGCTCAATGGGAGTGTCCTTTCTGCTGCAGCTCAGGGGGGCATGTCCTTTCTGCTGCAGCTCTCTCCCTATCACAGCTCAGAAGGCAGTTAAAGGATGAAACTGAGCATGTGCGGCCTTCTCATTGAGCAGGTCAAAGAAATAAGAAAAAAACAACCAGCAGGTGGAGCTAGACAGATACATTTTATTGAATAACTCAGCGGCTATGCTAAATTTTTTATTACATGCAATTACACAAGTATTCAGATCCAAGTGCTGGTTTTAAACACTGTAGAATAATTTTCGTGGGACAACCCCTTTAAGGCCCCCATAGTGTGTGTGGTGAGCCACCGACTTTCCCCCCAACGGATAATGTCAAGGGAGAAGTGAATCTTTTCACCCAATACTTTTATTCTCCTTGGAAATAAACCACCGCCAGAGGTGCCTGAGAGCAAACCGAACGCGTAGGTGTATGGCTGAGTCTGGAAAGGATCGCTGTTATCCGTACGATCATTTGGCCAACCCCTTCTGAAGGGGTATGGCAGCCTTTAGGCCCTATTCTATTCTTTATGTCCTAGAGGCGTGAAAGCTAAATTTAGGCTATGATGGAGACCACTGACTTAGAGCTAATGCACATGAGTGTGTTGCACGAGTACCGGCCAAACTCGTGCTGTTTGCTGATGACTTGAATGGGTCCATAATCTGCAAGATACGTTCTGCACTGCAAAAAATGGAACCTGTTTGAGATCCCATGGAAGCACTTTGTAGTGTTTCCGATCTGTGACTCCGCTCTGTATCTTATGGATTGCGAGCCCATTCAAGTCAATGTGTTTGCAGTCTGCGGTATGGGCACGGAGCACAGACACTCGTGTGCTTGAGCCCTTATGATCCCTGCATGCTGCACTATTTTTCCTTACATATATGATGGAATCTGCGACATACTGTAGGCTCCTCTGCAGATGTGAACTTACCCTGCTTTCACACTTGAGCGTTTCTCAAACGCGCGTTTTACGCGCGTTTTAGTCGCGCGTTTCTATGCGCGTTTTTTGTAATAGTAAATGCGCGTTTGACGCGCGTTTGTGTGATTGACTGCAGTGTCCTATGGCCACAAACGCGCGTCAAAACGCCCCAAAGAAGCTCAAGAACTTGATTATGCGTCGGGCGTTTTACAGCGCGATCGTACGCGCTGTAAAACGCCCAGGTGAGAACCATTCCCATAGGGAAGCATTGGTTTTCATGTGTTGAGCTTTTTACAGTGCGTTTGAACGCGCTGTAAAACGCTCAGGTGTGAACTTAGGGTTAGGGTGATTGGTGTCCTGCACGGTACCTCCTTCCATGTCCCCATTGTCTGATAACTGTGGGTCTCAGCGCACCTACACTGAGAACAGAGCGGTGGGAACAGTGGCAGGAGGACCCCAGGTTTCCCGGGGTCCGGCCACTGCCAAGCGCTCTCCCCATACAAGTGAATGGGAGCGCACTGCGCGTGCACCGATCCCATTCATTTGTAAGGGGCTTGGCTATTTTCGGCAGCCCTTTAGAAATGAATGGAGGGCGGCTGCACAGTGCGTCCTCCACCACCTTTCTCTGCTCCGTTCTCGGTGTAGGTGCGGGTCCCAGAGATAGGACTCGCACCTATCAGACAATGAGGGCGTATCCTAATGATATACCCCCATTGTCTGTGATGGGAAAACCCTGTGATGGATGTCAATTTATGTTGTAGATGTCTGCCACGGATTTAACCTTTTGCATTGCAGAGGGTGATGTCTGATGCAATTTAGTATCACATCTGTGATCGTTTTTGTCCCAAAATTTCACCACTTGAAGTGGATTTTGATGCTGCAGGATAGCGGCGGATCTGCTGCGGACTTGCCACGTGCATAAGAGCTCAGCTAGATAATGATCACACGGACCCAACATGTTGAAAACTGTTCTGTGCTGACGCTTTGAGTCCAGTGCCGGTTGTGATGGTAAAAGGATAAATCAGGAATGTGAAGAGGGTAAAACATCCTCGTCCATCCTGCTAATGACGGGATTATTGAGGAATAGTCATTCATGTCCCAGCATGCAGCTAATGGAGACCATGCGCTCCTTGAACACTTTAAGATTTCTCTAGTGATTAACTCTGAGCTCCAAACTCTCCAACCTACAGACCAGGGATAATGAAGAGTCCTCGTTAGGCAATTATACATGCATCATGGTGACTGCTGCTCGCCTTGAGATGAGATGCCCTTGTGTTCCCCTGTTGTCCGCCATTTATGAAGTGCTAATTGGAAAAGTCACTTTTATTGAATGAAAAAAGATGGAGATTCCTCAGTGATTGATACCTTTTTATGGATAACTGAAAAGATGATAATAAAAATTGCAAGCTTTAGAGGCTACTTAGGCCTCTTCAGACGCCTGATGAAGAGGTCCACGTAGCCTCGAAAGCTTGCAATTGTGTCATCTTTTTAGTTATCCATAAAAAGGTATCAATCACTGAGGAATCTCAATATTTTTTCATCTTATAATTACTGGCTAACACGGTACAAATATAGATTTGACTTTTATTGTGCTTTCAGTAGCCAGACTTTTACATGTTAATGCTCATGGCTGTTTTATGTATAGGGCGGCACATTTCAACAACTAAGAAGCCACCCAAGGACAACATCTACATGGAGTTTGTAGGTTCTTCCTGTGCTTACATTGGTTTCCTCTGGGTAGTGATAGGTTAAAGCAGGCATGCTCAACCTGCGGCCCTCCAGCTGTTGCAAAACTACAACTCTCATCATTCCCTGACAGCCTACAGCTATCATCCTACAGAAGGGCTTCGTGGGAGTTGTAGTTTTACAACAGCTGGAGGGCTGCAGGTTGAGCATCCCTGGGTTAAAGGAACTGCCCCATAACATACTTATCCCCTATCCACGGTGTAAGGCAGGGCTGGCCAACCAGCAACTCTTCAGCTGTTGTAAAACTACAATTCCCACCATGCCCTGCTGTAGGCTGTCTGGGCATGCTGGGAGTTGTAGTTTTGCAACAGCTGGAGAGCCGCAGGTTGGCCATCCCTGGTGTAAGGGATAAGGGTCTGAATGGCGAGGTTAGGACAACTAGGGCCACCGCCAGTCATGTGAAAAAGGGGCCCCATATTCCCCTGTTTGCATATGCACTGCCCCTCCATTCAACCTTATGGATCTGCTGGAGATGGCAAAGTAAAATTGCTCAGTTGTCTATGAAATTTAGACTATGAGCTCCAATGGAGCTAATCCATATGCAGATGAGCAGTTAAAGGGGTTATCTGCAAAGTTAAATTGATGACTTATCCTCTAGATATCAATATCCTATCAGTGGGGTCCGACACCTGGGAACCCCACTGATCGGTTATTAGAAGAGGTCGGACGCTCAGAGAGCACCGCGGCCTTATCCTAGGCAATGTGACGTCACCATACATCGGTCACGTGGCCTAGTTGCAGCTCAGCCCCATAGAAGTGAATGAGTTTGAGATGCAATACCAAGCACAGCCACTATACGACATACGACATGTGCTTGGAAATCTGCCAGGACCTGCGCTCCACAGAGTTCCGTGGAGCGTGATGGCTCCCTGAAACAGCTGATCGGTTGGGGTGCCTGCACTTGGACCCCCACCTATCTGATAATAATGACCTATCATAAGTCCCTGGCTAACCCCTTTAAGTGCACCAAAGCAAGCCCAAGCTAATTTGTGCACCATTGCTCTACCTGCGTCTTCTGCCAGTCCTTGATTGACCGGACTTGATTGACCGGACCAGGCATGATGACTAGGAAAAATACCTGACCCTGCCAATCAAGAAGCAGAGGGAAGGGCTGGCAGAGGAAGCAGGAGGAGCCAGGCTGCACAGCGTGGCATGGGCCGGCCCTTGGTGCACTTAACTGCTCATTTGCATATGGATTAAAAGTGGTTTCCTCCAGAATGAAGCAACGGACCACCAAGTGAAAGGCATCATAACATTCAGCTGAGCGAGCTGCTCTGTCTCCATGACTGCTCATCTGTTCGGCCAGGTTCACATCTGCGTTTTCAGCTCCGGCACTGTAATCCGGTCACTGTATTTGGCGTACATGCCGGCTTTCAGCCAGACAAAAAATGTTGCATGTAGCAGAAAGTCAGCAGAAAGCGGCCAGATTACTGCCGGATCCCATTACAGTGAATGGGGATCCGGCGGTGCATCGTGGTACCTGACTATGCCAAATTACGGTGAACTCCGGCAGTCTGTTTCTGCATCGGAAGAGACTGCCAGAGTTCATTGCACAGATGTGAACCCGGCCTTAGAGAAACTTGCCATATGTAGTTATCGGTCCTCATTTATATCCTTACCGATGATGTAGCTGTGCTGCCCTGGTGACAGGGCCTGGATATAGTTCATGCGGTTACATGCACTTCTAATTTGATTAATTCTTATGTACTGTACACATAATTTGCTAATTTTAGATGAATTCCAGTAATATATAGTCATTTCCATTACATCATCTACGGCAGGGATGGCCAACCTCAGGCTCTCCAGCTGTTGCAAAACTACAACTCCCAGCATGCACAGACTGCTTACAGCTAGCTATTAGCCTACAGCAGTGCATGGTGGGAGTTGTAGTTTTACAACAGCTGGAGAGCTGCAGGTTGGCCATGCCTGATCTACGGCATTCCTGAAATGCTGTTTGACGAGTGAAAATATGTTGTTTTCTTTGGACGGTTACGTGCTACAATTTGAGGCTTCAGTCTTTGTACATCATGATTTTTTTTTTTCGTCTGCTTTATCTACATTCCTTCTATATTATGTGGAAAACTTGGAATGCACTGCCAGCTATTAAGATGCGTTTGCCTTGGGGCATGGCTTAAGTTTAAATGGGGTTTTCTATGGTATTTAACAGATCTGAACATGTAGTTGCTTACCTCATGTACATCTTCACCATGTTTTTTTTTTCAACTTGGACTCTTCTGACCCATTTTCACCATGTAAACCAATCCCTCTGGTTTCTTACATCCTGTAAGTAGCACTTCCTGTTGCTGTATTGAACCAATCCCATGATGCACTTCTTCTTCCTCTGCCACAGTTCCAGCACCGCCCCTAACAACTCCCAGCTAGTTTATAGCTCCTCCCACCAGCTAGTTACATAGACACTCCCCTATCACTGCCCCGCCCATGGACATGACATCACAGGAAATAGGAAAGAGCTGCATGGACATAATCATGTGACCACAGCCCAAAACAGAAGATAGGAGAAATAAAGTTAAAAGAAACATTGCAAAATTACATGAATTATTATTTTAAAGGATGTTGATACAATCAGGAAATTCTTTTTAAAATGGCAGTACAGCTGCGCTGTGGTTTACATACCTAGCTTCAGGGTGCAGGAGAAGATTCAGGCTTTGTCCTTATCTGATAAGAGTTTTCATGTTTTCATTCCTACACAGTTTTCTTCAGGTTCTGTAGTTTACTTGGAATCTCCAAGAATATACCAGTGATTAGAAGTATGTTAAAGTCCAGTTTTCTATGTAATTTTTCATTCCAGCATTTTGTACTGATTCATAATTTATTTTTATAGCAGATGAAACTCCATCTTTCTAATACACTGCTCCATATTCCCTGCATAGAAGAAGATTTATCAAACCAGGCGTTTCCTCCTGTGTACTGGAGTGAGATACGCCTAATCTATTAAGAGGCATCCTTAGTCTTAAAGAAGTTGATATAAAATGGCCGCCGGCAACCTGTCCTAGAATGTGAGCAGGACTGGTGGCCACCACTTAAAGAACTGCCTAGAAGGGTGTGAGGACATGGCCTCACTACACTGCTCTACAATAGATGGTAATGATATGATCCTGCCTATGATATGCTATCATGGCTGAGCAGCCTGACAGGAACGCTCACCAATGTGTAGTATATGCATAGTGTGTAGTGAGGTCACACTTCCTCAGCCCCCTAGGCAGCTCTGCAAATGATGGCAACCAGTCCTCCTCACACTGTAGAACAGGTTGCCGGCAGCCATTTAAAATCATTCCTGAAGAACCCCTTTAATGAAATAGATGAATCTCTGACCCTCCATGCGCCAGAAAGTGAAATTGCTAGTTTCTGGCATATATTATCTTAAATTTGGTGGATCATGGGAAACCCACCCCCTCCACCTAAGCCTTGACCCATTGCTCACCACTTTAGACAAACGGCAAGAAGTACAAAATGTCACAAATGACGACTCAAAAACTGTGTGCCACATATTGCAATTTTTTAGGCCACAAAAGTGTCATAAACGGCTTAGAAAGTGCTCCATTAATTTAAATGAATTTTATGATTTTTGGGGAAGCAGACAGGGAATACAAAGCAAACCAAAAAGATAATTTACCTTCTAAATGCCCCCCCGTTCCAGCCAGGTGCTGACTGAGAACTTAAAGTGGCCCTGAAAAAAATACTAAAAGTGGCGCCGTTTTGTAGTCGGGCCAAATTGATGGAAGGCAGGGGACAGCAATACCATATTGTGGCACATTATACCACCCCAACAGAGCCAAATACCACAGTCCATCACAAAATACTGCCAGCAGCACAAAATACATCTCCAAAAACTTCCACAGACCGGCCATGAGGAGGGCTCAAGCGGCCCCCTCTGAGCATCGGCCCACCAGGTGAGTTCCCTGTAAGGTCTATGGCCAATCCGCCCCTGGTTCCAGCACTGTGGGTAAGGTCCCTGGGGCATTCAGTCCCTTTCAGGTAATGATGTCACATCCATTGTTCACATGACCTCTCAGCCAATCGCTGCCATTATGTGATTTCTGAAGTCCTTGGAACGCTAGCTGCAGAAAATATTCCCATATAAAAAAAAAACTCCTAGCAGTTCCTCTCTTTATAGTCTCATCTTCTTTTATAGTATTATATCTCATGCAATAAAAACTAAAAGATCTCTATATCTCTCTATATCTTTCTCTTTATCCATTTATATATCTATTATTATTTTTTGATTATTTATTAAAGTGCATTTCTTGGCGCTGTAGTTATGAAAGGGGTGTATATACATAATTTTTAAAAAGTACAATAAACAAGACGTGTTAGAAACTGGTACAGAAGGAGAGAGGACCCTACCCACAAGGGCTCACACTCTACAAGGGATGGGGGAAGGATGCAGTGGGTGACGGTCATGGCAGTATAGTAGCAGCATTGTTGGTTCTGCAGGTCGTAGGCTTGTCTGAACAGGTGGGTTTTCAGTATGGCGCATATATAAGTAAAGGCAGTATTTTTTTTATAAAAATTATGTTAAAGGTTATGGACACCTTCAGGACAACTTTTTATTTTTGCATTTTACTCATTTTGGCCTAAAAATAATTTTTTTAACTGGTCCATATTACACTTTGTCAGCCGTTTTGTAATCAGCTGTTAGCTGTGAAGCCTTATCTCTGATCTCTTGACCTCATAAACACTTATGTCAGCCATATTCTTATCAGTTTCAGTTCAGCTATAATGAGTGTTTGAGGTCATGAGATCAAAGATAAAGTAAGGATTCACATGAGCCGTCAGCTGATGGTACAGTCAGCAATAGTATAATTTTTTTAACCGCACATATTGCAAAAACTGCAGAAAATATTCAATGAAGACCAAGTGAAAAAATGCAAAATTAAAACATTGCCCCCCCCCCACACACACACACACACCACCCCCGAAGGCGTCCATAGCCTTTAAATCAGTCACTTTTATGGGATTCAAAGTTTTTTACAAAATTAGAAAAAAAAAAGAGAAATTAGAAACACATTTATAAAAAAAATTAAGAAATTGTACAAAAAAACTATAGATTAATATGCCCTGCACGTATTTGGTATCCCCATATCTGTTACAACATCTAATATATAAAGCTGAGTGTATGTATATGTATGTCCACTAAAGGAATCCGCACCATCGCATTTACAATCACAAAACTTGGCACACAGGTACATCAGGTGTCCGGGAAGGTTTTAGACCAGTTCTCAGCTCTCGAGGACGTACCTACTGTTCCAGAGATATTCCAAAAAAATGCATTAGCCAATAGAAGCTTGGTCACATGACCCTTATCAGCCAATAGAAGCTCACAGCTCAGGTCCTCCAGCCTCCACATACAGTTTTACTCCCGGTTTTCATAACAACCCAGCTATTTATCTTCACTGCTGTAGGAGAGCTTTACAGGAAACCTGTCACCAGGATAATCGCTTTTGAAGTAAGGCCATGGCCTAATAGCACTTAGTACCTTCAAGATGTGCCTTTGTTCCAGCAATATATATTTTTATCCTCTGAAAATCCAGTGTATTTAGTATGCAAATAAGCCAGTAAGATGCCCAGAGGGGCGTCCCTCTTGCAAGAAGGAGCCCAGACACACCCCCTGCCACAATGTGTCCACCCTCAAAAGACTTAAAACAACGCCTCCAGGCCCAGCTAAGCCACGCCCCTTATCTGGTTATGCCACACCCCCTCCCACTTCCTGAGCCGTCGAGGACTGAAAAAATGAAGGTAAAAATCAACTTCTCCCAGCTGCAGGGGTGGGAGGGAGGTTGACTTTCTCCTTGCAGGTCACAGTCAGACAGCACAGTGCTGCTGTCTTAGAGTGAGCTGTTCAAAATGACACCCCCCACTCCGCTGACTAAGATTGACAAAATGAAGTTAAAAATCAACTTCTAGGTCCCGCTAAGCCACACCCAGATCTGGTTAGGCCACGCTCCCTCAGCTCCTCAGCCGACAGGGATTGAAACAATGAAGGTAAAAATAAACTTCTGTCAGCTGCAGAGGTGGGAAGGAGGGTGACTTTCTCCCTGCAGGTCACACTCAGACAGTACAGTGCTGCTGTCTTAGAATGAGCTGTTCAAAAGGACACGCCCATGATCCAGTAAAGGCCACTGTTAAGGGGGCGGGCCCCTGTGGAGGTTACTGTCAAGGGGGTGGTATGCTGTGATAGTCACTGTTAAAGGGGAATGCTGCTGTAAAGGTCAAAGTTAAGGGAGTGGGCTGCTGTATAGGTCCAATTTGAAGGCACGGGGCACTGTGGGAGTGTCAGTGTTAAGGGGCGGGGGGCTGTGGAGGTCACTGTTTTGGGGACGGGGTGCTGTAGATGTCACTGTTATAGTGGATAGGGTTGATATCTTTCAACAACACAGACAAACATTAAATTAAATAGATTAAATATACCCGAGCGGGTCCTTCAGCTAGTATACTATAAATATACACACTTGCAGGTTGGCGACAAACCAGGGGAACAAAAAACATGGTGGAATAGTATTTTTTTTTTGTCCCCCTCCCCCCCCCCTCAATTAAATAAGAAATGAAATGCTAAAAACATATCACCCCAAAATGGTACATTTAGAAATGCAACTTGCCACGCAAAACAAATAACAAGACCCTGTGTTACTGCCTTGATGCAAAAAAATATATAATAATAATTCCACAATGGTAAAATAAAATAAAAAAAATGTCCTAAGGGGTTAAGTTCCATTGCACCATAGTGATAATGAACTGTCACCCAGCTGGTGGCTGTGTATTAGCCCGATGTCACCCATGTACCCATAAATCAGGAACCCCGTGTTCACTTGTTTGTGTAACATTTACACTTTTGAGTTAATGAAGGCGACACGTGGAGATTTCCACAGCTACAGGACGGGGCTATATCTGACATGGGAAATTCAATTATGGCTTTGCCAATAAGCAGACAAAGCCTGCGGCCAAGAGAAGTGTATGAATAGAGCGCTTGTGTCATAGGCCCTGCCGTCTGTGTCCGCTCTGGTGCAAACACATCAATTAGACTGTTGTGCTTGGTTGCAATGTGCCGGCTCTGACTACTGCCTTGTTAGCCTGTTGTGTCAATATCTAGGGGGGCTGGCATTATCGGATTCACACTGATTAACTTTTCATAATGTGTTTTGTGAATAATGAGTCCATTACTGAGACCAGACAGGTGCTCCTTAAGGGGCCATGTGTCATGTGCTATGGCAATGCTCAATAACAAGGCTGGGATCACACAACCTGCTATAATTAGCATTTCCAATGTCTAGACCTGTAATACTAATGAATGGAAATATACCAATTTCCTATGCTCCCATTATAGTTTTGAGCTGGAACAAGCCCTTAAAGGAATGCATCATTGAGACATGTTTTTTTATTTTTTTTACCAATTAAAACCAGATAATGATTTATTTTTAGTTTGGATGAGACCCAGTGCACTACAGGGGGCATTATACATACAGGCAGCACAGGGGGGTCATTATACGTACTGGCACTACAGAGGGAATTATAATACAGGGGGCATTATACTTATAGGCAGGGGCGTTGCTAGATTAAAACATTCGGGGCCTGGGCCCCTGATGTTTTGTCCCAGGCCCCGAATGTCCTGCCTGCTTGCTAGATCCAGCTGTATTGCCATCCTCACGACAGCAATACAATTGAATTTAATGCCCTGCAAGAGCGTAAGGACCTGTGATGACATCATGGTGATAAGTTCTTAATGCAGTAGCTGAAAAGGACCTGCGATGATGTCACCAACATGTGACCAGTGCAGGAGAGGACGGCTCAGCAGTGAAGAGAATTCCTGGGAAGAAACTGTGCTGAGGTCTGCTACATGAGGAAAGGTACCGTAAGTGAAGGGAGAGGCAGAGCAATGCTGGGAGTTGTAGTTATTTTACTGGGACTGTATGTTAGGGCTGAAGGGAGGGAAGTTATTTACATGGGACAGTGGGGTGGAGTGATGTTATTTACATGGGACCGAAAGTTGAGGGGGTGATGTTATTTACATGGGAATGCATGTTGGAGGTGGCTGGGGCATGGTGATGTTATTTACCTGGGGCTTGGGCCCCAGATTTTTTGAGACACTAGCAATGCCCCTGCATATAGGCACTACATTGGGGTGCATTATACGTACTGGCTCTACAGAGGGAATTATAATACAGGGGGCATTGCAGCAGAGCTTTACAAATTCTGGGTTAATACAAGGGGCATTATAAATACTTGAAGCTATTACAGGGGGCATTATAACTACTGGGACCACTAGGGTGCCTTATGGATTGGCTTTATTACTACTGGGGGCTCTATAGGGGTGGCCTTATCGAGAGGCCGTGTTACTGCTGGGGACACTATAGGGGGCTTAAGTCTACTAGGTGCCCCTTTTTAGGGGCACTATTATTACTGCAGGTAGTATGGGTGCAATATTATTTTTGGGCACAATATTGAGGGCACTACTACTAATGAAGATTCTTGCTATTGGGGGTACTGAAGGAGACACTACTATTGAAGGCTATCTGGGGGCACTATTACCATGGAGGAGGACTATCTGTATGTCACTGTTCTGCACTATAGCGTTTGTGGGCATGGGGAACACAGTGGGCACAGTATTGGGGGTAGCAGCAGGATAAAAAAAATTAGGGAACCAGAAAGGGAAGGATGGTCTAAAAGTGAGAAAGTGATGTATGTGAGCCAAACTCTGCAACTCTGCACTCATCTCAGATGAGATATTGCTGAAAAAAGTAATCATGGTGGTCCGATCCAAGCAGAGAAGATGCGGAAAGAGAACGCCACTGGATGTAAGAGGTATGTGGTGCTGTATTACCCTGTATGTATCGTAGCGCTGTTTGTAATGTCCACCCACATATGTCTTAATAGGGCTAGGGGGGAGGGTTCGGATTTGGGGTGGGGGGGTGAGGTACCATTTCAATTTTTGCCTCAGGCAGCAGAAATACTGAACCCCCTAGGGAACTTGAACATGTATGGTAATTTTACCAGCTTTACTAACATGGTAAGACAGGCCTGTGGGCCTTCAAGAGGACCTGGTACCATTTTTTTTTTTTTTGCCTAATACATTTTCTTGTTGTCCATCCTAAGTACATTACAGCACTTTTTTTTTTTTTTTAATAGGCCCCTCCATTCCACAACATTGCCCCCCACTCTATTTTAGTACCGGGAAGAGGAGACCCATGTTCTCCTCAGCGGGTATATTCTCCCTGTCTTTGATGCTGATGCTGATCTTCGGTTGCTCTTGTCAGCTCTGGAATGACTTACATACGATGTTCTTGTGAGATTTGGTAAATCTCACTATAACAGCACAACATCTTCCTGGCTGTGAAGTGGTCCGCAGTAATTGGACAGTGTCTTCTCCTCCTGGTACCTATGCTGGCTATTTACATATTAGGTGCGAAAACAGAGCGGGGACAATGCGGCAATACAGAGGGGCCGATTGAAAAATAAAAGCCTTTTTTACAAGGCCTCTGCCATGACAATTGAGTCACCTCCCAGTGTCTAACGGCTCAGATGCTGCAGTTACTATTGACCGCGGCATCTGAGGAGTTAAATGGCTAGGATCAAAGTTATCTCTGATCCTGGCTACCGCAGGCAGGTGTCACCTGTTTAATTCATCATGAAATTTTATAGTCAGTTTTCATTGGTATATATAGTTGTCAGCAGTCTTGAATTTGCAGGGACAGTCCCTAATTTTCAGAGACTTTCCAAATCCAGGCAGTCCCAGACCAGAAATGGGCCGAGCTTATGCAAGTTTCGCCCATAAATGGTCAGTCCCAAGTTTGAGACATTCTCATGGGCTGGGCTTACATAAGCCAAATTTGTTTACTGCTATGTTGGTAAGTATGGGTGTAATATGCACATTTCTACATTTGGTGCATATTTTAATTTAGCACTTTTGTCTACAGATGTTACTCCAGTTTTTTACTCCACCTCTGTACTGGAGTAAGATTGCATTTATCTCATTAACATAGCTTTTCCACACTCTATTCAAAAGTGGAGTGAGCGTTGGAAATTCACAAAAAAGTTGCTAATTTTTCCGCCATATTTCTGACACAGGGGTAACTCTGATTTTAATCCAAATGTATTGGGTGAGCTGAGGTTTGATTTGCTGGCTGTATTATGTATGTGCCAGAGGAAACACCTGGCTGAAGAAATCCTGGTTCCGCCTGTCTATAAGCAAACACTTGGCATGTTGATTTCTGTTTGCAAAGCTTTGTGAACATCTGAAGACCTGTAGCATATGTAGCATAAACTATTTCACTTGATATGTTCTACAACTACATGGATCCTGGTCTAGACAAATAAAAGGCATTGATATCTGAAATTATATTGCCTAAACAAATACTGCTGCATACCTCTGATGCCTCAGGAGTGCAGTGACGCACAAAACTATGCCCTTGGCATATTCTGGGGCATAAAACTTTGCAGCCCAATACAGTTGACTGCTGAATTAATTTAATTTTTCCAGTTCATTGCAGTTTCTGTAGGACACAGAGGAGAATATTTACTAGGCTAAATGCACCAGATGGCTTCATTTTCACAAACATGCTTTGCACCACATTTAGTACGTTTTTATGGAAAAGAAACATGGCTTAACTGAAGAGGGGCTTGAAGGGGTTCTTGACCCTTGAGGACCTCTTCTACAGTCCCCACAGCGTGGTGGTGGTATTCACACTTAGCTGATCCCTATCAGTGGGTTCCAGCTCCATCGTTGCCCGGCCAGCTCTGCAAGTCCTGGGTCTCTTCATGTCTACATCTGGTTTCATGCAGGTCTTGTGACTGCTGCGTCCAGTTATTGATATGTTACCCATGTGTCTTGTTATTGGGTCATGTAATGCATGCGTGACATGTCATCACTGCGGCCAGCCATTAGCTGCAGTGGTAACATGATCCACGTCAAACTGGATGTTAATGTAGAGAGAACCAGGGTCTGCAGAGCCAGAACCCAGCAGCGGGGATCGGGGATGTTCAGCCTCGCTGGGAAGTCTGTAGAAATGGTCTCCAGGGGTGAATAACGCCTTAAAGATGTGCAAACTTTTGCGACAATTTATATGCAAAACTATGCTGTAAAATAAGCCAAACAATAGATGGTGTAAAGTTAAGCCTAATTCACACATCAGTGTTTTGGTCAGAGACTGCGTGAAGGCATCAATGTTAGAAAGTGGTGGTTGTGGATCTGCCATGTCTACTGAACAGATTTGATTTGGGGCTACTCATAATGTAGTCTAAGTAGCCCCCTGGTCTTCACCCTTTACCCCCCTATAAAGAGATCTAGACTTCACTGCAAGAATACCAAGGAGTCAGGCAAACCTGTAGTCAGGGACAGGCCGAGTTCAGGGCAGACAGAGTTTAGGCATTCCAAAGTCACTCCAAGGGTCATGGCAGGCAACTCAGGTTCAGTAAAGAGATCAGGCAAAGGTGAGGCAGAAAAGTGTCTAATCCAGAGACAAGTTGGTACACAGAAGAGTAAATAAGACAAGTAATGCACCTTTGCAGGAAAGTAGAAAACTAGAACCTATTGCTCAGGCACCTTCCTTTATCTCAATACCCTAAGATAACTGGCCATTGGGGAAGATTGGTGTGTATGTGCACTATGGGCACAGCCAGGCAAGTAGCAGGCCTCACCCTGCAAGGACAGATCACAAGAGTACTGTCCCAGCTTACTGCCTCCCTGTATGCCTTTATTCATATGTCAGTGTTCGGTCAGTGATTTCCATTAATGATTGTGAATCAAACCCAGGTGCTGGTCTAAACAGAGAACAGGTTCAGATCTATCCCTTATACCTTATGTCTGTGGAGGCTTCACTCGTGGTTTTGGCTCACAATCACTGATGGAAATCAGAGACCAAAATAATGACATGTGAGGCTGATTGATGTAGTCACAGCACTACATTCTTGTATCTCCATGTAGTGATAGATAGTACTGCCTCCCTGTCTCTCCCTGTAAATGATGCAGGCACAGATAGCACTGCCTCCCTGTAATGATGTAAGCATAAAGAGTACTGCCTCCCTGTTTCTCCCTGTAAATGATATAGGCACAGATAGCACTGCCTCCCTGTCTCTCCTTGTAAATGATATAGGCACAGATAGCACTGCCTCCCTGTCTCTCCCTGTAACTTATATAGGCACAGATAGCACGGCCTCCCTGTCTCTACCTGTAACTTATAGGCACAGATAGCACGGCCTCCCTGTCTCTACCCGTAAATGATATAGGCACAGATAGCACTGCCTTCCTGTCTCTCCCTGTAAATGATATAGGCACATATGTCACTGCTTCCCTGTCTCTCCCAGTAACTTATATAGGCACAGATAGCACTGCCTCCCTGTCTCTCCCTGTAAATGATATAGGCACAGATGGCACTGCCTTCCTGTCTCTCCCTGTAAATAATATAGGCACAGATGGCACTGCCTTCCTGTCTCTCCCTGTAAATAATATAGGCACAGATATCACTGCCTCCCGTCTCTACCCGTAAATGATATAGGCACAGATATCACTGCCTCCCGTCTCTACCCGTAAATGATATAGGCACAGATATCACTGTCCCCCTGTCTCTCCCTGTAAATGATATAGGTACAGATAGCACTGCCTTCCTGTCTCTCCCTGTAAATGATATAGGCACATATATCACTGCTTCCCTGTCTCTCCCAGTAACTTATATAGGCACAGATAGCACTGCCTCCCTGTCTCTACCCGTAAATGATATAGGCACAGATAGCACTGCCTTCCTGTCTCTCCCTGTAAATGATATAGGCACAGATAGCACGGCCTCCCTGTCTCTCCCAGTAACTTATATAGGCACAGATAGCACTGCCTCCCTGTTTCTGTTTCAGATCATTTCAGAAAGTAAGTGGATTTTACAATAAATAAGAGCAGAGTAAGGCCTTATGCACACGACCGTATGTATTTTGCAGTCCGCAAAAAACTGATCAGCAAAAAATATGGATGGCGTCCGTGTGCATTCCGTATTTTGCAGAACGAAACAGCTGGCCCCTAATAGAACAGTCCTATCCTTGTCCATATTGCGGAGAATAATAGGACATGTTCTATTTTTTTGCGGAACGGAAATATGGACATACGGAAACGGAATGCACACGGAGTAACTTCCGTTTTTTTGGTGGACCCATTGAAATGAATGGTTCCGAATACGGTCCGCAAAAAAAAACGGAACGGACGCGGGAAGAAAATACGTTTGTGTGCATGAGGCCTAATACGCATATCTCCTACATGCCCCACGAAACAGACATCAAAGCAGAGCGGGACTTATGTAGCTGTATTTCAAAGTAGATGTTTCCAGGAGACTTGTAGAGTAGGAGTTGTTGGGTGGATTGGGGCACAACTTAAAAATGCCCCAGTTCTGAACTCAGATATTGTGAAAAATGGGTTATCCATTAACACAGAATTATGAGCGGGAAGCTTAAGTAATTTTTTACTATTAATTGAGTTTTATATTTAGCATGACAGTTTAGAATCCTCATGAGTCATCTGCAAACTCAGTGCTGGTAAAGATCAAAAAGTCTGAATAATTATAGTCAGAATCATAAAAATGATACTTCTCTTTTTTAATGTTGACCACAATGTTTACTCAGCTATTTCTACTGTTGGTTAAGCAGCTTAATCCACTTTCCAAGTTCATGACCCTCCTGGAGTGTCCACCCGTGTGACTTCCAGGCAGCGTGTCGGTGGTGCCAACACATCTATGTGCTAGGGATGTGAGTGGAGTCATTCTCTCATGGGAAGGGGTACGTCACTGAGGAATTTGGAAAAAAAAAATTCTATATTTAAGCTGCAAGAATTTTGTGCTTTATTCAGATTAAGATTCCTTTTATGACAAATAATATTTCAAAAGTCTTTTGAAATGAGGCATTTGCTGTGTTCCTCATGATTTGAGCCTAACTTTAACCTCTTAGGTACTAGTTATTCACTACTGTCATGTTTAAAAATGTAGCACACCCCATGTCATTTTTATTTTTTTTACTATTTATATGTTGTAGTAAATAAAGATAAAGGTCATGAATAATTAATTCCAGATAATTATTAAAGTTTTTTTTCCAAGAATGGACATTTATGACCTATCCAGAGGATCTGTGAGAAATATCTAGAAGGGTAAAGGATTGTCGGCATGCTGTGATATGTGCAGAGGTCCCTGTGCTGGGAGAGGGAGGAGATGCGTTCCTTTACACCTAACGTTAATGGGTGCCCATTCTGCCGACCGTGAACTCAGTAAATGTTTGAGAAGTCATAACTATGAAGAAAACTGCAATTTATTAGGCTTTTTTTTTTTTTTTGCTATAGATAGTGACATGTAAATTAAAAATAAAATGAAATAAATAATTAAAAATTCAATAGCTATTTTTCTGACAATACATTCTCATTAAATGTTCAGAATCTGGACGGCGGTGTTTGCACTAGGACTACTGCTGCCAACACCTCTCTTATGTGTTCCCGCAAGTATGTGGCTTAGACTACTTTCCCATCTGCGTTTTTGTATTCTGGTTTTGTGCTGAGCAGAGAGTACTGGCTTGACTGGGTGAGAGGTCAGGGTTAGGAGGGTACTATCTCTCCTTAGGGAGAGAGCGCCTTAATCAGCGTGGGGAGACTTATAGGCCATACATGCTCCTCTGGAATTCTGGGAGGAAAGGGATGCAAATGAGCTCTTAACTAGCTCACCCAGTTAAGCCAGTACTCTCTGCTCTGCACTGATGAGGGGCAATCATCCCGAAACAGCTGTCTGCAGATGAGGTGCTGGCTTATTTAATATCCAAGTCATGTCTCAAGGCTTAGTTAAAGAGCTGAACATGGACTTACAGGATAGCTGCTTACATCTGGTGGCATTAGAGGCAGAGCTTGTTAAGAGGTCATTTGCATCCCTTCCCTCCCAGAATTCCAGAGGAGCATGTATGGCCTGTATGTCTCCTCACGCTGACTAAGGCGCTCTCTCCCCAAGGAGAGATAGTACCCCCCTAACTGTTCTAGAGTAACATATTTCTAACCACTGTAATTAAGGCAGGATTAACATTGAAAGTGACATCACAAAGTGTCTAGACCGGCATTTTTGTCTACATTTCTTTGCTTCAGAGTTGGATACGTGCTAATTTTTCATTTTCAGTGTATTTACCAAAAATGTAGCAAAATGGTCCTCAAAGGTGGAGAAGACCCGAGCAATATTTTGTTTGGGTCCTGTCAATGATGTGTTCATGACTTCTGCGGTAAAAATCCATTGTGTTGTTGATTTTTTTACATAGTGAACAGTGAAAGTGCGTTGGGTAGCATTTGCAACATTTTCCAGACCTTACTGTCGATGACCTATCCTCAATATTACAAAAGGAAATCCCAGCAGTCGTCAATTGTAGATAAGGATATTCTTTTGATTTAGTCATAATAGTTTCGGCTATAACAGCCTTCATCAACAAAGGTTACATACAAGTGTTCAATACCATCTTATATAGCAAGTATACAGGTGATTCACTGGTGACGTCAAACGCCCTTTTTGGATACAACTGTCATAAGAAATACAAATGGCCACCTCACCACAGATCTGTATAGGAAAGACGCAGATAGGAATAGCATATTGCACTACACTAGTGCTTATCCTCCTTCACTAAAGAAGCCGATACCCAAGTCCCAATTTCAGCGTATGAAGCGCATTGTCACTGATTCTGAGAAACGGACTGCAAGGATGGATGAAATGACTGATAGATTTGTTGAGAGGGGATACCCCAGATCAGTTTTGGATAAAGTAAAATCAGATCTACAGTCCCCTGCCATAGCAGGGGTTAAACAAAAAAGGATTCCATTTGTGCGGAAATTTCATCCATTCAATGCAGGTTTTGACAGAATAGTGAGGAAATACTAGTATATATTGTCTGAAGCGTACCCGGGATCGGAGGAATTCAAAAACCCTCCCCTGATTTGCAAAAAAATTGGTACGTGCAGACTTGGGCAGTCCTAGAACTATCATGAGACAGAGCAGATTGGGAACAGTGAAGAGGGCACATTCCCCTGTCTCCACTGTTTCCAATGTTCTACCATCAGAGTTTTACCATCCACACACGGGACAAGCATTTAAAGCCAGGGGCTATTTTACATGTGAATCAACCAATGTCATCTACATGATAAAATGCCCTTGTGGTTTAGCCTACATAGGTGAAACTATACAGGCGGTTAAGGACAGGATAGGGAAGCACAAGTCCACAATTAGAACGAAGAACTTATTGTTACCATTACCTTATCATTTTGATAAATGTGGACACACAGTATCACAACTGAGGTTCCAGGTTTTAGAACAGATCAAGAGACCTAGAAGAGGTGGTGACATTAAAAAACTCCTTTTACGGAGAGAAGCTTACTGGATTCACACCTTAGATACCTTACAACCTAGGGGTTTGAATCGTGACTATGAAGTTATGCGCTTATAATATTAGTTTCGATCCCTGATTCTTATCATTGTATTATATTATTATTTTATAGACATCTTCTCGTTGATGCTGCGGAGGGACACGGTATCCTCATTTATTTGAATTTTTGTTCACTTGTTTAAATTATTCTTTATTTTTTTGCACACAGTGAACCAATCTGTTGATTGGTGCAATCTCGGCTGCTTTTGATTTGGGCGTTTGACGTCGCCAGTGAATCACCTGTATACTTGCTATATAAGATGGTATTGAACACTTGTATGTAACCTTTGTTGATGAAGGCTGCTATAGCCGAAACGCGTCATAAGACACACTATTATGACTGAATAGAAAGAATATCCTTATCTACAATTGACGACTGCTGGGATTTCCTTTTGAATTAGACGTGGAGTTTCACTCCTTCCCGTTGCAGAGCATACACAAGGTCGATACTGAATCTCCTCAATATTAGACTGGGGGGGGGGGGGGGCAGGCCTGCCAGTCAGCCGTTTTCGGGATCTCAGGTGCTCCAGGACCAGGCAGAACTTGGTAAACTTTTTACTGGCCATGCCTGCATATTGCAGCTCTCTGCTGTGTACTGTGTACTGTCAGACCAACACCAGTCTAATATTAATGGCTTATCCTTAGGATAGGCCGACAGTTTTAATGATCTGGCTTCTGGAAGACCCCTTTAATAAAGATTCTGTTCTGGTAACATCGCCTATTGTCAAAAGACCTTTAAACATGACTATAAGAATAAGCAGCCATGGCACCGGCTCACATAGTTTGAAATAAAAGGCATTGCCCTAAGGGGCTTATGGAGGCCAGTAGTGTAGTAATGCGCGGGTAATATCGAAGATGAAGGAACTTGATTTCTCCTCAGAACCCAGACTCCTTATCTTAATTCACTAGTAATTCGATTAATTATTTAGAGCCTGTTAAAATGTTTAGGCAGGAAATAAAATCCCTGCTAATGCGTTTCAGACCACTTAGGACACTTTCACACTAGCGCTTTAGTTTTCTGGTATTAAGATTCTTCATAGGGGCTCAATACCGGAAGAAAACGCTTCCGTTTTGTCCCCATTTATTGTCAATGGGGACAAAACTGAACTGAACAGAACGGAATGCTCCAAAATGTATTCCGTTCCATTTAGTTGCGTTCCCATACCGGAGAGCAAACCGCAACATGTTGTAGTTTGCTTTCCGTCCTGGATGCGGAGCAAGACGGATCCGGCATGACGCCCAATGCAAGTCAATGGGGACGGATCCGTTTTCTCTGCCACAATAGAAAAGGGATCCGTCCCCCACTGACTTTCAATGGAGTTCATGATGGATCCATCTTGGCTATGTTACAGATAATTCAACCGGATCCATTCATAACGGATGCAGATGGTTGTACCCTGCCGGATCCAGTAAAAACGCTAGTGTGAAAGTAGCCTTAGGGTCCATTCACACATCCGCAAAATGGGTCTGCATCTGTTCCACAATTTTGCGGAACAGGTGCGGACCCATTCATTTTTAAAGGGGCCGGAATGTGCTGTCCGCATACGCATTTGCGGATCCGCACCTCCGTTCCACAAAAAAATAGAACATGTCCTATTCTTGTCCGCAATTGCGGACAAGAAAAAGCATTTTATATGAGTGCCAGCGATGTGCCATCCGCAAAATGCAGAAAGCACATTACCGGTGTCCGTGTTTTGCAGATCCGCAAAACACATACGGATGTGGGAATAGACCCTTATGTTCCTTACTAGTAGCTAGTTGGTGCTACTACAAACCATACTTGTGTATAACAATGTATCGAATTGTTAAGCCATGCAATGTTTTGTGCGATTTCATAGAACGTCACACGACCATTGCAAATGATCTCATTCCCTACACCTCATATGATCTTATGACAAAAAGATGGCATATACGTAAAAAGGTGGATCTTCAGAAAAAACGTACGTTTAAAACGGATAAACTTTCCATTTTTAACAGACTTTTTTTCACTGATTCCTTTATGAGAAACGGAACTTAAAAACTGACCCATTCAATTGTATGGGGGCAGCCAGTAAGTGAAAAAAGGACAAGATAGAACATGTGTTATTATTATTTTTTTACGTCCGTTTTTCACAGACCGTCAAAAAACTTCCCTGTGAATAACCCCATACACTACCATTGGTCTTAAAACAGATGTGTGATGACCGTTAAAAAACGTCATGTGCATGTAGCCTTATGGATTTATTATCGGCATTGTGGACTGGTGCACTTTGCATCAGTATTTTATATTCAGTTCCCAGTATTTAATGTTTCAAAATAACTTTTTTCTTATAACATTTTTTTTCCCTTTTGTTTTGTTGCTTTTTTAACTCCTCTGGTTACTTTTAGTCTCCTGTCTCACTTTCAGGGTTAGGCAGTTGCAGGACTGGTTTTACACTAAAAATACCTTTTATCTTAACCTTGAAGCCTTTGATATATTAACTGGAATCTATGTTTAGCATTTGGTTACAGCTGCGCATTGTATTAGGTGTAAAGACTTTAAACCGTGTTAACACTCTGCCATTTCAGTACATCCCTAAGACCGCTCTCCTGCTCTCAGGGCACATTCTTCTCTCTCAGGGTAAAAATAGTGGCTTTTGTTTCCTGTATGAACAAGCATTTTAAAGGAATGTTGTCACCATAACTGCTTAACTGTGTAGGGGATGGGGAGAGCAGGACAAACGTACCTTTTGTTATTTATTATTTATTATCATAGATGTATTGAATATGAAGTTTTTATTCAGTCAATATTTACTCCTGTAAGTGCCCAGGAGGTGGAGCCTTAATGTACTGTCTACACAGCCCCTCCCCTTTGCTGGGAGTGACAACTGTAGAATCCAACCAGGTCACTTGCAAAAACAGAACCTGGCAGTATAAATCTTCATATCCTCACTACTCCAGATAATAAAAACCCCACTAACATGATGATGGTTCTGATCTCCCCAGTCCGTACATAGTGCTGTCAGCAGTTTAGCATGGTCAAAACTGCTGACTGACTCCCTTTAAGGTCTCATGGCTTGCCAGAATGGAGGACCCAAGAGATTGCTGCTTTAGGATACGTTTGTAATTTGTAATAATATTAAAAATACACATACATAAAAATCTTACCCATTCTACTGTATATGCACACCAGTCATAGAACATGTAGAGTCCATCCGTTCACCTTTTCTGCGCCGCACAAAGACACGGTGGTTGGAACCAAAGATCTCAAATTTGGACTCAGTCAGACCAAAGCACAGATTTCCACTGGTCTAATGTCCATTCCTTGTGTCCTTTAGCCCAAACAAGTCTCTTCTGCTTGTTGCCTGTCCTTAGCAGTGGTTTCCTAGCAGATATTCTACCATGAAGGCCTGATTCATAGGCGTGCGCAGCCTAAGTTGCATTAGGGTGTGCACCATGCTAAAACTCTGTGTGGCATTGACCTGGTCTCTAATCTGAGCTGCTGTTAACCTGCGATTTCTGAGGCTGGTGACTCGGATGAACTTATCCTCCGCAGCAGAGGTGACTCTTGGTCTTCCTTTCCTGGGGCGGTCCGCATGTGAGCCAGTTTCTTTGTAGCGCTTGATGGTTTTTGTGACTGCACTTGGGGACACTTTCAAAGTTTTCCCAATTTTTCGGACTGACTGACCTTCATTTCTTAAAGTAATGATGGCCACTCGTTTTTCTTTACTTAGCTGCTTTTTTCTTGCCATAATACAAATTCTAACAGTCTATTCAGTAGGATTTTCAGGAATACCCATTGAAATTATACCATTTTGCATGCCGGCAGCCACTACTGAGTGGAGCTTAGGATCTCATTACATATGGCTCCCATTTAACAATATTTCATCTCGTTCCATATACCTCCCCCTACTGGTGGCTGCAGGCAACCAGAATTTTGCCTTTGAACTTTTTAAAGGGTATACCCATCTCAGCCATTCCCTGTGCTATCCTGTTTCCATTAAGCCATTTTTTATCTTGCCCATATTTATCCACAAAAGTGATTGAATGGGCATGAGCACCTCGCTGCCAAGGAGAGAATTGGGGCACGCTCGTTCATGGCCTCTGGTGGGTCCTACCGATTGGAGCTCCAACAATTTCATTTTTAACTTTTCTTAAAGGCTATGTACACCTTCGGAGGCATTTTTTTTATGATTGTATGTTACTCATTTTTGTTGCTCTTTTTTTCAATTGGCCTTTATTAAAAATATTGAGCTGTTCTGTCATAAAGGGTTAACTGCTTTTCTAGCTGTGTGACTGGTACTTTCACTCTCACTTTGTGCTGGTCATCTAGTAAATTACTGAGAGGTCATAAACACTTATTTAAGCCACATTCTTATCAGTACGATAAGAGCTGAGCTATAACGAGTGTTTATAAGGTCAGAGAGCAGAGATAAGGAGTCTGTCAGCTCCTGGTTTGACGGAAAAGACAGAAAATCCAAAGGGTGCGACTAGTGCATTTTAGCTATGTACAGAAAAAGGGATGCCATATTTTTAATAAAGACCAATTAAAAATATATTTTTAGCTCAAAATGAGTACAATGCAATAATACAAAAATTGCCCCAGAGGAGTACTTATATATGCAGCTATATTATAGATACATTTGGTACAGATTAGTATACAGCCCCTTTAGAATGGTAATGGCCTTAGTTTTACATATGGATTTTCTCGCATATTTGTCACAGATTTCACTCTATGCGTTGCAAAAGGCAAAATCTGTGATGGTCGAAAAAATTTACATGCTGATAAGTTTAAATACACACTAAAGGGGTCATTTATCAAACTGGTGTAAAGTAGAACTGGCTTAGTTGCCCATAGCAACCAATTGGATTCCTCCTATCATTTTTGACAGCTCCTTTGGAAAATGAATGATGGAATCTGATTGGTTGCTATGGGCAACTAAGCCAGTTCTACTTTACACCAGTTTGATAAATGACCCCATAAATGCCTGTAGATAAGGTTTATGGTTAATGTAATATAATGCGGATTTTATGCCCGCATATCTGGACAGATGCAAGTTCACGGAGACACGTTTTTGCAATGGGTACATATTGGTCTCTAATCCTGAATCTAATTCATTTTACAAGGGCTGTCCATGCGGCAATAGCAAGTGCACAAACCCTAAAAATTAAATGGGAAATTGTATATCTCATAAATGAAAGTAGTTTTCTTAAATAATTGCTTTTAGATGATACATAAGACTACTTTGCCAAGATGCCATGGATAGCTGTGAACTGAAGCATTGCTTCTCTGCTCTACAGTGGCCGGCCACCTCTGACACAACAAACCATCTAAAAAACTGTAGGATTGAACACGCAGAAAAGAACTTCTGATGCAAGGGTTTTCCAGCTCCCATATATATTAGGTTGTATATCATCAGCTTTAGGCCTCAAGTGCATAGACCTATGAATGCTCCATACAACCTCCCAGTTGCCCCCAATTTCATGCAAAGTATTGTTCTAGAGGACTTAGTATGAATTGGGCAGTAGATGCTGCATTATGGTGCTAATTTATCCAAAAAGCGTTTATTCGTAAGGATGAATAATTCCAAAATGCATCAGAGTATGACGGCATATGGAATCAGTGTGACACGGTATAGAACTAGAGTGGACTATATGTGGAGAGCTGCGAGGAGGATGGGAGTGGTAGTTGTGGCACCTATAGGAGTGGTGGTGTTTGAAGGTGACTGTCCTCACTCCAACACTCCCACAGGCCGTTCAGTGAGGGGGCACACACTGAAGTTTCTGGGGGGTCCTGCCTGTGGGGTGGGTTGCCCATAATGTTGGGTAGATGGATGCAAGGCAGGGCAGATACATAGGACCAGCGGATGGATGAGTGAATGACCAGGTCTGTTTGGTTGCAATAAATAAAGACTTTTTACTGAATAGATAATGGGATTATTAGTTCATACAGCAGCAATGGGCACAGTATGTTACAGAGTAGGCTTCTCCCAATAGTTGTGTATAGGCAGTAGCAATGATGGTCTCACTCGAAGTTCACTTTGCAATCTTTCCAAATAACCACAAGCATTCTCATGAATTCTTTCTACAGTTTCCAGTAACAGGGTGCAGCTCTTTGATCCAGATGCCCAGTCTGTCAGAAAGTGTGATGGGCGCCAAAGCAATATACCCAGACAACAAGCAGTAAAGTCTTATTTCCATGAATGTGCGATACCTTACTGTCCAGCATGGCCTTGATGGTTCTAAACCTTCTGTAAATGTCTGTTCCCTTTCCTTCACGAGTAGTCTCTCCGTTAAGTTGTTCTCTGGCAGCTTTTCAGTCTCAGGAATGGTGTTTCCTGGATGAGGCTTCTCTTTGGGCTTACTTGGTAGGAGCTCACATATGAAGTTCTTGCCTCTAGCTTTGCTCAACTAAAACTCACTATTAGCCATGGGGTGGGGCCAGCCGATTACCCTGGAAAAACTAGGTTAAGACTGCCAGTGTTAACTGTTCACACACAACCATTTGAAATACAAAGTGCATAAATTGGCTTTTATAAAAAAAAAATAGATATAGGGCTGTTCTGTCACAAAGGGTTAACTGTTTTTCTAGCTGTTTGACTGGTACTTTCACTTCCGGTCATCTAATAAACCTTATTTCTAAACTACTAAGAGGTCATAAACACCTATTTAAGCCACATTTTTATCAGTAAGATAAGAACTGTGCTGTAACAAGTGTTTAGGAGGTCAGAGAGCAGAGATAAGGAGCTCCTGGTCTGATGGAAAAGACAGAAAATCCAAAGGGAGCTTCTAGAGCATGTCAGCTCTGACCAGAAAAAAGGATGCCATATTTTTAATAAAGACCAAATTCAAAAAATTACCTTACCTCAAAATGGGTACAATGCAATAATAAAAAAAAAACATTGACCCAAAGGTGTACATAGCCTTTAAATCACAACATATAATTCTTGAAAAACAATGAACTTTTAACAGTGATCCACTGGGCCACTGCACATTTGCCAGAGCCTTCTGCACACTGCTCTGCAAGTTTCCAACTTAGAAGTATGGTTCTGTAGATGGAACATCATCATATAAAATATGCTTTGGCATGGTTATGATTTGAACAATTATAATAATTCAGATTCAGAGATAGAACAGCTGATTCTAGAGGATTCTAGCAGACTCATGAGGTGCACATGGCTGCTCTTCTTTGGTTGCTAGCCTAGCTTCTGTTCTGTCAGCGTAGTGTTCTGCTAGAGGTGTTTCACTGCTTTTCTCATTGCTTGAATTGCAGCTCCATGTGCTCTGTGCAGCATTAATTAGATTAGGCTTGCTTTCTTCAATAGTGTAATCGCAAGGAATCAGCAGCCGAATTTACAAGCACAATAAAGATCTGACTCTCAGATAAAATTTTGCAGGAAATTGAGACGCTTAAAAACAATTTAATAGAGCCTTTTATTCGATGTAAGTCTAAAGATGAGATAGGTGGCCTTTAAATAAAACACATAATAAAATCAGGTTACTTAGTGATAACTTTCCTGTATACAGGTGGTAATGCTGGACTAGCCACAAACAGACATGACAGAATTTTAAGGGAAGGAAATTCAATGTCAAACCAGGCACACTGCCATGTAGGTCTAGCTTAGCTGAATATAATGATACCTTTCACTCCATTCTAGAGACTGCAAATGAGCAGTTAAGTGCACCGAGGGCAGGCCCAAACCACTCTGTGCACCCTTGCGCCTTCTGCTTCCTCTGCAAGCCCCTCCCTATCCTTGATTGACCGCATAATCATCTCTCCTGGCTAGCATCTGTCATGCTGGCCAGGGCTGACTGTAGTTAAGGTGGTCCTTTTTGTCTGTGCCCCTTTCCTCCATTGTTAAAAACAAAACTTTTATTATCTAGACTGATACATTATTGCCACAATGCAAATACGACTTCTGGAACATACTATTTCTTTCCTACATTTATAAGACCAAACAAATGCATGCAATATGCTATATACACTCAGGTTCTACAAGGGACCACCTTTTAAGGACAGGGTAGACTTCTTCACCTCCTTTTCTCACAGTGTGGATTCTATGAGGCATGGATTTAACAAGGTGTTGGAACCATTCCTTCAACAGATCCCAAAGGTATTCTCTTTGGATTCAGATGAGATGATCATACTGTATATGTCATTGGAGTGATCTGTATGGGCTGAGAACCAGCTTGAGATGTTGTGTGCTTTGTGACCTTGTACATCCGCTGGGGTTGTAGTGATCTTGTTTGGATCAAATGTTTAAAGGATCAAAAAAAAATAAGAATCACACCATAACTGCACTGTGCATACAAGGTCTTCCATAGAAAAGAAAGCCGGTGTGATCCTTTGCTGCCGTAAATTATATATTTCATCCAGCTTAATGGATTTATCCCACAAAAAGCTTTACTATGCAATGAATAGGACATTTCACAGGAAGTACAGTATTATTACAATTAGTGTTGAGCGAAACAAAGCATTTGAGGCAGAATTCCGTCGGAGGTTTAGGAAAACTTTGATTCGCAACAAAGCAAAATTTACTCACGCTTCGTGATAATGAATCAGGTTCTCCTAAAATAGCGGCTGCACGCCTAAAATAATTCAATCAGTGACAATGATAATTTCATAAATAAATACATGATAATGAAAGACAAGACATAATTATTTAAATATATGGTATAGTTATTTTACACTATCAAGTATATATTGTTAACTTATTGGTATTTATTCATGTCGTTTTGATTTTGTCTGCTTTATGATTGATATAGGTAAGATCATTTTCCTTCTCTTAGGCCCTTGTATATTTTTGGGCTATTTGGAACGCATTTTGCGTTTCATGTTTAGCGCATGCGCTTTTCACCCACATAATATGGGTTTTATCCTTTTCTAATTAAATAATTATGTCTTGTCTTTCATTATCGTGTATTTATTTATGAAATTATCATTGTCACTGATTGAATTATTTTTATTATAATCATGTTATTGGATTTAAGTTCATTGATTAATGTTATAGAATCATGATTTAATCTAGCTTAATATATTTTTTTAATGATTATATTAAAGGTTTTCTTTTGTAAATTTTGTTTTTATTAGTTTTTAAATCTATGTTTGATTTTCTATTCAGTACTATTGACACTTTCCTTATTGTTTTTTATAATTGTAATCACTTGAAGCGCATTTACTTCCCAACATGAAACGCATAAGCGTTCCACCTTTAGATATGCGTGTTTCCTATCTTTGATCACATGTTTAATGATATTTCCGGTCCGCGGCCATTTTGCGCATGTGCGGTTTGATGCCACGAGCACACCCTCTCTTCCTTCACTATAAAGTTACACAGGTGATTATATTTTGCTATCATTTAGTATTAATTATATAGGTGCATATATAAGACATTGCCATATACAGAGTTTTACCCCTGAGGAAGCTGGACTTTACCGGCGATACGCATGGGGCGTTCTCCTCTTTCTAACTAGTCTGGGTTCTATGCTATTGTACTTTATTTTTGGACAGGTATTGTTTCTTGTTCTTTCATGCCACATTATCCTTGACTATTTTTGTTTTTGTATTATGTTGCATTGTATTTTACTTTGTCTCGGACTACACATGCCATGTCCTTATTTATGGACTTTGGTGAGCCATGTATTTGTGTTTGGTTTTATTTTTACCAGCACATGGTTTATTGTATACCATTTTTAAATGTCTGTATATTTGTGTTGTCCAATAAAATTGCTTTACTGTTTTTATAATTCTTGGATGTGCACATTATTACGGTTCTCTAGGCCATTTGACTTTTCTGGTTTTGAGTATTGTATTTCTAACCGTCAATGCACTCCAGTTTATTTGTAGTGTGACCCCCGATTTTCATTGGTATTAGATTTGCTGCACATGCCAGCAGGCGCCATTTTTAACTGTCGGTGGTCAGGAAAGGGTTACCTTCCAAGCCTTTACACTGAGTTTAGGCTACCAAGTAGGAAGAATATGATTAGGCAGAGTGGCCTGGGTATACCTGATTTGTAGCGATTTGTGACAAATGAAATCAGAACGAATCTAATTTCTTGGTGAACTTCGGCGAATTGGCCGAATCGAATTTTTCAAAACTTTGTTCGTCTCTAATTACAATGTACATGAAATACAAATATTGTTCATTTTTTTAATGTGTATTACATTTTCTTCTGTGGTAGCGCCCCCTGCTGTTTATCCTTCTAGTCCACCTTCTCCTGCATTCAGTGCTGGACTAATATGCTCAGTAGCTTACCCTGCTCATTATCCCTCTCAGTGCTGGTGTAATAATCTCTTAGAGAAGCAGATGAAGAGGCCCAGGCACCTTTCATTCATTCATCCATCCATCCCTACTTCTAAATTCATAGAAGTTTATAGTTATCCCTCTCTAGACAGTGGAAAAGGAATTGTGACGGTGTATCTCTGGGTCTCTGTTGATGACTATTTTCTATGCATGGTTGTATTGCTAACAAATACACCATTTCAGGTTCAGACACTCTTTAAAGACAGACTACATACACACCACTTTAACCTCTTCAGGACACAGGGCGTACCGGTACGCCCTGATGTCCAGGTACTTAAGGACACAAGGCGTATGGGTACGTCCTGTGTATTTCCAATCACCACCGCCCGGCAGGCAGTGATCGGAGCCCGGTACCTGCTGAAATAATTGAGCAGGCACCTTGGCTAAATGCGTGGAGGGGTGCCGTGACCTCCCCCGTGTCGGCGATCGCCGCAAACCGCGGGTCAATTCGACCTGTGGTTTGCGGCTTTATCTGCAGTTTGCTGCGGCGATCAGTGGTGCCATCAGGTCCCCATGCGGCTGTAGGGGGACCCGATGCCATGGAAGGCAGCGCGATACCTAAGAAAGGCATCGGCGCTGCCTTCCGGTGACGCTCCTGTGAAATCCAGCCCCCTGGATCTCACAGGCCGGAAGCTGTATGAGTAATACACACAGTATTACTCATACAGCCAATGCATTCCAATACAGAAGTATTGGAATGCATTGTAAAGGATTAGACCCCCAAAAGTTCAAGTCCCAAAGTGGGACAAAAAATGAAGTGAAAAAAAAGTTGAAAAAATAAAGTTTGCCCCCCCAAAAAAATTTAAAGTTTCAAGTAAAAATAAAAAGTGTAATTTTCCCCAAATAAAGTAGAAAAAATTGGTATAAAAGTATACATATTAGGTATCGCCACGTCCGTATCGACCGGCTCTATAAAAATATCACAAGACCTAACCCCTCAGATGAACACCGTAAAAAAAATTAAAATAAAAACTGTGCTAAATAAACCATTTTTTGTCACCTTACATCACAAAAAGTGTAATAGCAAGCGATCAAAAAGTCATATGCACCCCAAAATAGTGCCAATAAAACCTTCATCTCATCCCGCAAAAATCATACCCTACCCAAGGTAATCGCCCAAAAACTGAAAAAAAGTATGGCTCTCAGTCTATGGAAACACTAAAACATGATTTTTTTTTTTTTGTTAAAAAAAATAAATTATTGTGTAAAAATTGTCTAAAAAAAATAAGGGATCGCCGCATTCTGTGACAACCTGGTCTATAAAAATATCACATGATCTAACCTGTCAGATGAATGTTGTAAATAACAAAAAATAAAAATGGTGCTCAAACAGCTGTTTTTTTGTTACCTTGCCTCACAAAAAGTGTAATATAGAGCAACCAAAAATCATATGTACCCTAAACTAGTACCAACAATACTGCCACCCTATCCCGTAGTTTCTAAAATGGGGTCACTTTTTTGGAGTTTCTACTCTAGGGGTGCATGAAGTACAATATGTGATGAAAAAACGATCTCAGAATGGCCTGGATAAGTCAAAGCGTTTTAACGTTATCAGCACTTAAAGTGACACTGTTCAGATTTGCAAAATATGGCCTAGTCCTTAAAGAGGACCTTTCACTAATATACAAACGAAAAACTAACTATACCTGTGGGCAGAGCGGCGCCCAGGGGTCCCCCTGCACTTACTAGTATGTCTGGGCGCCGCTCCGTTCGCCCGGTATAGGCTCCGGTGTCTCAGCTCCGTCTGTTGTACTGGACTGATTTTTTGTAGGAGGCGTGTCGCTTGCTGCAGCACTGGCCAATCGCAGCGCACAGCTCATAGCCAGTCTATGAGCTGTGTGCTGCGATTGGCCAGCACTGCAGCAAGGGACACGCCTCCTACAAAAAAATCAGTCCAGTACAACAGACGGAGCTGAGACACCGAAGCCTATACCGGGCGAACGGAGCGGCGCCCAGGCATATTAGTAAGTGCAGGGGGACCCCTGGGCGCCGCTCTGCCCACAGGTATAGTTCGTTTTTAGTTTGTATACGAGTGAAAGGTCCTCTTTAAGGTGAAATATGGCTGTGTCCTGAAGGGGTTAAGAATAGTAAAATATATAAGTACCAGTAAGTTAATAGTTAGAATCAGGCAAATGTATATCCTTCTTTTGACAAACTCAGTGTATACAAAGAAAAGAAAACTTACATTAACAAAAGAGTAGAAATATTAGGGTACTTTCACACTTGTGGCAGAGGATTCCGGCAGGCAGTTCTATCTGACAAATGCATTGCAATACCAGATCCATCTCTCTGGTGTCATCTGGAAAAACGGATCCGGTATTACATTTTTTGTTTTGCATTTTTAAAGGTCTGCGCATGTGCAGACCAAAAAAAAGCTGGATCCGTTTTGCCGGAACACTTAATGCCAGATCTGGCACTAATACACTTCAATGTAAATTATTGCCGGATCTGGCATTCCGGCAAGTGTTCAGTATTTTTGGCCGAAGATAAAACTGCAGCATGCTGCGGTATTTTCTCCGTCCAAAAAACATAAGAGGGACTGAACTGATGCATCTTGAATGGAATGATCTCCATTCAGAATGCCTTAGGATAAAATTCATCATTTTTTTTCCGGTATTGAGCACCTAGGACGGAACTCAATACTAGAAAACAAAAACGCTAGTGTGAAAGTACCCTTACAAGAATAAGGGCTAGTTAAAACAGAACACATAATTACTAATTACAACCACACTTCATTTAGAGTCCTGACTTCATCACCAATTGAGTTAACATCATCTGACAGCGACACATCAGCTGGGAAGTCTGTTTCAGTGAAAGCCGTATACTTAGGCCTCATGCACACGACCGTTGTGTGCATCCGTGGCCGTTGTGCCGTTTTCAGTTTTTTTTCGCGGACCCATTGACTTTCAATGGGTCCGTGGAAAAATCGGAAAATACACCGTTTTGCAGCCGAGACCGTGATCCGTGTATCCTGTCCGTCCCAAAATTTTTTTTGATGGACAACGGTTCACGGACCCATTCAAGTCAATGGGTCTGTGAAAGAACACGGATGCACACAAGATTGGCATCCGTGTCCGTGATCCGTGGCCGTAGGTTACTTTCATACAGACGGATCCGAAGATCCGTCTGCATAAAAGCTTTTTCAGAGGTGAGTTTTCACTTCGTGAAAACTCAGATCCGACAGTATATTCTAACACAGAGGCGTTCCCATGGTGATGGGGACGCTTCTAGTTAGAATATACAACGAACTGTGTACATGACTGCCCCCTGCTGCCTGGCAGCACCCGATCTCTTACAGGGGGCCGTGATCCCTACAATTAACCCCTCAGGTGCTGCACCTGAAGGGGTTAATTGTGCTATCATAGCCCCCTGTAAGAGATCCGGGCTGCCAGGCAGCAGGGGGCAGACCCCCCTCCCTCCCCAGTTTAAATTTCATTGGTGGCCAGTGCGCCCCCCCCTCCCTCCCTCTATTGTATTAATAACATTGGTGGCACAGTGTGCGCCCCCCCTCCCTCCCTCTATTATAATAATAGCATTGGTGGCACAGTGTGCGGCCCCCCTCCCTCCCTCTATTGCATTAACATTGGTAGCAGTGTGCGCACCCCCCCCCCCCGCCCCCCCTCCTCCCTCTATTGTTTTAATACATTGGTGGCAGTGTGCGCCCCCCCCCCTTCCTCCCTCTATTGTTTTAATACATTGGTGGCAGTGTGGCGCCCCCCCTTCCTCCCTCTATTCTTTTAATACATTGGTGGCAGTGTGCAGCCTCCCCTCTACCCCCCCCCCCCTCCAAGATCATTGGTGGCAGCAGAGTTCCGATCTGAGTCCCAGTTTAATCGCTGGGGCTCCAATCGGTAACCATGGCAACGAGGACGCTACTGCAGTCCTGGTTGCCATGGTTACTTAGCCTTAGCAATAGTAGAAGATTCATACTTACCTGCTGGCTGCTGCGATGTCTGCGTCTGGCCGGGAGCTCCTCCTACTGGTAAGTGACAGCAATGCGCCGCACAGACCTGTCACTTACCAGTAGGAGGAGCTCCTGGCCGGGCACAGAGATCGCAGCAGCCAGCAGCCAGGTAAGTATGATGCTTCTACTCCGCTGCCACCAATGCTATTATTACAATAGAGGGAGGGGGGGCGGGGGCGCACACTGCCACCAATGCTATTATTACAATAGAGGGAGGGGGGGGCGCACACTGCCACCAATGCTATTATTACAAAAGAGGGAGGGAGGGGGGGGGGGCGGGGGCGCACACTGCCACCAATGCTATTATTACAATAGAGGGAGGGGGGGCGCACACTGCCACCAATGCTATTATTACAATAGAGGGAGGGGGCGGGGGGGGCGCACACTGGCCACCAACGCGTTAACTACAGGGGAGGGAGGGGGGGCCCACTGGCCACCAATGAGTTAAAAACAGGGGAGGGGGGGTCTGCCCCCTGCTGCCTGGCAGCAGGGGGCAGTCATGTACACAGTTTTTTTGTATATTCTAACCTGAAGCATCCCCATCACCATGGGAACGCCTCTGTGTTAGAATATACTGTCGGATCTGAGTTTCACGATGTAGCTCATATCCGACAGTATATTCTAACATAGAGGCGTTCCCATGGTGATGGGGACGCTTCAAGTTAAAATATACCATCGGATTGGAGAAAACTCCAATCCGATGGTATAAAAGAACTCCAGACTTTACATTGAAAGTCAATAGGGACGGATCCGTTTGAAATTGCACCATATTGTGTCAACGTCAAACGGATCCGTCCCCATTGACTTGCATTGTAATTCAGGACGGATCCGTTTGGCTCCGCACGGCCAGGTGGACACCAAAACGAATTTTTTTTCATGTCCGTGGATCCTCCAAAAATCAAGGAAGACCCACGGACGAAAAAACGGTCACGGATCACGGACCTACGGACCCCGTTTTTGCGGATCGTGAAAAAATACTGTTGGGTGCATGAGGCCTTATACTGAGACAACACTCTGCTGGATTTCTGTTTAAAATATATCCATATGTACGCACACGTACTCAGTATACCAGGCACATTGCCTGGTCTACAATACTGATCACATGTACCTGGCATAGTAGGGGCATCATCTGGCCTACAATACTGCGTTCATGGTGTACCATAGGCTCTCCATAATGAGAGAGTACTACTTAGACTCTCTGTATCGCTATCTCTCTCTCTCTGTTCGCCTGAAATGTAGAGTAGGTAGAAATGTGTGGAAGCAGCTTGCTCCTCTTTCTTTAGAGAATACATGAAAGCTCAGCTAGACTGGATTTGCATGTGTATTAGTGATGTCGCGAACATAAAATTTTCCGTTCGCGAACGGCGACCACGAATTTCCGCAAATGTTTGCGACCGGGCGAACCGCAATAGACATCAATAGGAAGGCGAATTTGAAAACCCACAGGGACTCTTTGTGGCCACAATAGTGATGGAAAAGTTGTTTCAAGGGGACTAACACCTGGACTGTGGCATGCCGGAGGGGGATCCAATGCAAAACACCCATGGAAAATTACGTAGTTGACGCAGAGTGTGGTAAGTTGAAATCACAATGCGATTTATAGAACTTGAATTAATCGCATTGCGATTTCAACTTTCTCAAATCCGACAGTACATTCTAGCATGGAGTGGTTCCCATGGTGATGGGGACGCTCCATGAGCACGGAAGTCAGCAGAAGTTCTGTTGAAATCGTAATGCGTTTTTTAGAACTTGAATTAATCGCATTGCGATTTCAACTTAGAGCTTCTGCCGACTTCCGTGCTCATGGAGCGTCCCCATCACCATGGGAACGGTTCCATGCTAGAATGTACTGTCGGATTTGAGAAAGTTGTAATCGCAATGCGATTAATGCAGGTTATATTAATCGCATTGCGAATTCAACTTAGAGCTGCTGGGTTCCTAATGGTTGTATTGTTAGAATATAACGAAGATTGAGAATATAGTGCTATATTCGTTATATTCGTCAATTCTAGCAATACAACCATTAGGAACCCAGCAGCTCTAAGTTGAATTCGCAATGCGATTAATATAACCTGCATTATTCGCATTGCGATTACAACTTAGATCTGAGTTCCTAATGGTTGTATTGCTAGAATTGACAACGAATATAGCACTATATTCTCAATCTTCGTTATATTCTATCAATATAACCATTAGGAACCCAGCTCCAATTTGTAATCGCAATGCGAATAATATAACCTGTATTAATCACATTGCGATTACAACTTTGTGACACTGCAGCTTCAGAATGAATCTAAGATGGCTGCTGTCTTTGCTTTTTGATAGGCGGTGGGAAGGGAGGGTCTGCTGCTGATTGGCTGGAATGTGTCTGCTGACTGTGAGGTACAGGGTCAAAGTTTGCTCAATGATGACGTATAGGAGGCGGACCGAACATCACATATGTTCGCCCACAGCGGCGAACGCGAACAAGCTATGTTCGCCGGGAACTATTCGCCGGCGAATAGTTCGGGACATCTCTAATGTGTATGGTAAGGTTGGAAGGAATAGCTGTTGGCTATTGAAGCTTTAGGCCACCTTAAGAGGTTTGCCTGTCTCTGATTGTCTATGGCATGGACCTTGTAGGGTACGGCCACATATTCATGTTTTTTTGTGCATTTTTTTTAAACCAAAATCAATAGTGAAATATTGTTAGTTCTCAATGTCCTCTTTTCTTTTATGATCCACACCAGACTTTGGCTTAAAAAACTGCATTAACAAACCTGTGGTCATAACTCGTAAAATTCTTCAGAGAAGGCTTTGATCAATATCTTCATCTAAGGAAATTACCTTAGGGTTCCCTAGGTTCATATTATAAAAATATTAAATTAACCCCTCCTCCACACGATAAATGCACTCCAATTAAATATACATGACTCATTATAACATTGGAATTGTGATGGCCTAGGCTTAATGCGGTTGTCCCATTACAACAACTTAAGATAGGAGATAAGTGTCTGATTGGCAGGGGTCTGATCTGGGGTCTCCGCCAATTACTATAATGGGAGCCTGTGTTCTGCTTGAATATAGCAGTTGGACTCTTGCAGGTCAGGCACTTATTCTGTATCCTGTGGATAGGAGATCAGTTGTTGCAATGAGACAACCCAGTGAACCTCCACCTTTTAACGTTGACCCAGATTAGAACTGCATTTTGGCTTAAACTGCACCAAAATGTGGCACAATTTGGCACATCTGGATTTAGAGGAATTATCTGTGCCGAACAAACAAGGGGGTTTTGCTTAATCACCATTTTGCCCTCAACTTGCACCACAATTCTGGTGGAAAATTCTGGGAACTAAAGAGGAAAGTCATCGTGACACTTCGTTGTTTGAATCCATTTCCTAGTCAATAGCGTTCCCCTTCTTTTTAATGAACAGTAAATGTAATCTGTGTATTGCAAAGCAAAAACTTGTTGTCTGGCTTAGAGCTTTCTTCTTCTACACCATTGCTTGCTGTAACCACATGGGGACTCTGTATGAGACTCAGCAGAAGGATAATTGGCTCATTTTTTGTGAAGGACATTGTACTAATGCCAAAAAGCGCCTCTCATGAGACATTTTGTCCTTAACAGCGTGACATTAATTTTACTAGCCTGGAAATTTAGAACTGCTCTGTAATGTTCTGGGAGACTTACAAAAAATGTTGTTTTTTCATTTTTTTTTCAGTCTTTTTTTGGGGGTGAATGCTATCAAACTTATTCAGCACATTAATTCTATGTACAGAGGTTATTATTTCTTTTGTAAAAGCAGCTAAAACAATGGTCCTGAGAAATTTTGGTCCTGGATGTGGTCCTGAGAAACTTTGTCGAAGACAGCCATTACATAGAATGTAATTTGGCATGTTTTGGTGCATGTGCTCCCCACTATTCTGGCAACCACTCATGGACAAGCTGTAATTTAGGCCACTTGCTGAACTGGTTTTCCAGAATTTTTTAACTGACTACCTATTCTCCAGATAGGTCATCAGTATCGGATTGGTGGGGGTCCAACACCTGGGACCCCCGCTGATCAGCTGTTTGATGGCTCCAACACTCATAGTAGCATCTCAGGCATCTCTCAGCTCACCAAGCATGGCGCCATACATTGTATAGTGGCTGTGCTTGGTTTCACAGCTCAGCCATATTCACTTCACTGGGGCTGAGCTGCAGCTAGGTCTTATGACTGATGAACATGATGTCACATGGCCTAGGCAAAGCTGGAGAAGGCCAAGGCGCTACTGCAAACTCCAGTGCCTTCTCATACAGCTGATCAGTGGGGCAGTGTTGCCAACCATGGAGAAATTTCTGGACAGTCCCTAAAAATAGGCGGCTTTTTTTCCTGTGTGTTAGTAAATAAAAATAGATGTGTTCATCATTATTATTTTTTGGGCTGGTAGTACCTGACTAGATAATTTTGGTGGTAATTATCATCATTTTACAGCTGACAGTAAATGCTGGAAATTTGTTTTTATCAATATATTGAGCTATATATTATAATCTTTATCATTCATTATCGTTTTTCAATTTGTCCATACAAAATGTTGGCTGTTCGTGATTTTGGGATGAGTTGTCCAGAAAAAAGAAGAATTTGGGTTGGCAACCCTGCGGTGGGAGTTCCGGGTGTCATACTCCCACTGGTCAGATACTGATGACCTAAAATGTCCAAGATTTTTTTCCACACTTTGCTTCCCCCTGCTGCTTCTCAGTTCAGGCATTCCATGGCTTTCTTTACTGGACTTCCGATTCTTGCATGTGAGACGTGGTCACATGCGCCTCTGCAGCCAATAACTGGTCTCATTGGTGATATGTCCCCCCATCAGCATGAGACCCTGTCCACACAGAAAGTGGCCATCTGAAAAAAGCATGACCTATAACTAGAACTACATCCATTGACCACAAAGTCCTAGCCCAATAAAAAGCTGTGTACCCTGCCTGTGTTTGCTCAGATGCTGCAGTCAAATACCACCCAACCCTGCCCATGGTCCTACTGAACTTAGATCCCCACAGAACCCTATGATGAGCTAAGCATATTTTAGTTCATTGGAATCAAGGGAGTGGTCCAAATGTTGAGTTTATGTTATGGATATCTGAAAAAAGCATAAATGCGCCCATATGCATCAAGGTTTATGGAAATAGACAATTTTAACCATAAAGAACTTTTGTCGGCTAAAATATTACCAACAAAAAATAATTTTAATCGACCAATACGACACTGTCATCATCTGGAAAAAGGTTGTCCGTGCTTGAAAATTTTCATGCAACAATCATGATGTAAACTGCATCTGGGTCAAGCGGCCTATTGCTTTATGAAATATTGTTTGCCCTTCTATAACAACTGTCACTCCCAGCAATACATAGCCCATTGCTTGAAAGAAAGCAACTTCTATCTGATGCAGTGACATAACTAGAAATGACTGGGCCCCACAGTATATTTTTAATGGGCCCCCCTCTTCCAGCAACTTCTTCGCAACTCCCGACTCCTGTGCAACCCCCACTCCTGAGGCTAGTCAAGATCACGCTCACAGACGAGGCTCAGGAAGCTGCTCCTTCCGTTTCCTACAGTGTCTCTGTATATAATGTCATTGTATAATACTGTTGTGGGGCCCTGACAATAAAATCTTGTAGTCCTCCTCCTGGGTGGGCCCCTTCTGAGTTCATGCCCCAGAGCAGCCGCTTCCCCTGCTTCCCCCTATAGCTATGCCCCTGATCTAATGTGTATAGTCACTTTTACTTGCAATACATACAATGACCGCAAAGCATTCGTCTGAAAGAAAATGGGTATTCTACTAGGTGGAGTCCATGTTGGACTGAGGTTCCATGGGCCCACCATGGGAAATTGTTCTTGGGGTCTAACCTCAATAGCATCAGTAATGTCTAATAGGTTTTGAATCAAAGAAATAGACCCTAGTGGCAAGTGATTCTCTCCACAGGCAGCGCCAAACTGTTTTTTCTCCTGGACCTTTTGGGGCCCACTATTGAATCAGAGCCTGGGCTCACCAGAGGATACTCTGGTGGGCCAGTCAGACCCTGCTTGGAGTAAAAAAAAAGATACCCATAGACAGATGTCAAACACACGAACAACAGGTCCGACGGATGTAGCAATCATTAACCGGACACTTAACACATTAACTACAACTTTAAATTGACCCTTTACACAAGAAAAGCCATTGAAAGTCAAGTTAACATTTGCTGTAAATAACTGTGTATTAAACATGTTACAAGTGCCAAGGTAAAGATTGCTATATCCGTATATAACGCCTAGATTTAAAGTCAGGTGCCAATGCAAAATGCTGTGCTCCTGATTGAAGGGCAACCCCTGTCCATATACCCTATTAATGACCTCCCTTTATAAGCATGGCTTCCACTTAAGCATATTTAAACTGCCCATGTTATATATTGGTTTCCCTTCATCTGAATGGCTACCATGTAATATTGTTTCCCCACCAAGATCGGGTGTATGCAGAGAGCTCATGAGATCATGCATCCTGAGAGGTGATGTCTCTGATAAGACAACCCCTTTAAGGGCATGAATGATGAAGTAGATCCTAGAAAAATGAACCCTCATTCCTAACTTGTGGATTAGACCTTCAGACTTTGACATCTTTGCCTCCGCAAACTTGACTCTTTGGTCTTAAACTGTGACAAGCTCCTTGTTTTGGTTTATCTAGACCCTTAGCTATTTCTACTGTGTAAGTGATTCTGATGAAGTCGTCTTCATAGAGGGAGTCCATCTGTTAATCATTTTCAGCATTTTCCTGAGATGTGAATTATTCACACAAGGCAAAGCAATAAAAAAGTTGTGGGAAAGAACCACCAGTGGAGGCCAATGACAGTAGCCGATGATATTACAAAAGAAAGTCCTGAGCTTCATCAAGGCTTTTGTGAAAACTAGAATTTTAACAGGACCACAAATCTTTTCACAGAGATCATTCATGTGTAAAAACACATCATAAACAGTACAAAGACTTCGTCTTCAATGTCCGTTTAATGTATGAGCAGGAAAAGCTCCTAGGGCACCCAGTAAATTACTCATAAAACAAATACCAATAAGTGATATCCATCTCCCCTTGGTGCCCCTGTGAAAAAATGTGTACCATGTGTTATACATTTTTTTTACAAGATGCAGTTTGCATCTATTCCATGCGGCTGAAGAACAGAACCCCTTTTAGATGCCACTTAAAGGAGGCCAAAAGAATACTCTTTTAGTGTCGGATGGTGTAATCAGGGCCTATGTCTTCATTTAATGGAGCTTTCCTATTGCATATGGTAGACACTCAAGACGCAATGTCAAAAAAGCCTTAGAGAGAACAACATGAAACTGCAAAACAAGACCTCTGTCACGAGGGTGTCAAGAGCCACGCCTGACTCCGTTGTACCCGGGGTCAGGAGGTCGCAGCGGTTGGCTGCACGCTCTATGTAAGATAGGGATGTTTCCTTATTGTAGCTTTCTGGGTTTGCTTTGCAAACCCTTTTGGCTCACTCAGGGATCCGTAGCTCCTTCTCTCAGCTGTTCCTTGTCCAGCACTCCCAATCCTCCTTATATTCCCCTCTCACACTTCTCTGGTTGCTAGATATAGAGCTTCCTGCCTGGACATCTATTCTGACCCACTGGAGCTGTGTTGCTGCGTTCTCTGATTGTTGCTTTAGAACGCTACCCTCCGGATCCCTGTTGGACCTTTGTGGACAGTTGTTGTCGTCCACCTGGGTGTTTGTGTTTGTCTGTGTTTGTCTGTCCTCTCCCTGGTGTTTCCCTCTTAGTGCAGTGGTGAGGACTAGCGATCCCACCGGCCCGTTCATTATCTAGGGTTCATTTCAGGGAAAGCCAGGGTTTAGGCACGTGATCGCCGCACGGGTGAGGAACCAGTCTATGGACGTCAGGGCAGTCAGGTGCCAGCCGCAAGGAGAGTTAGGGGTCACCACCTTTCCCTCTCCCTTGGGCAGGACTTTCCCTTTTTCCTCCCTGTGCGTGTTGCCGGTCATTACAACCTCAGGAACCCTTTAAATTACTCAGGGGAACCCATTGTTGTAGTTGGTGCAGAAGTTGCACCAGACTGAAGTGCCTGAGGAAGCTCTAAGGTGTACCATAATGGCATATTGTTAGGTAATGGGTCTAGATTTTGCATTATAGCCCAGGATCTTTAAGCTATACCTCTAATAGAGGCCATCCATCATTTATTACCATAGCTCCAGTTTAGAGGAGGTAGTTGCATTATGCGTGATTACATTAAATACTTTTATAAGAAGAATTAAAACTCTTGAAGCAATTCAACATGCTACATTCATGGTGCAAAACTTTGCAGATTGGACCATAGACAAACAATGGATTGCTGTTATAGAGCATATATTGGAAGACTGTTTCGAAGGGTAACAGCTGGCTCCTGTGCTCAAAACATCATTGTTTGTACATAGTAGCAAATGGCCATAATACATTTCCCTAATATACTGAAGAATATCAGGCTTAAAGGGGTATTTTCGGTTATATGAAGTTATCCCCTATCCACAGGATACTGCTGGGACCCCCACCAGTCATGAGAATGGGGACCCCTGACCCTGTGGAGACCCCCTAAATGAACAGAGTAGACGGTCGGGCATGTGCATATCCACTCCATTAATTTCTATAGGAGTTCTGTAGATAGCCAAATACTATACACAATTATCTCTGTGTAATATCTGTAAACTCAAGGTGGTTGCTACAGAGATGGTATTGAAGGTTAACCTCTGTTAGCTACTTCAGGAGGCCTGGGATGAACCGCTGCAGCCCACAGGATTTCTCTTTGGTAATAGACGTTGCTAAGAAACATTCAATATTGTCTGTCTAGATCGGAATATAGAGAAGATGATCTCAGGAAGAATCCTTGTCTCAAGTTTCAGCTTTATTCTGCTAGGTTCCATTACAATTTCTGAGTGATCACATTTATCAAGCGTGTGCATGACTGGCAGCGGTGTCAATATAACACTGTGTATCCAGAATAAGGGGACAGAGAGTATTGTATAGCTGATAATGTGCTTCTTCTATTTTACCAAAATGTTTACCAAATTATTAACAACATTTTGTTGTTAATAATTTTCCTGGGGCGAATCCGTGCGTGTCATACCTGGATTTGTATTCTTGGGTTTACGAGGGAAGGACTTTTGGATTGATTGCTATTGTAGCTTACATTTTGATATTTCCGATGGTGTTCGTCTCTTCATGATATATCTAATGATGAGTGAAGCGAGCTGCTGATGCTACATCCGAAGTCGCTTCGCTCAAAACTTTGGATTAATACTGTACGGAGATCCGTCTCTGTACAGCTTTAGAATGTATGGGCTGCGATGAGCCAAAGGAAGTTATTCGTGAAGTCGCACGTGACTTTGTTGAATAACTTCGGTAGTTGATTTTTAAAGTGGAAAACCACTTTAAGACTTGGAACCGAATTCGGCTTTGGTTCCGACTGGTACATAATGTAACCGTTACCCGTTATGGCACTCATCTGGTGGAGTGTGTGTCATGTCTATTAATTGTATGTATGTATATATATATATATATATATATATACATATATATATATTGTCTATATTGTTTCAATAAAGATATATATATATATATATATATATATATATATATATTTTTTTTTTTGCCAGCAGGGTGACTTTTTGATCGGCAGTTTCAGTTGTGTGATTGCACCTGCTTTAAAAGATTGTCCTATTTATTTGACATCCATTGAAAACGCAGAAGACCTACCGGTACTTAAATTTCTGGCATGAATAGTCTCGTTAAAGAATTATAAATTTGGAGATAATCGCTGTCTACCTTTGTGTTTTAAATTCTAGTTTTTCTTGGTGGCTTTTCTAGGGTTATTTATAAACCATCGGCAAACCTGCGGTTCTTGGCAGCGATCCTATTCTCTTTGATGTGGTTCTGCTCTCTGCCTGTTCTTTCTGAGCCGACTGTTTTTGTTTCTTTGGAGCAATTTTTATATTATTTTAGCTACATCAATATTCAGGAATTCCTGGTCTACCTGTCCAGCAGGTTTAGATTAGGAATACACGTCATCTATCATACTTCCAAGGTCGTGAAAATTTTCCAGTCCCTTGTTTCTCATTTTGTTTAGAGTGAATTTTCTGAGAAAAGTAAATCTGAATTCTTAAAAAAAAAATTAGGCCATGTCGCATGACATAAAGATTGCTATGTCACACTGCAACACAAGAGCTAATGATTGTCGATGGGGTTACGATGCGACATGTAAAAAAAAATGCAGCACTGTCTGATTTAAGTCACATACAACCTTGCCATCATAGACCCCAATGCGACTGGAGCTTTTCTATGATTTGGCCATGTTTTGTTACAGTCAGGTAGTCACGTGACAGGAATGGAACGTAATATTGCATGGTCTTATTTCGTGATTTTTAGCAGTGAATGTAAACCTTAAAGAAGGTTTTTGCATTACTAGATCCCAGATAGCATGTGGCATGTCATCATTCCTGTCTGAGTGCTGAGAATAGGTCATCAATATGGGAAACCGGACAACCCCTTTAAGATGTCGTACTGAGGAGGGGAGAACATGCACTTATTCCTTGCTAACACTAGATTCTCCTATACTCAACTGAGCTATGGGTGCAGATAACCGTCCACACCTCAATTTCCCTAGGGGTTATGCCAAAGTTGGTTAACTCCATCACTTCCATGTGTTGCCATATTGGGGACACAAAGCATAAAATGACATAACAAACAAACAAACAAAACTATTTTCACAGGGATACTGCACACGCAGTATTAAAAAAATAATAATCTTTTTGCCCAGAACTGAGAAATAAAAGTTTTAGCAATATGGCCGCCCCATAGTCCTTTCTAGAAAGCTGATGCGTCTATCGGCGAATTACCTCCGGATCCAGCCTCTGAAATCCCATGTCAGCCAACCCAGAGGTGTTCAGCCATACATTTTCCCTACAGCAGCCCCTGAATGGAAAATGTGATGTCACAAAACTACCATTAAATATCTTTTCCTGTACGGTAACTGTCCACTGCTTTGGCATATAGAGCGATAACTCCGATCCCAGCCATTTAACCCCTTAGGGTGGGTTCACATCAGCATTAGGGATTCCGTTATGGCTTTCCGTTATCACATGGTTATAACGGAAAATAACAGAATCCATAAGACGGAAGTCGAAACGGAAGCCATTAAGAGGCATTCCGTTTTAATCCTTCATAATACAAGTTTATGGGCTGCAGAATGGATCCGTCCTGGTTTCCATTATGCAGGTGTCTAGTCTAGTCCTGCAGAACGGAAACCAGGACAGATCTGTTGTGCTGCCCATAGACTTGTATTATGACGAAATATAAAACGGAAGCCTTTAAAAGGCATTCCGTTTTGCTTTCCGTCATAATGGAAGTCTATAGGAATCATAATGGATCCGTCCCGTTTCAATTATGGAGAACGGAGAAAAAGACAGACTTTCTGTCTTGCATAATGGGAACCAGATGGATCTGTTATGATTCCTATAGACTTCTATTACGATGGATCAAAACGGAATGCCTCTTAAAAGGTTTCGTTTTGACTTCCATCTTACGGATTCCGTGATTTTCCGTTATAACCATGTTTATAACGGAAAGACATAACGGAATCCCTAACGCTGATGTGAACCTACCCTTAGATGCAATAGTTAATAGTGACTACAAGATCTAAATGGTTAGAGCTCCCTTTGTCACCTCATTGGTCCCCCGCAATGTATTTGGTTGGTGCCGATGGGTTATCTTTACAACTAGTGGCCTAATGAAAGGGCGGGGTCTAATAGGAAGCCTGTCATCGCTACGCTAAAAGGCATAGAAAAGGTTGAAGCTCTGTTAAAGGGGGAAAAAAAATAAGTTATGGCTATCGTAACACAAATACGGCAACACAAAAAAAAATGTTGAAATGTTTTATTGTGCAAAAGTAGTAACACATTAAAAAAGTATATATTGTACATTTGGTTTCCCTGTAATCATACTGTCCCAACATGTAAAGCTAACATGTCATTTAAACCGCATGGTGAATGCTGTATAAATGAAACCCAAAAATCAAAACCCTAAGGCCCCTTTCACACGGGCGAGTATTCCGCGCGGATGCGATGCGTGAGTTGAACGCATTGCACCCGCACTGAATCCCGACCCATTCATTTCTATGGGGCTGTTCACATGAGCGGTGATTTTCACGCATCACTTAGCGTTTTTCACGTAACGCAGGCCCCATAGAAATTAATGGGGTTGCGTGAAAATCGCAAGCATCCGCAAGCATAGTAACCCCTCCAGCATAGTACAATAGCGCTGGAGGGGTTAAAAAAAATACCCAAAAATTTTACTCACCTTAATCCACTTGATCGCGCAGCCGGCATCTCTTCTGTCTGTCTTCTGTGCTGTGTGGAAGAACAGGACCTGTGGTGACGTCACTCCGGTCATAACATCACCATTACCATGGTAAAAGATCATGTGATGGATCATGTGATGACCGGAGTGATGTCACCACAGGTCCTGTTCCTGCACACAGCTAAGATGAAGACAGAAGGAGATGCCGGCTTCACAATCAAGTGGACTAAGGTGATTTAAATTTTTTTTATTTTGTTTTAACCCCTCCAGCTCTATTGTACTAAGCATTCTGTATTCAGAATGTATTATTTTCCCTTATAACATGGTTATAAGGGAAAATAATAGCAATCTACAGAACATCGATCCCAAGCCCGAACTTCTGTGAAGAAGTTCGGGTTTGGGTACCAAACACGCGCAATTTTTCTCACGCGAGTGCAAAACGCATTACAATGTTTTGCACTCGCGCGGAAAAATCGCACGTGTTCCCGCAATGCACCCGCACATTTTCCTGCAACGCCCATGTGAAAGAGGCCTAAAAATTGCACTTTCTGGTTACTGTTGACCAATGTGTTTGTAAGGGGACTGTATTACAACTTATTAATATAGCCCTTGTTAAAGTTCTGTACCATTTTCTATATTTCATAACATATGACCACTTGTTGACCAAGTCTTTTGTCAACATGGAGTTTCGGTCCATAAAATGGCTGCTGATTGAGGATCATGTGTCCAGGCAAATCTCTCAGTCTCCTCCATTCAGATACACTGCAGTGGGCAGTGTGTTAGAATGGAGGAGGCTGAGTGTTGTGTCTGGTCACATAACCCCCCCACCAGGGGCCATCTTATGAACAGGACCTCTGTGCGAACTGCACAGAAGATTTGCCTAACAAGGGGCTTATAAAATATAGCAAATGGCATAAAGTATCAAAAAATTCTATATTAGTAAGTAGTGATGAGCAAAGTTTGATTCGACAACTTCGCCAAAGTTAGCCAAGAAATTAAAGTTGTTGCATATTAATTTGTCACAAATTACTATAAATCGGGTATACCCAGGCCACCGTTCCTTTAGGGGATGGCCACACGGAGCGGCCATAATACGGTGAAGAACCACGCAGCCATTTAGCCAGCAGCTGCCTTTCATTTAATAATGAAGACCGCACTGTATTGTCGGTCTTCATTGCTAATGGCTGCACGGCACCTTTTAATGCACCTTTAACAGGGGCTGTACCCACTTCTCCAACCCCAGCACTCTCCTGCCCTACAGATGGCAGCCCTTCTTCTGCCATCTGCTTTTCCTACTTTTCCACATAATCTAATATCGATGAGAATATGTCATCAGTTGTCTCTATATAGGAATAAAGTGATGTTTTAACTCTATGCTTTAGTAACATTATTTGACCTCCTTCTCACTTGCTCTTACTAATAATTAATAGATTTTAGTCCAATTAGGTCACCTCACCACCCTATACCAACTTGGGGATATCTTCTTCTCATCAGTATCTTGTACCACGTTACACCGTTGCTTGAGACTTGTTACTCTGTTTTATTGAAAACCAAAATAAATATTTAAAAAATAAATAAATAAATGTCATCAGGAACATCCAGCTCATCCGCTCTCTTTGCGTCTTGCTGACTTTTCTAGGACATGGAGACTTTGAAGGATGATTTGAAAGAAGTAAAGCCAGCAAAACATCAGGATGGTCATCATTAAGACCTGGCCCCCCTAAGGGGTGCAGACTGGATGGTATTGGCTGGCACGCTGCCACTGGAATAATAAAGGCTTCTATCTCATTGGTATTGAATTACATATCTTAGTTTATGGCTGATGTAGGAATAAGTAAGTGTAGGAATAAATAAATAAAGCTGACACAGAATAACTATCCCTTACTTTTACTTTGTAATACGTGCAGCAACTATTTTAGGAAAACCTGATTCGTTACCATGAAGAGCGAGAAAATTCAGATTAGTTTAGAATAGAGGTTTTCTTATATGTGGACCAAATTCCACTTCGAATGCTTCGATCAACGCTATTAGTAAGTGTCATATAGTCATCTTACCTACACACGGGTCACAAGTAGCCAGAAAGTGACCAACCCCTTTAACTAACAAAAAAATAATTGTTTTTTAATACATTATACACACCTCAAAAATGGTGACATTAAGTAATATAATCTTTCCTGAAATCCTGAACGAAGCCCTTACAAAGCTCCAGTCGAATCCCCACAAACTGTATACAGAAGACTTAATCATTACTTGCTGTAGCAGTGATCATCCGTCAATAGCCTGGGATTAGCAGACATTTTTATCCTGCAGCTTGTCTCAGGTCTCGCTATTTTTATATACCGTAATCTGCACTAGGAGAGCATTGGACGCCTTTTCTTTTACAGCACAGAGTTAACAAGATTTGCTATTTTTTTAAGCTCTGCACATAACTTTGGAATAGGTTGTAATGGTTAAGAGGAGCGTCACGTGGCCAGATGGACCTTTCACTTTCTGGTCTTTGCTTTACTGACTTGTCTGCTGCTTTTACATGCAGATGTAAATGCAAAAGAAAGAGGAACCTGCAAGAATTTGATCACCTAGACAGAGTATTCTAGAAAAGTTTCCAAGATGGCCACTCAGTGGTTCTCTGCATTCTTTCAAGGCTTACCTAAATGACTGAGTAATGGTATTCCACTTTAAAAAGCTTTTTACAATAAAGTTTGACCTGGCATATCTGTAGCACATGTCCTCAATTATTTGTGGCTCTTCGACTTCCAGGACATCTGATCCATCCTTATAATAAAGATGCCAAAACATTAAGCTGTTAAGGGAGTTTTCCGACATTCTCATATTGATGACCTATCCTCATCAATATCAGATCAGCAGGTGTCCGACACCTGGAACCCCCACTGATCAGTTGTTTGAGGAGGCTGCAGCACTCCTCGCAGCTTACCAAGGGCTATCAACACAGTACCAACCATTGGATAGCTCCTGCACTTGTTATTGCAGCTCAGCCCGATACACTTGAAAGAGACTGAGCCTCCTCCTAAGCCACATGACCAATGAATGTGACATTACTGGCCTAGGAAGAGGCTGTGGCGCCAACCAGTCGGACACCCACCAATCAGATACTGATGACCTATGCTAAGGCTAGGTCATCAATTGTAAACTTCTTTGAGCCTTGTGGATCCTTCAGTATGTTCTCCTGCAGATAGGTGGCTCCATGTAGAGTGCTACAACAGGGCTATGTTGCAATTCCATATACATTTGGCCAGAAGTGCTAAGGTACAGGACAAATGTCAAAGGGAACCAACAAGTGTTTCCCTTTAGCTTACTGTATCAGCGATCCAATATCACCATTTGCGGAACCAATACTTAGATACATAGATCAAATTTAATCACAAATCATAACTCCATCAACAATTGCATTTAAATAATCATCAATTTTATTAGTACTTATGGAGTTACAAAGATTCTGGCCTCACATAAGTTAAGAACATTTAAAAATCCTTATCTGACTTTAGGTGTATGGCAATTACAATTCATACATATAAAGTGCAAGTGCAGAATTATATATGGGATAGTACAATCAGTGCATATAAGAAGTGCTATCCTGTCCACAGTGTGTGGTCACAGAGTCAGACTTCCGGCTCTGGATCCCACGGACATTATCGAGCACACTACCATACATAAATATCATATAGTTGGCAGACAATCTAGCATACTGACCCAAATATCTGCCACAACACCGTCAGACAGTCGGACACCCACCAATCAGATACTGATGACCCATGCAAAGGATAGGTCATCAATTGTAAACTTCTTTGAGTCTTGTGGATCCTTCAGTAGGTTCTCCTGCAGATAGGTGGCTCCATGTAGGGTGCTACAACAAGGCTATGTTTCAATTCCATATAAATTTGGCCAGAAGTGCTAAGGTACAGGACAAATGTCAAAGGGATCTCCATCCTGTCATTCTTCAGAGGTTGTCTGCCGTGATTAGCATTTCCTAGTTATGAGTTGTAATGTTCTAATTAGCATGTATACGCTTTAGGGCAAGGGTGTATGTACGATACAAGCAATTTATAATGCTGATATGGGGGGCAAGCCCAGGCTTGGTTTCTATTAGCTGTTGAGAACCTAAAACTCCTCCCTCTAAAATATTTGCAAACAAGGGCGTTGGGAACAAACCCATAGATCATGAAAAGGAGATAGCTATCCGCCTGTCTTAGGTGATTATTGTTGTGGGGGTGTCAACTCAACAACTCCAAGACGTAATCTCTAAATTGCTGATTTGTGCATAAATTATCAACACCCTGCAATGCTTCACTATTGGCACCAGAAGAGAATAGCAGCTCTTGATTGACGGGCGTTTCAGCTCAAGACCTGTTTCATAATTTTAAGAACTGCAGGGTAACAACACAACAAAGAAGCATTTGTGACCAACTTCTTCTCAGGTTTTCTGAGACAGTAGTGGTCCATAAAGGGCATTTGGCCAATGTAAATAGTAGGCATGGGCAGAAAGGTCTACTGGCGTAATGTTGAAGTAGACTGATGGGGTTGCACTCGTTTGTCCAGTCTGTGAAGTGCTTCGGTAGAGTGGAGGTGCTCCAGATCCATAGTAATAAGAGAAATACCACCACACACTTAGGGATATCATGCAAGTAAAAGATTTTTTATTTTAGCATATCCTCCAATAGGTACATAAATGATAACGGAGAGATATCAATATTGTTACTGTGACTCCAAATCTTTTGACGTTTCGGGCGCAACGGACCTTGGTCACAAAAAGTCACAGAATGGAGTGTAGGGTCTGTGGAGGTCCCCGTCGATCACTCCATTCTGTGACTTTTTGTGACCACGGTCCGTTGCGACCGAAACGTCAAAAGATTTGGAGTCACAGTAACAATATTGATATCTCTCCGTTATCATTTATGTACCTATTGGAGGATATGCTAAAATAAAAAATCTTTTACTTGCATGATATCCCTGAGTGTGCGGTGGTATTTCTCTTATTACTTTAGGTCTACTGGAGTGCCAGAGGATTGTCTAACAGGCCCAGGTTCCAACAAAAGACAACTTTATTTGAAGCCGATCATCTATTGTGGGTGTAATCACATTGTGAGTGGGTTTGTGGTGAGCCCTTAAAATGTATTTCCTTTGAGCCTAAGAGGTGCCATTCAGTCCAGCACTAAATTAAAAGACTCCATTCCACTGTGTTGCTCTACGTATCATGTCAATTTATTACGGATGGTTTTCCAGTACAATGGTATTTATATAAACGTTTTCAGCCACACGGCCTTCATCAGAAGTACTGGATGGGCCGCACCGGGGTTCTGTGGGGATGTAAGGGCTCCAGGCCTAGTATATAGTAGTGGCTCTGCAGTATATAGGGCAACTGCCCTGAATGTATGGCGCTCCTGGAATACAGAAGTCTTTTTATTTATTGATTTTGGCTTGGGAACCATCTCCTGACATACATGAAACCCTGCATTGAGGTGCCATCTAACCTCCATTAAATTTAGTCCAACACTGACAGCAGGAGAACTTTAGATGGTGTATTTGCAGTCTAGATTGCAAACTGGAAGGGATGTGGGTTCAAGGAGATAGACCTTCAAGGCGGCAGGTAGAATCTCAGGTCCTCTACCAAGATAGAGGGCTGATATACTAATTTGGGTACACCCTATGTATGCGTGTTATTTTCTATGTTATTTTCACCCCTTATGGACAGTTACCAACACCAAAAATGTAAATGCATAGAAGCTTGTGAACCTTGAAGCCCTTAGGATGGAGCAAATTTGCAGTGCTCACATCTGTAGTGTAAATAACCTCCTATTCCATTGCCTCAGTAAAATTAATGACAAAAGCATTCACCCTTTTTTTTACCTTGTATAAATAAAGTGAAGGACTGAGTGTAATTAAGTAGCCGGATTGTTTGGAGTGGAGTTAATAATTGATGTGTAGCGTTTGGCCTGTGTGAGGAGGGGTAGCCATGTAATGTGGCTTTCGTAAGACTAATTCTCAATTATAGCGTCACCTGTGAACCGTTGATGCATTTAAAGTCAAGTTCTTGGTCTAGCCAATGTTTTTTCTGTTTGCTGGTTCCTTTTTTGCTAAATGGGACAGTAATAATATATTCAATACAAGCATTAAAGGAATAATCACATGACTAATGTAAAAAATGAATATCAGACATCATATAGAACACGACAGTCTCTTTCTAACAAAGCTAGAACCAGCCCTGTACCTCACATGGATCCAGAGAAATTCCCTGTTCATTGCTCTACTAGATTTATATCAATCTGACAACTGAAGAGGAGTGTCTTTTCTGCTGCCGCTCAGGGGGCGTGTCCATGCTCTCCCTATCACAGCTCAGGAGGCGTGTCTTTTCTGCTGCAGCTTAGGGGACGTGTCCACGCGCTCCCTATCACAGCTCAGGAGACGTGTCTTTTCTGCTGCCGCTCAGGGGACGTGTCCATGCTCTCCCTATCATAGCTCAGGAGACGTGTCTTTTCTGCTGCCGCTCAGGGGGCATGTCCATGCTCTCCCTATCACAGTTCAGGAGACGTGTCTTTTCTGCTGCCGCTCAGGGGACGTGTCCATGCTCTCCCTATCACAGCTCAGGAGGCGTGTCTTTTCTGCTGCCGCTCAGGGGGCGTGTCCATGCTCTCCCTATCACAGCTCAGGAGGCGTGTCTTTTCTGCTGCCGCTCAGGGGGCGTGTCCATGCTCTCCCTATCACAGCTTAGGAGACGTGTCTTTTCTGCTGCCGCTCAGGGGGCGTGTCCATGCGCTCCCTATCACAGCTCAGGAGGCGTGTCTTTTCTGCTGCCGCTCAGGGGGCGTGTCCATGCTCTCCCTATCACAGCTCAGGAGGCGTGTCTTTTCTGCTGCCGCTCAGGGGGCGTGTCATGCTCTCCCTATCACAGCTTAGGAGACGTGTCTTTTCTGCTGCCGCTCAGGGGGCGTGTCCATGCTCTCCCTATCACAGCTCAGGAGACGTGTCTTTTCTGCTGCCGCTCAGGGGGCGTGTCCATGCTCTCCCTATCACAGCTCAGGAGACGTGTCTTTTCTGCTGCCGCTCAGGGGGCGTGTCCATGCTCTCTCTATCACAGCTCAGGAGGCAGTTGAAGGATGAAACTGAGCATGTGCAGCCTTTTCAGTGAGCAGGTCAAAGAAATTAAAAAATAAACAAACAGCAGGAGGCGCTATACAGATACATTTTATTGAATAGCTCAGTGGCTATGCAAAATTTGTTTATTGCATGCAATTACAAAAGTATTCAGATCCAGGTGCTGGTAAAAAAAAAAACTGTACAATATTTTTCGTGGGACAACCCCTTTAAGAGCCATCTTTAAATTTTTGAATTTAATGCTTCATTATTAATTATCCTTTAATCCCAGCCTCCTGCAGTTTAGTTAACTCAATAGATATAATATTCTTCTGGCGCTGTACTCTCAACACAGCTTGCCGCCCTCCGCTCCTGTACACCGCAGGATATTCTTCTATCTATTTACAGCCAGTGTAAATAAACAGGGGACATCCGTGACGCACTGCACTGCCTTCCAGAAGCTTGTAAAGTCAGATCTGCCCATGACATGATTTAGTGTTATGTTCTGAGGGGTTTTATTTAGAATATATGCAGCACAAATGTTGTTTTTGCAGGGAATTACTCTTTCCTGTCAATTCTCCTGATATGTCTGTTTTAGTAACTACTCACATTCTCCATGTAATAATAATTCCACGGCATCTTTTCTTAAGACTCTATGATGTGCCATTCCTCTTTTATTCCTGCCAGAAGTTATGAATGAATTACTAGCATTCTTCGTTGTAAGTCCAGATGGATGTTACCAGTTGTCCCTGCACAGTCTGCCTCTATCCAATCAGTGCTGTCACTGTCAGAGTGTACAAGGACACCCTCCCAACTGGTAACACCCAGATGAACCTTCACTGCAAACTGCTTGCAATTCATTCATAAACTTTTAGAATAGAGTTCACAGAGTCATAAAAATAGACGTTCCAGAATTATTGTTACATGGGGACTGCAAGTACCTACTAAAACAGACATTTCAGGAGAGGTGACAGGTCCTCATTAAAGGGGTTGCCTGATTTAGGATCGCATGCCACTTTGAGACCTCCATACGTTAGCTGGAGCAGAAATTAGCTACAAAAGCTTTTCATTTTCAAGGCCCCAGCTTCTATGTATGGAACTGAATCAGGCTCTTTTCACATTGCGTCTGCACTGTACGTAAAAAATATGCACCAGGAAATCAGTCGGCGCATACAGTAAACTGACCCATAGCCCCCCATTCAACCAACAGAGGTCCAAAGAGTTCTGTTTCGGCAGTATCTGCCAGGGTTTTCGGTTTTTACTAATGTCACACAACGGCATCCAATAAACACATGCGCCCAAGGTTTTCACTGGGAAATCTTACCGATGGAAAGTTCAGACACTGCTGATGCAGTGTAAAAAGAACCTATCGGAATTGTATGCAGCAAGCTCCGGAGATCCCCCTAGTGGTGGATGCAGGCTGACAGAATTCCAGCACAGAATTGGTCAACCTAAAAATGGTATGATAAAAGGTTGAGATTCACTTTAAAGGGTTTGTACAAGATTTGAAAAACATGGCTATTTGCTTCCTGTTCACAGGTTGGGTGTGGTACTGCGGCTCAGTCAGTTCCATGGAACCGCAATTCCAGACGCAAACCATGGACAGGTGTTTTTCATATCTCTTTACAGTGAGTTGAACTTCCTCCTATAGACCAGAATATCTGATGCCCCCTTGCTTTCACTTGGTTAGCTGAGTTTCCAGGCTTTGGATCATCCAGTAATCCATGTTTTCTGTACTCGTCATTATGGTTTAGTTCGCTTGAGATGAATGCATTGTGCCCTTTGTGTTGTTTGCAGCTTGTTGTTCCTTTGTCACTACTCCTTCCACACCCAGAATGTGACAATATTCTCAATGTCAGACTGCTTCATGGTAAAAGCATGTGCTTTGTTTCTTCTCTTACAGGATCTCACGCCAAAAGCCCCACATTGCACCAGTCTGGGATTTGATGCAGAAGTCTCTTTTCTAGTAAGTTCAATTGACCCTGCAGCGTATGAATCATATCTATAAAGATCAGCTATAGTCAGTTACTAAACAATCAGTGATGTGTTTCAGTCCCTGCATCTTCTGCGCACTCTCTTGGGAGATCCCCAAGTGGAACATGAGGTAGATGGTCTTTCGCATGTAGGATTAGTCACAGATATCTAATTGGATGGAGCCTGATGAAGGTAGCATCACTATGCTGTAGATGTACCATAGATACAACACTGAAATACGTCTTCACCTATTTGTCCAAGATTTCTCATGTAGATGTGTGCAGTATACAAACGCAAACATAGGGGGGGATTTATCAAGACCGTTGTTTCCTAGGTTTTATTTATACAGGGGTGCACCTAGCCTTTCTGCTGCCTGAGGCGAAAACTGAAACTGCACCCACCATGCCATTCCAACTTGCCTAATCCCTTTGCCACAATGAAAGCGCTCATTGCCCATGACCCTTCTGCTGCTCCCCTCTTGCCCCTACCTGGAGCTGCCTCACATGGCCTCATTGGTGGTGCACCCCTGCACCTATATAGCACTGACATATTCCGCAGCGCAGACATTAGCATCACACTGTCCTCAATTGGGCTCACAAGTTCCCTATCAGGACCCGAGTGCTGCAAGGCACCAGTGCTAACCACTGAGCCACCATGCTGACCAAGTTCTGGAGTGAGATGCGCCAAATTTTGTTAAAGGAGTTTTCCAGGACCAATCAACCCACCTTAATTAACCTTAACTTGCATACCGAATAAATTTTCCTGTATACTTAGTCTCTCTAAGTTGCGTGGGCTCTTGAACCCGGTCACAAGACACAACTCTCTTTGAAAACCCTACATTGGCTGACGTCGCATACATTAGTCATAATACCAGGTTTCTTATCTGTTCTATGGATGGGCATGTCATTTCCGCAGCCCAGGACGGGGTCAGAGCTACTATTCTCCCTGGCGCATGTGTTACTGCTGACTTCAGCTACTCTGCGCATTCACCAAGGAAACAAGTAATTCTGACCCTGTCCACAGTACCTCCCCATCTTGGTCTACAGATGTGTCATGCCTTGCCACAGACCAGACTGGAAATCTGATATTGGACTGACAGACGTGATGTCGGCAGATGTAGGATTTCTGAAGGGAGGTGCGTTACGTGACCAGACTCCAGAGTGGCTGTGGTAAGTATAATGGAATTTTTCTTCAGGCAAGTTAGGATTATTTAAAGTGGGTTGATGGGTTCCAAAAACCCTTTTAAAGGCACAGGCCTTTTAATAAATTAGTTGCATCTATGGCCCTCCTTGCACTGGAATGTAAAATGTATTTTCCAGTGTAAATTATAGTAAATTTGTCAGACCGCAGGAGACTATGCCCCCCCCCCCCCACTAAGCCCCACACACACCAAGCCCTCTTTTCAGAAACTGGCAAGCACTACAAAAAACTGTCAAAATGTGTAAATTCACAACTGTTTGATGCGCAAAGGGTTGATAAATATATGTATATTAAACTGAAATATAGCTGTATTCTCTATACACAGAAATGTGAGGTTCTTGGCTTTCATTTTGATCAAAGTGTGTGAGTCTATCTGCCAGTGAGAAGGTGGCCTCTTATAGATGGGACCCTACACTGAACAGACTCGCCCACATACCATACATAAGACTGAGAGACATTGCTGCTCTAAGACCTTGTACCCTCTGGTCATTGTGATGTTTTTGCATACAGTTGAGTGAATATGCCCATGTAAAAGGGACCTTACACTCATACTTGCAAAGTTTTTATAGCTGATCCCCTATCTGCACTTTCTTACTGATCTCCTAATACCATCCCACATACAGATCCACCAACTTCCTTCTCCGCTCTACCGTTTATAACTTCAACATATTCTTATTCAGGACTTTTCTCCTAATTCCCCTTTTTGCTGGAATACTCATCCACCTGTCAACCCTCTTGAATTATGTGTTAATGGTCGGGGAACTTTTTGAGTTTTTTATGGCATAATTTAAATTCCAACGTGTAGAAAAAGACAGGCTGTAGATCAGTTTCCTGCAAAACAGTGACATACAGTACAGTATATACATACAGTAATACAGTATGTTTTCTGGGATTTTGATGTTGACCCCCCCCCCCCCCCCCCCCGATCAGATACTGATGGGTCATCAGTATCAAAATCCCAGAAGACCCTTTTAAGTTTCTCCTGGTGCTGGTTTACAAAAAGACGCTCTCCCAAACATCATGGAGGGAATATCAATATATTAAACTGTCTAGAACTGCTACTCCACTTTTCTTATGCCATCCCTCTACCAAGTGATTATGTGCCATTTTGTGAATATTTTTATTTAAAAAACTTGCAATGATAAATGTGAAGTGATGCCAATAAACAAACCTACTACAACTTTTCAGAAGTGGCGAGGGCAGTGTAAAATGACAAAATGTTGCAAATTTTGGCCAAAATTTGCAACATTTTGTATGTCTGAAAACTCGTGTACAAACTTGACACATTACCTCCTTGAGTAAGGAGGTCATGACACTTGATCCTCATGGGTCAGGAGGTCATGACTCTTGACCACTGTACTCGCGCTTCCCCATTCTTGATGGGACATGAGGGTCTGGTTCTCTCCTCCATGGTTTCCAGTTTATTAACACTTCTGTGCCTATTGAGGAAAGCCATTATGACTGCAGTTTGTGGTCTGTGTACCTTGCATGTCCCAGATCTTCAACTTCTATCAACACCAACCAATTATTCTGCCATTATTATGCCATTGGATGTTCTTCTAACTTATACATTTATGTAAACTGTGTGAAGTTTGTATTTTCTGTAACCTTAATAAACAACATGATGGCAGCTATAGAGAAAGTTAAAGATCAGAGTGTCCCAGTATACAAGGTAGCCTGGTGTCCTCTTTGGAATGATAGACTGAGGACAAATGTCCAATAGATGCAGATCTTACTTCTGGGAACTGCTTCTATCTCCAGAATGGAGAGGACGCTGTGCATATGTGGCTGTCTCCATGCACCGCTATGGGACTTGTGAAATTAGTTGAATGTTGGCTCTCCTATTTTCAGAAGTCCCATAGCAGTGAAAGGAAAAAAGAATGTGTATCTCATGCTGGTAATAGACATATATATTTATTGGGGAGAGAAGAATAAGCATCTGCCAGACACCTTTAGAGGAAGCTGATCGGCTGTGAGTAAGAAAAAGATTGGGAACATTGAAAGCCAACATATCCTACCCTTCTTCTCCTGACATCTGTGAGAACGAGAGTGCAGGAGGGGCGACCAAGAGGAGGAAAGTGGTTGTGCAAATGGCAAATATGGGGATAGTCACTCTGACTGTGGCAATCCTAGTGCTACCTGGGCTGTGTTGGGGGGACATACCCTGGAGTTTTGCCTGGTGATGGACGGGGTGCCCTTGATGGTGGATAGTTGACAGGATGAAAGCAGAAGGGCAGGTGTAGGGCCGGCAGATGGATGGTGGAGTCAATGACCAGGCCTGTTTGGGTGCAATAAATAAAGTCTCTGGTTACTGAATAGATGATCGGGTTGCAGTACATATAGCAGAAATAGACACAGTTCCGAAGTATACTACAGAGTAGGCTCTTCTGAATGGCTGTGTAAAGGTAGCAGTAATAATGATAGTAATCCTCCCTAAGACTCTCTCTTAATACACTTTGCAATCTTAAAAAAAAAAAACTACAGGTGTGCAAATCCGTTCTTATTAACTCTTTCTACAAATCTTAGTCTGTAGGATGCAGATCTTTGATGATTAGTCATCTCCAAAGTGTAGTAGGTGCCAGAGGCAATTAACCCTTTCCACATGCAGTAAAGTCTTTTGCCATAAACAAACAAACAATTTCCTTACTGTTTTTATCCAGCACTGCCTTGGTTCTCAACCATCTATAAATGTTGGTTCTCTTTCTCCCACGGGTAGTCTCTTAGTTCAGTTGCTTCTCTGGCAGCTTTCAGTCTTGAAGATGAAGGTTCCCTGGACTAGGTCAAGTTTTCAGGAGCTCAGACATACACTTCTCACTCTAGGCCTGCTCAGCAAAGATTCTCTAACCATGGGGGTGGCCCCAGCTCATCACCCTGGCAACTGCAAGTTTTAACTATATGATTCCCATACATACCCATTAGGGATTTACAATGCACAAGTAAAACAGAGAGCACTCTACTACTTGAGTCTTTAGACAATAAATTGAAACATTTAACTTGTTAGCAGATATCTCCTGGGTCACTGTAAGCAGTCAAGCTGATGGGAGTTGTAGTTTTGCAACAGCTGAAGAACCGAAGGTTGAGGAAAATTTACGGTACATTGAGTCATTGATATGCAGCCTGACTATATTCCCCTTAGCAAGTACAGGCATACAGTATACAGGTGAAACTCGAAAAATTTGAATATCGTGCAAAGTTCATTAATTTCAGTAATGCAACCTAAAAGGCGAAACTAATATATGAGAGACTCATTACATGCAAAGTGAGATATTTAAAGCCTTTATTTGTTTTAATTTGGATGATTATGGCTTACAGCTTATGAAACCCCAAAGTCACAATTTTGAGGTACCCTTTGCTCAGGGGGTATGGATTATTAGCTGACTAGAGTGTGACACTTTGAGCCTAGAATATTGAACCTTTTCACAAAATTCTAATTTTAAGCTGCATTAATGCAATTTCTTTTAATTTGCATTACTGAAATACATGGACTTTTGCACAATATTCTAATTTTTCAAGTTTCACCTGTACACAGACATACAGAATTTATACATAGGTACAGACCTATAGACATATATTCTAGTTACAGCAGGTAGTTTACCGTCAGTCAAGTGGAGAGAAACTGCTAGATTGCTAGATGTAAGTTTTTTTTTTTTTATGGTAAGAAATGGCAATATGCTATAATGATAAATATTTTCTGGATCCCCCGCTCAGCTGCTGTTTAAATCAAACAAGGCAGATGTATGTTGACTTATGTCACCGCAGAGAAAGTTTGGACATCTTATTGCTGAAAGATTTGTTATTTGCTCATTTACACAGAAACTATTTTCCTTTCCTTTAACTCTATATAAAGGATGCCCTGGAGCTAGAAAGAGTACAGAAAAGAGTGACTAAACTGATAAGGTACATGGAGGGTCTTAGTTATGATTAGATTAAATTACAAGAATTTAATTTATTTAGTCTTGAGAAGAGACGCTTAAGCCTACTTTCAGACTAGCGTTTTTTCTGCGGATCAGTCATGGATCTGCAAAAATGCTTCCATTACAATAATACAACTGCATGCATCCGTCATGAACTTATCCGATTGTATTATGTCTTATATAGCCATGACCGATCCGTCATGAACACCATTAAAAAGTCAATGGGGGACAGATCCGTTTTCTATTGATGTCAGAGAAAACAGATCCGTCCCCATTGACTTACATTGTGTGTCAGAACGGATGCATCTTGCTCCGCACCATATCACGGACAGAAAAACGCTGCTTGCTGCATTATACTGTTCGCGATGGGAGCGCAACCGAACGGAACGGAATGTATTCTGGTGCATTCCGTTTCGTTCAGTTTTGTCCCCATTGACAATGAATAGGGACAAAACTGAGGCGTTTTCATTCGCTATTGAGATCTTATGACGGATCTCAATAGCGGAATTGAAAACACTAGTGTGAAAGTAGCCTAAGGGAAGATGTGATTAACCTATATAGTCTAACAAAAAAAAAAATTGGGAAAATCTGTTACTGTGAATCTGTGGAACAGTCTACCTCAGGACATGGTCACGGCAGGAACAGTTTAAAAAAAGGCTTAGATTAATTCTTATAATTAAATAACATTTAAGGGGTTCTCAGGACTTTTACTATTGATGACCTATCCTCAGAATAGGTAATCAATATCAGATCGGCGGAGGTTTCGACACCTGGCACCTTCTCTCTTCCTGTCCGCTGCTGCTGTCTATGGAAAAGCAGCAGTGAGCAGAAAGAAAGACGGGAAACGGCACATGTGCACTGCGCGTACCATCTCCTCATACAGATGATCGGTGAGGGTACTGGGTGTCGGACCTCTACCAATTTGATATTGATGACCTATCCAGAATATCAGTCATCAATAGTAAAAGCCCAGACAACCCCTTTAATGCTTATGAAAATGTGTATAAGTCTGGCTCTCACTCCTATCTACACCAATACCTTGGTTGCACTTTTTCAACTGTAATAATTATGTAACTATTGGACTTCTCTAGGTAAAGAAGGCTTTTTTATAGAATGGTCAATCAGTCCTGCTACTGGGACCCTAGTGATCTGTGGTTATCGGTGGTGGAACCTGCAAGCAAGTGTTCAAATGCCCTGCAACCCCACCACAGGAGAACCAAAATATTGCATTGTTTCCAGTGAATGCAAGAGACTGTCCATGTATTAGAAGGACTTGCTAGGTCCTCCAGAAAGTGACTCTTTGAAGAGAGCTATTTAATGGAGGTTCTCAATGAGCGATCAGCGAAAGGTTATTATAATAATTTGCTTTTTAAACCATGCCACATCCCACCCTTGCCAACCCTCGCCACACCCCCTTTCATAAAATTGGCAAGGGTGTAAAATGTTTATTGCAACTAGAAAAGTCGTAATTGCATTTAAAAGTTGCAATTTACTCCCTAGAGAGCTGAGACCCGGTCTAAAACCTTCCCAGATACCTGATGTACCTGTGTGCCAAATTGCATGATTGTAAATGCGACGGTGCGGATTCCTTTAGCGGACATTAGTGTTTGGCGAGCATGCTCAGCTGAACACTAGTTAGGTTCGAGCATCGCGATGCTCGGCACATCGCGGTGTTCAGCGGAATACCGCATGTGCTCAAGCGCGATGCTCGAGTCTCCTCCCCGCATGTTTGTTGGCTGCTATGCAGCCAATAATCATGCAGGTAAGTACTGCCACTCACTGTAATGCTATAGCGCCCGATGACACGTGTTCGGCTCAGTATTAGCCAGGGAGAGCTGGAGAGCAGAAGGGAGACATAGTGTAGGGATGAAATAGCAATATTTTTGTTTTTATACTTGTTATAGACCCAAAAGTCATTTTAAGGACTATAGTTGTATCTGGCAGCAATATATATTTTTAGCGCAACCTGCTCTAAATAGCTTGCAATTGTTTGGCCGCTGCAGACAGCGACATTATCTGCTCTACATCTCCTGTCTTACGTGTGCGCAGCCTAAAAATATCTGTGACATCCAGTGTACTTTTTCCGTAGACTGTGTCCGCTGCGGACAGTTACATTACCTGGGCTACATCTCCTGTATAACGTTTGCCCATCCAAAATATCAGTGACATTAATTCAGTGTAATTTTTTATTAGCCGCTGATTACAGCGACATTACTTTCACTATACCTCCTGTTTAACGTGTGCGCATCCTAAATATTAGTGACATTCATTCAGTGTAATTTTTTATTAGGCGATGGTGACAGCGACATTACTGGCGCTATACCTAATGTTTGAAAATAGCGGCCAAAAGACCAGAAAGTACCTTTAGGGGTCCTAGCTCATGTATATGATAAAACTACATCTTTATTCGATTCTGTTAAAACGTCTAATATAGAAAATAAAATTTGTGTTGAATAAAACTGGGTACATGTTGTTTTGCAGCAAATACTGGGGGCAATAGGGTCAGTGCTTTATATTGCAGCACTGTGTTGTTGATAACCACAATTTTATGTGTGAGTAGTGTATTTTTGTGATATTATATCATCATCTCCATATAACAATTCCTTCTTATCGTTATTCTTATTTTGCACACTGGTTGGTATTACATAGTGATGAGCGGCAGGGGTCATATTCGAATTCGCGATATTTCGCGAATATTTTGTAGAATATTCGTTGAATATTCGTTGTATTCTACGATTTTTTTTAACTCGAAAAATTGGCAATGTAATGATTGTGTAATATGCGAATTTTCGTAATTCGAATTTTCGTAATTCAAATTTTTTATTGCTCATTTTTCAACTTACAACTATTAAACAAAGAAGATTATAGCACTATATTAGCTAAATTGCTCTATATTCGATTTTTTTTCGAATATTCACTATATTGCTATAACTTAGTTTTTTCGAATATTCGTAATATTCTAAAACAAGAATATATAGCAAGATAGCGAATATTCGAAAAAAACTAATATAGAGAAATTTAGCTAATATAGTGCTATAATTCTTTTTTTTTTTATAGTTGTAATTTTTTTCCAATCTGAACTTCAGATGAGAAAAAAATTACAACTATTAGACAAAGAAGATTATAGCACTATATTAGCTAAATTGCTCTATATTCAGATTTTTTTCGAATATTCGCTATATTGCTATAACTTAGTTTTTTCGAATATTCGAAATATTCTAAAACAAGAATATATAGCAATATAGCGAATATTCTAAAAAAACTAATATAGAGCAAAATTCGCAAACACTACTACTCCTAAAGTCAAGTATATTGCAGCCTTCTTATTGGCCCACAAGCTAGAAGCAAGGAGGGATCATGTGTACTGATAAAAAGAAAAAAAAAAAAAAAGGGATTTTTTTTTTTATATTCGAAATTACGAATATATATATAACTATATTCTAAATATTCGCGAATTTTCAAAGTACCTATATTCGCGATAAAAATTCGAATATTCGTGATCAACACTAGTATTACAGTGTGCACCCTGAATTTTTACTGTTAACTACAGCACAGGGTACTGGAGATAAATCCAAATGCTCTAATTATACTGCAGTACTATACTGCTTACAAAAACTCCCACATATACACAACACTCTATATAGCTGAGCACGCTTGAGTGGTTGGTATAACACTCCACACCATTTGTCACCTCACACTTTGTGATGTATGGCGGCTAATCTGAATTTATTGTAGTGGCCACTACTTGATATGCTCACACATACACACAGTGCTCAGTACAGCTGAATACATCTGAGTACATTGGAGTGATTAGTGTATTTTTGCAGCAGTTGCCACTACTTGATATGCTCACACATACACACAGCGCTCAGTATAGCTGAATACATCTGCCTTTCCCGTGACCCTCACGTTGCACGCATTTTGGCCAACACCGATTACTGATTGTTCACCCTTCTCAACCCCCGGTACAAAGAGAAATTCTCATCTCTCATTCCTGTGGTGGTGAGGACAAGCAAAATGGTGCAATACCAGAAGGTCCTTGTGGAAAAATTGCTCCCAAAAATTCCAGCTGACAACGCTGGCGGCAGAGTACGTAGTTCCTTGGGCAACTAAGGAGTAGAGATGAGGGGAACACACAGCAGTTCCAACAGAGGCAGGGCAACACTCTCTAAGGCCTGGGACAGTTTCATGACACCCCGCCAGCACCCTCACCCTGATGCGCGGCCTAGTGTCACAAGGAGGGAAAATTTTGGAAGACGGTGAAGGAGTACGTAGCAGACCGTGTCAGCGTCCTCAGTGATCCCTCTGTGCCTTACAACTATTGGATGTCCAAGCTGGACACGTGGCACGAACTGGCTCTCTATGCCTTGGAGGTGCTGGCCTGCCCCACCGCCAGCGTTTTGCCAGAGCAGGTATTTAGTGCTGCTGGGGGCATAATAACTGATAAGCGCATTCGCCTGTCAACTGAAAATGCTGACAGGTTGACTCTGACTTCTCTCTACTCCACCAGAGGAAAGCAGGCTGAACATAAAAGCCACATTTAGAGTGACTTTATGGTGTATTGAATACACTGTATTCCCATGTACCCCTTCCACCACTAGAAAGGGTATATGGTTCAATCTCCCTTTTCTCATCCTCCTCCTCCATCATATAAACATGCTTATTAGGCTGCCCTCGCTCCTAATGTTTTAGAGGGTCAGCTCAGCAGCGGGCCATCACCCATAATGTTTTTGAGGGTCACCAGCAGGCCCTCAACCATAATGAACTAGAGGGTCAGCTCAGCAGCAGACCCTCACCCCTAAATTTTTAGATGGTCAGCTCGGCAGCAGGCCCTTGCCCACAATTTTTTTTAGATGGTCAGCTTGCAGCAGGCCCTTACCCCTAATGTTGTAGATGGTCAGCTCAGCAGCAGACCCTCACCCCTAATGTTTTAGATGGTCAGATCATCAGCAGGCCCTCGCCCCTAATGTTTTAGAGGGTCACCAGCAGGCCAGCAATCATAATTTGTTTCAAGGGTGTGTATGATGCCCTCCTTTAGGTGTAATAAAGGTTGTATTGTAGTGCCGATTCCTTGTAATTTTTGGCAGCCCTTTCACTTAGTGCATAGGCTTTATGAGTGTAGGAGTCCCACTACCTGAACAATTGTACCACAATGTGAATGAGGCCCTCCTTTATGTGATATACTGGTTGTATCGTGCCTCTTCCTTGTAATTTTTGGCAGCACTTGCAGTTTATATACAAGTAAATATACAGGAAAGAATGTTTCCTAACAATTTTTCCTCTAAAATCGATTTTATCTTTGGTTTGATGCGTATTATTGTCAGTCTGTAAAAGTGGCGTACTACTCGGACAACATTGTTCTCAGCAGCGACCTGAGAGTCCAAGATGCATCCAGACATCCTCCCCATGCTGTTCCTGAACCATTTCAGTGGTGTTTCCATCAATTTCTGGACCTGTTCCTGTGAACTAGACACCCTCCCCTCTTCAGAGAAGTGGGTACTTGGTTTAATGCTCGATTTCTCCCATTGACTTCCATTGTGCTCGGTAGAGCACCCGAGCATCTCGAGGTGTTCTGCCCGAGCACTTTGGTCCTCGATCAGCACTAGCGGACATACACACATACACACAGCTTTATATATTAGATGTATAACCCTTTTTCATGTACAGCGCCCTCCCCCCTGGAATTAATTTGTGCTTTAAATCAAATTTTAAAAAAATTACTAAATACAAAGGGGATTCGAACTGTATTTTTTTCAAAAATTCCCTTTTTCCCCCAGATATATCTTGCTGTATGCCCTATCGTCCTGTTGTCCACCGCTGCTGTCCCGGTGAAGCAGCTGCGATAATGTACATGGCTCCCTTGGACATCTGCATGACTCTGTGTGTCCTGAACTGACAATATTATGACACTTTAGTAGTCTAAAGAAGCTAAAATAACTGTTTCAATAACCCCAGTGATCTCGACTGGCTGGAATTGCTCAGTCTATCAATTGCAGACTCGTCTTCTACTTCCCTGTAGTAATATGGCACTGCTAATGTAGTGTGTCACATCAAGCCTTCCAGAACGTTTCAGCTTTAAGCACAGTGTGCTGCAAAATGAATGTATTAATTTAGTGCTAATAAAATCTACTTCAGCATGCCGCTCTATATGTAATGCTAATAGATTGTGGCGTGGTAGCCACACTGACAAAATAAGCATGTTATTACTGCAAAATATAACGAGACTGAAAGTCTGAAAATTTATCAAATCCATAATAAAGGGGTTATCCCACAAAAAGTATTACTGTGCAATGAATAAGACGTGTCACATGAAGATTATTGCACTATACATGCGATAAAAATATTGTTAGGCTTTTTTTAAGTAGATTACACTTTCCTCTCTGGTAGCGCCCCCTGCTGTTTATTCTTCTGGTCCACCTTTTTCTGCTTTCAGAGGTGGACTGACATGCTCAGTAGCTTCCCTGCTCCCTTTTTTCCCCCTCAGTGCTGGTGTAGTGATCTAATAATGAAGTGGTCCAGGCATCTTTAATTCATTCATCACTACTTCTAAATTCAAAGAAATATATATATATATATATATACAGTACAGACCAAAAGTTTGGACACACCTTCTCATTCAAAGAGTTTTCTTCTTTATTTTCATGACTATGAAAATTGTAGATTCACACTGAAGGCATCAAAACTATGAATTAACACATGTGGAATTATATACATAACAAAAAAGTGTGAAACAACTGAAAATGTCATATTCTAGGTTCTTCAAAGTAGCCACCTTTTGCTTTGATTACTGCTTTGCACACTCTTGGCATTCTCTTGATGAGCTTCAAGAGGTAGTCACCTGAAATGGTTTTCACTTCACAGGTGTGCCCTGACAGGTTTAATAAGTGGGATTTCTTGCCTTATAAATGGGGTTGGGACCATCAGTTGCGTTGTGGAGAAGTCAGGTGGATACACAGCTGATAGTCCTACTGAATAGACTGTTAGAATTTGTATTATGGCAAGAAAAAAGCAGCTAAGTAAAGAAAAACGAGTGGCCATCATTACTTTAACAAATGAAGGTCAGTCAGTCCGAAAAATTGAGAAAACTTTGAAAGTGTCCCCAAGTGCAGTCACAAAAACCATCAAGCACTACAAAGAAACTGGCTCACATGTGGATCGCCCCAGGAAAGGAAGACCAAGAGTCACCTCTGCTGCGGAGGATAAGTTCATCCGAGTCACCAGCCTCAGAAATTGCAGGTTAACAGCAGCTCAGATTAGAGACCAGGTCAATGCCACACAGAGTTCTAGCAGCAGACACATCTCTAGAACAACTGTTAAGAGGAGACTGTGTGAATCAGGCCTTCATGGTAGAATATCTGCTAGGAAACCACTGCTAAGGACAGGCAACAAGCAGAAGAGACTTGTTTGGGCTAAAGAACACAAGGAATGGACATTAGACCAGTGGAAATCTGTGCTTTGGTCTGATGAGTCCAAATTTGAGATCTTTGGTTCCAACCACCGTGTCTTTATGCGACGCAGAAAAGGTGAACGGATGAACTCTACATGCCTGGTTCCCACCATGAAGCATGGAGGAGGAGGTGTGATGGTGTGGGGGTGCTTTGCTGGTGACACTGTTGGGGATTTATTCAAAATTGAAGGCATACTGAACCAGCATGGCTACCACAGCATCTTGCAGCGGCATGCTATTCCATCGGGTTTGCGTTTAGTTGGACCATCATTTATTTTTCGACAATGACCCCAAACACACCTCCAGGCTGTGTAAGGGCTATTTGACCATGAAGGAGAGTGATGGGGTGCTGCGCCAGATGACCTGGCCTCCACAGTCACCAGACCTGAACCCAATCGAGATGGTTTGGGGTGAGCTGGACCGCAGAGTGAAGGCAAAAGGGCCAACAAGTGCTAAGCATCTCTGGGAACTCCTTCAAGACTGTTGGAAGACCTTTTCAGGTGACAAAGCAGGAGTGTGCAAAGCAGTAATCAAAGCAAAAGGTGGCCTCTTTGAAGAACCTAGAATATGACATATTTTCAGTTGTTTCACACTTTTTTGTTATGTATATAATTCCACATGTGTTAATTCATAGTTTTGATGCCTTCAGTGTAAATCTACAATTTTCATAGTCATGAAAATAAAGAAAACTCTTTGAATGAGAAGGTGTGTCCAAACTTTTGGTCTGTACTGTATAAATAATATATATATATATATATATATATATATATATATATATATATCAATGAAAAACAGAGCAGCACTCCAGTAAGGTGAAAAAAAGAAAGCTGTTTATTCACCCAGTGGTGACGCACCACTGGGTGAATAAACAGCTTTCTTTTTTTTACCTTACTGGAGTGCTGCTCTGTTTTTCATTGATATTATCCTGGGACGCTATCCCCACTGGAGCTTGCACCCAATCTCCAATATTCCAAGGTCGGTGCTGCCATTTATTTTATATATATATATTCAGAAAAAGAACGGCACTCCTTTAATCACCCGTGCGGTGCAACGTTTCGGCTCAGCACTAGAGCCTTTCTCAAGCTTTTCATCTAAAGGAGTGTCGTTCTTTTTCTGATCTATTATTGGGGTAAGAAGTCTCTTTCCTTGTGAACATGCACCCGCCATTTACCTATTTAGCTGGTGCCGCCATTTTTCTTCAATATATATATAAATATACAGTAGAAAAGGAAATTGTGGAGGTATTACATACCATATGTATCTCTGGGGCTCTACGTGAGAGACTATATTGTATGGGGGAGGAAGGGGTTAACAGGAGCTAATCCCAGTGTATCCTGGGAGATGTTTGTCTCATTTGAGCTGCTCCCCACTCACAGAAAGGGAAGAACATCCCTGAAATCGATAAGTGGATAAGAAAAAAACTATTTTAAATGAGTGAGATTACCCCTTTAAGTCATCAGAGCAGAATTTTAAGGATACCAAAAGGGGCAACCATATAGGGGGAATGCACTTCCACTTACTTTGGAATGAATGGACCTGGCATGTTAAAAATATAATATTGTGGATGCTCCCGTTTTCTTCAGTAGTAGACAATGGGAAACGGGTGGCCACCACAAATATCAGATTGTTAGCAATTCTCCTAGCATTTATCGAGACCTTATGGTCAACCTTGTCACATATTATATGATGCTTACTTGAAAGGTAGCCCCTATCACATTTTTTGGGCAGTGGCCACTATTAAGCCTTTATATGACCCTGTAAATAATTATCAGTTTAGGGATTAAATATACCCTGACATCCTAGTTTTGTACCAGTAGAAAAGCCACAAGTCATAGGTCACTGCTCTAGAGGTTACATGTTTGGACACTATGGGAAGGGGAGGATTGCCTTTCCATTCCCTATAGGCAGCTTGACCTTGTGTAGGGTTTCCTCTTTCACCTGAAATGGACATGCTATTAAAGGGGAGGGAGGAGCCTAGCACTAGCCCTCAAATTACAATTTAGGGGCATAGATGCTATTGTGTTCCTTTTAATGGAGGCAGACCACGCCACTGCTACAGTGCTCAGGGGAGCCCGATCTGTCACTTCCTGATGTAAAAACACTTCCTGTTTATGCAGCCACCACTAGAGCTCAGTGCAAACAGATAATTACAGAAACTGTATAAATTCCTATGCCATTTTTTTTTTTTAAAGAAAAAAAGCTGAAGATTTAGCAATGTATTAATGCCACTTGTCTGGCATGAATACATTGAGAAATACAGTATGGTGATCAGAATGATCTCCATATTTATGAAGCACCTGTTCCACTTTACTGATGTAGAAGTCGGATAAAGTAGATGAGGCCAGGTGTGACTTTTTGCATTCAATTTTGTAATTAAAATTTCTTCCGCTTAATAAAAAAATTTAAATTCATCAAAAATCTGGGTTGTTGCGCTTTGCATTTTGCATTGTCTGGGAGTGATTGACGAATGCATACCGGAAACTGGGTGGGAAAGGGGGCCCATACTAAGTTTTACTATGAGGTCCTATGAGATCTGTGTATACCCCTGCATGGAGACATGACCATAAACTAGAAAGAAGCTCCATCTGGGGCCCACTGTCTCCAGTTGATGTGTACTGGTACCAGCCAGATCTTCACTCGGATCAGAGGCATCGTGTGAGGCTCCTGATCTCCACTGCAAAACCTGTAACAGAGCCCCCATCTACCATTTGATAATTACGATACTGGTGTCTTCTTTGGGTCTCCTTATTGCAACAGGACCCAAGTGTGACTGATATGAGTACCTTTGAACCCCCTTATAGCTACAATCCTAATCAAGACAAGGAATTTGTTACAATCATTTAAAAAAGAAGTGTCCTGATTCCAAGTCATAAAACTGATTCATCCGTAGTTTGTAAGATGCTGCAGTCATATTCATTACGTCTCAGAAATCCCTCCTAATTTTACAGAGGAGTAATCAGGGATGTTTTGTTGCTCCATTCCTGGTAATTTACTGATTGTCATAGAGACTCTCTCAAGGGTGGTGATGAGACATATTTAACAGGTTGTCATAGGCACCAAACATTAAGATGTGATTAATCCTCAGAGGCTGAAAACACAATTGTGCAACTGTAAACAGCAGACAAGCAATCTACCTGGTGAAACCACACTTTAGGGAATAGGACTGGCAAAGGGTTAGAGGAGAAAATGTACGTACAATATATTAAAGAGTACCTGCCTGCTCCCCTGCCGTTCATTGTATTCCCTATAAGATAATCATGCTCAGGCATGTATTGTACCATTCCTCCTTTATTCCTGCTACAAATTATTGAATAAATTGACAATTGGGTGTTACCAGTTAGAGGTGTGTCCATACAAAGTCTGACACTGCCCAATCAGTGCTGGGTATCAGATTGTTTAGGTACAGTCCCCCTATCGTGTCCTATGATATCTGTGTATGAAGGCATGACCACAAACTAGAATGAACTGGTCTGTTTTACTAACTACTTAAATTTATAGGAAGAATAAAAGAAGAACAGCACAGAGCTGTGAAAAAACATGCTGCAGCATAGTTAACATATACAAAGGAAAGACTTGCAGGCGGGGTAGTGGTGAAGCAAGGAAAGCTGGGAACTTGACTGGAGCACAGACAGAAAGACAGACTGGGTTAACTTGGACTTGAAAGTGCAGTAGTGCATAGGCAGGATGGAAACAGAACTTGAAGCATGGCAGGAACACATGCAATAGACTATCAAACACCTTTGCTGGTCACCAGAGAACCTAAAACTCAGGCACCCTCTACTAGGAGAGGGTGCCTTAAATAACCAGGAACCATTGGCTGGGGAAGGATTTTGGAGGGCACACGCTGGCCCTAAGGGAGCATGTGGCATGAGCATGGAGGCAGCAGCATGGAAAGGACGCCAGTGGTGACCAGGATACCTGATGGCCTGGTGAGCGGCATGGCGTTCACGCCCACAGGGGACAGCAGGAGGTTGGCAGGCACAGACCGCAGAGCTAAAAACTGTAGAATTGTAGCATAGGCTCCTCTCCTGGAGGCCATTGGCCGACAAGAACCCTGCTCTGACTAGCCAATTTACACTGCATCTGGAACATTAGTCAGTTTGACATTGAGGCTTTAATAGGAACGAAGATTAAAGATACCATGTGAATCAGCCAGTCATGTTGGGTCATGTTGGCCAACGGTGGCCGGGAGAGGAGCCTATAATTCTATAATACAGCGGTCTGTAAGCTGAATTGTTGCTCTACTATACAGTATGTCTATGTAGTATTCAAATGTGGTCAACAATAAAAACAGAGTGCATCTTTACTCACCGACCGAATACACCAAAATGAAAATTATCTATAATTATGTATTATAATAGTATTAATGTCCACAGTGCCCCAAAAGGACCTAAAAGCATGAGGATCAAGCACATGGCACTATCTTGTGGGTATCCTGGAACCAGAGAACTCTGTTTTGTGATACTCTGATGATAATTAGAAAGTTACTTCACTGTCACTTGCTAATTATTGTTTTTTAATCTCCTAGGGAATTGTTGATATGGCTTGTAACAGCATAATAATGTGTATTTTTGTTATATCACTAAAGGATAAAACACTCTCAATTTGTCCCAGCTGGTGGTAGGTTTCACAGTTCCAATGGATCCACTAAAAGTAGGGGTCTGAATGTTGTCAGGTCAGTATATTGTGCGAAATTAGGATAAAAAGTCAGGTTTTTTTCAAAGAAAAAGGCCACAATATTGTCCTTGAGCAATGTCTTGTACTGCGGATCAGTTTTTTATTCCACTGAAATGGTGATAAGCTGCAAGAATAGATATAGTCTTTAGACAAGAATGGCAACGTTTGGGACATAGTCCTTCTTCAGGCTCAAAGTATGGTGAAATGATAATGGAAAAAAAAAAAAAGCTGGAGTTAAATCAGGACAAAACAATTGTGGGGTTATCCTGTGAGATATACCCCCTTGCTGGTAGAAATGTCACCATGTGACGAATAGATGCCAATAACACACAAAGTATAATAGACAGTCTTACCGGATTCTGTCGATAGCTGTATACTAGATCCGGAATTGAATAGGGGACAATTTGGTTCCGAAAGGGGTACTGATGTCCGTACAGTGGTGGTATAATTTGGACTGGTAGAATTCTGTCCCTAGTATCACCCTAGAAAGAGGGGGGAGAGACACTTTTATACCCGCAAGGGGGTGTATCTCACAGGATAACCCTGCAATTGTTTTGTCCTTATTTATGTTGAGGTTTGTTATATTTTCATTGGAAACTTAATAAAAGCTGAGTTCTTAACACACATTCCCCCTCCACATTCAGTGTAGGCAATTCTTGGATGTTGGGCTGGGAGTGTATTGAGGTGACACGATACTGTGCCTCCCTTTTATCTTTTTATTTGATTCTAAAGAGTAGTTCAACTAGAATTAGGATGGGTAGGTTTTTGTGACTTGAATAGAATGATAATACAGGGTAAACAGGTTTTTTAAACTGTAAGTATAGGAGGGACAATGTTCTGATGATGCAGATAATACAGATTTGTGTCGTCAATATGATAGCAATGTGACTAATACTAGTAAGTATATATGCATCACAGGGCCATCAAATACATGAAAGGATAATCCTCACAACAAAGGACAGTCAGGCCCATGAAATGACATGATGTCAGCACTAATAGAGGTAGTCTGCGTTTCCATAACTATAAGGATCCAGGGGCCCAGCAGTGACAGAGTCAGCATCCAATAAAGCACGGTAGAAAAGAGATATTCCACAAAGCCATTGTGTCACTACGGGTGCCACTTCTTTGTCTACATATTTTTTTTAAACAGTGCAGATCGGCATCCCTGTGCACACAGTCTGGGGCCTCGTGGAGAATCCTAGGCCTGCCATAGGAACCTGCATGGTATTAGCAGTCTAGTCTTCAAGGGAAATAAAAATAATAATAATAATGTTTTTAAAAATATAAAAGATCAAATCACCCTAAATTCTGAAAGTTAAATCTAAAAATAAATATACAACAAAAAAAAAAGCTATTTAAAATAGAAATGCACCTGTCCTGTATGGTGAATGCTGTAATGAAAAAAAAATCTGATTTCCCGATTCACAAGTCACAATTTTTTGGCCACATCAACCCCATTTATTCAAAAGTAATGAAAAAGTCATATTTATCCCAAAATTGTATTAATAAGAAACTACCACTCATAGCACAGTAGACAAGCCATCATTCAACTCTGTAGATGGAACTCTAACAAGAAAAGGTTATGGGTGTCAGAATATGGTGATGCAGATTATTTTTTATATTTATTTTTTTAAGTACTAAAACATAAATACTGTGTAAATTTGATATCACTGTAATCATACTGACCCAGTGACCGACAGTGCACAGTGATTGCCGTAAAAACAAAATGCCCCAAAAAATGGCAGAATTTTTATTTTTTTTTCAATACATGATTTGGTAAATTAAATGGTGCTATTAAAAATACAACTTGGCCAGCAGAAAACAAGCCTTCATGCGGCTATGTAAATGGAAAAGTAAAAACGTTATGGGTCTTGAAAAGTGGGGAGGAAAAAAAACTAAATTGGCCAGGTCCTGAACAGGTTACAGGGGGTCATTTAAAAAAAAAATTTTTTTAAAGGGACAGGGACGCTATAAAACAAACTTTCCTAATTTTCCCAAACTCCCCTCCATCCCAGCACTGTGGAGGGGAGGATGGAGCAGAGGTTCCAGGTCCTGAGGTCCTGGGACCAGGAGTATATTTGTTATTATCCTAATAGCATCCTTGCCCTAAAAAACAATGAACTCCTGTAACTGAGGCTGTGATGCAATACCAGGCATAGGCCATGGACAAGAGTGGCGCTATCTTTGGAAAAAGCAGACCTTTTTTTTAATCCTATTACCTTTTAAAGTGCAGCTTAAAAAATGTGGCATTATGTTGCCTTGATGAGAGCCATGATGGATTATTTTGGCCATCAATAATGTAAAGTGAACCAAAAGGACTAACGGATATGTAAATAGGACACAACTGAAGAAGCCCTGCCAGGGCAAATGGGTATCTGTCCATGAACATTTTGCACTGCAACAAGTCATTGAGTTGCATTAAAGGTTTTGGTTTCGAGGAGTACAGTATTGATGACTGTCAGAAATGGACAACAATTTTCATAACTTTTATTATCTGTGTATGTTTTACATCTGCCGTGTGATCCCATATATGTTCATGCCATTCTGTGATTGTATGTGCCTTGTGGAATACGGAGGAAATCAGTTTATCACCTGAATGTAAAAAAACTGGCCCTTTGCAAGTGGTAATGAAGATGGTTCCTGGAAATGCAGGCACTCGGACAGCATGGACCGTCACCCAGCAGGGGTCCGAGATTTTTTCAAATACAGTGCCAGAGGATAAGAAAATATTTCATAAGCAATAACTCATCTCTGGTACAACTCACGTATTAATAATTGTGATCATTGCATTCCGTGTGATGTGGGCATCGTAGGGGGTCTAAACATCCCATCCCTGACAGCCAGCATGCCCACATAACCAGTATCTCACCTTCTGGGACAACCACACCGGTCAGGTGTGGTATCAAAATGATCAGCCGGATATAATATAAATGGGTCCCGAATATGCATTAGTGTGAACGGGAAGCCATGTTTTAATAATATTTCATGTCTGCCAGCTGAGTAAGAGAAGTGGAGCATGCACAGGTAGTGAGGGCCATCCCAGAAGGCTGGGACACAATAGGAGGGAGACTCCTCGTAGCTCCGCCCTCTGCCAAAGGGGGATAAAAATGAACTAGTGGGAACATTTCTGTGACCCAATTTGGGTATCCGATCAACATTGCGTTGTGCGCCACTTTTCTCCTGTCCCTGGAAACCAGAAGGAACTCTGACACAATTTGTTGAGTAAGAACCTTTCTGCTTTTTATCCTTTTATTTTTATACTGTTTTGTGCACGTTTGTATGTCTTATTTTCTTGTAACTTTTTGTGACTAAGTACTGTACCTTTTTAGTACATTAAAGCCTCATGCACACGACCGTTGGAGTCCATGAGCGTACCGCAATTGATATAACTGTCTATTCTTGTCCACAAAACAGACGAGAATAGGACAGGTTATATTTTTTTTGCGGATCACGGAACGGGGCAACGGATGCTGACAGCACACGGAGTGCTGTCCGCACCTTTTTCGCCCCCATTGAAGTGCAAAAACTGAGCTCGAATGCGGAACAAAACAACAGTCGTGCGCATGAGGCCTAACGCGCATTTTTAATGGTTTTGCCTTGTGCCCTGAATGAACCCAGTAACCTCCATTTTTTTTTTAAGCGTATGAGTGCAGTTTGCATTACCGTGTATTTGCTATACGTGTGGCCTGTGCCAATGTGAGCCTGCTTATGAGTGGGGCGCTATGGGGTGTTTTCTATGAGCCCTTAATCAGTGTATTGATTTAAATGTCATAGATGGTGGCAGCGTGTTGTGCATAAGAGGCTGTGTCAGGGTGTGATCGAAGCTCAATCTGAGGCCTGTGTGTAGACTGACCCTTGACAGTCGCACACGGGTCACGTGACAGGGCGGTTCCCGTACGTCACAATGACCTACCTTCAGAATCTGATCAGTGGAGTTCCCACAGCTGAAACCATTTGTAGGGGCTATGGTGTTTCAGTGAGCACCGCAGCCTTCTGACAGTGTTCCAAGCACAGCGCCGTACATTGTATAGTGGCTGTGCTTGGTACTGCAGCTGGCCCTATTTAGGTGAATGGGACTGAGCTGCGCCTAAGCCATGTGACGGATGAACACGATCTCACTGGCCTAGGAAGAGGCAGGTAGCACTCAGAGTGCCACAGCCTATTCATACAGTTATATGGAGTCAGATACCTGCTGATCAGACATTGATAACCTATCTTGAGGATCAGCCATGAATACTGAACTCCTGTAAAAACCCTTTAATTAGTTATTAAAATTAAATGTATACAGTATGTATTCAGCTTGCTATGCTTTTGCCATAGTCCAAGACCCTCTAAAGTGTGTTTGCCAACGATGCCCGTTCCTATTTATTGGTAGTGCAGGTATGCTTCACATTACTTGATATTAGAATGGGATATATATTAGGCGGTGTATCAGTCATGGGTTACTGGCTAGGTACAATATAACACACATGTATTAATAAGATGATTGTTTATAGAAGAGAAATGAACCCAACCAATAGCTTACTGTTCCGTTCCAGACAAATAGGTCCTTATTTTCTACAAATGTTTTTGTGGTTTTCTTTTCTTTTATACCCACTGACCCATGGAAAGTAAATGCTATACTAATAAAACACGCAGGGTGCGGGATCACTGCTCCTCTCACTGAAGAGATAGCTGCCTTATAATGCATGGATGAATAAGAGCAGGCGGTTTGTCCTGGAATAGTTGTGTTTGCCAATGCTTAAAAAGCTCAGCACTATATTGTTATTCAAGCAGGAAGAGCTGTAATCCCCGTAAGCCGGCGCAGTTTACTTTGTAAAGAACAGCCATAAAGATGCCGTATTTGCTCAGGCAAGTATTAATTGGGGAAAAGTAACTGATGTGATTTGTATTGATACAAAGTACAAACAGTCATTTGTGGAAAAGCAAACCAACATGAAATTGTAAATGTAGGAGTAGAGCTGCTCATCTTCTCTAGAAGTTATGGTGGTCTTTTAGGAGACAATGTCATCCAAAAAATCTCTTCTATGGCATATTAATGACCTTTGGTATAGAACTATTCTATTTTTTTATAAAAATAAGTTGATGAGTTTATAGATATATTTTTTAAAAATCTCACCATATACTAGTTCTAGTCCAGAGTCCTTAACTTCCTCTGTCTAAACTTTTAGCACGCAGAGAAAATCACTTAACAATCTCTCTCAGACCATGAGTCAGACCAGGGAGGAGTGAGGGGTGGTGACTCAACTAGAGCCTCACACCTCCCATTTTCCCAGGGGTGTGGCTGGTCAGGACTTCTCTGATGGAATTTTCCCTATAAAGGGGACATTTTAATAAAAGCATATTATGGCATCGATGCATGGTGAAGCGTGATGTTAGATCAATAGTTAAATCAAAATTAGATCAAAATACAGTGGTCTCTCAAGATACAATATTAAATGGTTCCAGGACAACCATTGTACGTTGAAAACATTGTAAGTTGAGTAACCAGTTCAAAGCCCCAAAATGTTATCCAAGATAAAAGGAAATGAAGATTTAAGAAAAATAAGCAGATAACTATGACTGATAAAACAGTAGGCCCAAATGGATGACAAGGCTACCGCCTCTGAAAGGCTCTTCAATTATGGGCAGCGTTACCAGTGGGGCTTTGGGGCGCCACCCCACCTTCCCCACCCACTGGCAGGTGTCACATGAACGGCAGTAGGCAACCACATCAGCCCCCAACTTTGGCCAGTAGAAATGCTGGGCTAATCTGGCCCTTGTCTTAGCGATCCCTAGGTGTCCAGCCATCGGAATCTCATGCGCAACCTGCAACAACTCCATCCTGAACTGATAGGGTACCACTAGCTGTCGGTCCCTAGGCCACGCCTCCAGTGAGCCCTGCTGGACCGTGATGCGGTACAGCCGTCCTTGGTCCCAGACCATCCGCTCGAGGTCTGAGTCCGAGGGGGGCTGTTCCGCTTGCTCCTTGAGAGAGTTCAGGCTGGCGTCAGCCACTAAAGCTGCCTGAAACTCCTGACTGGACATGGCCAAAATAGACAAGACTGCCACGTCCCCTGTCAGGTCCCCGGGACCTGTCTCCTGGCCTCTATCTGACCAGGCAGCCACTTGGTCAGAAGGGGGAAAAGCCATCAGACCCCTGAGGGGCCCCTAGGGCCCCAGCACTCCCACTGCGCGTGACAGCAGCTATGGCCGCTGCCACCGCTGGTAGTGCCTGCTTCCCCTCGGCTCCCGACCAAGTCCCAGTCCAGACGGGCTAACCTGGCCCTCTGACATCCCAGTGATGGAGGAACCCTGCAATGAGGCTTCACTTGGCAACCCTACTTCTCCTGGGACAGCCCTGACCTCATTTAGCATCCTTCTCCCCTGCAGCTGTCTGCCCCCTGCCAGAGCCTGTTTGATGTCCTCATAGCTCAGGATGGTCTCACTGGGCAGGTACCCGAAGATTTCAAGGGCTTTTCCCTGAGCTGAGGTGTGAGGAATCTGACCCACTGGTCCTCTGGCAGCTGGTACTGATGGCAGGCCGTCTCAAATGCCAACAAGAAGGTGTCCAGGTCCCCATCTTTGTCCAGTAGGGGAAAGTCCTCTGCCCGCAGTTTGGGAATCCAGACCTCTGGAGACTCACATCGGGCTGGGGAGGGCTGCTGGAATTGGAGCTTCAGCTGGAGCATTTGTAGCTGGTGCTCCCGCTCGGCCTGTGCTTGCTTGCGACTCTCTGCAGCCTCTGCTCGTTCACGATGCTCTGCAGCCTCTGCTTGCTCACGACGCTCTGCAGCCTCTGCTTGCTCGTGATGCTCTGCAGCCTCTGCTTGCTCGTGACGCTCTGCAGCATCTGCTTGATCGCGACGCTCTGCAGCCTCTGCTTGCTCGCGACGCTCTGTAGCCTCTGCTTGCTCGCAACGCTCTGCAGCCTCTGCTCGCTCACAATGCTCTGCAGCCTCTGCCTGCTCGTGACGCTCTGCAGCCGCCAGGAGGAGCTCAGAGGTTGCCTGGTCTCCGGCCTGGAGACGGTCCATGGCTGCTTGTAGGAGAGCAGCTGAGCTGGCTTGGCTGGGGGGATGGGCAGGTGGCGTGAGCCCCACCGCGGACCTCACCTCCAGCAAATGGCTCCTTGGAGAGCTTTGGCTGTGCTCCCCCTCGCCTTGAAGAAAATCGCCTTCCACCTCCTCTCTGCCCCCTATCTGGACTATGTCCTCCCCCCCATCATTCATAGCCTTGGCCATCTCCTTAGCCTTGCTTCTTGTGTAACTAGCCATCATTGCCACGGATAATCACTGACACAGACTGCCACCTGGTGCACACACACCTTATTGTATTTGCACTCAGACTGTCTAGTGTTGAGCTGATCTTAAGACTCCAGCGGCAAAAGCTACTGCTGGTCGTCTTTAATGTCTGGGAGTATGGGTCTCACACTCACACACACTAGTATCTCGATCCCACTGCTGCCACCAATATGTGATGAATACCACACCTCGTGCCCGCTTGATGTCGCCTACGTCGAGCTCACGAGACGCAGTATGGTCACAGGTTACCAAAATGTGATGTTACGCCCTCCAGAGGAGCAGGTAAGGTCAGCTTGGTACAGTTTACACATTCACCTCCTGTCCACGCTGGCACAGAGAGGCAACAAGCTGAGAGAGCCTTTTCACGGCCGCAGTGAAAACAGTGCTGTCTCAGCCCGGTTATCTGCCACCAGCTTCTCGTTTGATATAAGCCCGGTCCGCTAATGGGATTATATAGGGTGAGAAACCAACCGGCGGTAGCTTGTAACTAGGTCAAAACACGGACATGGGGATTCGTGATTGAGGCACAAGATTAAATTATATATATATATATATATATATACAGTGGTCTGAGGTTACAGATACAGGTGATATAGGTACAACAGGGTTCAGCAGAGTAAAAGTCAGTTACCGGGTAGATGAAAGTTCCTTTAGGTCATAAGGGTGGAATAGTCCTTGGCTGCAGTCACGTGGGGGCAGTGAGGTCAGCTGGTTCCTGGTCTTTCCAAACACATTGGCACGATGTGACCCCCTTGAGAAAAGACACCGCCCTCTGGCTTGCATGGGCTTATGACCTGTAGCCGGCTGCTCCAACTCCCCGTCTATGGGTAGGGTCCACCCCTCCTTCTCTGGTGCTGGGAGCAAATGACCCATAGGGCTCATAGCCCCAGACCAGTATGTCGCAGGAAGATGGTTCTGGGCCCATTTGACCAACCTGGGTTCTGGCTACAACTAGAGTCCAAACAAAGACCATGGGCACCTACATCGTGGCCACCGGGACACAAATATGTATCCGGTTTGCGCCTGCGATGGCCGGGCGATGGCCGGGCGATTCATAATTCCTTATGAAATCTAGGTGCCAACATGTCTGGAAGGTATCCTTGATCCTGGCAAGGGCTGATACCTCCTGCTGGGGGGTTTTCCTGCAGGATTTAGCTTGCCTCTAAACTGGCTGATTGAGGTGCAACCTTCTCCACCTGGGGCCTCCTTAAAGCCTGGACCCCTTGGGCTTTCTTCCTTGCCAGCTGACAATCATATGGCTGGGGGTGGGAACTTATTTTGCATGTACACTGATGTACACACCAAAAGGTGAATCAAATGACAATCAGGGCTGCCAGTAAATAATAATCCATCTTCCTCACACAAGTTCTTACATATAACAGTCAGGAATAGCTGATAACTAGCAACTAATATAGCTATTTCACCAGAGAAGTGACCTTGATTGGTTGGATCTGAGTCTGAGGCATTGTATGTTGAGTCTAGTTTCAATTTATGATGGGTCAGAAAAGACCATTGCATGTTGAAAATATAGTATCCTGAGGCCATTGAATATTGACAGATCACTGTAGATCAATAATTAACAATGACTGAATTTTATAAAGCAATTATACCCCTTTGACACTGCTAAAAGATTTCTGATACTGTAGATCTGACAAAACATTCTAAGCAAGTTACCATTAAAGTGGTTGTTCCATCTGGACAACGTACTTTCTAAATGAAGACCTGCTGCCCATCAATTGATTTGAATCCCTCGAGCATAGTGGCATTACCTAGCGCTCACTCAAATAAAGAGGCCACCAAGTTTATACATGGTCATGGTCCATAAGTCCTCCAGAGTGGGTGCTGCTCTTTGTAGTATTTCTCTGTTCTGGCTTATAAAGGGGTCTCCTGAGCAGGGAACAACCTCTGTGATGATCATATATCCCTTAACATCCATCCATGGCTTCCATCCCATTAGGGCTGGATTTTTGAGTAGTGATGAGCGGCAGGGGCAATATTCGACTTCGCGATATTTCACAAATATTTGGTAGAATATTCATCATATATTCGCGAATTCGAGATTATTTTCTTGATTGCAAAAAATCTGCAATGTAATATTCGAATAATACGCGCAAAATACAGGCGTGGGTCACTATAGCTACATTTTTCAAGCTGCTAGAAGTTTCCTGAGACTGGAGAAATGGTTGGCACAGCAGAAAATAACAATAGCTTTATATGCAGATAGAGTGCTCCAATATATTCACGATTGCGAAATCGGCACTAATGATGCAAATATTTTGGCGCAATACGTGCAACTTCACGTTTTAACAGGTCTCACTACTTATTAGTGATTGGTGCACTAAGTATTGTTGTGAACTTGTGACATCACAGAACTATGTCTGTAGCATGTATGTATGGACAGCAGAACCTATCAGCTACACTATATCAGGATGTAGCCTACACTGACTATCTCCCACTAACTATCTGTATTATATATATGAACTAACTATCTAATGTAATGACACAGGAAAGCACAGAGCATAGCAATAACACTGCTCTCTCTCTCTCTCTCTCTCTCAGATCTGCACAACACTGCATACAAGGGCTGCTGGGGAGGCTCTTATATAGTAAGGGGTAGGCAACTTTCCTATTGGTTGCTAGGGATGTTGCTAAGCTCAGACAAAGACATTGCAGCCTTCTCATTGGCCCACAAGCAAGAAGGGAGGTTACTGATGGAAAAAAAATCTAGAATATTCGACATTACGAATATATATCACTATATTCTAAATATTCACGAATTCTCGAAGTGCCGATATTCGCAATTAATATTCGCTATTCGAATATTCGCGCCTAACACTATTTTTGAGGTGACTGTGTTACAGCAAAGCTTCAAGCCTGATTTAAGGGATTCTCTGTTTGTTGTATTTGTCTTCCAACTTTTTCCCCCTCCCACTCTTATCATTCTATCATCTTCTGAACTTCAGAAGTAAACAGCAATCCTTCTTCAGGGATTAACTGGGGAAATTTTGTTTTTTAAGAGCAGAGGGAAACATTCTAAGTATATGGAGGAAGTCAAAGGACAAGACATGAGGCAATATGGTCAAAATCCTAACATCTACAAGTTATAGAAGAAGAAAAATACAGACCTAGAAAAAGCGTTCTTAAAAAGGTGCTGCAGCTCTGGTCAAAAATTCTCAGAATTATTCAGCACTGCAGAACACACAAAATGTGAGGAATCTGAGTTATTCTTGGATGATTTCCTTAAAGAAGGCCTCCCAGAATCTGTTTTCTGACATCAGCCTCTCAGTGCGTACAATTTTGTGGATCTAGATGGGGAAAAAATTAATGCATTAAAATAAAGGTTGACTCTTTGACTTGACAGAGATAATCAAAAATCCGAAAATAGTTGATCAGCAAACCAATAGACACTATCGGCTCGCTGATTGACTATTTTTGATTTTGTGATATCCTCTCTGTATATGTGTTTTCAGGCTATAGTGAAACTAAGAAGCGGGTTGGTTTATGTTTTTTGTTCCCGCCCATATAGGGGGGTGGATGATGTCACTTTTGTCACGTTTGATTGATGCATATATATGAGTTGCTGTGAATCATGTTATGTATCCATTGATAAAGGCTATATGCCGAAACGCGTTATATGAAACAAGCTATTGATGAGAAATAAAGAAGATTAATATTTCGCAACATATTGGCGGTTTGCTGGGTTTTTTCATTGATCCACGTGGAGCGCGCTCCTTCCGTGCAACGCCGGGTAATTACAGCGAGTGGCGGCTGGATTCGATTTAACATTGAACAGTTGGACATGTGCATTCAAAAATTTAGAGAAGGTCACATTAAGTTCACCTGTAAAGTTTAGAGCTCTTTTTAGGTTCATCCTGAAATTTCACCTACAATATATATTTTTATATTGCACTATTTTGTCTCTTTCATTTATTTTTATTGTACATTTTCTTTGTTTTATTTCTATATTTTTTTCCCTTTTTATTTTCTCATTTTACCTCTTAATTTTTTCTATATTTAAATGGATTTTTAGTGTTTTGCATTTTCTTTTGAAGCCCTCCGGCCCAGCTTTTGAATGCCAGAGGTCAATTTACTTTATCTTGGGCTTGCATTTGGAAAAAATGCTTTAATAAATCAGAGTTGGGGAAAATTATCTATTGTGTTTGTGCTATTCATCTTTATTTTCTCATAATGTACAGATAAATTGAATTATGCCATTAGAGCAATAGAGGAAATACATTTTCAGGCTCCAGGTTCTCCTGTAATGTGTATTGTGCACATTGGAAAGGGCCTGATTTTCAAAATCCACCTTCAGGGCATACAGGGCAGCAGCCGATCTCGCTTTTTATAATTTTCTGTATATTTTCTATCATTTGTAGCCTCACTTGAACTATCTCATCATTATTTTTATTAAACTGCAGTTTCTACATGGCTTTTGTGCCATGAATTACGTGTTAGTTTCTGTTTTATATAAACAGCCATACGTTCTTGCTAGGGAATTAGTGTTTTATAATAGCAATTAATTATAATACCAACACCCGTAGACACTATTGCTAAGTTAATTGTAGGTCGTGCAACATGTTTGTAGTTCCCACCCTTTTTTTTTTTTTTTTTAGGGAAAAGTGGGAATAGATCCAGAAGTATAAAGAAATTCTTTATGATTTCTCGTTAGTATCCTTTCCTGGTATTACATAATGCAAATTGCACACCATTTTCAAATACCCTTTTAGAGAATTCTGATCTAAAAGAAGGGGTGTCCTGTTCAGGATGATCATGAAGTGGAGATGAGCTACAAACAGCATCTTCTGCTGTGAAGATCCCAGTGCATCCATGTATTATTACACAGACAGCTCATTGATTTTCATTGGAAACTGTGTAATGCTCAAATTCTCCTGTGGTGGCGCCGCGGAGGATTTGAACACTTGAGGCTGAGTTCAACTACCGATTACAGCTCTCTGAATTTCAAGGAACCCTTCTAATGAAAAGGGATTGTCTAAAGTGTCCAGCCCCTAACTACAGAAATCTCTTTCGTACCTTAAAGGGGTTGTCCGGGTTCAGAGCTGAACCCGGACATCCCTCCATTTGTACACAGGCAGCCCCCCTGACTTGAGCATCGGAGCAGTTCATGCTCCGATGCTCTCCTTTGCCCTGTGCTAAATCACTCTCCATGAGGCTGCCAGGAAGCCCGGTGACATCACCTGCACTGATGGGCGGGCCTTAAGCTGCCCTAGCCAGTAAAACGGCCCATCAGAGCCGGTGAAGTCACCGAACACACTGCCAGGCAGAAGCTTTCGCCCCGGCAGTTTGTCATTGTATTCAAAAGAGCCCGTGCCCTGCGGGATTTAGCGCAGGGTAAAGGAGAGCATTAGAGCATGAACTGCTCCGATGCTCAAGTCAGGGAAGCTGGCGGGGTGAAATATTGGTATGTCCGGGTTCAGCTCTGAACTTGGACAACCCCTTTAAGGTTTTGCTACAGTGTATCAGAGAATTGATTCAGTACATTTTAGTAATACTTCAAGTATTTTTAGCAAATTTCAGCTGGAAAAATGCGCAATCAAAAAATAAATCACAGTAATTCATGATTGTTGATCTTGTGCCAAACCCTGAACTCAAATTTTAAGGGGTTTTCTAGTTCAAACAAACTTTTTCACCTTCAGACACCACTTTACAGCCTGTAATATATTTTAGAGATAGAATCACACAAGTTTGTCGTCGCCCAACCCACCGGCCACCCCCCCCCCCCCCCCCCCGCCCCAAGAGCTGCATTCATACTTTCTCTGATTGCTATTGGAAACTGTCAACATCATGTTTGTGGACAGACACACCCCTAACAATTGGGCTGAGCTCCTAAGGGTGCTGCCACACAGACTGGTTTCTTCATGCAGTTTTGGCAGTCAGAACCAGGAGTAAATTCTAAAAACAAGAGGTCTTATCTTTCCTTTTTAGTTTTTCTCCTTTTATAATCCACTCCTGATTTTGGCTTCCAGAACTGCAAGCAGAAAACTGACCATGTGGCCATACCCTAAGGAAAAGATAGCATTTACTAGTATGCGATTGACCCAAGCAAGTGGGGAAATGAGGGGAATTTCAGCTCTGAAGTATAATACATGCTGTAAATCAGGATCATTATAAGATGCAATGCATTTTAGAAGGTTGCTCAAATCTTTTCGCACATAAGGCCAAGTTCACACTTCAGTTATTTGATCAGTTATTTCCATCAGTTATTGTGAGCCAAAATCGGATATGGGTCAAAAACACAGAACAGGCGCAGATCTTTCCATTACACAGTATGGCCTCTTTCACACTACCGTTTTTTTTTCCGTTTTGCGGTCCGTTTTTTGCGTTCCGTATACGGAACCATTAATTTCAATGGTTCCGCAAAAAAAACCGGAATGTGTTCCGTATGCATTCCGTTTCCGTATTTCCATTTTTCCGTTCCGTTGAAAGATAGAACATGTCCTATATTTGGCCGCAAATCACGGTCCGTGGCTCCATTCAAGTCAATGGGTCCGCAAAAAAAACGGAACACATACGGAAATGCATCCGTATGTCTTCCGTATCCGTTCCGTTTTTTGCGGAACCATCTATTGAAAATGTTATGCCCAGCCCAATTTTTTCTGTGTAATTACTGTATACTGTATATGCCATATGGAAAAACGGAACAACGGAACGGAAACGGAAGCAAAAAAATGGAACAACGGATCCGTGAAAAACGGACCGCAAAACACTGAAATGGACATACTGTAGTGTGAAAGAGGCCTATGTCTGTGTAGGCTTCACTATGGGTTTTGGCTCACAATAAGTGATCGAAATTGCTTACCGAAATAACTAAATTGTAAACTCCGCTTAAGGGCTCATGCACACGGCTGTATGTATTTTGCAGTCCGCCAAAAACGTATCTGCAAAAAATACGGATAACATCCGTCTGCATTCCGTATTTTGCGGAACGGAACAGCTGGCCCCTAATAGAACCGTCCTATCCTTGTCCGTTATGCGGACAATAATAGGACATGTTCTATTTTTTTGCAGAATGGACATAGGGAAACGGAATGCTACACGGAGTAACTTCCGTTCTTTTTGCGGACCCATTGAAAGAGAACTGAACGGACACGGAAAGAAAATACGTTCTTGTGCACGAGCCCTTAGATAGACATATCCTGGAAGGTATAGATATGCGTGGAAGGGCACGTGATTGGTCACATGCATGTAGTGCAATATATCAGAAAAATTATTACAATTTATGTTTGTTTTTCTTAAACTAAAATTCTCTTATTTTTGTTCTGACATTCATATAAAGCGTCAGCTCAGGATTCATCTGAAGTTCCGGCTTAGGTTTGATGCTCAGAGAGACGTGTCATAGACTTCTGTAATGTCTTTCTGTTTCATCTCCTAATTCAATAATGTCTTTTATGTTCTTAAGCTGCAGACGTGCTATATATAAGTAATGGCAGATAATGTGTATATTTGCAGCACAACAGGCGGTATTCTACAACAATTTTCCATAATCTTCACTCCCTTCTTCTCTTCTGTGCTCGATCGCATTAATGCATGAAGTAGCTTTTCTCGCGTTGCTCACTGCCATTTCTTGATGCAAGTGTCACATTTTGCGCAGCACTTAAGATGTATGTGTATCCTGCAGGGAGGAACCGGGAATTGTTAACCTCGATTGACACCAAAATATTAGTCTTTCATTTCCATTCCATTGGGATTCAATTCAAATTACTATCCTAAGTTCCTAACATTTAATGACCACACAAAGAAAAAGTACTGTGCAGGCAACAAACTTAAAATCTGGTCTTACAAATACGATAGAAGATGTGAAATGAACAGAATATTTAATGAGACTTGGGGCAGGAAAATTAATTAAAAATATCTTTTTGTCTTTAGGCTGAAAATGTAACTTATATTTCATTCTTTATTAACAAAATCAAAAAATTGCATCTTTGAGCTCTGAGGCTAGAAATTCTTGCAATGACTTCTAACCCACTTCCAAAGTAGTCATAGCAGCCCCACCTTCCTTTACTACTCACAGAAGGACCCTCTTATTCTCTCAGTAGTTGCAGAAGGACCTCCTTCTGTTTCCCCATAGGTCAGAACAGACCTCACCCTTCCCATTCCCTCTCATTCCTTCAGTAGTCAAAGAAAGGCCAACCCACCTTTTCCCAGTGATCACAGCAGGGTCCTCCCATTTAAATTGGTGGTCACAGAAGGACCTCTCCTTCCCATGATATGGTTACTGCTAATAGGAGGCTTCAACTGAGTATCTTTTTGCTGGCTGCTAAAAGACGCCTCTTGTTCCTGCATTGATCTCTGCTAACATAGACCAATAACTCCAGTGACTATAGAGTCTTTAGAGGAACAGAAAAGGCTTCTATGATGTCTCTTTCAACCAGAAATTGTAGAGGTGAAACATTTGGTGGGACCTAGAGTAATTGTAGAGCACAAGGTGTGTGTAAGCAACTTTTATAGAATATGTATGCATTCTACATACTGTAGGACAACAGGTCCCATAGGACTGGTCCAGATATCTTGGAACATTCATGGCACTTGTTCCACATGATCTAATTGCTTGTATTGTAATAACATTTGGTATAAGGTTGCCTTTAGTACCAGGGGGTAAGGTGGGCTTATAGCAAGAACAAATACTGATCCTCATCTCGTTGTTGGTTTTTGCTCCTATAACTTCTCATTGGCCTTGGTACTGGAGAAACATATTGATGTAGTTGGTGTTGCTGAGACATGGCTGGACTCTTCTCATGATTGAGCTGTAAATCTTCAAGGTTTTACACTCTTCAGAAATTATACGGCTAACTGCGAAGGTGGTGGTGTATGTCTGTATGCTAGGAGTGATATGTAAGTAAGTGTGAAAGAAACAATTGTGAATGACGGTTGTGTACTGTATATTGCTAAGATATGACACAAATGTCAGATAGTTGTGGGTCCCATCTCCAGAACAGGGCCCAAAGTGAAGGAGAGCACCTTTGGGTCCCATCTCCAGAACAGGGCCAAAAGTGAAGGAGAGCACATCATGCATGCACAGCGTCCTCTCCAGTCACCGCTATAGGAGTTCCAAGTGGCTCAGTTATTTCCATCTGTCTAATAACCGTGAATGGAGAGGTGGCCGCAATTGCATGGCTTGCTCTCCTCTTCAAAAATTAGTCGAGCTGTTTGGCTCGGCTATTTGCAGAACTCGTGTAGCAATTATTGGAGAGCATGCTGTGCATGCACGGTGTGCTCTCCTTCACTTCTGGGCCCTGTTCTGGAGATAGAACCTGGTCCTAGCGATGGGACCTGCACCTACCTGACTTTTATGTCACAGCCTAGTGATATACAGTACAAGAGATGTTGAGATAGGACCAGGGGTGTAGCTATAGAGGGTGCAGAGGTAGCAGTCACTACAGGAGCCTGAGGGGGCCCAAAGACCCTTGGGCCCTTCTAAAAAGACACCGGTATTATAGAAAGTGTATGCTGGTCAAGTTACACCTTTGGCTGAAGGGAAGGGGTTAGGTTAAGAATTTGGCATGGGGGGGTGCTGTTTCAATTTTTGTCTCAGGCAGCAGGAAGGCTAGGTGCTTCCCTGCCCCTGGACACGAAGCACTGAGGGAAGGTGGGGGCCCAAAATGAACTCTTGCACGAGGGCCCATAAGCTTTTAGCTACGCCCCTGGATCGGACAACCCCTTTAATTCAATGAGCTGTTGGGTCCTCCATGAACAGACACCCTTTGTAGTTGCTCTCCGCTCCGTGGGGAGCAGGGGTCCCCTTCTATTAACTCAGAGTTTCCTAAGGGGTTATGAGAAATTGAGTTTCCAATCTAAACAACCCCTTTTGATATCTGTAAGTTACTCGATATGGTCTATTACGTTCCTCTTTTCCCTAGTAGATGCACTATATGTATTATTAGAGCGTGGCTGGTGTATTTCTGTATTTAGTGATACAGAAGAACATATTAAACCGGCTGACAGGCCCCGTAGATAACATGAAGTTATTGTCAGGCAACAAGCAGCATTAGTCATGGCCCTCCTGATACTACTCTGCTGATGTCAGAGCCGATAACACTGCTGCCAAAGTCCTGATCACTCATCACTGGTGTTGATTCAGCTCAAAATTTAATTAAAGCTTTAGATCATCTACACCATGTAGAGATGGTTACTGGTTGTCATCACTTCTTGTAATGTTCAACTGCCCCCCCCCCCCCCCCCACACACACACACACGAGGTTAGATTTACCTACAGACCCTTGGATTGGACTAAAGCGAGGGCAGTTTGGGCTTGTGTACGGCCTTCAACTCCCTGCCCTTGTATGTAGGCTGAAATCTGCCAGGCCACACAAGCTGGCATGGTCTTCATATGGGTATTGTCTACACTTCTAATCCCTAGGGACCCCTATCTCTTGTGGGTTCAACAAGAATTTTTCTTTTTTTCTGGAAAACTTATACTAAAATCAAGGACAGCAGACTTTTTTTTACAGACAAATCGGAAAAACCATAATGAGTGATAAAGATTATGAGTCATACAGGTCTATAGCACAATATACTGATAGGAACTGTCATCTGTAAAATTATGATAATTACCACCAAAATAATATAGTCAAGCACCACCTGCTAAAAAAAAAAATCAGACAGATCTATCTTTTTCCCTGGACATAGGAAAAAAGTCGCCTATTTTTATGGACGGTCCAGAAATTTCTGGACAGTTGGCAACCCTGGTCCACGAGGGCTGCTTAGCCGTCCTACACAGCTATGAGCAGTCACCTCTTCATCATTAAGCTTAAGTGGTCACCTCTTTTATATATATCCTACAATTTTCACAATTCTGTTCCACTCCTCAGTTATCGCTACTAGAAGTTTATTAATGAATCTGTAACTGGGTGTTACCAATTTGGGGCGTGTCCCTGCAGAGTCTGACACTATTCAATAAGTGACGCCACTGTCAGACTGTGCAGGGACACCCAATTTCACATTCTTTAATAAACTTCAAGTAGCAATAATTGAGGAACAGAACAACAGTAATAGTAAAAGTAATAGTAAAAGATGATCCAGAATTGTTGTTGTATGGGGAATGCAAGCGTTAATAAAACAGACGTGTAGGAGAGGTGAGCCATGTTTTTCTAATCCCATTCAACCGAGTGAATGTGTCCTGAATGTTGCTGTCCATTTTCTTTGTATTATAAGTTTGGGGTCCCTTTTTTTTGGGAGGGGGTGTTTAAAAAGAAAAGTAATGGGGCAGCACTATGTCTGCAGCAGAAAATCCATTGCACATCGGTGTTCCTTTAAAGGGTTAACTCACTAAACCTTTCTTTAGCTCTGCTCAGCCTAGACTCCACAACTAACCAGGGAGCAGACGAGGTCCATCACCCTGGCTACCTAAAGAGTTTGTCAATATTAACCTTATATTTTGCTCAAACATAGCTATTTGGTTCACACAGTGCATAGAAAGACGAGCACTTCAACAATAAAACACAACATTTAACTCGGGTTTTGTTTTTACAAAACTTTTTATTAAAAGTTAAACACTTTTATCCTTTCTAAACCGATGTAGCATAAAGTAAAGAGAAACAATGCAGAAAACATTAAAAAGCCTGACTGTCTAGGCATATAGAAGATTTTTGCATGCAACATTACATAAAATCTTTTGGCAATCATTAACCCATTGCAGTAGTCCTATGGGGTACCGCATTTCCTGTGCAAAACCCACAGGAAATCTGCCAGGAAATTAAGAACAACTATTTGAGGCATTCTCCTGTGGATTTTGATGCTGATTTGAACATACTGTAGATTTCAATGCATTTAATGTTCTGAATGAGGGCCCACTTTGATCTTCTCGATCATATGTAAGCCACTGCACTTATACATGTGTACAGGGCTCTTACAGCAAATCGCATGTCAGTGCCACCTACGTATTCCATGTGTTCTACTTTCCCGACAATTCAGCTAATCTACTCCTTTTCCTTCTTTGCAGCATGCAAGTGGCGTTTTCTTGGAGGACATCCGTATAAACATCCTGCAGCAGTCATTTCTGCACCCATTGTGGTGAGTTTGCTTAGGACTTGAGTGGATGTAAGCCATCTTCTGCTTTTCTTAAGTTATTTAGTCCTTTAATACTTACTGCAGCTTTATTAAAGGGGTTACCGTTGTCAAGACACCGGGGAGGCAGCCAGCAGCGGCAATGCTTCATTGTTAATTCAGTCATGTGACTATAAATGATCTGACGCCCTCCTGCTGACCCTCTCCCAAGTCTAAGAACTTTAGTTATGTGACTATAAATGATCTGACGCCCTCCTGCTGACCCTCTCCCAAGTCTAAGAACGTTAGTTATGTGACTTGTGCTTGTTTTAGGGCTTGTTTCATGAAGACAACTCCCTTCTTGAATGTCGATCTGGTGATTTGTACTAACACCTGCAATTTCCCTACAGTGGCCTCTAAAGGTGAAACGTAGTATTACATGCCGGCCATTCAAAAGAGTGGCTGCCAATGCAATGCCTAGACATTCCAGGTCTGCCAGTGGCACATAGTGGGGGCAATATAGTCCAAGGTGGTCTTCGTAAGATAATACTTTTAAATGTGACTTAATCAAATGTGCTTTTGTTGGCATCAGCTCCTATCATGTACCTAACAGATAGAGGGTTTGTCCATCATGGACCTCCTCTAGCTTCACCACTTTAGTAGCCCTAGTACTCACTGAGATTTATCCATCAGTACCTGCAAAGGAAATATTCTGATAAGGCCTCATGCACCCGAATGTATTTTGTTTCCGTGTCCATTCCATTTTAATTTTTTTCGGATAGGATGCGGACCCATTCATTTCAATGGGTCCACAAAAAATGTGGACAAAAAATAAAATTTTACATGAACTCACCATAGCCCTCACCTTGGGGTGTCTTCTTTCCAAAATGGGGTCAGATGTGGGGTATTTATACTGTCCTTGCATTTTAGGGGCCCTAATGTGTGAGAAGTCGTTTGGAATCCAAATGTGTAAAAAATGCCCTGTGAAATCCTCAAGATACTCATTGGAATTTCGGCCCCTTTATGCACCTAGGCTGAAAAAAAGTGTCACACATGTGGTATCGCCGTACTCAGGAGAAGTAGGGCAATGTGTTTTGGGGTGTCTTTTTACATATACCCATGCTGGGTGAGAGAAATATCTCTGTAAAAGACAAATTTTCCCATTTTTTTTTAATACAAAGTTGTCATTTGACAGAGATATTTCTCTCACCCAGCATGGGTATATCTACAAATACACCCCAAAACACATTGCCCTACTTCTCCTGAGTACGGCGATACCACATGTGTGACACTTCTTTGCAGCCTAGGTGCGCAAAGGGGCCCAAATTCCAATGAGTACCTTTTTAGGAGGGCATTTTTAAGCATTTGGATTCCTAAAATGCCAGGTCAGTATAAATACCCCACATGTGACCTCATTTTGGAAAGAAGACACCCAAGGTATTCCGTGAGGGGCATGGCGAGTTCATAGAAGTTTTTTTTTTGGCACAAGTTAGCGGAAAATGATATATTTTTTTTATCACAAAGTCTCCCTTTCCGCTAACTTGTGACAAAAAGTTCAATCTTTCATGGACTCAATATGCCCCTCAGCAAATACCTTGGGGTGTCTACTTTCCGAAGTGAGGTCACATGTGGGGTATTTATACTGCCCTGGCATTTTAGGGGCCCTAAAGCGTGAGAAGAAGTCTGAAATATAAATGTCTAAAAAAATTTGCGCATTTGGATTCCGTGAGGAGTATGGCGAGTTCATGTGAGATTTTCTGATTATTAGAGATGAGCGAAGTTTGCAAAAATTCAATTCTGCTGCTTCGCCAAAGAATTACTTCATCAAGCATAGCATTACATTGTATGTAGCAGGCGCATTGACTGAGAACGGAGATCATGCCGCCCCCCCCCCCCCATCACTGAACCCCTCAGATGCCACGTTCAACCCTCACAGTCACATTTAGACCTTTCAGGTGTTAATTAGGGGTTAAAAAAATACATACCTCAATCATTTGCTCGTGAAAAGGCCATCGTGGCCATCTTGATTGAAGAAAACATGCAAAATCTTCCTTGCGCTGACACGCTAGGCGGACGTGGTGACGTCATTGGTGATGACATCACTGCCTGGCCAGTGTGATGACGTTGCACAGCAGCGCGCAAGAGATTTTGCACGTTTTCTTCAATCAAGATGGCTACATGTTTTTAGTTTCTTACCTCCATTTCAGGAAAAATTGATTCATTATCACGAAGCGCGAGGACATTTGGCTTTGTGACGAATCGAATTTTACCTGAAGTCAATTTGTTTTACTCAGCACTAATAGTTATCCTAAATGCCTAATAGGACATGTAGGGGCACAATTATTAAGACCGGATTTTTAGACGCCGGTCTTAATAAAGCCCCATAGCTGGAGGAGGATCCGCCGGAGTTATGAAGAGGCGCCGGCCTCTCCATAACTTCAGCGCATCCAGCTCCAGTTCTTAAACTAAGACAGCTTCAGAGCTGTCTTACATTTAGACCTTTTTCTACACATAAAACAGGTGTAGAAAATGATGAATGAGACGGGTTTACCAGCACGTCCCCGCCCATGCCACACCCACAATTTGGCATGAGTGGGGAAAAGTCGCAGATAGCGGCGCAACTATCCGCTACGCTGCCATCTGCGCCTGAAATCCGCAATTGTTTTTTCATTCTCCGTATACATGAGTTAACCTGATGCCCATATACCCTAATAGGCCACTCAATGCTTTTAGCAATACAATTGTTTTACTTACTTGCAGTAATGTTACTGACACTCGGCACAAAAACTGTAAAAAATACTCTGAGTAAAGTCGAGCAGAAATGCGGTTATCTTGCACTGACATTGCAGGAAGTGTATTTTCAGCCTTGCCTTGTGTCCGTTTCATCCTCCTTCCTGTATACAGGCACTTGGCGTGTTCTAAGACAGACTTTATGTTACTATGTAGAATAAGTTTGGCGCTCGTCAACAGCGTCCTTGGTCTATTTTTTTGTTTTCGAGTTAAAGTAAAATTACAAGGAAATCCATAATTATTTTTTCACCATTAAGGCTGGGTTCACATCACGTTTTTGCCATTCGTTTAACATATATGTTGGGGGGGAAAGAATACAAAAGCGCAGCACACCGCGCTTTTCTAAAAAAAAGTTAAAAAGTATACATTAACATTTCCTTTGTGGTGATGGGTGCAACTGTATGGCATCCGTTTGAGGCATCCGTTAACGTATACGTTTTTTTTATACTTTAAACGGATGGCAGAAACGTGATGTGAACCCTTACTTTGGGTTTAAAGAGGACCTATCATGGATATGTTGTTTATTATAAAAATCATGAATTCTGAAAAAAATAATATTCAGCAGAATGGAACTAGCAAAAAAATGGAAGTTAATGGTTCTACAAAAAAACTGATGGAACACGGACATCATCCGTATTTTGTGGGTCCACATTTTGCAGACCGCAAAATACTTATGGTCGTGCACATGAAGCCTTACACACTGGGCATGATGGCAGCTGCTCTTCCAGAGTTCAGGCAAACCCATTTTTTTGCAGTTTTCTTTAAGACTTCTATTTTGGGTAATATTTTTTTCAGGGCTATTGAGTTTGTTGTATCTCTTCTATATGTCACATGTTTTTTTTTTATTTAGCTTAAGTTTTAAAGTGGTCCCACTATAGTTACAGTGAATGATGGAGGGCCGGATCCAGATAAAGATGGAATGGAGAGCCCAGCTGTTTCCATATTTCCCATTGGCTTCAGTGGAGAGAGGAATGTATAAGTGCACATCAAGGGACCTCCATCCAGGGGAACCCTGCAAGTCAAACATTTTGAATACATCCTGTGTGTATGCCATAAAAATCTATAGAGGGGCCCCTTTAAAGCCAGAGTTAAAAAGCATGTGACTTGTGCATACCTCTCAACCATCCAGGATTTCGGCGGCTGTTCCACGGTCCTGAGGTGTCTGCCGGATGTCTTGATTTCAACTGTATCTGCGTCCTTAGGTACAGTCAGCTCCTCACCACCATTCGCCAGCCTGTGTGCCCCCCAGCAGGTGTGATGCAGTGATGTAATTGCGTCTGCTGGGCTGAGCAGGGGAGAGCACAGGCCAGATGATGATGTGTTTCATTTATCAAAGGAACGGAATGGGGCTAGGTTAGTATTATTTTTAATATTTCTAAACTACAGGGGCAGGACTACTCAGACAATACGGGGACTGAATTATTTCAAAGGGGCAGTACTACTGTATGGGGGCACTTAGGGTCAGCGCTATTGTGAGGGAGCATTAAGGGATTACTCTTACTGGGGGCAGGCATTACTTCTGTGTGGGGGCACTATTCCAGTATTAGTACTGTTTGGGAGCACTAACTGGGCATTCCAGAAGAAATGATTCTGAGGACCCACCCCCTGTGTATATAGGACCTTAAGGGCCCTGTTTTACTAAGGGTCCAATATTGTCAGCTTGGGCTCCTCTGGTGGGCCAGTCTGACTCTGCTACTGTGAAGGGGCACTAACTAGGCATTACTACTTTGCGGGGGCACTAACTGAGCATTACTGCTGTGTGGAGGCACTAAAGGGGAATTGCTACTGAGTGGGGGCACCAAGGGGGCATAACTACTGTATGGGGTGGGACACTAAGGGGTATAACTACTGTGCGGGGACACTAAGTGGGCATCACTATTGTGTGGGGGCACTAAGGAGCCATCACTACTGTGTGAGGGCACTAAGGAGGTTTATCTAATGTGTGGTGGCACTAACTGGATATTACTACTGTGTGGGGGCACCAAGGGGGCATCACTATTGTGTGGGGATACTAAGGGAATATTACTACTGTGTGGGGCATTGTGGGGATATAACTACTGTGTGGGGCCACTAAAGGGAATGTATAGCTAGGCATTGGGCAAAGTTAGAGGTGTTGCTTAGTGTGAAACATTTGCTGCAGTGCGCTATGCGTGCCACTGATATTGTCACTCATTGGGCATAAAAGTTGGTAGGTATACTTATGTGCCAGATACTACACGCCATATAATATGGTTGCAATCATTTTTCCGTATTATTTAAAGTCTACCAAGTTTCATTCTGTACATATGCCATACATGGCAACATTGGCAACCCCTTTATATGAAAAGAATGGGAATATTGTTCTCCCCTAATGCAATATGTAATGAAAACATACCTGTTCTTCATGGACACAAAGCCACGTAGGCAACTGAGTGCTACCCCTTGTCCATGGCACACCAATCAGTGCAACAATGTCAGACTGTGCAGGGACACACTTTTTGACCAAGGGGATTTTACCACCCAGTTCTCCATATATGCCTAGATTTCCAAGAGGAATACTAGAATAATGACCCCATGAAGATGCTGCAGAATGGGAACACTATTAATAAAACAGACACATTAGGATGCTGACAGACCCGTATTTGGCAATAAATAACATTTCAGAGTGGTTGTTTCTTTAAAAAATTTAAACCTTATAAATCATGGAGGCTTCTTTAATAGTTTATTGTAGTGTTTTACACCGACTTACTGAAGCCATACGTCATGTAGTGCCGGGTACGAGATCACTTTTGTGAGGGGACATGCAAGCATCCCTTTGAAGCCTATTGTTGAAAGGAAATGTCGTTCTTAAAATACATGCTTGGCTATTCCCTGCGGACGTGTCCCTTGTCTCTCACATCCTCTGAATGACTCTATGCACTGTGCTGCTCAGACTCGAAATCCAGTCTGCTATGCTTTGACTTAAAGGGGTATTCCCATCACATACAATGGGGGCATACCTCTGGGACCCGCACCTACAAGGAGAATGGAGTGGGGAGAGCTGTGGCTGGAGGACCCCTGGTTTCCTGGGGTCTGTCCACCACCAAGCGCTGCTCCCATACAAGTGAATGGGAGTGCACCGTGCACGCGCGCCCCCTGCTCCCATTCATTTTTATGGGGCAGACGGAGCCAGTGCTCAGCTATTTTCGGCAGCCCCATTGAAATGAAAGGAGGGTGGCTGCGCATGCACAGTGCACGCTCTATTAATTTCCACGCTCCGTTCTCGTTGTTGGTGCGGGTCCCAGAGGTGGGACTCGCACCTATCAGACAATGGGGGCATATCCTAGTGATATGCCCCCATTGTATGTGATGACAAAACCCCTTTAATGCAGGGGGATAGATTTTTATGGGACCTTCTAAAATGTATTATGAATGATTAAACCTCTGTATGGACATCCTCATTAGTCTTTCAATAAGGGAGACACTATGCGGAGAAATCCAGTCAAAATGATTCATGTGATACAGTCATATTGGTGCCATCTGATTTCCATAATGAGTGGGCTCTAGTGGATTTCAACCCCTTTGGCACTGCATGGAGATTTGTTACCAAATACTTACCCAATGACAGACAATGTGTCATGGTGTCAGGTGTAACGGGTCTGCAGGGCACCAAGTGCCATGGCCCCCATTGCCCTGTTGATCGGTCAAGGTGGCACTAGCAATACTGTTCTGTTTCATTGGAAAATACTTCTTTGCATATTATTTTCCATTGGTACCGTCTCCATACACAGCTAGTCTCCTTAAGGAAAGCCAGTAATCCCCTAAACTGGTGTTACAGGCAATGGATGTGGAACCATTGTGCCAAATAACTTGTTTGGGTTTGGGGTGTTGTTCTGGTGGTCCCCTGTTTTCACTATTTAACCCTTATACAGGGATCTGGTCTTCACTGCAAGGGAGCCACAAGGCGATACCTCTTGGAATATTCCCAGTGTAGTTGCCAGCTAACTAACAGGGTCAGAGACAACCATGCAAAGCAACGAGGGATCAGTCAATACTAGTAGTCAGAACCAGGCTGAGGTCAGATTACATGCGAATCTGAAAAACAGTCCCAGAGTCAGGGCAGGAGGCACAGGTTCAGAATTCAGGCAGACAAACAGATCAGGGTAATGAGCACAGGTCAGACAGCAGACAGACAGACTCAGGAGACTCTTTCTTCGGGGAGATACCGCTTTGCATAGTATTTTCCCATGGAGCATTGCTACTAAGACTCTTAACACAGTTGGTCTCCTAAGGAGAACAAGAACCCCCCCCCCCCCCCCCACCCCAAGTCTTCAGTCATGGTGCAGAGGCTCAGACTTCCCCTGATCGCATATGGATGGCCAATCCATCTATGCAAACTAATGTAAAACCATTTGCACTTGAACATGTGCCCAATGAAACTTGTTGTTTGCTATTTATTCTTGTCCTTACTTTTTTGTCCACCTCACTGAGCTGGACGAATATGCTCCGTTTTAATCTTCAACTGCAACCCGCCATATATGCTGTTAGAAGCCGTGGCAGTTAAAGGGAGAGAGTTGCAGCAGAAAGGACATGCCCCCTAGGCTGCCAGGCTGAAGGCAATCCAGCAGAGCAATTGGAGCAATGAATGTGGAAATCCATGTGAGGTACAGGGCTGGTTCTAGTTTTGTTAGAAAGGTATTGTCATGTACTGTGTGAAGGATGATTTTCATTTTTTAACATCAATCATCGCATAACCCCTTTAAAGGGAAACACAAAACAGAAAATACAATTTAGCAAAATTGGACCAACTTGGGTTAGTAACCCAAACAAAGTTTTAGCTAATTCTCCCCCAAAGTCAGTAGTCATTTATCTAAAGTGAACTGCTCTCCAGGAGATTGGTCAGCAAGACCTTTCAAACCACCTGATCCAGTACATGACTGTTGAGCAGGGCACGGACATCATCACATGCTTGAAAAAGGCTAACACGCAGCCGAAACGTTGCATCCGGAATAAATTCCACTTTTTGCACCTTTTTGGACGTGCTGTCTCCGTTTTTTATTTTTCTGGATATCTACAAGTTGTTCTACTAGGGGCTTTTTACCACCCCTCCTGGAGACGAGCACCCGATACATCATTACCAAGGAGTGCTGTCCACCCATATTTTTCGTCATCATCACAGCCCACGTCTGCTCTCATATGCTGTCTCTTGAGGAATATGAAGCTCCTTTCTATAATATTTTTCTATCCTATAAAATGACTAGACTACCAGAACCACAATATCCGTTATTGTGACAACCAGAGAGCATTACTTTGAACCTGAAGACCTTGCTAGGACTGTAGATTAATGTTCTGACATATCTTGGGTGTGTGTCAGTTTACAACCTTTTATTAAACACAAATGGGATCCAGATTGCCACAAAGTTCTCCTTGGAGTCTTAATGCACTGGCAAACTTCTACAAAGAGTGAATTGGCAGGTTTGGGATTTCACTTACTTGTTCTTCGGAAGCCTTAAAAGCTCCTCCATAGTTTTGCTAGGGTTTTTGGACAGAATTTGTGATGGAGACTCCTAACAGAGACTCAAACATAGAAGCAAATGAAGTCTTAGAATGAAAAGTGTCTACAAGGTATCTTCTAAGCATTACATGGACAGAATAGCAATTTTATTGAGCCCTGTAATGCTTCAGTTCCCCAGCGATTGTGCTCCTACTGATTACTGATGATCGTGCAGGAGTCTAAAAATCCAAGCATTCTAGGATCACCTTATAATAAAAAGTGATTGTCCAAAGTTCACAGCACATTAAGGGCTATATATATTGTATGTACAGTATATAAAACAGAAAATAAGCATGTTTTTGAAATAGACATAAACTGGCGAACATATTTTGGATCATAGCCTAAAGGACTGTGAATTCTGGGTTGTTCAGTAAACAGATGTGCAAAAAAAAGTATATATCTGGTATTTTTCTACCAGAAAGGAATTATTAAAAAGGTCAATGTGCTGGCTTGTGCTTCTCAGGAAATGGTCTCTTGCCCGGCCTCTCTATCCGGGAGTCTTACAGAAGCTCCAGCACCGGTACAGAGCCAAAATGTCCTCTGTACAAGAGACGCTATGTAATCTGAGCTCCAAGACCTGAAGAATATTCTTCTCCTGATTAGTACTTATTAATCTAAAATAGTGCGACCTCTCTGAGACCCTACACATAATGTAACCATTGTCATGGAGTAAGGCGGACACAGATTCTGCCTCCGCAAGCTATTTAGCGACATTACGTGATATCATTGTGTCAACCTCTGGAAATATTTAATAAGTCATATTTGATGGTGTAAAGATATGCAGAACTTAAGGAAGTGTCATTAGTATTAGAATATTACACTGGTATATTTTTATATTGGATAGAAATACTATTTGTGAATATCACTGTAGCATCATTGTGATGTCCTCGTGGATGATTTATATCTTAAAATGTTTACTGAAACAATGTAGATATGAGTACTAATTAAATGGGTTGTCAATGATTTAGAAAAGGATCACCGGAATTGAGATGAACTGCAATAACACATTCAACCCATGGACAAATGTAGTATTTTTTTCTGGAAAACAGCAGATTCTTTATTTTTTTGCTAGTCCCAGACGTGTGCCACCATGTTATGTAGGCAGTCTTTATGCTGCCCACATATGACACCATACTGCAGAGGGATTCTCCAGTAGAAGCATTGCTTTTCGAGGTGACATCTCCAAAATACAACATCGAATCAAGCATGGTGTTTGGAAAAGCTCTCAAGGTTTTCTTTGATTTTCCCCCACATACACACCCTGGATCTGTGATTTTCAACACAAAATCAGTTTGATGGACAATCATACATTAAATTATTTTTGTTTTGTTGACTCCATATGAATCACACCGGACAAAACCTCAGTATAAAATTGGGGGCATAAGGTAGTCCCAAACACTTCTATGAGTGTCATATTATGATATACCAAAGGCATTCCATATGAGCTCTCAAACATTTTTCAGTACTTTCTTTATTTTTCACAAGCACAGACAATATAAAAATGTAATAGGAACATCATCCTATGGACAGTGGGTGTGGCCGCACTACGCTAACTAAACGATTTGGCTTTCGGCTTAAACTAAAGGTGTTGTCCTGGCAGTCCCCTAGTATTTACCTTTTAACTCCTGTACAGGGATGTAGACTTTGCTGCAGGGAACCAACCAGGCCACCACCTCCTGGAATAGTCCCAGTGTAGTTGGCAGCATACTCTCGGAGGTCAGAGACACCAGCCAAAAGAACCAAAGTATCAGGAAACAGGCTGAGGTCAGGGCAGGCCGACTTTGTGCATATCCAAGAGACTAATCCAAGGTCGGAGCAAGCAGTAGAGTATCAGAGTCAATCATCAGCAGAAGTTCAGTACATGGGTAGACAGAATAACACACTTTCATTGGTTAACTAGAGAACAAGGAACCTAAAGCTCAGGCACCCTCTAATGAGGGAAGATGCCTTATTTTCCCACAGACCAGGCCAGAGCCTGCAGAAGACACCCTAGATGCCAGTGGTCGGGACCATCGCCGGCCATCAGAAAGAGGAGGCACAGCTGAGTGAGTAGCACATCACCCATGCCCACAAGAAGGGGCAGGGTAGCAGCAGACACGGGATGCCAGCGCAACACATTATCTCCAAAAATATGTTACTATTAAACTCAAGTCCTGTCCAAGATAACTGCTATGGAAATAACATTTGTAATACAAAGAGGTTTATAAACATCAAGTTCTAGATTGTTGAACATTCTCAATGTTTGCCTCCTATTTTAGTTCACTGTTTACATTCCACATGTAAGGTAGGCAGGTTGGTATGACAACTCTAGTATCTCCATCATCACTAAACTTCAAAACAACCTGCTGCCACATTGGGTTTTCTAACAACACTCATCTGTTCAAGGCTTGGTCAAACGTTGTTGGAATGTAAGACTGATCTTTTTCAGCTTTGGACTAGTCATTTACTAGTCACTGGTAATTTAATTTAAACATTCAGCCTGAAAACAATTCCATATGTTGAATAAGGGACCATGCTACCAACCATTACCAACCAATTTTGCATGGATCTAGAATTCAGCAACCATAGACTGCTGTGATTCCATATTGTCCCGCTGATTTTACATGGAGCGAGACAGAAGTTTTTTTTATTTTCTTAGAGAAAATAAAGCCCGCGTGAAGACTGTGCCCATGTTGTGGACCGCAAATTGTGGTCCGCAATGCACGGGCACCGACCGTGGACTAGCCACATGGGGATCGGGGACCCGTTAACTTGAATGGGTCCGCGATCCCTCCGTTACGCAAAAAGATTCCGTTCCGTGCTTCCGTACAGCATCTCCGGATTTGCGGACCCATTGAAGTGAATGGGTCCGCATCCGCAAATGCGGTCTGCAATACGGCAGCGGGCAGCACACGTTTGTGTAAACGAGCCCTTAGAGATGAGCAAATTTCCCAAATTCGTTTCTGGTCAGATTCTGTCAAATTGGCTGTCAGATTTGATTCCTTCTGAATAATTTCAGTCTGAATAAAAAGTGCCTCAACAGCCCTGAAAAGTCATATATGACACCTCCTAGGAGTGTATCCAACTTTCAAGCTCTTTAACGCCAAGACAGAATTAGTAATGTCAAAGTGACGGTGACATATAATGGAAAGTCTTTAGACCCTTTCTCTTTTTTTCATATTTTGTTTTGTTGCAGCCTTGTCTTCAGATAAAAGGAAAATGAAAGTTTCCCCATTAATCTGCATTCAATATTTCATAATAAATGAAAAGAGAATTTTAGACATTTTTTCAAATTTATCAAAAAGGAAAAACTAAAATTTTGCATGAACATAACTATTCAGACCCTTTACAATGACACTTGAAATTTGATTCTGGGGCCTCCCATTTCTCTAGATGTTTCTACACCTTAATTGGAATCCACCTGTGGTAAATTCTGTTGATTTGAGATGATTTGGAAAGATACACCCCTATCTAAACAAGGTCTCACCGCAGACAATGTATGACATGCTTGACAAAAGCTATCTAAGCCAAAACTTTGCATCTGGATTAAATTCCATAATTTTGGACGTGCTGTCTCGTTTTTCATTTTTGTTTTTTGACCTATAAGCAGACCATGTATATCTGAGCACAAACCAGGAGGAAAGAACTGCCTGTGAAGCTCAGGGACAGGATTGGGTGGAGGCACAAATCTGGAGAAGGGTACAAAAATGTATGCTGCACTAAAAGTTCCCAAGAGCACAATAGCCTTCTTAATTCCTAAATGGAAGACGTTTGCAGCAACCAGAACTCTTCCTAGTGCTGGCTGCCTCACCAAACTAAGTAATTGGGGTAGAAGGGCCTTGGTATGAGAGGTAACCAAGAAGCCAAGGTTAGTCTGGATGAGCTATAAAGATCCTGTGTGCAAATGGAAGAAACTTCCAGAAGGCCAACCATCACTACAGCATTCCTCCAATTTGGGCTTTATGACAGAGTGGTCAAAAAGAAGCCTCTCCTCAGTAATGAAAGCCCACACATGAAAGCCGATCTGGAACAGTACCTAAACAGCTCTCAAGGAAGGTTTAAAAATAAGATTTTCTGGTCTGATAAAAGCAAAATTTTACTTTTACCAACCCTACAGTGAAGCATGGTGCGGGCAGCATCGTGTTGGGGGAGATTATTCATGGTACAAGGAAAGCTGAATGGAGAGAGATACAGAGATATTCTTAATAAAAACCTTATACAGGTTTACTGTCCAACAAGACAATAACCTCAAGCATACAGCAAAGACAACACAGGAGTGGCTTAGGGACAACTTTGTTAATGTCCTTGACTAGTCCAGCCAGAGCCCTGACTTAAATCCAATCGAACATCTCTGGAAAGACCTGAAAATGGCTGTCCACTGACATTCCCCATCCCACCCAGGGCCGGCCTTAGGTGTTCAGGCGCCCTGTGCGAGCTAACCTTGTGGCGCCCCCCCCCGTAGTAGTAGATGTCACCTGCAGTCCTATGTAACACCACAAATAACACATAGATCTCTGAATACAGATAACACAGTGATGGCTCTCTGATTTCCGAAAATGTAGTGTTGTTTCCTCCGGTCCTATGTAAAAACACAGATAACACTAGTGCTGATAATGTGGTAGTGTTACCTGCAGTCCTATGTAATACCACAGATAACACTAGTGCTGATAATGTGGAAGTGTTACCTGCAGTCCTATGTAAAAACACAGATAACACTAGTGCTGATAATGTGGTAGTGTTACCTGCAGTCCTATGTAATACCACAGATAACACTAGTGCTGATAATGTGGAAGTGTTACCCGCAGTCCTATGTAAAACCACAGATAACACTAGTGCTGAATAATGTGGTAGTGTTACCTGCAGTCCTATGTAAAACCACAGATAACACTAGTGCTGAATAATGTGGAAGTGTTACCTTCGTCCTTAGTGTGCCTTCCTGTGTCTATCGCACAGACTCCATGCTGGTGGTGCTGCCTCCTCTTCCATCTTCTTCTTCTTCCCCAGCACAGAACATCCTGATGCAGCTGTGTCAAGACATGGGAACACTGTGGGCATGGTGATGGTGACACACACACACAGGGACGGACAGTCACACACACACACACAGGGACGGACAGTCACACACACACACACACACAGGGACGGACACACACACACACATACAATAAATCTGATCACATCACAGTTCCTGCCTGTCTGCTTTAGTAAAGCTGGGCATAGCTGGGCTATGCCAGGCTTTAGCAGAGTGGGCACAGGACAGTGGACACAGGGCAGAATATGTATGCAAGCACAGCTGAGCGAGTGCAGGGGCCCGCATACACATCGCTCCTCCTGCCTGTCATACCCCCCTTCCCCCCACACCGGGCATTTTGGGAGGCATTAGGGGTTGGATGATGCGGATTGTGCACATAGCCACCAATCATATCCCCCCCCCCCCCCTCCTAAAGGTAACTGATGTGCTGGGGGGAGGGGAATATGATTGGTGGCTATGTGCACACTAAACATCAGCAGCAAGGAGTTAAAGTCTAACCCTTAATGGCCCCCAAAATCCCTGGGGGGGGGGGGGGGGGTTGATGTAGTAGCAGGAAAGCACACTGTCCCCCTGTCCTCTATGAGCCCCCCCCCCCCCCACCCACTATGGCACATTTCTCCCACTCCATCATGGGCCAGTGGCAGATGGGATCCATCCAGTTGTTATCTTTGTACCAAATACCTGTAACTTCTGTTGGAACTTGGCTCAGGCTGTGTCGTGGGCCTTCCCTGGCAGAGACTGAGTCTGCTGTGTCTGCTGGCTGGCGCTTGGGCTCGCTCCTTCTTCTCTCTGGGGGCGGAGCTCAGTGGCAACATCAAAAGCGAAGACGTGCCTGTGCGGCAGCTGCGGCACGCTCCAGCAGCCACTGGTCTGCTCTCTTAAAGAGTCAGGCAGGCCAGGCAGCAGAGCGGAGCTCAGAGCGGCCGCGGGCCCCGCCCCCTCCTCACTCTTTCCAATAGTCCGTGCTCTTTCAGCGCTATTAGTCAGCCGGCAGCCGCAACTAAATAGTAAGTAGACTTAGTTAGTTTGCGGCTGGCTGTCGGCCGCACAGCCCGCACACCCCAAAGGCCGGCCCTGATCCCACCTGACAGAGCTTGAGAGGATCTGCAGAGAATAATGGTAGAAAATCCCCAAAATCCAGATGTGCAAGCTTTGTGGCATCCTACCCAAGAAGACTGGAGGCTGTAATCACTGCCAGAGGTGCTTCAACTAAGTCCTGAGTAAATGGTCTGAGTACTTATATCAATGCAAGATTTTAGGTTTTCCTTTTCAATTAATTAGCAAAGATTTTAAACATTCTGTCTTCACTTTCTGATCCTTTTTTAGTGGCAGATGCCTTTTTCTCTTTTCTGATCTGTAAAATGGTGGCAGCCATTTATAGCAATTCCTGCTGGATGAATCACAAAGGTTTCAAATTCATCAAAATTAGAATCTTCTTTAAAATCTGTAACATTTCTTTTATTCAGAATCGATTTGCTCCTCTCTATACGGAATCATACCGTAATGCATCCGTGAGGAGAAGAAAATGTGGTACATTCCAACGCATGTCTTATTACAGAGGTATTTTTCCCCAGAGGATAACATCTAGGTTCCCATATGGTGCCCCATGAAGGCATGATTAGACAACACACTGAGTGCCTACAGCTTGGTAATACAGAACCATATGGGCACTGGTGCCACAGTACAGGTCCGTGCACACAGTTGTACCCATGTACTTGAGCCCAAATTATATCTTTTTATATTTTTCATGTGCTTATATGTCAATCTACAATTTAGATTTCTACTGTAAACGGTTTAAATGAGCTTTGAGTAGGTGCACTGCAAAGAAGGTGAACGTAAGGGACATGATCTAAAATTAGGTCTAACAAAGTCGAGAAAGTTTACATACCAAGGGTTCACATCTGCTTTGTGCACTCCAGCCCTCTGATCCGGTCACCGCATACGGGATACATGACTGCTTTCGGCCAGACAAAAAATGCTCCATGTAGTATTTTTGGGTTGGCCGAAAGCCAGCATATATGCTAGAAAGCGTCCTGATCCCATTATAGTGAATGAGGATCCTATGCCAGATACAGTGAACTCCGGCAGTCTATTCCTCCTGTGGAACAGACTGCTGAAGTTCACAGAGTAGATGTGGACGCAGCCGAAGAGGAGGAGTACCTTTTCCAGAGACTAATTTCACAATTAAAGGGTTTCTACCACTTCGGTGTCACATATTTAGCTGTCAGACACTAGCGATCCGCTAGTGTCTGCTCTGCCCAACCATCCTAATATAATTGCTTTTGGGGCAGCCGTTTTGATAAAAAAAGAACTTTTATTAATATGCTAATGAGCCTCTAGGTGCTATGGGGGCGTCATTAGCACCTAGAGGCTCCGTCTACCTTCAGAAACTGCCGCCGCCGAGCGCGTCCCTCCAGCCCGCCCATCTCCTCCTGAATGCGATCCTCCTTGTGAGCGCCTGTATTCGGCGCATGCGCAGTGAATGTCTGACCGCTTCCTTGCTCAGACATCTCCACTGCGTCTGAGCGATGACGCCATAGTGCTCCGAGGAACAGGCGCAGTGGAGATGTCTGAGCAGTGAAGCTGTCAGACATTCACTGCGCATGCGCGGAATACAGGCGCTCACAAGGAGGATCGCATTCAGGAGGAGATGGGCGGGCTGGAGGGACGCGCTGGGCGGCGGCGGCAGTTTCTGAAGGTAGACGGAGCCTCTAGGTGCTAATGACACCCCCATAGCACCTAGAGTCTCATTAGCATATTAATAAAAGTTCTTTTTTTATCAAAACGGCTGCCCCAAAAGCAATTATATTAGGATGGTTGGGCAGAGCAGACACTAACGGATCGCTAGTGTCTGACAGCTAAATATGTGACACCGAAGTGGTAGAAACCCTTTAATGACTTTTCTGCTCTTCTAGATGTCCCAGTTACATCAAAAGCAAATGCCAAAAATTTCTGATAAGTAGGGATCTCAGTTCTGAAACTCCTACTTATTTGGACAACAGGACCCTGAGGATCCTCATTTGGCATATCAAGGAAGTCACACGACCAAATAGAGAGGTGGCCATGAAGTCTCAGATGATCTTCTATGTCCTATAGACTTCAATGAAGATCCATGTCCTCATGTGAAGCCACCTCTTCATTTAGTCTCCTTATGTACTGTATGCATTCACCAACCGCCAACCACATTGACTTCTTGAGTGGGGGTCAGTGCATCCCACATATCAGCCATAGCACATCCTACGTATTTGTGAAAACCCTTTAAATTTAGCTTTATAAGTGGCTCTCCCTTAAGATTTCTGGCTTCTGGAATATTGCGTTATCCTTTAGATACGTTCTGGATGTAATTTCAAGAATCACATTTCTGTCACTCTTGATTCACACAAGCTTTGTGCCAGCTGTCTGTATATTAACTACTTTAACCCCGCTAGCTGAAACCCCCTTAATGACCAGAGCACTTTTTACACTTCTGCACTACACTACTTTCACCGTTTATTGCTCGGTCATGCAACTTACCACCCAAATGAATTTTACCTCCTTTTCTTCTCACTAATAGAGCTTTCATTTGGTGGTATTTCATTGCTGCTGACATTTTTACTTTTTTTGTTATTAATCGAAATTTAACGATTTTTTTGCAAAAAAATGACATTTTTCACTTTCAGCTGTAAAATTTTGCAAAAAAAAACGACATCCATATATAAATTTTTCGCTAAATTTATTGTTCTACATGTTTTTGATAAAAAAAATGTTTTGGCAAAAAAAAAATGGTTTGGGTAAAAGTTATAGCGTTTACAAACTATGGTACAAAAATGTGAATTTCCGCTTTTTGAAGTAGCTCTGACTTTCTGAGCACCTGTAATGTTTCCTGAGGTTCTACAATGCCCAGACAGTAGAAAAACCCCACAAATGACCCCATTTCGGAAAGTAGACACCCTAAGGTATTCGCTGATGGGCATAGTGAGTTCATAGAACTTGTTATTTTTTGTCACAAGTTAGCGGAAAATGATGATTTTATATATTTTTTTCTTACAAAGTCTCATATTCCACTAACTTGCGACAAAAAAAAAAGAATTCTAGGAACTCGCCATGCCCCTCACGGAATACCTTGGGGTGTCTTCTTTCCAAAATGGGGTCACTTGTGGGGTAGTTATACTGCCCTGGCAATTTAGGGGCCCAAATGTGTGAGAAGAACTTTGCAATCAAAATGTGTAAAAAATGACCTGTGAAATCCGAAAGGTGCACTTTGGAATATGTGCCCCTTTGCCCACCTTGGCTGCAAAAAAGTGTCACACATCTGGTATCGCCGTACTCAGGAGAAGTTGGGGAATGTGTTTTGGGGTGTCATTTTACATATAACCATGCTGGGTGAGAGAAATATCTTGGCAAAGACAACTTTTCCCATTTTTTTATACAAAGTTGGCATTTGACCAAGATATTTCTCTCACCCAGCATGGGTATATGTAAAATGACACCCCAAAACACATTCCCCAACTTCTCCTGAGTACGGCGATACCAGATGTGTGACACTTTTTTGCAGCCAAGGTGGGCAAAGGGGCACATATTCCCAAGTGCACCTTTCGGATTTCGCAGGCCATTTTTTACACATTTTGATTGCAAAGTTCTTCTCACACATTTGGGCCCCTAAATTGCCAGGGCAGTATAACTACCCCACAAGTGACCCCATTTTGGAAAGAAGACACCCCAAGGTATTCCGTGAGGGGCATGGCGAGTTCCTAGAATTTTTTATTTTTTGTCACAAGTTAGCGGAAAATGATGTTTTTTTTTTTTTTTTCTTTTTTCCTTACAAAGTCTCATATTCCACTAACTTGAGACAAAAAATAAAAAAATCTAGGAACTCGCCATGCCCCGTCACGGAATACCTTGGGGTGTCTTCTTTCCAAAATGTGGTCACTTGTGGGGTAGTTATACTGCCCTGGCAATTTAGGGGCCCATATGTGTGAGAAGTAGTTTGCAATCAAAATCTGTAAAAAATGACCGGTGAAATCCGAAAGGTGCACTTTGGAATGTGGGTCCCTTTGCCCACCTAGGCTGCAAAAAAGTGTCACACATCTGGTATCGCCGTACTCAGGAGAAGTTGGGGAATGTGTTTTGGGGTGTCATTTTACATATACCCATGCTGGATGAGAGAAATATCTGGGCAAAAGACAACTTTTCCCATTTTTTTATACAAAGTTGGCATTTGACCAAGATATTTATCTCCCCCAGCATGGGTATATGTAAAATGACACCCCAAAACACATTCCCCAACTTCTCCTGAGTACGGCGATACCAGATGTGTGACACTTTTTTGAAGCCTAGATGCGCAAAGGTGCCCAAATTCCTTTTAGGAGGGCATTTTTTGACATTTGGATCCCAGACTTCTTCTCACGCTTTCGGGCCCCTAACATGCCAGGGCAGTATAAATACCCCACATGTGACCCCATTGTGGAAAGAAGACACCCCAAGGTATTCCGTGAGGGGCATGGCGAGTTCTTAGAATTTTTTATTTTTTGGCACAAGTTAGCGGAAATTGATTTTTTTTGTATTTTCTCACAGTCTCCCTTTCCGCTAACTTGGGACAAAAATTTCAATCTTTTATGGACTCAATATGCCCCTCACAGAATACCTTGGGGTGTCTTCTTTCCGAAATGGGGTCACATGTGGGGTATTTATACTGCCCTGGCATTTTAGGGCCCTAAAGCGTGAGAAGAAGTCTGGAATATAAATGTCTAAAAAATGTTACGCATTTGGATTCCGTGAGGGGTATGGTGAGTTCATGTGAGATTTTATTTTTTGACACAAGTTAGTGGAATATGAGACTTAGTAAGAAAAAACAAAAACAAACAAAAAATTTCCACTAACTTGGGCCCCAAAAAATGTCTGAATGGAGCCTTACAGGGGGTGATCAATGACAGGGGGGGGATCAATGACAGGGGGGTGATCACCCATATAGACTCCCTGATCACCCCCCTGTCATTGATCACCCCCCTGTCATTGATCACCCCCCTGTAAGGCTCCATTCAGACATCCGTATGATTTTTTACGGATCCACGGATACATGGATCGGATCCGCAAAACGCATATGGACGTCTGAATGGAGCCTTACAGGGGGGTGATCAATGACAGGGGGGTGATCAGGGAGTCTATATGGGTGATCACCCCCCTGTCATTGATCACCCCCCTGTAAGGCTCCATTCAGAGGTCCGCATGTGTTTTGCGGATCCGATCCATGTATCAGTGGATCCGTAAAAATCATACGGACGTCTGAATGGAGCCTTACAGGGGGGTGATCAATGAAAGGGGGGTGATCAATGACAGGGAAGTGATCAGGAAGTCTATATGCGTGATCACCCCCTTGCCATTGATCACCCCCCTGTAAGGCTCCATTCAGACGTCCGCATGTGTTTTGCGGATCCGATCCATGTATCAGTGGATCCGTAAAAATCATACGGACGTCTGAATGGAGCCTGACAGGGGGGTGATCAATGACAGGGGGGTGATCAATGACAGGGAAGTGATCAGGAAGTCTATATGCGTGATCACCCCCTTGTCATTGATCACCCCCCTGTAAGGCTCCATTCAGACGTCCGCATGTGTTTTGCGGATCCGATCCATGTATCAGTGGATCCGTAAAAATCATACGGACGTCTGAATGGAGCCTTACAGGGGTGTGATCAATGACAGGGAAGTGATCAGGAAGTCTATATGAGTGATCACCCCCTTGTCATTGATCACCCCCCTGTAAGGCTCCATTCAGAGGTCCGCATGTGTTTTGCGGATCCGATCCATGTATCCGTGGATCCGTAAAAATCATACGGACCTCTGAATGGAGCCTTACAGGGGGGTGATCAATGACAGGGGGGTGATCAATGACAGCGGGGTGATCAGGGAGTCTATATGGGGTGATCAGTGGTTCATAAAGGGTTAATAAGTGACGGGGGGTGTAGTGTAGTGTAGGGTTTTGTGGTACTTTACAGAGCTGCCTGTGTCCTCTGGTGGTCGATCCAAACAAAAGGGACCACCAGAGGACCAGGTAGCAGGTATATTAGACGCTGTTATCAAAACAGCGTCTAATATACCTGTTAGGGGTTAAAAAAATCACATCTTCAGCCTGCCAGCTGGCGATCGCCGCTGGCAGGCTGGAGATCCACTCGCTTACCTTCCGATCCTGTGAACGCGCACGCCTGTGTGCGCGCGTTCACAGGAAATCTCGCGTCTCGCGAGATGACGCGTATATGCGTGACTGTGCGCAGCGCTGCCACCTCTGGACCGCAGATCTGCGTTAGGCGGTCCGGAGGTGGTTAAAGAGGTTGTCTCACGAAAAATATTCTACAGTTTTCAAACCAGCTCCTTGATCTGAATACTTTTGTAATTGCATGCAATAAAAAATTCAGCATAGCCACTGAGTTATTCACTAAAATGTATCTGTATAGCGCCACCTGCTGTTTTTATTTTTTTATTTATTTGTCCTGCTCACCGAGATGGCCGCACATGCTCAGTTTTATCCTTAAAGTTGTGATAGGGAGAGCATGGACACGCCCCCTGAGCTGTGATAGGGAGAGCATGGACACACCCCCTGAGCTGCAGCAGAGTGGCCACTCCCCTTGAGCTGTCGGCTTGATATAAATCTAGCAGAGCAATGAATGTGGAGATCTCTGGATCCATGTGAGGTACAGGGCTGGTTCTAGCTTTGTTAGAAATAGGTTGCCATGTACTATATGATATTTGTAATAAAAAATTCAGGTACATATCATTATACTGTACCAAATTTCAACCTTAAGTGAATTAATAAGACCGTATTACAATATCCTCCTTGAGGATCTATCAACTGATGTCAGTGGAATGTAGACATAAACTGTGTAACCTGGAGAGATCACTTTGGGAATTAATTAAATTGTGAGCTATAGTACTTTTTTATTTTAGTTTTTTGTTACTTTTATTATTTTATTAAAATGTGGGTACTATTTTATATAAGCTATTTAATGCTCTAAAAGTGAAATATTAAAATGATAGACAGAAATTCTTTCACAACAATGCCATACCTGTCCATGGGTTGTGGTATTACAGCTCCATTCCTCTGAAGTGAATTTGGATGCAGTACCACACAGAACCTGAGTGCAGGCATGGCGCTGTTTCCAAAGACATCAGCCATGTTTTTCTATTCATAGTCAACCCTTTTAAGTAAGGGTAACAAAAAAACATTGTCCCAGTTTTTTGTGTGTAGCTACCAGGCCTGGCATCCAGAACGGTCAAACCTGGGCAGATACCAGGGCCCACTGGGCTTAGAGGCCCATAACTGCATTGGTAAATATGCTTTATAGTTGTCTTGCCAAGGTGGGCTGCACAAGGGCAACACTGTTGTCCAAAAGCCCCTATACATCTGGTTCCATCCCTGGTACCAATGAATATTCCCATCTTATAGTGATGGCACTGGGATATGCCACTTCTTTATGATCAGACCCCAACTGATCCTAAGCATGATTGGGTCGCCATGCGATTTAGAGCTGCACCTTCAAGATTTTCCCTACACAGCAGCTATCTTAATCACCTGGATCTGCAGGGAACTAGAACTATGGACAGCCCCACTGATACATTAAGCATGAGAAGTATCCTAATATAGGGCCCTATCCCACCATGGGCCCCATAGTAGTCTAGAGGGCCTTGATTGTTCGCCTATCAAATACTTTCAGCAGGTCCTCTTCCCTTCGCCATTCATTCTAACCTCATTTGCTCTAATTCTGGATCACGATGAATCAACCTCTGGTTGTGAGTGCTACATATTAGTTGGATGACTACTGTGGTCTGCACAGAAAGATGGACAGCCAGGGTAGTCACTGCTGGTTGCAACAACTATTGCTAGGCAATGATCCAAGATTATTTTAGAGGAATTCTACACTGGTTTATGCAGAAGTCTGAACTGTAATAGGGATGTCCCCTCATTGCCTTATTTACAGATCTGGACACCCCTTCCTACCCTGTTATTGTTATCCCCATTATTATTACATTGACATATAATATACTCCATTCGGTACAATGTCTTATAATAAAAAGTTATTGCCGGTATGGAACCGTGTAGAGCCTGTTAATCCTCTTGACCTTGAAATCCAAGCGTCGTAAATCTCCAGAGACGTTGAACGTAAATGTTTGTTAGTGCTCAACCATTAATGTCAATGTAGGAATTAATTCCATCATTAATGTGACTTCCTGGACAGCATCTTCCTTCAGCAGCTGATACCTAGATGAATGCATTTTAATCCTGAAGGATTAATATAGGCCGTATGACGATTTATTAGATAGACGTCAGCCTCCACCACTAGATACAATGCATTTGCACCTTCTATGATTCTCTGGAGCAATATAATATCCCAGCAGGAAAAATAGGATTAATAAGGAGTCTTGTTGCTTAGCCGATGGCTATCCATTGTAAGACGGTACAAGGAATCATCGTGGATGATAGGTACATGTCACTGAGGTTCAGCAGTTGCTGTTTGACACCTTTACACTTAGTATGGCTGTAAAGCTGATCCAGGACGGCTCCTACTGGGAATAGTCAAAGTGCTGGGTGGGTGACCACTCCCCATGATCCAGGCCGGGTTTGGCCAGGCCTAAAAACCAGCCAGCACTGCCAGATGAGGAGGATTACCTCAGTCTGACAGGGGAGCGCAGGAGGTGTGTGTGCTGGGATCTGAGGCTTGTGCCGTGCTGGAAGACTGAGACCCGTCTGTAAGGGAAACGGGCACCCTAAAAGCCTGCTACAGAGCTGCCAACAAGGTGATTTTTGCTATGTGGACTTTCCATTGTGTGTGAACTTTCCATTGCAAGACTGCAAAGTGACATTTTGTTTTTGCTTTATGTGTGAATAGACACGGAAGTTTGATTTAAGAACTGGTAATTTGCCTCTGTACTGCGTCCGCACACCCTGTCTACCAAAGCGGATCCCCACACCATGTAGTGACTTTATCACCTCCTCACAGAAGGGTTTGTGTTTATTGTTTTATTTTTTATTTTTTTATTTTTTTACCTTTGCTTCTTTCATGCATTTAATTTACAAAGAACAAAATGTTCTCTCAGTGTGAGCCAGGGATTTATGGTCAGTCAGCAGGTAGAGGAAAAAGACTATTCTACCTGGCTCCAAATCACGAAAACGGAATTCTATTTCTATAACAATTTAACATGAAAGAGAAATGATCAGTCTTGTTCAAACAATAGGTGATCGTCAACGTCTTCACTGGGGAATTGGCATGTCTTAAGCCTCATTCACACATTCGTGCTCAAATCCGTGAGCAGGTGGTCAGTGATGCATCTGTGAAGCTGTCCGTGAAGGATCCGTGTTGCTTACTTGTGTCCGTTTTTTTGCTGTCCGTGTTGCATCTGTGTTTCACTGACACTGAACAGCTGAAAAATTATTTTCAAAGAATCTCTTCTTAATGATCCGTGAAACACGGATGCAACATGGATGGCATCCGTGGTTTTCACGGACCTATAGACTAAAATGGGCGTGATAGATCCGCAAACAAAAGAGAGCATGCATCCGTGCTAAAAAAACGGACCCACGAACCGTGCTAAAACACTGATGTGTGAATACACACATGAATAGGGACGTCTGCTGTCTGTGAAACACTGACATTTGAATGAGGCTTTAAAGGGACACTTCCTGTGTGCAGTGGAAAAATAACTACGGCTCTCATAGTTCTGCCAGATAACGTGTTTCAGGAAGTTCCTGCTGTCGTTGATTAGAGAGGCTGCAGCAGGACATCGCATGGAGAAAGACGGGGAGGCAATTGTACCCATGTCTACTCCATTTACTGGGAGAGGCTGTACTACCTGTGCCTCCATTATTATTTATTACAGAAAGGCAATGCTTCCCTTACAAGGAAAGCTAGAAAGGCTGTGTCTGTGCCTATGCAGCGAGCCGAGGAGCGGATAGTAGCAAGAATGATGGCTGTAGTTAGTATTCATTCTCATACTCCCCTGGGCCATGCGGTGATGGGAAGGGCACCTCTTTTCTTCCCTTCGGGGAACACCCTGGTCTTGGGTTCCTTCTGCCTGATGGTGGTTTGGAGTGCCCTTGATGGTGATGTATTGTGAGGTGCAAGGCAGGGTCCCCTGCAGTCAGTGTTGGACTGGGGTACCTAGGGCCCACCAGTAAAATTTATTTTGGGGGCCCACCATACGGATACATTCAAATATAATAAATAATTTAACAAGTTTTTTTATATGAACATAGACTGGTTGAGGTGCTGTATATTGAATATATGTATGTAGTGCAGTAAGTCTACTGTGTTATGTGCCACTTGTGTAGCGTGTGGGAGACTAGGGGGGCCCACCTTGCTCAAGGGCCCACTGGGGGATTCCCCTGTACCCCTGTGGGCCAGTCCGAGCCTGCCTGCAGCGGCGGCGAAGACAATGATGAGACAGTTTCAACAGTAGAACAGTTCTTTGGTGAAGAATCAAGTTCAAGCACATCAATTACAGTTCTCGGTATGCATGGACTGGTAGTTCTTACACAAGTGTAATTTCCCAAATTCTTACAGGTTACACAGCTGTAGTAACAAATAATAAGCCAAAATGTCTCTTTAACCCCTTCCCAACATCTGCCATACATGTACAGTGGATGTCTGGTCTTTAAAGATGGCGCTGGAGCGGAGCAAGCATCATAGCCACTGGGTGCCTGCTGTTTCATACAGTTTCTGTGTAGAATAATGGAGCAAATTCCATTTTTCTATACAAGTTGCAGTCTGATAATTTCATGTTGTGGTCCACTTGGGGACCTAAAAAAAAAGTTTAAAAAAAAAGTTTTGAAATAAAAATATATATATATATATATATATATATATATATATATATATATAGAAAAAAGAAAATTCGGCGGCACCAGTAAACTGGCTCAGGTGCAACGTCCAAGGGAATGAGCTTTACCCTTAATATATACCAGAAATAGGACAGCACTCCAAGACTTGAAAAACTGTGTCTTTATTCACCCATGTGAAGCAGTAGCGACGTTTCAGCTCACAACTGAGCCTTTCTCAAGCAAAGAAATACAAGCATGTGCCTACCTTAAATAGCACTCAGATAAGCAGAGGAGACCAATGAACATACAGAAGAAAAACATGTGACCATTTACCTAATTAAGTCATGTGAACAATTACAGTGAGGAGCAGAAGTATTTGAACACCCTGCGATTTTGCAAGTTCTCCCACTTAGAAATCATGGAGGGGTCTGAAATTCACATTGTAGGTGCATTACCACTCTGAGAGACAGAATAAAAAAAATAAAAATCTGGAAATCACATTGTATGATTTTTAAAGAATGTATTTGTCTTGCACTGCTGAACATAAGTATTTGAACACCTGAGAAACAGCAAGAATTCTGGCTCTTAAAGACCTGTTACTGTGCCTTTAAAAAGTCCCCCTTTACTCCACTCATTAATCTAACTTAGTAGCACCTGTCTGAGCTCTTTAAAGACAACTGTCCACTCCACAGTCAGTCAGACGCCAACTACTACCATGGGCAAGACCAAAGAGCTGTCAAACGAAACTAGAGACAAAATTTGGACCTCCACAAGACTGGAAAGGGCTACGGGGCAATTTCCAAGCAGCTTGGTGAAAATAGATCAACTGTTTGAGCAATTGTTAGAAAATGGAAGAGGCTAAAGACGACTGTCAGTCTCTCTCAGACTGGGGCTCAATGCAAGATCTCACCTCGTGTGGTATCACTGATGATAAGAAAGGTGAGGAATCAGCCCAGAACTACAAGGGAGGAGCTGGTCAATGACATGAAGAGAGCTGGGACCACAGTTTCAAAGGTCACTGTCAGTAGAACACTACGCTGTCATGGTTTCAAATCATGCATTGCACGGAAGGTTCCCCTGCTCAAGTCATCACATGTCCAGGCCCGGCTGAAGTTCGCCAATGACCATCTGGATGATCCATGGGAGGCATGAGAGACAGTCATGTGGTCAGATGAGTCTAAAGTAGAACTTTTTGGTCTAAACTTCACTCGTCGTGTTTGGAGGAAAAAGAAGGCCAAGTTGCAACCAAGAACACCATCCCTACTGTGAAGCATGGGGATGGTAACATCATGCTTTGGGGGTGCTTTTCTGCGAAGGAGACAGGACGACTGCACTGTATTAAGGAGAGGACCATGGGGCCATTTATTGTGAGATTTTAAGCAACAACCTCCTTCCCTAAGTCAGAGCATTGAAGATGGGTCATGGCTGGGTCTTCCAACATGACAACGACCCGAAGCACACAGCCAGGATAACCAAGGAGTGGCTCCGTAAGAAGCATATCAAGGTTCTGGAGTGGCCTAGCCAGTCTCCAGACCTAAATCCAATAGAATATCTTTGGAGGGAGCTGAAACTCTGTGTTGCTTAGCGACAGCCCCGAAACCTGACAGATCTAGAGGAGATCTGTGTGGAGGAGTGGGCCAAAATCCCTGTTGCAGTGTGTGCAAACCTGGTCAAGAACTACAGGAAACGTTTGACCTCTGTAATAGCAAACAAAGGCTTCTGTACCAAATATTAACTCTGATTTTTTCAGGTGTTCAAATACTTATGTTCAGTAGTGCAAGACAAATAAACTCTCTAAAAATCATACAATGTGATTTCCTGATTTATTTATTTTTATTCTGTCTCTCGGAGTGGGGCTGCACCTACAATGTGAATTTCAGACCCCTCCATGATTTCTAAGTGGGAGAACTTGCAAAATAGCATAGTGTTCAAATACTTCTGTTCCTCACTGTACATATGCAAAAAAATCCTGACATTTGATCCATAAAATTGCACATATTTGTGTTGCATCCAAACACTTTACATTTGATGGTGCATTTATCACAGTGCGTATATACGTAAACACAGTGAACTTAATCGATGTGAAATTAATAAATAGTATATAAATCATTAAAATCATCCACCACGGAGACTGGGAGAAAAGAGCGTTTGACTATGTCCAACAATATCACGCGTCTATGTGAATACTGGCCAAAAATAGCATTTTTAACTAATACTGCAGGAACCACATAGTGTCAAAGACAAACCTCTAACGCAAATATGCGCACGCGACTCAGCTCCACTACATCGCCAGTAACCCGACTCCGTTGTATTCCTATGTGAGAGCCAGCGCATGCGCATGATGCGGCATTGACTTAGAAGTGTCATCTTTGTTTCTGGAAGGGCACCAATATGTCAACCTGACTATCCGGGCCAATCGGAGAAGGATCCAACCTCCCGGATGGATCAACCCCTCCAAAGTTGTGGTCAGGTAAGGGGGACACCCCACGTGAATGGGGTGTACCCCGAACCATCTCACCATTACGGTCCATAGATAGTCTAATGGGGATCTCCCATATATATCGCTTAGTAGCAGAGATTGGTTTGACACAAAGTGGATACAGTAACGCAGAAAAATCCATCCAGTTAATTCTACACGCATAGAGCACCGCGAACTGTCACATATGTTCAAACTTCTATATTCGCCATCTTCGCATCAGTCTACATGGTGTCTAAAAAGGAAAAGAGAAAATTACTCATATGCTTGTAAATCTATATTCCACCTATACTACAGGGATTGTATTTGAAAGCATCAGTCATGGAATATCAGGCAAGCAGCCATCTAAACACATCCAGGGTTATATTCAACATTTAATCCTTTAGGTTTTAAGCTGTGTAGGGTGTATATCCACCACATTTCTTTATTTTTCAATATTTTGAGTCTGTTACCCCCTCTCCTAGGGGGAGGTACATGATCTACAATCCAGCATTTTAATTCACGTTCCACATGTTTATGTTCAGTAAAATGCTTCGGCACCGGTAAATCACGTCGTTTCTGACGTATTGAGAATCTGTGATTATTCAATCTGGTTTTTAAATCAGTTGAAGTTTCTCCCACATATATCAGGTTGCATGGGCAAGTCAAAACATAAACTACCAAATTGGAGTTGCACGTCAAATGAAAATTAATGGGGTATGTTCTTCCAGTGGCAGGGTGTATGAAGCTGCGTCCTTTGCCAATATACTTGCAGTTTACGCAGCTCAGACACGGAAAACTACCCAAACCATGTTTTGTAAATGTCATTTGATGTGTTCTCTGTTCGGGGCCACAATCTGCTCGTACCAATTGGTCCTTCAGACTGCTAGCTCTCCGGTATGATAACAGGGGAGGCAGTCTGAATTCTTGAATGTCACTGAATGTGTTCCCCAATATGCTCCAATGTCGTTTAATGATCCTACCAATAGCAGCACTTTCCTCCGTATGTGTAGAGATAAAAGGTATCCGACGTGGGGGATTATCAATATTCTTACCCGCTAGGGTTTCTGCTCTATCCATGTTATACGCCCCCTGTTTGTGTTTGTACAGCAACTTTGGCGGATAGCCCCTGTCCTCAATTTTTTTTGACATTTTATCAAGGGCCTCCGCCAAATTGCTGTCCTCTGAAGTTATCCTTCGTACCCGCAAAAATTGTGAGTACGGTAAATGTCTAACCATATTTCTCAGATGATTACTATCATACCGTAATATGGTGTTTTTGTCAGTGGGCTTGGTGTATAATTCTATATGGAATTTGTCCCCAGAAAAAGTGACCGTGGTATCAAGGAACTGCACCTCCGTATGTGAAATGGTCACATGTTTTTCATCTGTATGTTAATTGGTCACCTCTGCTTATTTGAGTGCTATTTAAGGTAGGCACATGCTTGTATTTCTTTGCTTGAGAAAGGCTCAGTTGTGAGAAGAAACGTCGCTACTGCTTCACATGGGTGAATAAAGACACAGTTTTTTCAAGTCTTGGAGTGCTGTCCTATTTCTGGTGTATATATACATATATATATATATATATATATATATATATATATATATATATAAATTCAAATCACCCCCCCCCCCATCACCCAAAATCAAAATAAATGAACAATTAAAAAAATAAGATCATGGGCATCGCCGCTTATGAAAACACCCATATTATTAGTGCTTGAGAAAGGCTCAGTATTGGAGCCGAAACGTTGTACCGCAAGGTTGATTAAAGACTAAATTTTACTTCTTCAAGACCGGAGTGCCGTCCTTTTTCTGGATTTTTATATATATATATATATATATATATATATATATAAATTCAAATCACCCCCCCCCCCCCATCACCCAAAATCAAAATAAATGAACAATTAAAAAAATAAGATCATGGGCATCGCCGCTTATGAAAACACCCATATTATTAAAACATAAAAAACCTTATACCACACGCTGAATGGTGTTATGGGGGAAAAAATGTAAATAGCTGATTTGCATTTTTTCATCACTTTACTTCCCCAATTTTTTTTATAAAAAGTGATCAAAAAGTCATACACACCCCAAAATGGTATTAGCAAAAACTGCAGATCATCCCGCCAATAATGGGACCCCACACATCTCTGTAGACATAAGTATAAAAAAAGTTTTGGGGGTCAGGATACGTTGATGACAAGAGCTATTTTTTTTTGTTTGTTTGTATTTTGTTTATTTTTTTCAGAATTAAAACGCAAGAAAAACTATACATATGGTGTATCACCGTAATTGTACTGACCCGGAGAATGAAGAGCACAGTCAGTTTTACTGCATAGTGAACTCCGTAAAAAATAAAGCCAGTAAAACTGGGGCGTAATTGCGTTAGTTTTTTTTTTCAATTCCCTTTACATTGTATGCAATATTAAATGGTGGTGTTAGAAAGCACAACTTGTCCCGCACAAAACAAACCCTCATTCGGCTATGTGAACGGAAAAATAATATAGATATAGCTCTGGAGACGCAAGGGGCCAAAAGCGAAAATGCAAAAACAGAAAATCGCTGAGTCAGGAAAGGGTTAAAGCCATTCTCCTCACACTGCACTTCTCTAGCTGACCTTGGCATAAGCAGTCAGAATAGAGGTGCAACGCTTTCTCGTGCACGCTGCAACCACAGGGCGGACCCCAACATCAGACTATGCAGTCTGCACCTTTTGTACAGGTTGCTGTACTCACAGTTAAAGTTACTACAGGTTTCCTTAGTAGGATGAAGTATAGTGGGCTTATCCGGATTCCGCCTTGTTTAATCTTGTCAAGGGCTGGAAGCCTTTCACTTTGCTGTGGAGTCTAGAAGCTTCTGGTTAAGCAGTTTATCTCCACAGGGCTTCTACTCGCACCTCCTTTTAACAGTGTTATGCTTCCCAAAAATATCTTTGCATCTATCCTCATCACTGTCCAAACATACATTGTATTTACACTGAGTCTTGTGTCCTTCTGCTCTCACAGCAATTCACACACTGACTCTAGAATGTTCTACCTCCTCCTCCCTATGGGAGAGGTATACAGACCCACTTAGTGGCTGATAATGGTGGCCTATTAACTATCTGTCTCACAGAAAATGCATAGTCATACTATACATCCCATTTTCAATCTTTTTTTAGAGTAAATCTAGAAAATGCACACACATACACTGCATACACAGGCATACCTTCTCAGCCGCATTTCTCTCATGGTTATTAGAACAGAGGTGGATGGGCAGGCATGGCAGGATATGAGTGCTCCAGCCCAGGGTTCCTCAACTCCGGTCCTCAGGGCCCACCTGTTGGTCATGTTTTCAGGATTTCCTTGATATTGAGCAGGTGATATAATTAGTGTCAGTGCATCAGGACTTACCACAGGTATTCATTCTGAGGGATATTCTGAAATCGTGACCGGTAGGTGGGCCTTGAGGACTGGAGTTGAGGAACACTGCTCCAGCCAACAGTGATGTGCCGACTCTGAAGCGGTAAAGCTCTCCACACCCCCTTTCTCTAAGTACCAACTGCTGTCAGTGTGTAGTGATGTCTGCCATCTACTGGAGTAAAAGGTAAGTACTGTATTTCCCATGCATTGTGCTTCTTTCACCAGTAGATGGCAGACAGCATTTTATAGAAACTTGCTAAATGTGCAGCAGCCAGAGGAGGAACAAGCAGAGATCCCTCACTTGTATACACCCTTGGGCTGTCAGGTAAGTATTCCTGCCCCAGCGAGTAAGTGCCTTCCTCTTGAGTACTGCTCTAATTAGGCAGAGAATGCACAGGAGCAAGGGCGAAGACTCATGGGCCCTGGTGCAAGAGTTCAGCTTGGGGTCTTTTTAGGGGCGTAGCTCATGGCTCATGGGCCCTGGTGCAAGAGTTCAGCTTGGGCCTCCCTTCCCTCAGTGCGTTGTGTGTCTTCTTATGCAGCACAAGGGTCTTTGGGCCCTCTGAGGCTCCTGGGCCCGGTAGCAACTGCTACCTCTGCACCCCCTATAGCTACGTCCCTGCACAGGAGAGTAAAGGCCCATTTACACTGCGCCGACTATTGGGAAGGAAGCGTTCCTATCCAAGAGCTGCATTTACACGTGACGATCACCTCCACTGTACGAGGGTGATTGACGGCTACTTCCATTGCTCGTCTTCTTACAGATTCATTGCTTCTGGGCAGCAGATCCCTGTTCACACGCCACAATCTACACCCTAGAAACGATGATTGAGGTGTCCGCACCAAAGACCTTTCTGGCAATGGCTTATCTATCATTGGGAGAGAAGAAAAAAAAGTGGGCATGTTGAAATCCAACATGCCCAATCACTCCATCGCCCATCCAACATCTGCCATCAATGGAGGGTTGAGAAATCCCTAAGGTTATGTTCACACTGGCGGTAGCAGGTTCCGGCAGGGGAACAGCCTGCCGGATCCGTGCTAACACTAGCCCACCGTGTTGCCGGAAGTCCGCTCCGGCCCCATTCACCCGGCCGCAGCACGGCAGACATGCCGAGGGGCGAGCGGACAAAAACTACAGCATGCCTAACGCATTAGACTAATCTATTACATGTGACCAGTATACCATGCTACTATCACATAATCCTATCTAGAAATTCCCGGAAGCTCCATCTCCCATTGGACTGTATGAGATAAATGTCTCCATCTGCTGCACATTGACGTCTCCTGGCTTTAATATACAAAGTCTAAATGAAAATAATTAGTATAATTTTCCTCCTTCTTGGCTGCGGGTTAATGTCTAGCGGAGTCTATTTACGGTAATTACTTCGTGCAGCGTACAAGGAGCGATAGGCCGCCCTTTAGTGAATGATGCATTGTACCTTTGCCGTCCGTTACAAGTCTTCCTTCTAATCTCCCGGCTTTCTCCGCACTCTCATTGTGTAACATAGCCCTTGCTGCATTATGTGCCTTGGATGGAAACAGACGCCTTCCATTGGTCCAGGCACGAGAATGTTAAGCCTAAAAGAGGCTTTGTGTCGACAGTTAAAGGACATCTGGCATGAAAGGGATACGGAGATAACCGTGACCTACTGAACAGATTATATTTGCATAAAACATCCATTGTACGTGTATTTTGTGCTCCTCTGGCTTCCTCGCTTCTGCCAGCGAACAAACTGTTGCATAAATATGACTTCGCTGTAATCCAACTTTTCCCATCTGTTTTTTCTCCTGCGCAATTATTTTATAGGATTGATGTTGTTTCCATTATACACTTTACACTCCTTTAATCTGAAATCCGGTGCCCTGGAATTCTTGCTTATTCACTTTTCAACAGAATGAGCCCCAATGCTGGATTAGCAGCAGCAAATAACCGGATTGTCTGACATTTCCAGGGTTAAATTCACAGGAGCCATGGGTTAAGTATAGGGTTGACAGTGGCATAGCTATAGAATAGCCAAATATTGTCAGTATGGGATTTACAGTGCAAAGAGCCCCGGAGGAGCCGGTGTAGAGGATGGGAGTGGTAGTGGCCCTGATGAAGTGATGAGTCATGGTGTACTCTCTTAGGCCATTGCTCCCTGAGGATCGGTGCAGTGGAAATGTAGGCCGGAATTCAACATATAAAAGGCTCTTTGAGGAAGTGCAACATAGAACTTCATGTACATTGAGTAGCAGCAGGTATTAAGTGCAATTTTCTCTGGCACCATCAAGTACATGGAGGCAGGTTGGTTGATGGCAAATCAGCACTTAGGTGGTACTGGCCTAGTAGTAGTAGTCTGGTGATGGGTGTCTTACCTGTAGTCCCTCACCTTGCAGCAGTGTCTTCAATGCTGGTGGTAGCAGATCACTCTGCTGTATAGTGTCTCAAGACTTTGCTTGAGGAAAATTTGATTTGTTCTCTCTGGAGAATCTGTAACAGGAGCTGGAGCTCAATGTGGGCACAATTACTGTGAGGGGCACAATGTGGGCACAACTACTGTGAGGGACACAATGTGGGCACAACTACTGTGAGGGGCACAATGTGGGCACAACTACTGTGAGGGACACAATGTGGGCACAACTACTGTGAGGGGCACAATGTGGGCACAACTACTGTGAGGGGCACAATGTGGGTGCAACTACTTTGAGGGGACAATGTGGGCACAACTACCGAGAGGGGCACAATGTGGGCACAAGTACTTTGAGGGGACAATGTGGGCATACCTACTACGTGGTGGCATCAAGGGAGAATAATTACTTTGTGGGGCCATTAAAGGACTGAGTGGGATTGGATGTGTATAGTTATGTTTTGGGTGGAGTTAGAGGCGTGGCCTAGTATGAAAAAAATTGTCGCAGCACATCACATATATTGTCCCTTTTTGTGGCATAAATGATGACTAAAATCTGCGCCAGGTACCAGCTGTGTAGATTTCAGTCAGGCACATGTACTTTCAGAGGATGCATTTAATTTATGATTAGGCCTGCGGGGGAAGATATCAAGACTGGCATAGCGCATGGAGAAGCTATGTGGTTTTAGTGCCATTTTATGCTGTCATGTGTAAACGATCCCTTATGGGTGTAAATGTATTTCTGGACATCCTATCACTAGCCTGCAAGTGCTAGACTGCAATAAAGCCTTAAAGGGGTTCTCTCATCCAATAACCCCTTTCAGATTAAAGTTGTCACAGCAATCAGCCGATTGTCATGGGTTTACCTCCTGGAACCTCAAACAGCTGAAGAAGCAACCACCAGCCAGACAAATGTAATACATGTGCAGCGCACGGGTGGTTAACGTTCATGGGATCCCTTTAAGGTGTTATAAGTGTTTGTCGTGATGCCAGTTGCATTGCAGCAACGAGGGCACAGGCCCCCTGTAGTGATATGATGGTGCCCAGTGTAGGAATGCCAGAGTAGTGTAAGGGTAGCCTATAATGTCCCTTTAGATGTGGCTGTGCACGTGTCACGGTGCCTCCTACCTGGATACGCTGGAATCCCAGGCGTGGTCGTGCGAAGCAAATCAAGGGGTAGTTGATGGAAGGGATGGAGAAAAAAATGGAGACCAGACTTGTGTTAAAGTCGATAACAGTTTTACTTGAATAAACTTTCATCAGGGAAATAATCTTCCAACTTTGTCTTGGTCACCAGCAAGCTTTGGCATAAGTTCTGGCAGGAAAGCACATTTGGCTCTGCTACATCTGCTGATCTCTAGCTTTGCTGTGCTAACAGGATTAAATATAAACTTTTCCTTTCTGATGAACTTAGCTTTCTATAGTCTGACAGTCTTTATCTTTATCTGGATCTTTATCTTTATCCAGGGAACTTCTCCTCCTGGCTTCTGAGGATCTTTGCTCCTTTCTCTTGTTCCAGAAGAGCAGACAGGACTCTGCTGGCTGGCACACAGCCTTCCCCTTACAGGGGGTACTCTAGACTCACTTCTGCAGGGTTCGTCCAACAGGGACGAGTGCCTGCTGCCTTCCCCAGGCAGGGGGTCAGCTAGACTGACTCTCACTAACTAAAACTCCTCCCTCTATAGAGAGGGCTAGAATGGAAAGAAAGTTCCATTCCAGGCAAACTAACTCTGCCATTACTGCCGCCATCTGTTGGTGAATCAGGTATATTACACTTGAACATAACATTACATGGAAAAGAATATGCACATTATACAGGACCTGGACATGAATACATATGATGACACAGGGTTAACCATAGGTGTTAGTAGAGGGGTGTAAAAGGTGGTAATGCCACTCTGGGGTGTTACGCATAGACTGATTGAGTCCACCTGAGCAGCTCTCAATTTTGGTTGATAGTGGATAGCCCTAGGCAGGGGTGCACCTAGCCTTTCTTCTCCCTAAGGCAAAAACTGAAACGGCCCCTCCCCAATGCCAATTTCTTAACCTAACCCCTTTGCCACAATCGCCTCACCTAGCCTCATTGGTGGTGCACCCCTGGTCCTAGGCTCTAATGAGGCACATGGACATGGGTTGTCCTACTCCCTTTTTTTATGTTTTCTTTTAATATAAATCAGTAATATTAATGCAGTTCTCTCTTTCCCTGACTGGGACGCACCCCCCAACTGGTAACGCACAAATGGCAATTCATTTATAAACCTCTAGTAGGAATAATAGAGGAATTGCAGAACACACAGTCGTAAGAATACAAGCTCCAAAACTGTAATTACATGACGAATGCAAGTAGTTACTAAATCCATATGTCAGAAGAGTTGATAGCCTTTTTTTTAATGGCCATAGATTCATATGCATTGAGCTCCCCCTAGAGGCGGCTTTAAGCAGCTAGATTTTTTTTGCATTTAACTGATGGGAAGCAAGATATTCAGAACTCCTGTAAATCAAAATGAAGGGCTAAACACTATAAAGGTATATTGTGCAATTTTGGGAGGGGAGATAAGAGCCCCCCAAATATTCCATAGGCAGTAGAGGGCCTCTATGCAAGAATAGCATGTGGGCCCCTTGTTGTTTAAAGGGGTTTTCCAGATGTAAAATATTGATGAACTATCTGACTCCCATCACTTATATGAGCACTGCGGCCTCTTCCTAGGTCAGTAAAATCACGTTCATCGGTCACGTGGCCTATGTGCACCTCAATCCTATTCAAGGGAGTGAGCCTGGACTGCAATACCAAGCACAGCCACTGTACAATGTATGGCGCTGTGCTTGGAATGCGGTGAGAAGGCTGCAGCACTCACCGGAGTGTTGCATCCTCTTCAAACAGCTGTTCAGAGTTGAGAGTCCGACTCCCACCAATCAGATAACAATGTCCCATACCAAGGATAGGTCATTAATAGGGTTGAGCGAATCAAAATATCCGTAGTGGACTTCCATTCGAATTTCAGGGAAAATTAGGTTTGCCGCAAAGTCGAATTTCCTCGTGCATTTTCTCTGAAAATACATACTTTCCTTATCTATTTGAGCGTGAAGAGGCCACCGCGGCCATCGTGATTGAAGATCCCACACGAAATCTCTTGCGCGGTGACGTATGATGTCACCACACCGGCCAGTGTGATGACGTAATCACGCACCATGTGAGATTTCGCGCTTTTTCATTGTGGTATTGGTCCCCCTGCCTAATGGGCCCCTCACAGCTCAGGGGTCTCACCAATGGTATGTCCCGCCCCTGCCAGCCCTTGATAGATATTATTGAAACGCTTTTGCAATTTATATTTATTTTATAGGAATCCAAATTGATATGAGTCAGATTTCTTACACTGCCCTGCTAAGCCCAAGTACCTTCCCTGCGCGGGCAGAGTGAGACTATTAACGACTGCCGCTCTCCGAATACATTTATTTTAGAAGGTTATATTTACAGCGTTCATTCCACGTCGTTAAAAGCGTAAAATAAATTGATGGTCTGCGCCCCCCGTGCTGTGTTAAAGGGCTATTATGTAGCTGTTGTAATGTTCGCCCATAGATAATTATACCTCAGGATAATTTCCAGAGCGTTATTGCCTATACAGCAATGACATGTTAATTGTCTGGGGTGGTCGACCACTGGTCCTTTAAGGGACCGATTATGGAATAAATGTGTGGAATCTCAGCAGGTCCCCGGGTAGACTAAATGACTGTTTTACAAGTTATGATTAGCAGAGAAGGACGTGCAGTCGTATAAACACAGTAAGCATTTTCTCTGCGTGCTGCACATTACGCAGCTGAGCGCAGGCGAAGCACCAGGAACGCTCTGCCAGAACAACTGTGTGGTCAGGAAATAAAAGTAATACAATGTATCAGCGCCATTACCGTGTTTATAGAAGACTCTGCATCGTATTACAGAGGGAAGACGTGGATCACGCGGGGTTAAATTCCATATCCAAGTGTAATGGGGCGAACGTTTCTGTGTCATAAATTGTCAGGATTATTTGGTTGAGCTAAGAAATAAGATTAAACAGATATTCTCCAATATTCTGGATGCAAAAAAATGAATATAAAAAAAAAAGTTAAAGGGGTTCTCCAGGACTTAAACACTGGAGAAATAAAGGGGTTTTCTGGTTGGCATCAACATCCTTTAAAATAATCCTGTATGAAGGTCGCTGTAATTTTGTAATGCATTTCTTTTACTTTTATTGCTGCTATCTCCCGTTCATGGCTGTGGTCACATGACCATGTCCATGGAGCTCTTTCTTATTTCCTGTGAGGGGCGGAGCAGTGACAGAGGAGTGTCTACGTGACTCACTGGGTGGGAGGAGCTGTAAACTAGCTGGGCGTTAATAGGGGCGGTGCTAGAGTTGTGGCAGAGAAAGGAGAAGTGCATCATGGGTTTGGTTGGACACAGGAAGTGATTGGCTTACATGGTGAAAACGGTACAGGAAAGTCCAAACTGGAAAAAATCATGGGGAAGATGTACATGAGGTAAGCATCTGTTAAACACCATAATATACCGGGAAAACCCCTTTAATGTTTGATTAGTGAGCCTGACCTTGGAGCCCTTCGTTTTCATACAGCAGCTTGTCTGTACAAGCATCTATGTAGACTACTGCACCAGGGGTGTAGCTGTCACGGCCACGGTTATGGTCGTGACTCCTTGGGAGCCGCATACAGTTGCCCGCGGTTGTGGTTGTTGTGTCAACCGCAGCTGAGGCATAATGTAGTTGGCCTCAGTGCGGTTGCCGCGGACAACAGCTATGTGTGCGGTTCCCGGGGAGTTGTGTGCGTGTGTGGATGCACTTTGTTTGTATGTCTGGTGTGCACTGTAGTTTGTTTGGTGCGCATGGACATCGTCCTTTCACTGTGGCTGCCCGTGGCAACGTTTGGTATTATGTACATGTGGTGGCAGTGTCTCGGCCTTCGGGCTGTCTCCCAGGACGGCTGCCACCCATGTCGTTGCCAGCGGCAACAGCCACAGGGTGATCTTTGTTTGGTCACTTCCCCTGTATGTTTGGTGTTTTCCTTTCCTGTGGTGCTGGAAGGGTTAACTCCCTTCCCAGTGTGTGAGTGATGTCACTGGGTGTGTCCGACTGTGGGTGTGGCTTCTTGGCCTATATAGCCTGAGTGTTTTGCATGGTTCAGTAGGTTGCTTCAGCCCTGCTAGCTGGAGCAGCCTCCTGTGTATTTGACCTGCCTGTGAGAGCCACCCCTGTGGTCATAAAAAAGTATAGTATTGTTATGCCTATGTCTTTATGTGTGTGGTGTAGCATGTTGTTCTGTTGGGACCTTCTTAGGTTTCTGTGCAGCATACGGTTCTGGATCCCTGTCTGTTTAGGGATCCAGTCAGCAAGGCTGTGGCAGGTTGGTGGAACTTGGTGTTCGCCTGCCATTTCCGTATTGCTGTTTGTGTTCCCCTTTTCCCAACAGCTTGGCCATTGAGACTCCTGCTCCTCCGTGCCAAGGAGGAGTAGGTCGTCTTACCCAGCTCCTAGCTCAGGGATCTGCGGAGGGTAAGACAGGGCTCCGAGGTTCCTGCGCATGGGTCCTCCTACCTTAAAGGTCGGCCCATGCAGGTTAGGAGTTAGGGTCAGGGTAGGGATGCGTTGAGAAGGTGACCTGCTCCCTATCCTGTGCTCATGGCCGAGTAGCCACTACAACACCTGGCATCGCACGGCTGAGGGTTTCCCCCATCCTCAGCCGTGACAGTAGCTATGGGAAAGCAGCGGCTGTGGGGACCAAACTTAGCAGGGGCCCACCAAGGAGGAACACTAAAAGATGTTATTGTTAGGGCTTGCTTCACCCCAAAAAGGAGGAAATTCTAGGCCACACCTCCAACCTGCTAAACCACACCCCTCTCCCAGTAAGTGCCCGGCAAAAGAAAAAATACATCACCATAGCGCTTTTTTTTACTGGACTCTGCGGAATGGAAAAGCGCTGTATACTACACCTTTCCATCCAGTTTTCCTGATCTATAATAAATAAAAATACATAATGTGAGCAAAAACTTATATTGTCAAATGATTCACAACGAATGAGGACTCCTATCAGTAACTCACTGCTACACATGCCCCCCGTTAGGAATACCCCACAACCCCAGGTAAAAGCCAGTCACTTAGAATAATGACATATACAGTGGGATGCGAAAGTTTGGGCAACCTTGTTAATCGTCATGATTTTCCTGTATAAATCGTTGGTTGTTACGATAAAAAATGTCAGTTAAATATATCATATAGGAGACACACACAGTGATATTTGAGAAGTGAAATGAAGTTTATTGGATTTACAGAAAGTGTGCTATAATTGTTTAAACAAAATTAGGCAGGTGCATAAATTTGGGCACCACAAAAAAGAAATGAAATCAATATTTAGTAGATCCTCCTTTTGCAGAAATTACAGCCTCTAAACGCTTCCTGTAGGTTCTAATGAGAGTCTGGATTCTGGTTGAAGGTATTTTGGACCATTCCTCTTTACAAAACATCTTTAGTTCATTCAGGTTTGGTGGCTTCCGAGCATGGACAGCTCTCTTTAAATCACACCACAGATTTTCAATTATATTCAGGTCTGGGGACTGAGATGGCCATTCCAGAACGTTGTACTTGTTCCTCTGCATAAATGCCTTAGTGGATTTTGAGCAGTGTTTAGGGTCGTTGTCTTGTTGAAAGATCCAGCCCCGGCGCAGCTTCAGCTTTGTCACTGATTCCTGGACATTGATCTCCAGAATCTGCTGATACTGAGTGGAATCCATGCGTCCCTCAACTTTGCCAAGATTCCCAGTCCCTGCACTGGCCACACAGCCCCACAGCATGATGGGACCACCACCATATTTTACTGTAGGTAGCAGGTGTTCTTCTTGGAATGCTGTGTTCTTTTTCCTCCATGCATAACGCCCCTTGTTATGGCCAAATAACTCAATTTTAGTTTCATCAGTCCACAGCACCTTATTCCAAAATGAAGCTGGCTTGTCCAAATGTGCTTTAGCCCACCTCAAGCGGCACTTTTTGTGCTCTGGGCGGAGAAAAGGCTTCCTCTGCATCACTCTCGCATACAGCATCTCCTTGTGTAAAGTGCGCCGAATGGTTGAACGATGCACAGTGACTCCATCTGCAGCAAGATGATGTTGTAGGTCTTTGGTGCTGGTCTGTGGGTTGACTCTGACTGTTCTCACCATTCGTCGCTTCTGTCTATCCGAGATTTTTCTTGGTCTGCCACTTCGAGCCTTAACTTGAACTGAGCCTGTGGTCTTCCATTACCTCAATATGTTCCTAACTGTGGAAACAGACAGCTGAAATCTCTGAGACAGCTTTCTGTATCCTTCCCCTAAACCATGATGGTGAACAATCTTTGTCTTCAGGTCATTTGAGAGTTGTTTTGAGACCCCCATGTTGCTACTCTTCAGAGAAAATTAGAAGAGGAGGAAAACTTACAATTGACCCCCTTAAATACTCTTTCTCATAATTGGATTCACCTGTGTATGTAGGTCAGGGGTCACTGAGCTTGCCAAGCCAATTTGAGTTCCAATAATTAGTTCTAAAGGTTTTGGAATCAATAAAATGACAACAGTGCCCAAATTTATGCACCTGCCTAATTTTGTTTAAACAATTATAGCACACTTTCTGTAAATCCAATAAACTTAATTTCACTTCTCAAATATCACTGTGTGTGTCTCCTATATGATATATTTAACTGACATTTTTTATCGTAACAACCAACGATTTATACAGGAAAATCATGACGATTAACAAGGTTGCCCAAACGTTCGCATCCCACTGTATGTTCTTTGCTCAGGAGCTGACACTCCACTTACAATAAGACATAAGCCGGGGATTTCTGGGGGAGCACAGTGCTGGCAGTATCCCCACAGTCATTTAAACACAAGGATGAGGAACCTCCGGCAGAAATTAATGCAGGGGCTTCTTGTGCCATGTGGGAGAGGGGGCCGCTCATACATTATGGCGAGGGTTACCTTACATTACAGTCGGTGTTACCCTGGGGATAGTACCCTGGAGACAGCACATCATGGGGATAAAGCACTGAGCAAACCCCGCTCCCCGGGCCTGTGTGTGAGGCGGCTCGTACAGCACAAGGGGCAGGGGGAGCCTGTACACCGTCACCCATCACACCTTCCAAGGCCCTCTTACCGCAAATACATGTAAATATAAATTTTCCAGTGGGAAGATGGGGCCATGCTGGGTTGGATAGGGAGCTCCGGGGCTGAGAATGAAGTCATAGCACACTCCGTTCCCACCTGCAGCAGATAACAGTTGGCTCAGGCGGCGCGTTGGCACTCATGCAGCAGCGCTGATGACATGACGTCACGCCATACAGCGCTCCAGACGTGCTCCCAGGTCCTATCCCCTGTTACGAAGATTTAAAGCGACACCCCAATGTGAGTCCCGACTTAACTTAAAAAAGGAGGACTTCTGGCCGGCCGGCCTGGCCTTGCGCCAGATAAAGGTGGAACAGGCACCCCCCCCCCCCCCCCAGGGCCCTTTAAGAGGAAAAAGTACTTGTTTTTGTGACGCCAGTTGCAGTGAAGCAACAAGGGCACAGGGCCCCTTTCAGTGATGTAGTAGGGGGTACCCAGGTGTAGGAAAGCCAGAGTGGGGTAGGGCAGCCTATAATGTCCCTCAATGTTGGTGCACGTGTCACGGTGCTCCTACCTGAATACGCTGAACCCTAGGCGTTGGCTCCACAGCAATGAAAAAGGGGATTGTTGATGGAGGGCACGAGGAAATAAATGGAGTGCAGACCTTGTGATGAAGTTGATAACAGCTTTACTTTGCATTAACCTTTCTCCAAACAGTTTCAGGCTTTATCGTGGTTCCAGCAGCTGTTAGCATTAACTGTGGCAGGCAAACTCCTCTCTGCTACATCTGTTGCTCCCTGGCTCTGCTGTACTGACAGGCTGGCTATAGAACTCAGCTTCCTCTTTATGCTGTACTTAACTTTGTAGTCTGGTCTGTCTCTAGATTTGTCCAGGGAAAACTGTCTCCTTCTGAGTTCTGAGGCTCCAAGCGGTGGTCTCCACATCCAGCAGAGCTGAAGGTGCTCTAGCTGGCTTGTTGGGCATGGACATTTCCAACGGCGACGTGCCCAGCCTTGGCTTCCTTCCCCTAGCAGGGGGTAAGCTAGACTGACTTCTAACTAGAACTCCACCCTCCCTGCAGCCAGTGGGACAAGAAGGTTCCACTCTATGTACCTGTAGTTCTGCCATGTTTTCTGCCACCTGCTGGTGAACCAGGCATATTACACATAAGCATAACAGTTGTAGAATAGGAAATGCACATCATATAGCGATCTTGACTAGCCACAGGAGTGGGGTTTGCACGAGAAGAGGGGGTTGTGAAGAAGTTGCTGGGGGGGAAAGCCCCATTCAAAAATTTGCTGTGGGGCCCAGTCATTTCCAGCTACGCCACTGTACTGCACATCAGAGTTGCCAACCAGAATTTTTCTTTTTTCTGGACAAGTTATCCCAAAATAACAAACAGCCAACATTTTTTACGGACAAATTGGAAAACTATAATCTATATATATAAAAGACGTATATACTGTATGTGTGTGTGTGTGTGTGTGTGTGTATATATGTATGTATGTTCCACGATCAATAAAAAAAAACATCGATTTCAACAAAACTTGGTATACACATAACTTGCTACCTGGAAAGAAATCTTGTGGGGGTCATACGCTCCTATACAGCAGCTGCGTGGAGTTTGTATGCTCCAACTGTTTTTGCTACACACACATTGCCCTGTAACTCAAAAACTCATCGATCAATTTCTACTAAACTTGGCAGGCCCGGCGCTATAATAAGGCAGACCAAGCCTCTCCCTTAGGGCTGTTTCACACGAGCGGATGCCGTGCATGACTGATAATGCTCCGTGCCTCTCTGTGATCTCTTTACTACGAAATCACAGTGAGATAAAGTTGTCGCTGTGATTTCGTAGTAAAGAGATCACAGAGAGGCACGGAGCATTATTAATCATGTTAATGCTCCGTGCCTCTGCTGTCCGCATCGGGTCTTGGCTGTCATTCACGGAGCGGATGTCACGCTCGGCATCCGCTCGTGTGAAACAGCCCTTAGGGCGCAGAGACGCTGAGCCGGGGGGGCTGAAAAATGAAACTTTTGTTATATATATATATATCTGTATATGTAGCGCGGCGCCCAGTGATCTCACTGCACCTACTATTGTCCCTGGGCGCCGCTCCGTTCGCCCACTGTGGCCCCCGTTACTGTCTCCCGTGCTGTATGCTAATTACTACTAACTTTGTAACAGGGAGGAGACTTGCTTCTCTCCCTGGGCATTCCTTTTCCCTGGCTGTAGCGCTGTCCAATCGCAGCTCAGAGCGTCAAAGCCAGTGAGAAAAAAAAACTCACCTTCTCCCTGGATATGACTCTCTGCACTGCGATTGGACAGCGCTACAGCCAGGGAGAAGAAACGCCCAGGAGAGAAGCTGATGTCTCCTCCCCATTGCTCCGATAGTAGTAATTATCATACAGCACCGGAGACGGTAACAGGGGCCAGTGGGCGAATGGAGCGGCACCCAGGAATAATAGTAAGTGCAGGTAGATCCCTGGGCGGCGCGCTACATATACAGATAGTTATCTTACAATGTTTGGACCCATGAAAGGTCTTCTTTAAATAAAGCACAATGAAGGGGGAGAAATGTGCCATGGGGGGATGATGTGCCATGGGGGGAAATGGGACTCAAAGGGGGTGATGTGATGTGACACGGAGGGGGTGATGTAAAAAGAAGGGGATGTAAAAAGAAGGGGGTGATGTAAAAAGAAGGGGGTGATGTAAAAAGAAGGGGGTGATGTGACATTGAGGGGCAGAAATGTGACATTGAGGGGGAGAAATGTGACATTGAGGGGGAGAAATGTGACATTGAGGGGGAGAAATGTGACATTAAAGGGGTGAAATTTGACATGGGGGGGAGAAATGTGACATTGGGGGGGTAATGTGACAGGGGGGGCGCCAAAATGTAGCTCCGCTTGTGTTGACAAAAATCCTTGCAACGGCCCTGAAACTTAGTACACATATGCTGTGTAAGTAACATGCCGGTACACAATGAGTTTCTGTCTGTCTGTCTGTTCTTTATGCGCGACCAAGCGACTGGACCGATCTTCAACAAATTTGGCACATATGTACATCAGGTGTCCGGGAAGGTTTTAGACAGAGTCTCAGCTCTCTAGGACGTACCATTTCTGAGATAATCCCCCAAAATGACCTGCATTAGCCAATACAAGCCTGCAAGTCTTTCTCTTCAAATCCCAACTGCCATACACACGGTCACATCTCCCTTATCAGCCACTAGAAGCTCACAGGCCCTTAGTCTCCACATACACACAGTTTTACACCAGGTTTCCATAAAAACTGCTGTAAGTCAGCTTTAGGCTAGGGCTAAACGACGACATGTGTCGCGCAACAATATGTTGCACGACACATAGGGCACAACTACACTGCTACATGTGTCGTGCGACATTGATGTCACACCAATGTCGCGCAACAATTTTTATAATGATAGTCTGTGGTGTTGCACTGCGACATGTGACATGCTGCAACTGCGACGCGACAGTCGCAGAAAAATCCATCTTGGATTGTTGAAACAAAATGTTGCGCAACACATGTCGTCGTGTAGCCCTAGCATTAAAGGGGCAGGGCGCCGTGGAGGTCACTGTTAACCACTTCAGCTCCGCTAGCTAAAACCCCCTTCATGACCAGAGCACTTTTTACACTTCGGCACTACACTCCTTTCACCGTTTATCGCTCGGTCATGCAACTTACCACCCAAATGAATTTTACCTCCTTTTCTTCTCACTAATAGAGCTTTCATTTGGTGGTATTTTATTGCTGCTGACATTTTTACTTTTTTTGTTATTAATCAAAATGTAACAATTTTTTTGCAAAAAAATGACATTTTTCACTTTCAGCTGTAAAATTTTGCAAAAAAAACGACATCCATATATAAATTTTTCGCCAAATTTATTGTTCTACATGTCTTTGATAAAAAAAAAAATGTTTGGGCAAAAAAAAAAAAATGGTTTGAGTAAAAGTTATAGCGTTTACACACTATGGTACAAAAATGTGAATTTCCGCTTTTTGAAGCAGCTCTGACTTTCTGAGCACCTGTCATGATTCCTGAGGTTCTACAATGCCCAGACAGTAGAAAAACCCCACAAATGACCCCATTTCGGAAAGTAGACACCCTAAGGTATTCGCTGATGGGCATAGTGAGTTCATAGAACTTTTTATTTTTTGTCACAAGTTAGCGGAAAATGATGATGATTTTATTTTTTTATTTTTTTCTTACAAAGTCTCATATTCCACTAACTTGCGACAAAAAATAAAAAATTCTAGGAACTCACCATGCCCCTCACAGAATACCTTGGGGTGTCTTCTTTCCAAAATGGGGTCACTTGTGGGGTAGTTATACTGCCCTGGCAATTTAGGGGCCCAAATGTGTGAGAAGTACCTTGCAATCAAAATGTGTAAAATATGGCCTGCAAAATCCGAAAGGTGCACTTTGGAATATGTGCCCCTTTGCCCACCTTGGCAGCAAAAAAGTGTCACACATCTGGTATCGCCGTACTCAGGAGAAGTTGGGGAATGTGTTTTGGGGTGTCATTTTACATATACCCATGCTGGGTGAGAGAAATATCCTGGCAAAAGACAACTTTTCCAATTTTTTTATACAAAGTTGGCATTTGATCAAGATGTTTATCTCACCCAGCATGGGTATATGTAAAATGACATCTCCAAAGCATAGGGCAGGGTGGTCAGGACAGTCAGGACAGAAATAGCGGGTGTCACGCCTTATTCCACTCCTGCTACAGACACGACATCTTTTTCGGGGTGACGGTTGGGTTGAGGTACCAGGAACGACATTGGGGAAATGTCGCTCGTGTAGACGGCTAACTACACTGGTGGATGGGGCCACGGAACCTCCTGGGTACAGGAGGTTCTCGATGATCTCTTCCTGAAATTTGAGGAAGGATCCAGTTCTCCCAGCCTTACTGTAGAGAACAAAACTATTATACAGAGCCAATTGAATTAAATATACAGACACCGTCTGGTTCTGCGGGAAACTAAATACGGAGACAACATCTGGTCATTGAAGTCCACCCCTCCCATGTGAAGGTTATAGTCGTGGACTGAGAGGGGCTTTTCAATGACACGGGTTGCTCGCTCAATTTGTATTGTCGTGTCTGCGTGAATGGAGGAGAGCATGTAAACGTCACGCTTGTCTCTCCATTTCACCGCGAGCAGTTCTTCGTTACACAGTGCGGCCCTCTGCCCCCTTGCAAGACGGGTGGTAACGAGCCGTTGGGGGAAGCCCGCGCGACTAGTTCGCGCGGTACCACAGGCGCCAATCCGTTCTAGAAACAAATGCCTAAAGAGGGCCACACTTGTGTAAAAATTGTCCACATAAAGATGGTACCCCTTGCCGAATAAGGGTGACACCAAGTCCCAAACTGTCTTCCCACTGCTCCCCAGGTAGTCAGGGCAACCGACCGGCTCCAGGGTCTGATCTTTTCCCTCATAGATCCGAAATGGATGTGGGTATAGCCTGTGGCCCTTTCACAGAGCTTATACAATTTGACCCCATACCGGGCGCGCTTGCTTGGGATGTATTGTTTGAAGCCAAGGCGCCCGGTAAAATGTATCAGGGACTCGTCTACGCAGATGTTTTGCTGTGGGGTATACAAATCTGCAAATTTCAGGTTGAAATTGTCTATGAGGGGCCGAATTTTGTGGAGCCGGTCAAAAGCAGGATGGCCTCTGGGACGGAAGGCGGTGTTGTCACTAAAGTGCAGGAAACGCATGATGGGTTATTGGTTATTCCCACAGGGCCTACCATAACCTCCCCATTTTACCCCCCCAACCAAATACCATCCCAATAAGACACCACACACTTCTGGTTGGATTAAATCGGCCACAGCAGACGTTTATTAATACAATAAATACATCCATAAATAATAATAATAACATTACAATTAACAATAACCCCTGACGAGGGAGATCGTAGAAGCCACAAAATGCTACCATCCACCATAAGCCAACCTGGCAACTCCATCTTGCCTCCAGCCGTAAGCACCAGCTCGAAGACACCAGCTGATGGATGTCTTCTCCAATTAACCAAGTACCTAAACTATGAGAGTCCAGCCCCACCATTGAGGCCCTCCCATTTCCACTACCGTCATAAACCACCAGCTTCTATGATCTCCCACCGCCTCGACTGCCGCGACAAGCCCCCCACCCCCCCCCCCCCCCACAAAACTAAAGGGAGGGAGGGAGGGAGATTTCTCCTCACAAAAAATGGCGCCGGCTAACTGCCGGTCACCCCTATTTAACCCCCTAAACTCCACCCCACTAATCACCCTAACTCCTCCTTCCCCCCCCACGGTTAACCAATTCCCACCCGGCCCTTCCTACCAAAACCCATCATGGCGCCCTCCCCTTACCTCCGTCCAGGTCCGGCCTCTCTTGATGGGTTATTGGTTATTCCCACAGGGCCTACCATAACCTCCCCATTTTACCCCCCAACCAAATACCATCCCAATAAGACACCACACACTTCTGGTTGGATTAAATCGGCCACAGCAGCTGTTTATTAATACAATAAATACATCCATAAATAATAATAATAACATTACAATTACCAATAACCCCTGACGAGGGAGATCGTAGAAGCCACAAAATGCTACCATCCACCATAAGCCAACCTGGCAACTCCATCTTGCCTCCAGCCGTAAGCACCAGCTCGAAGACACCAGCTGATGGATGCCTTCTCCAATTAACCAAGTACCTAAACTATGAGAGTCCAGCCCCACCATTGAGGCCCTCCCATTTCCACTACCGTCATAAACCACCAGCTTCTATGATCTCCCACCGCCAACAACGCGCAGCTTGAACCCAACACACTCCCTCAAGCCTGCGCGTTCCGCCACAAACGCAAAGCACGCTCGATTCCCCCTTGCAAGCCCAAAGCCCACAGATCAATGCCCACCGCATTCAGGTGAACACCATCCGCCCTCCAAAAACCACCACTCCCCGCTTCCAAGTCCGTATGCCGAACCGCCACCGCACCATTCCGTGCCACAAACCTCCCAATAGCCCTATTCACCTTCACCCTAGCCTTGTTGACCCGCTCAACCGAACGCGCCTCCCTCCACTTCTTCCTGGCCACAATGTCCGACCAGACCGTCACCATACCCGGAAACAAAGACCACAGCCTCAACAGATCAAACTTAATATCCTTAATAAGTTCCCTACACGGCCTAACCCCCAAATCATTCCCCTCGACATGCAACACCAACACATCGGGAGCACGATCCAGCCTCACAAAGCGATGCACCTCCCTCAATACACTGCCCCACAACATACCCCTACACCCCAACCAACGATCCACATGCCGCAACAGGGGCCCCCTGGCCCCAAAACACGCCCCCTCCCGATACCGCCGCAAGCAACGCACCGGGCACAACCCGCACCCCGGAATCTCAAACAACGACACACTGCACCCCCTGCCTTCCCTATCCGTTTTTGACACCCGAATCCGCACCACCACCCGGTCCCCATACAAATCCACATCACCCCAACACAAACTCCCCTCCCTAGAAACACTGGGACACACCAACTCACCCAGCCGAAAAGCCCTGAAAAAAGCCAACGAGAAAGCCAAACCAAACAACCGCACCTCACTCTCGGACCGACAAACCAGACCAAGCCGCTCCCCCAACCGTAACAACAGAGCAAAGGAAACCGGGCGTCTCTGATCCGCAACACGCTTCCCCCTCTTACACCCCTTCAACACCTGCCGAACCAAAAAGGTTTTCGTACAATCGGGTAAGCCCCTAAGCTTGAAACCAAAAGCCAACCCCGCCATGACCCGATTAACCTGCGCCACCGACCTCCCCCTCTCCGCCAAATTCCCCACAAACAACACCAACGGAACCTCACCCCCATCAACCCCCACCCCCAACTCAGCACACCACCCCTCCCACTCACTCCACGCCTTACCGTACGCCACCCAGGTGCCAGCACTCAGAGACTCCCTCAACAACCCAGCTACCGTACCTCCAAGAGCTCCCAGAGGGACTCCGGACACACCAACCCGACTGCCTCCGCCTCCGGGGCGAGCTGCCGAAAACGCTCCCACTGCAAACGAGAAAGAGAGTCAGCAACACCGTTCTCAACCCCAGGCACATGCACCACCACAATCCAAGCGTTAATCTCCAAGCAACACAAAACCAAATGCTGCAACAATTTCACCACCGGGGGGGAAGAGGCCGTCAAACCGTTAATCACCTGTACCACCCCGAGGTTGTCGCAGTGAAACCGAACCTTCCTATCACGGAACCTATCCCTCCAGAGCACCACTGCCAAGACAATCGGAAATAATTCAAGCAATGCCACGTTACGAACCCAACCCCTCAACACCCAGGACTCCGGCCACGGACCCGCACACCACTGTCCACCACAGAACACCCCGTAACCTATCCCCCCAGCCGCATCCGAATACAAATCAAAATCAAAACTGTCCACCACCTCACCCAACACCAATGCCCTGCCGTTAAAATGCCTCAAAAACTGGTCCCAAACCAACAAATCACCCTTCAACTCCCGACCCAAGCGAATAAAATGCAACCACACCGCCGGTAGCAGCCGCCAACCGTCTACAAAAAATCCGCCCCATCGGCATGATCCTACACGCAAAATTCAACTTGCCCAACAGCGACTGCAAATCCCTCAAACGAATCTTGTGCGCCTTCACCGCACTCCCCACCGCTCCCCTCAAATCCCTAACCTTCTCCTCAGGCAACCTGCACTCCATCCGAACCGTATCGATGACTATGCCCAAAAAACTCAACTCCGTCACGGGACCCACCGTCTTTTCCCCCGCCAACGGCACTCCGAACGACTCAAAAAACACCCTGTAATGTAGACAACAACAATGAACAAACCCGGGACTCCGCCGGACCCAAGCACAAAAAATCATCAAGATAGTGAATCAGCGACCCACACCCTGACACATCCTTGACCACCCACTCCAAGAAGGAACTAAAGGTCTCAAAATAAGCACAAGACACCGAGCACCCCATCGGCAGACACCGATCCACAAAATACCCGCCATCCCAAAAACAACCCAACAAGTGCAAACTATCAGGATGCACGGGCAACAACCTAAACGCCGCCTCGATGTCCGTCTTAGCCAACAAGGCCCCCGGCCCCAACTTACGCACCCAACCTACCGCCGCGTCAAAGGAAGTATAAACCACCGAACAAAGCTCAGGGTCAATACCATCGTTGACCGACGCCCCCTTTGGGAAAGACAAGTGATGAATGAGCCGAAACTTGTTCGGCTCCTTCTTGGGCACCACCCCCAAAGGAGAAACCCTCAAATCCTCCCAAGGCCGTTCAGAAAACGGCCCATCCATCCTACCCAGCGCCACCTCCTTGGCCAGCTTCTCCGACACCACCTCCCTGTGCTCCAACGCCGACCTCAAGTTCCTACCAACCCCAAACCCCCTCTCCGCCGGGCGAGACGGAATGCTAAACCCCTCCGCGAATCCCTTCCGCAAAAATTCCGCCGCCCTACTGTCCGGGTACCTATCGAGGAACCCCGCCATCACGTCCCCCCGCACCGGCGTCCTGCCCTTTTCCACCAGCCTCGCCACCTTTCTGCCTCGCCCCCTTGAAACAACGGCTGGCCCCGTGACCTCCCCCCCCGCACGAAGAACACTCGTGCTTAAACTTGCACTTGGGGCCGAACTTGCAACTCCCTTCGTTGAAAAGGAAGCACAATCCCTTGGCCGCTGCCGTTGCAAAGCCCGACTGACCTGATCCCCCCTGCTCCCCCCGAAAGGGCTGCCCAGACCTCAACGGCGCCATCACCTTCATCCACAACCCTATATCTTTATGGTCCCACCGCATACTCCGGCGGACCGCCTTCCGCTGACGAAACTGTTCGTCATACCGCAACCACCCCGACCCCCCATACACCCTATACGCTTCCCCAATCGCGTCCAAATAGCAGAACAGCCCCGAACAGCTGTCAGGCGCCCTCTCCCCAATCACGCTAGCCAAAATGGCAAACGCCTGCAGCCAATTTGCAAACGTCCGCGGTATCAGCCTATAACGCCGCTTCTCATCCTCCTCCCTCTTCGACCCGTCCCGCCTCGCCACGTCCAGATTGAAACGCTCCAGGGGGAGCAGAGAAAAAATATCCACGTACTCCCCCTGCCAAATCCGCTCCCTAACCTCCTGCTTCAAGTGCGCACCCAGCGGGCCCTTAAAGCACACATAAACCTCCCCATGGGCAGCATCATCCACCCGCGGTCGCTCCTCGTCGCCACCAGCCTGCGTCTGCACCGACACCGAAGCCGCCGCCGCGACACCCGAGCCCCCCGGCCCTACGCCCCCCGGCCCTATGCCCACACCAGACCCAACCCCCCACGCCTGCAAAGGGCCCCCCCCGGACACACTACCCCCCGACTCCACACCCGCCAACCCACACAACAACCGCCCCAAACCCGCAAGCATATCAACCTGCCCCCCACCGACACCCCCCAGCCCCGACCCCTGCGCCAGCGCAAGAAAAGCACCCAACGCCGCCTCACCTGGCTGCCGGGGCGCTGTGAACCCCGCAGCTGGCAGTCCTGAATCCTGACGATGCGACCCCGTCACAGGAACGACCACGCCGGACGCCACTCTGCTACTCGGACCGGGCATCCCAGCGTCCTCCACGCTGGACGCGCTGCGCGCCGAAAACGAGCCATCCTCCTCTTCTTCCTGATGAGCAGGACCAGCGGCCTGCTGTCCGTCACCTTGCAAAGGCCTGTGCACCACGCCGCCATCCTGGTGCACAGCCTCGTGTCCCCTGCCGCCTCTCCCACGCCGAGCAGCTCTCCCCACCCCCTCCTGGAGAGGGGAGCCTGCAGTACCAGCTCCGGCCACCACGCTGAAGGCTGCTGGAGACGGAGCACTTGCCGCCCCGCCGACCGCATGGATTCCTCCCACGCCGGGAGGACCTGGAGGGAGTCTGAACAACGGCCCCCCGGCGCGGAGGGTCCCCGGAGGGGCTCCTGACCCGGCGCCGGACCCGGGGGGTAACTTCAGGGCTCAGGCGCGCCGGCGGCCGGACCCGCCGCGGCCGTGTAACGCCCGGCGGCGAGTTAACAGCACCCGCCGCCCCCCCGCTCAGCAGACCAGCCACCTGACCTTGCAGCCACTCCGGACCTCGGACCGCCGCCACCTCCGCCCGCAGCTGCTGCAACAATCCCTCCACGGCCGCCATGGTAAGCCGCAGCACGATCGCTAGATTTCTCCTCACAAAAAATGGCGCCGGCTAACTGCCGGTCACCCCTATTTAACCCCCTAAACTCCACCCCACTAATCACCCTAACTCCTCCTTCCTCCCCCACGGTTAACCAATTCCCACCCGGCCCTTCCTACCAAAACCCATCATGGCGCCCTCCCCTTACCTCCGTCCAGGTCCGGCCTCTCTGGATGGTCTCAAAACGTGCCCTGGACATAGCAGCAGAGAACATGGGCATGTGATGAATTGGGTTCGTGGACCAATATGACCGCAATTCATGCTTTTTTGTCAGGCCCATGTTGAGGAGGAGGCCCAGAAAAGTTTTAATTTCGGAAACTTGGACTGGTTTGTCTCTGCCACAACTAAGTCTAAGAGCTCCGCAGTCAAGAACAGCTCAAAAAATCCCAGGGCCGAACCGATCTGAGCTGTCTCAACCCGAACTCCAGACTGGGCAGTGAAAGGGAAAACTACAGGTGCGGCTGAAGTGGGGGACTGCCAATCAGGGTTTGCCAGCACCTCAGGGATTCTAGGGGCTCTACGGGCACGTCTTTGCGGTGGCTGCGACGGGGTCACTACTGCACGTGCCACCGTACCAGCTTCAACTGCCCTTCTGGTGCTCGCTACTTCACCAGGTTGTACGGCAGTGCTGGTACTAGATCCAGGGAGGGCTGGGCTGCTGGTGTATGCCTCACCACGTAATCCGACAGCACCAGCCCCACTCTGCTGCTCTTGAAGCGGATCCTGCGCAACCTGTGGTCTAGCGACACGGGGCCGGGTACGCCTGGTGGTATCAGGGACCTCAGCCTCCTCGTCCGAACTTTGGGTCAGAGAGCCACTGCTTTCTACAGGTTCGTATTCTGACCCGCTGGATTCATCAGATGAGGGTTCCCACTCCTCATCCGACTGGGTCAGAAGCCTGTAGGCCTCTTCAGAGGAATACCCCCTGTTTGACATTTTGGGCAACTAAATTTAGGGGTATTCCCTGAGACTACCCAAGAAAAAAAAAAAGCAAGCCTGTCTTACAAAGGGGAGGCTAGCGAAGTACCGGAGGCCGCTGCGGTTGATAAAAAATATCAAAACTGATTTTTTTTATCGCCGCAGTGCATGTAAAGTGATTGTGCAGTGATCAAAAAAAAATTTTTTTTTGTCACTGCGGTGGGGCGGGCGTGGGTGAACGCACGTGTGGGCGACCGATCAGGCCTGATCGGGCAAACACTGCGTTTTGGGTGGAGGGCGAACTAAAGTGACACTAATACAATTATAGATCTGACCGTGATCAGTTTTGATCACTTCCAGATACTATAAAAGTACAAATGCTGATTAGCGATACGCTAATCAGCGAATAACGGACTGCGGTGCGGTGGGCTGGGCGCTAACTGATCGCTAACTACCTAACCAAGGGGCCTAAACTATACCTAAAACCTAACGGTCAATACCAGTGGAAAAAAAAAAGTGACAGTTTACACTGATCACTTTTTTCCTTTCACTAGTGATTGACAAAGGGGTGATCAAAGGGTTAATTGGGGTTCAGGGGGGTGATCAGGGGCTATAGTGTAGTGTTTGGTGTACTCACTGTGAAGCCTGCTCCTCTGCTGGATCCAACCGACGAAAAGAACCAGCAGAGGAGCAGGCAGCCATATAACAGATCATATTTACAAATATGATCTGTTATCTGGCTCTGTGATTGGATTTTTTGAAAATCATCAGCTTGCCAGCCGCGATCATTGGCTGGCAAGCTGATGACGAAATGGTCCTCTACGAAATGCCGGCCCGAACTGCGCATGCGCGGGCCGCATAGCGCGTCATCTCGCGTCCCGCGAGATGACGCGTATATGCGTCGTTGTGCGCAGCGCTGCCGCCTCCGGACCGCACATCTGCGTTAGGCGGTCCGGAGGCGGTTAAGGGGGCTGACCCCTGAGAAGATCACTGTCATGGGAGTAGGGTGCTGTGAAACTCACTGTTAGGGTCCATTCACACGTCCCTTGTTTCTTTCCTGATCTGTTCCATTTTTTGCGTAACAGATCAGGACCAGTTCTGGACCCATTCATTTTCAATGGGTCCTGAAAAAAATCGGACAACACAATGTGTGCTGTCCGTTTCCGTTGTTCCGTTCCGCATGTCCGATTAAATATAAAACTTGTCCTATTCTTTTCCGCAAAAATCGGATCCTGGTACAATACAAAGTCAATGGTTCGGCAAAAAACGGATGACATTCGTATGTCATTACGTATGTCATCCGTTTTATGCGGAATCCGTTCCTGGAAATTAAATCCTGCCCACAGAAATCACTTATTCACTTTTTTTTTTTTAAAAGAAATCCAAACAACTTTATTTGCTTTGTGAAATTTATACATGTTTCTTTTTTTTTTTTTTTTGCGGATCCGTTTTTTGTGGATCCGCAAAAAACGGATGACATACGGAAACGGATCCGCAAAAAACGGACCGAAATTCGGGATATAGAAAAATACTGACGTGTGAATGTAGCCTTAAGGGAGAGGGCTGCTGTGAAAGTCAAAGGGGATGGGCTGCTGTGAAGGTCCCATTTTAAAGCTGCGGGTCACTGTGGAGGGGTCAGTGTTAGGCCTCTTTCACACTACAGTATGTTGAATTCAGTGTTTTGCGTTCCGTTTTTCACGGATCCGTGTTCCGTTTTTTGCTTCCGTTGTGGTTCCGTTTCCGTTCCGTTGTTCCGTTCCGTTTTTCCGTATGGCATATACAGTATACAGTAATTACATAGAAAAAATTGGGCTGGGCATAACATTTTCAATAGATGGTTCCGCAAAAAACGGAACGGATACGGAAGACATACGGATGCATTTCCGTATGTGTTCCGTTTTTTTTGCGGACCCATTGACTTGAATGGAGCCACGGACCGTGATTTGCGGCCAAATATAGGACATGTTCTATCTTTTCAACGGAACGGAAAAACGGAAATACGGAACGGAATGCATACGGAACACATTCCGTTTTTTTGCGGAACCATTGAAATGAATGGTTCCGTATACGGAACGCAAAAAACGGACCGCAAAACGGAAAAAAAAAACGGTAGTGTGAAAGAGGCCTTAAGGGGTGGGGGACTCTGGATACTGTCGATTATCTTTTAACGACACACAAACATTAAATGTAATATATGAAATATCCCTGTGCGAAGCCGGGTCCTTCTGCTAGTGAATGATAAAGATTAGAAGTCATACATGTCTATAGCTCAATATACTGATAAGAACTTATCACCAGCATTTACTGTGAGCTGTAAAATGATGATAATCACCACCAAAATAATCTAAAGAACCACCAGCCTCAGAAAAACCACAAAAGCATCAAATGTTTTTCACGGACACCGGAAAAAAGTTGCCTATTTTTATGGACGGCAACCCTGCTGCACATAGTCCCAGTCCTAAGGATAGGCCATTAGTGTTTAAGCCCCGGAGAACCTTTATAAGACCTCATGCACACGACCGTATTTTGTTTCCGTGTCCGATCCGTTTTATTTTGCGGATAGGATGCGGACCCATTCATTTCAATGGGTCCGCAAAAAACGCGGACAGCACACCGTGTGCTGTCCGCATCAGTATGTCCGTTCCGTTGCTCTGCCAAAAAATAGTGCATGTCCTATTTTGTTTTAGTTTGCGGACAAGGATAGGCATTATTACAATGGATCCGCAAAATAAACGGATGCCATACGGAACGTCATCCTTTTCTTTTGCCGATCCGCAATTTACGGACCGCAAAACACATACGGTCGTGTGCATGTAGCCTAACCCTGTTGTCTGATGTGTGCAGTGTTAAACTCCTGATAAAGCAGAATTTAACTACAGGTTAAAGGGATGGTCACCATAAAAATGCAGCACAATGTGCAGGCAGCATGCTATAGAGCAGGAGGAGCTGAGTAGATTGTTATATAGTTTTATGGGAAGAGTCAGGAAAACTTGTATTTTATTCATTTAAACCTCTGCTTTTTATGCTTAGGAGTCATGTGGGTGGTCCCACTCTAAACATACAGAGAAAGCTGTGTATCAGTGATAGGACCGCCCACATGACTCCTAAGCTTAAAAACAGCAGAAGTTTAAATAATTAAAATACATGTTCTACTGAATCTTTTCACATAAAGCTATATTTGAATCTGCTCCACTACTCCTTCTCTGTAACATACTTCCTACAGATTGGTTAAAAAGAACTAGATGGAAGGTAGAATGAAGGCCTAATACCTTGTAACCTCTCCAAAAGACTGTCTATTTGATAAGACCACCCTTGATCTAGACAACAAAAAGAAGTTGGAGGCAGTAGTCTGTGTAAGCCAGTGGCATAGCTTTCATGGAGGCAGATCATGCAACTTCTACGGAGTCCAGGGAGAGGAGGACCAAGCCCTGAACTCCTTCTTCTGTTTCCAACATGAAAAAAGTAATGGAGTTGAGTGAAAACCGATTATTATAGCTTCCCTTGCACTCAAAGATAACTGTAAAAATTCCTATGCACTGAGCTCCCTCTAGTGGTGGCTGAAGGCAGCCAGATTTGTAATGTATCATGTGAAGGGAAGCCGTGATTTCGAGCTGTATGGGGAAATGTATTTATGCAATTTTCTGGTGTAACTGGTTGCCCATAGCAACCAATCAGATTCCATCTGTCATTCTTTAGAGCTCCTTTGGAAAATGAAAGGAGGCATCTGAATAGTTGCTGTTGGCAACTAAACCAGTTTTCCTTTAAACCAGTTTCGATACATCTCCCTTACTATGTGTAATGTGCTTACCTTTCCACTCTCAAGAAATGTGTCCTCTCACCTTCAGCCACCACAGTGAGTCTTAGAGCATGGTTGACATGGACGCTTGATGGCTTATGGGCAAAGCAAGCATCAACCTAGCCAAAGCAGTACAATGGCCTCAGGGTCAGTTTTATTCACTTATTTGGTCTGTTTCTTGCTAGAGAACATGTCCCTGATTGTTATAACTAAACTTTTCTAATGACTCTTTTAGATTCTCTATTGTACTGCATTTTGTCCCTGTCTGACCAGATACCTGACCCTCTTCAGCTCATCTGAATACCCTCTTGTGTTCTCTGGTTCTGTCTCACCTGTGTTACCAACCTATGACTTTTTTGACCATAGCCCACGTTTTATCTTTCCTTGTATGCTTCTAGTGACTTTCCCTGTTGTCTTTGTCTATTTTTCCTGGTTCCTCTCCTGCTAGACATTAGTCAGGGAGTCAATCACTGGACCAGTAATGGACATCTAGATCCTGAAACCAGGACTTGGGTACCCCTAACCAAAGACATGGGCAATGGAGGTGCTATATGTGCATTGTTCCCTCTGGTTGATTCCTGCCCTGGGCATTGTAAGGACCTGACCATTACACACTATGATTAAGAAAAATGAACACATTGGTCCCATCTCTCTCTTGGACTAGGTAGACTCTACACAGTCAATCAGACTCTAAATTTAGCTGAACAATCTTGAGCTTGTCGATGTACGGGCTCTTGGTGTATCTGCATATGTGCAGCTGGTTTCTTTTAATTAATTAACGGCCGCAGAGGGTCTAATTTCCTGCTCGTATGTTTTCTGTTTTGTTGATGAGCAGCTGTGTATTTCTGCATTACGCAGTGTTTTGCAACCCCAGAACAGGATGTGTTTTTGGCAGCGTTTTACCATTAGAAAATTAAAACTCAACGGGATTTGTGCTCGCTGCCCTGTCTGAGCAAATAGAAGAGACAAGAAAACTTAAGTGAAGCCACTAATGTGATGGAGCGTGATCCATTCAAGCCAAGGAAATAATTGACTCTTGAATGCACCCATTGATGGACAGATCCATTACATTTGTCATAGTATCCAAGAGCTAAACTAGGACACCAGTGTGACACAAAGTTCTTCCCAATTCAACTATGAAAAAAGTTACTGTAATAGATATTCATGATTTCTGATAATATTACAGGCTCAGAAGACAAAATCGGAAGCATCCTGTCAGTGTTGTACATAGAGAAGTAAGGGCCCCATAGCAAGGATCAAACCAGGCCCCCCACATGACAGACGGGTTTCTGCCTAAACCCCTTTCAATGACCCTTGGGCCATTTTTTCCACCGCCTCATTTGATAAAAGTTGTTCCTTTAGAGAAGGGGTGCACAACCTGCGGTCCAGGGGCCACATGCGGCCCTTAATATTATTTTGTATGGCCCCAAACCATCTGGTGACAAATATACATGTCTCTGTCTTGTGTCTTCTCAGATGCATTTTTCATGTAGTCTCCCATTAGATGGGAATCCTGGAGGTGTAACTAGACATTTATAGTGTATACTGTATGTACAATACCCCATATATACAGTATTTCAGTTGGTAATACCCCTTTAACTTTTTTTTTCAGCCATTGGGATTCCTACAGTCTTAGGCCTCCTGCACACAAACTGCCCATTGCCGTATTGCGGACCTCATTTGCGGATCCGCAAAACATGGGCACCGTTCCGTGGGAATTCTGCATCATGGATGCGGACCCATTCATCTCAATGGTGCGGAACGGAAGCACGGAATGGAAGCCCACAGAAGCACTACGGAGTGCTTCCGTTGGGGTTTCGTCCCGTACTTGCGTTCCGCAAAAAGATAAAACATGTCCTATCTTTTTGCAGAACGGGCGGATCGTGGACCCATTAAAGTGAATGGGTCTGCGATCCGCTGCGGCTGACTCATGGTTGGTGTTCGTGAATTGTGCCCTGCAATTTGCAGCACGGCCACGGGGTGCACACGTTTGTTTGCAGGAGGCCTTAGTGCTCATGCATGCGGCCGTTGCCCGGCCGTGGCCGTATTGCGTCCCTCATACAGCAGGTCCACAATACACTGGCACCGGCCGTGTGCACCCTGCTTCATGGATGCTGTCCCATTCACCTGAACGGAGGCACGGATCGGAATCACTATGTAGTGCTTCCGTGGGTTTTCTGTCCGTGCCACCGATGGTTGGTGCGGACCTTCAGATGCGGATAATGGGCCCCATTCAACTGAATGGGTCAGCGATCCACATGCGGCTTCCCCAGGCCAGCACACGGTCGTCCGCATGAGCCCTTACAATGTGGCCCCAAACCAGAAAAGGTTGTACACCCCTGCTTTAGAGGGTAGAGTCCTGACCAAGTTTTCACCCCCAGTAGAAGAGGAGATGATCCCAACTGGGCCCCCTCTTGCCCTGGGCCCCATAGCAGTTGCATAGTCTCCCACTATGGAAGTTACACCCCTGTATTCTGTATGTTTTACAAGTTTTTCTGAAAGGAATAGATCAGTGACATATCTTCCCATCTTCATGTTGGAAGCGCTTGTTCTCTCGTTCCTAAGTGGTCAATTTCTCATCAGTTCATCATATTGGGTAGTAGACTAGGGCCATTGATGGCCAGCTCCAAAACTTGGTTTCCCTGAGCTTTATTCACCCGCATGCTTTTGATTTTTGAAAATGCAGTACATTGGGGAGGTGTATTCACTGGTGCAAAGAAAAAGTGGAACAGTTATCCATGTAAGGCCTCATGCACACGACCGTTGTGTGCATCCGCGGCCGTTGTTCCGTTTTCAGTTTTTTGCCGCGACCCATTGGCTTTCAATGGGTCCGTGGAAAAATCTGAAAATGCCCCGTTTGGCATCCGCGTCCGTGATCCGTGTTTCCAGTCCGTGAAAAAAATATGACCTGTCCTATTCACGGACCCATTCAAGTCGATGGGTCCGTGAAAAATCACGGCTGCACACAAGATTGTCATCCGCGTCCGTGATCCGTGACCCGTGTCCGTTTTTTCCTATCATTTCAAAGGCAAACTTTTTATTCATTTTTCATGTCCGTGGATCCTCCAAAAATCAAGGAAGACCCACGGAAGAAAAAACGGACACGGATCACGGAACAACGGAAACCGTTTTTGCGGACTGCAAAAAAAAACGTCCGTGTGCATGAGGCCTAATCCAGTCATTGCCCACCTCTCATTTTTAAGAAGCCTTTTGGCCATAGACCCTACAGGGAAATTTTCCAGTGGACAGACGCACAGGGGCCTGACAAGCCCTACTCAAGGCTGCCAGTCAGGCATATAACATCTGATGCTCTCAACATTAACTAATGCTAGAAGCATCTGGTACTTATGCACCTGGTTAGCAGAAGTGCTGGTCCCACCTACTTATTTTGGACCTGCCTTCTTAGACTGACCCTGCCTTCTTATATTGACTCACCTACAACATGAGACCACTTTTAGTTTTTTAGTTTTTTACATGGCCACAGTTCCCAGTCCACCCCTGCCTTTGCAAAATGAAAGCTGCAACCTGATGGGAGACGACTTCCCAACATTTCTCTTACACCGCTTTTTTAATACATCTCCCACCATTTCTTATTGTTGTCAGTGGCCATGTAAGTCACAGTAGAGTGGTTCCTCAAGTTACAATATTAATTGGTTCAAGGATGACCATTGTATGTTGAAACCATTGTAACTTCAGGAATCAGTTCCCAAGCCCCAAAATGTCCTCCAAAATAAGAGAAAATGAAGATTTAAGAATAATAAGCAGATAACCAAGACAGATAAAATAAGTTCTTATAATAGTCAGGAATAGAAAGAGAAGTGGTCTTGATTTGGTTTGATCTGAGTCATTGTATGTTGAGTCTACTTTCAACTTACGATGGGTCAGAAAAGACCATTGTACCTTAAAATATTGTATCCTGAGGCCATTGTATCTTGAGGGATCACTGTATTGGTTCTGCATATCAAGGAGGGTTTTCTTTTGGGAAATCTCCTGATTGTGATGCATGCTTGCCTTATACAATTTTTATGGTTGCAGATATTAGTGAGATATCACAAGATAATTGATTGGCCTTAAAGCATAGCTATCATTAATCTAATTTTTCTTTATACATTTGTAATATACCATATTTTTCGCTTTATAAGACGCACCTGATGATAAGATGCACCTAGGTTTTTGAGGAGGAAAATAAGAAAAAAATATTTTGAACCAAAAGGTGTGCTTTTGGTAGGTTTTGAACTAATGGTGGTCTGTGAATGACGCACTGTTATGGGGAATCTGTGGATGACACACTGTTATGGGGGATCTGTGGATGACACACTGTTATGGGGAATCTGTGGATGACACACTGTTATGGGGGATCTGTGGATGACACACTGTTATGGGGAATCTGTGGATGACACACTGTTATGGGGATCTGTGGATGACACACTGTTATGGGGGATCCGTGGATGACACACTGTTATGGGGAATCCGTGGATGACACACTGTTATGGGGATCTGTGGATGACGCACTGTTATGGGGGGATCTGTGGATGACGCACTGTTATGGGGGATCTGTGGATGACGCACTGTTATGGGGGGATCTGTGGATGACGCACTGTTATGGGGGGATCTGTGGATGACGCACTGTTATGGGGGGATCTGTGGATGACACTGAGGGGGGATCTGTGGATGACACTTATGGGGCTCTGTGGATGACACTTATGTCATCCACAGATCCCCCATCAGATGCATCAGTGTGGAGGGAGGAGGCGGGGACACTCATGGCGGGGCCCGGTGCAGTGACTCTACTCGAATACACCGGGCCCTGCAACTGTTAAATACATTCAATCTGATCTTTATTTAATTGTATATGCTCTGACGGTACTTACTGTAGTACCGTAGGTATAGCATTAAGACGGCGCAGACCGGCATCTCCTTCGGTCATGCGCCGCCTGCCGCAGCTCCCTCCTCATGCGCCGCCTGCCCCAGCTCCCTCTGTCATGCGCCGCCTTCCCCAGCTCCCTATGTCATGCGCCGCCTGCCCCAGCTCCCTCTGTCATGCGCCGCCTGCCCCAGCTCCCTCTGTCATGCGCCGCCTGCCCCAGCTCCCTCTGTCATGCGCCGCCTGCCCCAGCTCCCTCTGTCATGCGCCGCCTGCCCCAGCTCCCTCTGTCATGCGCCGCCTGCCCCAGCTCCCTCTGTCATGCGCCGCCTGCCCCAGCTCCCTCTGTCCTGCGCCGCCTGCCTGCTCATTCATAAAGTGAGATAAGCAGGAAGGCGGCGCATGACAGAGGGAGCTGGGGCAGGGGCATATGACAGAGGGAGCTGGGGCAGGCGGCGCATGACAGAGGGAGCTGGGGCAGGGGCGCATGACAGAGGGAGCTGGGGCAGGGGCGCATGACAGAGGGAGCTGCGGCAGGCGGCGCGTGACCGAAAGAGATGCCGGTCTGCGCCGTCTTAATGCTATACCTACGGTACTACAGTAAGTACCGTCAGAGCATATATAATTAAATAAAGATCAGATTGAATGTATTTAACGGTTGCGGGGCCCGGTGTAATAGAGTAGAGTCACTGCGCCGGGCCCCGCCATGAGTGTCCCCGCCTCCTCCCTCCACACTGATACTTCGCCGGCCACGCTGTGCAGCATAGCGGCCAACGAAGTATTCGCTTTATAAGACGCACTGCCATTTTCCCCCCACTTTTTTGGGGGGGGGGGGGGGAGTGCGTCTTATAAAGCTAAAAATACGGTATGTAAATGCTTTGAAGTATCTCATTATGGGAATAGGACATCTTCCTTGCCCTCCAATGTAGTTGCCCTTTCCCAGTCTTGAGTAATATAGTTAATAGAATTTGAGAAGAAGGGGAGAGGAGGGAGGTGTAGCTTCATTTTCGCTCAGTTTGTGTGTGTAAACCCTTTAATAAACACCCTTTTATGAGGTTAATAATCTTATCTTTTATGTGAAAGTCTATACTAATCTTATTAAAATCTATAAAAAATATCTTATGTTCTTGTTTTAGCGGGCAACTACTGTATGGCTCATTTTACATCATGTCTACATAGTGCCTGTTTGAAGTACTTCCAGAAATAGCCAACATGCTTTTATTAGACAAACTTGTGCTAAACTGGTGCCCTAGTAGGACTTTTTAGATGTGCACACCAAACTTAAGCGCAAAAAGTGATGTGCACAGAGCCTTAATTAGAACAATTTGCTTGGCATCTTAATATAAGGTCTCTATGTGATAGTCTAGGGCAATGTTATCCAGCCTGTGGCTCTCCAGCTGTTGCAAAACTACAATTCTCATCATACCCGGACAGACTGCAGCTATCAGGACATGATGGTAGTTGTAGTTTTGCAACAGCTGGAGAGCCATAGGTTGGAGATCACTGGTTTAGAGGTACAGTCTTAAACTTTTTTTTCACCTATGTAGTGTTATGCATTTCATAAGGAATGTGTAAGTTTTTCAGAATTTTTTTGCATCTTTTAAAATATAAAGGTCAATTTGAGAAGCAGTTTACACATTCAGAGTAACATAAGACCTTTTCCCTGATGTATCTTGATGTTTGGCAAAAATGTTTAATATAAAACTGACTGACCTGTAGCACACGCAGCTGAAGGCATCTGTCTTGGTCCTATGTTCATATGTGCCCGCATTGCTGAGAAAAATTATGTTTTATTATATACAAATGAGCCTCTAGGAGCAACGGTGGCGTTGTCCTTACACCTAGAGGCTCCACTTTCTTTGTAACTGCTGAACATTCTGCACTTTGATTGACTTTAGGAGAAGTCAGGGCCAGTCATAATCACATGTTTAGCCTGGTCTGACTTCTCCCAAAGTCAGTCAAAGTGCAGAAGGTTCAGCAGTTGCAGAGAGAAGAGCCTCTAGGTGTAATGGTAACGCCCCCGTTGCTCCTAGAGGCTCATTTGCATATAGGAAAACATCATTTTTCTCAGCACTGCAGGCACATATGAACATGGTACCAACACAGATGTCTTCAGCTGCCAAGTGCACATGTAACAGGTCAGCCAGTGTCATAGGTACAGATCTGCTGACAGATACCTTTTAATGCACAAGCTTTATGGTCTACCAGTTTTGAGCCTTTAAGGCAAGATGCATAATGTGCCTCTCTGTTCTGGTTCATAGCGTGCATCCCTCCCTCGTACAATGTCTATATGCCCTAAAAGCATGAGACAACCTGTTTGAGCACCTGAGATTGGAGGACTGTATGTTTTTGGTCAAACTCTTTAATATTTACAAGCCTTTCTTCCAAAAAGAGATCACTAGGGGTCTCACTGATCAGTTGCTGGCAATGGAAATGCTAGTTATTTCTTCCACAGCAGCACTGCAAAAAAAAAAAAAAACAGCACCCATGGCATTCAGTGTTCTATCTTCACTGGTTGCTGGTGGTCCTTCATAACTATATATGCCTCTTAGCTAACAGGCAATACTTTCGACTGAGGTAATCTCCTACATTCCAATCTGAATGTCTCACAATTTTTATTTTTCAGCTCTGGTATATAAAGAAGAAGTTTCAGAATGGGAAAACAAAACAGTAAATTGCGACCTGAAGTTCTACAGGACCTACGTGAAAATACAGAGTTCACAGACCACGAGCTGCAGGAGTGGTACAAAGGTTTCCTGAAGGATTGTCCAACCGGACATTTAACAGTAGATGAGTTTAAAAAGATCTACGCAAACTTTTTTCCCTACGGAGATGCTTCAAAGTTTGCAGAGCATGTGTTTCGCACATTTGACACAAATGGTGATGGAACGATTGACTTCCGGGAGTTTATAATTGCACTAAGTGTGACATCACGGGGCAAACTGGAACAGAAGCTTAAGTGGGCGTTTAGTATGTATGACCTGGATGGAAATGGCTACATAAGTCGTGGAGAGATGCTAGAAATTGTCCAGGTAAGATTTTACTGATGCCGCAAGGCAGTCCTACTCTACTGAGAGTTCCACTTAATGGTAAATAGTTGTATTAGTAGTAGATCTATATAGTCTTTTGAAATGAAAGAAACATTAAACAGGTTCTCCAAGGCTGGGAACCAATGATCAGGGGGCCCTTGCATGGTGTTAAAAAAAAAAAAAAAGGGAATAAACTTATCCGAGTGTTCTGGCTCAGTGCCAAGCTCCTGTTTCCGCAACCACTGGTCCCCGCTGGAGCGAAAAAGCAATGTGCCGTCTATGTGCTGGCCTGTGTAGAACTGGCACATAGATGGGACTGGAATCAGCAGAAACAAGAGGGCCCAGAGTGCTTGTGTCTTTTTTTTTTTTTTTTTTTTTACTTTTACACTATGACCTGCCACCTGACCATTGGTTCCTAGTCCTTAAAACCCCCTACAAAGAAAGAAATATGTGCTGTGTGCCCCAGGAATCCATCATCGTCTGCATGGCCTTGCACAGAGCGGGCAGAAGCAATAAATAAAGGGGGTCATTTATCAACCAATATACGCAACTTTTTGGTGTATATTAGGCACAGAAGGTGTTTTGTAGCAAAAACTGTGACTTTTCCCCCGTCTACGCTGCTCACGCCAGTGCCGAGTAAAGGGGGCATGGCGTGGGCGTGTAAGAGGGCGGGCTGGCAGGCCCGTATTATTTATAATTTTCTACGCCAGTTTTTGGCATATAAAATGGTTTAAATCTATACCAGCAAGGGAGCTGGCGTAGGTTTGTGCTTGTTGTACGCTGCCCGAACATGCTCCTCGCCTGCAACTCTACATAACTTAGGCGCATCCACCGTATAAATTGCCGGACTTATTTAAATGACCCCATAAGTGTCTGGGCTGCATAATGCACAACAATATTTTCACATGTGGAACTATTCATTTCTATGGGGCCACAAAAAATGCGGACAGCACGCGGATACTGAGCCACAGCTTATAGAACATGCCCTATTCTCGTCCGTTTTGCGGAAAAGAATACACATTTTGACAATGGGGCTCATGAAAAGTGTGGGAAGCACACAGCCATTATCTGCATTTTGCAGATCTGAGGTTTGCAGACCGCAAAATGGATACAGCTATGTGAATATAACCTTATGCTGTGTATTTTCCGCATGAGAATCTGCACAGAAAAACCATGCCTAATCTGCAATGTGTGAAGGTAGACTTAGGGTGCCAGCACACCTTTTTTTCCTGGCTCTTTTTTGGCTTGTAAAGAATGACATGAAATATATGTGCTTTTCTAATCATTTTTTGGGGTGGCGTTTTTGAGTCGCACAACATTTTAATACCATTTTATTTTTTTTTCTATACAGAAGTCTATGGAAAAACTGTTAAAAAACTTCACTACAAAAAAATATCAGTGGTTTTTCAGGCTTTTATATAATTTCCTTTTGGCCAACATGTAACATCTGGGTACAGCATTTTTTGCTTTAAAAAAAAAAAAACTGCCGACAAAAAAATTATATCTGGCGGAATTTATCAAGCATTCTAGAATTTTGTCTTTCAAATCGGACATAATAGGACTTTGCGACTTTTGGACTTATTTGTGCAAAAATTTGCAACATTTTGCATTTTTACACCACTCCAGTTTTGAAAAGTGGATGGGAAAGGGGGCATTGTTAGCTATGTAAGGCCTCATACACATGACTGTATTTTGGATCTGTATCCGATCCACATTTTTTGTGGATCACACATGGACCCATTCATCTCTATAGGTCCGCAACAAAAACAACAGCACATGGATGTCATCCATGTGCTGTCCGCATCCTTATGTCTGTCCCGCAAATGACAGAACATGTCCTATTCTTGTCTGTTTTGCGGATGATAATGGCCATTACTATTAATAGGACAGAGAAAAATTGAACTTATCTATATTTTGTGGATCCACGGTTTGAAGACCCCAAAACGGATATGTCCGTGTGCAGGAGGCCTTAAATTTGTTTAACTCCATATTTATCAACTGTGACTTTTTTTTAAAGTTACAAAAATTGTTGCAATTTTACTCTAATGAAGGAGTGGTATAATGCGTAGAATAACATCTCAAGTGTTACACCTAAAGATGCACCAAACTTACAAAACTTTATTTGACCGTTGATTATTATGGCGCACACTACAGTAAGGCAGACATCTGCAGAACTGACTCTGGATAAATCTTCCCCTATGTGTGAAACCAGCTGTAATGCTGCTAAAATAGTTAAGTTCACTTTTCCTGGGGGTGATTTCAGTGCAGCGTGGAATTTAAATTTATGCCCTTCGTGTAAAAACGGTTGTCATCACATAATTCAAGAAGGTGAAAGTAAAAAATTATCCGGACATGCTGGGAGTTGTAGTTTTGCAACAGCTCCAAATCTTGTTTTGTCCTGTTTCATCAAGAGGGGATTTGAAGCTCCTCAATTTCTTCTGAAGGCACACATATTGTCTGTATTTGTGTTGGGTCTAAGCTTTCATGATACACATGATGTTTTATGATATTTTTGACATGCCCTTTGTTCATAGCATTTGGTACATTATCATTTTAGACTAGATTTCATATTATATCATAAGTCTGATTCTCGTGTCCACGTGTCATCTGTGTTTTCAGCATTTGTTGTCATGTGCTGCCACCTAGCTTCACAATGTGGGCATAAACTAAATGTATTAAGAGACGAGGAACTTTGTGTGGCAAAGAAATTTCCCCCCCAAAAAATAACTGGATCTTTTTGATAGGCCGAATGCACACTGCCGTGTTCCGCGGCCGAGAGCGGCCCGTGGTAACACGGCCTGGCATCCTGTTGAGAGCAGGAGCTATAACGCTGTGCGCTTCATGCCGCCGCACAGTAATAGACTATACGAGTGTATTACTGTAGTCCGGCGGCATGAAGTGCACGGCGTCATAGCAACTAATGACGCCGTGCGCTCCTGCTCTCAACAGGATGCCAGGCCATGTTACCACGGGCCGCTCTCGGCCGCGGAACACTGCCGTGTGCATTCGGCCATAGTATGTAAAAAAGTTACAGAAGCTAAAACCATAGATGACCCAAATCCTAGAAACCACTTCTTTGGAAGCTTGAAAAACGTATGAGGTGACAAATGTTCAAAAAACAATTGGGTTCTAGGTAGAATGGGGGAATAGAATAATATTAGGAATTTATAGAGGAGAACATGGACTTTAATTATTCTTTTACTTGTGTCTCAGGCAATCTACAAGATGGTGTCTTCTGTGATGAAAATGCCAGAAGATGAGTCTACACCGGAGAAGAGGACAGATAAGATCTTCAAGCAGATGGACACGAATAATGATGGTACTGTGCACATTTTAATCTTGTAAACTCTGAAGTCATTTTTTTATTTAAAGGGAACCTGTCATCAACTTTATGCTGCCCATACTAACGACAGCATAAAGTAGAGACGGGTGAGTTGATTTCAGCGGTCTGTAGTTTAAAAGTTAAAAGTAAGTGGTTGCTGAGAACCAACATCACAATCCTTGCAGACTGGGCCTGAAAAAGAGTCCTGGCCACCTGAGAAGAGTCCTGGTTATTCATGAATCCCTGCTCTCCTGCCCACCTGCTGATGACTGACAGTCTTCTACCTAGTTTTCTCCCTTTATCTCTAGGAGAGAACTGTCCATCATCAGCAGGTGGGTGGAGAGCAGGAGATTATGAATAACTATGACTCTTCTCAGGTAGATCTGACTCTTTTCAAGGCCTGGGCTGCAATGATTATGATGCTGGTTCTCAGCAACCACTTACTTTTAGCTCATGAGTGACACACCGCTGAAATCAGCATTTCTGTCACTATTTTATGCTGCCCTCAGTGAGGTCAGGATAAAGTTGATGACAGGTTCCCTTTAAAGAGGTTTATGGTTTATCTATAGCAGGCATCCTCAAATTGCGGCCCTCGCTGTTGTAAAACTACAACTCCTACAATGCCCTGCTGTAGGCTGATACCTGTAGGCTGTTCAGGCATGCTGGGAGTTGTAGTTTTGCAACAGCTGGAGGGCCGCAGTTTGAGGATGCCTGATCTATAGGATATGCCATAAATGTACGATAGGTGCAGGTCCCATCTGTGGCACCCACTGCTGTCTCAAGAATGGGGACCTGAAGTGAATGGAGAACAAGCAGCCCATGCACAGCCACTCTCCATTCACAGCTATGGGACTACTGATAATAGCCAAGTGATATTTGCACATGACTTGGTTTACTTTTACTCCTATGGGACTTCTGAAAATAGTAGAGCATGTCCTGGAGGTGGGACCCATACCTAACCGACATTGATATGCTGTAAATGTCCCACATGGGAATACCCCTTTAAAAGAACTAGTCACCTTTCATCTTGATCACTTTCAGAGCACTGATTATTATATTTTTTTTACATTTTTCTTTCAATAATTTTCATAGCTGTATTTTTGATGACTATTGCCAATATACAATAGGGGTTTGTGTTTGGAATACAGTAAAAGGAACATGTCATCATGAAAATGCTTTCCAAACGACCAGCATCATATTATAGAGCTGCAGAGGATATAGAGTTGAGCAGATTGAGAACTCGCAGTGTGAGTCAGTTTAGGCAGCATGTTTTATCCACAGTAACATTGACCAGTCTTCGGTATGTCCAGGACATCCTTGGAACCAGTCCTACTGTCTTTTTGACTCAACTCGGAGATGTGATATTCCAACAAGATAACACTCACCCATATGCTGCTCGCGCTACACAACATGCTCTTCAGGGTAACCAGCAGCTGCCCTGGTCAGCCCAATCGCCAAATCTCTCCCTCCATCGAGAATGTCTGGGACTGGATGGGATGACGGATCTCCCATGCACAGCAGCCAACAACCACTTAGGCTGAACCATGGGTCCAAGTTGAAAGAACTTGGAATGACCTACCACAGGAGGAAATCCAGCATCTGTGAGACCGCTACCCTGCCAGATTGGCAGTTTGTATCACAGCAAAGGGAGATACCACCCAGTATTAGGGCTCTTTTATATGAGCGAGTTTTCCATCCAGATGCGATGCGTGTAGATGTATGAAAAACAGTGCTCATGTGCTCAGACCAATTGAAATGAATGGGTCAGAATTCAATCTAGACGTTATGTGTTTCGCTTAACATCTAGACTTAATTCTGACCCATTCATTTCAATTGGTCTGTGCACATGAGCACTGTTTTTCATACATCTGTGTGTTCAAGAAAAATAATAAATTGTGCGTTTTTCACTAAACCCTGGCCCCATAGAAATAAATGGGAAATCCATATTCTTCATGTAAGAGAGGCCATAATGTGACCCGAGAGGAGCGGGAGAGAAGGATGATAGAGGTAGTGGCTGTTACAGTCCATCACAGTGGCTTTACTCATACCATTTCTCCCTAGGGCTGTGTGGTGAAAGGAGGATGGACCCTGATGTTGGGGTTCCTGCCTGATGGTAGCCAGGGTGCCCGAGCTGTTGAGTGTTTGTATGTGTGCAAGGCATGGCGTGCAGAGTGCAATGGCTGGTGTATGGTGCAAGAGTCAGTAACCAGGCCAGATGTGGCACCATAAACATCTCTCCTTAGTGAAATGCAAAATAGGAGTTGTAGTACATCCAACAGTTTCAAATGTACACAGTGACATTTTTCCCAAATAGCAATGTATGGATTTAGGCAAGGATGGAAGTTATGGCCCTCTACCCTCACTATCGGTCTGAAGACTCTTCTTGCAGAATCAATGGTGGGCAGTTGTATTTTTTTTAAATGGTGATACAGAGTTTTAGAGAAACGACTGGCCAGGTTGTATCCAGGTGTGAAGGATGTCTTAACAGTGTCCTGCACTGCAGTAAAGTCTTTAAACAGCTTTTGATAGAAGTTTACCTTACTTACCCCAATGCAGACTCTAGGTTATCTAGTTCTCTCCTTCATCTTACTCCTTCTCTCCTTCTGTAGATCATGCAGTGATCGGTGAGTCTCTGTAGCTTTTTGGGCCTAAGAAGAGGGAGCACAAGCCATAGCTTTCTCTCCCTTCCAAACTCCAGTCTAGACTAGAGCCAGAGGTGGCCAGTCTACACCCAACCTCTTACAAGGCCTGAGCGAGGGTTGTTAACCCTGGCTGTGCCATCCATACATGGTTAACCTGGGTGCAATACATAACATGACATAACATTACGTTATACAGTCAGGTCCATAATTGGGACATGGACACAATTCTAACATTTTCGGCTCTATACACCACCACAATAGATTTGAAATGAAACGAACAAGATGTGCTTTAACTGCAGACTGTCAGATTTTATTTGAGGGTATTTACATCCAAATCAGGTGAACGGTGTAGTAATTACAACAGTTTGCATATGTGCCTCCCACTTGTTAAGGGACCAAAAGTAATGGGACAGAATAATAATCATAAATTAAACTTTCACTTTTTAAAACTTGATTGCAAATCCTTTGCAGCCTGAAGTCTGGAACGCATAGATATCACCAGACGCTGGGTTTCATCCCTGGTGATGCTCTGCCAGGCCTCTACTGCAACTGTCTTCAGTTCCTGCTTGTTCTTGGGGCATTTTCCCTCCAGTTTTCGTCTTCAGCAAGTGAAATGCATGCTCAATCGGATTCAGGTCAGGTGATTGACTTGGCCATTGCATAGCATTCCACTTCTTTCCCTTAAAAAACTCTTTGGTTGCTTTTGCAGTATGCTTTGGGTCATTGTCCATCTGCACTGTGAAGCGCCGTCTAATGAGTTCTGAAGCATTTGGCTGAATATGAGAAGATAATATTGCCCGAAACACTTCAGAATTCATCCTGCTGCTTTTGTCAGCAGTCACATCATCAATAAATACAAAAGAACCCGTTTCAATGGCAGCCATACATGCCCACGCCATGACACTACCACCACCATGCTTCACTGATGAGGTGGTATGCTTAGGATCATGAGCAGTTCCTTTCCTTCTCCATACTCTTCTCTTCCCATCACTCTGGTACAAGTTGATTTTGGTCTCATCTGTCTATAGGATGTTGTTCCAGAACTGTGAAGGCTTTTTTAGATGTCATTTGGCAAACTCTAATCTGGCCTTCCTGTTTTTGAGGCTCACCAATGGTTTACATCTTGTGGTGAACCCTCTGTATTCACTCTGGTGAAGTCTTCTCTTGATTGTTGACTTTGACACACATCCACCTACCTCCTGGAGAGTGTTCTTGATCTGGCCAACTGTTGTGAAGGGTGTTTTCTTTACCAGGAAAATAATTCTTTGGTCATCCACCACAGTTGTTTTGTGGTCTTCCGGGTGTTTTGGTGTTGCTGAACTCACCAATGCGTTCCTTCTATTTAAGAATGTTCCAAACAGTTGTTTTGGCCACGCCTAATGTTTTTGTTATCTCTCTGATGGGTTTGTTGTGTTTTTTTCAGCCTAATGATGGCTTGCTTCACTGATAGTGACAGCTCTTTGGATCTCATCTTGAGAGTTGAAAGCAACAGATTCCAAATGCAAATGGAACACTTTAAATGAACTCTGGACTTTTTATCTGCTCATTGTAATTGGGATAATGAGAGAATAACACACACCGGGCCATGGAACAGCTGAGAAGCCAATTGTCCCATTACTTTCGGTTCCTTAACAAGTGGGAGACACATATGCAAACTGTTGTAATTCCTGCACCGTTCACCTGATTTGGATGTAAATACCCTTAAATCTGACAGTCTGCAGTTAAAGCACATCTTGTTCGTTTCATTTCAAATCCATTGTGGTGGTGTATAGAGCCAAAAATGTTACAATTGTGTCGATGTCCCAATATTTATGGACCAGACTGTATAACATAAAGCAATGAACAATTTGCAGATGCCCCTGTCTCAACATATACCCTGCTGCAGAACCCGAAATAAACAGTACACCCACCTTGGTTGTGTGATCATTGACCAAGCATCAGTAGAAGTTTGGCAATCCTAACTCAGTCCAGGTTTCCAGGTGTACTTTTTTCATTTTCTGAACTTTTGTGAACAAACTTTGAAGTTTTATTGTACATCCTGAGGCACGGCGCCCAAACATTTTCTCTTCAAATACATATGGTTCTTTGTCCTTCAGTACATGAAATAAGTCCCAATGAGCTTCATTCATTTCCCAACCCTATTTTATGTTTTTTAAAAGGAACCTCCATCAAAGAGACTTGTTAGTCATATTGCGGAAGAGCTGGGAGCTCTGTTGTGGTTACTCATTAGGGAAAATAGCCTTATAATTATAAACCTCTCCAGGAGAGCAGTTTTTCTATCATTATATTATTTTTTTTGCAATTTAACCTCTTTTGGATCACCATAAGCATGTTGCCATAGAAATGGAATATTATAGTAAGATAATGACATGCAATTTTATTTCCTTAACTCTTGTCTGTAGTTTTAACCTGGCCCACTAAATTCTCTAGCGTCGAACATTCTGGATAATTGGAAATTGGGATGTAAAAGAGAATTTACTTTTAAGAAATCAAATACAATTTAAATGTATAATTCCTTTAACCTCTTTCAGAACGCAGCCTGTTTTTTTTTTTTGTTGTTGTTTTTTCTTCAAGCCTTCTATGAGCCATGACTTTTTTAGTTTTCCATTCACATAGCTGGGCTTTTTTGCAGGACAAGCTGTATTTTTTTTATGAAACTATTCAATTTAACATGGGAAAATTATTTAGGGAAAACATTAAATATGGGGGAAAAAAACACAATTTGCCATTGTGTTATGGGTGTTGGTTTTACAGTGTTCACTGTTTGCTAAAAATGACTTGACGACCTTATTCTCTGCCTCAGTATGATTATGGCAATACCTAACTTAGGTTTCATTATGTTTTAGTGCTTTAAAAAAGATAAACTTTGAAAGAACATTGTTTTTCTTTGCATCGCCATATTCTGACGCCCAATAACTTTTAAAATAGTTCTATCTACAGAGCTGTGTAAGGGCTTGTCTATTGGAGGGAGAGCTATGATTTTTATTGGTGCAATTTTGGGGTACCTAGAACCTTTGTATTATTTCTATTACAGCATTTACTGTGCATGATAAATATTTTAATAGTTTGGACATTTTTAGAGATAGCGACAACAATGATGTTTATTCTTTTTTTATTTTTATATGTGAAATTAGGAAAGGGTTCATATAGATGTTTTTTTTTTATTCTGTTAGATTTCCATTTTTTCTTTTTTACAGTAATTTTTAGCCCCTTTAGGGGACGTTAATATGTGATCATATGATTGCTTATACCATAGACTGTAGTAGTATATGATTCCAGTCTATGGGACCACACGAAGAAGGCCACAGTCATAGCTGAACAGGAAGTTCGCTATGGCAGACCTGGGAGCTTTCTCACAAGTTAATCACTGCACCGATGGGTTGGCCTAGAGACCCTCGGAGCACTGTTTGGCCACTGTGAATGCCTTTGTGCAGCAATACACATGGGGCTTCTTACTATGTTATCTGACGCCATGTACCTGCCCTAATATTGCGTTGGGTATATTTTCAGTCCTTCTTTATTGATTTAATGCCACTTTAATTCCTTATTTTTTATTTCAGGCTTTCTGCACATTATACTGGCTTGTATTATTTTTACTTCCTGTGGTTCAATCTCTGTTTTTAGATGTTTTTTCACAAACAAACTATAAAAATTGACTTTATTTTTCTTGCTATATTTTTGGGATGTTCACCATTTTTATTTGTTGTTTCTTTTATTTTTTTGGGTATGTTATAGGGTGGCACCAGGTATCGAATTATCGATACCCAATCGATACTTTTGTACCAGTATCGATTCAATACCGGGATTTGCCTTTTACCAATACTAGTATCAGAGAACATGGAGTGCGTTGCTCTCAGCGTGCTCCATGTTCCCTCAGCAGCACAGGTGAGAAGGAGTCACTTTCTCCCTCCCCCTGTGTCACTGCTGCCAATGAGGAGAGAGAGGGGCGGACTGTGGCCACTGCGCCGCCAATGACAAATATCATTTAATACAGATACAGGAGGCGGATGCCAGCAGCAGAATCACATAGCCGTCACTCGGCCTCTGTGACAGGGAGCTGCGATGAGCGGCAGTTAACCCCTCAGGTGCGGCACCTGAGGGGTTAACTGCCGCTGATCGCAACTCCCTGTCATAGAGTCCGGGTGCCGGCTATGTGATTCTGCCACCGGCACCAGCCTCCTGTACCTGTATTAAACGTTAATTATCATTGGTGGCACAGTGCACCTTCTCTCCCCCCCCCCCCCCAGTGTTAAAAACATTGGTGGTGCAGTGCGTCCCCCCAAACCCCCCCAGTATTAAAATCATTGGTGGCACTGGCCACTGGGTCCCCTCCCCTCCTCCTCATTGGTGGTGCAGTGGCAGTTGTGATCGGAGCCCCAGCAGTGTAATTGCAGTGCTCCGATCGGTTACCATGGCAGCCAGGATGCTACTGAAACCCTGGCTGCCATGGTAAGCTCCCTGCTGCTGTGTGCACAAAGCTCAGGGCAGCAGGGAGAGTGTAAGATCCTATTCACCCTAATAGAGCTCTATTAGATTGAAAAGGACAAGGGATTAAAAGATCCCATTTTAAGCCCCTAAGGGGGGAAATTGTTAAAAAAAAAAATGTAAAAAAAGCACCAAAAATATTAAAGAAAGAAAGAAAGAAATAAATAAAAACTGCGCAATTCACAATTTTTTTTGTCACCTTGTCCCACCAAAAATTAGGATAGGACTGTTCGATTATGGGCCGGACGTGCACTCAGCTTTTTTGGTGTTTTATTTTTTTTGCGTGGTATTGAATGGTATAGAGCAGGCATGCTCAACCTTCGGCCCTCCAGCTGTTGCAAAACTACAACTCCCAGCATGCCTGAACAGCCTACAGCTATTAGCCCACAGCAGGGCATTGTGGGAGTTGTAGTTTTACAACAGCTGGAGGGCGCAGGTTGAGCATGCCTGATATAGAGTATCGCAATACTTTATTATGGTATCGAAATCGAATCCAAATTTTGGTATTGTGACAACCCTAGTATAGTATTCATTTTTTTTTCACATATGTAGCATCCCATCTGTTATATTTGACAGCGGTGCCTGCCTCTCTTTTATTTAACAGGGCAGGGATAATAAACACAGTGATGCCACATTACCAGAATAATAAATATAGCGATGTCACATTATAAAGAAAAAAAGACAATGCAACAGCACTCTGCAAACCAAATAAAGTACAATAATGGCATAATTATAGAAAACATTCTGGTGCTAATGCTACGCTTATTTTGCAAATTTGAGATTCTTGGCAGATGTCACATTACAGGGATAATAAACATAGTGATATCACAGTACAGATATAACAAACATGGTGATGTCACAGTACAGGAATAATAAATATAGTGATATCAAAGTACAGGGATAATAAACACTGTGATGTAACATTACAGGGATAATGAGCAGTGATGTCACAGTACAGAGATAATAAGCACAGTGATGTCACAGTACAGAGATAATAAGCACAGTGATGTCACAGTACAGGGATAATAAACACAGTGATGTCACAGTACAGGGATAATAAACACAGTGATGTCACAGTACAGGGATAATAAACACAGTGATGTCACAGTACAGAGATAATAAGCACAGTGATGTCACAGTACAGAGATAATAAGCACAGTGATGTCACAGTACAGAGATAATAAGCACAGTGATGTCACAGTACAGAGATAATAAACACAGTGATGTCACAGTACAGAGATAATAAGCACAGTGATGTCACAGTACAGAGATAATAAACACAGTGATGTCACAGTACAGGGATAGTATACACTGTGATGTCACAGTACAGGGATAATAAACACAGTGATGTCACAGTACAGGGGTAATAAACACAGTGATGTCACAGTACAGAGATAATAAACAGTGATGTCACAGTAAAGGGATAATAAATACAGTGATGTCACACAGTGCAGAGATAATAAACACAGTGATGTCACAGTACAGAGATAATAAACACAGTGATGTCACAGTACAGGGATAATACACACAGTTATGTCACAGTACAGGGATAATACACAGTTATGTCACAGTACAGGGATAATAAACACAGTGATGTCACAGTACAGGCATAATATACACAGTGATGTCACACAGTACAGGCATAATATACACAGTGATGTCACACTACAGAGATAATAAACAGTGATGTCACAGTACAGTGATAATAAACACAGTGATGTCACACAGTGCAGAGATAATAAACACAGTGATGTCACAGTATAGGGATAATATACACAGTGATGTCACACAGTACAGGCATAATATACACAGTGATGTCACACTACAGAGATAATTAACAGTGATGTCACACAGTACAGGCATAATATACGCAGTGATGTCACAGTACAGGCATAATATACGCAGTGATGTCACACTACAGAGATAATAAACAGTGATGTCACAGTACAGGGATAATAAACACAGTGATGTCACACAGTACAAGGATAATAAACAGTGATGTCACAGTACAGGGATAAAAAAAATTATGTGATGTCAATGTACAGGGATTAATACAACTAAAATCTATTTCTGTTATATGTACTCACCATTTTTTCCCTTTCAGGTAAATTATCCCTTGAAGAATTTATCAAAGGTGCCAAAAGTGATCCTTCAATTGTGCGATTGTTACAATGTGACCCAAGCAGCACAAGTCAGTTTTAATGATTTCTACCAAACGGACAGTCTCAACCAAACACTGGCTTGTCAATCAAGCTTTGCTTGCAAGTGAATGCCTTCTCAGTCATTCCTCTACTCTTAAGTGGATAACAACCCCTTGCCAGATTGTTTTCTATGTATAAGGGAAAAATGGAAAAACAAAAAAAACAGCAACCAGCCTTGTGCCCGATTCTTTTACTGTATATGGCATTTATCTCCTATACATCACATCCAATGTCAGGTATGTTTACATATGGATACCATGGAAAGGCGAGGCCCTGGACAACACTACAACGGAACTTGGTTATACTAAGAAAATATGTAGCTGCTTCACTTTGCAAACAAATGCCGGCAAGGATACATGGACAATGTTTAAAGCACAAGGGTATATTTTTTTTTTCTTTATTTTTTTTATGTTATTCTTTTATGCAAATGGCTTTAAATTCTGTACTGAATAAAATGTAATTCTGCGGATATTTATGTATGTACAGACACACTAATGAAGATATCAAGGGTGTATGATCCACTAAGGCAGACCAAGTGGCTGCTGTGGGGCGCTTAGAACAGTGGGGACCCAGACTTTGTTTAACCCCATATCCATTCCTCACCAGAAACTGCATTGTTAGCAAACCAAGGGGTGGGGAAATGGCCCAAGGGTCATAGAGGGCCCTTCTGTCCTGGGGTAAATGGTTCCCTTTTCAATTTCTGAGTTGGGGCCACCTCTCTTTTATGTATGCCCCGGGGGTTCTTTTGTTTAGGTATTAACATGACCCAACAGGTGGTGGAATCGGGTAGATTAAAGAATTCTCTGGATCATCGGACAGTCTGGATAGTTGCCCAAACTGGATAGTTGCCCAAGTTTATTTTATTTGTTTTATTTTTTTTAATCCCACCCCCAGCCAGTGGGACCTGTGAGGAGAAAGATAATTACCTGCTTCCTGCCCTTCAGATCTGATATTGATGACTTATCCCGAGGATAGGTATTTAATATCATAGCATAGCACCCTTTTACTAATCCCCTGCCCCTCTGGTGCCAACGCTTCCCTTTCCCGCCACTGGTCTCTGGTGTTTTGGTCTGTTTCAGCACTGATGTGTCGACACAACATAAAACCGCTGCGGCTAATCCCTGGCTGCAGCAGTGACGTGTCAACACCACTGAGGTATTAACCTTAGTGATTGTCTGCAGCGGTCACATGTCGTGTTGACATGTCTTCAATGGAACGAGGAGAACAGAGACCAGCGGGGGACCTGGGAAATGTCATTATCGGCGCAACATGGGATTAGTAAAGTGAGGATTCATTTTTTTGTTATTTTACACCATAGTAAGGTTGTGGTGTTGTTTTTCTTTTAAACATTCACAGATGTGGACAACCTCTTTAAATTATAAATTGCTGGCTACCTGCAGTTACCACTAGAGCGAGCGTAGGCGCTTACTGCATATTATCCTATTCAGCAACCTTCTGCTTTAAGTCTTGTAAATAAAATATCTGAAATTCTGAACCATTCTATGCTGGACTGAAGAAAGTTTTTTGTGTGTACGTACATCTCCGTGTATCTGACAACCACATTTTCTGTATCTGTGCTTTCTATGATTAACCGTGAATGGATATTCCTTTATGTGACCATTATACATTTAGTGAGGAAAATATTAATGCCGTGTAAAGCCGCATGACCAGCTACTGTATATTGTTCACTTATTATTGAATGCAATTTTATTTTATTTTTTCCTGAGAGCAACATCTGTCTGGATTGTTCCAGAGCTTACTGTGTAAAAAAAATTAAATTAAAGCATCAACTTCAGAATGTTTCATCATTAACTATATTTTGGTTATTCTTGGAATACCCATCGTAGTGGCCGTGACACCAGTTGCCGTGGGTTCGCCATTAAGAGGATCGTTGGGATCCTCTGGTGGTCACAGACACAAGTCCAGCAGAAGACAACCCCATTTGGAACGGATATTCACAAATAAACTTGTCCTGTGTGTGCAATGCTAAGAACAAAGGTTATAATGCAATTAAAGATGTATGTAGCATTTATATTTTTTTTTAGATACAGGGTGGGCTGTCAGAACTATTTACCCTGTTGGCTCAAATGAACGGCAATCCAACACTGCCAACTCAGAACTGCTAGCTACTACTAAAACGGCTATATAGAGCCACCACTAGAGGGACCACATAGACTCTCATTGGGGCATATTTACTCATCCTGTAAATTGCCCAAGCTTAGGCTGTCTACACCTGCACCAGATTTATCACAGGGGTTCATGCTGTAAGATTTGGTGCAGGGGGAGACACCTTTGTCTATGTATATGCCAACTATTGGTTGGTTTAGTTTAAGACAAAATGTTATGTCACATTATGTCACATATAAGATCATGCCCCCTTTTCCTCTGAAGCCACACCTATTTTCATTAAGCTATGCCCCCTTGGTGCAGATAATTTCTCGAAACCTAGATTGACCAAAGTGACCCACATTTTGCTGCAATTTACGAAAAAAATCTTGGTGTACTCACATGTGGGCCATTGTGTTCAATAATCAGGTAAGGAGATCTGTGCAGGTGCCAGTGGAGTTTCTGGTTCTTTGTGTGCAGAATAACCCATTTTTGGCATTGCTCATAGAAAAGAAAATTGTACTGGACATACGTTTCGGAACGGGGCAGGTTCATTCCTCAGGAAAATCTTCAGATGTCTTGCCTGACGAAGAAACCTTTCCAGTTCCAAAGCGCATTGTGTGTGCACAATAAAGACTTCATATTTCAACCACTTTGGAATCCAGTTCAATTTTATTTGCTTTGAGTAGAGAATCCAATTTACTTTACCTAAGGAACCAGCTACGGACATTCAATAACGTGTGTTATTCAACAGTCTCAGCAGTTGCATAAAACTGATATACACCTTTAATGCGCTATTCTGGTAATTTCAAGTTTTCTCCTATCTCAGGATAGGAGATAATTCAGCTAGCCACAGGGGAGGAGGGCAGAGGAGACAATAGGAGTGATAGTGACAAAAACGGTGGTCATAATTAGTACTCACAGAATTCTGCCTGATGATGGTTTGGGATGCCCATAATGGTGACGAATTGTGAGTATGGGAAAACCCACGCAAAATCGGGGAGAACATACAAACTCCTTGCAGATGTTGTCCTTGGTCAAATACGAACCTAGGACTGTGAATTAGCACTGTGTATACAGATAGGAAGCAATATGATGCTTCCTGCTCCAGCCCCATTGATCATGTGACCTCCGAGCCTGGAAGACTGTAGGAGCCTTCCAAGTGTTTTATAAAAATAAAAAAATAAAAGTTTTTGATGTAAAAAAAAGGGCCCCTTTCCTCTAATTAAGTCATTTTAAAATCATAAAAAATATAATAATTTTTTTTTAAAAGTAACTGCATTTGGTATCGCTGCATCCGTTACGGATGCAGCTGTATAAAAATATCATATGATATACCCCATTAGATGAACACCGTAAAAACAAAAACAAAATTATTTGCTGTCACTTTGCTGTCTGTCTTCTCAAGGATTTACTTGAGGCTGTCCTTAGCTGTCATTCTCTTTGGAGAATCCGTCTAAGGAGCAGGAGCTTAGCCGGGCTTCCTCTCCACAGTCCGGTCACTCTGGAACTCTCCCTCCTGGCAAGAAGCAAACCAGCCCACTCTGACCAAGAGGGGAGGAACAGGGTGGTTAGCCCTGTTCCTTGCTAAGCCTTTGCCATCCATATATCTTCCCTGGTACATATGGCTAAAAATACATCATAAAATAAACCAAAAAACAACATACAATTGTAGTACCCAGAGGCCATTCTCAGGCTGTCTTTGTGGTCTCTCCTGGTAGCCTGGCATCAGATACTCAAAGCTGCTGATCATGCTGAGGACCATTGCTGTGTAGAGACCAGGTGAAGGGCATCAGTGCATACATGTCACAAAAAAGTGCCTAGGCATTGCCTAGCTAACCTAAACTAAAGGTAATACATTTAGGACGGAGAATATGGAGAGATGAGCACTTACACAATGGAAGCGCTCATTAACCACGGCACTGCCGCCTCCCCCCATTTGTCCCTAGGTGGCGCCGCCTGTGGCAATGGACTCGTCTAAGTGGTGCACCCCCTGCCTTTGGGGGGATGTCAGACTGGACCTTCTGGACCACTCAGCTGGACCTTCATGGCAAACTGTTAGTAATTCATACATAAATTCTAACAGGAATGGCACAACATAGAGTCATAAGAAACAATGCTCCAGTATTGTTGTTATATGAAGAATGCAAGTAATTACTATAGCAGACATGTCAGGGAGGTGACAATTCCTTTTTAAAGGGTTTTACTATCTTATAAAGTAATGGTATATTGGTACGATATACAATCACCTTAAAATCAGTGGGGGTGCTACTCCTGGAACCCTCAATGTCTTGCATTGAAGTGAATAGGGCCAGTTGCAGTTCCCTGCACAGCCTAGTAGAGGCAGGGGATTTACCACTACAGTCCTCATTTCCAGGATAGGCAAGGGTCCCAGAGGTCTGGCCCATACCAATCATAAAGTGATAGCATATACTAGCATTATGCCATTACTTTATAAAAAAACACACTATATGGCAAAATGATAAAATGTTTGTATAAAAAAAAAAGAAAAAAACATTTACAGATATCTGTTCACACCCTTTTATTCAGTACTATGTTGAGATGCATTTTCCAGAAAATACAGCCTTTTTTGGATATGCAGAACCTCTCGAGCTTTTAGGATACACAGCTATTTTCAGGTCTCTCCAGAGTTTTTTTTTTTTTTATGGATTCAAGTCTGATCTCTGCTTGGGCCACTCAGGGCTTTCATAGGCTTTCCCAGAAGTCACTCCTGCATTGCCTCGTCTGTGTGCAAAGGGTTTTTCTTTAGTATTTTAAATCGTAAAATCATTCAAAAGCAATCCTCCACCCACTTTAGCAATAAAGATTTCCATTGCAGAAATTTTTTGACAGTCTAAACATTTTCCTTCAAGGATTTGTTAATTAATGTACAGTGGTGCGAAACCTTCAGAATTTTCGTTTTTTCTGCATCAGATTTCCACACAAGTCCTAAAAATAAATATAACCAAAATAACCCCTTAAGGACCCATGACATACATGTACGTCATATCTGGCCGGGACTTAAAGACCCGTGAAGTACATGTACTTCATGGTGATCAGTGGCAGGGGTCCGGAAGTCACTGATAGCCAGACCCCTGCTGTATGTGCCGGCATCGGTGAAAACACAGATGCCAGCGCTTTAACCCTTGATGTGCCACGGTCAGCGCTGACCGCGTCACGTGTGATGTCTGTAGAGGGAGGGAGCTGCCATCGGGTGCCTGCGCTGCTGTGACTGGGACCCGATGGTAGGGAAGGCAGCCCGATGCCTTCCTTAGGTATCGTGGCTGCCTTCCGTAACAGCCTGTGATATCCAGCCCCCTAGATCTCAGAGGCAAGTAGGCTGAAGTGTATTACAATCTGCAATACACTTACAGCCAATGCATTACAATACAGAAAAAAATAAAAATAAAAACGGTGTCACCTTACATCATAAAAAGTGTAATACCAAGTGATTAAAAAGTCATACGCACCCCAAAATAGTACCAATCAAAAATGAGCCCCTACATAAGACAGTCGACCAAAAAAAAAAAAAAAAAACTATGGCTTTCAGAATATGGAGACACTAAAATAGATTTTTTTGCAAAAATGCTTTATTATGTAAAACTGAAACAAACAATCAAAAAAAGTAGTTCTATTTAGTATTGTCGCGTCCGTAACAACCTGCTCTGTAGAAATACCACATGATCTAACCTGTCAGATGAACATTGTAAATAGCACAAAATAAAAACAGTGCCAAAACAGCTATTTTTTGTTACCTTGCCTCACAAAAAGTGTAATATAGAGCAATCAAAAATCATATGTACCCTAAAATAGTACCAACAAATCTGCCACCTTATCCCGCAGTTTCCAAAATGGGGTAATTTTTTGGGAGTTTCTACTCTAGGGGTGCATCAGGGGGTCTTCAAATGTGACATGGCAACTTAAAATTATGCCAGTGAAATCTGCCCTCCAAAAACCATATGGCGTTCCTTTCCTTCTGCGCCCTGCCGTGTAGCCGTACAGCAGTTTACGACCATATATAGGGGGCTTCTGTAAACTACAGAATCAGGGCAATAAATATTGAGTTTTGTTTGGATGTTAACCCTCGCTTTGCTACTGGAAAAAATAGATTAAAATGGAAAATCTGCCAAAACAATTCTGAAATTTCCTCTACATTTTCCTTTAATTCTTGTGGAACACCTAAAGGGTTAAGAAAGTTTGTAAATTCAGTTTTGAATACTTTGAGGGGTGTAGTTTGTAAAATGGGGCTATTTATGGGTGGTTTATATTATGTAAGCCTCACAAAGTGACTTCAGACCTGAACTGGTCCTTAAAAAGTGGATTTTGGAAATTTTCTGAATAATTTCAAGATTTGCTTCTAAACATCTAAGCCTTCTAAGGTCCCAAAAAAAGAAAATTCAATTTAAAAATTATCCAAGCATGAAGTAAAACATGTCAGATTAGCAAAAAATGGCCTGGTCCTTAAGGTGAAAAATGGGTAAACAAATGAGTCCAAAATATTAGACTTGGTCATTTTTTTGTTTTTTTTATGATCCAATCTCACAAGTATGTGAACATAATTCTTTCAGTATCTGGTCTGACCCCCTTGTACAGCAATAACTGTAACTAAACATTGTTGATTAGTCCTGCACATCAGACTGGAGGAATATTAGCCCATTCATCCATGCAAAAACAGCTTCAACTCTGTTATGTTGATGGGTTTCCACTCATGAACTGCTCACTTCAGGTCCTTCCACAAAATGTTATTTTTTTTAATTCTTTAACCGTTTTTTGGTAGAAGGACTTGTGTGCTTAGGGTAGTTATCTTCCTGCATGACCCACATTTTCTTGAGACTCAGTTCATAGACAGATGTACTGAAATTTTCCTTTAGAATTTCCTGGTACAATGCCGAAATAATTGCTCCATCAATGATGGCCAGTAGAGCTGAACGAAGTTTTCAACAAAAAATTGATTCAATCCAAATTAATTTGTCACGAAGCGCGTTATAAATCAGCTATTTAGTGGCCTGCATCGCAGAAGCAAGCATAGCTAGTCCGTTGTGATAGTTAAACAGTTACTGTGTGTCAGTATGACAAGCAGGTGACAGGTGTCACTCTTAGACTCAGTTCAAACTTCACTTATTTGGTCAGTTATGGGTTAAAAATTTTAGCATCAGGCATAATGTACTTAACCGTGCAGTGGCCCAAGATTCTATTATAGAGTGAAAGAGCGTACTCCTTTCACACCGTCGTCAGCTGATTCCACATAGATTGCTAGAGAACCTGTTCTGTTACATGCTGATACAAGTAGTGGCCCCATCACAGAGTCGAAAGGGTGTCAGCAGTAAGTTTGTGTTGACATCACTGTTTATTTTTCCCATCTTTTCATCCATTAGAAAAACAACCCCAAAAAAACGGATCCTGTCTTTTGAGCATCCGCCTTCACATGGTTAGTATTTAATCAGAATCGGTAAGGCCAAAAAAAACAGGAGTGGTTCCAAAACAGAGATAACACGTGATGGGAATAATTGCATGTCTTCTTTGTTTTGTACCCACTCCTGCTTTTGGCTTCCAAATCATGATCAAATCCTGATGCAAAATACTGACCATGTGAAAGAAGCCTTATGGATGGTCCAAAGACAGGATCCGTTGTGTTTTTCATTTTTTGGTTCTTCTGACAGATCAGAAGAAGGGTAAAATAAATGGTGATGTGAACAAGGCCAAACAGGGTCACTAGTGGTAAGGGTGGCAACAGCATAAGGAGCCAACATAGTGACCCAGTCACAGAGTAGGGAGGGTGGAAACAGCATGAGGAGTTAACATAATGGCCTAGTCACAGAGTGGGGAAGGGGGCGACAGCAGTGGTAATAACAGCACAAGATGGTGGCAGTAGGATAAGATGGCAGCAGGCATGTGGCATTAGTGGCTGAAGTACATGGTCAGAAGTAACAGGCCATTTTTCACAATGTTCTAGTGTGGCAGCACGGTGCACTCAGAACATTACTGCCAGAATGATCTAGTCTGATGCCTCAGGCACCGGTGTGTGGAAATCCTGGCTGAACCACACCTGATTCATCTTCAGAAAAGTTAATCTCTCAACATTTCCAGTTGAAAGGCGAGTTCTCTTTGGAGTAACTATGCCCCCTGCCACAGTAAACACCCGCTCTGATGCCACACTACTGGCAGGGCAGGAAAGCTTGTCCAGGGCAAATTCAACCAGTTGTGGCCACAAATCAAGTTTGGCTGCCCAGTAGTCCAGAGGATCTTGGATCTGGGGTGGCAGGGTGCATTTCAAGTATGCCACCACCTGCGGGGTCAGGTTCTGCTCCATGTTTTGCTGCTGCTGCGTGATTTCTTCAGTAGGCGGCTGAAGAAAAGTGCTCATCAGAGACTCAAGACAAGTTGCTGCTGATTAAGCTAGTGCTGCTCCTGATCCCCCACCCCCTTCCAGCAGTTATTGCAGTGGAGCGTGAGCGCAGGGGGTCCCCCCCAGTCAGGCCATTTTTGAGGATGGGCAATGGCATACATAGGCAGCAACCAAGTGACTACATAGGATTTTCGGATAATAGTTGAGTTTATCATCCCTCTTAGCAGGTGTAAAAAAAAGCCCCCATTTTGGCCCGGTAGCGAGGTTCTAACATCACAGGAGAATCGAAGGGACTCCCTGCCTCCATCTCTACTGCATACTGTCACGATCTGTCGGGATTATCTCCCTGGTCTTCCTCATCACCCTCCAGCTCCTCATACTCCTTCTGTTCCTCTCTTGTCGCTTGGGCAGATAAAGCACCTATTTCTGTATACAGTTTCTGGGTGTTAATGGCCTCCTTCTCCTCCTCTGCCAGTTCAATGCCCACAGGGCTCAGGTGGCCAAGAAATGTAGGCACCACAACTTCTATCCCCTGGCCAGCCAGATTTATCAGCATCTGCTCCAGGACATGAAAGAGTGGAACAACATCATTTATCCCGTAGTCTTGGCGACTAACAAATAAGGTGGCCTACTCAAGGCCTGAGAAAACGGCAGGTTCACGCATGAGCTGCCGATGTCTAATGTCAAAGTTACACAGGGGAGTACCCCTGTCTGCCTGCATCATCAAGAAATTGGTCAGCGCCTTCCTCTGCTCATATAGTCGGTCCAACATGTGAAGGGTGGAGTTCAAACGTGTGGAAGCGTCACATGAGGCAATGTTGGGGAACCGGTTTTCAACCAGATTAAAGATGTGAGCCACACAGAGAGCATTGGTTAGTCCTCCTTGACGCAGCACCAACACAATGTTGTTCCCATTATCGGGGACCATGGTTCCGATCTTCAGTCGGTGAGGAGTCAGCCAGAATTTGATTTCTTGGTTGATGATGTTAAGCAGTTCCTCCCCGGTGTGACTCCGTTCGCCCAGGTTGGTCAGGTGCAGAACAGAGTGACACCACCATGCTCTGCATAGGTGGTATGCTGGAGGACCACTCTGAACTGTGCCTACAGTGGAGGCTGAAGACAAAGTGGAGGATGAGGAGGCAGACATTAGCGCCGCAATCATAGCATGAGAACACGGAGGCTGCATTGCCATCACCTGGGAAGTTGCTGGTGTGCCTGGGCTCGAACCACCTTTACCCAGTGGGCCGTAAAGGATATACATTGTACTTGACCATATTTATAGCTGCACACGTCAGCGCTGATGTGAACTGTACCAGACACCGACAGGCTCAAGAACTGGCCCACCTTCTGCTGTACGTATGTATGCAGAGCTGGTACAGCTTTTTTAAAGAAGTGGTGACTCTCCACCTTGGGTCGGCATAGGCCATCAGTTCTCTGAAATGTGCAGAGTCAACCACATGGAAAGGCCTCATGTACACGACTGTTGTGTGCATCCGCGGCTGTTGTTCCGTTTTCAGTTTTTTTCTATGGACCCATTGACTTTCAATGGGTCCGTGGAAAAATCGGAAAATGCACCGTTTGGCATCCGCGTCCGTTATCCGTGTTTCCAGTCCGTGAAAAAAATATGACCTGTCCTATTTTTTTCACGGACAACGGTTCACAGACCCATTCAAGTCAATGGGTCTGTGAAAAATCACGGATGCACACAAGATTGTCATCCGCGTCCGTGATCCGTGTCCGTTTTTTCCTATCATTTGAAAGGCAAACTTGACTTAGATTTTCTTTCATTTTTCATGTCCATGGATCCTCCAAAAATCAAGAAATATCCACGGAAGAAAAAACGAACACGGATCACAGAACAACGGAAACCGTTTTTGCGGACCGCAAAAAAAAACGTCCATATGCATGAGGCCAAAGGGTAGGGACTGTAGTACCAGCAACTTAGCCAAGAGCAGGTTCAGCTTCTGCAGCGTTAGATGAGTGCACGCATACTGTTGTCTCTTTGAAATCGCTTCAGTGATCGATTGCCGGCGAAATGCATGATGAGGAGTAGGAGGAGGAGCATAAGGAGCAGTAGACAATGGGAAGGAAACAAAGCTCCCTTCTGCTAAGGTGGTGGAGCCCTGGCTGATGGAGAAGGGGTGGGGGCCCCTGGGAGATGCATCAGGCTAATACCACATTGGCACCCTGGCAGCGCTTCACCTTCTGCCCAAAGATCCTACATACAGTCACACTGGCGAAAATAGCCCCACCACTGCGTGATGACTGCCTGCCTCTGCCTCTATAAAGTCATGCACCACTACTTGTTTCCAGACAGGTTGGCTCCTGAGTAGCAGATGGTCTACCCCCGACACGTTTAGCTCCAGATCTCATACTGTTGCCACTCTGCTGGCTCATGGCAATACTTGCACAATGCTGAGTCAGCGGAATGCTGCCACCCTGCCACTGTCTCATAGGCAAGATGCCACCCTCACCCCCCTTGATGATGATGATGATGATAAAGCCCCCTCTTCACCCGGCTCCCACGTGCGATCGGCTACATCATCATCATCCACTACTGTCTGCTCGTCACTTATGTCACCCTCACCAGTCTCCTGGCCACGTCCCTGACCGCTCACAACACCTGCTCCCACATGACTCTCATCGTTTCTACTTGCACGCCTACAGGAGGCAGAGGAAGCAGCAAAGGAAAGAGGCAGGTTCAGGACACTGTGAGGGCACAGAGTTTGTTCCTGGGCTATGCCAACTAAGTGTGGTATTATCGGAACCCACAGACTCCTGGTTGTGGGTGTCTGATGTCAGTTGAAATTATGTCATCCATTCCAGGACAGCGGGATTGGTCATCAAAACATGACCGCTGGATGACACTGGCAGCTCTGGCCTGTTGCTGCGACTGCTGCTACCACCTCCCCCCTACCTTCTTCTGCTGCTACTTCTGCTAACTCCAGAAACCTTTTTGCTACTGCCTGTTCCTTTGGAGTGCCCTGGCACCTCTTTGTTGGACATACTGTATGGTAACTGTATATGTAAAATAAGTTATTCAATGTCAATGTGGACACCCCACTAACAGTTATATTACACAGCTTATTCACCACAATTTGAGAATCAAGGTGTATTAGAATTGTTTATCTATTAAAGAAGGTAGGCACCCCAATAACAGTTATATTAGACAGCTTATTCACCCCAATTTGAGAATCAAGATGTAATAGAATAGTTTTTCTATTAAACGAGGTAGACACCATTCAATTAGATATCTCTGTGCCCTACACAAAGGATTGATGCAAACTGCACTGTCTCCTATGGATCCCTTCAGCTTACAGAGCCTGCACTGTGCTGCAGTCTCCCTATGCCTTCCCTGAAAACTCTCCCTATGATCTCCCTACACTGTCCTTGAACTGTCCCTATCCCATACTATACTATTAAAAGCTTTGTAAAACACTTTCCCTAGCATTTTTCATGACTGTTCCTATGCTCAGGTCACTGTAAAATGGCAATGACCGGACTGTGAGTTCACAAGGGCTAGCTATCTGCTGATTGGCTGGCTGCACGGCATTATGGGTGATCCCTCGTTCCCGGGCTTCTTACTTTTTACTTTGTAACATGCAGCAGCCATTTTAGAAAAATGTTACCACAAAACATGAGGAAATTCTGATTAGTGGCAAATCAAATTTTTCCTGAAATTTGGATCAAATTCCACTTCATTAACTTCAACTCATTCAACACCAATGACAAGCCATGCTGTCTCTGATGCAACAAAATTGGCCCAAACCAGGATACTACTACCACCATGTTTCACAGATGGGATGAGGTTTTTATGCTGTAATGCAGTGTTTTTCTTTCTCCAAACATAACGCTTCTCATTTAACCCCTTAAGTACCATTTCCAGTCAATGTTAGTTTTCGCTTTTTCTTTTTTTTTCCTCCCCACCTTCCAAGACCAGTAATTTATTTTTATTTTTTTCATTTTCTGTTTCTGCCATATATGGGCTTTTTTTTGTGGGAAAAGTTGTATTCTTTAATGGCGCCATTTAATTAACTGCAGCTTGTATTGGAAAATGGGATATAAATTCTTTGTGGGGTGAAATTGAAAAATAAAATTTTGTGTTCGCAGCATTCACTAAAAATGCCATGATGTCCTTATTTTGCAGTTCAGTATGATTACGAAAGTATCCCAACTTTATATACTTTCTATTATGATTTACTACTTTAATAAAAATAATACTAGTCATCCACTAGGGTGCCACTCTGACACTTGTCTCTCTCCACCTGTCACCTCACCAGGGACAGACAGGAGGTTGAGACTAGGTACGAGGACAGGGAGTCCCCACCACCAGGAGACGTCCCTGGGCAGAGGACCAGATCAGGGTAGTAGTGGTAGGGATAATTTCCCCACCACTTACCCAGTATAACTTACTGTATTCTGGCCCCTCCCTCTGGATTGACTATGTAGAGTTTTGTTTATGTCTATGTTTCTCATTAAATTTAAATACTATTGCTGGACTGCTTAAATAAAAATAATACCCTTTATTTTTTTGTCTTTGCATTGACATATTCTAACAGCTACAACTTTTTTATTTTTCCCATTACAGAGCTATGTGAAGGCTCAATTTTTACAAGGCAAGCTGTAAATATATGTGCCCTAACAGTGCTTGTTTTTTAAAATCTTATCTTCAATGCACTCTGAACCACAGGATTAGCTGTAGAGAATGTAGGATTTTCTCTGACTAAAAGCCTCAACAGTATTCTTTTTATGTATATTTGCAGCTACTGGGCTGCAGAGGCGCATGTGAGTGTGGGTGGCCGGATGGGTACAGTAGTCGTCTCCCTTATCCTGGACTTCTCTAGCTGACAGTACAAACAAGCATCCAGGCACAGGGTGTAGACCTTACTTCTGGTAACCACAGTGCAGTTCTCCCTAACGGCAGGCAAACTCCTCTGCTCCATTCTTTGGACAGATTGCTTATCCACTCTTCCACTGTGGGATGTGGAGGTACATACAGGTGGGCCAGACTGTATTTGGTGTGTGCTCAGGCAGCTGAGGTAACTCCTGAACTCTGGTGCCATAGAGTCAAATAAGTCCTTTGTAGACTGCTCACCTCTACAGGTCTTGCTCTACACCTCTCTATTATCTGGTCTGCTTTTTGTAGTTGTTACTTCCTCCTTTAGGCCTCCCCTGGCTGGTTCCTCGGTCCAGGGGTGTCTAGGGTGTCAGCCTCACATATTTCTGCTTCCTCTAACACTGCGCTGTCTCTGACTGAACTGGTTTACACTGGATTAACACACTGAACTGTGCTGACTCTCTCCTCTCCTAAAATGTGTTTATGGTAATTAATTTTGTTCCATTAAAATTTTTTGCAATTACTAAATAAATTTCAATTTTGCTGTTATTGTATAGAATGTACGGATATACAGAAATGCACCTATAAATATGGGACATACTGTATGTAATCTATAGGAACTAACCATTAAAGGGGTTTCCTGGGCCAAGATGTGGAATGACATAAATAATAAAAGAATCACTATTGCTCTGATAAATCCCCAGCTGCACCTCTCAGTTTACTGTACTGCAGTGATGTGCCCACCTACCCATGTCATTACTGTAGCCAATCACTGTCCTCAGTGATACACCTACACCTGTGTCCCGGATATTTTAGGACCCAAGAAACTCCCCCATACCCAATAGAAATGTGGATGGGACAAATTAGGGCTGGGATCCCTATTTCCAAAATCTGTACAGTCTGTCTCTATGGTACATACTCCCTTAAAATTGGGTCCCTGTACATTGCTTTGCACATGTACATCTTTGTTGCATCTTTCAGAAGCTTACTTTTATATTTTTTGTCATGATGTATACATTACCGCACAGGTATTAGAGACAAATACAGTAATGTGAAAGATAGCAGATGCAGTTTTAATGGAACTTATGAGCACTGATCATCATCAGATGAATGTCGATGGCAGTATGAATGAGAATGGTCTATTAATGCTGTCTTTTTGCATAATTGACTTCTTTTGAAATTGAAGTCAATAAATTGAATGCAGTTTAAGATAAAAAGCATGGTGTGCACTAAAAGGAAGAGCAACACATAAACCCTATATTATCATCACTCTGGCTAAGAAAATTATAAGGAACATCTCTCAAGTGCTATTAATCATTTGAGAACTAGGAGCTCAGTGAAATACAAAACATCCATCAGCCATTTACTATTGGAAAGTTGGATTCTTAAAGGGGTTGTCCGAGTTATATAAAAACAAGGGCAACCCCTGTAGATGGCCTAAAATATAACAATAAATGAATGGATACTCACCAGTTTTTTTCTCAGTTTCTTCCTGCGCTGAGCTCTTTGTTTACCTTGCTGCACCTGTGACGTTATATGTCACCACTACAGCCTATCACTGGCCTCAGCAGAGACATCTGCTGAGGCCAGTGATTGGCTGCCTGTGTGCATGGAATGTCACTGCTTCAGCCTGGAAGATGATGTCAGCAGCGGGTGGACCGAAACTCAGTGCTGCAAGAAGCAGAGGAGAGAAGGGGTGAGTATCTATTCATTTATATAACTCGGACAACCTCTTTAAGTGTGATGTTACAACAATCAAGTAGAGCGAGATAGCAATGTTTAGTGAGCCTTTAAAGACCCTCTGTTAGCATGATCAGCCCTAATAAATCAGACATATAGCCTGGCAGGGTTGATCATGCTGATAAAAAATTACCTTTATTATGAATATCTGTGGCCACATTGCTGAGAAAAACACATTTTTATTTACATGCTAATGACTAAACTGGAGCACCGAGGGGCTGACCAGAGTACACAGAGCACCAGTTTGTTACACCCTTTCACTTTCATCCTTCCCCCTTTCACCTTGATTGACAGCGCTAGACATCAGGTATAGCCATGTCTTCTTGTGCCTGCTCTCCCAGTCTCTGCGCTAATTCAGTGATCTGCTGCTCTCCAAGTGCTGAGACCTGTCATCTGCGTCACGCTATATCTCCTTATCAAGTGCTGAGATGAAAATACAGAGCAGGCACACGTGACAGGTCTTAGCGCTTGTTCTGGGTTTTCCTGCTGCTCTCCAAAATTTTGACTAGCACATCCAAAGTCACAGGTGCACATCCATAAAGATAATATGCGGACAGCAAACAAAATATGGCAGTTTGTATGTTGTATGTCCCCACCCATCTGCTCAGGGCTTCTAAGCATAGTAAAAAATATAGCTGGTTCCTACACCGCTCTGGACATTGTAGGTTTAAAGGGGTTATTCCATGACGAATGCAAATAATGAAAATCAGACATCATATAGTACATGACAATCTCTTTCTAACAAAGCTAGAACCAGCCCTGTGCCTCACATGGATCCAGAGATCTCCCCATTCACTGCTCTGCTAGATTTATATCAAGCTGACAACTCAAGGGGAGTGTCTTTTCTGCTGCAGCTAAGGGGGCGTGTCCATGCTCTCCCTATCACAGCTCAGGAGGCAGTTGAAGGATGAAACTGAGCATGTGCGTCCATCTCGGTGAGCCAGACAAAGAAGTAAGAAAAAAAACAAACATAAAGATACATTTTATCGAATAACTCACTGGGTATGCAATATTTTTAATTACATGTAATTGCAAAAGTATTCAGATCCAGGTGCTGGTTTGAAAGCTGCAGAATATTTTTTGTGAGACATCCCCTTTAAGTTAGGCCTAGGCGAGGCAGTTAAATTACTGTTAGGTACCCATCTGCAGAAGCAACCTTGACGTTGGTAGATGGGCCCGACAGACATTTGTTAAAAAATGTGTGCAAAGAGCTTCCATTATTCATGTATAATAGTGACAGTAACATTGTAATCCAGAAAAATCCCTAATCCTTAGTTTATTGTTTGCATATGTAACAGTGTGCTGACATATTTTAGTGTTTCTATAGCAGCCACCAGCTAGCCACATATGTATTCATACCTCAACCATCAATCACAGTAAATGGCTCTACAATATTTCATGTCTACTACCATCTTGGGATAACCTATGGTTTTGTCCTCTGCTTCAGTCCACACATGTAAGCCCTTACCATCTCCTGCCACCTCAGAAACATCTGTTCAATCTGCTCTCTCCTTTACCACGAGGCAATAAAAATGCTAGAATATATCCTCATCATATCCCCCTAGACCACCGCAATATCCTTCTATGTGGAATCCTCTATAACAGTCTTGCCAACCCTCCACTCTATCGTCAGCTCTAGAGTCCAATAAATCCACCTCTCCGCTTGTTCCCCTACCTCCTCCAATCTCTTCACTGGGTATATATTACCCAGCAAATTCATTTAAAAATACTGATAATGGGAAATAAGCCCATCCACATTCTGCCCCCTCCTTACACCTCCGACCTTATCTCCCCGTACTTCCCCACACAGAGTCCAGACCTTTGTTCTTCTCTTTTCTGCTCTTTATACAATCATCTCCAAGATTTCTCCCACACTTACCCCATACTCTGAAACTCGGTACCCCAGCAGATCAGCAGCTTCTATCCTTATCTACCGTCCTTGTGTATTGTAAGTCCTTGCAGGCAGAGTCCTCTATCGCTATGTACCAATCTATCACTAAGTTCATGTTTTTTTGCTGTTGAACTTATTGCGTCTTAAAAATGAAAATATTGTGAGTTTTTTAAATCCTTAAAAGGGCTATGCCATGATTAAAGGGGTTATCCAATAGTACAAATAGCCCCCCACAATGCCTGGGCCCCTACTATAGACGATACCCAGTTTCCGGCACCCGCGTTCCTCCAGATCCCTGCACGGCCTTGGCGAGCGTTTCAAAACATTCGGCTTTGGGGGCGAGCAGCCAAAAGCAGGCCGCAATGGACCAGCCTTCCTAGCGCCACCCGCGATGCTAGGGAGGCTGGTCACCGTTGCGGCCTGCATGCACTCTAATAGATACTAGGGGTAGCAGGGGTATCAGTGGGCACCCTCACTTATTGGTCCCCTGTGCAGCGGCATCGATGCATGTATGTCTGCCCATGACTTGGAGTATCTACCTTTTCAGAAGGGGCATTGTCTGCATCCTGTCACAGCTATCACTCCTGTATTTGGCAAGCTAGATCATGATTCTACCTAGTTAATCAAACTGAAGTAAAATGGAAAGATCAGAGCAGTGAATGTTATTAGCCTTCTTAAATAACTTCTTATAGCACTGCTGCAATCTCAGGCAGCTAAACCTGAAAATGTCACATTATCACTTCCGCTTTTCCAAGGCCTGAATGGTGGTAGAAAATGTAGACAAATTATACTTCATCTGTTTGAGTGCGAAGAACTGGCCACCGCCATCTTAATTGAAGATCCTGCGCAAAATCCTGTGCACTGTGACATATGATATCGTCAGGGGCCGTGCTAAATTTTGATCAAATGGAGTTAAGTATGATTTTGTTTTATTTTTATTTTACACTCTAATTTTAATGTCAGATGTCACGATCAGAGGGGTATTGTCACGATAGGTAGGTAAGCGGGGAAATAACCAAACAGTGGAAAACAAACAGAACAAACGACTAGGCCCAAAAGCTAGGGAGAAAAGGGTCATCCTCCTAGCGATCCCTAAAAGCTTTCCCTAAACTGCTGTGCCCATGTGCATACCCTTAGGGTGGATATGCACATGCCCTCGTGCCTAAACCTAAACACCCTGGGCAAACCATAAGCAGCAGGAAAAAGGGAAGAGGTAACCTGCTTCTTCAAACTAGGAGGAAGCAAGCACACAAAAAACACACAAAGGGAAATAAAGGAGAGGACTTATCTTGAGCAGAGCTGGAGCAGACGATCCACCACAAATCAAGAGCTCCCAGGAAAGAACTATAACCCGCACAGGCGACTGGGGGTAGGAGGGATAAATGGCCTCACTAACAATGAAACCCAGTACACCCGAGGGAAGGTGGATCCAGCTCAAACCCAAATCAAAATAAACAGAGAAGTCAGACATGAGCAGCCAGTCTGACAGACCTCCGCACATTCACAGGGCAAGGCGTGACAGGTACAATGACTGTTCCCTGCCATTGCACCCATTTCTTACAAAGAAATGTGCTTTGTGACAAAGAAGCAATTTTTTTGTCAAATTCGGCAAAGCAGCCGAATCAAATTTTCCAATACTTTGCTTATCTCTAGTCATAAACTGCTGTATGGGCACATGGCAGGGTTCAGAAGGAAAGGAACGTCATATGGTTTTTGCAGATTTTGCTGAAATGGTCTTTGGGTGCCATTTAGCATTTTGGAAACTATACCACCCAAGGAATTTTTAAGGGTGGCAATGAATTACCCTTACATACAAGACCTTTGGGGGACATTTAACATAACATTTTTCTTTTATAGCAGATTTCTCCTGTAACTGGGGCTAACATAGTAGCCCCATTTACAGGGAGAATATGACCCCCAGACAGGCTGTACAGGAGTATACTATGCTGTACAGCCTCACTGCATGGCTGATCAAGGTCTAGGAAGACCCAACAGCTCCTGCAGTCTCCCAGCCCTAGTAGTAACATGACAGCTGGAAGCTGTCAGAATAGGAAGCGGCATATCAGTTGCCCTGCTGTATACACAGTGCTCCTTCAGCACCGTGTCCCTGCCTCCTCTTTGGGGTGCCACTGACAGCGGGTCCCCTGCTCAGCAGCTATATGATTAGCGCACAGCTGCGATCTTTGAATAGACATTTTAGAATGTCCATTCAGAGATAAGTCCCGACCACTAGGATGTTTATAGTCTGTGGGCAGTCGGGAACAGGTTAAAATTAAAAATGATTAAAGAATTATCTTTCTTTGGTTTTAGATAAGGACGGGCGTACAGAGAGGACGGACAGGACAGACTGTGGTAATAGAGACTGCATACAAGTGCTGCTGCTCATCCGCACCCCCTCTCGAACTCCATTCCTACAGAGATTCAACTGCAGATCTTATCAGCTGTATTCAGGATCATAATCCCTGACAATCAGATCAGAGAGGAGGATGAGGCAGCTCTTTAGCTCAGTGCTCTGAAGTAACATGTCCTGCTGTGTGATTAGGACAGGTTTTGTGTGTACTAATAGGATGGGGCCATTTTATTTTCCCTGATGATTGCTTCCCGACAAAACAAGTCATTATAACTAATAAAAAGTATTTTGGAATATATTTATAATTAAGTAATGTTCAAGTATTTACATTTTCTTAATGGAGAACCCCTTGCTTCTTTTGGGGGAGACCCTAAACACAAATACAATTCACATATTTTTACTTTGTCACAAAACAGCTATGGGATAGAAACAAACACTTTTATGACATCATCACTATGAAAGACAGCCAAGGAATACAGTCCAACATTTACTGTGATCTCACAATAAAAGAGAGCCTAGGAATAGAGAATAGCATTATTGCAATGTCACAACAAAACATAGCCTCCTCTCTTGCTGGTTCTGTTCCAGGGCTGTTTTCTGTTTCCGATCACTTTGTTGTCTGTCTCTGCACTACTCTACTTCTTTCTAGGAAAAGGGTAGAACAGCGCCACCTAGCAATGGCTGTTGAACTCACTTTGCAGCATACATATAGGCTTTGCACAAAAACAAACGTTAACCCCTTAAGCATTGGACCACTGTGGGAAGCTGTAATAGCAACAGGAAGACTAGTTCTATTTTGTGGTTGTCTACTTTTGACATGTCCTTATCCCCTTCCACTTACTCATCCCCAGATGTTTTTCTTACTAATCACTCTGTGCACGTCACTTGGCATTCCCAGCATTTTCAGAGTACTGACATTTTAAGGTGTTTTTTAAGTACTTTCTGCATAAGAATATATGAGACTTCTCTCTATCAGTAGACAAATGTGAAAATACCTCTATCCAGTGCAAAAAAAAAAACGCATAACTTTTTTTTCTTATAATGGGGCTTCTCAATCCTTGAGTTGTGTACCAGTTGGCGAGGTACAGTTAAATAAATGTCTTTGATCTAATTAAAGGCACAGACATTGTCCTATTGAAATGGTAGAAAACTTTCATTAACATGGTCTCCAGCAACCCCTCCTAGAATGTTAGAATGTAAGTAAGACGGGTTGCCTCCACTTACAGACGTGGACAAAATTGTTGGTACCCTTTGGTCAATGAAAGAAAAAGTCACAATGGTCACAGAAATAACTTTAATCTGACAAAAGTAATAATAAATTAAAATTCTATAAATGTTAACCAATGAAAGTCAGACATTGTTTTTCAACCATGCTTCAACAGAATTATGTAAAAAAATAAACTCATGAAACAGGCATGGACAAAAATGATGGTACCCCTAGAAAACACAGAACATAATGTGACCAAAGGGACATGTTAATTCAAGGTGTGTCCACTAATTAGCATCACAGGTGTCTACAACCTTGTAATCAGCCATTGGGCCTATATATATGGCTCCAGGTAATCACTGTGTTGTTTGGTGATATGGTGTGTACCACACTCGACATGGACCAGAGGAAGCAAAGGAAAGAGCTGTCTCAAGAGATCAGAAAGAAAATTATAGACAAGCATGTTAAAGGTAAAGGCTATAAGACCATCTCCAAGCAACTAGATGTTCCTGTGAGTACAGTTGCACATATTATTCATAAGTTTAAGATCCATGGGACTGTAGCCAACCTCCCTGGACGTGGCCGCAGGAGGAAAATTGATGACAAATCTAAGAGACGGATAATCCGAATGGTAACAAAAGAGCCTAGAAAGACTTCTAAAGAGATTCAAGGTGAACTTCATGCTCAAGGAACATCAGTGTCAGATCGCACCATCCGTCGTTGTTTGAGCCAAAGTGGACTACATGGGAGACGACCAAGGAGGACACCATTGTTGAAAACGAATCATAAAAAAGCAAGACTGGAATATGCCAAACTACATGTTGACAAGCCACAAAGCTTCTGGGAGAATGTCCTGTGGACAGATGAGACAAAAATCGAAGTTTTTGCCAAGGCACATCAGCTGTATGTTCACAGACGAAAAAATGAAGCATATCAAGAAAAGAACACTGTCCCTACTGTGAAACATGGAGGAGGCTCTGTTATGTTCTGGGGCTGCTTTGCTGCGTCTGGCACAGGGTGTCTTGAATCTGTGCAGGGTACAATGAAATCTCAAGACTATCAAGGAATTCTAGAGAGAAATGTACTAGCCAGTGTCAGAAAGCTTGGTCTCAGTCGCAGGTCATGGGTCTTGCAACAGGACAATGACCCAAAACACACCGCTAAAAACACCCAAGAATGGCTAAGAGGAAAAAATTGGACTATTCTAAAGTGGCCTTCTATGAGCCCTGACCTCAATCCTATTGAGCATCTTTGGAAGGAGCTGAAACATGCAGTCTGGAAAAGGCACCCTTCAAACCGGACACAACTGGAGCAGTTTGCTCATGAGGAGTGGGCCAAAATACCTGCTGAGAGGTGCAGATGTCTCATTGACAGTTACAGGAAGCGTTTGATTGCAGTGATTGCCTCAAAAGGTTGCGCAACAAAATATTAAGTTAGGGGTACCATCATTTTTGTCCATGCCTGTTTCATGAGTTTATTTTTTTACATAATTCTGTTGAAGCATGGTTGAAAAACAATGTCTGACTTTCATTGGTTAACATTTATAGAATTTTAATTTATTATTACTTTTGTCAGATTAAAGTTATTTCTGTGACCATTGTGACTTTTTCTTTCATTGACCAAAGGGTACCAACAATTTTGTCCACGTCTGTATACAGCTTCTTGGGAGGGGTGATGGAGTCGGGACCCTGCTACAATGTGCTCTGGCACTGACATTGAGGGACATTTATCAAGGCTTATACACCACTTGGTGGCGTAAAAAAGTCGCAAATTATGGCGCACGGTACGTGTGCACCATAATTTGCGACTTTTTGAGCTTCTCTGCACTTTTCAGAAGTGCCAAGAAAAGAGCGTGGCTTAGAGCCGCGACCGCATTTACTATAACTTTCCCCAGAAAGTGGCTGAAGTTATAGCTGAAGTCTATTCCAGCCTGTAGCTGACGTAGACTTTAGTTTCTGGCACAGGGAGATCAAGACTGCAGATGGATCCACCAGTCTTGAAATATCTTCCCTATTGTGTTCAAACCGCACTGCTGGAATGTGCTGTCAGGCTGCTCAGCCGGGCAGCATATCTCATGTACAATCGCTACAGTACTAGCTATTGTAGAGCAGCAGAACTCTTCTTTACAGCAGATAGTCATGATATGGTCCTCTACCAGGGTTGAGCAACCAGACAAGAACATGGAGCAGTAATGCAGACCCTCCTCAGAACTGGGGACTTCATCTTCATCTAAAGTCTCATGCACAAGGCAGAGCACGGAGTCTGAACTGCGGGGCACAGAGGCCATACAGTTCCCTCCCCCATAAGTAATGCTTCTAGGTGTGAATATCTTCATATTTTGAAATTCATTCACACTTCGTTTGTTGGTAAACGGTGAACTGAGTTATGGATTCCGTTACCACGGACCAAAACGCAATTCTATGACTGAATGACGTAATGAATAACGGAATACCTCTAAAGGCATTCCATTATTCATTACGTCATAATATAAGCCTATGGCCTGCATAACTGATCCGTCCCTTTTCCGTTCTGCAGGGGAGTCCTCTCCTGCATAACGGAAACGGGACGGATCCGTTTTGCAGCCCATAGACTTCTATTATGACGGAATGAAGGCCTCTAAAGCATTCCGTTATGCAGTCCGTCATAGAACGGATCGTGGTAACGTCTGTGGTAACGGAATCCATAACGCAATTCACCTTTTACCAACAAACGAAGTGTAAATGAATTTCATAAGCCTAAATTCGCTCATCTCTAGTAATATATACATGAGACTTTAAGGGGTTTTCCAAGTTTCTGATATTGATGACCTATCCTCCATTTAGGAAACACTGAGGAGGGCTCAGAATAGCACTTCATCAACTGGGACGCTACAATGATGGCACTGGCTGTCTCATAGAGGGAGCACATTGGCTGAGTTCCTTAAGGGTGCACTGTGGATTGGCATCTGCTGGGCACACGAAGCTGGTAAAGCAAGTCTGTGTATATGTTAGAGGTTGTACTTTTCATAATTTATCATTTACATGGGGACTTCAAATCTGTACTTACATAATTTTTTATGCAAAAGGATATATTACTACCCCCAACAAGGACCTCATTATACAAAGTAATATATATTTATTGTTTAATTATTCTCACTTGTATAGCGCTGTTATATTCTGCAGCACTTTACAGACATTATCATTACACTGTCCCCAACGGCGATCACAACCTAAGTTAGATATACACTCACCTAAAGAATTATTTGGAACACCATACTAATACAGTGTTGGACCCCCTTTTGCCTTCAGAACTGCTCAGGTAGCCCGTGGCATTTAAACGATGGCCAATTGGCACTGAGGGGCCTAAAGTGTGCCCAGAAAACATCCCCCACACCATTACACCACCACCACCAGCCTGCACAGTGGTAACAAGGCATGATGGATACATGTTCTCATTCTGTTTACGCCAAATTCGGACTCTACCATTTAAATGTCTCAACAGAAATCGAGACTCATCAGACCAGGCAACATTTTTCCAGTCTTCAACAGTCCAATTTTGGAGAGCGCGTGCAAATTATAGCCTCTTTTTCCTATTTGTAGTGGAGATGAGTGGTACCCGGTGGGGTCTTCTGATGTTTTAGCCCATCCACCTCAAGGTTGTGCGTGTTGTGGCTTCACAAATGCTTTGTTGCATACCTCGGTTGTAACGAGTGGTTATTTCAGTCAACGTTGCTCTTCTATCAGCTTGAATCAGTCGGCCTATTCTCCTCTGACCTCTAGCATCAACAAGGCATTTTCGCCCACAGGACTGCCGCATACTGGATGTTTTTCCCTTTTCTCACCATTCTTTGTAAACCCTAGAAAGGGTTGTGCGTGAAAATCGCAGTAACTGAGCAGATTGTGAAATACTCAGACCGGCCCGTCTGGCACCAACAACCATGCCACGCTCAAAATTGCTTAAATCACCTTTCTTTCCCATTCTGACATTCAGTTTGGAGTTCAGGAGATTGTCTTGACCAGGACCACAACCCTACATGCATTGAAGCAACTGCCATGTGATTGGTTGACTAGATAATCCCATTAATGAGAAATAGAACAGGTGTTCCTAATAATTCTTTAGGTGAGTGTATATACAGCTGTACTGCAGATTGTCCTGTTCAAGAGGAGTACCATGGCCCCTTCATTGTGCTGACTGGTAGGGGTAGAGGTCCCTGGAAGGGGGATGGAATTTGATCTCTGTATTTTATGTATCTTCTGCTCAGTGGCGTACATAGAGGAAGTAAGGGCCCCATACCAAGGATCAAACCAGGCCCCCCCACACCACCTAAACCCCTTTCAATGACCCTTGGGCCATTTTTTCAACCGCCTCATTTGATAAAAGTTGTTCCTTTAGAGAAGGGGTGCACAACCTGCGGTCCGGGGGCCACATGCAGCCCTCAATATCATTCTGTGCGGCCCCCGACCATCTGGTGACAGATATACATGTCTCTGTCTTGTGGCTTCTCACATGCATTTTTCATGTAGTCTCCCATTAGAATGGAATCCTGGAGGTGTAACTAGACATTTATAGTGTATACTGTATGTACAGTACCCCATATATATATTTATTTTCGGCCATTGGGATTCCTACAGTCGGCATACGGCAGGTCGGCAATACACGGGCACCGGCCGTGTGCACCCCGCATCACGGATGCGGTGTGGAAAGGAGGCACAGATCTGAAGTCAACGGAAGCAGTACGGAGTGCTTACTTGGGTTTTCTGTCCGTGCCTCAGCACCGCAAAAATGTAGTGCATATAGCGGACTATCAGATGCGGATCACGGACCCCATTTTAAGTGAATGGGTCCGCCATCCGCATGCTGCTGCCCCACGGTCGGTGCCCATGCATTGCGAACCGCAATTTGGGGTCCGCAGCACAGGGCCCAGCCAGCACATGGTTGTGTGCATGAGCTCTTACAATGTGGACCCCAAACAGAAAAAGTTGTGCATCCCTGCTTTAGAGGGTAGAGTCCTAACCAAGTTTTCACCCCCAGTAGAAGAGGAGATGATCCCAACTGGGCCCCCTCTTGCCCTGGGCCCCATAGCAGTTGCATGGTCTGCTGCTATGGTAGTTACGCCCCTGCTTCTGCTATATGTTATAGACCAATAATCCATTACATTTTCTTTTCAAACATTTATGTGTAATGCAAATTTCTGTTTATTTTTTAGTTATTTATTATGCCTGACCTATAGGATTAATTTTTGATGTCTGTTAATAATGTATAATATAATGTATCCTTTATTATGGCATTGGTACTGTAAGGCCCAGTCATTGGCCTATAGTGCCATCTAGTGGACACTAGTATACTATCACTATTCTATTTACATATACCAGTGGTCCCTCAAATTACAATGTTAATTGGTTCCGGGACGACCGCTGTATGTTGAAACCATTGTAAGTTGAGTAATTGGTTTCAAAGCCCCAAAATGTCATCCGAGATAAGAGAAAATAACTAAGACAGATAAAACATGTCCTTATATATAATGGTCAGAAATAGCTGCTTACCAGGGGCGGACTGACAACTCATGGGGCCCCAGGCAATAGGAGATTATGGGGCCCCTGTGTCCTGCCCACCCTAAAGTCACACCCACACACAGCCCCGCCCACATCACCTACACTTGGTACAGAATTTCTCTTTACCCCCCCCCCCCCCCCCTTCTCCAACAACCCAGCCCCCTTACTCACATAAAACAAGTAATATATATAATATATCTTACAGTGAATGACTGTAAATACTTACAGTTCTGAAGACTCCAGCGGCTCAGGATCAGTGTTCTGGGCAGGGGGCAGCTGGGCTCCGGGCTGGAAGTGGGCACCGCTCTGCAGTTCAGGAGACCTATAAGAGGCACCTAGGTTTTAGAAGGGGACAATAAGAAAAAAAATATTTTTCATTATACCTCAGGTCAGACCACCAATTAGACCCAATAAGACCTCAAATCAGACCTCAGCTCAGACCCCAATGTAAATTACCCCCAATCAGACCTCAGATGAGAGCCCCATGCCTCTCATCATCCCCCATTATCAGCCCTTATGCCTCTCATCAGCCCCCATTATGCCTCTCAGCCTCCATTATGCGCCTCTCAGCCACCATTATGCCTCTCAGTACCTAGATGATGTGCCCCTCACAGTAGATATGCCTAGATATGTGCCCCCTAACGGTAGTTATGACAGATTATGTGCCTCCTCACAGTAGATATGCCAGATTATGTGCCCCTCACAGTAGTTATGCCCAGATATGTGCCCCCTCACAGTAGTTATGTCAGATATGTGCCCCTCACAGTAGTTATGTCAGATATGTGCCCCTCACAGTAGATATGCCCAGATATGTGCCCCCTCACAGTAGTTATGTCAGATTATGTGCCCCCTCACAGTAGTTATGCCAGATTATGTGCCTCTCGCAGTAGATATGCCCAGATATGTGCCCCTCACAGTAGATATTCCCAGATATGTGCCCCCTCACAGTAGTTATGCCAGATTATGTTCCCATCACAGTAGTTATGCCCAGATATGTGCCTCCCTCACAGTAGTTATGCCAGATATGTGCCCTTCACAGTAGATATGCCCAGATATGTGCCCCCTCACAGTAGTTATGTCAGATTATGTGCCCCCTTACAGTAGTTATGCCAGATTGTGTGCCTCCTCACAGTAGGTATGCCAGATTGTGTGCCTCCTCACAGTAGTTATGTCAGATTATGTGCCCCCTTACAGTAGTTATGCTAGATTATGTGCCTCCTCACAGTAGGTATGCCAGATTATGTGCCTCCCTCACTGTAGTTATGCCAGATATGTGCCCCTCACAGTAGATATGCCCACATATGTGCCCCCTCACAGTAGTTATGTCAGATTATGTTCCCCTTCACAGTAGTTATGCCCAGATATGTGCCCACTCACAGTTCTGCCAAATTATGTGCCTCTTCACAGTAGTTATGCTAGATTATGTGCCCCCTCACAGTGGTTATGCCCAGATATGTGCCTCCCTCACAGTAGTTATGCAGGATATGTGCCCCTCACAGTAGTTATGCCCAGGTATGTGCCCCTCACAGTAGATATGCCCAGATATGTGCCCCTCACAGTAGATATGCCCAGATATGTGCCCACTCACAGTAGTTCTGCCAAATTATGTGCCTCTTCACAGTAGTTATGCTAGATTATGTGCCCCCTCACAGTGGTTATGCCAGATTATGTGCCCCCTCACAGTGGTTATGCCCAGATATGTGGCCCTCACAGTAGATATGCCCAGATATGTGCCCCCTCACAGCAGTTATGTCAGATTATGTGCCCACTTACAGTAGTTCTGCCAAATTATGTGCATTTTCACAGTAGTTAAACCAGATATGTGCCCCTCACAGTAGTTATGCCAGATATGTGCCTCTCGCAGTAGATATGCCCAGATATGTGCACCCTCACAGTGGTTATGTCAGATTCCCTTACGTCCTAACCAGCAGCACATGTGGGGGTTTATCCGCCCCAGTGAAACTGATAGGACAGACGGAATATTTAATAAAGTCAAGTAATCAAGTAAATTAACACCCCCATTACCTCACTATAAGAGGCCAAACCCCCCCATACACCAGTGTGGTGTTTTTTTTGTCCTTGGGACTGCAGGACAGACGGGTGCAGCCATTTGGCTGCCTTATATTTAATATTTCTCTAACCTTTGTTTCTCTTTCAGGGCATGCTCTTGTCTCTCCCGGAGCTTGTGTGTATTCACACCTCCAGTCACCTGCTGCTCCTGTGTGGAGCTGGTGCTCCTGCTCCCTCTAGTGGTTATTTTGTGTATAGCAAACTGTAGTTAAAGAGGACTTTCACAGATTTTTACACTGTGAACTAAGTATACAGGCATGTACAGCGGCGCTCGGGGATCTCACTGCACTCACTATTATCCCCGGGCGCCGCTCAGTTCTCCTGCTATTCCCTCCGGTATCTCCGCTCACTAAGTTATAGTAGGCTGAGATTTCAGTCCCAAAGTTATGGTAGGCGGAGTCTGCCCTTGTTCTGCTCTAGCGCTGGCCAATCGCAGAGCTCACAGCCTGGGAGGTTAATTTCTCCCAGGCTGTGAGCTCTGCGCTGCGATTGGCCAGCGCTAGAGCAGAACAAGGGCAGACTCCGCCTACCATAACTTTGGGACTGAAATCTCCGCCTACTATAACTTAGTGAGCGGAGATACCGGAGGACATAGCAGGAGAACGGAGCGGCGCCCAGGGATAATAGTAAGTGCAGTGAGATCCCCGGGCGCCGCTCTACATGTCTGTATACTTAGTTCACAGTGTAAAAATCGGTGAAAGGTCCTCTTTAAAGTTTGTTCAATTCCCTGGCGTCTAAAGTCACTTCCAGGGGCAGGGCTTAGTCAAATCTGGCACCAAATTGTATTATAAAAAGCCTCCGTCCATCTAGGCTGTTTCTGTTTGCAGCCTGGTTTGGTTACTTAGAGAAACTACAGGTCCTTCTCAAAAATTTAGCATATTGTGATAAAGTTCATTATTTTCTGTAATGTACTGATAAACATTAGACTTTCATATATTTTAGATTCATTATACACCAACTGAAGTAGTTCAAGCCTTTTATTGTTTTAATATTGATGATTTTGGCATACAGCTCATGAAAACCCAAATTTCCTATCTAAAAAAATTTGCATATTTCATCCGACCAATAAAAGAAAAGTGTTTTTAATACAAAAAAAGTCAACCTTCAAATAATTATGTTCAGTTATGCACTCAATACTTGGTCGGGAATCCTTTTGCAGAAATGACTGCTTCAATGCGGCGTGGCATGGAGGCAATCAGCCTGTGGCACTGCTGAGGTGTTATGGAGGCCCAGGATGCTTCGATAGCGGCCTTAAGCTCATCCAGAGTGTTGGGTCTTGCGTCTCTCAACTTTCTCTTCCCAATATCCCACAGATTCTCTATGGGGCTCAGGTCAGGAGAGTTGGCAGGCCAATTGAGCACAGTAATACCATGGTCAGTAAACCATTTACCAGTGGTTTTGGCACTGTGAGCAGGTGCCAGGTCGTGCTGAAAAATGAAATCTTCATCTCCATAAAGCTTTTCAGCAGATGGAAGCATGAAGTGCTCCAAAATCTCCTGATAGCTAGCTGCATTGACCCTGCCCTTGATAAAACACAGTGGACCAACACCAGCAGCTGACATGACCATCACTGACTGTGGGTACTTGACACTGGACTTCAGGCATTTTGGCATTTCCCTCTCCCCAGTCTTCCTCCAGACTCTGGCACCTTGATTTCCGAATGACATGCAAAATTTGCTTTCATCCGAAAAAAGTACTTTGGACCACTGAGCAACAGTCCAGTGCTGCTTCTCTGTAGCCCAGGTCAGGCGCTTCTGCCGCTGTTTCTGGTTCAAAAGTGGCTTGACCTGGGGAATGCGGCACCTGTAGCCCATTTCCTGCACACGCCTGTACACGGTGGCTCTGGATGTTTCTACTCCAGACTCAGTCCACTGCTTCCGCAGGTCCCCCAAGGTCTGGAATCGGTCCTTCTCCACAATCTTCCTCAGGGTCCGGTCACCTCTTCTCGTTGTGCAGCGTTTTCTGCCAGACTTTTTCCTTCCCACAGACTTCCCACTGAGGTGCCTTGATACAGCACTCTGGGAACAGCCTATTCGTTCAGAAATTTCTTTCTGTGTCTTACCCTCTTGCTTGAGGGTGTCAATGATGGCCTTCTGGACAGCAGTCAGGTCGGCAGTCTTACCCATGATTGCGGTTTTGAGTAATGAACCAGGCTGGGAGTTTTTAAAAGCCTCAGGAATCTTTTGCAGGTGTTTAGAGTTAATTAGTTGATTCAGATGATTAGGTTAATAGCTCGTTTAGAGAACCTTTTCATGATATGCTAATTTTTTTAGATAGGAATTTGGGGTTTTCATGAGCTGTATGCCAAAATCATCAATATTAAAACAATAAAAGGCTTGAACTACTTCAGTTGGTGTGTAATGAATCTAAAATATATGAAAGTCTAATGTTTATCAGTACATTACAGAAAATAATGAACTTTATCACAATATGCTAATTATTTGAGAAGGACCTGTATTGTAGTTAGCAACTTAATGTGCTTTGGGTATGTCTGGTTCTTCTCTTTCTCTAATGAATAAGGATTGTTCATTCATTATGGCTTACTTTTTCCGCAGATAATGTCTTCTAACGGTGATGGTGATCGGACTGGGCACAAGGCGACATCCAAGCACAGACATCTGGCATGTAGGGATTGTGACACCCCTCTAGCAGACACCTATGAATTTAATAGGTGTCCATCTTGCCGTCCTCCTCCTCTGCCTAATACGGAGCCTACTATACAGGAGGTAGTAGTCTGGGTAAAGGACTTTGTGGAGTCCTCAATGAACACCCTAAAGCAGGGATTAGCAACCTCCGGCACTCCAGCTGTGGTCAAACTACGACTCCCAGCATGCTTCATTCACTTCTCTGGGAGTTCTGAGAACAGCCATGGAGGTGTGCATGCTGGGAGTTGTAGTTTCAACACAGCTGGAGTGCCGAAGGTTGCTGATCCCTGCCCTAAAGGATTCCTTGTTGTCCAGAAGATCCCGTGCCCAATCTCCTCAGAGGTCTACTCCCATGCAGGAGGAAGCCTATCATACCATGGACAAAGTCCACTCCTCTGAGTCTAGCGGGGAGGAAGAAGAGACCGTAAGGTACTTCTTTCCTGTAGAGAAGACCCAGAGATTACTTAGATCCATCTGGTCGGGGGACAACGATGTTGATCCCGGGGAAGCTTCAGAGTCCACCTCTAGGGGGCCAAGGGCCTCCAAAGTGGACGAGACTCTGTCTCGGTTAATGAAGCTAAAATGGAAGCATCCTGAGAAAGCACCGGTCATCTCAAAGCACTTCAAGTCCATATTCCCGATTGGGTCATCCCAATTAGATCAGTAGGGTAGAGGGTCCAGATCCTTTCAGGGCCAATCCAGGCCTCAGCGGGCCGTGGGTCCAGGAAGGGTGGATCATATCATTCCGGTGGGAACAAAAACAATAAGTCAGATCAGTGATGGCCCTCCCCTTCTGCCAGATCCAGTCATAAATTTGACTCCTATTCTTTCAGACCTCCCAGTTGGAGGCCGTTTAACTATTTTTTTCTAAATACCTGGACAGAGTTTGTTCCAGATCCCTGGGTCCTAAATATAATAAGGACAGGGTACAGGATAAGATTTCTTTCTGTTCCCCTATAAAAATTTATTTTGACAAAATTACTTCCCCGCGAGAAGCAAGCAGAGTTGGAGGGGTCTATGCTGGAATACAGGCAAAAAGGGGCCTTGGAGGAGGTTGGACAGAAGACATTGGGTCCGACGTTTATTCTCCAGTTTTTCGTGTTCCCAAGGCCACAGGAGGTTGATGCATGATTATAGATCTCCGCTACCTCAACCGATTCATAAAGAAGAGGCGGTTCCGGATGGAGTTCATCAAATCGGTAATCAGCATCCTAAGCCCTGGGGACTTGATGGTTACACTGGATCTAAAGGATGCCTATCTTCACATCCCTGTGTGCCAGGCCTACAGGAAGTATCTACGAGTGGCAGTGAGTCTCAGGGGGACGATGAAACATTTTCAGTTTGCCACTCTTCCCTTTGGCATCACAACCGCCCCCTATATCTTTACCAAGGTGGTAATAGCTGTAGTAGCTCCCCTCAGATTGAGAGGCCTGGAGATCATTCCATATCTGGATGATTGGCTCCTAAAAGTCCACTCGGTAGAGACTCTTCATCTTCATCGTCTGCAGACTCAGTCCTTCCTCCAGCGTTTGGGCTGGATTATCAATTGGCAGAAGTTAGAGAATTATCCCTCTACTACCAGGAGGTTCCTGGGGTTCATAATAGATTCTGCCAACATGACGCTCTCCCTTTCTCCAGAAAGGAAGTCACGCATTTCCAAGACTGAAGATCAACTCATGGTTCCCCGCCGGGTAACTATCAGAGTATTTATGAGGATGTTAGGCCTAATATCAGCAGCAGTAGATGTGGTTCCTTGGGCCTTGTGGCATATTCGCCCTCTTCAAGCAGAAGTTCTGAGTCTATAGGATCGAACTCCCAGAGGGCTAGAGACAAAGTGCTCCCTGTCATCACAAGCCCGCTGCTCGCTGAAGTGGTGGAAGCAGGTCAAAGATGGGAAGTCCTTGATCCAACCTTGTTGGATCCTGTTGACGACAGATGCATCCCTTCTATGCTGGGGTGCCCATCTAGAGGAACTTCAAGTCAAGGAGCCTGGAGCCCTCAGGAGCGTTTGATGTCATCCAATCTGAGAGAACTCAGAGCAATCCGGATGGCTCTCTTTTATTTTTTCCCTCTTATCAGAAACAAGGCTGTAAGGGTTCGCTCGGACAATTCTACTGCGGTATCCTACATCAACAAACAGGGAGACACCAGGTCTAAGTGTCTACTCTCAGAAGTAGGTCTAATTCTGTCTTGGGCAGAGCAGAATCTTTCCCACCTCTCAGCAGTCCACATTCGGGGGTCCCTGAATGTGGTTGCAGACCAGCTCAGCAGAGGAGTCCCAGCTCTAGGAGAAATGTCTGAATCGGGAGATCTTTCATCAGATCACTCTCTGATGGGGTCGCCCAGACATAGATCTCATGGCGACAAGATTCAATGCCAAAGTGGAAACGTTCTGTTCCATGTATCGGGAGGACAATCCCTTGGCAGTAGACGCTCTGTCAATTCCATGGGAGTTCAGGCTGGCCTACATCTTTCCTCCCATCGTCATGATACCCAGGGTATTGATGAAGATTCGGCAGGACCAAGCCTCAGTAATAGCCGTGATTCCATTCTAGCCCAGGAGGTCTTGGTTTACCCTGCTCATGCAGATGAGCCGAGGGCAATATTGGAAGCTTCCCCCAATGCAGAACCTGGTGTCCCGGGGCACTCAGCTCTGCCTGGATCTATCCAGACTCAATCTGACAGCCTGGAGATTGATGAGTCCCTTCTAGATCCTGAAGGGCTATCAGCAGCGGTCTCAAGAATGATGTCTCATTCCAGAGCTCCTGCAACAGTCAAGGCCTATGCCAGGGTGAAGCGTAATTTTCTTCTATGGTGTGCATCTCATCAAATATCATCTCAAGATCCTCCAGTATCTGCTATTCTCCAGTTCATGCAGGATGGACTAGTTAAGGGTTTTAGCCCTTCTACACTCAAGGTGCTGATCTCAGCTCTGTCCGCTGCCTTTGGCAGATATTTACATCAAGACCCTCTGATTAAGAGGTTCCTTAAAGGAGTTATACATCTTAAGCCTAGCACTTTAAGATCTATACCACAGAGGGATATCTCAGTGGTGCTTAACCCCTTAGGGACACAGCCTTTTTACACCTTAGGACCAGGCCATTTTTTGAAAATCTGACCAGTGTCACTTTAAGTGCTGATAACTTTAAAACGCTTTGACTTATCCAGGCCATTCTGAGATTGTTTTTTCGTCACATATTGTACTTCATGACACTGGTAAAATAAAGTTAAAAAAATATTTTTTTTTTGCATAAAAAAAAGTCAAATTTACCAAAAATTGGGAAAAATTTGCAAATTTCAAAGTTTCAGTTTCTCTACTTCTGTAATACATAGTAATACCCCCAAAAATTGTGATGACTTAACATTCCCCATATGTCTACTTCATGTTTGAATTATTTTGGGAATGATATTTTATTTTTTGGGGATGTTACAAGGCTTAGAAGTTTAGAAGCAAATCTTGAAATTTTTCAGAAATTTACAAAAACCCAATTTTTAGGGACGAGTTCAGGTCTGAAGTCACTTTGCGAGGCTTACATAATAGAAACCACCCAAAAATGACCCCATTCTATAAACTACACCCCTCAAGGTATTCAAAACTGATTTTACAAACTTTGTTAACCCTTTAGGTGTTGCACAAGAGTTATTGGCAAATGGGGATGAAATTTGAGAATTTCATTTTATTGCCTAATTTTCCATTTTAACCCATTTTTTCCACTAACAAAGCAAGGGTTAACAGTCAAACAAGACTGTATCTTTATTGCCCTGACTCTGCCGTTTACAGAAACACCCCATATGTGGCCGTAAACTACTGTACGGCCACACAGCGGGGCGTAGAGTGAAAGGTGCGCCGTATGGTTTTTGGAAGCCAGATTTTGCTGGACTGGTTTTTTGACACCATGTCCCATTTGAAGCCCCCTGATGCACACCTAGAGTAGAAACTCCATAAAAGTGACCCCATCTAAGAAACTACACCCCTCAAGGTATTCAAAACTGATTTTACAAACTTTGTTAACCCTTTAGGTGTTGCACAAGAGTTATTGGCAAATTGGGATGAAATTTGAGAATTTCATTTTTTTGCCTAATTTTCCATTTTAACCCATTTTTTCCACTAACAAAGCAAGGGTTAACAGCCAAACAAGACTGTATCTTTATTGCCCTGACTCTGCCGTTTACAGAAACACGCCATATGTGGCCGTAAACTACTGTACGGCCACACAGCGGGGCGTAGAGTGAAAGGTGCGCCGTTTGGTTTTTGGAAGGCATGTTTTGCTGGACAGTTTTTTTGACACCATGTCCCATTTGAAGCCCCCTGATGCACCCCTAGAGTAGAAACTCCATAAAAGTGACCCCATCTAAGAAACTACACCCCTCAAGGTATTCAAAACTGATTTTACAAACTTTGTTAACCCTTTAGGTGTTGCACAAGATTTAATAGAAAATAGAGATACAATTTCAAAATTTCACTTTTTTGGCAGATTTTCCATTTTAATATTTTTTTTCCAGTTACAAAGCAAGGGTTAACAGCCAAACAAAACTCATTATTTCTGGCCCTGATTCTGTAGTTTACAGAAACACCTCATATGTGGTTGTAAACTGCTGTACGGGCACACGGCAGGGCGCAGAAGGAAAGGAATGCCATACGGTTTTTGGAAGGCAGATTTTGCTGGACTGGTTTTTTTGACACCATGTCCCATTTGAAGCCCCCCTGATGCACCCCTAGAGTAGAAACTCCATAAAAGTGACCCCATCTAAGAAACTACACCCCTCAAGGTATTCAAAACTGATTTTACAAACTTTGTTAACCCTTTAGGTGTTGCACAAGATTTAATAGAAAATAGAGATACAATTTAAAAATTTCACTTTTTTGGCAGATTTTCCATTTTAATATTTTTTTTTCCAGTTACAAAGCAAGGGTTAACAGCCAAACAAAACTCATTATTTCTGGCCCTGATTCTGTAGTTTACAGAAACACCCCATATGTGGTCGTAAACTGCTGTACGGGCACACGGCAGGGCGCAGAAGGAAAGGAATGCCATACGGTTTTTGGAAGGCAGATTTTGCTGGACTGGTTTTTTTGACACCATGTCCCATTTGAAGCCCCCCTGATGCACCCCTAGAGTAGAAACTCCAAAAAAGTGACCCCATTTTAGAAACTACGGGATAGGGTGGCAGTTTTGTTGGTACAAGTTTAGGGTACATATGATTTTTGGTTGCTCTATATTACACTTTTTGTGCGGCAAGGTAACAAGAAATTGCTTTTTTGGCACCGTTTTTTTTTTTTTCTGTTATTTACACCATTCATCTGACAGGTTAGATCATGTGGTAATTTTATAGAGCAGGTTGTCACGGACGCGGTGATACCCAATATGTATACAATTTTTTTTATTTATGTACGTTTTACACAATAATTTCATTTTTAAAACAAAAAAAATGTTTTAGTGTCTCCATAGTCTAAGAGCCATAGTTTTTTAAATTTTTGGGCGATTATCTTAAGTAGGGTCTCATTTTTTGTGGGATGAGATGACGGTTTGATTGGCACTATTTTGGGGTGCACATGACTTTTTGATTGCTTGCTATTACACTTTTTGTGACGGAAGATGACAAAAAATGGCTTTTTTTACACCGTTTTTATTTTATTTTTTACGGTGGTCATCTGAGGGGTTAGGTCATGTGATATTTTTATAGAGCCGGTGAATACGGACGCGGCGATACCTAATATGTATACTTTTTTTTTATTTATGTAAGTTTTACACAATGATTTCATTTTTGAAACAAAAGAAATCATGTTTTAGTGTTTCCATAGTGTAAGAGCCATAACTTTTTCAGTTTTTGGGCGATTATCTTGGGTAGGGTATGATTTTTGCGGGATGAGATAACGGTTTGATTGTTACAATTTTGGCATAGATGCGACTTTTTTGATCACTTTTATTACCTTTTTTGGGAAGTAAGGTGGGCAAAATTCCAATTTCATCATAGTTTTTAATTTTTTATTTTTATGGCGTTCACCGTTCGGGTAAAGTAACATTACCGTTTTATAGATCAGGTCGTTACGGACGCGGCGATACCAAACATGTGTAAGGAATTTTATTTCTTTTTTTTAATTCTTCTTTTTAATCAGTGATAAATGTGTTTTTTGATTTTTACTTTATTTTTCACTTTTTTCACTTTTTTTTTGACCCAGACCCACTTGGTTCTTGAAGATCCAGTGGGTCTGATGTCTACATAATACAGTACAGTACAATATATAGTACCATACTGTATTTTACACTTTGTCTGAACAGATCTATGCCTTTCAGCATAGATCTGTTCAGCACCATGGACAGCAGGACGCCTGAGCAGGCGTCCTGTTGTCATGGGAACCTTCCCCGTCTGCTCAGTAGTGGCCAGAGCTGCGCAGACGGGGAAGGGTAAGGACGGGGCTTGGGGGGGCTGCCTGGGAGCTCTCTCCCTCTCCATTCGGGGGACTGCAAAGGCACAGCAGCCCCCCGATCGGAGAGGGAGGGAGCTCCCTCTTACTGTTAACCTTTTCCATACAGCGGTCCGTACGGACCGCTGTATGGAAAGGGTTAAACGGCTGACATCGCATCACCGATGTCAGCCGTTTATACCAGGGTGCCAGCAATGTGCTGGCACCCTGGTATACCCACTAGACGCCAACGATTATGCAATGGGAGGCGGGCGGGGGATCGCGATCCCGCCTACCGCACCGCCCGCCTCCCGCACCGCCCGCAACCCTCCCCCTGCACCTCCCACCGTGCCCAAATAACTCAGGGGTGCAGGGGGAGGAATACTGGACAAAGTTTTGAATCCTAAAGTTTCTGATCCCCGCGGTCAGGGACCGCAGGGATCATAAACTGCAGATATCGCAGCAAACCGCAGGTCTGAATTGACCTGCGGTTTGCCGCGATCGCCGACATGGGGGGGTCACGGGACCCCCCCGCGCATTTAGCCTAGGTGCCTGCTCAATGATTTGAGCAGGCACCGGGTTCCGATCACTGCCAGCCGCACGGCAGTGATCGAAAATGCACAGGGCGTACATGTACGCCCTGTGTCCTTAAGTACCAGGGCACAAGGGCGTACCTGTACGCCCTGTGTCCTTAAGGGGTTAAAGGATTGAGTGGCCCTCCCTTTGAACCCCTGGAAGAAGTGGACTTTAAGTTTTTATCCATGAAGGTAACTTTTTGGTTGGCCGTAACTTCGGCCAAATGCATTTCAGAGCTTCAGGTCTTTTTGGCGTATGAGCCATACACTTTATTTTTACCGAACAGAGTCCTTTTACGTTTCTTACCCACCGTTTTGCCTAAGGTGCCCTCTGTGCACAACATTAATCAAGTTGTGTCTTTGCCTGTGTTATGTTCTTCTTCTTCCTCTCCAGAAGAAAGTTCCCTCCATACTCTGGATGTGGCCAGATGTTTGAGAATCTACATTGAGAAATCCCGGGAGTTCAGAAGGTCAGAGAATCTTCTTATCCTGTTCTTTGGCAGTAATAGAGGGAAGAAGGCCTCTAAGCCTACTCTAACTAGATGGGTCAGAGAGGCCATCAGAGAATCTTTTGCTTCCCAAAATAGACTTCCTCCTGCCTTTGTCACTGCTCACTCCACCCGAGCAGTCTCTACTAGTTGGGCCGAAAAGGTCTCTTATTCCTCTGAAACAGATCTGTTCCGCGGCCTCCTGGAGATCACATTCTACCTTTGTGAAGCATTGTAGACTCAACCTCAGGGGTTCAGAAGACACTGCCTTTGAGCGGTCTGTTTTGAATTCCATTTAGCATTGAAGTCCCTACCCTTTAGGCTAACTTCTTGCTAAGTCCCCACATGTGCTGCTGTTTAGGATGTAAGGGAAGCGTTAATTTCTTAATGATAATTTGTTTTCCCTTAGTCCTAACAGCAGCACACAAATATCCCTCCCCTTTGTTTTTTGAGAGTTTCTTGTTATAACACACTGTATGGGGGGTTTGGCCTCTTATAGTAAGGTAATGGGGGCATTAATTTACTTGATTACTTGACTTCATTAAATATTCCGTCTGTCCTACCAGTTTCACTGGGGCGGATGAACCCCCACATATGCTGCTGTTAGGACTAAGGGAAAACAAATTATCGTTAAGAAATTAACGCTTATGTGGCTTCTCACAGTAGTTATGCTAGATTATGTGCCTCCTCACAGTAGTTATACCAGATTATGTGTCTCCTCACAGTAGTTATGCCAGATTATGTTCCCACTTACAGTAGTTCTGACAAATGATGTGCCTCTTCACAGTAGTTATGATAGATTATGTGCCCCCTCACAGTGGTTACACCAGATTATGTGCCCCCTCACAGTGGTTATGTCCAGATATGTGCCCGCTCACAGTGGTTATGCCAGATATGTGCCCCCTCATAGTAGTTATGCCAGATATGCAGATATGTGCCCTCTTAAATTAGTTATTCCCACAGCCCCCTCTCAGTAGTTGTTGCCCCCAGTCTGCAGCTTTATAAAAAAAAAAAAAAACATGCTTACCTTTTTGCCTGATGACGCGCTCCCACACTTACATCGCACTGCTGGCTGAGCTGGAGCCGGGAGGCCGATTCCCGGGCCTTCAGCGCTCCTCCCACAGCCAGCAGTGCGATGTGTGGCCAGCAGGGGTAGTGCTCAGAAGAACAGTGAAGCGGGGAACGGAGAGCACTCCCTGCTTCGCTATGGAAACAACAGCCCGGCAGTGACAAGAACTGCCTGGTGTGTGAGTGCACACCGCACGCCCTCCCCTTGCCTCTGCGCCAACCCCTCCCCCCCCCATTCCTTGCTTCATATTATACATGTTTGAGGAGCGCTCTGACGGGGCCCGGCATGTTCACTGTACTTCATGCCGGGTCCCGTCAGAGCGCTCCATTACATGTGAGTGCAGAAGACGGCCCTGACAGGGCCCCCTAGTCCGCCCCTGCTGCTTACTAGCAACTAATCCAGCTATTTTACCAGAGAAGTGGGCTTAATTGGTGGGATCTGAGTCTGAGGCATTGTATGTTGAGTCTGGTTTCAACTTACGATGAGTCAGAAAAGACCATTGTATGTCAAATACTGTATCCTGAGGCCATTGTATTTTGAGGGATTACTGTACTGTGTACATATATCTATATCTATATAGGAAAAAGAAACCACTGGCGGCACTACCCTTAAATAATATAAGGAAAAGACGGGTGCAAAATCCAAGTATGGTAACAGGTGCTTACCCACTTATAAAAATGAAAAAATTGGACTGCACTCCAAGCGTATCTTCAGGAAAGATGTGTTTAATCACCCATAAGATGGCAAAAGCGATGTTTCGGCTCCAACATGAGCCTTTATATATATACACACATACATACATACACACACACACACACACACACACATCAGTGCTTCTCAAACTGTCATTGCCTGTTCAGTCGGCACATGTAAATGCGCCTTTAGTAAGATACTTGTCAAATTTTTTGCTTATTACCATATAATACTGGGAGACAAAATATAAACTGAGATACATTTTTTCTCGGACTTTGGCCATGTTCTGGCTGGTGATGCTCCAGATGTAAAAACTTAGAGTAACCCTGCTGTATTTATGGAAATTTTGTTTTAGATAAAAACTCATTATAAGGCCTCTTTCACACGGGCGTCATTTTTTTTGCCCGGATAAGAGCCGGGTGCGTTGCGGGAAAATGCGCGATTTTCCTGTGCGAGTGCAAAAACATTGTCGCGTGAGAAAAATCGCGCATGTTTGGTACCCAAACTCGAACTTCTTCATAGAAGTTCGGGCTTGGGATTGATGTTCTGAAGATTGTATTATTTTCCCTTATAACATGGTTATTAGAGAAAATAATAGCATTCTGAATACAGAATGCATAGTAAACCAGCGCTAGAGGGGTTAAAAAAAAAAAAAAAACAATATTTAACTCACCTTAGTCCACTTGATCACGAAGCCCGGCATCTCCTTGTGTCTCCTCTGCGCTGAGCGGCTGAACAGGACCTGGGGTGAGCTGCTCCATTAAATACAGGTTAAGGACCTTCGATGACGTCACTCCGGTCATCACATGGTACGTCACATGATCTTTTACCATGGTGATTCACCATGGTAAAAGACCATGTGATGACCGGAGTGACGTCATCGAAGGTCCTTAACCGATATTTAATGGAGCAGCTCACCCCAGGTCCTGTTCAGCGCAGAGGAGACACAAGGAGATGCCGGGCTTCGTGATCAAGTGGACTAAGGTGAGTTAAATTATTATTTATTTATTTTTAACCCCTCTAGCGCTGGTTTACTATGCATTCTGTATTCAGAATGCTATTATTTTCCATTATAACCATGTTATAAGGGAAAATAATAATGATCGGGTCTCCATCCCGATCGTCTCCTAGCAACCGTGCGTGCAAATCGCACGGCATCCGTACTTGTTTGCGGATGCCATCCGATTTTCACACACCCCATTCATTTCTATGGGGCCTGCGTCACGTCGAAATCGGACAATATAGAGCATGCTGCGATTTCAACTGAACGCACAAGTGATGCGTTAAAAACAACGCTCATGTGCACAGCCCCATAGAAATGAATGGGTCAGGATTTAGTGCGGGTGCCATACGTTCGCCGCACGGATCGCACCCGCACGGAAAACTCGCCCGTGTGAAAGGGGCCTAAGAGTTAAACTGCACACAATGCACTTTTTGTGTACTGCAAGCTTCCTAGTCAGTCTTCAACTCTGCACTTTGGAATGGCTTCTGCATGAGATGTATAAAATATGCAGAGACCCCAGAGAAGGAGAGAAGCAAGGAGAGGAGTGATAGTAGCAAGAATGGTGGTTGTAGTCAACACTCATGAGTCAGAGTTCTTAGCATGCCTGGGCTGACAGCTGATATACAAGTGCACTTTCGACTGATCTTACTGGTTACACAGTTGCAAATGTAGTTAACCCTTAGGATATTGGATTTTTTTTTTTTTTTGTGTTTTCATTTTTCTTCCCTATCTTTCTAGAGCCATAACTTTTTTATTTTTCCATTCACATAGCTGTATGAGGGCTTAAAGTTTTACTTTCTAATTCCACCATTTAATATGGCAAACAATGTAGTGGTAAGTGGGAAAAAAATCCAAATGGGGTAGAATTGAAAAAAAATAAAAAATTCTCCACCCTTTTAAGAGTTTTGTTCCCACGGCGTTCCCTTTGCGGCAAAACTGCCCGTCATTCTCTGGGTCAGTATGATTACAATTATACCACGTTTATGTAGGGTTTTTATGTCTAAATAATGTCAAAATAAATCTAAACTTAAAAAAAGAAAAGATTTTTTTACATAACCATATTCTGACCTCCATAACTTTTTTATAGTTATGTCTACTGAGCTGTTTGGGGGCTGACTTTTTGCTGGAGAAACTGTAGTTTTTAGTTATACCATTTTGGAGTGTGTGTGACTTTTTGATAACATTTTATTACATTATTGGGGTAAGAGAGGCGATGAAAAAATGGCAAATTGGCCATTTTGACCCTTTTTTCCGTTACGCCATTCGCCGTATTGGAAAACTATTTTTATATTTTAATAGTACAGGCGTTTTTGGACGTGGTGATGCCCATCATGTTTATATTTTTTGTTATTTATGTATTTATTTTTTTATTCCACCGAAAGGGGGGTGATTTAAACTTTTTTTACTTTTTTTATGGTTTTGAAGCTCATATTTGAGCATGAAAAAAAAAACTATTTTATTTTTCAAATTCTGAACCCTCATGGGTCTTTTAGACACATGATTTCAGGAGAATTGCTAATTTCTTATGTTGGCCTGCCACCTGCTAGCCAAAATAAGAATTGCAGCTTCGATACCCTAAGACCCAGTGTATTGAAACCAATTAATGACATCCTCATTGGCCGCAGAGGATGCTGGTAAGAAGTCCGGAAGCGCAAGCATTTCAATCACACTTGATCACGGCATCAAAAGGCTTTAATGACCATGATCGGCATGATTGCTGGTCGCGGTCATTAGACGCGGGTCTCTGCTGTTTGAAACTCTTCGCTTCAGCACTGTACATGTGCGGACTATGCTCTGCACCTTTTGTACAGGTTGCTGTACACTACAATGTATTCTAGAATGTCCTCTTTGGTGTAACGGTCACGTACACACACACACACACAGGGGGGAGGATACTGACCACTGTGCTCCACCCTCACCCCTGGCCTGCCTACTTGCAAGTCCTGATGACAGGGGACAACTGGATGGCAGTCCCTAGCTTAGAATACAAGCTGGGAGGACAGACAAGACAAATAACAGATAGTGAACGGACTGGGTCAATACCAAGAGAGCAACGAAGTACAAAAGGAGTAAGCAGAGAATAGTCAGGAGAAGCCGGGGTCAAATACCAGGAGGAGTCAGCAGAGAATTGTCAGGTGGAAGCCGGGGTCAGAAAACCAGGAGAGCAGCGCAGTACAGGAGGAGCAGGCAGAGGATCGTCAGGGAACACAGGAACAGGTAAGTATGCCAGGTAACAAAATCGCTGCCTGTTAAATACCGACTAGCTGGGGTCATGTGATGAGCTGGGGTCATGTGACGTGGTCAACGCCACATGACCCACGCTAGTGAATACAGCTGAGCACTGAGTGCCCAGCTCGGTGCTCAGACCTCCCCTGGTTGCCGGGAGAAATGAGGACGCCGGCCTGGGGGACAAGAACGCTGTGCGCGTCCTCGCTCCTGCACAGAGGCAGGATGCCGACGGCGCTGAGGAGAGAAAGCGCCTCGTCGCCGTCCTGTGACATTTAGGATGTGCATATTTTCTTATGCAGATGGCCAATCTGCTACAAGGGTGTTTCCAGGCACTGTACGGCTTTATCCTCCTTGACAATTTGGTGACTCAGTGTTCTTTTTCAGACAGCAATACTCCACAGAACTTCTTTCTACACCTCCTCTCTTACATCAGGCATACTTTCTGAGTTTTTTCTGGTCATTCACTTGCCTTGCTCTGGCAGGTACCTAATACAGGGCTGGCTTTTCTCTTGGTTTGGATTATTAACATGTTCTCACTCCTCTTTACTCTTAGAGTCATACTTTGACACTGGTCAAATGACTGAGGTGGACTGGTGTAACCCCTTGTCTCAATATAGACAGGGTAACACTAGCCCCACCTAGTGGTAGAGGTAAATATGGCCTATTAACACCTTAGTCACCACAAATTCACAAATACATGAAATATATAAGTTGCATAAAAGCAAAGCTTTACACGCCATTTTTTTGCAGTGTACCACCGCTCTGCAGCACCAAATACCATAGTGCAGCACAATGTATATCCCCAGAAGTACCAAACAGATACCACAGTGTAGCACAAAATACCTCATCAGCACTGCCAAACAAATCCCAGTCCCCAGCAGCACGGACAGGCCTGGCTTCCAGGGTAGCTCTGTCCCTCCATGCAGGATACAGCTTGCTTGCTGGCTTGGCCCTCTCACTCTACCCCTAGGGCGCATGCTCATGCTCCATCCGGCTCTTAAGGAGCCCGCGTGCAGCCTAATATTCAGCATCCAATGGCTGGCCACCTTGGGGTACTTAAGACACCTTTCCCTGTGAGAGGGTGCAAGTGATAGATTTTAGTCCACAAGTGTCCTGCAAATGTGTACTGTTATACATTTGTCTTCACCGACTTCTGCTTGTTTCCCGGATTTGACCTATGTTGCCTGTCCTGACGTCTTCTTTGTACTGACCTCGGACGATTTAGCAGATTGTATTTACTCTGCCTGTCCTGATCTCGGCGTGTCACTGACTACAATTTTTATTTATTTTTTTCAATTCTTTATTTTACAAATATTTTAAATCATACAGTCTCCATGACAAGCCAATATTCCAAATGTAAGGTAAATTACAACATTCCAAAAACAAGTGTCTGCCAGAGTAGTATTCTTATGTACGCTTGAACGCCATACTCAGTACTGTGTAATACTATACCCCCTATCCCAACCTCCCAAAAAAAAAAACTCCCTAGTCTGACTCCCTCTGACTTTTGGCGATTAATCTTAAAATTAGACAGGCGTGCGAAGAATTCCAATTCCTTCACTAAGGCTGGAAGCAATATCTGTGGCTCTGTAATGTAGAATACCAAGTCATCCGCATAGCTTGCGAGTTTGTGTTCCCACTCTGCAGTTTTAACTCCTCTCAAATCCATATTTGTTCTAATTTTACATATATTTTTTTTAAACTGGCTTTGGGGGAAGATGGTACTCAGGAGGCACTATGGGTGGGGACACATTGTGACTACTGGTGGCACTACAGGGGGCATTATACTTACTGAAGACGCTACAGGTGGTTCTAGAAGGTGGCATTATAACTACAGGTGGTACTAGAAGGTGGCATTATAACTACTAAGGGCATTACAGTGGGCATTATAACTACTGGGGGCACTACAGGGGTCCATTATAACTACTGGGACACTACAGAGGGCTATTATAATTATTGGGGGCACTATAGGGAGTTACTAGAAGTCATTATATCTACTGGGAGCATTATAACTACTGTGGCATTATTTCATTTATTGTGGCTCTACGTATAAGGAGCATAATATTTACAGGTTTATCTACCCTTCCCTAGCAACACATCTGATTTCCACTATAATAGTACCTCAGAGGCTCTGAAAAAGCAACAAAAATCAAGCGTTTGAAAACCTATTCAGAAAAATTTAGGCTCCAAAAGCCAAATGGTATTCCTCCACTTTTAAGCCTGTAGTGTGCAAGCTGTTTACATCCACATTTATGGTATTTCCATACTGAGAAGAACCTGCTTAAGAATTTATGGGCTGTGTGTTCCTGGGGGCACAAGCTGGACACGACATATTGGGCACTGAAATCACATATCTGTGAAAAAATAGCTGTTTTTATTTTCCCCATCTTGTCTGCATTCATTTCTGCAAAACAACTGTAGGTTCAAAATTTTCAGTACGACCCTTGATAAATGTATAGAGTAGGGATGAGCGCATTTCATATTTTGAAGTTCGTGTGCAGGTTCGTGTTTTGGTATTTACTGAATTGCGTTATGGATTCCAATACCACGGACCATAACGCAATTCCATGACAGAATGCATAATGGAATGCCTTTAGAGGCATTCCGTCATAATAGAAGTCTATGGCCTGCATATTGAATTAGTCCGGTTTACGTTATGCAGGAGAAGACTCCAGCATAACGTAAACCGAACGGATCCGTTATGCAGGCCATAGACTTCCATTATGACGAAATGAATAATGGAATGCCTCCAAAGGCATTCCGTCATGGAATTGCATTATGGTCTGTTGTAACGAAATCCATAATGCAATTCAGTAAATACCACAACACGAACCTGCACACGAACTTCAAAATATGAAATGCGCTCATCCCTAGTATAGAGTGTAGTTTCCAGCTAAGTACCCACACAACTACCACTTTACTAAAGGGAGTCTGTCACCACAAGTTGCCCTTATAGACCACTTACATAGCGCTGTAGCATAACTATAGATCAGTCAAATAGTACCTTTGTCTTTTTGTTTGGCTGTTCACCAGGGGCAAAAACAGAGTTTTATTCATATGTAAATGAGTGCTCGCAAGTGCCCCGGGGCGGCGTTCGGGCTGTAAGTGCCCAGGCCGCTCTTCCTTCTTCTCACATAACCCCCTCCCCAGCCTGTTGCTTGGCCCACCCTGTAAGCCTCTTACGTCATCCAGTGTACTGGCCGATGTCCCGCCCGAACATGCGCACTGCATGGATTGATGCTGCTGCCTACAATGGTCATCACAGTGAGCATGCGCCGGCGGGATATCGGCCAGTACACTGGATGACGTAAGAGGCTTACAGGGTGGGCCAAGCAACAGGCTGGGGAGGGGTTATGTGAGAAGGAAGAGCGGTCTGAGCACTTACAGCCCGAACGCCGCCCCTGGGCACTTGCGAGCCCTCATTTGGTGAACATCCAAACAAAAAGACAAAGGTACCATTTGACGGATCTATAGTTATGCTACAGCGCTATGTAAGTGGTCGATAAGGGCAAATTGTGGTGACAGACTCCATTTAATATACAGCCGGCTAACACCTCCAATAGATATGTTCAGGGGAACAAAGTAAGGCAGCCTCCTTTCCCCTCTTTTTTGTTTTTAACCTATCTATAGATCCTCTTCTTTATCACATATCAACCACATCCATGGGGCCGTATTTTGTGCTGCACTGTGGTATTTGGTTCAGCTGGGGCCATATTTTGTGCTGCGCATCAGGTACTTATGCACTTGGCCAGCAGCTGCAGGTGCACTCAAGAATTCAACTGTATTTCCGTTCTCAGGACGATAATGTGCTGCACTGTGATTTTTGGTTCTACTGAGGCAGTATTTTGTGCTGCACTGTGGACTTTGGTTCAGCTGGGGCCGTATTTTGTGCTGCGCTGTGGTATTTGGTTCAGCTGGGGCCGTATTTTGTGCTGCGCTGTGGTATTTGGTTCAGCTGGGGCCGTATTTTGTGCTGCGCTGTGGTATTTGGTTCAGCTGGGGCCGTATTTTGTGCTGCGCTGTGGTATTTGGTTCCGTTGGGGCCGTATTTTGTGCTGCACTGTGGTATTTGGTTCCGCTAGGGCAGTATTATGTCCTACACTACAGTATTGTTGGCTCTGCCTACTTCTATTGTCCCTGCCAATATGTGTTGGACCTTCCTACTTGTGTTGCCCCACCTTCTGTCAATTTGGACCCACCCACAACACAGGGCCACTTTAAAGTTCCCAGTCCTTCCCTGGCTGCAACAGAATGGATAGCCAAAAGACACTCCCCTTGAGCTGTCAACTTGATATAAATCTAGAAGAGCAATGAATGGGGAGATCCCTGGATCTATGTGAGGTACGGGGCTGGTTCTAGCTTTGTTAGAAAAAGATTGTCGTGTACTATATGATGGCCGATTTTCATTTTCTACACGAGATAGCCGCGGAGGCATAGCTAGAAGTGACTGGGCCCCACAGCAAATTTTTGTATGCCCCCCTCTCGCGCTTCGCAACCAGGCCAGGGCCAGATAAGGGCCAGGGACGGGGCTCAGATAAGGGCCAGGGAGGCGCAGACAGGGGCCTGGGGGGCACAGGCAAGGCCCAGAGGGACGTAGATAAGGGTCAGGGGCTGTGCTGAAAGAGCCAGGGAGGCACAGATAGGGGCCAGGGGCTGCGCTGACAAGGGCAATGGGGGCACACAGGCAGCGGGCACAGACATATCTGAAAAGCCCAGTGACTGACGTGCACATCTTGTTTTTGTAGTTGACAACCTTAAGTGACCTCTTAGTGCATGGTGATGCTGAAGCACCAACTGCAGGATATTAGCTGACACTGAGAAATCCAGGGGCCAGAGGGGGGAGGAGGAGGAGTGTGGTGGGGGTCATATATCATTGCCAAAGAGCCCATCGGAAGAAACTGGAGAGAAGTGGGGGAGGGTTAAGGCTGTGGCGGGCACTGAAAAAAAAAGGCCAGGCACATGCAGCTTGTGGCTGGAGTCCAGGGTCTGCATGACGGGCAGCAAGTGCAATGCAAGCAGACATGTGAGTTCCCATCTCCTGTAAAGTGCCCAAAAATGCATCCCACTCAGTGTTAAAGAGAAAAAACCTCCCTGGCTCTTAGCTCTGCGCTGCGATTGGACAGGGTGCTGTCAGGGAGAAGGAGAGGCACTGGCGTCTCCCCTCCCTGCTCTGAATGTTGGGAAATTACCAGGGGACACAGCGGGTGAACGGATCGGCGCCCCGGAATAAAAGTAATTGTACTTAGATCCCTGGGCACCGCTATACGTAGCCTGCTACTAAGGTTATATTCTTTGGACACATGAAAGTTTCTCTTTAAATCGTCTGCTCTGGGCGAAGACTGTACTTTCTGCACAACAGCTAGTAAAATGTCCTCCCCTCTACCCTCTCCTCCCCTACTGCTCCCTGTCCGGCCACCCAAGGAAGTGACCTCTGGTGCTTCAACAGCTCTCTAATACCTAGCAGAACCACCCTTCCATGACACGCCCCCTCGACAACCATTGGCTGCGACGCCGGTAGGGCCTGCGCTGATTGGCTCCGTCTCTTTGCCCCCTCCCTTATCGAACGTTTAGAACTCCGAAACAGACAATATTCTGTAGCGCCGCTGCCTGCCGTGCTGCTCCTCTGGCCTGCCGCGCTATTTCTCCCGCCTGCTGGGGGCGGGTGCTGCACTGTATGTGAAGGGGCCTGCGCCTGGCCTGAAAACTGTAACTTGTCTTGACTGACACGCTGCCGGGCCCCTTGTCAGCCCGGGCCCCGAAGCAGCTGCTTTCCCTGCTTCCCCGGTAGTTACACCAGTGGATAGCTGCTTTAATTTCAGGGGCAAGCTGGGAAGCAGTTCTACTACGGAAACGTCTAATGTCCTACGACTCTTCCTAGACAAATGTGCACATTTGATAAAAATGGTTCTGGATAGAGGTGACCCCACATAAGGTTGTATGTAGATTTTTTTTAACAAAGATTTTTAACAATCCCACTAACATAACCCCCCCCCCCCCCTTTCCCTCCCTCCCATATCCCTGAGTCACAGGCTTGCGGTCACAAGAAAGTCCATAGAATAGGTACCAACAGAGTTCTCATATATCTCTCCATTGTCCACATCTCATCATGGGTTCCATTATATATCCTTTGCTTAAATCCTCAACGGTTCTTCACAGCCATACCGTACAGTCACACCAGTGATCAAGCCGTCCTAAGCACAAACACTATTTCCGTATACAGCACTAAACACATGGAACTAAACCATAATATTATAATGATCTACCCACAAGGACCATATTTTCTCAAATTTCTTATTATTCCCTCGTTTTAGATACACATAACTCTCTAGCTTTACTAGAATATGTATCTTATCTACTAATTCTTGAATGAATGGAGGATTACAGGCTATCCAATGAAATGCTATTAATTTCCTTGCCTGATAAAGGATACACATAATAGCTATTCTGATCTCAAGAGTGACAGACAATGTTCTAGCATATCCTAGCTCACATATTACAGGTGACATTTCAATAGGTATAGAAAACATAGTATTTATTAAGTCAATGACATCAGTCCAATATCGCCGCAACCTCGGGCAGTTCCAGATTAGATCGCCATTATGTGCTCCACATCTCGGACAATTATCATCTGTCCGGAGTTCTATATACTCTATGCAGTAAGAGCATTCGGGAGACTCTATGAGCTTCACTCATTGCTAGCACCAGGAAATCTTCCAAAAATTCTTCCCATCGTTCCACCGTTAAGTCAGCAATATCTTGCTGCCATTTTGCATTTAGGGGCAGTGGGCGGTTTTTATGTAGTGCTTCCATAAAACTCAAATAATGCGATCAAATCACACCTTTTGTATCCCGGGAGAGGCCATAAGGTCTTTAATCAAATATTTGTCAGCAGGTACTATTTTCCCCTTATGGTCCTGCGTCTGTATGGTGTGTCGTTCTTGAAGGTACACATAAAATAAGGACTTAGGCAGTCCAAACTCTTGCTGTAGCTTATTAAATTCCTTAAGGGAATTATTTTCAAACAGCTGACATAACCGGTTAAGACCGTAGGTGCCCCAATTTGTTACACTGGTTACTGTGTTCAATTCTTTATACAGATAATTAGGCCAGATTGGGGTGAATTGTGTATATCCTTGAATCCCCACGATCTCCTTAGCTTTCCACCATACTGCAAGTATAGTACGCAATATCCCATATTGCCCTCCCCTGTCATAGAAAGTTCCATCCTCTAATGCTCCCATTATACACTTATTATTAACAAGATGTTGCACAATCCGCCCAGCTGTGTTCCTCTTATCCTCCTCTCCCCAACCTCTAAGGTGTTGCATTTGGGCTGCCAAATAATACATCCACAGGTCTGGAACGCTCAGCCCCCCTTGAGTTTTAGATCTGCACAGAGTGGTAAGCTTTATGCGAGGTGTTCCCTTTTTCCAGACGAGGTCCTTATATATTGCATTGATAGTATAAAATATTCTCAGAGGGCTCCAGGATGGGGCATTAGGCAACATGTACAGGAGTTATGGCATCAGAATATTTTTTAACAAGTTAGTGCGACCAATAAGTGATAAAAGGAGTTTGATCCACACCTGAACCTTCTGCCTAAACTGGTCCAGGAGCGGTAATAAATTGAGGCGGACAAAGTCCTGAGAGTTCGTTGATACTTGAATACCCAGGTATTTGAAGGAGGAACGACCTGCAGATCCGCCATATAACGTAGGTCCACCTGTGTATCCTCCCCCAGAGGCATTAATACTGATTTTGTCCAGTTAATGGTCAGGCCAGACAGTTTTTCAAAGTCACTAATAATTGTCATAGCTGCCGGTAAAGAGGAGTATCAATCATCTAGAAACAGCAAAAGATCATCCGCATAGAGAGCGACCTTTTCCGTTACCGATCCATAAGTAATACCTTTCAATACCACTGCTTTCCTAAGGGCTTCTGCTAAAGGTTCCACCGCAATCGCAAACAATAGTGGCGATAGGGAGCACCCCTGTATGGTTGCTCTATGTAACTCAAAGGCCTCTTTCACACGGGCGTCATGTTTTTTGCCCGGATAAGATGCGGGTGCGTTGCGGGAAAATGCGTGATTTTTCCGCGCGAGTGCAAAACATTGTAATGCGTTTTGCATGCGCTTGAGAAAAATCGGCATGTTTGGGTTAGGTGTTCTGTAGATTGTATTATTTTCCCTTATAACATGGTTATAGGGGAAAATAATAGCATTCTTAATACAGAATGCATAGTACAATAGGGCTGGAGAGGTTAAAAACCATAATTATAATAATAATTTAACTCACCTTAATCCACTTGATCTTCTGTCTTCTTTCTTCAGGACCTGGGTAAAGGACCTGTAGTGACGTCACTGCGCTCATCACATGGTCCATTACATGATCTTTTACCATGTGATGAGCGCAGTGATGTCATCACAGGTCCTTTACCCAGGTCCTGAAATAAGAAGACAGAAGAGAAGCCGGGCTGCACGATCAAGTTGATTAAGGTGAGTAAAAAAAAATAATTTTTAACCCCTCCAGCCCTATTGTACTATGCATTCTGTATTAAGAATGCTATTATTTTCCCTTATAACCATGTTATAAGGGAAAATAATAATGATCGGGTCTCCATCCCGATCGTCTCCTAGCAACCGTGCGTGAAAATCGCACCGCATCCGCACTTGCTTGCGGTTGCTTGCGATTTTCACGCAACCCCATTCACTTCTATGGGGCAAAATAGAGCTTGCTGCGATTTTCACGCAACGCACAAGTGATGCGTGAAAATCACCGCTCATGTGAACAGCCCCATAGAAATGAATGGGTCTGGATTCAGTGCGGGTGCAATGCGTTCACCTCAGGATCCTGCTCCCAGAGCATCTTTTCCCGGTTTCGGAATAACCACTATGATAGCTTCGTTCATAGTAGTCAGGAGTTTGCCACTCGCCTGAGCTTCCTTATACACCTCCAATAGCTGGGGTAATAGCCCCCCCAGGTGCTTTATTATTGGACATGTCTCCCAATGCTATTTCTAATTCCTTGAGGGAGATGGGAGCTTCCAACAGGGATTTTTGATCCTGAGTAAGGACAGGAAGGTTAAGTGGTGTAAGAAAGTCCTTGATCTGAGTCTCAGAGGCAGTCATTTTTGAAGTATATAGGTTGGAATAGAAAGAGTGCATAATCCCAATTACCTGCTCTGATGAGGTACATACTTCCCCATCAGCAAAGCCGCTATGAAGTTGGATTGATGTTGGGCCTTGGTTTTTGGAGCCAGTAGCCTCCCTGCCTTTTCCCCTTCCTCATAATATCGTTGTTTTTGAAAGAATCTCTTGTTTTGTGCATTTAACAGTAATCTATCATTCAGCTTTTGTTGGGCTTCTTTCCACTTAGTCTCAGTCTACAGACGGATTCAGTACTTACCCAGCTTCCGTCTCTGCTACTTCTTGTATCATTTTTCTCACTGTTTCTCTAGTTTCTTTTTTCTTCCCATTAACCTTTGCTATTAAGATGCCCCGTAAAAAGGCTTTCATCGCGTCCCAAACTAGTAACCGTGAGGCAGTGGATAGATTATAAGTAAAAAATTCTATTAATTGCTCTTTTACATCTGCCACATCCGCTAGGCTATGTAGCCAATATGGGTTAAATTTCCAGCACCTATCTCTCTGCATTATTCGCTGCCGCGAAGTAATAACTGTTATTAGGGGCCTGGGGCCTGGATGTATTTCTGGAGTGTAATAATATTACAGGCTATAGCTACTAGAGAGGGGTCGTTGATCCAGGGAGTTATTCTGATTGCCTGATTGGAGTCGGGAAGGAATTTTTATTCCCCTAAAGTGGTGAAAATTGGCTTCTACCTCACAGGGTTTTTTTGCCTTCCTCTGGATCAACTTGCAGGATGACAGGTCGAACTGGATGGACAAATGTCTTTTTTCGGCCTTATGTACTATGTTACTATTAACGGAGAATGATTAGATAGCCTCCTAGGGAGATATGTAATATCTTGAATAAAGCGATTCATTTGTTCATTTCCCAGCACCAAATCAATTCTGGACAATGAACCATACGTGCTAGAATGGCAGGAGTACTGCTTTGTGTCCGGATGTCTCATTCTCCAGAAATCAAATAGCGCCGCTTCACGTAGTAAGCGACCAATGGGAGTAACTTCCTTGCTGGTTACATGAGAGAGCTTACTAAGTTTGTCTAGTGTTGGACAGAGTACGTTATTGAGTAAGTAAGGTAGGGTCAGCAATAAGACAGATCACCTTTCTAACTACCGCCGGCGAATAGGGCGGGGGTATATAGATTTCAATGAGAATACATTCAACGTTAAACAAAGTGCCATGTAAATAAATATATCTCCCCTCGTCATCTATTCTTTTGATGATACAGACAAACGGTATATTTCTATGAATAAGGATACTCACACCTCTGGCGTATGTCGAGTATGTAGCATTAAAACTATGCCCGGCCCATGGGGGAGTAAGCAGGTGTATGTCGGCTGGTAGCAAGGGCGATTCCTGCAAACAGCAAATCAGAGGCTGGTACTGTTTTATACTGTCTAAAACCGCTTTTCTTTTGTTGGCATCCTTAATCCCTCTAACATTCCAGCTCAAGAGTTTCACGGAGCTAGCCATGGGAACTAATGGTCGGTAAATGGATAGATAAAGTGCACCTTATATGTCCTGACCGCAATCCCCAGAACCCCCCAAACCCTTCCCCAATTTAAACAATATAAATCGAATAAGGGGTACTGGCCGCAACGGCAGGTCCCAGGAAGAACTCCAATAGCAGGACCGCGGGTTTAACACTAAAAACCTGTCGATGCCGCCAATCCCAAAACTGCCTAAAGGAGGGGCAGTAGTCAAATATAAAAAATGCTAAACCTTATAACACGGAACAGTGAAAATACAATTCACAATCAATGGGGCCTGTTGATTCCGAATACCTGCTGTAATCATCCCCTCGGATTGTGTGTGTAGAGTATAGACACATATCTAACTGTACGTCCTGTGTGGACACCCTATATCTCCCATTATGAAAGGAAAGCACCATATACTAGAAACCTATTACACATTTGTTAAGACATTCAGAAGCACACACTCATTAATTCTTTCCTTTTCAATTTACTCTTGTTGCCGATGGCAAATAAGGACTTTGATGATTCAATCCCCGTCTGCTTGTGGGTCCGCCGCTCGGAGCTGGCGTTCATGCCGATCTAGCCAGCGCAGTGCTTCTTTCAGGTCTTCAAAAAAACTGGTGTTCCCAAAGGCAACTACTCTCAATTTTGCTGGGTAAATCATTGAGTAGGAGACGTTAAGTCCTCGCAGTCGTCGCTTTATATCAAGGAATCTCGCCCTCCTTTTCTGAACATCAAGGGAGTAATCAGGAAAGAGTGACACCTTCTGGCCATTAATGGACATGTCAGGCAGTTCTGTAGCTTTTCTGAGAATGATATCCCGGTCTCTGTAGTGGAGAATTTTTATGAGTACAGGTCTGGGTGGAGCACCCGGTGGCAAGGGTCGAGTAGGGACCCGATGTGCTCTTTCTATCGCAAAAAGTGGGGTCAGTGTCTCTGTCCCAAATTGCTCTTTAAGCCAATTTTCGAAGAAATCTGTAGGCTTCGCTCCCTCCACTTTTTCTGGCACGCCCACCAATCGCACATTATTTCTGCGTAGACGATTGTCTAGATCATCTTGTTTGGCGGCAATAATGTCCAATTTACGCGTATGTTCACTTGTCTCCCTTCTGAGAGGTGGTATGGTGTCCTCTAAGTCCACTATCACTGAAAACAACTACCTAAAACGTAACTTTTATTAAAGATCATTAAATACAGATCCCTTACAGGGGACCAATGAATACATGGACAAACACAGAATAGAGCTGTTAAGGACCAGGCAGACGGCTAATGCTGAAGGATAGAGGTACGGGGCAACACATATATTCACCTTTAGCAAGGACGTTATAGGGAAAGGCAGTCGAGGCACGTGGACAGAGTGCTCCTACCATCCAGGTGCATCTCTGGGCTGAGGATATTTTGAGGGACACCCTAGGGACAGACATTACGTGTTGCCCCGTACCTCTATCCTTCAGCATTAGCCGTCTGCCTGGTCCTTAACAGCTCTATTCTGTGTTTGTCCATGTATTCATTGGTCCCCTGTAAGGGATCTGTATTTAATGATCTTTAATAAAAGTTACGTTTTAGGTAGTTGTTTTCAGTGATAGTGGTCTTGATTCTGCAACTACCCTTCAATTTTTTTTCTTTGATGAGAATAATTTGTCCTCTAAGTCCCCATGCGGCCTTCTAAAGCAGTGGTACGCTCCGCCAATCTTTTCATATCATGTCGCACTATGGACACATCTTCTTTAATAGTGCCCACTTGCATTGTGAGGGCAGTTAAGGATTTGCTACATTTAGTAATGGCCCTCAGAACATCCTTAAGAGTGGGCTCCTGCGGGTCTGAGTCTATGGCTTCCACACTGGCACTACAGGGCAGCAGAGATTCATATCTGTTTGATGCGCGCACAGTCCCAGCACTAACAGCAGCACCTTCCTCTTCTGAGCCTGGGCCAGCATCTGCAGGGGAACCACGCCGTTTAGCACAGGCGTCTTTAGCATGGGGAGAGACCATAGTACGGGCGTATCTGCCTAGCTTGGCCGCAGCCTAGCGATAAATATCACCTGCGCGCTCCCGGCATCTCGGAGTGTCGGGTCCGGCGCCATCTTGAATATCTCTGTCGGCTCCCTTCTCCCCTCTCCGGTCATCTTCGTTCAACTGGCAGTGATACAGGTACCGGGAGGCACAACACACAATCTCACGGCTGCGGGGAGTCCAATGACAGGAGTAAATCGGGTCTTTTTTAGGATAATAGACCGAGGTTATGCTGGAGCTCAATGGACCTGCGGCTGCTCACATGGTCGGTTAGCCACACCCCCATTTTCAAATATTTTTAATGTAATTTATTGAGCCCTGAATGGTTTGTACAAAACTATTGTCCAAGTCAAATAAGAAACAATTGCCTGTAGACAACAATTTTCCACATGTGGACTGGATAGAGAATACACCTCATAAAGATGGTTATGACTGGTTGGACCTTTTTTCTATTGTGAAAAATGTTAATACCAACAGTTTAAGAAGAAAATCTATACATTCACACTTGAAGTCAAGGCTGACGTATTGAGCTGTATTGCGCTTTCCCAGCAAAAGATGAGTGAAGACCGCTTAACTCTGGGATGTTTTTATGTTCTCTTCATATCCTGCATCAGTTGCCTGAAAAGTTAAGAGAAGAAAGTTACCAGCAAAATGGATAATATACTAGTCAAGGTTAGAATTTAACATCTCTTACCAGCATGGCCTTGACATAACATAGAAGAGTGATGGACTCTCAAATCCATTAAATGTTGATGATGCAGCTACTGTGTAAGCTCCCATGTTCTCAAACAGCATCCAGTCTCCAACCTGCAGCTCTGGTAGGTCAAACCGCTCAACTATACGATCCTCCACATCACATGTTGGTCCCCAAATGCTGCTTGAGTAGTATTTTTCATCCAATGTTGGCTTCTTTAAAGATAAAGATCTGTTAGGCCACAATTTGGTAAACTGCAGCCAACTTCATCACAAAGGGTCCCCAATACGAATGCAGTAAATACAAGAGGGAAGCATTATACTGTATATACTATCAATACAAATGGCGCAATTATATATACTATCTGTGAAAAATATGAATAAATATTTACTGTCAGCCATGTTCCCACACCAACGATCTACTGAAAGGTAGCAGAGGTAGTGAGCTGCACAGGGGAGGCCCTGTTTCAAAGCCAACCAGATGGCAGAGAGCCTCTAGCAGTCCACCTTTGTTTACATATCTCACCTCCATTCAGCCAGCCAGGAACCCAGCTAATGGAACAGGAAACACTTCCCTGTAGGGGGTCTAGGCCATTCCCCAGTTCAATGAACATTATTAGACATAATGGAACCGGTAGTTCATAAGGAATTATGAATCGCCCGTCCATCACAGACATAAATCAGATGCATATTTGTGTCTCTGTGGCCACGATGAACAGGCCCGTGGTCATTGCTTGGTGGTGGGATGCCAGGGAGGGGAGATACATATCTCCCCACAGGAACCAAATAACGGTACCATGCTTGGACTCTACTGGTAGATGGAACCCAGGTGGATCTATTGGTCCCAGAACCACCAACCTGCGACATTCTGGTCTTTAGCCATGAGCCCTAATCGGTTTTGTGGCTCATGTGCTGCCAGCCCAGCAGAGGGGGTTGGCTACAGGTTAAAAGGCTTGTGCCAGAAAGCGGGCGTGTCTTTCTCTGAAGGGAGGTCACATCGTGCCATGTGTTTAGAGGGATCTGCAACTAGCTGACATTACTGCTTCCCATGTGACCACAGCTAAGAACTCATCACAACCCAAAGGACTCATATACCTGGTAAACTGGCTTTTGTTCTGCTTAACCCTGTTGTACCCTACCACCTGTATTTGTAACCTCAGACCACTGTATATATTCTTTGTGTGTATAGTGTTATTTCTAGTGAGCCGTTAAGGCGATTAAATATATAATTTAATCCTGTGCTGTCTTGAATCTCTATCACGAATCCCCACGTCCTTGCTTCGGCCTACTTTTGTGCTACCGCGGGTTGGTTTCTTACCATATATAATCCCGTTAGCGGACCGGGCTTATATCAAACAAGAAACTGGTGGCAGTATACCCAGGCTGAGAACGTGCTGTTTCACTGGGGCAGTGAAAAGGCTCTGTCAGCTTGTTGCCAGTCTGTGCCCGTGTGGACAGGAGGAGTCTGTGAACACTGTACCAAGCTGACCTTACCCGCTCCTCCAGGAGGGTGTAACGTCACGCCTTGGTAACCTGTGACCATACTGTATCTACGTAGTTGACATCCGAGATCAGTCGGGGTATGGTATTCGTCACACTATCAATACTGAGGGGGCCATTATATATATTATCATTATATAGGGAGCCGTTATATATACACTACAGAAGGGGCCATTATATATACTACCGATGCAGAGGGGGCCATTATACATATTATCAATACAGGAGGGCCATTATATATATTATCAATACAGAAGGGCGGTTATATATATCTATCTATACTACAAATACTAAAGGGACATTATAATACTGGGGGCACTACAGTAAGGGAGAAGAGCGTTATCTTTACTACCACTATAAGGGGGCATTATACGTATATATTATAATACAGGGGGCATTATACATATGGGTACTACAGGGGGCATTATATGTAGTGGCACTATAGGTAGAATTGTAATACAGGGGACACTAAAGGGGTCATTATAATTATGGGGGCACTGCAGCGGGGCTTTATAAATACTGGTACCACTAAAGGGGTCATTATAACTATACAGATCACTGCATTCACTTTATAAAAACTGGGGCTTCTATAGGGGGCATTATAACTACTAGTGACAGTATAGGGGGCCTTATAGATTGGCCTTATTGCTACTGATGTCTATAAAGAGGTGCCTTATAGAGGGGCCTTGTTACCCCTGGAGGCACTATAGGTGGCCTCATTTCTACAAGGGGACCTATGGGGCATTATTAATATTGGGGGTACTGTAAGGACATTATTATTCGGCCCAATATAAAGGGCATTATGAATAATGGGGTTGCTATTGCGTGTATTGAGGGCAGTCCAGAAACATTATTACTAATGGGGGATTATCTGTGTGGCACTGTTATTTCTGCAGTATAGTATTTGGGGACATTGGTGAGCACAGTGGGTACAGTATTGGGGGCACTGTGAGAGCATTATTATTAGACACAATATGTAGGGCATTACTACTAATGGGATTGCTATTGAGGGTACTATGGGGGCACTATTACTATTAAAGGCAGTCTGGGAGCATTATTACTATAGGGGGAATACCTGTGTGGCACTGTTATTTTTGCAGTCTAGTATTTAGGGACATTAGGGAGCAGAGCAGGCACAGTATTAGGGGTAGCAGCAGGATGACAGTGTTGGGGCACCAGAGGGGGGGGGGGGGGGTGATGGAAAAATGTCTGTGTCAAACTTTGCAGAGATGAGGCATGACTGAAAGAAGTCATCAAGGTGGTCTGATCTCCAAATGGAGATGATAAGCAAAGAATATCAGAGGAGACAGGGGTTTGTGCACCATTTCAGTTTTTGCCTCAGGCAGCAGAAATGCTAGAATTGACCCTGATGGTGCATGCCATGTTTGTGCCATAATTTGCGACTTTTTGCACTTCTTGACATTTTTCTTAAGGGGATTAGGGAGAGGGGGCAGGGCTTCAGTGACCCACCGGATCTGCAATCATTTACACCATAAACTGACATCAATTATTGCTCAAGTCTATTCCAGCCCCTAGCTGGCTTAGATTTCAGTTTCTGGTGCATAGAGGGCCAGTTTAACCGACTCCAGGCGAGATCAGTACTGGAGATCAGTACTGGCGTAGCATATGCCAATCCTTCTAAATGTCGCTCTTAGCGCACATAAGCTGATGTCCTTTGTGGAGCAGGCACTCTGTATTTTCACTGTATTTATTACACAGCACATGGCTAATTTGCATAATATACTGATGACCTGCATGTGCAAGTAGGAGAGGCTATACCCTTTATATATGCCTGTATTGCACTTCATTCCTTGCTTGACAAAGACCCAGGTGAGTTGAAATGTTGCTGCTCATGTTTTGTACCTTATTAGCCTCCATTCACACATCCGCATTTTGGGTGCGGAACGGGTGCGGAGCCATTCATTTTCAATGGGGACGGAAAAGATGCGGACAGCACACAATGTGCTGTCCGCATCTGCATTTCCAAAATAATATGAAACAAAAAATGGCGAAGTATGTACCAGATAATGTATTAGGCTACTTTCACACCTGCGTTAGGTACAGATCCGTCTGGGAACATATTTTTTTTGTTCATGATAATGCAAACGGATCCGTTTTGACACTGAAAGTCAATGGGAGGCGGATCCGTTTTCAATTGCACCATATTGTGTCAGCGAAAACGGATCTGTCCCCATTGACTTACATTGTTAGTCAGGACGGATCTGTTTGGCTCTGCATCGTCAGGCGGACATCAAAACGCTGCAAGTTGCGTTTTAGTGTCTGCCTCAAAGCGGAAAGGAGGCTGAACGGAGGCAAACTGATGCATTCTGAACGGATCCTTATCCATTCAGAATGCATTGGGGCTAAACTGATCCGTTTTGGGCGGCTTGTAAGAGCCCGGAAACGGATCTCACAAGCGGACCCAGAAACGGCAGTGTGAAAGTAGCCTTACACTTCACAAGGTACTCCCAAATACGAAGCCAATCTAAACTATTCCCAGAAGGGAACAGAGGGAGCTAAAACTTAACGTTTAATGAGTATGAATTTAAAAGCTGCGTTACACACAAAAATAATACATGCAACAAAGATTGATAGACAACGACCCGCCTGGGGCCAAATCAACAATAGGATGGTACCTAATTTGCAATACAACAAGAAAAGGAATGGTCTCACCAATCAGTAGATGCAGATGGGATGTGTGCTCCAGGAGATTTTCAAGGCACCCCGATTAGGTCACCGGCTGTCTAGATCCACTGGATATGGTGGGCAGAAGTACCATCCAAAAAAAGAGATGCCAAACTGTATTAGCTGTAGTGTAGATAACAGGTCAGGAGCTGCTCACCCTGAGTGACCCTGTCCAGGGATGGGGTGTAGCAGGCGGAATCCCTAATAAGCCCTTACACAAATGAGCTCCCGACGTGTCATGTTTCGTTCAACATGAACTCATCAAGGGAGTAATGTAAAAAAGAGTAGAGCAAAATTGGGCTAAGGCAAAGTTTAGGCGCTAGCTATATGATGGTCCTAAGGCAAATGTACCACTAGATAAACAAGTGGGCAATAGGGCCTACGGGCATCAAATCAAAAAAGAGATTTTCCCATATAAAATTCCCTAAGGCTCAGTCTGCAATGGTGTCCTGGACTGGCCTAACCTGAGGGTCAACCTAGGGGCCTACACCTAAGAGCACCAGTGGGTGAACAAGCTAGGGTTAAATTATGGCCCTGAAAAAATTGGTGCCCTAAGGTGGCTATCAGCCAGACTCGTATCCCCCACCTTAGGGCACTACAGCCAATACATTTCGGCATCTCTTTATTGGATGGTATCCTATTGTTGATTTGGCCCCAGTCGGGTCGTTGTCTATCAGTCTTTGTTGCATATATTATTTTTGTGTGTAACGCAGCTTTTAAATTCATACTCATTAAACGTTATGTTTTAGCTCCCTCTGTTCCCTTCTGGGAATAGTTTAGATCCGCAAAAAAATAGAACATGCTGTGGACAAGATTAGGCATTTCTATTGGGGTGCCAGCCCGGTGTTTTGCAGATCCGCTAAACACTGCGCACGTGTGAATGGACCCTTATACAGGTGGAGTGCTGTGGCTTTTTCCTGTTATCCGGCGAACCCGAACATCAATTACTCGGCACTCCATACCATCAACCGCATTTACTGGGCTTGTGCTGCTTTTCTAGTGCTACTTTCAAATTTCCTTTGCGCTATCCGGCACAGGCTCTCAGAACCTGAGGAAAACGCTTCAGTTTTGTCCCCGTTCATTGTCAATGGGGACAAAACTGAACAAACCAGAATGGAGTGCACCAGAATGCATTTCTTTCCGGTTTATTGCGTTCTCATGTCGGACACAAAACCTCTGCAAGCAGCGTTTTTGTGTGCGGCATGGGAAACTGAAGAAGCCGGATCTGGCACTAAAAACCATGTAAGTCAGTGGTGCCGGATCAGTTTTTGTTCGGACACAAAAAAAAAAACAGATCCAGCGCCAATTTACCTAAAATAGTTTTAGTGCTGGATCCAGTTTCTTAATTTTCGATGTAATACAACCGGATCTGTTCAGAATGTATAGTGGTAAGTGGCTCAATCAAAATCGCAGAAAATCGAATCTGTTCAGAACAGAAGCAGCCGGTTGCATTATAATAACGGAAGCGTTTCGCTGTGGCTTTGAGATCCCATGCCGGATTTCAAAACCGGACAGCAAAAGCGCAGATGTGAAAGTAGCCTTAGACATTAGATAAATGTTGGATTTCAACTACCTGGTACTTTTGTTTTTGTGGGAGATAAACCGCTGCCAGAGGTGCTTGGTAGTGGCTTTCTCCTTCTCCTTCTTCAGGACACTTGCATGCCTGTCTTGGACGAGCCTGCATGTGTACGGGGGAAGTTAGGAAAGGTAGCTGCTCATTTAGCCACCAGCCATCTAATGGGTATGGCCAGCCTTACCTTCTGTACAACAGGCTTGACATGAGCATGCTGGTGCAAGATGCAGTTGAAAGATCCATAGACACCATCATTGATGTAATACATGATAGTTTTGTCACAGAAAGAGTCACCTGGAATAGAAAAAGATTTATATCTGCCTTGTCATATTTACTTTTTTGGAAAAAAAGAAATGTAACCCTTCACACAGGGCTGTGGAGTCCAACTCCAGCACCGACGCCTTCATAAATGGTTTATGCATAATAATTAAAAATTTAAAATGTACTGTACGATAAGCAATTACTATCATCCCTGGAAAAACTAGATTTTTGTGAACTCACCTGTAAAATCTCTTTCTTGCTTAGTTTATTGGGGGGACACAGGACCGTGGGTATAGCTGCTTGCTGCCACTAGGAGGCGACACTAGGCTAAAAAGTGATAACTCCTCCTCTGTCGGCTATACCCCCAACAGCCTGGAGAGAGCATATCAGTTTGTGCCCAAGCAATAGGAGTAGGAGAAAAACCATACGGTAAACAACCAATAACTGACAAATGCCCATCGAACCAAACCAGAACTGAGGACCATACTGGCCTACCAACCGCATTCGCTTGCGGCAAACAGAAATCACTGGGTGGGAGCTATGTCCCCCAATGAACTAAGCGAGAAAGAGATTTTACAGGTGAGTTCACAAAAAACTTGTTTTCTCGCTCGTATCATTGGGGGACACAGGACCATGGGATGTCCTAAAGCAGTCCACGGGAGGGAAACAAATCACACGCCCATGGAGAAAAAGCCCTCAAGGCTGCGTAATTCACTGCCGCCTGCAAGACCTTGCTGCCCGGAGCAGCATCCGCCGATGCCTAGGAAGGCACCCGGTAAAACTTGGTGAACATGTGCCCAGAAGTGATGACGTGCAAGGCGGCGACTACCTTCTGCAAAGAAGAAGATACTGGGCGGAGCACTGCCTTATGTTTATGACAAAATAAAAATGTACGTACAAGAAGGCGCTATCAACTCCGAAAAACGCCAGGTGGATGATCCCGCCAACCGGAATGCCGCCTTCCCAGAAATAAAAAGGAGAAGAAGACGTCCCAGAGGTAGGACCTGTTCCTCACTCTTGTCCTTCTGTCGTCAAGCCGGCTCCTGGCCGCAACTGTGGAAGCAGAACCAGAAATCCAGGTCCGCAGGATCCTCCTCTGGTCAAGAGAATGCCCCCTAGGAAGCGGTAAATTGGTAGACCAATGTCCCTAGAGTCGTAGAGGCTTGTTGTGAGACTTCTAACGAGAGGAGCTGCTTGAGAAACCACTGAGAAAAAAACGCCTGCAGCCGAACTGCAGGCCAAAGAACTAATACCTCGAAGGAAGGTAGAAGTAAAGCCGATGTGAGCGTCACCGGTGATGGGAAGCCCCGCCAGTGACCATATATTGACAATGTGGCAACCCAGCCTGGAAGGGCAGATGAGTAGGACCAAGATGAGAGAAATACTCTTGCCGGGTGGAGTAAGATTATGACGTCCAATGTCCCCACCGTACCCGAGGAAGCCTGGTCACGTAGAAAAAATAGAGATGGGATTCCAGAGCCATACAACCCATGGCTACCGGTCAGCTAGACAGAAGGGGAAGGTGGTCAGCCATCCAGCTCGAGGAGGGACAGGAAAGGAAAAGGGTGTTTGTTCCAGGAACGAAACCCCTACCAGCGGTGGCAAGGCGTGACAGACACTAACTCTGCTCAGCGTGGGGAGACTCATAGTCATTACTCATATCTGAAGAGAAGTAGCACTGATGGCGTCACAGCATCAACTATTAGCACCCAAGTCCCGCTTATAATGGCAATCTAGTGGTAGACAAGTGCCGCAGGGACTAAGCTACCCTGTAGAGCGCACCCGAAGGTAGGTGCTGATCAGCTATTGCAATAACGCCATTGCAAACCCCGAGTTGACGACAGGAGGACAACAGTTGTCAGAGCAACAGCCAATTATCAGTAGTGTAAACTAGTAAGAGGCCAGGGCTAAAGCCCATTCCCATCTGAGACTGGCACTCTACAGAATCTAGTGGTAATGCAATACTCCGCCTGAGGAGGAGGCCATACAAGGGAAACCACAATAATAATGCTAACACCATACTCCAGCTGAGGAGGCGGCCACACCGTAGAGGCCACCGATTCCAGTGTTAGAAGAATCCATCACCTGACGAAGAAGCTGTGCAGTAGGAACCCTAGTATGTAGAGGTGACGCAAATAGCCCTTGTACAGTAGGAGCTACGGCATGCCCTGTAAAACTGAGGGGGAGGCCTGAGAACATCCAGTAGAAGCCATGGTACCATGCTCTCCCAGTTCAGTAGAGCTAACCTTAAACACGCCACCTGAAAAGGGCGCTGAACAGGAGAAACCGCCAAAGCAGTGCCAGAGTAGAGCCCTTACCTGAGGGGGGTTGCCCCACTGCAGCGACTACAATCTCTAGCCCTAGCGTGAAAACTTCCCCTGCAGAGGAGAACACGCTGTAGTAGCCACTGCAGAGTGCCAGATAACACCCTCACCTAGATAAGGAAGAGTGGTGGACAAAGAATACAGAGTCAGTGCAACATTCGGCTCGCTGGATCGTAATCAAAATATTCTGTGTAATCTCCTCTCCTACATAGCACCACATACCTCTTACATCCAGTGATGTCACCTTTGTTGTAGACGTTCTCTTTCCTCATCTTCTCCATTCAGACCAGACCGCCATGATGATTTTTCTGCCATCTCCCGTCTCTGCAGAGATTGAGAAACAGACATTAGTTTCCTGCCACCCCCAATACTATACTGCAGAAACAGTCCCCCTGGAAATACTACTACCACACAGATAGTGCCCCCAATACTGTACCCGCTAACACTGTACTCGCTATGCCCCCAATACTATACTGCAGAAACAGTACCCCTGGGAATACTACTACCACACAGATAGTGCTCCCTTAAACAATTATTGGCACACAGTGCTCTAAAAAATAACTGCGCCCAGACACTAATAGTATAAAGATAATGTCCCCCAAAAATAATTGTGCTAAGCTGATACTATGCCAGGGTGCCCCCAAAGTAACAGTGCTCCCCAAAATCCCACCAATAGAAATAATTCTCTGCCAGAGCACACTTAGTAGTAATAATGCCCCTATAGTGCCCTAGTAATCATGTTCTTCATAGCCCCCAGTAGTAGTAAAGCTCCCCATAATACCCCCTAGTAGTACTAATTTTCCCTATAATATGACAGTACATGAAATACCCCCGCTTAGTGCCCGCAGTTGAGCTAATGTCCCCATAATGTATGCCATACCCCTATATAGTGCCCCAGTAAATGCCCTCATACTGCTCCTCTCCCCCTTCCCCATAGTGTCCACCATAATATGCCAGTAAAAAAATGCCCCTTAGTGCCCCCAGCAGATGCTCCTATAGTGCTCCTCTCCCCCACAATGTACCAGTAAAAAAAATGCCCCTTCTTAGTGCCACCATATGCCCCAATAGTGCTCCACTCCCCCATAGTGCTGCTCTCCCCTATAGTGCCTCCCATAATGTGCCAGTAAAAAATGCCCCCTTAGTGCCACCAAATGCCATAGTGCCCCCCATAATGTTCCAATACAAAAGGCCCCTTTAGAGCCCCCACTTCCCCATAGTGCCCCCAAATAAAGTAACACCAGATGCCCCATAGTGCTGCTCTCCCCTATAGTGCCCCCCAGAATGTGCCAATAATTAAAAAAGCCCCTTTAGAGCCCCCAGATACCCCCATAGTGCTCCTCTCCCCCATGGTGCCTCCCCATAATGTGCCAGTAAGAAATGCCCCCATAGTGCCAGCTCCTCCAATAGTGCCAGCTCCCCTCATAGTGCCAGCTCCCCTCATAGTGCCAGCTCCCCCATAGTGCCAGCCCCCCCCCCATAGTGCCAGCCCCCCATAGTGCCAGCTCCCCCATAGTGCCAGCCCCCCATAGTGCCAGCTCCCCCATAGTGCCAGCCCCCTTATAGTGCCAGCCCCCCATAGTGTCAGCTCCCCCTATAGTTCCAGCCCCCCCATAGTGCCAGCCCCCCCATAGTGTCAGCTCCCCCTATAGTGCAAGCCCCCCATAGTGCCAGCTCCCCCAAAGTGTCAGCCCCCCCATAGTGCCAGCTCCCCCTATAGTGCCACGCCCCCATAGTGCCTGCTCCCCCTATAGTGCCCCCCATAGTGCTAGCTCCCCCATAGTGCCAGCCCCCCCTATAGTGCCCCCCCATAGTGCCAGATCTCCCCCCATAGTGCCAGCCCCCCCTATAGTGCCAGCCCCCCCTATAGTGCCAGCTCCCCCTATAGTGCCCCCCCTAGTGCTAGCTCCCCCCATAGTGCCAGCCCCCCTATAGTGCCAGCTCCCCCTATAGTCCCCCCCATAGTGCCAGCTCCCCCCCATAGTGCCAGCTCCCCCTATAGTGCCCCCCCATAGTGCCAGATCTCCCTCCATAGTGCCAGATTTCCCACCATAGTGCCAGATCTCCCCCATAGTGCCAGATCCCCCCCATAGTGCAAGCCCCCCTATATTGCCAGATCTCCCCCCATAGTGCCAGATACCCCCCCCCCCCCCCCATAGTGCCAGCCCCCAGCAAAGAAAACAAATAATAATACTTACCTCCATCAGCAGCGATGCAAGCCTCTTCCGGCCTGTGTCCCTGCCGTGTGTGTGCTGCCGGCTCAGGCGTCGCAATGATAATGACGTCATCGCGCTGCCTGAGCCGGCCTCTGATAGGCTGCAGGCTATAGTGCCACGCCCCCATAGTGCCTGCTCCCCCTATAGTGCCCCCCCATAGTGCTAGCTCCCCCATAGTGCCAGCCCCCCTATATTCCCCCCCATAGTGCCAGCTCCCCCTATAGTGCCCCCCCATAGTGCCAGCCCCCCCTATAGTGCCAGCTCCCCCTATAGTGCCCCCCCAGTGCTAGCTCCCCCATAGTGCCAGCCCCCCCTATAGTGCCAGCTCCCCCTATAGTCCCCCCCATAGTGCCAGCTCCCCCCCCATAGTGCCAGCTCCCCCTATAGTGCCCCCCCATAGTGCCAGATCTCCCCCCATAGTGCCAGATTTCCCACCATAGTGCCAGATCTCCCTCCATAGTGCCAGATCTCCCCCCATAGTGCAAGCCCCCCTATATTGCCAGATCTCCCCCCATAGTGCCAGATACCCCCCCCCCCCCATAGTGCCAGCCCCCAGCAAAGAAAAATAAATAAATAAATAATACTTACCTCCATCAGCAGCGATGCAAGCCTCTTCCGGCCTGTGTCCCTGCCATGTGTGTGCTGCCGGCTCAGGCGTCGCGATGATAATGACATCATCGCGCTGCCTGAGCCGGCCTCTGATAGGCTGCAGGCATTAGTGCCTGCGGCCTATCAGAAGAACAGGGGAGGGACACGCCTCTCCCTCCCCTGCCCCACAGCACGGCCGCAATTACATCCAGGGCCGCGCCGCCTGTGGTGATCGGCGGTGCGGCCCTGAAGAATAAAAAATAATTTTTTATTTTTTTTTTAAAGACGGGCAGCCCAGCGGCCGTTTATTTAGGGCGGCCTGGGGGGCAATTGCCTCCCTGCCCCGCGGCCCAGCCCGCCCCTGGGTCTCTAGGACACATAAGTGTTGCTGGGTAACCCCCCTAAAAGAGAACAAACATATTTGCGCCCCCAACCAGCACCGGAAGAAAAGAAGGATACAATATGGAAGTAGCCACAGTATCCAGTGGCAGTATCCATATATCAATAGATGAAGAGTACAAGGCACCAGTGGGTACCGACTGTTGCCACGGCCCATCTGTGAAGGAAGCCAAGGCATCTAGTGTCGTAGCTTAGTTGAATTATAGCATTCAAAGATGCTTAGTGATTCCCCCATTAACGGATCACTGGGGAAGGGGGTAATGCCACAGGAAGCATGGTGATTGCAAATGACTGATGGAATAGCATCCAGTGGTAGTGCAATCCTCTGGTTAAGGAAGCGGGTAGCGCAATTGTCAGAACCGTATCCAACGGTAGTGCAATTAACCCACCTATGGAGGGGGGTAATGCCTACGGTAAGCACTGCACTCAGTGGCAGTGCAATCACACCACCTATGAAAGGGAGTAACATATACGGCAAGTACTGTATCCCGAGATAGTGCAAGTACACCACCTATGGAAGTGGGTAATGCACACGGCAGGAACTGAATCCAATGGTAGAGAAATGATGCCCCTTATGGAAGGGGGTAATGCATATGATGAGTCCTGTACCCGGTGGGAAGTGCAATTCCTCCACCTATGTAAGGGGGTAATGCATACGGTAAACACTGCAACCAGTGATAACACCACCTATGAAAGAGGCTAATGCATACAGACAGTACTGTACCCAGTGGAACTGCAATTCCGCCACCTACGGAAGGGGGAATGCCTATGGCTGGCACTGAGACCAATGCTAGTGCAGTTAGTCCACCTATGGAAGGAGGTGATGCATAACGTAAGTACTGTATCCAGTAGTAGTGCAAATACTCCGCCTAAGGAAAGGGGGTAATGCATACGACAAGCACTGCTGTCTACTGTGGACGCAATCTTGGAAGATTGCACCGGATTCATGTCAGAGTCCGAATCACTGATCCCCCTCTCAGATTCTAGGGAGGGAGGGTGCGTCTGAGCGTGACCCTAGGGAGGAAGGGTGGGGGTGCGAAGGTGACTGAGGAGAAAATATGTCCTGCTCTGGCCCGCTCGTGCGCAGTTCTACCTCTCAGCATCTAGCCCATGGCAGTTGTAGGCTGTGTCGGTGGTGACATAACAACCAAACTACCCAGGGGGTGGAATAGGGACTTCTACAGGTCCATTCACCAGATTGCGCAGAATGTGCTTTATCAACCAAACGACCCAGGAGGGTGGATTGGGAACTTCCAGAGGTTCTCCATTGGATTGCGCAGGTGGTGAAATATCAACCAGACGACCCAGGAGGGTCGAATGGGAATCCTTCAGATGTCCTTCACTGGATTTGCGCAGGTGGAGAATTATCAACCAAACGGCCCCGGAGGGCGGATTGGGAACTGTGAGAGATCCTCCACTGTCCGGAATAGGACACGGGTTGAGTGTGGTACCACACAGTAAGGGTGGTCCTGCGGTGATGTGGGCTGCAGGAGGCAGGACCTATATGGGTCCATTTATTTTTTTAAACCGTAATGTCCCAGCCTCAAGTGGACAGGAGGCAGGAAGGGGTTCAATTTTTCCATAGTAAGGCACAATGCCTGCCGCTAGGAACCCTGTAAAGTCTGGTGCCGGCCAGAAAGGGTTAACCCTGCCTTGAGGACCAGGGGCAGAGTTCAGCGGGCTCCTGGTGGAGGGCAACAGCTAGGCGGGAAGAATTCCCGCCAGAGAGATGAACCCGCCCCCCCATACTGGGAATGAAGGTGAGGCCTAGTTGGCCGCAAAGCCGGGACCTAAAGTTTACTGCGCGGGCGACCGTGAAGCACTGCCGGTCAGCCGCCCAGAAAGACCTGGACTGGAGTGCGGAATGCACTCTCTTGCTCCCCCCGGCTGCGGGTGCCCACCCCGTGGGCCAGGAAGACCACAGCACGGGTCGGGAGAAAAAAGACAGGTAGGCCAGAATGAAGCCGGGGCCTACATTTTTTGCTCACCCAGCAACCCAAATAAAGTGCCCACCCAGTCGATCGCTCCCCGGTCAGCCGGAGAAGGAGGGGACCCAGCATGGGGCGCAGAAAGGCGCCCACTGCAGTTACCGGCCGTGGGAGCCCAACCCGCAGGCCGGGTAAAAATGGTGCAGGCCACAGGGCCTAAGGCACAAGATAGGAGAACCCTTAATGTTTTACACATAAAGAACACTCACTGTGTTCGCTCCCCAAAACCGTAGTGGAGAGGGGAGTGTGGGGAGGACTGATACTCACCCAATCCGGACTACGCACCCCATCTTCATCCTCCTCTCTTCACACCTCCTCAGATTACCAGCAGGGTCACCTCTTCAGCAGCTGGCACCCGAAGTGGCAGGAGACTGGAATGGCGGGGGGGTCTCGCCGGATCCAGGTGATCCTTTGGCTGGCGGGAAAGCAGGGGAGCTGGGCTGCCCTGGTCCACTTTTGCTTCTTGGGTGGGGCGAGAGGTGAGGGATTCAGACACCGGCCTAGCTTCCAGGGTAGACAGAGGGGTTAGGCGCCTCTGTTTCCCCTACCTAAAAGGGAAAAAGATAAAACAAGAAAGAAAAAATAAGAAAAGGAAGCCGCCCTGCTAAAGCAGGGAGGTCTGCCTCCTACAACACTAAGCTAAAACTGATATGCTCTCTCCAGGCTGGAGGGGGTATAGCCTGCAGGGGAGGAGTTATCACTTTTCAGCCTAGTATCGCTTCCTAGTGGCAGCAAGCAGCTATACCCACGGTCCTGTGTCCCCCAATGATACAAGAGAGAAATTCTAGTTATCATTATTTTTTGATAAATAAGGGTCTGATAGAACAGATTATATGATTAAAAATTTTTAATTCCCCTAAATGTACCGTAAGTATGCAAGAAGCTGTGCATTTAATAAATGAATGATACAATAGTAATACTATATAATAGTAAATATTTATATTTAATTCAGGAGCTGGATTCGGTACATTTATGACGCCTGCACCCAAAATAAACTCCACAGCAAAGTCCTTCACACATACCATCAGATCCAGTCTGTTTAGCAACTACAACCTTCTTTGCAATGATATTGACTGCGAGGGTGAAGGCTGAAGCAACATAGTATCTTCCAGGTTCTGCAATAATTTGCACTCCGGAGTCAACAGGAAAATACTTATCTAGAGCAGGGTTTATTACAGATGTCACCTAAATAGGAATTCAGATACACAAGTCAAATACAAGATCTAAAATAATGCACTTTAGATTTGGGCTCTCATTTTAGTTATATAATATAGAACAAGCAGAACCAACCACACGCCGATGCTTAGGATGAAAGTCATCTCACCTCTTCAAATTTGAGCTTCATATCTTCAGTCCCAGGAAAGGCACCACCAATGTCAAGTAAGTGCATATTGAATCCGAGCTCAGCTCCCATATCAAAAACATATCGGGCATCAGAAATGGCATAAACAAATGTCTGAGGATCTGTGCACCTTTTCCCAACATGGAAACTAATTTGGAGAAAATAAAAAATGATAATTTCCATTAAAATAGAATAAGATGCGCCTAAGCCAAGCCTTCAACCAGAAGCTTCCAGTTTGACACCATTTTGTCACTAAAGGACCATCTTAAAAATCATTAGGTAATCAAAAACATTGTGTTAGAGCTCATTCACACAAACGTGTGCTGCCTGTTGCCGTATTGCGTATCCGCAAATGACGTCCGCAATACGGCAACAGGCAGCACACGTTCGTGTGAATGAGCCCTAACACAATGTTTTTGCACAGGCACCGTTCCGTGTGCATTCCACATCACGGATGCGGACCCATTCACTTCAATGGGTCCGCAAATCCGGAGATGCAGAACAGAAGCAAGGAACGGAACACTACGGAGTGCTTTATGGGGTTCTGTTCCGTGCCTCTGCACGAAACAGAACAGACGGATCGCGGACCCATTCAAGTGAATGGGTCTGCGATCCCCATGCGGCTGCCCCGCGGACGGTGCCTTTTGCGGTCCACAGCACGGGCACAGGCTTCACACGGTCGTGTGAACAAGCCCTTATGCTGTGCCGAAGTAAAAATCTACTATTGAAGGTGCATTCAAATTTAAAGGGGTTTTCCAGATTTACTGTGGTTTTCAGCAGTAGTTGCTGCTTACCTCATGTACATCTTAACCAAGCTTTTTTCAGTTTGGACTCTCGTGACCTTTTTCACCATGTAAACCAATCACTCTGGTTTGTATTCATCCTGTATGTAGCACTTCCTGTTGCTGTATCCAACCAAACCCATGATGCACTTCTCCCTTCTCTGCCACACCTCCGGCACCGCCCCTAAGACCCAGATAAATTATAGCTCCTCCCATCCAGCTAGTTACATAGACACTGCCCAGCCCATGACCACAGCACAGAACGGAAAATAAGAGCTATAAAAGGTGCAAGAAATACGCCGAAAAATTACAGCTACCTTTATAAATTATTTTATAGTATGTTGATGCAAACCGGAAAATCCCTTTAAGATCCCTACCATACTCCAATGATATCAACGTTGAGCTCCTTTGCACGTTCCAGAAGAATCCTGCATGTTTCTAGAGTGGCCCCAAACTTTGCACTTAGTTGACGCACTGCTTCGGAGTTGTTTGTGGCTATCCGCAAAACAAGCCTGCAAGAAAAACAGCACAACTCAGGCATAAAAAGCAGAACAGATGCAAAACCACGTCACAGATGACCTACAGAGCAAGTGTGCCTGGTCCCCTGTACCCACTGGTCATCAATATCAAATAGGCGGAGGTATGACACCCGTCACCCCCATACGAGGAGACGGCGCGCAGTGCGCATGTGCCGTCTCCCTTCTCTCTTCCTGTCCGCTGCTGCTGTCCCATAGACATAAGCAGCAGGGCAGTCAGAGAGACGGGAGACGGCACGTGCACACTATGCGCACCTTACCTTCATAGAGCTGATTGGCGGGGGGTGCCGGGTGTCAGACCCGCGCCGATCTGATATTGATGACATATCCTGAGGATAAGCTGCGAATCAGTCTGCACTGCAGGTGTAGCGTGGCGGTGCACGTGTCCTAGGATTGGCGTCTCATAGAAACAATTGTAATAAAGGACTGGCACTCGCTGTTCGTAATCTTGAATATTTGCCACATATCTATATCTGTGACGTGTTTCGGCACAGACTGTGCATCCCGCATAACTGGGGGATTACAGCCATCGAGTACTTCCTCAGTACAAGAGGAACTCAGTATAAGCCTCACTCTGATTTTGTTATCCAGTCACTGGAATTCATACTGACGCACAACTATTTTGTATTTGGGACGCGTTTCCTCCACCAGCTCAGGGGTACGGCAATGGGAAGCCCATGTGCGCCCAGTTATGCCAACCTATTCCTGGGCTGGTGGGAGGACACCATCGTGTTTAATGAACCATGTCGTCAATGGGCCCAGAATATCTTATTCTGGGGGAGATACATTGACGACGTGTTTATCATATGGGATGGTACTAGTGATTCTTTCTCCGATTTCATACTCACCTCAACACCAATAATATAGGTCTCAGGTTCACCTCTGAGAGCAACAGAGAAAGCATTGCCTTTTTGGATATACGCATTACTAAGCGTCAGGGTGAACTGCATACTGAAACTTACAGGAAACCGACGGCCACCAATAGCCTTTTGCGGTGGGACAGTTATCACCCTGAGAGCCTTAGACGCGGTATCCCAAAAGGACAGTACCTCAGAGTCAGACGAAATTGTTCCACATATGAATCGTTCCATCACCAAGCAGCAGACATGTGCAAGAGATTCCAACAACTGGGATATCCCAATCTAGTTTTGAGGGATGCGTTTTTTCCATTCCAGTAAAACGGACCGCCAAGCCCTATTAGTAAACAAAACCCAGAATGTTAAAAAAGGAGATAACACCATCAGAATTATCGGTACTTTTGATCACCAAAATCCGAAAGTTAGGGGTATCTTAAGTAGATTTTGGGATGTTCTCCTGACCGATCCAGATATTAAGGACGTGCTCCCCCCCAGACCAGCGATCACATATAGACGTGGACGCTCCCTAAAGGACAGATTGGTGCACAGTCACTACCAAAGACCAACAGGAACCACCACATGGTTTAATCCCAAACCAACGGGTACTTTTAAGTGTGGCGGAAACTGTGTTTGCTGCCCATTTATTTTAAAATCAAAGGTGTTCACTAGTGTTACCACCGGAATAACATATACTATACGGGACTTCGCTAACTCTCGCACCCAAGGGGTGGTCTACCTGTGTACTTGTAGTTGCCCTCTGAGTTACGTGGGAAAAACCAAACGTGAACTTAGGAGACGAGTTGGGGAACACCTAGGTGACGTCAGGAACCGTAGAGACAAACCGATCGCACGTCATGTGCTTGAGGTACATGATGGCGATGTGAGTACACTCAAATTCCAGGTCATTGAAGTTATGCGGCAGTCACCAAGGGGTGGCGACTGGGATAATAGGATTCTCTGTAAGGAAGCCCAGTGGATATACCGCCTTAAAACAGTGTTTCCAATGGGACTAAATGAGCAGATTTCCTTTGGGTGTTTTATTTAGTCTCCTTCACTTTATTCATGCAGTAGCCAGCACTATGGTTATCCTTTATAAATGTAAATCAGCCTTATATCGGACCGCAATTGTTCCAGCTATATATATATATCATTATGGGGGGCCTGTTCCTTTGACATAATTTTATGTTATTACAGTTTATATCCAGCCTCTCTATACACCCCCTTTATATATACATGTGGGATGATCGTTTTAAGATGCACAGTTCATTAACATGTGGCCAAAGAACCTATATATCTACTATTACTCCCCTCCCCTTTTCATAGTGACAGCATCCAGCTGCCGTTCCTATCTCCTCCCACCTTCCTGCATGCGGTTCACAGGCAGGATATGATGTTGTGAGTGAATGCCGGCTCACTTCCGGTTTCGGAGGCACATGTGCGTTACACCTGGCGCCGCGTGCGTTCCAAACACCAGAAGTGGAGCTTTTTTCGATCCCAGGCACTAATAGGGTTATCCAGGAGGCGGGGCTTAAATCTAGGTGCCAAAACCAGGTATTTGAATCACCTATCCAGCAATACCTATGCACCTTACTATACCAGGAGGTTTGCTATGCAATTATCAGAGCTTTGCCCACTATTATCAGTTATTATTATCAGCATCTATCTATTGAAACCTGCAAGAACTTACCAACTATTCTGAGTCCCCTGATGAACCAGCCTTGATTACGTCTGGGGAAACGAGCCGGGACATATTGCCAAAGAAGAGACGAACATCATCGATCCGTTTAGGCAGGGTATCAATAGGCGACAGTGAGGGTTTAGCCACCGAGAGGTGGGGTCGCCCCTTTCGGGGCGGGTGCTCCGCCTGTAGGCAGGGGTACATTGAGGGTTGTATTAGGGATATTGTTCCCTTCCCCTTATCCACCACCTCTCTTTCTACCGTTTGGCCAGGTCCACAGTCATCTAACTGTAAGTTGCCGCAAATTTTTCTATACATCGGACTTCATTATCCTGATACGTCCAAGTAAGGCCTTTAGTAGAATTCTTTGTAATATACATCAAATAGCTTCAGTTTTGCGGTTAAAAATAATACAAAGGGAGGCGCATGCGCGAGGCTCGCATGGCGGACGTGTTCCCCTGAGCTCCGCTCCTCGCGCCTAATTTACCCCACATTTAGCGCTGATATATTCAGCTCCACGGGCTTGAATCTTCATGCAAGTGACTCCTATGATGACCCGCAACAAAGGGAGGACAAAATCGATGGGAACACCCGTGCCTTCACAGACCCTGCCGGAGCTCTTCAGGAACTCAGCCCGCAGCAATATGGTGGACCCGGCTCCTGCATCCCGGAGCCCAGTGTCCTCTGAAGCTAGCAATACCTCGCTGCCACCGGACATTCAAGATCCAGGTCAGGCTGAACTTTATAAAAATATTGCCTCCCTATTCCGCTCTGAACTGTCCCAAGCAGTGGACGAGTTTTCCCGCCAGATCCATGACCTGGGCACCAGGGTCTCTGACTTGGAGACGCGTACTGATGATCTATCGGACGCCCTACACTCAGACAAGGCGGATATACTATCTCAAGCGGCCCAGATCGCAGCGATGGAACTCAAATTAGAGGACCTGGAGAATAGAACCAGGAGGGGTAACCTCCGGATCAAGGGTCTGCCTGAAATCTTCACTGACCTTTCGACCACTCTGTCGGCGCTGTTCCAGGCCCTGCTGCCGCAAGCTGATCCAGCGAAACTCCTGATGGATAGGGTCCATAGAGCCCTAGGGAGACCTCGCTCAGATGCCTTGCCGAGGGACGTTATCCTCAAATTTCATCATCCGGGCACACGGGATCAAATTCTGGCAGCTGCCCGCAACCTCACTGAACTTCCCGGTCTCCCCTCTTCAGTGCATCTATATGCCGACCTGGCTCCTTCCACCCTCCGCAGACGCAGGGACATGAGGCCGGTAACTTCGGCTCTGCAAAATGCCCAGGTGCGGTACAAATGGGGATTCCCTTTTTTCCTTTCTTTTCGGCTTAACTCTCGGGATCATGTGATCCACTCACCCAGAGAGGGTATCGAGATCCTTCGGAAGGAAGGAGTTCCATGTGACCACGATCCAGCTCCAGAAGCCGCTCCAGAACCGCAACGGCCAGCCAGGATCTGGACAACGGTGTCCTCGACTTCGCGGAGACCGACTTCGTCACCACCTGCTTAAGTCCGGGACTTCTGCTCATGATCTACTGGCCTGTCGTGGCATCAGGATCGTTGTTATCCTACCCTACGGTTCCGCTCCATATCCCTTTTCCCTTTCTCAGTGTTACAGGACACTAGCTTTCATTTTATAGTCCCTTCATTAATAGCTGCTATTTTCCCGACGCTTACCATCTAATAGGGACTCGGCGTGAAGGACTGTCATGTTTGCCCCCATGTTTGGGCTCTTTAGGCTGGGTTGGGAGACTTCGTTAAAGTCCTCACCCCGCTCTACTGCACCCACATATTTTTCTCAGGCCTATTTAGGCTTAGTTATATATTGTTTTGTATGTTCTCAACTTATTATTTTTTTCTTTCTCTTTCTTTTCTTTTTCTGTCTTTGTCTGTGTCAGGGGAATTGCTCATGTTGTTTTGTTGTATGGGTGGCGGCTGGAGGTGGCGCTCCTGAGGCGGATCGCACGGGCTCACTTCGCCTTTCCTACATACTCCTTGTTATCCTGCCATGTGCAAGTTGTTATCACAGGGGATGTAAGGGGATTTAACTCCCCCAGAAAACGTAAGTCTGCTTTTTCTACATATATCAAACATGCACCCGATGTGATCTGCCTGCAGGAGTCCCACTTCACGCCCACCTCTCACCCCAAATACTTCCATCCGCATTACACACGTTTCTATTCATCTACTTATGTTTCTAAGAGCAGGGGGGCTATCATATTATTACGTAACTCCTTCCCCTTTACTTTACTACGCTCCATAATAGACCCTAATGGGAGATATGTAATTCTTCTAGGTACCTACAGGGAAGAAACCCTGTGTATTGTAAACGTATATGCGCCTACTGAAGATCCTATTGCTTTTTTTGTTTCTATGCATTCCATTATTGCACCCCTCTCCTACCACAAGATATTGTGGTGTGGTGACTTTAATTTTGTACCTAACCCTGTACTTGATCGCTCCACCCTCCCGGCTCAAATGCGCCCTTCATCCCACAACTTTAAAGTTAAACAAGTAATGGAATCCCTGTCCTTAGCGGATACCTGGAGGGAGCACAATGGCCCCCAAAGGGGATATACTTATTATTCTCCTTCTCATCAACTATACACCCGGATTGATTTAATTCTAGCTTCCTCCTCTTGCCTCCCCTCCCTAGCCTACTCCAGACATGTTGTGTCCTCTTTATCGGACCATGACATGGTCATAGCTGATTTCGCATTAGTCAGTAACTCCAGTGCCCCTTTTACTTGGCGCCTGAATGAATCATTGCTGACCCGACCGGTTGTGTTTAATACATTACTTGACGAGCTTAAACAGTTCTTTTTATTGAATAACACTCCGGACACTGATCCTATGAACCTGTGGCTGACTCACAAAGCTTTCATGCGGGGCAAACTCATTCAGGTGGCATCAAGACTTAAAAAGGACAGATCTTCAGCTCAGGTTACACTAGAGTCTAAATTGGCTAAACTGGTGAGAGCCCATCAGCGAACACCGACCCTATACCTACTGAAGGAAATAAAAGACACTAAAACTCAACTGAATGCCCTACTTTCAAACAATACAGAAAAAGCACTCCGCTGGACGTCCTCCTATTATTACAAATATGCCAATAAACCAGATAAGATGTTGGCTCGCCAACTCAAGGCCACACAGAGACTTAATCAAGTTTACCAAATTCGTACATGGTCTGGTAGAACCACCACCCACCCAGACATAATATACACCACCTTCCAATCCTTCTATAAGGAACAAAATGGTGACCCCAGCATTAAGGCTGATGACTTCCTTTCCTCCGCTCCCCTCCCAAGGGTCTCATCTGCAGCACAAGAGGAACTCAATAGCCCCATCACGGCAGAAGAGGTGACCTACTCAATCAAAGCCCTGAAACTAGGAAAAGCCCCAGGCCCGGATGGCTATACAGAACTTTACTTTAAAAAATTTGCAGACCAGTTAATCCCCTTCATTACTAAATACTGTAACCACTTGTTACAAGGCTCCACACCCCCACCCGAGTTTTTAGCAGCCAAAATGACAGTGATCCCCAAACCACATAAAGACCCTCTCCTGCCCTCCAACTATAGACCCATCTCACTCTTGAACATAGACAGCAAGTTGTTCACCTCCATCCTAGCGCGTAGACTTAATGGAATTCTCCCTGGCCTGATACACAAGAACCAGGTTGGCTTCATCCCCAGCAGGGAAGCCCCGGATAATATACGGAAGGTCTTGGGCCTAGTTCATGAGGCGAACAGGACTGCAACTCCAGTAGCTTTACTAGCGCTGGATATAGAGAAGGCCTTTGACACAGTCTCTTGGGCCTATCTTTGGCGGACTCTCTCTCATTTCAACATTAGAGGCCCTTTCCTCTCCGCTATTCAAGCTCTGTACTCTTCGCCTCAAGCTAGCCTCAAATAACCTTCCTCGCATCCGTCGTCCATACCAATTTTTAGAGGAACACGCCAAGGTTGCCCTCTCTCCCCAGCCCTTTTTTCTTTAGCCATGGAACCACTAGCGATAAAGATCAGATCTCATCCAGACATAACAGGGATCTCGGTTGGGGGTGTGGAGTATAAATTGAGCCTTTTTGCTGATGACCTTTTGTTAACACTCACCAACCCTATCATTTCATTTCCCTCCCTTTTGTCCCTTCTTAAGTCTTTCTCAGCTGCGTCAGGCCTACAAATTAACCAATCCAAGTCTGAACTTTTGTTGAGAAACGTCACCTCACGGGTTTCTGAGATACTTCAGAACGGGTTCCCATTTCTGCACAACCTGCACTTCCTTCCATATTTGGGCATATCGCTGACCAAAACACTTAACACTCTATATAAACATAATTATCTCCCCATGTTCACACAGATACGGAAGGACCTGCAGTCGTGGGAATCCCTTCCGGTGTCCTGGGTGGGTAGGATACATATAGTGAGAATGGTGGTTCTTCCACGGCTACTATACCTATTTCGCACCCTTCCGATCCCAGTCCCAGCGTCTGATCTGGGGGCTCTCCAGGCGGACATCCTTAAGTTTATTTGGGCCCATAAACGAGCTCGTATTTCTAAGCTTGTTATGTGTCGCCACAAGGCTGATGGTGGCCTTTCAGTGCCAGACTTGGCTCAGTACTACAGGGCAGCCAGATTAGCTCAACTGTTCCTGACACATCTCTCTGCACAAGCTCAACCCATATGGGTTACCCTTGAACAGTCGCTGTTGGGGCCGTTCTCCTGGAGAGCCCTTATTTGGACCACCTCCTCGTTACCCTCTTCACTCCGTACCAAATCCCAGCTCTCTTATTACTCTTTGCTCCTATGGAGATCCATTAGGTTCAAACGCTCCCTCCAATCCAAACCGTCCCCCTTAGAATACCTTTTGGGTAACCCGGCTTTCTCACCTGGACTTCAATCTGGGGCCTTTTCGTGGTGGGTTGAAAAAAAATTGTGCTCCCTCCGGGATTTCCTAGTAAGGGGTAAAATCCTAACTATGCCTGATTTCCTTGAGAAATTCACCCCTCCAGCTTGTGAGCAATTCAATGTCCGGAGAGTATTCTCCTTTCTCCATTCCCTAAAGAATGGGCCCCATAAAATTGATTATACACCTTTTGAAAGGCTAATGTCCTTCTCTCTTTATAAGCAGGGTCTACTGTCCCGGATTTATTCTACCCTCACTGCACCCCCAGAGGACTCTAAGCTCCGTTATATGTTGGAATGGGAGGCTGATCTGTTAGAGGAATCCAGTGTATCCAGATGGCACCAGCGCTCCCAGACACTCTCCAAAGGGTCGTGGCAAACTACTCTGGTGGAGACCTCTATTAAGATCCTACACCGGACATATCTGGTGCCGGCCAAATTACACCACTTCTACCCAGAGGTCCCCTCTACTTGCTTCCGGGGTTGTGGAGAGGAGGGCACGATGCTCCATACCTGGTGGACATGTCCCATAGCTTCCAGGTTGAGGGGTCGCATTTGTGATCTGCTCTCATCCTTGTTGGGGCACACCCTCCTCCCTACACCCTCAGTATTTCTGCTTGGTGACAAGCCATCTAAATTAACAAATGCTAAATTCAAGTTAGCCCAATTTATCTTGCTTGCTGCTAGGATTCATATTGCTTCTCAGTGGCGCTCCTTATCGCTGAGCTGTCAATCGGTGATTGATAGGGTCAACAAGATTTACCAATTTGAACGGATGCCGGCTATCCGTTCAGATACATTTTCCTTGTTTGAGGGAGTCTGGGAGCCCTGGTCGTCCTCCCCCCACTCTGCCAATCTTTCTCTCTACCCTGAACTTTGATAGGATTCAGTATATTTTATATGCAACTAAGAGAGGGATATGATATGGGCCTTCTCTTTATTGATCGCCATCCAAGACTTAACCCATGAGATCTAGAACTGCATGACTGCTACCCCTGACTATATGATATTCCTCTTATCTCTTGCTTAATTTATTGTATGTCTTTATGTTCTTTATATTATTTGTCTGGAGTGTCTATTTGACTGGACACTACGTCCTTTATTTTATGCACAATGTACTGTGTACCTTATTATTGTGAAAATCTTTAATAAATACCATTGAAACATAAAAATAATACAAAATGAGAAAAAACCTTACAAACATTGAATTATAGAAAACTGCTCAATTTGTAGTTGCGATTCAGACCTTACGCTTCATCAATAATTTGTGCCGATCACTGCCACAACGCGGTTGTGCTAGAGTCTCAATGATTTGAAAGCGCAATTGCGCAATGGTATGTTTTTTTTTTAATGAAAACGATACGGGATAGGTAAAAGCAAGTTTCCCTTCCTAATCGTAGATTTATGCTTACAAAATCTATCCTTCATGCGGGTAGATGTATCGCCGACATATAATAAGCCACAGGGACATTTGAGGATGTAGATAACAAATGTGCTGTCGCAAGTAAAAAATAAAACACGTATAGGTATTTGTTCACCTGTGTGTGGATAGTGTACATATTTACCCTTTATTACACTAGAACAGGGATGGCCAACCTGCGGCTCTCCAGCTGCTGTAAAACTACAACTCCCACCATGCCCTGCTGTAGGCTGATAGGCAGTGTGGGCTTGCTGGGAGTTGTAGTTTTGAAACAGCTGGAGAGCCTCAGGTTGGCCATCCCTGTACTAGAACAACGGACACATCCTAGGCATGGGAAGGTGCCACATCTACTGGTAGGTAGAAAAGACACTTTGTTTTAATTCCAGTTTTTTACTCCCTATATCAGCCCTGATAATTTTGTCCCTGATGTCTTCTGTTCTTTTGTAAAAAAAAAAAAACATGGGAGCACTATGGAACTCTTCAATCTGAGGATAGTATTTTTTTTAAAGATTTTCCAATGTTTATTAATCACTGCTCTGACCTTATTAATCCATGGGTGGTATTTAAAGGGGTTGTCCGGGTTCAGAGCTGAACCCGGACATACCCTTATTTTCACCCCGGCAGCCCCCCTGAGCCTAGCATCGGAGCATCTCATGCTCCGATGCGCTCCAGTGCCCTGCGCTAGATCGCGCAGGGCACGGGCTCTTGTGTTTACAATAACACACTGCCAGGCAGTAACTTCCGCCCAGCAGTGTGTTCGGTGACGTCACCGGCTCTGAGGGGCGGGCTTTAGCTCTGCCCTAGCCGTTTTACTGGCTAGGGCAGAGCCAAATCCCGCCCATCAGTGCCAGTGACGTCACCGGGGTTCCTGTCAGCCCCATGGAGAGCCCAGGTACGTCACCGGAACTCTGAAAAATGCCTTTGCCCTGCGCGATTTAGCGCAAGGCAAAGGAGAGCATCGGAGCATGAACTGCTCCGATGCTCATGTCAGGGGGGGCTGCCGGGGGGAAAATGGAGGGCTGTCCAGGTTCAGCTCTGAACCTGGACAACCCCTTTAACTACCGGGGTATGCAAGATTTTTTCTCTTAATTCTCACTTTTGGAAGAGGTAGCTACTCGATTCCTCTGTTCCTGTAACAAAATGCACTGGATAATCTCATGCCTCAAATTTAGCAGTCATCTCCTGCAATTTGGATTCCTGATCTACAGGGTCACTGACTATGCATTTTAGGCCAAATGCACACGGCCGTGTTTCGTGGCCGAGAGCGGTCCGTGGTATGCCGGACTGGATTCCTGTTCAGAGCAGGAGCGCACGGCGTCATTGGTTGCTATGACGCCGTGCGCTTCATGCCGCCGCTGCACTACAGTAATACACAATACGAGTGTATTACTGTAGTGCAGCGGTGACATGAAGCGCACGGCCTCATAGCAACCAATGACGCCGTGCGCTCCTGCTCTGAACAGGAATCCAGCCCGGCATGCCACGGACCGCTCTCGACCGCGGAACACGGACCGCTCTCGGCCGCGGGACACGGCCGTGTGCATTTGGCCTTATCCTCTGATATTGGGAATAAGGGAGGGATTTTTTGGTAGTTATAAGATTATTGCTGGTATCCATTAGCAAGCTATTTCGATCTTTATCTGTAAAGAATAAATCAAGGCAACTGGACTTACTGTAGATTTCTTTAAAAAGTTTCACTCGTTCTTCCAACAAGCTTTTTCAATTCTGAGAATTGAGAAAGCTCGTTGGAAGAACGAGTGAAACGTTTTCAAGAAATCTACAGTACGTCCAGTTGCCTTGATTTATTCTTTACAGATATACCATGACCTGGATAAATGAGAACCTTCACAGACATATTTCGATCTGTGGCCTTAGTATAGAGGTCAGTTTTAATTCTACCTTCTACAGCGAGTGCCGGTCCTTTATTACAATTGATTCTATTCTGAGGATAAGTCATCTATACTAAAAGCCAAGAGAACCCCTTTAAGTGTTGTAATACAATTAACTTACTTGGCATTAGGGTGATTCCTTGCCACCTTTATCAATTCCACTTCACTATCAAAGGCCATCTTCTCCACACCACTGCTAGCAGCATACTTGATCTGAGAAACTTGCTTGCATGGGTTGGCGTAGATGATTTTATCTGGAGGAACACCGATACTCTGGACAAGTTGGATTTCATTCTGGATAAAAGAAATCAGAAACTGCGTTAATAACATAATGTCCACAGCCTTACATTAAAGGGGTTGTCTTGTGAACAAAACCTCTGTCCATATGTCCTATTAGAACGTTACATTATACAGGTGGGCCCCTGCTTGAGAACCTACTCTGTAGGAGCGACTCCCGTTCTGGCCACCATATAATACCACTCCAGCTTCTGCGGCAAAATCAGCCATTTGTCAGACGGACCCAAGCCATGCATCTAAACACATTATGAAAAGGGTTGTCTCTGTGAGAAAATCCCCTTAAACTGACCATGAAACAGAACAACTTACCTTGCTGGCACAGTCAAACCCAGCCCCCAAAATGGACAGAGTCTTCACAACAGCCTTGCTATCATTGCATTTAACAGCATAAAATGGAGTCACTCGTGGCAGTGCTTTAAACCACCGAACATGCTTCTTCACAATATCCCCAAGATCGGCAACATAAAAGGCATCCTTGTCATCCTAAAATACAAGTATATCACGTTACCGCTTTCTTCGAAGACACAGGCAACCAGAAAAAGCTTTAAATGGTATTTGGTTATTATGTAGGTATAGAGCGATCATTTAACTAATGGTTGTCACTCTACCAACATGAGTTACTCTTTAATATAACCAATGCTTATTTAACTTTACCATGTTCAATTCATATGTATTTTTGTGGCATTCATTATATAAACCGCCAAGAGCCTAGTGAAACAATAAACAAGCTTACCGTCCTGCACCCCCTTTGATCCAGCACTGCTGCCCCTTCCACCTCCCCAGGCAGAAGCCATTGATGTATTGTTTTTGCTGCACTGGTGATGTCCCAGTCTATCACTGGCCTCAGTGTACAGGAGGAGACTGCAGAGGCCGGTGATGATAGCCTACAGCGGTGTACAGGGTGTCAACTCTGCATCCAAAACAATATGTCACTGGCTGGAGCCCAGGGAAGAGCGGTCGTACTGGAATCGGAAGGGGTGCAGGAAGATACGTGTAAGTTATGTATTATTTTAACAGTTTTGTTAAATAGAAAATGATCTTGGATAATCCTTTTAAAGAGGTTTTCCTGGATTTTCATATTGCTCACCTATTAGCTCTGTTATACGTACTGCTATGACTAAGACCGCTTAACATGTTCGAAACGCGTAAGCAACATATTCTGTTTCCTGTGGTTTTTTTATAAAGACATTTTTTTCTGTTGAACTGGCTCAATGAGAAGTCTGTGCAAAGGGGAAGGGACAGGCCTACATGCTGGTGAGCTGCTGTTTTATTTATTTTTTCCATATTGGATCTATAACTCAAAAAAACTCAAGATTGAACTTACAGATAAGGACACTTCATTGATCTTCTGCTCCAGGACATCCCGGGCAGTAAAGCCTTCCTCAAGGAAGCTGAAGTCAAACTCTTCGTTGCTGAAGGTGTTCATTGTCTCAATATTATACAATCAAAAAACGAGAATGCAACAAACTGTAATCAGTGGAAAGAGATTGGTTACATCTCCATTACAGAACATAGGGCTTTGCTCCTAGGGAGGTTCTCCAAAGCCGTACGATCTTTACTGCTGTGTTGCTGGAGTTCTGCCAAGGGAAGAAAAAAAATGTCGTTAGTCACTTCCAGATGTTACTTCACAATCAATGGAACAAAGAAGCCTTGAAAAGAAAGTGCTTGCATCATGCACCAAACCCATTTAATGAATGACTGAAAAGCTCAATCCACCTTCACCTACCCAGAAATCTTTGACTCTTTTATAAATAGTCTGCAAGGGAAGGACTCTCTGCCAAGGGTCACCAACACCCAATCAGATCTCATGTCAGCTCCTAACTTCTTTCCCTGCCCTCTGTACCCTGCACTTAACAGCAATGTGCTAATCATTATCCCAAAGGACTCGTGTTATCTATGACTGTAAAAGAGACGTACAGATCATAGTACGTTTCCATAGAGATCAAATCTATAGCAGCAATAAAAGCAATAATAAAACCAATTCTTAATAGAGGATGAATATTACACACAGCATGGCTCGCAGTACTTTTAACAGTGTTTTGGAAACTCTGCTTGCTTTTCGTCCTCTGCAGCACCCAATGGATATTAGCGCTGACCCAATCTAATAGCACAAAACAGCTAGTAATTTAAAGAGTTAAAAATAAGGCTACATCCCTTCAAGTGTGAAAAATTTGTTCTGTTCCTTTAGGACTTTTGGATCCTACCCTACGCAGATAAGCAGCAAGTTACTCAATTTTGCTTTCTGTTTCTATTTCTAACCCCTTAAAGGGGTTGTCCGGGTTCAGAGCTGAACCCGGACATACCCTTATTTTCACCCCGGCAGCCCTCCTGAGCCTGGCATCGGAGCATCTCATGCTCCGATGCGCTCCTGTGCCCTGCGCTAGATCGCGCAGGGCACAGGCTCTTGTGTTTACAATAACACACTGCCGGGCGGTAACTTCCGCCCAGCAGTGTGTTCGGTGACGTCACCGGCTCTGAGGGGCGGGCTTTAGCTCTGCCCTAGCCGTTTTACTGGCTAGGGCAGAGCCAAATCCCGCCCATCAGTGCCGGTGACGTCACCGGGCTGCCTGTCAGCCCCATAGAGAGCCCGGTATGTCACCGGAACTCTGAAAAATGCCTTTGCCCTGCGCGATTTAGCGCAGGGCAAAGGAGAGCATCGGAGCATGAACTGCTCCGATGCTCATGTCAGGGGGGCTGCCGGGGTGAAAATGGAGGGATGTCCAGGTTCAGCTCTGAACCTGGACAACCCCTTTAAGGCCCCCGAGAGTTTTCATTTTTGCGTTTTCGTTTTTCACTCCCCACCTTCCCATAGTCCTTTTTTATTTTTCCATTCACATAGCCTTATGAGGGCTTATTTTTTGCAGGACAAGTTGTACTTTCTAATGGCACCATTTACAGTTGTATACCATGTAGTAGGAAGCGGAAAGAAATTGAAGTAGAATTGAGAAAAAAATGTAATTCTGAAAAAGTTTTTTTTTACACTGTACACTATGCAGCAAAATGTACCTGTTATCTTCATTCTCCAGGTCAGCACGGTTACAACGATACCACACTTGTATAATCTTTAATACTGAAAAAAAAATTAAAACCTTTGAGGAAAATAATAATAATTTTATAACCATATTCTGACCCCTATAACTTTTTTGTAGTTATGTGTTTAGGGCTGTGTAAGGGCTCATTTTTTGCGAGACAATCTGTTCTTTTCAGTGATACCAATTTGAAGTGTGTGCGACTTTTTGATCAATTTTTATTTACAAAAATTGGGGTAATTGAAGTAACAAAAAATTGCAATTTTTTTTTCCTGTTATGCCATTAATATTGTTATATTTTAATTGTATGATGACCAAATACTGATGTTTGAAGGAACAGTCATCCAGTTATGGGATGCTGCCTAGAGCGGATTGTGCAAGTAGGTAGGGACAGTGGGACAGGAAGTTTAGGGTTAACTGTTCCCTACCATGACATTCCATTCTTTTTTAAACATATTTTTATTGAAGGTTTTCATTATAACAAAAGCAGTTGTACAAAATGGACAATAAAATCCTCTAACATCCCACCCACACGTTCCCTCCCAACCCCACCCCAGAAATTAAATGTATAATACATGTGCAATCTGGTATTTGTTACTTATTGTGTATTTTAACTAGTCGTTGATATGGAATAAAAAGACATAACATATTCTAAATTATACTTTGTCTGGCTCATTTTTTTTCCTGTTCACTGTGTAGCTTGTACCATGGGTCGGAATTCCCCAATTCAGCAAACCATGACATTCCATTTTAATCCATTTTCTCCCTGTAACAAGGGTTAACAGCAAAACAAACCTCAATATTTATTATCCTGATTCTGCAGTTGACAGCAACGCCCAATACAGTATGTGCTCTTAAACTGCCGTATGGGCACACCTGGAAGCCCAGGTTGCTTTGATAGCGGCCTTCAGCTTGTCTGCATTGTTGGGTCTTGTCTCTCATCTTCCTTTTGACAATACCCCATAGATTCTCTATAGGGGTTAGGTTAGGTGCGCTTTCTGGCCAATCAAGCACAGTGATACTGTAGTTGTTACACCAGGTATTGGTTCATTTGGCAGTGTGGGCAGATGCCAAGTCCTGCTCAAAAATGAAATCGGCATCTGTGCTTCCTCATAAGTTACCATGGCATCAACCTGTAGTTCTGAGCGGGCCTGCTCAGTTTGTTACTATCAATTCTCTAGCTAAATGTCTTGTGAAACAAAGGCAGTGTTACTGACAATGACTGCAATACCTACCTTGGTTAAGTAGAGGGCGCTATTACAGTGTGTATCTATCACACTGAACTAAAGATTATGGATGGTGACAGATGCATAACGTTAATAGTGGTGACAGTAGGGGATTAGCAAGGAGTATCAGCTGAGCCGGTGGTAGCACCTGCAGCCATATGGAACATAACGGCGGGCATCAGCTGTATAGAAAACGAAGGAGGCAGCAGCCATGTGTAACATTTTGAGTACATAGTTAACATGTCCCTAAGAAGTATTTGTAACACATTAATGGTTTTTGTATTTTTAATACACTTTCCCAATCCTGAAGAACATTTTGCTGTGTGCCTAAAATCTACTTTTCAGTATACCGCTGACTATGCCAGGATTAGCTGAGAGGGCTCCTGCCTGCTTCGCTAACTCTTAGCTTACCGAAGCAGCCAGAAGCCTGCTCTGCTTCTTGCTGTTTCCCTGCAGGACCAGTTACATTAGTGACTAGTATCACTGACTGGGGCACAGCTAAGCCCCATTGACATGAACAGGTGCCCAGGCCAGTGAGTCACGAGGTCTTCTGGGAAGTGAGAAAGCTGTGGTGCTACTGCCAGCACTACTTCCTTCTCAAACAGCTGATCAGAGGGGGTCCCCTCCTAGTTTGAAGAGCTAGAAGAGTCATTGTGAGGAATATGGATTATTATTTAATGTCAGCCATATTCTCACACCAGCCATCTGCTGTCTGATAGCAGAGGAAGGAGCACCCCAGGGGGTCCTGGCTTCAAACAAGCCACTAGCTTATACATAGCACCTACTCAAGCCAGCCAGCAACCCAGCTAATGGAACAGGAAAAACCTCCCTGCAGGGGGTCTAGGCCATTTTTCCCCAGTTTAATCGAAAGTATCAGACATCATGGAACCGGTGATTCATAAGGAATTATGAATCGCCCGTGCATCACATACATAAGTCAGTTAGATATGTGTGTCCCTGTGGCCAAGACGGTCAGGCTGTTACACATAGTTTGGTAATAGGACGCCAGGGAGGGAAGATACACATATCTCCCCACAGAAACCAAATAATGGTTCCATGTACCCTACCTGTAGCTGGAACCCAGGCGGATCCGCTGGTCTCAGAACCATCTCCCTGTGACCTTCTGGTCTGGAGCTATGAACCCTAAGCGGTTTTGTAAGTCGTTGGACTGCCAGAGCCAGCAGGGAGGGGGGACCTTGCCCAAAGGCGGAGAGGGGAGGGGCCGGCTACAGGTCAAAAGGCCCATACAAGCCAGCAGGCGTGTCTTTTCTCTGAAGGGGGGGTCACATCGTGCCGTGTTTAGAGGGACAAACTGCTGACAACACTGCCACCCATATGACTACAGCTAAGAACTCATCACAACCCAAAGGACTCATATATCCAGTGCGCCCTGGGTGTCGGCTCTGACCGGGGTGCCAGCAGGCCCAGAAGCAATGAGCGCTTCCATCAATACAGTCCCACATACTGCGGCAGGGCAGGGAGCGGAGCGCATAGTTCCCTGCCCCGCCGCCGATCACCGTATATAATGCGGCAACTTTGGGGGACATGAGGAGGCCGGGGTGGACAGAGGACGTGTGGGGGCAAACTTTTATTTTATATTATGTGGCAACTTTGGGGGACATGAGGGGGCCGGGGTGCACACAGGACAGAGGACGTGTGGGGGCAAACTCTTATTTTATAATGTGGCAACTTTGGGGGACATGAGGGGGGTGCACACATGAGGACGTGGGGGGAATATGGTGGGATACTGTGTGACACAGTGGGGGGGAAATTTATTATGGGAGGGATGCAATGTGGGGGACACTACTGTGTGGGGGCAGCGTGGGGACACTACTGTGTGGGGGGCAGCGTGGGGGACACTACTGTGTGGGGGGCAGCATGGGGGGACACTACTGTGTGGGGGATACTACTGTGTGTGGGGCAGCGTCGGGGGACACTACTATGTGGGGGGCAGTGTGGGGGGAAACTACTGTGTGGGGGACACTACTGTGTGGAGGGAAGCATGGGGGACACTTCTGTGTGAAGGGGAGCATGGGGGACACTACTGTGTGGAGGGAAACATGGGGGACACTACTGTGTGGGGGGCAGCATGGGGGACACTACTGTGTGGGGGCAGCATCGGGGGACACTACTGTGTGAGAGGCAGTGTGGGGGAAACTACTGTGTGGGGAACAATACTGTGTGGAGGGAAGCATGGGGGACACTACTGTGTGGGGGGCAGCTTGGGGGACACTACTGTGTGGGGGGCAGCTTGGGGGGACACTACTGTGTGGGGGGCAGCGTGGGGGACACTACTGTGTGGGGGGCAGCATGGGGGACATTACTGTGTGGGGGATACTACTGTGTGTGGGGCAGCGTGGGGGACACTACTGTGTGGGGGCAGCGTGAGGGACACTACTGTGTGGAGGGAAGCATGGGGGACACTACTGTGTGGGGGAAATTACTGTGTGGTGGACACTACTGTGTGGGGGGCAGTATAGGGGAAATTACTGTGTGGGGGGGCAGCATGGAGGCCTTGCTATTAAGGAGGCACTGTAGGGGCCATTCTATTATTTCTGGGGACACTGTACAGGGATTATTACCTGGAGCACAATATAGAGTGTTATTATTACTGGGGCACTCTAGGGGACATTATAGCTGCTGTAGACACTATAGGGACATTTGGGGTAATTTATCAAACTGGTGTAAAGTAGAACTGGCTTAGTTGCCCATAGCAACCAATCAGATTCCACCGTTCATATTTGACAGCTCTTTTGGAAATCCAGTTCTACTTTACACCAGTTTGATAAAGGACTCCAATTATGTCTATTAGGGTCACAATTTTTTCAGCAGTATAGTACCTGGGGCATTGGGGGGCACAACGGGCACAGTATTGGGGGTGACAGCAGGATGACACTGTGGGGACACCAGGATAGGGAGGTTGATGGAAAAATTGAGAAATCTAACGTGTCTGTGTTACAAACTCTGTAGAGACAAGATGCGGCTGAAAGAATTTCTCATGGCGGTCTAACGGAGGAAAAGAGGAAAGAGATGGTCTACATGACAGGAGATATCCCTGGATGTAAGAGGTATGTGGTCAAGTATTGGGGGATGCCAGAGAAATTACCCGCCCCGGGTGCCAAACACCCTGGGCACGCCACTGCATATACCTGGAAAACTGACTTTTGTTCTACTTAACCCTGGTTATACCCTATCATCTGTATTTGTAACCTCAGACCATTGTATATATTATTTGTGTATATAGTGTTATACGTGGAGGTAGGTCTGGCCAGCAGACAAGAGCTCGAAGGGACTGGGAAGAGCAGCAAAGAGGTTCGAAGCGCTCTCATGAAGGAGCCAAGGATAAAAGATCCACCTCCTGACTACAGGCCTCCTCAAGGCTCTTGGATGACTCCCGTTACTCCTGCCAGAAAACCTCCCTATTCCATTGCCTCATCTTCCCGTCGGGGGCCGTCTCTCCCACTTGGATTGGATCCGAGAATTGGATCCGAGATGTTTCGGATCCCTGGGTCCTGAACATCATCTCCGAGGGTTATTTAATCAATCTTATCTCTCTTCCTCCGGACAGGTTCATCAAGACCAAGCTCTTACAGGCTGTCAAGCAGTCGGTTCTGGAGGCTTACATTCAGGACTACATCCGCAAAGGGGCTCTGGAGGAGGTTCCAGCAGGGGAACGGGGCTTAAGGATCTACTCACCAGTTTTTCTGGTTCCCAAGATGTCAGGAGATCTCCGGATGATTATCGATCTGAGGTATTTCAATCAATATATAAGGAAGGTGAAGTTTCGTATGGAGACCATCGGGTCAGTGGTTCACGTTCTCAATCCTGGAGACGTGAAGGCAACCCTGGACCTCAAAGATGCATATCTGCACATCCTGATTCATCCGGATTCCAAGAGATATCTAAGATTCGCGGTCCAGGTTTCGGGGGTCGTCAGACACAATCAGTTTGTTGCCCTTCCTTTTGGCATTTCTTTTACCCCTCACACTTTTACCAAGGTGGTGGTTTCTGTGGTGGCGACCTTAAGACTTCAAGGACTGACCATCATTCCTTACCTGGACGATTGGCTTTTAAAAGCCTCTTCTCTAGCGGTCCTAACCCAACATCTTCATGTAGCAATCACCTTTCTGTTCCACCTGGGTTGGATTATCAACTGGCAGAAGTCGAACGTGAGCCTGTCGACTCCAGTAAGATATCTAGGCTTCATAAATCGACTCCGTCGGGATGTCTCTCCAGTTGACTCCAGAAAGAAGATCCTGAATACAGAACATGGCAGAGTTCCTATCCGTTCCTCGGCGTGTCCCAATTTGGACTCTCATGAAGATGTTGTGGCTCATGTCAAGTGTCGGCGGAAGCAGTCCCTTGGGCTCTATGGCACCTCCGTCCTCTACATTCAGAGGTCCTCTCCAAATGGAATGGCAGCCACGCCGGGCTACACTTACTGTCTTGGCGAACTCGGTATTCTCTCAGATGGTGGTTCCATCTTTCAGACGGGAAGTCTACGACCCAGCCAGCCTGGATCATATTGACAACAGATACGTCCCAAGTAGGCTGGGGTGCTCACCTAGACGACTCTCCAGTCTGCGGAACCTGGTCTCCTCAGGAGCGGCTTCTCTCATCCAATCTCTGCGAGATTCGAGCTATCCGGCTAGCCCTCCTTCACTCCGCCCCTTAGATCCGGGGCAAAGCTATGAAAGTCCAGTCAGACAATATAACTGCCGTACTTTACATCAACAAGCAGGGAGGCACAAGATCACTTCCCCTCCTATCAGAGATCGGGGTAATTCTGGATTGAGCAGAGTCGAACCTTTCCCACTTATTTGCGATCCACATTCAAGGCTCCCTCAATATGATAACGGATCGGCTGAGCCGCGGTCTTCAAACAGTGGAGTGATCTTTACATCCGGAGATATTTAAGCAGCTAGTCCTCAAGTGGGGGATGCCAGAGGTGGATCTTATGGCAACAAGGTTCAAAGCCAAGGTGGAGAGGTTTTGCTCCCTTTACAGGGAGGACAACCCCCTGGCGATAGATGCTCTGTCAATATTCTGGAGGTTCAGGCTGGCTTACATCTTCCCTCCGTTTTCCAGGATTCCGAGGGTATTGATGAAAATCCGTCAGGATCAGGCCTCGGTGATAGCCATCATACCGTTTTGGCCAAAGAGATCCAGGTTTACCCAGCTCACCCAAATGAGTCGAGGGCAATATTGGAGGCTCCCCCCTCAGCAGACCCTGGTGTCGTGGGACACTCACCTCTGCTCAGATCTGCAAAGGTTCAACCTGACAGACTGGAGGTTGATCAGTCCCTTCCCAGAATAGAAGGGCTTTTAGAGTGGGTTCTGAGAATGCTGTCTCATTCAAGAGCGGACTCTACCAAGAGAGCCTACTCAAGGATTATGAGGATATTCTCATCCTGGTGTACCTCAAATGAGGTGGCGTCCCCTCTCCGCTATCCTTCAGTTCCTGCAAGACAGCCTTGACAAGGGCCTTGCTCCATCCACTCTGAGGGTACAAGTTTCAGCCATCTCAGCTTGCCTCAACAGGTCTTTTTCTCAGGACCCACTCATCAAACAATTCCTTAAAGGAGCTGAAAGATTAAAGCCTAGAGGACTGAGACCCATTCCTCAATGAGATTTATCAGTAGTGCTCAAGGGGATAGCATCTCCCCCTTTGAGCCTTTGGAGGAGGAAACTTGTTTTTCTCCCTGCAGTGACTTTGGCCAAGAGGTTCCAGAATATCAACCAGGTGATATACCTCCCGTTTCTTTCTACCTCTTCTGAGCCTCTGGATCTATGTGGATAGATCAAAGGAGTTCAGGAAAGATAAAAATCTTCTAATCCTGTTTGCTGGTAAGTTTAAAGTCCGTAAAGCATCTAAACCATCCATCAGTCGATGGATTAAGGAGGCTATTAGGGAATCTTGTTCCCCAATCTCTAGACCCTCCAGGGATTGAAAAAGGCCCAATCTACTAGGTCTGTAACTACTTATTTTGCTGAGAGGTGTCTTCTTCCTCTCGACATGATTTGCAAGTCTGCCTCCTGGAGCTCTAAATAAACATTTGTCTCGCATTATACAGGGCTCCAGATGGCGACTATACCCGCTGCCGCAGCTCTGCCGTTGACTACAGCGGCGGGCACAGGAGATGATAGTTCTCTGCCCCGCCGCCGATGTTCTTCTCAGCAGCGCAGTGGAGAAGGAGTCTCTCCCTCCCCCCTGTGCTGCCGCCTCCGCCAATAGGAAGAGAGATGGGAGGGGCTGTGGCCACTGCGGAGGTTTGGATGCTGTCTGATCTGTAGACATCTTTCCGTAATGCAGCAGGAAATAGCTTTTTTGAAAGCTGAGATTTGTAAATTAACCATTAAACAAACTATGGCTGAGAACGTTGCAATGCCACTGCCACAGAGGCCCCCTAGAAATGGAAGATGGGTTACTGCAGGTTCTGGTAGACTGAGAGTTGTTGATAGAAGACATGTCCCACAGTCTGTGGCTCTTCATAATTAATTTGCAGCACTTTTAGAGTGCAAAAGCAACATGGAGGATGGCTCAAGCACAGTGGGTGAGAAACAATCATCTCCCATGCCTAAAGTATGCAAGACTGCAGCCAAAGACAAAAAGGAGGTGAGGACTGATAGTAGGCAGCTGTTGGTGGGCGATTCCATCATAAGAGGTGTGAAGTTTGAGGAAAATGGTGTTGTGAGAGGTTTCCCTAGTGCTACCGCTAGCAGGGATAGACGACATATCCTTAATATTGTTAGGCAAGCAAAGCAGGAAAGGGAGGTGGATGTTATTGTCCATCTTGGGACAAATGATCTGGCTTGCAATGAAGTTTCAAAGGTGAAGGAAGCTTTTCACACACTTGGAAATGATATACGGGAGGTTGCATCAACTGTTTCATTCTCTGCAGTTTTGCCTGTGCATAACCTTCAGCATGACAGGAAGATGCTGCGCATTAAGGAATTCAATGTATGGCTTGGTGAATGGTGTCTGAACCAAGGCTTTGGCTTTGTGTCTCATGTTAGCTCTCGTTGGAATGGAAAAGAACTGTACAAGAAAGATGGTTTGCATGTTTCTATAAAGGGAACGAATGTCCTCAGTGAACAGTTCCAAGTATTTGCTAAGGAGCACTTAAACTAGGAAAGGGGGGCAAAATAGTGATAATCCAGCAGTCTGACTGCCCCCCAGAACAATGCCAGAAGATGCCACTAGCACATAGGTTAAGAAATTACAAGCTCAGAGTCTTGTCTACAAATGCTCGCAGTTTAGGGAATAAGATCAATGAACTTGAGGCTATAATGGCATCTAAGAATATAGATTTACTGCTGTTACTGAGATGTGGTTCAATGGTAGTAAGGAAAGACAGAGAAGGCAAGAAGGGGGAGGGGTGGCCCTGTATGTGAAAGATAGCATAAAATCTAATTTAATACAAGTGAGTGAGACCAATTTAGAGTCAGTTTGGGTTACCTTGCAGCTTGATAATCATAAGGTAACTCGTATAGGTGTGATATATAGACCACCTAGCCAAGTCAAAGAATTAGATGATAGTCAAGGAAATAGCTAAAATGACATTGAAGGGGGAAATTATAATTATGGGAGACTTTAATCTTCCTGATGTAAACTGGAAAACCAAAATAGCTAGTTCTGCCAGGAGTACAGATATTCTAAATTCCCTACTGGGATTCTCTCTACAGCAAGTAGTTGAGGAGCCAACCCGGAAAGAGGCCATTTTAGATTTAGTATTCACAAATGGGAATTTGGTATCCGATATTACTGTAGGGGAAAGCTTGGGATCTAGTGATCACCAGTCAGTGTGGTTTACTACAGTCCTGATTAAAAGTTTAAGACCACTTGAAAAATGGCAAAAAAAAAACATATTTTACATTGTTGGATCTTAACAAGGTTCCAAGTAGAGCTTCAACATGCAACAAGAAGAAATGGGAGTGAGACAAAAAAAAAAATTTGAGCATTCAATTTAATAAAAACGAATAAACTGAAACAGGCTGTTTTTCAGCTAATCAAAAGTTTAGGACCACATGCCTTTAAAGGGAACCTGTCACCGGGATTTTGTGTATAGAGCTGAGGACATGGGTTGCTAGATGGACGCTAGCACATCCGCAATCCCCAATAGCTCTGTGTGCTTTTATTGTTTAAAAATAACGATTTGATAGATATGCAAATTAACCTGAGATGAGTCCTGTACGTGAGATGAGTCAGGGACAGGACTCATCTCAGGTTAATTTGCATATGTATCAAATCAGTTTTTTTTACACAATAAAAGCACACAGAGCTATGGGGACTGGGTATTGCGGATATGCTAGCGGCCATCTAGCAACCCATGTCCTCAGCTCTATACACAAAATCCCGGTGACAGGTTCCCTTTAAAAGACCAAATCTGTGCAAAGATGTGGATTCATTGTCATTTTCTGTCAGGTAGTCACACGTTGAGATGGCAAAGGCAAAAAAACTCTCCCTCTTTGAACGTGGTCGGGTTGTTGAACTGCATAAGCAGGGTCTCTCACAAAGCGCCATCGCTGCTGAGGTGGGACGCAGTAAGACAGTCATTTGGAATTTCTTATAAAAGTCAAGTGGAAGACCCAAACAAAATTCACCAGCACTGAGCCGGAGGATCCAATTGGCTGTCCGTCAAGACACTGGACGATCCTCGACCCAAATTAAGGCCCTTACTGGTGCTGACTGCAGCCCCATAACCATCAGACTGCATCTGAGACTGAAGGGCTTCAAAAGCAAAATACTTCTTCAAAGACTGTCTCCTTGAACGCCACAGAACTGCTCGTTTGGACTTTGCAAGAGAGCACCAAACATGTGACATTCAAAAGGTGGAAGAAAGTTTTATTCTCTGATGAGAAAAAATTTAACCTTGATGCTCCTGATGGTTTCCAACGTTACTGGCATAACAAGCAGATCCCATCCAAGATGTTTCCTGGGCGCCATAATGGTCTGGGGTGCTTTTTACTTCAATGGAACAATGGAGCTTCAGGAAGTGCAGGGGCGTCAAACGGACGCTGGCTATGTCCAGATGTTGCAGAGAGCATTCCTCATGATCCTCGTCTGTGTGGTAAAGACTGGGTTTTTCAACAGGACAACGCTACAGTACACAATGCCCGCAGGACAAGGGACTTTCTTCCAGGAGAATAACATCACTCTTTTGGCCCATCCTGCATGTTCCCCTGATATAAATCCGATTGAGAACCTTTGGGGATGGATGGTAAGGGAAGTTTACAAAAATGGACAACAGTTCTAGACAGTAGATGGCCTTCGTGCGGCCGTCTTCACCACTTGGATAAATGTTCCCACTCACATCAAGTAAACGCTTGCATCAAGCATGCCGAAACGAATTTTTGAAGTGATCAACAATAACGGCAGAGCTACTTATTATTGAGTTCATGTTTGGAAGTTGGATTTCAGTTTTTTCTTTGGGGGGGGGGGGGGTTAAGTTTTTTTTGGAGGTGTATTCCTAAACTTTTGATCAGCTGAAAAACAGCCCGTTTCAGTTTTAGTTGTTTTCATTAAATTGAATGCTCAAAAAATGTTTTGTCTCACTCTCATTTCTTCTTGTTGCATGTTGAAGCTCTACTTGGAACCTTGTTAAGATCCAGCCATGCTAAATATGATTTTTTGCCATTTTTTCAAGTGGTCTTAAACTTTTGATCAGGACTGTATAAGTACTGATTCACACCACACAAAAAGTTTTAGATTTTAGAAAAACTGACTTTTCTAAAATTAGATTAGTGGTATACGAGTCCCTATCAGATTGGAACAGTATCAATGGAGTCCAGGAGAAATGGGACTACTGAAAAGTGGCACTATTGAAGGCAACAGAAAATTGCATTAGGCTTGTCAGTAAAAGCAAAAAAGGGAAGAGACCACTATGGTACTCAGCAGAAGTGGCCAAAATCGTTAAAAACAAGAAGATAGCATTTAGGAGTTATAAAAAAAAAAAAAAGAGGGGAGGACAGGCAAATTTATAAGATTAGGCAAAGAGAGGCCAAACAAGTTATATGAGCTTCTAAAGCACAGGCAGAAGAGAAATTAGCTCAGTGAAACTAGCTGACTGCCTCAATGAATACTTCTGTTCAGTTTTTACAAAAGAAAATGAAGGAAAAGGACCCATTAGGAAGGAAGACTAATGAATTATTACAAATAAGTCACAGGAGTCTGATGTGATACACCCAAAGCTATTAAAAAAAAGCTCAGCGGTGAACTAACAAAACCATTAACAGATTTATTTAACCAATCACTGGTAACAGCAGTCATCCCAGAAGATTGGAAATTAGCAAATGTTGTGCCCATTCACAAGACAGGTAGTAGGGAGGAATCAGGCAACTGTAGGCCAGTAAGCCTGACATCAATAGTGGGGAAATTAATGGAAACCATACTTAAGGAGACGATTGTGGAACATCTAAAATCCCATGATTGAAAGATAAAAAACAGCATGGGTTTACTTCAGGGAGATCATGCCAAACTAATCTTATTGATTTTCTTTGATTGGGTGACTAAAATAATAGATGGCGGAGGTGTAGTAGACATCGCTTATCTAGACTTTAGTAAGGCTTTTGATACTGTCCCACATAGAAGGCTTATCAATAAATTGCAGTCTTTGGGCTTGGACTCCCATATTGTTGAATGGATTAGGCAGTGGCTGAGGGACAGACAACAGAAGGTTGTAGTCAATGGAGTATATTCAGACCATGGTCTTACCAGTGGGGTACCTCAGGGATCTGTTCTGGGACCCATATTGTTTAATATCTTTATCAGCGAAATTGCAGAAGGCCTCGATGGTAAGGTGTGTCTTTTTGCTGATGACACAAAGATTTGTAACAGGGTTGATGTTCCTGGAGGCATACATCAAATGGAAAAGGATTTAGGAAAACTAGAGGAATAGTCAAAAATCTGGCAACTAAAATTTAATGTTGATAAATGCAAGATAATGCACATGGGGGGTAAAAACCCAAGAGCAGATTATAAAATCAGTGATACAGTCCTAACCTTAGTATCTGAGGAAAGGGATTTAGGGGTCATTATTTTAGAAGACTTAAAAGGTAGGCAGACAATGTCAGAGCAGCAGGAAATGCTAGCAGAATGCTTGAGTGTATAGAGAGAGGGAGGTGCTCATGGAGACCGTTCAGAGAAGAGCTACTAAACTAGTACATGGATTGCAGGATAAAACATACCAGGAAATATTAAAAAGGACCTTAACATGTATAGCTTGGAATAAAGACGAGACAGAGGATATGAAAAACTTTTAAAGGGATTCTGTCACCAGGTTTCACCCCCTCCAGATAAAAATATGGTTATGTTCAGGGAGCTAAAACCATTCCTAATGTGGTCTTATAAATGTAATCTGTAGGATCATTTTGCTAAAAATACGCTATTACTAGCCTGTCATTCATAAAAATAAGGTGCCCAAGGGGATGTAAATGGATCCAAGCTGCCGCCTGCGCCGCTGTTCGTGCCCAGCGCCGCCTCAATCTTCTGTGACACCCCCTCCTGCTGTAAGATCGCTGTGACGCCTCGTCCTGCTGTAACACTGCTGCGACGTCTCCTGCTCTCTCATTGCGATGTTACAGCAGGAGGAGGAGGGGGGGGGGGGGGAGCAGGAGGCATCACAGCAATGTTACAGCAGGAGGAGGGGGGGGGGGGAGGCGTCACAGCGATGTTACAGCAGGAGGGGGGGGCGTCACAGTGATCTTACAGCAGGAGGAGGGAGGCGTCACAGCGATCTTACAGCAGGAGGAGGGAGAGCGGGAGGCGTCACAGATTATGCAGGCGGCAGCTTGGATCCATTTACATCCCCTTGGGCACCTTATTTTTATGAATGACAGGTTAGTAATAGCATATTTTTAGCAAAATGAGCCTACAGATTACACTTAGACCACATTAGGAATGGTTAAAGAAGTGGTAGCTGCAAATACGGTGAAGGAGTTTAAGCATGCATGGGATAGGCATAAGACCATCCTTCATATAAGATAGGGCCCGGGGCTATTCATAGTATTCCATATATTGGGCAGACTAGATGGGCCAAATGGTTCTTATCTGCCGACACATTCTAAGTTTCTCCCTAGGGGTTCTTCTTGCCATCTTTGCTACTGTTAGGACTAAGGGAAAACAAAATTGTTAGAAATTAACGATTGGTGTAATGACGCAAGCTGAAGTGGTCCGAGTGGATTCTTTGGTGAGCAGTGCAGTTTTAATATGAAGGGGGCCAAGAGGACGTGGAAGACAACTTTATACAAGGGGGGGGGAGCACACAGCCAAAACTCTCAAAGGAGCCAGTTTCCAGCAGTGGGTCGCACTCCACCTTCCCATACCCCCAGCCAGGCTGCCCTAAAACAAAAAACAATCTCCAGGCCAGAGACCAGGACACCAGCCATCTGCTGTCTAATAGAGGGAGGAGCACTGCAGGGGGTCCTGGCTTTAAACAAGCCACTTGATTACACATAGCACCTACTCCAGCCAGCCAGGAACCCAGCTAATGGAACAGGAAAAACCTCTGCAGAGTGTCTAGGCCATTTCCCAGTTCAATCGAAGGTATCAGACACCATGGAACCGGTGATTAAGGAATTATGAAATCACCCATGCATCACACAAGCCAGTTAGATATGAGTGTCCCTGTGGCCAATACAGTCAGGCTATTACTTGTAGTTTGGCAATAGGACACCAGGGAACAGAGATACACAGAAACCAAACAGTACCATGTTTGGACTACCTGTAGCTGGAACCCAGGTGGATCAGCTGGTCCCAGAACCATCTCCCTGTGACCTTCTGGTCTGGCTGGAACTATGACCCCCAAGTCATTTTGTGGGTTGTTGGGAGGGGAAACTTTCCAAGAGGCAGAGGGCCCAGCTACAAGTGAAGAGGCCTATGCAAGCCAGTGGGCGTGTCTTATCTGAAGGGGGAAGGGTCACATCTTGCCATGTGTTTAGAGGGACCAGAAATCACCACTGCCTCCCAAGTGACTACAGCTAAGCACTGACAGCCCAAAGTGCTCACACCTAGTAAACAGACTTCCGCTCAACTCTGGTTGTACACATCATCTGCATTTGTAACCTCAGACCACTATATAGTCTTTGTGTATAGTGCTATGTCTAGTGAGCCCTTAAAAGCAATTAATATATAAATTTAATCTTGTGCTGTTTTAGTATCTCAATCACTAATCCCCACGTCAGTGTTTCGGCATCGTAATATGCCACTATAGGTTGGCTTCTCACCCTATAATCCCGTTAGCGGACCAGGCTTATATCAAACGAGAAGCTGGTAGCCCCTTCAGCTTGTTGCCTGTGCACAGGAGGAGTTTGAACACTGTACCAAGCTGGCCTTACTTGCTACTCAGGGACAGCGCAACATCACACCTGGGTAACAAGCAACTATATCGTATCTCGCTGGCTCTACGTATTTGATGTCTGGTGGGTTGTGGTATTAGTCAGTCATAAATAGGCAACATGTCTGTTTACTACACTCCCGACATTAAATTAAGCAGTGGTGGTGCGTGCACACTAAGAAAATGGGTTCGTGCTTTTTCCGATCATGTGCAAGCATGACCACTACTGATTGCAGAGTGGTAATAAACATGGAAATAGTGTATATTAGGATGGAAAAATGAAACCACGCCCTCTACATAAGGCCATTTGCATTACCGAGACAACCCCTTTAATTGTGGGAACACCATTCAGCCAGCTCACCAATCCCAATACTTCCCTAGGAATCTCAGTTTTAGGCTCAAATCACAGGGTTGGTGCCCAAAATCCCAGCTGTTACACAAAGTCCATGGGAAACATGAAATTCAGGACACCACAAGTGTTGAGGTGCATATTATAGGGCAATAGTTTATTTTACATCACAGCATGCCCTGGGCAGCAGTGTTCAGTCTAGAAAATGCAGACGTCCGAGCTAATTTGCTGAACTAAAACATGCTCATGTTAGATTGGCTTAATACAATTTCTTCTGTGCTCATTCATGTGTTGCATAATGTCTTAGGCTGCAGATTATTCCACATTTGTTGCCATATGAAATGACTACAGAAAAATCAAAATTTACTTTAAAGTTCTTTATTTGTAAAATGGGTCAAACACCAAGATGGCACTGCCATTACACAAGCTAAAAATGCTCAGGTGGCCTTAGTGCCTCTTAAGCAATTGAAAAAATAAAAAAGTTTCCATAGGAACACAGATAATTGTGACCCCATCTCCCAGTCGTCCATTTTGTTGCATTTATGCTGAATATTACACTACAAAAAGTTAAATTATGGTCCCATAACTGACTTCTAATACATAAAACTACACCTACAGATAAATAAAAAATCTATACATTGACACTTGCTGAAGTACAGGCTGCAGTACTAAGCTCTAGCCCACTTTCCAAGGCGCAAGACAAATGAAGAACAGTCGAATCTGTCACCTCTGGAACAATTCCATGTTCTTGGATATCGTGCATCAGCTGCCTAAAAGGGGCAAGAGGACAAAAAGGTTACAAGGAATCGAACTGGTTGGCCAAGAATTACAGACCTCACATGACATCTATGGTTTCTGCAGTAGTAACATATCTGGATATGCAACTGCTGCAGCCAAAACTGCCCTCGGCAGTCTACAGCTAACTGGCAGCTGCAGCAAGTTGCCAATTCCAGACAAAACATGAATTCTCAGATAACCTCTATAAACTAGTCAAGTTTAGAAGTTCTGGTTTCTTACCAGTATGGCCTTGACATAACGTAGAAGAGTGATGGTCTCTGGAATCCATTGAATGTTGATGATGCAGCTACTGTGTAAGCTCCCATGTTCTCAAACAGCATCCAGTCTCCAACCTGCAGCTCTGGTAGGTCAAATCGCTCAACAATGCGATCCAAGCCATCACATGTTGGTCCCCAAATGCTGCTAGAGTAGTATTTTTCATCCAATTTAGGCTTCTGCAAAGAAATATGCATAGGTCATAATCTCACTTCAGTGTCATTATCGCCAGGTTCACATCATGTTTGTCATCCAAACACGTTAAGAGGCTCATGTACACAGCAGTGCCCGTATTATGGCCTGCAGACAGGGTCGACAATATACAGACACCGACCGTGTGCACTCCGCATCACAATGTGGACCCATCCACTTAAGTGGATCTGCAATCCAGGACATATGGAGCAGAACAGAGGCACAGATTGGAAGGGTATTTGCATACCCTCTTCCTAGAATTCCAGAGAGGCATGCAAATCTAACAAGACCCCTCATGCTGCACAAGATGCTCTCCATAAAGGGAATTTGGTATTCCCCAAATCATAGCCAGAGACTGCATGATCTTTCTCTACATAGAAAGAATTTACTGTCATTTACAGCCACATGCTCAGCACTGGATAAGTGACTGCAGTACCAAAGTGCCGATTCTGTCATCTTGCATCAGTATCAAGTTATAAAGCGAGTTAGAGATTTCAAATAGTAATGAACCGGTCGATGGACTTACCTTCTGGAGCATAGGCTTGACATGAGCATGATCATACAAAATGCAATTGAAAGAGCCATAGACACCATCGTTGACATAATACATGAGTGTTTTGGGACACAAAGTATCATCTTCATCTGAAAAAGATAGATCTTGTTAGAACTGCCTGTTATACATGACACCACAAAAACTGAACAAAACCCTTCATACATACCATCAGATCCTGACTGTTCAGTCAACATAACCTTCTTTGCAATGATATTGACTGCGAGGGTGAAGGCTGAAGCAACATAGTATCTTCCAGGTTCTGCAATAATTTGCACTCCGGAGTCAACTGGAAAATATTTGTCTAGAGCGGGGTTTATTACAGATGTCACCTAAAAAAGTAAAATGATAAACAGGTCAAATGCTGCACTTTGTAGATTTGAGCGCCATGTTTAGGTATACAATATGGAGCAAACAGCACCAACCATTTGAAGATGGATATGATCTTACCTCCTCAAATTTGAGCTTGACATCTTCAGATCCAGGAAAGCCACCACCAATGTCAAGTAAGTGCATATTGAAACCAAACTCAGCTCCCATATCAAAGACACATCGGGCATCAGAAACTGCTTGAACAAATGTCTGAGGATCTGTACATCCACTGCCAACATGGAAACTAGTTTGGGGAAGAAAAAAAAATAAAATTAGTCTTCAATATACACAAGAGGTGACAAATCATTTGTGACCTTCAGGCCTAACAGAAGTCTAAGACTCAATACTAAAGATCCCTACCTTACACCAATGATATCCACATTGAGCTCCTTTGCACGTTCCAGAAGGGTCCTGCTTGTTTTTAGAGTGGCCCCAAACTTTACACTCAGCCGACACACAGCTTTTGAGTCATCTGTGGCTATCCGTAAGACAAGTCTGAAAGAAGAAAGAAACTGAATAGCAGGAAAATGAGCACAATCACAATCCTCATCACTAGGCTATGCTACCACTGTATGAATAGGGGGGGGGGTTTACAAGATGGCTGGGTGACTGCTCCTGTTCGTGCCCACACTCAAATATCCTCAGATGCTACCAGTGATGAACACGCCTATGCGTGGTGCCGTATACCCACAACTTACTTGGCATTGGGGTGATTCCTTGCCACCTTCATCAATTCTACTTCACTATCAAAGGTCATCTTCTCCACACCACTGCTAGCAGCATACTTGATCTGAGAAACTTGCTTGCATGGGTTGGCATAGATGATTCTTTCTGGAGCAACACCGATACTTTGGACAAGTTGGATTTCAGTCTGGAGAAGAACAGTAACCATTATTAACTTCTATTCTAATATTAGGTTGGCCACCTCATTAAAAGCTTCTTGCACTCCAGGAGTAACTTACCTTGCTGGCACAGTCAAATCCAGCCCCCAAGATGGACAGAGTCTTCACAATAGCCTTGCTATCATTGCATTTAACAGCATAAAATGGAGTCACTCGTGGAAGTGCTTTAAACCACCGAACATGCTTCTTCACAATATCTCCAAGATCGGCAACATAAAAGGCATCCTTGTCATCCTAAAAATACACAAATACTTAGCTTCAAGAAGACAAACAGCAGTGTAAACCCAAAAGACTGAAGAGTGAACTTACAGATAAGGACACTTCATTGATCTTCTGCTCCAGGACATCCCGGGCAGTAAAACCTTCCTCAAGGAAGCTGAAGTCAAATTCCTCGTTGCTGAAGGTGTTCATTGTCTCAACAGGCCACGAACACAAGACGAGAATGCAACAAACTGTTAAAAACAAAAAAGTTAGACTCCATCGCAGATCATACAGAAAAATATACAACTCATCAGCTCTGAACTACTTACATGGATAAGTTAGAGATGGGGTTTATTACAAAAAGAACCTCAGCTTTGCGCCCAAGGAGGTTCTCCGGTGAAATAGAAGCCTGGTAAGTATAAAACAAGCCCTACGCTCTCAAAGGAGCCGTTCTTTACTGCTGTGCTGTCGGCGTTCTGCAAAAGGAAGGAAAAATATATAAATTATTAGTCATCACATGTCTCCAGAGATTACTTCACAATCCAAGCTAGCATGTAAAAACCCTTGAAACCAGCCCTCTCACGTCATGCACCCAGCCCATTTAATGAATGGCTGAGAAGCTCCATCCACTTCCACCTCAGGAATCATGCCTCGTGTCAGTAGACGATAAAAGAGAGAGACTCGCCTCCCAGGCACACCGCCATCCAATCAGGGCTTGTGCCGGCATCATGACGCTTCCCTTACTCACTGCAGTCACCCTTTGCACCCGGCACTTGACAGCCATGTGCAAAAATTGCTATCACAGGCCTCAACCAGCAAAAGGCAGAGCAGAGTCACGCATGACCGAGACAGATCAGGGTAATTTCACCCAGAGGTCACATACAGATCAGTAATAAGAGGAAGGAGGTCTTAGAGGAGCAAACGTTATTTAACCCTATAGCAACGCCTGGCCAGCTGTCCTGTCATCAGTGACTCAAACCCCCACATATGGCCAATGAGAAGGGTCTCCTTGGGCGTGGGATACTGACCACAGCCAACATATATACCTTAGTAAAACCAATATGAACACCCCAATGACTTTCACAGGGTCTGATATAACAAATCATGAGCTTTATGACCTCCTAAGTGTGACCACTTACAATGCATGTGATTAATAGGTTAACAAGGGATTACAGCCACCACACACTACTACCACCCCCACCCTATACAGACACGTGGGCAGCGACCCCCTCGTCCAACACGACCCTCCATAGACACTTAGGAGCTTATTAGGATCTAACTACGGTATAGAAAACGGAACAAAAGTCCTCAAAACGCGCACAGCTTCCTCCCCCACACTCCAACTGCCCACGTCACCAGAACGAAAAAGAGAAAAAAAAACTAAACTTACCTTAAAAAGCATTTACGAAATCTGTACCCATCGAGGCACGAAATGCCCAGAAGAAAATAAAAGTACCCACACCGGAGAACAGAGCACAAGGCACGAAACCGCCACAGAGGACCGTCAACAGCGAGCAAGCTTCAAACAGTGACTGGACTGAGGCGCCGGCGCTCGACGCCTTTTATAGGCGGGGCCTGCGTTGTCAGGACAACGCGCCAGCTCAAACCAGCGCTCGTCGGTTTGCTCCGGGAGTGACTTCGAGCGCTCTTGGCGCGCAGCCACTTGGCTATTGTGACGTCACCGCGGTCGCTGGCAGGAAAAGCTGAGGTATTGCTGCTGTGGCGATGACTGGAAACTGTAATGGAGGTGTACGTCCAGAGCTACCGCGGCTACTATATACTGTATAGGGCGCTGTAATATGAGCTGTATGAGGAGGTATATGACCACCCTAATACTGCGGCAATGGCTGAGTTGCCTCCAGTTTAGTCTTCTCAGTGACATCCCCAAACTTCAGAACAAGAAAAAAAAATGTTTTAAAAACGACTTATTTTTTATTTTTCATCTTTTCTATAGGTTTATAATTTTCTTTATTTCTATAGGTTCAGCGCTGAAGTCCCTCACATACGTTTCTGCTCACAATTCACACGAAGCTTTTTGTGCAGCGTCTGGTATTTTTAGTGAATTTTTTTGACAATTTTTTTCCATTTGTTTCTGTATAGGAATGTAATGGGATAATAGGATAATCACGTTTAAAATGAAAAACTATTTAAAAAAATTAACCCCCTCAGTGACTAGCCGGTTTTGCACCTTAGTGACCAAGTAAATACATTTTTTTCCTATTTTTTTCATCTTTGCGTTTCTGCCGGTGTAGCCGTACGGGGGCTTGTTTTTTTGTGGGACAAGTTGTAGTTTTTAATGCACCATTTTGGGTACACATAACTTACTAATTCACTTTCATTATTGTATAAAATGGAAATAGAACTATAAAAAAAACAAAAAAAAAAACAGCAGTGAGTTTTTACGTTGTAAGGGCCGCAATGAACGAACACCGTCTGTGGGGCAGCCGCAGTGGATCGCGGACCCATTCACTTTAATGGGTCCGCGATCCGCCGTTCCGCAAAAAGATAGGACATGTTCTATCTTTTTGCGAAACGGAAGTACGGGACGAAACCCCACATAAGCACTCCGTAGGGTTCTGTTCCACACCATTCCGGATTTGCGGAACCATTGAAGTGAATGGGTCCGTATTCGTGATGCGGAATGCACACTGAACGGTGCCCGTGTATTGCAGATCCGCAAATGCGGTCCGCCATACGGCAACGGGACACCTACGGTCTTGTGCAGAAGGCCTAAGTGTTACGACATTTACTTTTGTGATTATGTGTGTATATATATATATATATATATATATATATATATGTGTATATATAGATAGAGAGAGAGATATACATGTTATATATATATATATATATATATGTGTATATAATATATATATTTCAGTTTTGCTTCTTTTGCAGAATAAAAACCCCTTTTAAAAAACAAAAAAATAAATGTTTTCATTGTGCATCCCAAGACCAATAACCTTTTTATTGTTGTTTCTGTGGAGATGTGACGTTTTGGTTTTTGTGGGATGACTTTCAGTTTTTATCACTATCATTTTGAGGTGCATACGGCATTTTGATTGCTTTTTATTCTTTTTTCTGTGGCAGATAAGTTAGAAACAGCAATTCTTAAACCCCTCATTATGGACAATGGGGGCATATCACCAGGATATGCCTCCATTGTCTTATTGGTGTGAGTCTGCACCTATATCAAGAACGGAGCCCCGCAAGTGAAGGAGGGCGCATGCGCAGCCGCCCTCCATTCATTTTCTACGGGGCCGGAGAAAATAGCCGAGCCAGCGCTGGCTCGGCTATTTCTGTCGACCCCATAGATATGAATAGGAGCAGGGGCCACGCATGCGCATCGTTGTAATCCTACTGACCGGGAGAATGAAAGTAACAGGTCAATTTTACTGCTTAGGGAACGCCGTAAAAACAAAACCCATAAAACTGTGGTGAAATATTTTTTTTTTTTTAAATAATTCTATTCATTTGAAATGGGTTTTTTTTTTTTTTTTTTCACTACATTGTATGCAACCGTAAATGGTGCAATTAGAAAATACAACTTTTCCCGCAAAAAAACAACCCCTCATACGGCTATGTGAATGGAAAAATAAAAAAGTTATGGCTTTGGGAAGGCTGGCAGTAAAAAACGAACACAGAAAGTTGCCCGGTCTTGAAGTGGTTAATCTGCGTATAATATGCCAGTAGTTCTTCTTTGGATAGTCATGGTGTCCTGTTCTTTGCACACGCGTGTTTGCCTGTCACTAGTTTTGCACAGGTCTCCTCCCATTACTGTATTATCCTCTCCTCTGAAAGCCCCGGCATTGTGAAGAGTCAATGACATCCGGCCACGCTTCTGCTTTTGAGATCGCACACAGTCATTCTCATAGAGACTGTGCAGACACAAACAGGAAAACCGAGGTGACATTTGTTATGTTAATGGTGGTGTTGAGACAACCTTTGCACAGTGATTATCTGTACAATAAAGCGACAAATGAGCCCTTTCTGGGTGTAGTGAACGAGTCAACAATTACCTTTTAGACATGACGATTATCATTCGAAACATCTTAGTTGCGATCGCATAATCCATCGTTGGTAAAATAGATGGCAGCATTCACACAAAGCGATTTTGTGCAAGATGTGCTCATCATGGACAATGGGGGCATATCGCTAGGATATGCCCGCATTGTCTTATAGGTGCAGGTGCCGCCTCTGGGACCCGGAACTGTTTCGAGAACGGAGCCCCGCGAGGTGGTGGATGGAGGATTCCGGTCCAGCCACAACCAAGGTGGCTCCCCATAGAAGTGAATGGGAGCGTACTGCGCTTGCGCGGCTCCCGCTCCCATTCATTTCTATGGGGCTGACGGAAATAGCCGAGCCAGCGCTATTGATGCGGAAAGCACACGGCCGGTTCCCGCATCCCGCTGTTTGTGGGCCATGGGCAAAGGGGTTGTTCACTCCCCCGGGGGCCTTTCGGTCAGACCCCCCACATGCCCGGACCAGCAGAAGGGACCATACTCACATGTTCCTGCCATGTGGAGAGGGTCTGCCCGAAAGATCCCTAGGGGTGAACAACCCCTTTAAGCTTCAGCAGCCACACTTATGTAGGAGCACAATATGATGCCATGCTTGGGCAAACAGAGAGAGACTTGTAAAATAAAAAGACTTTTCCAGAAGGCAAGGCGCAATGCACCAGAGAGGGTCTCTGTGGGGTGACTGCTGCTGGAAGTACCAGGGGGCACCTGCGATTAGTACTGTTTCTACTGAGAAGAGCACATCCACGGCCTGCACACTAATAACATTAGGCTCAGTAATACAGAAAACTTGTGCGTTACACCCGACATCTGACATTTTATAGGGTGCACTATGGGTACCACACGGGATGTCCCCTCTGTGCTCGAGTCGGCCTGAGTGGTTAGTGTATGGCTGACTTATGTACCAGGAACTCTTGCACGCCCCTGCTTCGGCCATTTCATTATCTACATAGTAAAGAGCTGACACATTGTCCTGTCACTCATCTTGAATGGTCGGGTCTTCTATTCCTTTGTTATGTTTAGCTTGGTCTCCTGATTCTACAATGCTCCTGTCCACCCATACAAATGCGTAGATGTTTCCCTATTGCATATCCTAGTTTCTTATTTTTTTTGACATTTGCAAAGAAAACAAACAACAACTTCTTGAGTTCATTCATGAAATTTGCAGCAGTAACAAAGAGAAGGTGACTCACCCGCGCGATTGTGCCAGGCATTTCCAGGCTTCTCATGGCTGGTACAGACTGGAAAGTGGCTGTTACTTGCCGAGGTCTGACCTCTTAGTGATGACATTGTTTATCCATAAACATACCATTCATGTGCTCATTCCTCAGGACCTGCTGCTGCTTGTAGACCTTGGGGGGGGGGGGGGGGGGGGGTGTTAAATCAGTGCGAATAATAACAGTATTGATGTATTTATGCAGGAATCTATTTAAAAATATGGAGGTCAAAATCAAATCTCCATATTTCTGAAGCCTCTACACCAGTTGTCCTGACATCTGTATGGTTTGGAAAGTGAACGTGATTTATGAGTTGCACTCCTAAAAGTTTGGCTTCACTGCTTCACACACAACGGAGGTCATTTATCGAACAGAAATACTCCTAAATTAAGCATATTTCTGTCGCAGATGACGGCGCAAAGGTCTTTTGCACCGCAGTCTGCAACTTCTCCCCGCACAGGCCGGCAGGCCAGTCTCATTAATCATGACGCAAGTTGTGGCACACCATGTTTGTGCCATAATATGCAACTTTTAGAGCTTTACAAGTGGTAAGAAACGGGGCAGGGCTTGGCGGGAGGGGCGGAGCTTATCATGGCCTGCTGGCTTTACTATAACGTAAACCAGAAATTGACTTGAACGGAACCTGTCATGTGGATATTTGATTATAATCTAACTAAATTATATACAATCATTAACTGCTAAAAAGTACCTTAGATGTATTCACTTACTGGTGTGACAGATGGTTACCCCATAATATACACACAAAGATGCCGCGTGCTAATGAGCTGATTCGAGTCCAGCGTGATGTCATTGAGTCCAGCGTATATTTAATTCAGAGCTATAGCCACTCCCCTGCCCACCTGCTGCTGATTCATATGGAAAATAACTGTCATTCAGCAGCAGATGGGCGGGGAGAGTCAGGAGCTCATGAATATTCAGGACTCATCATTATCAGTTGGAGCTTTTCAATACAAGATGTTGGCAGATTGACTGGGTCAATTAAAGAAAGTGACCCAGCATTTTGCTAAGCGAATCAGTAACTTATTTATGTTGCCCTTAGTTAGGACACCATAAAACTGGTGACAGGTTCCCTTTTAGTTAAAGCCCAGGTCTATGCCAGCCTGTAGCTGATTTGAGTGTCTGGTGCACACAAGGCCAGAGGTGCACCTACTTTGCATCTGCCATTTAATAAGTCAGGGGCGTCTTGATAAATGCCCCCCGTGGTCATGTACGCAGCATAATACATTATGCTTATTTATTCAAGTGCCTTGACTTTAAAATCCACCTATGTACTGTTCTTGGTTTTATCATCAAGGGCAGTCTTTTGTTCAAAGTATCCTGTTTGTTCCTGTGTGTCTGACACTACGGAGCCCGGGAGGAGGCCTGACGGACAAACCTAAGGAATAATATCTGTGCATTGCTACAGTGCTTCTATCTTCGGTGAAGTGCTGGGGGCATTTTACCTTCCCGGATAAAGATATCTAATGGTGGACGGTGTTTACGGCGGTAATAAATATATACAGTCTCGGGACTGTTTATTTATTTTAATTTTTTTCCCAGCTCCAGTCGGCTGAGGAGTGCGCTTGGTTTCACAGCCTAGTAGTAAATGGCAGCATCAATCTCATTTCTGTATGCGCCGCCATAGTATGAGAGCGGGAGCCTTGAGAATGCAGTATGCGATATTATATATATTTTTTTTTTATGTTTGCATTATGTCATAAAAGGTCTTGTTCCTTGATTTTACACAGGACGTGGTTCAGTTTTTTCATACATGTCTTTTACTTTAGTACATGAGCTTTAGCCCACTCCCTCCGATCACATTATGTCTCCTGCACCAGCACACAGGAGTCTTTTTCACCTGATGCAGCTGTGCAATCAAATGATTATTACAGAGATTAAACGATCAGTGATAACCAAGTATCTCAGAAGATGTAATGCGGCTGTGCATGGACAGGTAATAGCACCAGATCTGCACTGTTAGGCCGGGTTTACATGATCCATCTGCCACATGCCGCCAAAACTCTACCCACCAGCAAGGTGAGACATCTGTTTTATCCGTCGGGTGCAAGGGGATCAATCAGATTATGAAAACTCACTTGTACGCTCAATATCGTGTCATATGTCACTACACGTAATGTTTAACCCAATAATGGCCAGTCCTGAAAAGACCTTAAAGGGGTTTTCCACGTTTGGCAGCCTTTCTGGCTGCCTTCCCCCACCTTACATACTTATCTGGTCCCTACCACTGGGTTCCGGCATCTTTGGTTAACTGTTGATGTCTTTGCACTCCAGTCCCCGTTTTTTTTTTTTTCTGGCATAGACAGAGAGCTGTGTGCCACTGCAGCCAATCGCATGCCACATGGGCGACTTGTCACTGCTGGCTGCAGATGTTTCCCTCAGTCTTCTGTATAATTGAGGGGGCTAGCCATAAAGGTTCTTCAGTCCAGACTTCCACATGTTCCTCTGCTTACTCACAGACTTATATAGCTGACGATGGTCTAAGTGAAACTTCCGATCTGTATGAGTGCCACTGGAAAAACATATGGGGTCATTTATCAAACTGGTGTAAAGTAGAACTGGCTTAGTTGCCCATAGCAACCAATCAGATTCCTCCTATCATTTCTGACAGCTCCTTTGGAAAATGAAAAATGTAATCTGATTGGTTGCTATGGGAAACTAAGCCAGTTGTATTTTACATCACTTTGATAAATGACCCCAATGATTCTTCTTTTGTCTGGACTTAATTGAACTGATGTGCAATAATAAAGTTATCTTCTGAATATATTAGATCTCGAGTGCCATGGTACGTCCATTTTATCTTAATTGGCTCCAGCCTACCACTGGCACCGCAGCTACTTCTGGAGTGCCAGTGTCAATCCATTAATTAGATGCCCCAAAATGTCAGTGATTTAGGATCTCCATTGTATAGATATACAGTTGTGGCCAAAAGTTTTGAGACCGGCATAACTTTTGTTTTTCACAAACAACTTTTTGTCAGATGTCTCTGTGATATGTAGTATACTACAAGAAAATTTAGACTAGCACATTCATATTCATAATCATAGGTGCATATCCATCAAGCAAACATGGTTGATAAAAAAAATTGCTGCACAACATTTCACATACAAACAATAGAGCTGAGAAATGCCTGGGGCTTCTGAGCAGAGTATAAATGTAGCTGGTTCCCACACTGCCCTGAAAATTGTAGGCTTAGGTAAGTCCAAGAGAGGCGGTATATTAGTGTTAGGTACCCATCTACGGAAGCCACCTTGACGCCTGGTAGATGGGCCCGTCACATGTTTGATCAAAAAATCTGCGCAAAGAGCTTCTAATTTTCCATTTATAGTAGGTATAATAACACTTTAGTTTAGAATGATCCTCATTTCTCAGCTCTATTGTTTGTATGTGAAATATTGTGCAACCATGTAGTATAAGCATTTCATAATTGTTTTAACTTTTATTGACAAATCCATCAATTTTATGAAAAGACTCAATATTTCCAGTGTTGATCCTTCTTTTTTAAGACTTCTGCAGTTCGCCCTGGCGTGCTGGGTATTAGCAGCCTCTTCCTAGGCCATATGAAGATGCTGTACATCGTTCACATGGTCTAATTGCCGCTCAGCCCCTTTGAAGTGAATGGGGCTACCTGCAATACCAAGCACGGCCACTATACTATGTACGGCACTCGTTGCTTGTTGAGCTGCTGGGAGCCGGCTGTGTTATGAAGATAGGTCATCATTATCCATTACTGGATAACCTCTTTAAGAATACCTTTGAATGCTCCATTCAGCTTTCCCTGGGCCCAGTCTCCCTGTCCCAGCAGCTAAAAAACACCCTCTGGAAGTCTCTCCCATCTGCACACAGGACCTTTGGAGCTCAGGCAGAGCTCAGCCTATTACTAAGGCCCTTCTGCACCGATTACTCAGTTTGGCGGACATGTTAGCGGCAATCTAGCCGTGCAGAGGTGACAGAATCCGTTTAAGAATTATGGAGGCCTCTGTGCTCTTCGGACTTTTCAGTGCAGCAGACATTTTTTGTACCCTTTTAGGTCTGTGCCTCCACCCAATCCTTTCACTGAGCTCTACAGGCAGTTCATTCCTCCTCATGGCTTGATTTTTGTTGTGATTTTCATTGTCAACTGTAAGACCTCATATACACTGGGCTGTATCTTTCCAAATCATTTCCAATCAACTGAATTTATCACAGGTGGACTCCAATCAAGGTGTAGAAACATCTCAAAGATGATCGAGAGAAATGGGAGGCACCCAGAGCTAAATGTCAAGTGTCATAGCAGACGGTCTGAAATAAATACATGTGAAATTTTTGTTTTACCGTTTTAATACAGTTGTTTAAAATTCAGTTTTCTCATTATGTTGTATTGAATGCAGATTGATGGGAAAGCTTGGATTTTTTTTTTTGTGCAAGGCTCCAACATAACAAAATATGAAAAAAGGAAAGGGCCTAAATACTGAATGCATTGTATGTAGAAAATTGTACTGTTTAAATAAAATCCAAGCAACTGTACTTATAAACAGATGTCTATTTTACCCACTTCTCAGTCAGGAAGGCTATATACTGGATTAGGCATCAGCAACCTGTCGTTTGCAATGGACAGGTTAAATGGCGACTGGTACCGAGTAAATAAGGCTTCACTTTCAACTTTATCTGCATCCCCATCATGGAGATGAAGTTGAAAACTGTGGTGGATCTTGTAAGCTATTGACTCTGTGTCCTGACTTTAGAACACATCAGTAGCTGATTGGTAAGAGTCTGGCACCCAGGACCCCCCTCGATCAGCTGTTCTAGAAGGCAGTGGCGCTCATAGTAGTGCCACAGGCTTCTCTCAGCTTTTCCTAGGCCATGTGACGACGTGCTTATCGGTCGTGTGACCTAGGCGCAGGTCAGCCCCATAGAGGTGAATAGTGAGATACAAAGCACAGCCGCTATACAATGTACGGCGCTGTGCTTGGTAAGCACGGAGAAGGCCGCGGCGCTCACATGAGTGCCGGTGCCTTCTCAGCTGATCAGCGGGGATCCCGGGTTTTCAGATACTGATGACCTATCCAGAGGATTCTAAAGTCTTAGAAAACCCTGTTAATGGTTGTTCTTTGGCACAATTATTTTGGAGCACACGGTTGGCACTTTTACTGTTGGCTGTTGGAAGATGTTGGTTGACACAAATAATTTAGGAGACAGTACACTTACTGTTAGGAACACACTTCTAAGCACTTTGGGGAGACGGGAACAATAATTCTGTGGGCACTATTAATGATTGAGGGCAATATCTGTTTAGTAGAAGTATTTTTGTTGTATTACGGGTGTATCTTCTTAGGGCACTATGTGTGGCCCTAATTATCGTCAGGGTCACTACCTTTAGATGATTTTTTAGGGGTAGCATTTTTATTTTTTTTTGTAGCATTAGTTGCTGTCCGGGATACAATCTTCACAATTACATTTAGAAGGCATTACATGTGGGACATCAAATATTTCCCTGTGCAGGTCTGTCTCAGTCAAACATTTTGAATTGCTCATAAACACTCCTTACTAGCTACATATATTGGTGTCACAAGACTGGACCTGGCCAGAAACTGTCTATGCTTTGTTAGAACATGAATAATTACACGTGACGTTCACATGAATGAAATGCATTGTTCTCCAGGGTATGGCTGCCAAATAAAGTATGTGTAGATGCTACAACAGATCCATTCACCCACCTGTATGACAGGACATACAGTCAGGTCCATAAATATTGGGACATCAACACAATTCTAACATTTTTGGCTCTATACACCACCACAATGGATTTGAAATGAAACAAACAAGATGTGATTTAACTGCAGACTGTCAGCTTTAATTTGAGGGTATTTACATCCAAATCAGGTGAACATGTAGGAATTACAACAGTTTGCATATGTGCCTCCCACTTGTTAAGGGACCAAAAGTAATGGGACAGAATAATAATCATAAATTAAACTTTCACTTTTTAATACTTGGTTGCAAATCCTTTGCAGTCAATTACAACCTGAAGTCTGGAACGCATAGACATCACCAGACGCTGGGTTTCATCCCTGGTGATGCTCTGCCAGGCCTCTACTGCATCTGGTTTCAGTTCCTGCTTGTTCTTGGGGCATTTTCCCTTCAGTTTTGTCTTCAGCAAGTGAAATGCAGCTCAATCGGATTCAGGTCCGGTGATTGACTTGGCCATTGCATAACATTCCACTTATTTCCCTCAAAAAACTATTTGGTTACTTTTGCAGTATGCTTTGGGTCATTGTCCATCTGCACTGTGAAGCACCGTCCAATGAGTTCTGAAGCATTTGGCTGAATATGAGCAGATAATATTGCCTGAAACACTTCAGAATTCATCCTGCTGCTTTTGTCAGCAGTCACATCATCAATAAATACAAGAGAACCAGTTCCATTGGCAGCCATACACGCCCACGCCATGACACTACCACCACCATGCTTCACTGATGAGGTGGTATGCTTAGGATCATGAGCAGTTCCTTTCCTTCTCCATACTCTTCTCTTCCCATCACTCTGGTACAAGTTGCTCTTGGTCTCATCTGTCCATAGGATGTTGTTCCAGAACTGTGAAGGCTTTTTTAGATGTTGTTTGGCAAACTCTAATTTGGCCTTCCTGTTTTTGAGGCTCACCAATGGTTTACATCTTGTGGTGAACCCTCTGTATTCACTCTGGTGATGTCTTCTCTTGATTGTTGACTTTGACACACATACACCTACCTCCTGGAGAGTGTTCTTTATCTGGCCAACAGTTGTGAAGGGTGTTTTGTTCAGCAGGGAAAAAATTAGGGATGTCCCGATACCATTTTTTTAAGACTGAGTACGAGTACCGATACTTTTATTTAAGTACTCACTGATACCAATTACCGATACCATTTTTAACAATAAAATGCACACACATGTATTTTGTGACCACTGACCAACCAAAAGGCTCAAAAACAGATTTATAACATTGTTTAAGTACAAGAGGCAGTGTATCAACTATTTATGTAATATAAGTGGAAGTTTTTTTTTTAAGCAGCGCAGTTGCTGATAGCAATGTTTACTTTTCCTTTGTACAAGGGTTAATTAATGGGAATATAACCATGTTTCGCAACCAATGTGCCTCCAGCAGTTGCAAAACTACATCTCCCAGAATGCCTGGACAGCCTTTGCATGCTGGGAGGTGTAGTTTTGCAACAGCTGGAGGCACACTGGTTGGGAAACACTGTTATATGCCCATTTCCTCCCCCCTCCACCTTTTTTTTCTATTCTCTTTTTACTGAATTTCTCCTAAGCTTTATTACTATTTACTAGGGTCGGTTCCTCTACCTTTGGAAACTCCTGGCAGGCAAACTCTGTGTGAGGAGGGTGTCTGGACTCTGGAGAGGCTTTTCCTGTGGCTGGCTTGCTCCTGTGCTCCGATTCGGAGATCAGATGTCTGTGGGCAAAGTCATGGGCAACATGAATAAAAAAAAACACTTGAGGTTCCAAGGAGAGTTAGGAGACATTACACTGGGGGCAGCCACAAGGAGACGTTATACTGTATGGGGGCAGCCACAAGGAGACGTTATACTGTGTGGGGGCAGCCACAAGGAGACGTTATACTGTATGGGGGCAGCCACAAGGAGACGTTATACTGTGTGGGGGCAGCCACAAGGAGACGTTATACTGTGTGGGGGCAGCCACAAGGAGACGTTTTACTGTATGGGGGCAGCCACAAGGAGACGTTTTACTGTATGGGGGCAGCCACAAGGAGACGTTATACTGTATGGGGGCAGCCACAAGGAGACGTTATACTGTATGGGGGCCACAAGGAGACGTTATACTGTATGGGGGCCACAAGGAGACATTAGACTGTATGGGGGCAGCCACAAGGAGACTGTATGGGGGCCACAAGGAGACATTATACTGTATGGGGGCCAAAAGGAGACATACTGTAAGGAGTCAGGACAACAATTTTTGAAGCCCCACCCTCCTCAGTATAATAGTCTTGTGGCCATCATACAGTAATGTATATTTCTTCTTGCCCTAATGCCTGCTTTTAGAGATCAATGTGCAGCTTGCAGGCAGGAAGGGAAGGACCAGGGCCAAAGAAGACAGACACAACAATCTTCTAACTAAGCTTTATACACTTACTAGGGTTGGTTCCTATAACTTTTAAAACTACTGTCAGCCGGAGGGTGTCTGGACTCTGGAGAGGCTTTTCCCGCGGCTGGCTTGCTCTTGTGCTCCGATTCGTAGATCAGATGTCTGTGTGGGGAGGAGCCGGGGACGGTGGCGGCCGCTGCGGAAAGTGTGAATCAGAGCAGCCGCAGGAAAAGTCTCTTTCCAGACAACCTCCAGGCGTAACTAGAGTTCTATGGGCCCCGGGGCAAACTTTGAATTGGGCCCCCCCCCACCGGGCCCGACCCCCCCCCCCCCCCAGTCATACAGAGGGGACTGGCATGGCAGCAAATCCTTCATAGAGGCCCAGCCTCGAGGGCAAAATCATGAAATATATACAGAGAGGGCAAAAAATGTAATATATACACAGGAGACAAATGTAATATATACAGAGGGGGCAAAATTTATATATATATATATATATATACCCTCTGCGACTGCGATCGTTACGCCCCTGTCTTTTTAAAAATCCATTTTGCCCCCTCTGTATATATTACATTTGTCCCCTGTGTATATATTACATTTTATGCCCGCTCTGTAGATATATATATATTTTTTTCACTTTGCCCCTATATATGTCATGATTTTGACCCCCAGGCTGGCCCCCTATGAAGGATTTGCTGCCATGCCAGTCCCCTGTGTATTACTACTGTGCCACACTGCCAGGTGCCCCTCTGTGAGTTATGAAGCCAGCGGTGTGTGCACATTTACACACCTTCTCTGAGGAGACTGCTCCACTCCAGTCATCCGGCGTCCGCTGCGGGCCTGAGTGATCCGACGAGATAACACCAAGAAAGCAGCGCCGGATTGGTGGAGGCGGGGCCGGGGGTGGGGCGCGATGTAATTAACTGGGAGAGCACTTGCGTGCGGGGCTGCGGAGACCGCGATCTTTATGACTTGCAAGGGGGGGCCCTCTTAGAAGCGGCGCACAGGTATCGGGGACATTTTCACGAGTACAAGTACTCGTGCAAATGTTCGGTACCGATACTGGTATCGGGACATCCCTAGAAAAAATTCTTCGGTCATTCACCACAGTTGTTTTCCGTGGTCTTCCTGGTCTTTTGGTGTTGCTGAGCTCACCGGTGCGTTCCTTCTTTTTAAGAATGTTCCAAACAGTTGTTTTGGCCATGCCTAATGTTTTTGCTATCTCTCTGATGGGTTTGTTTTGTTTTTTTTCAGCTTAATGATGGCTTGCTTCACTGATAGTGACAGCCCTTTGGATCTCATCTTGAGAATTGACAGCAACAGATTCAAAATGCAAATAGCACACTTGAAATGAACTCTGGACCTTTTATCTGCTCATTGTAATTGGGATAATGATAAAATAACACACACCTGGACATGTAACAGCCTAGAAGCCAATTGTCCCATTACTTTTGGTCCCTTAACAAGTGGTAGGCACATATGCAAACTGTTGTAATTCCTACACCGTTCATCTGATTTGGATGTAAATAGCCTCAAATGAAAGCTGACAGTTTGCAGTTAAAGCACATCTACCGTATTTTTCGCCGTATAAGACGCACCTAGGTTTTTGGGGAGGAAAATAAGAAAAAAAATTTTTTAACCAAAAGGTGTGCTGTGTGTTTGGAACTAATGGTGGTCTGTGGATGGCACTATTACTGGGGATCTGTGGATGACGGACACTGTTATGGGGGGATCTGTGGATGACGGACACTGTTATGGGGGGATCTGTGGATGACGGACACTGTTATGGGGGGATCTGTGGATGACGGACACTGTTATGGGGGGATCTGTGGATGACGGACACTGTTATGGGGGGATCTGTGGATGACGGACACTGTTATGGGGGGATCTGTGGCTTGCACTGTTACAGGGGGATCTGTGGCTGGCACTGTTACAAGGGGGGGATCTGTGGATGGCACTGTTACAGGGGGGGGGATCAGTGGCTGGCACTGTTATACATGTGTCATCCACAGACCCTCCCAGCCCATAACTGTGCCATCCACAGATCCCCCGCCGCTCCAGTATACTAATATAATATGTCTTATTCAATTAATAGTTATTAAATATGCCTCTTTATTCCTAATAGTACCTTAAATCCTAAGCACTTCAGTACAATGCCGGTGACCTCACTTGCCTGCGCCGCCTGCTTCATTCATAAAGTAGGCGGCGCAGGCACGTGACATCAGGGAGTTACGCTGCCGCCCGCCCGGCCTGCATACTACTGAAGCGCTTAGGATTTAAGGTACTATTAGGCATAAAGGGGCATATTTAATAACCATTAATTGAATATGACATATTATATTAGCATACCGGAGCGGCGGGGCTATAGTACAGTGACTGCACCGCCCCGCCGCTATTGCCCGCCCCAGCTCCTCCTCCCAGTCCCTCCCCGAGTTCCCGCTCGCTTTACATCGCAGCTTGCGATGTAAAACGAACAGCATTCGCCGTATAAGACGCAGGGGCATTTCCCCCCCATTTTGGGGGGAGAAAAAGTGCGTCTTATACGGCGAAAAATACGGTAGTTTGTTTCATTTGAAATCCATTGTGGTGCTGTATGTTAGAATTGTGTTGATGTCCCAATATTTATGGACCTGACGGTAACATAACTTATTCTGTGTATTGAGTCATATCATATTATGCAGATTTAGTAATCTACAACTAGTTACCAAGTAAAATCTGGAGCTTTAAAGCACCAAGGTTACATAGACAGACAGATCTGTGTATATTCGGCTGTCCAGACCAGTGTCCTTGGAAATATTTCCTGGATACAAAACTGATATCACCATCTTCATGGCTCAGAGAAAAGGACTTGGCTAGTGTTTATTGGTAGAACATCAGATATCAAAGCTTATTCACAAGTGAAAGGGCAACTTTAAATTTACTTTCTGGCCAAACATGAAAAAAAAAATACACACTTCTACATTTACAGCCCTAACCGCCTCCGGACCGCCTAACGCTGGATCGCGTTCCGGAGGCGGCAGCCCTGCGCACAGTCACGCATATATGCGTCATCTCGCGAGACGCGAGATTTCCTGTGAACGCGCGCACACAGGCGCGCGCGTTCACAGGATCGGAAGGTAAGCGAGTGGATCTCCAGCCTGCCAGCGGCGATCGTTTGCTGGCAGGCTGGAGATGTGATTTTTTTTTTTTTTAACCCTTAACAGGTATATTAGACGCTGTTTTGATAACAGCGTCTAATATACCTGCTACCTGGTCCTCTGGTGGTCCCTTTTGTTTGGATCGACCACCAGAGGACACAGGTAGCTGTGTAAAGTAGCACCAAATACCACTACACTACACCCCCCCCCCGTCACTTATTAACCCCTTATGAACCCCTGATCACCCCATATAGACTCCCTGATCACCCCCCTGTCATTGATCACCCCCTTGTCATTGATCACCCCCCTGTAAGGCTCCATTCAGACGTCCGTATGATTTTTACGGATACATGGATCGGATCCGCAAAACACATACGGACGTCTGAATGGAGCCTTACAGGGGGGTGATCAATGACAGGGGGGTGATAACCTCATATACACTCCCTGATCACCCCCTGTCATTGATCACGCCCCTGTAAGGCTCCATTCAGACGTCCATATGATTTTTACGGATCCACGGATACATGGATCGGATCCGCAAAACACATACGGACGTCTGAATGGAGCCTTACAGGGGGGGTGATCACCTCATATACACTCCCTGATCACCCCCTGTCATTGATCACCCCCCTGTAAGGCTCCATTCAGACGTCCGTATGATTTTTACGGATACATGGATCGGATCCGCAGAACACATACGGACGTCTGAATGGAGCCTTACAGAGGGGTGATCAATGACAGGGGGGTGATCACCCCATATACACTCCCTGATCACCCCCCTGTCATTGATCACCCCCCTGTAAGGCTCCATTCAGACGTCCGTATGTGTTTTGCGGATCCGATCCGTGGATCCGTAAAAATCATACGGACGTCTGAATGGAGCCTTACAGGGGGGTGATCAGGGAGTCTATATGGGGTGATCACCCCCCTGTCATTGATCACTCCCCTGTAAGGCTCCATTCAGACTTCCGTATGTGTTTTGCGGATCCGATCCATGTATCCGTGGATCCGTAAAAATCATACGGATGTCTGAATGGGCTAGGGGTGATCAATGATAGGGGGGTGATCAGGGAGTCTACAGTGGGATGCGAAAGTTTGGGCAACCTTTTTAATCGTCATGATTTTCCTGTATAAATCGTTGGTTGTTATGATAAAAAATGTCAGTTAAATATATCATATAGGAGACACACACAGTGATATTTGAGAAGTGAAATGAAGTTTATTGGATTTACAGAAAGTGTGCTATAATTGTTTAAACAAAATTAAGCAGGTGCATAAATTTGGGCACCACAAAAAACTGACATTTTTTATCGTAACAACCAACGATTTATACAGGAAAATCATGAAGATTAACAAGGTTGCCCAAACTTTCGCATCCCACTGTATATGGGTGATCACCCCCCTGTCATTGATCACCCCCCTGTAAGGCTCCATTCAGACATTTTTTTGGCCCAAGTTAGCGGAAATTGATTATTATTATTTTTTTTTTCTTACAAAGTCTCATATTCCACTAACTTGTTTCAAAAAATAAAATCTCACATGAACTCACCATACCCCTCACGGAATCCAAATGCGTAACATTTTTTAGACATTTATACTCCAGACTTCTTCTCACGCTTTAGGGCCCCTTAAATGCCAGGGCAGTATAAATACCCCACATGTGACCCCATTTCGGAAAGAAGACACCCCAAGATATTCCGTGAGGGGCATATTGAGTCCATGAAAGATTGAAATTTTTGTCCCAAGTTAGCGGAAAGGGAGACTTTGTGAGAAAATACAAAAAAAATCAATTTCCGCTAACTTGTGCCAAAAATAAATAAATTCTATGAACTCGCCATGCCCCTCATTGAATACCTTGGGGTGTCTTCTTTCCAAAATGGCATTTTAGGGGCCCTGAAAGCGTGAGAAGAAGTCTGGGATCCAAATGTCTAAAAATGCCCTCCTAAAAGGAATTTGGGCCGCTTTGCGCATCTAGGCTGCAGAAAAGTGTCACACATCTGGTATCGCCGTACTCAGGAGAAGTTGGGCAATGTGTTTTGGGGTGTCATTTTACATATACCCATGCTGGGTGAGATAAATATCTTGGTCAAATGCCAACTTTGTATAAAAAAATGGGAAAAGTTGTCTTTTGCCAAGATATTTATCTCACCCAGCATGGGTATATGTAAAATGACACCCCAAAACACATTCCCCAAATTCTCCTGAGTACGGCGATACCACATGTGTCACACTTTTTTGCAGCCTAGGTGGGCAAAGGGGCACACATTCCAAAGAGCACCTTTCGGATTTCACAGGTCATTTTTTACACATTTTGATTTCAAACTACTTCACATTTTACTTACCACACATTAGGGCCCCTAGAATGCCAGGGCAGTATAACTACCCCTCAAGTGACCCCATTTTGTAAAGAAGACACCCCAAGGTATTCCGTGAGGGGCATGCTGAGTTCCTAGAATTTTTTATTTTTTGTCACAAGTTAGCGGAAAATTATTTTTTATTTATTATTTTTTTTTCTTACAAAGTCTCATATTCCACTAACTTGTGACAAAAATAAAAAATTCTAGGAACTCGCCATGCCCCTCACGGAATACCTTGGGATGTCTTCTTTCCAAAATGGGGTCACTTGTGGGGTAGTTATACTGCCCTGGCAATTTAGGGGCCCTAATGTGTGCGAAGTAGTTTGAAATCAAAATCTGTAAAAAATGGCCGGTGAAATCCTAAAGGTGCTCTTTGGAATGTGGGCCCCTTTGCCCACCTAAGCTGCAAAAAAGTGTCACACATCTGGTATCGCCGTACTCAGGAGAAGTTGGGGAATGTGTTTTGGGGTGTCATTTTACATATACCCATGCTGGGTGAGATAAATATCTTGGTCAAATTCCAACTTTGTATAAAAAAATGGGAAAAGTTGTCTTTTGCCAAGATATTTATCTCACCCAGCATGGGTATATGTAAAATGACACCCCAAAACACATTCCCCAACTTCTCCTGAGTACGGCGATACCAGATGTGTGACACTTTTTTGCAGCCAAGGAGGGCAAAGGGGCACACATTCCAAAGAGCACCTTTCAGATTTCACCGGTCATTTTTTACAGATTTTGATTTCAAACTACTTCTCACGCATTTGGGCCCCTAAAATGCCAGGGCAGTATAACTACCCCACAAATGACCCCATTTTGGAAAGAAGACACCCCAAGGTATTTCGTGATGGGCATAGTGAGTTCATGGAAGTTTTTATTTTTTGTCACAAGTTAGTGGAATATGAGACTTTGTAAGAAAGAAAAAAAGAAATCATCATTTTCCGCTAACTTGTGACAAAAAATAAAAAGTTCTGCCCATCAGTGAATACCTTAGGGTGTCTACTTTCCGAAATGGGGTCATTTGTGGGGTTTTTCTACTGTCTGGGCATTGTAGAACCTCAGGAAACATGACAGGTGCTCAGAAAGTCAGAGCTGCTTCAAAAAGCGGAAATTCACATTTTTGTACCATAGTTTGTAAACGCTATAACTTTTACCGAAACCATTTTTTTTATCAAAGACATGTAGAACAATAAATTTAGCGAAAAATTTATATATGTATGTCGTTTTTTTGCAAAATTTTACAACTGAAAGTGAAAAATGAATTTTTTTTAAAAAAAATCGTTAAATTTCGATTAATAACAAAAAAAGTAAAAATGTCAGCAGCAATGAAATACCACCAAATGAAAGCTCTATTAGTGAGAAGAAAAGGAGGTAAAATTCATTTGGGTGGTAAGTTGCATGACCGAGCAATAAACGGTGAAAGTAGTGTAGTGCAGAAGTGTAAAAAGTGGCCTGGTCATTAAGGGTGTTTCAGCTAGGGGGATTGAAGTGGTTAAAGGGAGTCTGTCACCTCCATAACTGATTTTTGTCATATTGTAATTAAATTATAACTAGTGTTTATGAGCTGTCAAGAATTCAGCGCTATGGTCTATACATCCAGCCGTCAGAGCAGCAACCTGACAGCTTGGTGTGAAACTGAAAGTAAGATACTTGAAGTATACTAAACTTAACCCTGTGGGACAAAAGCGGTTGATGATTTTTAATAAAGACCGACAGAAAACAATGAGAGATTTGTCAAAGCTGTTGTAAAGGAAAACTGGCATAGGGTTTGCATTCGCTTAAAAAACTTTGTTATAGGGTTCCATCATAACAGAGTTATAATGGAATATAACTGATTTTTAGGACAAAATGCAATACGGAAGCCTTTTAAGAGGCATTCTGTTTTGCTCGGTACAGTTTTTTTCGTTATTCATGATGGAGTAAAACTGAACCGTTATGCGCCCCCATGGACCTGTATTAGGAGTCAGGATGGAGCAAAATGGAATACCTCTTAAAGGTTTCTGTTTTGCCTTCCGTCCTAAAATTTTGTTATATTCTGTTATAACTCTGTTATAATGGAATCCTATAACGGAATTTATAATGCAAACCTGCCCTTAATGGCTCACAGCAACCAGATTCCATCTTTTGCCTTTCATCCTCCATGACGGCATACCATGAGAGATGACCCGCCTCCAACCAGGTAGGGACAGGAAGTATAAATTTGACCCTCCTTTAGCTCATCCTCAGTGTCTTCCTGTCCCTCCAGGTAGGAGAAGGATCATCCTCATGGCACATGCTATGAGCCAGTTCTGTTTCAGGCAGGCAGAGCGGTAAGAAGAAAAGAATGCCTTATCTACACATGAGGGAGCAACAGCACCCGTGCCCTAATTGGGTATTGAGGTGCTGTGAAGATGGCCGGGATCGATGCTCCTTACCTCCCACTGTGTGCGGAAGTCCATGTGCGACCGGACACTTAGTGAGTCCCTCCGGTCTGTTTGCAATGCTCCTCATCGCGATCCGATAGTTTCGTCTATCGCAATGACGCCACCGGTAGTTGTATGCGGCTCACGTGCATTCCAAACGGTACTTCCGCTCTAGAACGCACGCTGAGGGGGCGGAGCTATAAGTCGTCCCGCTGGATCATGGCAGAAGTTGCCCACTGATTTGAGGTCTGTAGGTGAGAGTATTTAACAGGGGTTTTAGAGGGGATGGTGCAAACATGTCTGAACAAGCTAGTCAGATGGAAGCCTCAAAGGGACCCTCTATCGTAAGTCAAGGTCTCCTGGGGATGGGGAGAATGCTGGTTACATTGCCTTTTGCTAACCCCAGTATGTGCCTGTATCTCTCTCTCTCTCTATTGTTTCTCTCCCTGTGTGAATGCAGAGTGAGAAGGATGTAGCTCAGAAAAAAGATAGTCCAAAAACTAAAAAATGTATTATGTGCTCAGCTAGACTGCCCGACACATATAACTAAAAGCTCTGCAAGAAATGTACCTCTAATATGATTAAGGACTTAGTTCCGTCAATTAGAGAGGAGCTGCGAGATGTAATAAGGGAAGAAATTAGATCTGCCATGGCAGAAAATCCTGTAGTTGCCCCTGGGACATCTAGCTCAAAACAAGATACTAAAATGAGCATCTCCGGGTCATCATCCTCTGACTCAGAACTGGAATCGGATACAGAGGATCAGGATTCTGAGGTCTCTTCTGGGTCTGATTCAGAATATAAAATCTTCCTTTTTTCCTCTGAGGACACAAAGGAGTTAGTAAAAGCTATCAGGGCTACTATGGGGCTTTCGGATGAAAAAGTACAGAGGTCCGTTCAGGACCAAATGTCTAGCGGTCTAGAACAAAGAAAAAATAGAGTGTTTCCGGTCCATAAAAACATGATGGAACTAATTAAAAGAGAATGGAAATCTCCAGATAAAAACTGTTTATTTCAAAGACGATGAAATGTCGCCTTCCCTTCTGTGAATAAGATGAGACCCTATTAACAACTTGCCCCAAAGTTGACGTATCTCTAGCCAAACTAGTTAAGCTAATGCTCTCCCATTCGAAGATATGGGGACTTTAAAAGGCCCCATGGACAAAAAAGCTGATCAGGTTCTAAAAAAGGTCTGGGATGCTAGCACGGCGCCATTTAAGCCCAATCTGGCGGCCACATCCGTATCGAGATCTTTAAAAAGGTGGCTGTTACAGTTAGAGGTTCTCCTGAAGGAAGGAGCCTCTTATGATACACTAAAAGACTCCTTTCCCCTACTAGTGAAAGCCGTCGATTTCCTGTCGGACTCCACTGCAGAGTCAGTCAGAATGGCAGCTAAGACCTCGGGCCTACCAGTAGTAGCTAAGAGCTCTCTGGTTGAAATCCTGGTCTGGCGATACCAATTCAAAAACGAGACTTTATAGTTTGCCAAACAGTAGGTTCCCATGAAAGGGTAAAGACCTTGAGTCTATTTTAGAGAAGGCCTCAGACTCAAAAAAGTCCTTACCTAAATAAAAAAAGGGAGTTCTTTCCAGGCCAAAAGAACATCTAGGGATACTCCTTGATCAAAAGGAAGAAAATCAAAAAAGTGGTAACAGGTTTCCTATTTACCCCAAGAAATACAGATTCTACCAAACAATGACGCCAGAGAGGTAGGAGGAAGACTGAAGTTTTTCTTAAAAGTATGGAAAGATATCACAGTAAATCCCTGGGTGTTAAATATTATTTCAAAAGGTTACATTACCTTTCTCCTTCCTCCTTCCCCAAACGTATTCAGAATAACTCCCATCTAAAGATCGGCTGTCTTACAGAAAAAAATTGGAAGAGGGGATTCGGGATCTGTTGGTCCAAAAGGCCAATATTCCGGTTCCTCTCTCACAATAGAGGAAAGGTTATTATTCGACTATTTTCCTGGTAAAAAAAACAGACGGAAAATCTCGACTAATAATAAACTTAAAAAGATTAAGCAAATTCATAAAAAACGTCAGGTTCAAAATTGAAACGATAAGATCTATAATAAACCTGTTAAAAGATGGAGATTTTTTTTAGCATCAATAGACCTAAAAGATGCTTATTTCCATATTCTGGTTTGCGAAGAATCTCCAAAATTTCTCTGCATAGCGGAAATGTCATTTTCAGTTTTCAAGTACTCCCATTTGGAATTACCTCCGCCCCAAGGGTATTTACCAAGGTAATGCTGGAGGTAGTGGCTCACTTAAGAAGACGAAACATCTTGATATTTCCCTACCTAGACGACCTGTTGATCGTAGGCAATTCAGAGACTGCTCTCGAAAATAATTTGTTTCTGACTTGCCAGACACTATATCGAACAGGGTGGCTAATAAACTGGAAAAAGTCAAATCCCTGCCCATCTCAGAGTTTAACCTTCCTGGGGGTTCATCTAGATATGATTCACCAAGAGACAGTTCTTAAAACCCAGAAGGTGATGGGGATAAGCGAAAAGGTAACAAATTTCCAAAATCAATCCGTATGTATGATCAGGGAAGCAATGAAGCTACTGGGCTCCCTGACCTCATGCATCCCGGCCGTAAGATGGGCACAGTTCCACACCCGGGTCCTGCAACAATCGATTTTAGAGTGTTAGAACAGAAGCCCGGATTATCTAGAGATAAAAATTAAAATCCCTGCATCAGTGTTTCAATCCCTGCAGTGGTGGAAACAGTCAGACCATCTGTCAAAGGGAGTTCCTTGGAACCCCGAACATCTGGTTGTTATCACGACAGACGCAAGCCTTTGGGGATGGGGAGCGCATTGTTCCCATCTCTATTCCCAAGGAGAATGGTCCGTCACTCAAAAATCTCTGTCTTCAAATCAAAGAGAATTGACGCAGTCTGGGAAGCAATAAAGGTGTTTGCTCATCTCATACAAAACAAAGACATTCAGGTAAGAACAGACAATACAACGGTAGTTGCTTTCTTAAACCATCAAGGTGGGACAAGAAGTTTAGTACTGAGCAAACTAATAGAAAAAATATTTTCCTGTGCGGAGGTTCACTTAAGATCCCTATCAGAGATTCATCTAAAAGGGTCCCTAAACATAAAAGCAGACTTTTTAAGCAGAACTTCCTTAAAAACAACAGAATGGAGCTTAGAAAATCTATTAATTCCCAGAGTCCTAAAAAAAGATTCGGTTAGACAGGGCTCATGTGATTATAATATCCCCTCTATGGCCGAAAAAAACGTGGTTTCCATTATTGAAGACCCTTTCAGTCCAGAGCCCATGGATCCTTCCTTGGCAACAGAATCATCTGTCCCAGGGCCCGATCTACCATCACCAAATAGAAAGGTTACACCTAACAGCCTGGAACCTGAAAGGATGATTTTGAGATCAAAGGGTCTATCAGAAGCCATTATTAACACTATGTCAGCCAGCAGAAAAGATGTAACTTCAAAAATTTACCGTAAGGTGTGGAGTAAGTTCTGCTGTTGGTGTATCCAGGAAAAAACTTCTTCTCAGAGGTTCTCAGTCCAAGCAGTTCTAGGTTTCCTGCAGTCAGGCTTCGAAAAAGGATTACGCCCAAACACTTTAAGAGTGCACATATCAGCCTTAAGTGCAGTATTTGGAGAAAAAATTGCGGAACATTCATGGGTTATCAGTTTTCTAAGAGGGGCAGATAGGTTAAGACCGTTCCTAAGACCTACAGTTTCCCCTTGGGATCTCAATTTGGTACTATTAGGTTTGACAAACGCCTAGTTTGAACCTTTGTCAGAAACCTCATTGAGATATTTGTCACTAAAGACTTTATTCTTGGCATCAATCACCTCAGCGCGTAGAGTGAGTGAAATTCAAGCTCTAAAAAAAGTGGAACCTTTCTGCATCGTGTTCCCTGACAGAATCGTAATTCCTAAAGTGGTATCAAACTTCCACAGACAGGAGGAGATTATTGTCCCATCATTTTGCTCAAACCCAAAAACAGAAGGGGAAGTGAATTTCCACAAGTTAGATGTACGTAGGGCCGTGTTACTCTATCTAGAGGTTACAAAAACGTTCAGGAAAACAGACTATCCGTCTAATTCAGTGGAAAACATAAAGGGCAGAAAGCCATAAAAAACTTTTTATGCAGATGGATAAAAATGGCGATTTCGGAGTCCTATAAAGTGTTAGCTTTCCTCCACCAAAGTCCTTTACAGCACATTCCACAAGATCTGTTGCAGCATTCTCGGCTGAGAAGGCGAGTGCCTCATTAGAACAGATATGCAAAGCAGCAACATGGTCAAGTCCTCATACATTTATTAAACATTATAGAGTGGATACTAGAGCTAGTCAGGAGCTTGCTTTCGGCAGGAAGGTGCTTCAGGCCATAGTCCCCCCCCTGAATAAGAGTATTAATCTGTTATATCTCATGGTAAGCCGTCATGAAGGATGAAATATACCGGTAATTCCCTTTTCATGAATCCTCCATTACGGCACGGATTTCCTACCCTAAAGTACGTATATGGATATGTATATACAGACACACATATAGGCCAATAAATAGGTGAAGGAGTGTGTAAGGATTCATGAAAAGGTAATTACTGGTAAGTAATTTGGTTTTCATTTTCCAAAGGAGCTGTGAAAAATGAAAGGTGGAATTTGATTGGTTGCTATGAGCAACAAAACCAGTTCTACTTTACACCAGTTTTAATAAATATCCCTCAATGATTTTTACCCCAAAATGAGTAAAGTAAAAAGTAAATTGCCCGTGAAGGTGTTCATAGCCTATAAGCTCCCAGGGAACAATTTTATAAAGGGGTTATCCAGTAAATTGACAGCATTAGGATAGGCATCAATAGTTGATCGGTGAGGGTCCAAGTCTAGGACAGTACAGCCATGGATATAATATTGAGGGACTATGTTAGAATCCTGGATAACACAATTCATATACAGTGATTAAGCAGATCCCTGGACATAGCTATGAAAACCATCCATTCGGCATTTTGTACATAGCAGTTATATTGTATGGTGGCATCACCAGTATAATAAAGTGTTAACCACACTATAAACTGGAAATCTCCCAGGATCGAATAGCAATTTGAATGGACTCTACCCTAATCCTTGGGTTCTGTACTTTTAATAAATTGGGCAATTCATAGTTCCAAGAAAAGTGAATCAATGTGCTTGGAGTTCAGTTCTTTTATCATGAAAAATTCTTTGCATATCTCCATTCTCTTCTCACACTAGCTTCTGTAAGCAAACAAAAGCTGCTTTGTTCTCATAGATATTTCCTAGCTGATAGTCTTCTATACTAATGCATGGGAATCTGTTTCCTACCAAGCCTACCTCTGCTGACTGTGATCTAAAGCTTTATATAATTTTATAATATTTGTATTTCATAAGACACATGGGAATTGCTCCCATTGGCAGAGATGTCAGTTGTCTTTATTATACTGGCCAGCAACATGGCAGATCTTCAAGCAACTGTGTTAGCAATGCAGTCAACCCTTAGGCTACACATGACTACAGGCATAATCGCACAGATGCAGTAAAGGATTCAAAATCACCCGTGGTTAGCTCATCTAAAAAAGGTGCAGGCAAGGCGTAACTGATCTTGGGGGTCTAACTGTCAGGATTTCTACCAATCCAGACAATGAAAGAACGGCAGTACTTCACAGACTTAACTTGTACATCGATGTTCTCTGCCACACACAGTGCAGGATCGGGTGTATTAGCAGCCAGGGGCCTAACAAGGGCCCTCAGGGGTCCCAGGTGCATGTGCCTAATATGGCAACAGTGTGGATTGGTGTGGTGAGTAAAGCTACTTGTTTATTTTTCACCTGTTCTTTCTCAGATAAAAAAAAAAATCTCCCACCTCTTAAACAAAAAAGGTTAAAGTGTAACTGCTGTTTCATTTTTTATACTGTAGTTGTATAGTGTACCCTACAGTATATGTGCATTTGTGTTTTTAAAATGTAATCATTTTCTGTTTTACATGATACAAACTCCCACAAATGTGTGCCACTTTACCGTTGCCATGTGCAGTCCGTCTTCTATATCTTCAAAACAAGAGACGGATCAGCTCTGGCAGGAGAAGCCCAGCCCTGGATGCGCGTTCACATTGTTGTAGGACACTGGCTCCTCCTCACAGCCTTCATGCCTGCAAGGAGTCTGTGATGCCTACCCCTATATCTTATTTTAAAGAGGTATGGCATATTAATAACATAGCCTAAGTGAAAATGCATTATACACATCGCGCTGATGGAGGGGATCAGCACCGCTTGTCTTCCTTCACAGCAGCGCGATGTGTAAGTGTAGATTGCGCTGCTGGAGGGAATCAGGGCTGCGCTTGTATTCCTTCACAGCAGCGCGATCTGACAGTGTACATCACGCTGCTGGAGAAGAGAGCTGTGCTGGAGCTTGCTAGGAGGAACTAGGTGAGTATTTGGCTGTGTTACTAAAGTATAGGGGGCACCTGGCTTCAAAAATAGGATCTAGGGGGCACCTGGCTGCAAAAAATATTATCATGCTGTAGATAGGGTCAGTAAAGTAAAAGCATCAGTGGGAAAGCAGCACAGGTTACAATAGCAGACTATTAAAACAAATGCTTACTGATTTCATGTAATGCAGGGCTTGTCTCTGGTTAGCTGTATGTGAGAGGATACACACTGCTCTTGGGTAGTGGAGGAGGTTGTCTGCATTCTGATTAGTCCTGCTTGTGTGCTAGTGCATGTGAGGAGATCAAGGGCTTATAGGAAGTGAGGGAAATACAGGATGGCCTCAAGAAAGGGCAAACCACCACAGGAAGTGCAGCAGATGCCATTTTAGGAAGAAGCTGAAATACAGGCACAAAGAAATATGGTTGCTAGGGGCTGAATACAGACATCAGAAAGGTAAAATTAGCTGAAAAATGCAGCTTCATGAATATCTTCCCTTTAGCATCACATATGTTAGGAATTTCATTTTTGGTAGTGAAATGGCAGTTACACTTTAAAGTAAAATCAATTTCCTACCATTAAAAAAATTATTGCTGCCTTCATTAGTAAAGCTGTTATTTATACCACATGGTGAGCAACATAAAAAAATCTAATGAGCTAAATTTACCCCAAAATGGTACCATTGAAAATGTAGCCTTTCCTTGCTAAAAACCATCCCTTATATTCTGTAGCTACATAAATGGAAATATAAAAAAGAAGTTCAAAAATATAATTCATCCCACAAAAAACAAGTCATCATGCAACTACGTAGATGACCAAAGAAAAAAAGTTAAGGGTTTCAGAATACACTGAAAAAAAAAATGAAAATAAAATAAAACAGCTTGAAGGGTAAAATGGGCAGCACCCTTGATGGGCTAAAGGGGTTGTCCAGCCCTTTATAAGTGATTGACTAGCCTCAGGATAGGCCATCACTGTCTGATCCGCTCCCCTGGTGCTCTGCAGTATGTCCATAACTTTACAGCTCCATTTACTGTGTGGGGGACCAAAGCTTTTCACTGCAGCACTGCCCCCTTTCACTTGAATGGCAACAGTGCTGCAGTAAAGAGCACCATCCACTGCACAGTGGACGCAGCTGTTAACAGGAACCAGAACTATTGCAGAACAGCTGATCATCAGGGTACAGGTGTCTGACCGCCTCTGATCAGATAGTGACTGCCTATCCTGAGGATAGCCCATCATTTGTAAAGGATTAGACAACCTATTTAAGCATTTGCTCACTCCTTTTTTGAAGATATTGCTTAACCACTTCAACCCCCCTAGCTGAAACCCCCTTAATGACCAGGCCACTTTTTACACTTCTGCACTACACTACTTTCACCGTTTATCGCTCGGTCATGCAACTTACCACCCAAATGAATTTTACCTCCTTTTCTTCTCACTATCAGAGCTTTCATTTGGTGGTATTTTATTGCTGCTGACATTTTTACTTTTTTTGTTATTAATCGAAATGTAACGATTTTTTTGCAAAAAAATGACATTTTTCACTTTCAGCTGTAAAATTTTGCAAAAAAAACGACATCCATATATAAATTTTCGCTAAATTTATTGTTCTACATGTCTTTGATAAAAAAAAATGTTTGGGCAAAAAAAAAATGGTTTGGGTAAAAGTTATAGCGTTTACAAACTATGGTACAAAAATGTGAATTTCCGCTTTTTGAAGCAGCTCTGACTTTCTGAGCACCTGTCATGATTCCTGAGGTTCTACAATGCCCAAACAGTACAAACACCCCACAAATGACCCCATTTCGGAAAGTAGACACCCTAAGGTATTCGCTGATGGGCATAGTGAGTTCATAGAACTTTATTTTTTGTCACAAGTTAGCGGAAAATGATGATTTTTTTTATTTTTTCTTACAAAGTCTCATATTCCACTAACTTGCGACAAAAAATAAAAAATTCTAGGAACTCGCCATGCCCCTCACGGAATACCTTGGGGTGTCTTCTTTCCAAAATGGGGTCACTTGTGGGGTAGTTATACTGCCCTGGCAAATTAGGGGCCCAAATGTGTGAGAAGTACTTTGCAATCAAAATGTGTAAAAAATGGCCTGCGAAATCCGAAAGGTGCACTTTGGAATATGTGCCCCTTTGCCCACCTTGGCTGCAAAAAAGTGTCACACATCTGGTATCGCCGTACTCAGGAGAAGTAGGGCAATGTGTTTTGGGGTGTCATTTTACATATAACCATGCTGGGTGAGAGAAATATCTTGGCAAAAGACAACTTTTCAATTTTTTTTATACAAAGTTGGCATTTGACCAAGATATTTTTCTCACCCAGCATGGGTATATGTAAAATGACACCCCAAAACACATTCCCCACCTTCTCCTGAGTACGGCGATACCAGATGTGTGACACTTTTTTGCAGCCAAGGTGGGCAAAGGGGCACATATTCCAAAGTGCACCTTTCGGATTTCGCAGGCCATTTTTTACAAATTTTGATTGCAAAGTACTTCTCACACATTTGGGCCCCTAAATTGCCAGGGCAGTATAACTACCCCACAAGTGACCCCATTTTGGAAAGAAGACACCCCAAGGTATTCCGTGAGGGGCACGGCGAGTTCTTAGAATCTTTTATTTTTTGTCACAAGTTAGCGGAAAATGATGATTTTTTTTTTCTTTTTTCCTTACAAAGTCTCATATTCCACTAACTTGCGACAAAAAATAAAAAATTCTAGGAACTCGCCATGCCCCTCACGGAATACCTTGGGGTGTCTTCTTTCCAAAATGGGGTCACTTGTGGGGTAGTTATACTGCCCTGGCATTCTAGGGGCCCTAATGTGTGGTAAGTAGTTTGAAATCAAAATGTGTAAAAAATGCCCAGTGAAATCCTAAAGTGGCCCTTTGCCCACCTAGGCGGCAAAAAAGTGTCACACATGTGGTATCGCCGTACTCAGGAGAAGTTGGGGAATGTGTTTTGGGGTGTCATTTTACATATACCCATGCTGGGTGAGAGAAATATCTTGGCAAAAGACAACTTTTCCCATTTTTTTTATACAAAGTTGGCATTTGACCAAGATATTTATCTCACCCAGCATGGGTATATGTAAAATGACACCCCAAAACACATTGCCCAACTTCTCCTGAGTACGGTGATACCAGATGTGTGACACTTTTTTGCAGCTTAGATGCGCAAAGCGGCCCAAATTCCTTTTAGGAGGGCATTTTTAGACATTTGGATCCCAGACTTCTTCTCACGCTTTCGGGCCCCTAAAAAGCCAGGGCAGTATAAATACCCCACATGTGACCCCATTTTGGAAAGAAGACACCCCAAGGTATTCAATGAGGGGCATGGCGAGTTCATAGAATTTATTTTTTTTGGCACAAGTTAGCGGAAATTTTTTTTATTTTTTTTTTCTCACAAAGTCTCCCTTTCCGCTAACTTGGGACAAAAAGTTCAATCTTTCATGGACTCAATATGCCCCTCAGCGAATACCTTGGGGTGTCTTCTTTCCGAAATGGGGTCACATGTGGGGTATTTATACTGCCCTGGCATTTTAGGGGCCCTAAAGCGCGAGAAGAAGTCTGGAATATAAATGTCTAAAAAATGTTACGCATTTGGATTCCGTGAGGGGTATGGTGAGTTCATGTGAGATTTTATTTTTTGACACAAGTTAGTGGAATATGAGACTTAGTAAGAAAAAACAAAAAAATAAATAAATAAATTTCCGTAACTTGGGCCAAAAAAAATGTCTGAATGGAGCCTTACAGGGGGGTGATCAATGACAGGGGGGTGATCAGGGAGTCTATATGGGGTGATCACCCCCCTGTCATTGATCACCCCCCTGTAAGGCTCCATTCAGACGTCAGTATGATTTTTACTGATCCACGGATACATGGATCGGATCCGCAAAACGCATACGGACGTCTGAATGGAGCCTTACAGGGGGGTGATCAATGACAGGGGGTGATCAGGGAATCTATATGGGTGATCACCCGCCTGTCATTGATCACCCCCCTGTAAGGCTCAATTCAGACGTCCGTATGTGTTTTGCGGATCCGATCCATGTATCCGTGGATCCGTAAAAATCATACGGACGTCTGAATGGAGCCTTACAGGGGGGTGATCAATGACAGGGGGGTGATCAGGAAGTCTATATGCGTGATCACCTCCTTGTCATTGATCACCCCCCTGTAAGGCTCCATTCAGACGTCCGTATGTGTTTTGCGGATCCGATCCATGTATCCGTGGATCTGTAAAAATCATACGGACATCTGAATGGAGCCTTACAGGGGGGTGATCAATGACAGGGTGGTGATCAATGACAGGGGGTGATCAGGGAATCTATATGGGTGATCACCCGCCTGTCATTGATCACCCCCCTGTAAGGCTCCATTCAGACGTCCGTATGTGTTTTGCGGATCCGATCCATGTATCCGTGGATCCGTAAAAATCATACGGACGTCTGAATGGAGCCTTACAGGGGGGTGATCAATGACAGGGGGTGATCAGGGAGTTTATATGGGTGATCACCCACCTGTCATTGATCACCCCCCTGTAAGGCTCAATTCAGACGTCCGTATGTGTTTTGCGGATCCGATCCATGTATCCGTGGATCCGTAAAAATCATACGGACGTCTGAACGGAGCCTGACAGGGGGGTGATCAGGGAGTCTATATGGGGTGATCATGGGTGATCAGGGGTTAATAAGTGACGGGGGGGGGTGTAGTGTAGTGTAGTGTTTTGTGGTACTTTACACAGCTACCTGTGTCCTCTGGTGGTCGATACAAACAAAAGGGACCAACAGAGGACCAGGTAGCAGGTATATTAGACGCTGTTATCAAAACAGCATCTAATATACCTGTTAGGGGTTAAAAAAAATTACATCTCCAGCCTGCCAGCGAGCGATCGCCGCTGGCAGGCTGGAGATCCACTCGCTTACCTTCTGTTCCTGTGAGAGCGCGCGCGCGCCTGTGTGCGCGCGTTCACAGGAAATCTCGGCCCTCGCGAGATGACGCGTATATGCGTCACTCTGCGCAGGGCTGCCGCCTCCGGACCACACATCTGTGTTAGGCGGTCCGGAGGCGGTTAAAGGGAACCCGTCATCAATTTTATGCTGACCTGACTAAGGGCAGCATAAAATAGTGACAGAAATGCGGATTTCAGCGGTGTCACTCATGAGCTGAAAGTAAGTGGTTGCCAAGAACCAGCATCATAATCATTGCAGCCCAGGCCTTGAAAAGAGTCAGATCTACCTGAGAAGAGTCATGGTTATTCATAATCTCCTGCTCTCCTGCCCATCTGCTGATGATTGGCAGTTCTCTCCTAGAGAGAAAGGGAGAAAACTAGGTAGAAGACTGTCAGTCATCAGCAGGTGGGCAGAGAGAGCAGGAATTCATGAATAACCAGGACTCTTCTCAGGTGGCCGGGACTCTTTTCCAGGCCCAGTCTGCAAGGATTGTGATGTTGGTTCTCGGCAACCACTTACTTTTAAATGACAGACCGCTGAAATCAACTAACCTGTCTCTTCTTTATTCTGCCATTGCTATGGGCAGCATAAAGTTCATGACAGGTTTCCTTTAAAACTTGATTTATTCTTCCAATTGAAATAAAGTAATATGGACACAAAATCAGTCACTAAGGGTACTTTCACACTAGCGGCAAGGAACTCTGTCAGGCTGCTCTGGCGGGTGAACAAGCCTGTCTGATTCATGCTGCCGCTAGTGCATGCGTGCCACTGGACCTCGCTGTTTGCCTGCTGGAGTTCTTTGCCGCTTGTGTGAAACTAGCCTAACTAAAGTTACTTTTGAGATAATAACTAGAAGCTGAATCCTGAGCCAAGTGTGGCCTTATCTATGGAGCAGATGTAATAGAATAACTAGCGACTGAGCTTATCATCCAAGCTGTAGTAGGCTGACCTTGAGAGAAAGCTGAACAGCTACTAGATATAGGGATCCTTGGCAGTTCCAAGGAAAGAAGACTGCATAAATATGATGATCCCAGCTCCTCTAGATGCATGTGACTCTGTCAGATGAGCTGGGGAGCCTTAAAGGGGTTGTCTCATCATGGACAATGGGGGCATATCGCTAGGAACTCCCATTCATTTCTTTGGGGCCGACGAAAATAGCTTAGCCAGCTCTCGGCTATTTTCACCGGGCCCCATAGAAAATGAATGGAGGGCGGCTGAGCATGCACAGTGCGCCCTCCTTCACTTGCAGGGCTCCGTTCTCGATATCGGTGCGGGTCCCAGCTGTGAGACCCGCACCTATAAGACAATGGCATATCCTAGGGATATGCCCCCATTGTCCATGATGAGACAACCCCTTTAAAGGAGTTCTCTGGGAATACTGAGTGCTTGTGGCCACATTACTGCTGAAGCCAGTCACTGGCTACAGAGCAGCATGTGACCATGTCCATGCAGCGCCAGAAGAAAACAAGTCTGGGACCGGAAAATGGACTCTGAGGAGCCAGAGCAGTGGACCAGAATGGTAGGAAGCAGGTAAGTATGAATCTTCTGTTTATGGAGGCAGGCTGCGGGCACTTATTAAATACTTAGTATTCCTGGAGAACCCCTTTAACCGCCTCCGGACCGCCTAACGCAGATGTGCGGTCCGGAGGCGGCAGCCCTGCGCACAGTGACGCATATACGCATCATCTCGCGAGGGCCGGGATTTCCTGTGAACGCGCGCACACAGGCGCGCGCGCTCACAGGAACGGAAGGTAAGCGAGTGGATCTCCAGCCTGCCAGCGGCGATCGCTCGCTGGCAGGCTGGAGATCTGATTTTTTTAACCCCTAACAGGTATATTAGACGCTGTTTTGATAACAGCGTCTAATATACCTGCTACCTGGTCCTCTGGTGTCCCTTTTGTTAGGATCGACCACCAGAGGAAACAGGTAGGTCAGTAAAGTCGCACCAAACACCACACTACACTACACCCCCCCCCCCCCCGTCACTTATTAACCCCTTATGAACCCATGATCACCCCATATAAACTCCCTGATCACCCCCCTGTCAGGCTCCGTTCAGACGTCCGTATGATTTTTACGGATCCACGGATACATGGATCGGATCCGCAAAACACATGCGGACGTCTGAATGAAGCCTTACCGGGGGGTGATCAATGACAGGGGGTGATCAGGGAGTTTGGGCCCCTAAATTGCCAGGGCAGTATAACTACGCCACAAGTGACCCCATTTTGGAAAGAAGACACCCCAAGGTATTCCGTGAGGGGCACGGCGAGTTCCTAGAAGTTTTTATTTTTTGTCACAAGTTAGCGTAAAATGATTATTTTTCATTTTTTTTCTTTTTTCCTTACAAAGTCTCATATTCCACTAACTTGCGACAAAAAATAAAAAATTCTAGGAACTCGCCATGCCCCTCACGGGGTGTCTTCTTTCCAAAATGGGGTCACTTGTGGCGTAGTTATACTGCCCTGGCAATTTAGGGGCCCAAATGTATGAGAAGAACTTTGCAATCAAAATGTGTAAAAAATGGCCTGCGAAATCCGAAAGGTGCACTTTGGAATATGTGCCCCTTTGCCCACCTTGGCTGCAAAAAAGTGTCACACATGTGGTATCGCCGTACTCAGGAGAAGTTGGGGAATGTGTTTTGGGGTGTAATTTTGCATATACCCATGCTGGGTGAGAAAAATATCTTGGTCAAATGCCAACTTTGTATAAAAAAATTTGAAAAGTTGTCATTTGCCAAGATATTTCTCTCACCCAGCATGGGTATATGTAAAATGACACCCCAAAACACATTCCCCAACTTCTCCTGAGTACGGCGATACCAGATGTGTGACACTTTTTTGCAGCCAAGGTGGGCAAAGGGGCACATATTCCAAAGTGCACCTTTCGGATTTCGCAGGCCATTTTTTACACATTTTGATTGCAAACTACTTCTCACACATTTGGGCCCCTAAATTGCCAGGGCAGTATAACTACGCCACAAGTGACCCCATTTTGGAAAGAAGACACCCCAAGGTATTCCGTGAGGGGCACGGCGAGTTCCTAGAATTTTTTATTTTTTGTCGCAAGTTAGTGGAATATGAGACTTTGTAAGAAAAAAGAAAAATTAAAATTAAAATCATCATTTTGGGCATTGTAGAACCTCAGGAATCATGACAGGTGCTCAGAAAGTCAGAGCTGCTTCAAAAAGCGGAAATTCACATTTTTGTACCATAGTTTGTAAACGCTATAACTTTTACCCAAACCATTTTTTTTTTTGGCCCAAACAATTTTTTTTTTATCAAAGACATGTAGAACAATAAATTTAGCGAAAAATTTATATATGGATGTCGTTTTTTTGCTAAATTTTACAGCTGAAAGTGAAAAATGTCATTTTTTTGCAAACAAATTGTTACATTTCGATTAATAACAAAAAAAGTAAAAATGTCAGCAGCAATAAAATACCACCAAATGAAAGCTCTATTAGTGAGAAGAAAAGGAGGTAAAATTCATTTGGGTGGTAAGTTGCATGACCTAGCGATAAACGGTGAAAGTAGTGTAGTGCAGAAGTGTAAAAAGTGGCCTGGTTATGAAGGGGGTTTTAGCTAGCGGGGCTGAGGTGGTTAAAGTGATTGTCCAGCTGGAAACAAAAATGTTTATATGAGCATGAAGGGGTTGTTTCTCTTTATCAAATGGCATTTATCATGTAGAGAAAGTTACTACAAGCCATTTACTGATGGATCATGATTGTCCATATTGCTTCCGTTGCTGGCTTGATTCACTTTTCCATCGCATTATACACTGCTCGTGGCCAGGGGTCATAAACACCCTGCAATCCAACAGCAGTGGCCATGCTTGCAAACTACAGGAAAAAGTAGCGGTCTAGGCGCACAGAGAGGCCTGTTTTTTTTCTGTAGTGTGCAAGCACGACCATTGGTGCTTGATTGCAGGGTGGTAGTAACCCATGGATACAAGCAGTGTGTAATTTGCTGAAAAAATTATTCCAACTAGCAAAGGAGGCAATATGGACAATCACAATACATTAGTAAGTGCCTTGTATTAACTTTCTATACATGATCAATGTCATTTGCTGAAGTGAGACAACCCCTTTAAAGAGTAACTAAGCGTGCACTCAAATCACAGAAGGTGCAGCGGAGCTTCTCAGAGCGCTGTGCGCCTTCAGCTCGGCTTGACCTTTGCAGTGTACGGAGTCTGGATCCATAGAAAATTTGTAGGATTTGTACTCTGCATGCTGCAAGAGCAAAGCAGAGCTGATGCTAGCTGAAGGTGTTGAGCGTTCTGAGACATGCCACTGCATCTTCCATGCTTTAAGTAAAGGTTTAGGTACCCTTTAAAAAAAATCTGCCAGCATAAAATGCAGTGCAATCTGTGGGCAGCATGTTATAGACCAGAGGGAGCTGAGCAGTTTTGTATATTTTATTAGGAAAGATTAAGCAAAACTGGTAATTTATACATTTAAAACTCTGTTCTTTCTGGTTAAGACCACCCCTGTGTACAAGTATTAATGACTGACAGCTATGTATGAATGCACAGTTTTAAAATCACTAATGAGACTGCCCTTTTTTACAGCTGTCAGTGACTGGCAGCTATGTCTGTATACACACTTACACAGAGAATGCTATCACTGATTACCCCTCCCCTGTGTACAACTGTCAGTGACTGACAGCTATCTCTGTATACACACTTACACAGAGAATGCTATCAATCACTGATATGATGTCCCCCCTGTACAACTAAGATCAGAAATGGCAGAGATTTAAATGTATAAATGACAACTTTTAATAAATCTTTTACAACATAACTATACGTCAATCTTCCTCCTGCTCTATAACATACTGCATGCAGAGTGCTCTGCATTTTGTTGTGACAGGTTTTCTTTTAAATAGATGGCTGTACCATTTGGTAATAAACTGGAATAAAACTGGTTCCCCAGGACTAAAAAAAGATAGTTGCTTTCTTCCAAAAATAAAGCCACAACTGTTACAGCTCAGCTCGTTCATTTCAATGGAGCTGAGCTGCAATACCATACACAAACTGTGGACAGGTGTGGTGCTGTTTTGGGGGAAAAAGCAGCCATCTTTTAGTAGTTCTGGAGAACCCCTTTAAGAAAGGTGCCTTGATCCAGTAATGGCAGCTCCACTTATGGCTTGTGCGTGACACAGGACAGCGTCTGCTAACTAGCACGTTTCAATAGCCAAACCATTGCTTTTCTATATTGCAGATGATGCATAGACAGAAGGCGGCTGATGAGCTAATGAACCTAAATTAAATTTCTCATAAAAAAATTGTACAGTATGAGATGCAGCTCTTACTTTTTGGCATAATATCAAACGCACTTGACGTCATTCGATTTTGAACATCATGGAACATGATCCTGGATCCACAAAGAAAGATTTTCCATCAGTCTTCAGGCGATGAAGAAGTTGTTCCACAATGTTTACACTTTCATTGATTGACTTCTAATAATGGTTTCTGATTTTACTCCAAGAGGTAAAGGGTTAGATCACAAACAATATGGAAATGTTTGTTCCTTGAGGTTGGGCCAGTTATTGCATTAGTACACCACATAGGTCTTATCATTATTCAAAAATGCTAAGGCTATGTTCACGTTGGTGTTGTAGACTCCGTTAGGGGCCTCATAGACTCCATTAAAACTCCAGACAAAATAGCTCAAGATACTGCGCTATTTTGTCAGGCAAATCGTAGGTTCTCTAGTGGGGTCCATCAAGTACCATTTATTTCAGTCATTTTTTACATTTTTTTTAGCTTTTTTGTTTCTAGAATGGAGAATAGAAAAACTAGCGGATGTGAACAGCTGTTTTTTTTTAGTTTTCTTTTTACTCTTTGTTTTTGGCTACCATAGAGATTAACTTCTTCATGCACCGTGATACACCTTGTGACATACATGTATATTAAGAACACCTGGAATACCTGGAAAAAAATAAAAAATTAATTCTAAGATTGGTAATGATACAAAAGAATAAACTGAGCAAATATTCCCATATAAGAAAAGCAAATTATTTTTAATAGACTTTTCCCTCCCTAAAGCGTGGAGTAATTATTCCCCCTTTATGCCACCGAACAGTATTTACACCCACATTGTGCCCCCTCACAAAATTATTCTCAGCTGTGCCCCCAGTAATATGCCCAGCTGTGCCCCCATTAATATGTCCAGCTGTGCCCCCCAGTAATATTTCCTGTTCTGTGAACCTAACAGAAAGTAAAAAAAAATAAACACCACATACCGGTACTTACCTTGTTTCTAGCAGCAGCAGCAGGACATTGGCTGCTTTGGTCTGTGGAGGAGGTGGAGCCGAGGCTGACTGCTGGCCGGACCCGCCCCCGACACAGACAAGCGGTGTGGAGAGCCAGCTCTCTGCTTCATCATAATAGAGGCAACTGTCTCTGCTTCGTATTGATACAGAGACAGCTGCCAGAAAGCAGGACATACCTCCCCCGTACCGGGACAGCCACTGCAATCCAGGACTGTCCCTACAGATCCCAGATGGTTTGGAGGTATGCTATGTGCTATGCCAGCATTTAGTAAACCTCCGGGGGGCACGGGCAAGAGCAGCAACATGTGCTCTTGCCCCATTCATAAACTACTGCTGAGAAGTGTACAGAAAGTAAATTTTAAGCGCGCAGGGAATGGTGCGCTTTAGGGAGGGAAATGTGTATTACAAATACAAAATGCCTTAATAAAGTATATTACAAAATGTATTATTATGACATTAGGGACAATTTACCAAAAAGTTAATCAAAAGTTTAGTTACTCTTTAACATAACCAGAAATTGATACATTGAGGTGCGGGCTGTCTTTTGTGTGCATGTAACATAGTACATAAGGCCGAAAAATGACATTTGTCCAGTTCGGCCTGTCATCCTGCAAGTTGATCCAGAGGAAGGCAAAAAAAAAAAAACCTGTGAGGTAGAAGCCAATTCTCCCCACTTTAGGGGAATTAAAAATTCCTTCCCGACTCCAATCAGGCAATCAGAATAACTCCCTGGATCAACGACCCCTCTCTAGTAGCTATAGCCTGTAATATTATTACGCTCCAGAAATACATCCAGGCCCCTCTTGAATTCCTTTATTGTACTCACCATCACCACCTCCTCAGGCAGAGAGTTCCATAGTCTCACTGCTCTTACCGTAAAGAATCCTTTTCTATGTTTGTGTACAATCCTTCTTTCCTCCAGACGCAGAGGATGTCCCCTTGTTACAGTCACAGTTCTGGGGATAAATAGATGATGGGATAGATCTCTGTACTGACCCCTAATATATTTATACATCGTAATTAGATCTCCTCTCAGTTGTCTTTTTTCTAAAGTGAATAGCCCTAATTTTGATAATCTTTCAGGGTACTGTAGTTGCCCCATTCCAGTTATTACTTTAGTTGCCCTCCTCTGGACCTTCTCCAGCTCTGCTATGTCTGCCTTGTTCACAGGAGCCCAGAACTGTACACAGTACTCCATGTGTGGTCTGACTAGTGATTTGTAAAGTGGTAGGACTATGTTCTCATCACGGGCATCTATGCCCCTTCTGATGCAACCCATTATCTTATTGGCCTTGGCAGCAGCTGCCTGACACTGGTTTTTGAAGCTTAGTTTGCTGTTTATTAAAATTCCTAGATCTGTTTCCATGTCAGTGTTACCAAGTGTTTTACCATTTAGTATGTACGGGTGACTTGCATTATTCCTTCCCATGTGCATAACTTTACATTTGTCAGTGTTAAACCTCATCTGCCACGTATCTGCCCAAGCCTCCAATCTATCCAGATCCCTCTGTAGTAGTATACTGTCCTCATCAGTGTAAATTGCTTTACACAGTTTAGTGTCATCTGCGAAAATTGATACTTTACTATGCAAGCCTTCTACAAGAGCATTAATAAATATATTGAAGAGAATAGGGCCTAATACTGACCTCCTGAGGTGACCCAATCTGAGTGTGTACCTTTAATAACCACCCTCTGTTTTCTATCATTGAGCCAGTTACTTACCCACATATAGACGTTTTCTCCCAGTCCGAACATTCTCATTTTTAATACTAACCTTTTATGTGGTACAGTGTCAAATGCTTTGGAGAAGTCCAGATATATGACATCCATTGATTCGCCGCTCTCAAGTCTAGAACTTACCTCCTCATAGAAACTGATTAATTTAGTTTGACATGACCGATCCCTCACGAAGCCATGCTGATATGGCGTTATTCGCTTATTTCCGTTGAGATGCTCTAAGATAGCATCTCTCAGAAAACCTTCAAACAGTTTACCCACATCAGATGTTAAACTTACCGGCCTATAGTTTCCGGGGTCTGTTTTTGGACCCTTTTTGAATATTGGCACCACATTTGCCATGCGCCAATCCTGTGGGACATTCCCTATCAGTATAGAGTCTGCAAATATCAGAAATAAGGGTCTAGCTATGACATTACTTAATTCCCTTAGGATACGGGGTTGTATGCCATCCGGCCCTGGCGATTTGTCTATTTGAATCTTTTTAACGGGCTTCTGTCACCCCACTAAACCTTTTTTTTTTTTTTTTTTGCTTACTTATAATCCCTACACTGCAATTTATGGCTACATGATCTAATTAATCATTTTGGTCCTGTAGATTTTGTTAAAAACATGCTTTTAAAATATGAAAATTACCTTGCTACCAGCAAGTAGGGCGGCTATTTGCTGGTAGCAGCCGCATCCTCCGATCCTAAAGACGCCCCCTCCGCATTGTGATTGACAGGGCCAGGGAACGGAATCGTTCTCTGCTGGCCCTGCCTGTTTGCATTCAAAATCTGGCGCCTGCGCCGCGGTCGTACCTGTCTTCAATTGGCGCAGGCGCACTGAGAGACAGCCGCTCCATCCTCAATGCGCCTGCGCCGATGACGTCACATCTACACCCGGCGCAGGCACATTGAGGATGGAGCGGCCGAGCGAGCGGCCGCCTCTCAGTGCGCCTGCGCCGATTGAAGACGGGTACGGCCGCGGCGCAGGCGCCAGATTTTGAATACAAACAGGCAGGGCCAGCAGAGAACGATTCCGTTCCCTGGCCCTGTCAATCACAATGCGGAGGGGGCGTCTTTAGGATCGGAGGATGCGGCTGCTACCAGCAAGTAATTTGCATATTTTAAAAGCATGTTTTTAACAAAATCTACAGGACCTAAATGATTAATTAGATCATGCAGCCATAAATCGCAGTGTAGGGATTATAAGTAAGCAAAAAAATAAAAAAAGGTTTAGTGGGGTGACAGAAGCCCTTTAAGTCGCTGATGTACTTCTTCCTGGGTCAGACAGGACACTTTTAATGGGGAATTTATTTTTGCATTCTGCATGTCATCTGACAGTTTATTTTCCTCAGTGAATACATTGGAGAAAAAAATATTTAATAGCTTTGCTTTCTCCTCGTCGCTCTCTGCGACTCCCCCCTCATTACTCTTTAAAGGGCCGACACCTTCAGATTTATACTTTTTAACATTTATATAATTGAAGAACATTTTCGGGTTAGTTTTACTCTCTTTGGCAATTAATCTCTCAGTCTCTAGTTTGGCCGCTTTTATTTGCCTTTTACATGTTCTATTTTTTTCCTTATAGTTTTTCAGTGCTTCCGTGCTACCCTCCTGTTTCAGTGAATTATATGCTTTCTTTTTGTCATTTATTGCTTTCTTTACAGTTCTATTTATCCACATTGGTTTCTTTTTGTTCCTTAACCTTTTATTCCTATACGGTATGTACCTCTCACAATGAGATTTTAGGATGTTTTTAAAGATATTCCATTTTGTGGCTGTATTTTTATTTTTGAGGACTTTGTCCCAGTTAGTTCGGCCTATGACCTCTCTTAGTTGGCTAAATTTAGCTTTTTTGAAGTTTGGTATTTTTGTTCCTCCCTGTAGAATGATAATTGGAAGGTTATTACTTTATGGTCACTATTTCCCAGGTGTCCCCCAACCTGCACGTCTGTTGTTCTGTCAGGCCTATTGGTTAATACAAAGTCCAGTAAGGCCGTCCCTCTAGTCGGGTCCTGAATCAGTTGGGAGAGTTAATTGTCTTTGGTTATTGCCAAGAACCTGTTTCCTTTATGAGATATGTGTTTGTATTTAGTAGGTGGATTTAGTAGGTGGTTTTAGCATGTTGGTGAGCACTCCATGAATACATACAGGCAGTGTCCACTACTATTCATGTTATTTATCCCGAACAGTGGGCAGTGTAGGAAAAACAATGCATAATGCCAAAACTTGTTTTAGCCACCACACTTCCCAAAAATGGAATAAAAATAATCAAAAAGCTGTATGTACCGCAATATAAACAATAAAAACTACAGAATAACCCTCACATAGCTCCGTCAACTGAAAAATAAAAGTTGTAGAATATGGTGACGGAAAGCAATTTTTTTTTTATAAAAGGTTTTTAAAAGTAGTAAAACATAAAAATCATATACATTTAATATCAAAAATACAACTCGTCTCACAAAAACAAGCCCCTGTATGCAAAATCTCCAACATCTATATGACAGTGGACACTCGCGGGCAGTAACTGGGATCGAAGATGACTCTGGTCAAGATCATTCAGCCCCTTAGAGGCTGCAGTCGATTGTGACTGCAGCATCATTGGGAGGGGGTTCTCCCTCTGTCCTCTGATAAGAGACCCAACAGGGCTCCGATTAGTAGATTTTGCAACCCGGGACCTTGTGAAGGCTTCCTTTCCTGTCATAGCAGACTGCCGATTAAGCCATCTTGCTGTTTCTTGGTCACGTTTCCCCCCCCCCCCCAAGAAAAATAAATAGAAAGTGATCAAAAAGTCGCATCGCATGTACCCCACATATAAGTTTGGTATTGCCATAATCAAACTGACCCCTAGAATAAGGTTGTCCTTTTTTGCGCGCAAAAACAAATAGAAGTGACAGAATTGCACAAATGAACAAAAATTGGCCCAATCTTAAAGGCCGCTTGCAGACGAGCGTGTCCGGATTAGGTCTGGATGCGTCCCGGTGCATTGCGGCAAACCCGCGCAAGTAGGTACGCAATTGCAGTCAGTTTTGACTGCGATTGTGTTCCGATGTTCAGTTTTTATTGCGCGGGTGCAATGTGTTTTGCACGCGCGTGATAAAAAAACGACTGTGGTACCCAGACCCGAACTTCTTGACAGAAGTTCAGGTTTGGGTTAGTTGTAGTGTAGATTGTATTATTTCCCCTTATAACATGGTTATAAGGGGAAATAATAGCATTCTGAATGCACAATGCATAGTACAATAAGGCTGGTGGGGTTAAAAAAAATAATAATAATTTTTTTAACTCACCTTAATACACTTGTTCTCTTCTGTCTTCATCTGTGAGCAATAGGACCTTTTGATGACGTCACTGCGTTCATCACATGGTCCATCACATGATCCATCACCATGGTTTATCATGTGATAAACCTAGTGATGTCATCAAAGGTCCTATTGCTCACAGATGAAGACAGAAGAGATGCCGGCTGCGCGAACAAGTGGATTAAGGTGAGTTAAAATATTTTTTAATTTTTTTTTTAACCCCTCCAGCCCTATTTTACTATGCATTCTGTATTCAGAATGCTATTATTTTCCCTTATAACCATGTTATAAGGGGAAATAATAATGATCCGGTCCCCATCCCGATCGTCACCTAGCAACCGTGCGTGAAAATCGCACCGCATCCGCACTTGCTTGCGGATGCTTGCGATTTTCACGCAACCCCATTCATTTCTATGGGGCCTGCGTTACGTGAAAAACGCACAAAGAGGAGCATGCTGCGATTTTCACGCAGCACACATGTGATGTGTGAAAATCACTGCTCGTGTGCACAGCCCCATAGAAATGAATGGCTCAGGATTCAGTGCGGGTGCAATACGTTCAACTCGCGCATCGCATCCGTGCAGAATACTCGCCCGTGTGAAAGGGGCCTAACCCTTTTAAGACCTAACCTTCTCAGCACTCCCAAAAGCCATGACTTTTTTTTAGTTTTTAATTCACATTTTTGTACAATGTGGTGGGAAGCAGGGAAAAAAATCTAAATGGGGTGGAATTATAAAAAAAAATACAATTTTATTTTTATTTTATTTTTTGTTTCCTATGCAGTAAAACTGACCTGTTACTTTTGTTCTCCAGGTCAGTACGATTACAACGATACCACATATGTATAGTTTTTCTTCCATTTTAATATTGAAAAAAATTTAAAACTTTGGGGAAAAAAAATGTTTTCCTTTTGGCTGTGAGGGCTAATTTTTTGTGGATGATCTGTACTTTTCATTGATACTGGGGCTGGGGTATGTATGTCTTTTTGATAACTTTTTATTCCATTTTTGGTGGGAAGTGAAGCAACCAAAAAACGGCAAATTGGCCATTATGGCTTTTTTTTCTGTTTCACCGTTTGCTGTATGGGATAAATATTTTTCTATTTTAATAGTAAGGGGCGTTTTCACACGCAGCAATAGTCATGATGTTAATTCTTTAAGTGATTTATGTATTTGTATTATTTATTTATTAGGCTCTCTATGGGACCTAATGTGAGGCAGCCCTGTACCACTCCTGAGTACAGGGGCTGCCGCACACTGCATCTGGCTCCCGATCCTTGCTGAGGAGGAGGCGGTACAAGGCCAGGAGAGCGTGCTCCCAGTCTTTAACCTCCCAGATGCCATGGTAACATTTGACTGACGTTCTCCGCTTTCAAGTGGGTGCCAATTTTAAATTCCCGACCGCTGAAGTAAATTTACGTTGGATGGTCGGGAAGGGGTAACGGGTCAAAGGAGTTGTCCAGCAGCTCCCAGCCACTCTGTTCTGGCGACCTGTCTCTCTTCATTAATCTTCTGGTTCGACAATCAACTTCCAGATAGATTTGGTCATACGTGTCGCTGCAGCCAATCACTGGCCTCAATGTGGCACATCACGGGCCGCTTGGGGACACATCACCATTGAGTCCAGTCATTGGCTACAGTGGAACATGTGACCTGATCCATACAGAAGTTGAATGAAGGGGACCAGAAGACCAGTGAGGATATCCAAGGAGACAGAATAAAAAGCGGATAGCAGATCAGTAAGGTTTTTTTTCCCCCACAGGTACAACTGGCTGGGTGGCAAATAAGCTTGAAAAACCCTTTAAAGGGGTCCACATTTTACATGCTACAAGAATACTTTTTAACTTTGTTTTGTGGAATCGTAAAGCTCATTAGAAAACATGAAAAATGTATGATTTTCCTTTCACAAAATTGTGTGTATTGTGAAAAATACAGGAGGAGAGTTAGCAAAATTATACAAAAATGCATCAGCATTTTCTGAGCTGGGGAAAATGTAGCAAATGTTGTGAAATGTATTAAACTGACTAAATTTAGTGAAATGTATCTAACTGGTGCTAGATATTCCTTTTTCTTACAGTACGTCATGACCAGTATTGTGTACACAAATATAACCTAAACATGATATATGTCAATAATACAGGTGAAACTCAAAAAATTTGAATATCGTGCAAAGTTCGTTTATTTCAGTAATGCAACTTAAAAGGTGAAACTAACACATGAGACTCATTACATGCAAAGCGAGATATTTCAAGCCTTTATTTGTTATAATTTGGATGATTATGGCTTATAGCTTATGAAACCCCAAAGTCACAAGTCAGGTCCCCTTTGCTCAGGGGGTATGGATTAATTAGCTGACTAGAGGGTGACACTTTGAGCCTAGAATATTGAACCTTTTCACAAAATTCTAATTTTAAGCTGCATTAATGCAATTCCTTTAAGGGTCCATTCATACGTCCATGGTATATTGCGGATCCACAATACACCCGTCCGGCACCCCCCATAGAACTGCCTATTCTTGTCCGCAATTGCGGACAAGAATAGGACATGTTCTATTTTTTTGCGGAGCCGCGCCCCGGAAGTTCGGGGCCGCGCGCCGGAAATGCTGGTGCAGAGAGCACATAGTGTGCTCTCGGCATCCCATTCTGCCCCATTGAGAATGAATGGGTCCGCACCCGTTCCCGATATTGCAGAACGGATACGGACCCATTTGCGGACGTCTGAATGGAGCCTTAATTTGAATTACTGAAATAAATGGACTTTTGCACGATATTCTATGTTTTCGAGTTTCACCTGTACATTTTGAAAAAGGTGCACATAAACACAGTTGGTGTGTTCAATTTTTGGGTGCAATTTCTGCCACAAATCGGACCTATTTCACATAGTAAATCCCTCCCATCGTATCTTTCCAGTGCCCCACCTGAATGATACGTACATAAGAGCCTCTGTCACAGATGCCTACATATTTAACGAGAAGAACAGTGTTCTGCAACAACATTTTTTGCATCAAAACCACAGAAACTGAAACAATCTTACAGACCCCATTGTACCGCATCAAGGTGGTATCTGTCACACAATGAACCTGGTAGTGCATTGTGATTTCGATATAAACCATAATGCAGATGTGAACAGAGCCTTCAGGTGGATTTACACAGCCCAGTTTCCGAGCAGACGTATTGCATCTTCTTAGATAAATAATATATGCAGTATATAGTCAAACTCAGATAGTCAACTGCTAGGTGCACGGAAACAAGCTGGAGAACTCAAGGACATAGGATCAGGAATGTCCAGCACTCCATCCTGTGGTATGGGTTTACCGAGTCCAGGTTTGGTGTTCGGTTGATTTTATTTTTTTCCGTTTATAACATGGTTATATCGAAAAATAATAGCATTCTTAAGACAGGATGCGAAACAAAATGTCCATTCAGGGGTTAAAAAAAAGGACAAAACCACCTCATCCACTTGAGCAGCTTCTTTTCTCTTCACTGAACAGTACCTGCCGAAGGACCTGCGATGTGCGCAATGATGTCACAGTGCTCTCCCACGTGGCGACATCATCACGCATATGGCAGGTCCAGTTCAGTGACGACAGAAGAGACTGCTGCAGCACAATCAAGTAGATGAGGTCTGTTTTTTTTTGTTTGTTTTTTAACTCTTAAATGGCCATATTATTTAGCATTCTGTCTTAAGAATGCTATTATTTTCCGATATAACCATGTTTTAACGAAAAATAATAAAGTGAAGTTCAGGTCCCAATTGACTTCAATAGGGTTCGGGTCAAGTTTGGGTCCCCACGGGTTCGCTCATCCCTAGTTATGAACTCAACACAGACACAGTCTTCAATACTTCAACTGTAGACTGAAGACTGTATCCGTTTTGGTGTCATGAAATTAAGATTGAAGCTTTTATACCACAGAATGGAGTGCTGGATATTCCTGCTCATCTATCTCATCTTAGTCAGTGCCACAGGACTGGAGGACAGCTGATGTTGTGCCAATATTTAAGAAAGTAAAGGACTACCGTGCAGTCAGTGGTATGTAAAATATTTAAGGGTATTCTAAGAGATGAGCTGCAAATGTATATATCACCAAATAATCTAATAACCAGCACGGATTTGTGAAAATCTGGTCGTGCCTAACAAACATCCTTGGTTTCTTTGAGAAGGTAAGTGCAAATCTACATGTTGATCAGGCAGCTGATGTGATACAGTATATCTAGACTTTGTAAAGACAGTTCACACTGTACCCAAGAAGAGCTTGCCTGAAGCTTCAGATGTAAGGACTAAGGGACAGTGTATCCAGATGGATAAAGAATTTAGGCCTCTTTCACACTTGCGTTGTCCGGATCCGGCGTGTACTCCACTTGCCGGAATTACACGCCGGATCCGGAAAAACGCAAGTGTACTGAAAGCATTTGAAGACTGATCCGTCTTCAAAATGCGTTCAGTGTTACTATGGCAGCCAGGACGCTATTAAAGTCCTGGTTGCCATAGTAGGAGCGGGGGAGCGGTATACTTACAGTCCGTGCGGCTCCCGGGGCGCTCCAGAATGACGTCAGAGCGCCCCATGCGCATGGATGACGGGCCATGCGATCACGTCATCCATGCGCCTGGGGCGCCCTGACGTCACTCTGGAGCGCCCCGGGAGCCGCACGGACGGTAAGTATACTGCTCCCCACTACACTTTACCATGGCTGCCAGGACTTTAGCGTCTTGGCAGCCATGGTAACAATTCAGAAAAAGCTAAACGTCGGATCCAGCAATGCGCCGAAACGACGTTTAGCTTAAGGCCGGATCCGGATCAATGCCTTTCAATGGGCATTAATTCCGGATCCGGCCTTGCGGCAAGTCTTCAGGATTTTTGGCCGGAGCAAAAAGCGCAGCATGCTGCGGTTTTTTCTCCGGCCAAAAAAGTTCCGATCCGGAACTGAAGACATCCTGATGCATCCTGAACGGATTTCACTCCATTCAGAATGCATTAGGATAAAACTGATCAGGATTCTTCCGGCATAGAGGCCCGACGACGGAACTCTATGCCGGAAGAAAAGAACGCAGGTGTGAAAGAGCCCTTAGTAAAAGAGTTTTCCACCTTTTAGATATTGCTGATCTTTTCTCTGATAGGTCATCGATATCAAATCGAACTTTGCAGGATACTTAAAGGGTTTTTCGGAGACTTTAATACTGACGACTATACTGAGGTCATCAGTATCTGATTGGTGGGGGTCCAAAACCCGGGACATCGGTACTCGCAGTAGAGCTGCAGCCTTCCCACAGCTTTCCCTAGGCCAGTGACGATGCGTTCATCGGTCACATAGCCTGGGGCTGTGTGTGATACCAATGGCTTTTTCAGTGTTTTGCGGTCCATTTTTCACAGATTTGTTCAGTTTTTTTTTTTTCGTTCAGTTTTTCCGTATGGCATATACAGTATACAGTAATTACATAGAAAAAATTGGTCTGGGCATAACATTTTCAATAGATGGTTCTGCAAAAACGGAACGGACATGGAAGACATATGGATGCATTTATGTATGTGTTCGTTTTTTTTTGCGGACCCATTTACTTGAATGGAGCCACGGAACGTGATTTGCGGGCAATAATAGGACATGTTCTGTCTTTCAACTGAACGGAAATATGGAAACGGAATGCATACAAAATACATTCCGTTTTTTCTGCGGAACCATTGAAATAAATGGTGCCGTATACGGAACGCAAAAAACATCCTGTAAACGGGAAGAAAAAAAACGTTCATGTGAAAGAGGCCATACAATGTACGGTGCTGTGCTTAGTAAGCTGCGAGGCCGCGGTGCTCACAGGAGGGTCTCTGGCTTCTCAAAACAGCTGATCGGCGGGGGTCCTGGGTGACCTGAGGGTAGGTGATCAGTATTAAAGTCGTGGAAAACCCTTTAATAGCTTGATTTGTAAAATGTCAGAAAGACCTACTGTAGATAAGGTGGCAGCATGGGCAAGAAGGTGGCAGATACGTTTTAAAGGGATTCTGTCTGCCAGATTTTAGGTACAGAGCTTTTCATATATAGATAAAATATACTAGTCTTACCCCAACATGTTTTTTCATTTTTGCTAAAAATTGCTTTTATTCATATGCCAATTACCTTCATAAGGAGCCCAAGGGGCTGTCCCTCCGGCCGTTGGAGCCCAGCCACACCCCTTATCTTAGAGCCCAGCGCCGCCCCATTGTTAATTATTCACTCCTCTACTTTTTTTTTTCCATTACACCTTACTCTCGCGCATGTGCCCTTAAAACACACGTCCGGGCCCGTGTGGTGTCCTGGCAGCAGCCTCATCCAGGGGCGGTTTGGACATCAGTACAGGAAAGGATTCTTTACAGTTAGAGTAGTTAAATTATGGAATTCCCTACCTTAAGGTAGTAAAAAAGGATAAGATGCTTATATAAAAGCAAATAGCATGTTTCATCTGCAGTCGAATCGCTCATCCCTAATTATAATTAATCAAGCAATTAACAATAAATTTTATTAGTGTCTCCATACGAGACAAATCACAATTAAAACACATAGGAAACAATGGATGGTGAAAAATGAGCACACAGAATGACATGGAGCACGACCAAATTACTAAGAATGGCAAATAAATACAAAAATGAGTATATAAATATAGCACTAAGTGTGCATATAAATCAAGTAGAATGTTAGTAATACATGTAATCAGGCAGAGCTATACAGGCTAGGTAATGATATCATACATAGTAAAACCAAAGTCTGCATGTAAAGTGACCAGTGCAAATAGTCAGAATAGATATATAGCCAACGCTGAGTAAATCATTATAACGCCATAAACCAACTACCTGTATAGTGCTCCAGCAACCCCGACGCACATTTCACGCAAGGCTTCTTCAGGGGGAAGTGTGTGTGGAGGGGGGGGGCTAGTGGGGTGGTTTATATAGCCAAAACGACATGGCTAATGGACAAAGGGCAGCTGCAAACGATTAGGGAGCAGGACATGTGTGGCCACACAAGGAAGGGAGACGAATGCGTTCCAAGCTGGAACGCATCGCATCACTTCCGGTTCCTGTAGGTGAACCGCATGGTGGAACGCAAGACGTCACTTCCGGGATTCGGCAGGAGTAGCAGGGTGAAAGGAAAGCTGTGACCTAATGCGCTCCAGTAGATACATGGAACCTAACTGATAAGTGGGAGAGCAAATGTAGCTTATATTTTATAAAGCATGACAGAGTGTATTGAGCCAAACTGTAGAGATGACAATATACAGTACATCATATGGCACAATAAAAACGGACCTCATACAGCGCTAAATAACAAGCATGTTAATAAATAAAGTGTATACATATATGTAATATATTACAATTTAGATGTGCAGAGAGGTATATAGATATATAAAAAACCAACAAGTTACACATAAAACGTATATATACACATGTGGAAGCTTGTCCCCACACATATATATACAATGAATCCCACAGAAGATACCACAGTGAAATGAATATATAAAGTGACAAAAGTGAATAAGGTACAGGCACTGCTGTACATATAGGAAAGAGAACAAATAGAGTGTGTGAGTGCGCGCGGACGCACGCGCGCAAAGGGGCCCACATAAGCGCACGCGAGTGCACGCGCACACAGACACATGCAAATACATACATGTGTAAAATAAATAATAATTTAAGACCTAATTATATGTAGATAAAAGTGAATGCAAAAAGGTCCAAAAAAGGACAAGTGACAAATATATAATGTCCGTGCTGATGACGCCATGAAGTGAGAATACAAAAACATGGTCAATTAGTCTAAGAAGTAGATACATCTGTGGACCAGAATGGAGGGGAGAAGAAGAGCACGCCGAGTCCCGGGTAACGATGGCAACCACACCTAAATAACTGAAACAGGAGATACATAAGAAAGACAGCATTAAAAATCAGACTATGTGAAAGACGAGTAAAACAAAGATTATAAAAACGAGTCAGCCAAAGAAAAGGCAGCCCTAAGGGATATTATACTAACCCTAAAAGCACCCAAGGTGGAGACGTGCCTGGGAACAGACAAGACACCACCAGTGGGCAAACACACACACGTAAAATATATAATCTCTCTGAAGGAACACAAATAATAATACATAACCAAAATAAGAGCTCAAGAAAAACAAGAAAGGCAAACTGCAACTCGTGGGTATGGCCCCGAGGGCATTACGGCAAAAAAGGGGCAAAGCTTAAACCCTCATTTAAACCGTGTGGGGTGACAGTGTGCAATTGGAAGATCCACCTAGCCTCTCGTTGGGCTAAGAGGCGTTTCCAATTGCCACCCCTACTGCCCACAAAGACCCTGTCGATCCCCCTTACCTGGAGCAAAGAACTGTCACAGGCATGGTGTGTCTTAAAATGGCGAGGGATGGTCTTTAGGGCGATGTCATCTTCCTCAGTGGCAGCTGACTGTATCCCCAGCACATGTTCTCTCGTACGACGCCTCAATTCACGTGATGTGAGGCCAACATATAGAAGCCCACAAGGGCAGCTTGCAACGTAGACAACGCCGGTGGTGCTGCAAGTGATGGTATGTGTAATTTGATAAATCTTCTGTCCAGCAGAGTCAGTAAAGGAGGTGGTAGTAAGGATGTTTGCACATGCCACGCAATTGCCGCAGGGGCGGCAACCCCATTTTGGACCTTTAGAGCCAAAAATGTGTGAGGGGGTGGCAGCCTGGTGATGGCTATGAACTAAGCCATCTCATATGTTTCTGTCACGTCGAAAGGTTAAAGATGGCCTCGGAAGAAGGTGTTGTTTCAAAATGGGGTCCATACATAAGATGTTCCAATGTGTGTTTAGTGATTGCAGTACGGCACTGTGGCCTGAATTGTAGGTGGTGATAAAGCGTACCATGTTGTTCTGAGATTTCTTTATCTTCGGGCGCTGTTGTAGAAGGTCCTCCCTCACAGATCGTTTGGCTCTAAAGTATCCTTTCTTCAGAGAGGATTCAGTATAGCCTCTCTCTCTGAATCTGTTGGTCAACTCCTGGGCACGCTTTTCGAACAGGTCATCGTTTGAACATATGCGTCTTAGTCGTAAAAATGGACCCGTAGGGATCCCTTCAATCAGTCTCCGTGGATGTGCAGAGCCGGCGTGTAACAGACTATTTACTGAGGTGGGTTTGCGGTGCAGGTCGGTATAGATGAAGCCATGATGATCTACCTGTAGAAGAACATCCAGAAAATCCATGTCTTTTCGGCCAGATTTATAGGTGAGGTGGATATTAAGCTGGTTTTTATTTAAGTTGGTCATGAAGGAGTCCAGCTCTCCAGTTGTACCCTGCCAAATCATAAGAACATCATCGATGTAGCGATTCCACATATATACCCTGTCAATAGAAGGAACGGGGTCAGTCAGAAAGAGGCCCCTCTCCCACAGCCCCAGGAAAAGGTTGGCGTAGGACGGCGCACAAGCCGCCCCCATTGCCGTTCCCTGGAGCTGTAGGTAGAAGGACCCCTTAAAAACAAAAAAGTTGTGCCGAAGGGCAAAATCCAAAATTTGGAGAATAAACGTAGCGTAATCACCTTCGACATCGGACATGGCCAGGAACTGCGACACTGCTGCCATCCCATCCTGATGGCTGATGGAGGTGTACAGTGATTCAACGTCGCAGGTGACAATAAGCATGTCATCCTCCAGTTGTATCCCATTTAGTTTCCGCAGGATGTCACCAGTGTCTTTAAGGTAAGAAGGGAGATTCTCAACCAGAGGTCGTAACACGTGATCAACCAGTTTACATATTGGTTCACATAGGTTATTGTTACCTGCGACGATCGGGCGACCAGGCGGAGTGGAAAGCTGCTTATGCACTTTAGGTAGCAAATAGAAAGTGGGTATCATGGGGCAGGGTACAAGTAGACAACTGAGCTCCTTCTGACTGATGGTGCCTCGATCATAGGCCGACTGTAAAATCTTATTCAAGGAATCCTGAAAAGAATTGAGAGGGTTAAATGTGAGTTTCTTATAACACACTGGGTTCTTTAGCTGACGAAAGGCTTCCTTTTCATATAGTGTAACTGGCCAAACAACTATATTGCCCCCTTTGTCAGATGGCTTGATTACCAGATTTTTCATATTGCCCAATTGCTTAACCGCTGAACGTAGGTTGCCATCCATATTACCATGTTGAAACTTGGTGGATGCCTTGGTCAAATCATTCGTAACCAGTTTCACAAAAATATCAATTTTGGGATACATGTAAATAGGAGGAAATTTTTTTGATCTGGGCATCAACACATTAGGCAGCCTACTTACTGGAGGATCTTGTTCATCCAGTAGATCACATAAATCCTGTATTGCTCTTTGTTCATCGGTCAGGGGGGGACAGTGCAGGGTTGCCATCTTTGTGAAAAATCCTTTTAAAAACTAGATTCCTTGCAAATAGGTTCAGGTCCTTTATCGCTGTAAAAACATCAAATTTAGTTGTCGGGACAAAATTAAGGCCCAAACTCAAAACCTCAAGTTGGGCCTCAGTGAGAACAGTGTCAGAGAGATTAATTACCTGAGTTCTAGATGGGCCGGAATCACCTGTACGGTATCTTTTGTAGATTTTTTGATGGTTCGGTATATCCTTCCGTTTACCCCCGTACCTCGTGGAGCGGGGGGTGGCCACATCATCACCTCGTGCCCCTTCAGCATCAGTTGAAGTATATGAGGAGACCGAGGCACTACGGCTCCTGGGCATGGTTTTGAATTGCTGCCATCGATACACCCGTTTCTGTTCATAGTCTTGACGATCCCTCTGAAATTTACTCGCCTTGCGATCCTTAATGAGTTTTTCCCATGCATCATGGCTGGTCTCCATTTCATTTTTAAAGGACTCCAATTCAGGACTGGATAATGATTGCTTTAGTTGGGCATCAATCGTGGTCAACTCCTTATCCAAGGTACTTAACATGGTCTCATTAGCTGATATTAGTAATTTTAGAAAGGTGTTAGAACATACATTGCAGGCTTCCTCCCATCTAGCATTTAAATGTTCCACTTCAAGACCATAAGAGGGAAAAACCTGAACCCGGAGACCCCGTGGGATTAAATCTTTTGATACATACTGTTCCATGGACGTCTTATTCCACCACATACGGAGGCGTTTGTGTGACAAATTTCTAAAAGAGCTCTTCAAATCACGTGTGTTCCTTAGATGGTTAACATCCTGCGTGCTCTCACCATCACAGTTAAAAATGGCATTCGCCTGGGACCTAGAGGAGGCCTCACGGGCTAAGAAATCCATAATGGAAATGTCTGCAAAAGAACAAATAAATGTCTGCAGATGACAAATAAGCACCAAAATGACTCACAGAAGTGAGTACCCGTGCAGAGCCAGCACGTGTGGTAAAACACCAAAAAAGAGAAAATATAGGGCTCGCACTAAATAGTATTATGAATATATAAATTTTATTAGTGTCTCCATACGAGACAAATCACAATTAAAACACATAGGAAACAATGGATGGTGAAAAATGAGCACACAGAATGACATGGAGCACGACCAAATTACTAAGAATGGCAAATAAATACAAAAATGAGTATATAAATATAGCACTAAGTGTGCATATAAATCAAGTAGAATGTTAGTAATACATGTAATCAGGCAGAGCTATACAGGCTAGGTAATGATATCATACATAGTAAAACCAAAGTCTGCATGTAAAGTGACCAGTGCAAATAGTCAGAATAGATATATAGCCAACGCTGAGTAAATCATTATAACGCCATAAACCAACTACCTGTATAGTGCTCCAGCAACCCCGACGCACGTTTCACGCAAGGCTTCTTCAGGGGGAAGTGTGTGTGGAGGGGGGGGCTAGTGGGGTGGTTTATATAGCCAAAACGACATGGCTAATGGACAAAGGGCAGCTGCAAACGATTAGGGAGCAGGACATGTGTGGCCACACAAGGAAGGGAGACGAATGCGTTCCAGGCTGGAACGCATCGCATCACTTCCGGTTCCTGTAGGTGAACCGCATGGTGGAACGCAAGACGTCACTTCCGGGATTCGGCAGGAGTAGCAGGGTGAAAGGAAAGCTGTGACCTAATGCGCTCCAGTAGATACATGGAACCTAACTGATAAGTGGGAGAGCAAATGTAGCTTATATTTTATAAAGCATGACAGAGTGTATTGAGCCAAACTGTAGAGATGACAATATACAGTACATCATATGGCACAATAAAAACGGACCTCATACAGCGCTAAATAACAAGCATGTTAATAAATAAAGTGTATACATATATGTAATATATTACAATTTAGATGTGCAGAGAGGTATATAGATATATAAAAAACCAACAAGTTACACATAAAACGTATATATACACATGTGGAAGCTTGTCCCCACACATATATATATACAATGAATCCCACAGAAGATACCACAGTGAAATGAATATATAAGGTGCTTATTGTCACCTGCGACGTTGAATCACTGTACACCTCCATCAGCCATCAGGATGGGATGGCAGCAGTGTCGCAGTTCCTGGCCATGTCCGATGTCGAAGGTGATTACGCTACGTTTATTCTCCAAATTTTGGATTTTGCCCTTCGGCACAACTTTTTTGTTTTTAAGGGGTCCTTCTACCTACAGCTCCAGGGAACGGCAATGGGGGCGGCTTGTGCGCCGTCCTACGCCAACCTTTTCCTGGGGCTGTGGGAGAGGGGCCTCTTTCTGACTGACCCCGTTCCTTCTATTGACAGGGTATATATGTGGAATCGCTACATCGATGATGTTCTTATGATTTGGCAGGGTACAACTGGAGAGCTGGACTCCTTCATGACCAACTTAAATAAAAACCAGCTTAATATCCACCTCACCTATAAATCTGGCCGAAAAGACATGGATTTTCTGGATGTTCTTCTACAGGTAGATCATCATGGCTTCATCTATACCGACCTGCACCGCAAACCCACCTCAGTAAATAGTCTGTTACACGCCGGCTCTGCACATCCACGGAGACTGATTGAAGGGATCCCTACGGGTCAATTTTTACGACTAAGACGCATATGTTCAAACGATGACCTGTTCGAAAAGCGTGCCCAGGAGTTGACCAACAGATTCAGAGAGAGAGGCTATACTGAATCCTCTCTGAAGAAAGGATACTTTAGAGCCAAACGATCTGTGAGGGAGGACCTTCTACAACAGCGCCCGAAGATAAAGAAATCTCAGAACAACATGGTACGCTTTATCACCACCTAAAATTCAGGCCACAGTGCCGTACTGCAATCACTAAACACACATTGGAACATCTTATGTATGGACCCCATTTTGAAACAACACCTTCTTCCGAGGCCATCTTTAACCTTTCGACGTGACAGAAACATACGAGATGGCTTAGTTCATAGCCATCACCAGGCTGCCACCCCCTCACACATTTTTGGCTCTAAAGGTCCAAAATGGGGTTGCCGCCCCTGCGGCAATTGCGTGGCATGTGCAAACATCCTTACTACCACCTCCTTTACTGACTCTGCTGGACAGAAGATTTATCAAATTACACATACCATCACTTGCAGCACCACCGGCGTTGTCTACGTTGCAAGCTGCCCTTGTGGGCTTCTATATGTTGGCCTCACATCACGTGAATTGAGGCGTCGTACGAGAGAACATGTGCTGGGGATACAGTCAGCTGCCACTGAGGAAGATGACATCGCCCTAAAGACCATCCCTCGCCATTTTAAGACACACCATGCCTGTGACAGTTCTTTGCTCCAGGTAAGGGGGATCGACAGGGTCTTTGTGGGCAGTAGGGGTGGCAATTGGAAACGCCTCTTAGCCCAACGAGAGGCTAGGTGGATCTTCCAATTGCACACTGTCACCCCACACGGTTTAAATGAGGGTTTAAGCTTTGCCCCTTTTTTGCCGTAATGCCCTCGGGGCCATACCCACGAGTTGCAGTTTGCCTTTCTTGTTTTTCTTGAGCTCTTATTTTGGTTATGTATTATTATTTGTGTTCCTTCAGAGAGATTATATATTTTACGTGTGTGTGTTTGCCCACTGGTGGTGTCTTGTCTGTTCCCAGGCACGTCTCCACCTTGGGTGCTTTTAGGGTTAGTATAATATCCCTTAGGGCTGCCTTTTCTTTGGCTGACTCGTTTTTATAATCTTTGTTTTACTCGTCTTTCACATAGTCTGATTTTTAATGCTGTCTTTCTTATGTATCTCCTGTTTCAGTTATTTAGGTGTGGTTGCCATCGTTACCCGGGACTCGGCGTGCTCTTCTTCTCCCCTCCATTCTGGTCCACAGATGTATCTACTTCTTAGACTAATTGACCATGTTTTTGTATTCTCACTTCATGGCGTCATCAGCACGGACATTATATATTTGTCACTTGTCCTTTTTTGGACCTTTTTGCATTCACTTTTATCTACATATAATTAGGTCTTAAATTATTATTTATTTTACACATGTATGTATTTGCATGTGTCTGTGTGCGCGTGCACTCGCGTGCGCTTATGTGGGCCCCTTTGCGCGCGTGCGTCCGCGCGCACTCACACACTCTATTTGTTCTCTTTCCTATATGTACAGCAGTGCCTGTACCTTATTCACTTTTGTCACTTTATATATTCATTTCACTGTGGTATCTTCTGTGGGATTCATTGTATATATATATGTGTGGGGACAAGCTTCCACATGTGTATATATACGTTTTATGTGTAACTTGTTGGTTTTTTATATATCTATATACCTCTCTGCACATCTAAATTGTAATATATTACATATATGTATACACTTTATTTATTAACATGCTTGTTATTTAGCGCTGTATGAGGTCCGTTTTTATTGTGCCATATGATGTACTGTATATTGTCATCTCTACAGTTTGGCTCAATACACTCTGTCATGCTTTATAAAATATAAGCTACATTTGCTCTCCCACTTATCAGTTAGGTTCCATGTATCTACTGGAGCGCATTAGGTCACAGCTTTCCTTTCACCCTGCTACTCCTGCCGAATCCCGGAAGTGACGTCTTGCGTTCCACCATGCGGTTCACCTACAGGAACCGGAAGTGATGCGATGCGTTCCAGCTTGGAACGCATTCGTCTCCCTTCCTTGTGTGGCCACACATGTCCTGCTCCCTAATCGTTTGCAGCTGCCCTTTGTCCATTAGCCATGTCGTTTTGGCTATATAAACCACCCCACTAGCCCCCCCCTCCACACACACTTCCCCCTGAAGAAGCCTTGCGTGAAACGTGCGTCGGGGTTGCTGGAGCACTATACAGGTAGTTGGTTTATGGCGTTATAATGATTTACTCAGCGTTGGCTATATATCTATTTGCACTGGTCACTTTACATGCAGACTTTGGTTTTACTATGTATGATATCATTACCTAGCCTGTATAGCTCTGCCTGATTACATGTATTACTAACATTCTACTTGATTTATATGCACACTTAGTGCTATATTTATATACTCATTTTCGTATTTATTTGCCATTCTTAGTAATTTGGTCGTGCTCCATGTCATTCTGTGTGCTCATTTTTCACCATCCATTGTTTCCTATGTGTTTTAATTGTGATTTGTCTCGTATGGAGACACTAATAAAATTTATATATTCATAATACTATTTAGTGCGAGCCCTATATTTTCTCTTTTTTGGTGTTTTACCACACGTGCTGGCTCTGCACGGGTACTCACTTCTGTGAGTCATTTTGGTGCTTATAAGCAATTAACAATGTAAACTTAATCAAGAAAGGCTGGACCTGATGGATCGGTGTCTTTTTTCAATCTACATAACTGAATAGAAAGAAGTTTCAAATAGTTAACTATAATCTTTATAATTCCAGCTCAGTAGTCGGGTGGAGTCTTGTCAGCAGAGGGCAGATAAGGCTGTCTGTTTCCAAGGAGAACCAACAGAAATTTGAAAGTAGTATGTAAATTAAGAAAAAACACGAAATAGAATAATAAAATAGAAATATTTGTTAAGTAACTGAAATATTTCAGATATGTTGACTGGGTGAAACTAAATTTCTGTCAATCAACTCTTCACATCTCTGAAGCTCATCTGGATTTCACATGGCTGCTTTAATGCATTTAGAACAACTTTGCCGATTTCAAGAAATATATTTTTTCCAGGCCCAAGATCAAAGCCTCGGTAACAAGTAGGGTAGGTTACAGTGTAAGGAATTTTTCAAAGAACCGGTCTTGATTGTTTTTGTATCTACAACTTTGTTATTACAGCGAATCCCCTTTCTGAGGTGCAAGAACAACAGTGTTACCCAAGCATTAACCAAAAGTAGACAGCAAATTATCATTTTATTTCTAACTCATCCAATGCCCAGGCAGATTCTTGAGATAAGTAGAAAAAAACGCCTGTTTTCAGCAGAATGGAAGTAGTCAGACGAGAGGCGCCAGCGTATCTTTGTGCCAAAGCAAAACAATGTGGAATATAAAACAACAGCTGTGAAAGACCTGATTAAACTCCTTACAGAACCATCCTGAGACAGCAGACCTCCAGGATTTCACCACAGAATGAGACGGGATTTTTTTTTTTTTTTCTGGTTGCTGGCGTAATTTTGCTCAAAATGTCAGTAGCCTGTCTGAGAAATGTCAAAACACAGACATATTTTCTCAGGCCGAATGAAACAAATCAGTGAAGGTTCTGAACTCAAAACAAAGCACAGTAAAGCAGGTAGCAAATGATCACCCAAAATTGCACTTAAAATTTGGCACTCCTAGTAGCAAAATGGCACAATGGGGAAGATTTACTTGTACGCTTAGGCTGTCTAGACATGCACAGTGTTTTTCACAGTGACTCAGACTGGATGATAAATTTGATGTATGGTTAGACACTTTTGTTTAACTATATTCCAACGTATTGGTTTGCAGCAGTATTTTATGCTAGGATTATGGCGCAGCATGTGGCGTCTTAAGCCGTGCCCCTTTTCCTCTAAGCCACACCCTTAGGCCCCTTTGCAGACAAGTATGTCCGGATAAGGTCCGGATGCATTGCAGCAAACCCGCGCGAGTAGTTACGCAATTGCAGTCAGTTTTGACTGCGATTGCGTTCCGTTGTTCAGTTTTTATTGCAATGTGTTTTGCACGCACGTGATAAAAAACTGAATGTGGTACCCAGACCCGAACTTCTTGACAGAAGTTCAGGTTTGGGTTAGTTGTAGTGTAGATTGCTAACATTTTCCCTTAAAACATGGTTATAAGGGAAAATAATAGCATTCTGAATACAGAATGCATAGAACAATAGGGCTGGAGGGGTTAAAAATAAAAAATTTAACTCGCCTTAATCCACTTGTTCGCGCAGCCGGCATCTCTTCTGTCTTCTTCTTCTTTGAGGAATAGGACCTTTGATGACGTCACTGCGTTCATCACATGGTCCATCACATGATCTTTTACTATGGCGATGGATCATGTGACGGACCATGTGATGAGCGCAGTGACGTCACCAAAGGTCCTTTTCCTGTGCACAGCAAAGAAGAAGACAGAAGAGAAGCCAGGCTGCGCGATCAATTGGATTAAGGGAAGTTATTGTTTAAAAAAAAAAAAAATTTAACCCCTCCAGCCCTATTGTACTATGCATTCTGTATTAAGAATGCTATTATTTTCCCTTATAACCATGTCATAAGGGAAAATAATAATGATCGTGTCCCGATCGTCTCCTAACAACCATGCGTGAAAATCGCACTTGCTTGCGGATGCTTGCAATTTTCACGCAGCCCTATTCAATTCTATGGGGCCTGCTTTGCGTGAAAAACACTGAATATAGAACATGCTGTGATTTTCATGCAATGCACAAGTGATGCGTGAAAATCACTGCTCATGTGTACAGTCCCATAGAAATGAATGGGTCCGGATTCAGTGCGGGTGCAATGCGTTCACCTCACGCATTGCACCCGCGCGGAAAACTTGCTCGTGTGAAAGGGGCCTTAGGCGCAGTGTATTTTTTTTCTAAAACTAGATAGATTTTTAGACAATTTACAAAGCATTGGAGGTGCACTCACATTAGCAAGTGTGGGCCAATATGTTTTAGCTACTAGTACTACAGACCTGTACATGTGTTTATGTTATTTTGCAAGCCTGAGCGATGAATATAAGGGCACCTCTCAGAAGAATAACATAAAACCCTTTAATAGACATTAAAATGTTTTTTTTTTTTTTATATAGAACACTCTGCATACAGTATTACGGGGCTTATATTTGTTAAACATATCCATAGGGTTTCATTCTTCTGATGGAAGCCAATAAAAAGTATTTTTGGCCTCTGTTGGTATACTTCTTTCATCTGTACAGCAAAGCACAGCAGACTGCATTTTTCTATACAGAGGGCCATTGCAGATAAAGTAGACCATATGGTATACTTTTTTCTATATATACAATGGTGCCTATGGATGACATATGCCATTGTATGCATAGGTATAGGCTGGGAAATCTTTGATTAAATAGTAACTATCATTTAATTTAATCAGGCTCCTCTAGTGTTCCTCCCTCCTTCTTTAATAACTCAGTTTGCTGCTCAGATTTGTCTTCAGTGAAGATGGGCTGCCTGCTCACTGAAGGGTTAGATGTCTATAGACTGACACTGAGACTGCTGCTGCTATGTAAGTGATTTTCTGTCTTTTTTAACTGCTAGATTCACACACTGCACAGGCTCATCAATGCTGTATAATGTCCTTTGTTGCTGCTTTTGAGGTTGTGCTACAGAGTAAAGAAGCAAGATTCCCTGTTTATTCATGTCCTGTGTATGGGCAGACATGATTCCAGCTAGTCTTCACCCACCAGCTCAGAAAAAAATGAGAATTACAGACAGACTTCGGAGGGAAAAACTGCAAAAAGTGGCTCATGTCGAGAAATAGTGTTATTCCTCAGGTACACTCACAAATGTTGCTTAAAATAGCAGTTACACTGTAAGGTTACAGGTCCAGAGGCTGAGGCTGCACTACTGAGAGATTCCAATGAGAACATTCCCTCTGATTTCTGTCTGGTGAAGTGATATCATAGAGACCTTACATGGACCCAAATCCACAAAAACAACACAGTTCCCACACAACTCCTATAACTGCCTTTTATCAAGTTTGTGTTGAGCTTGAGATTTTATGGGATGGTTACTGCAACACCCGCCGACTCCATTAATTATAATGGGGTCCATTGGCAATCCAGCCATTATTTAGCCAGACAAAAACCTCTTTGGAACAGCCTGACGGAAACTGTACTGCAAGTGTGAAAGAAGGCTTACTTTAGGTGTTATCTCATGATTAATATGAAAATCAGACATCATATAGTACATGACAATTTCTTTCTAACAACACTAGAACCAGCCCTGTACCTCACATGGATCCAGAGATCTCCTGATTCATTGCTCTGCTTAATTTATATCAAGCTGACAGCTCAAGGGGCGTGTCGTTTCTGCTGCAGCTCAGGGGGCGTGTCCATTCTCTCCCTATCACAGCTCAGGAGGCAGTTAAAGGGTCAAACTGAGCATGTGCGGCCACCTCAATGAGCAGGTCAAAGAAATAGGAAAAAGAACAAACAGCAGGTGGCGCTATACAGATACATTTTATTGTATAACTCAGTGGTTATGCAAATTTTTTAATTACACAAAATTATTAAATATATATTATTGAATACTTATAGTATCATTATTATAGTATTCAGATCCAGGTGCTGGTTTGAAAACTGTAGAATATTTTTCGTGGGACAAACCCTTTAATGTAATGATCTCTGCTACAGTGCATTCTGGGAGATGTTTCCAACATCAAATTACTATACAATACCTGACTACATTTCACGGATTCACAGAGTAAGCGCTATAGAGACGCTGAACAATCAAGGGAAGGCTGTAATACTCAGAATTGTGAATGTTGTAGCTCTGGATGGTAAAAAGCTATAAAACAAATACAGCCCGGGGATCTGTACAAGGTACGTAAAACAAAGCTGCTTTTAAGATAAGTTGTCTCGAAATGCTAACTGTAATCTGATCCTCAAAGCTGCAGTGCGCTATAGCATCACTTATTATACCTTTGAAATCCCTACAGAACATTCAATTGCAACTATTATAAGAACTCCCTCTTCCTTTTTTTCACACCAAATGTGCAAATAGGAAACATTTTCCAAACAGCTGTAGCGGACATGGGTCTGGAATCTTAATTTCCATCTATCCAGGGAGTGAACATGCATCACAGGAGGAAATCGAACGATACAGGAAGTCATTTTATTTTACGGGCCCTGTGATCTGATATGGTAGATTTTTAGAGAGGTATAAAATAGCACATGGTGTAGATTAACAAGGAGCGGCTGGTCTACAATGCAACATTTCATGTAAGAAGAGGATATAGGGATTTTATATCATACATATTTCATCATTGCCAATTTTTGAGGAGGGACATCAAGGAGACTGTGAAAAAAAACGGCTCATGATGTGGCCCCCATTCATACAGGACACTCCCTTATTGTTGGCATTTGAATAAAAATTGGGGGCATATTACCTGAACTCTAGCGAACTTTGTGAATTCAAATTGTTTGAAGGTTGTCAAAGAGATGTTATCCTGGAGTATGTCAATGAATTTAAATGTATAACGTATCAGCATGGATTTATGAGAGATCGGTCCTGACAAACTGATCAGTTTCTGTGAGGAGGTAAGTTCTAAACTGGACCAGGATGAGTCTTTGGATGTCATATATCTTGTTATTTTTCAAAGTATTCAATACTGTGCCACATAAAGGGTTGTTAAAAAAAAAAAGAATGTCTGGATTGGGGGAAAATGTGGGCTCAGTGTTTATCAGTACATAGGTCACTAGTGGGGTACCACAGGGTTCTGTATTGGAGGGATTAATAGTGGGGTACCACAGGGGTAAGTATTCTCTCTCTCTCTCTTTCTTTCTCTCTTTCTTTTTTCTCTCTTTCTTTCTCTTTCTTTCTTTCTCTCTTTCTTTCTCTCTCTCTCTTTCTTTTTTTCTCTCTTTCTTTCTTTCTCTCTTTCTTTCTCTCTCTCTCCTTGCAAAAGTATTCACCCCCCTTGACTTTTTCAACTTGCCCACAACTTTGAAGATGTTATTTTTTTTTAATGTATTTATTGTGAAGCAAACAACAAATAGGACAAAATAACAGAAAAAGTCAATGTGCACAACTATTCACCCCCCTAAAGTCAATACTTTGTAGAGCCACTTTTTACCGCAATCACAGCTCCAAGTCGCTTTGGATAAGTCTCTATGAGCTTGCCACATCTTACCACTGGGATTTTTGCCCATTCCTCCTTGCAAAACTGCTCCAGCACCTTCAAGTCGGATGGTTTGTGCTTGTGAACAGCAATCTTTAAGTCTGACCACAGATTTTCTATTGGATTGAGGCTGTTTCCCCTTAAACCACTCAAATGTTGCTTTAGCAGTGTGTTTGGGGTCATTGTCCTGCTGGAAGGTGAACCTCCGTCCTAGCCTCAAATCATGCACAGAGTGGTAAAGGTTTTGCTCAAGAATATCCCTATATTTAGCACCATCCATCTTTCCCTCCAATCTGACCAGTTTCCCAGTCCTGACTGCTGAAAAAACATCCTGACAGGATGATGCTGCCACCACCATGTTTCACTGTGGGGATGGTGTTCTTTGGGTGATGTGATGTGTTGGGTTTGCGTCAGACATAGTGTTTTGTTTGATGGCCGAAAAGTTAAATTTTCATCTCATCAGACCAGAGCACCTTCCTCCATATACATTTTGGGAGTCTCCCACATGCCTTTTCGCAAACTCACAACGTGCTTTTTGTTTTTAGCTGTAAGTAATGGCTTTTATCTGACCACTCTGCCATAAAGCTGAACTCTATGGAGCGTACGGCTTATTGTGGTCCTAAGTACAGATACTCCAGTCTCTGCTGTGGAACTCTGCAGCTCCTCCAGGGTTACCTTAGGTCTCTGTGCTGCTTCTCCGATTAATGTCCTCCTTGCCCAGTCTGTGAGTTTTGGTGGGCGGCCGTCTCTTGGCAGGTTTGCTGTTGTGCTATGTTCTTTCCATTTGGTTATGATAGATTTGATGGTGCTCCTAGGGATCATCAAAGATTTGGATATTTTTTTATAACCTAACCCTGACTTGTACTTCTCAACAATATTGTCCCTTACTTTTTTGGAGAGTTCCTTGGTCTTCATGGCAGTGTTTGGTTAGTAATGCCTCTTGCTTAGGTGCTGCAGCCTCTGGGGCCTTTCAGAAAGTATATGTAATGACAGATCATGTGACACTTAGATTGCACACAGGTGGACATCATTTCACTAATTATGTGACTTCTGAAGGTAATTGGTTGCACCAGAGCTTTTTATGGGCTTCCTAACAAGGGGGGTGACTACATACGCACAGGCCAATTTTCTGTTTTCTATTTCTAAACAATAGTTTTTATTTATATATTTTTCTCATTTCAATTCACCAACTTAGACTATTGTGTTCTGATCCATCACATAAAATTCAGATTAAGAAATCTAAGTAGTTAAAAGGGTTCTGCACTTTGTTTTAACTGATGATCTATCTTCTGGATAGATCATCATTATCTGATCGGCGGAGGTCCGACACCCGGGACCCCCGCCGAGCAGCTGTTTGAGAAGGCAGCGGCGCTCCAGCAGCGCCGCGGCCTTCTCACTGTTTACCCCCGGCCCAGTGACGTCACGACTAGTGTCAACTAGCGTGGGCGGGGCTAAGCTCTATTCAAGTGAACAGAGCTTAGCCCCACCCACGCTAGTTAAGGACACAATACCCACTAGATTTGATCACCGGTACGGCATACATATTAGGACATCGTCAGACATCATCCACAACTCCATCCTCCGTCAGGCAAAACTCCATCAGCCCTCAGACATCAGACAAAACTCCGTCCTCCATCACCCAAAACTCCATCAGACATCAGACAAAACTCCATCCTCCGTCAGGCAAAACTCCATCAGACCTCAGACATCAGACAAAACTCCGTCCTCCGTCACCCAAAACTCCATCAGACCTCAGACATCAGACAAAACTCCGTCCTCCATCAGGCAAAACTCCATCAGACCTCAGACATCAGACAAAACTCCGTCCTCCATCAGGCAAAACTCCATCAGACCTCAGACATCAGACAAAACTCCGTCCTCCGTCAGGCAAAACTCCATCAGACCTCAGACATCAGACAAAACTCCGTCCTCCGTCACCCAAAACTCCATCAGACCTCAGACATCAGACAAAACTCCGTCCTCCGTCACCCAAAACTCCATCAGACCTCAGACATCAGACAAAACTCCGTCCTCCGTCACCCAAAACTCCATCAGACCTCAGACATCAGACAAAACTCTGTCCTCCCTCAGGCATCAGCCAAAACTCCGTCCTCCCTAACTCAAAATACGCCCTACTACACACAGAGCTGTGTACTGTGTTAGAGATGTATGTGTAACCTGCAGGTAGCAGAGCTGTGTACTGTGTTACAGAGATGTATGTGTAACCTGCATGTAGCAGAGCTGTGTACTGTGTTACAGAGATGTATGTGTAACCTGCAGGTAGCAGATCTGTATGTGTAACCTGCAGGTAGCAGAGCTGTGTACTGTGTTAGAGATGTATGTGTAACCTGCAGGTAGCAGAGCTGTGTACTGTGTTACAGAGATGTATGTGTAACCTGCATGTAGCAGAGCTGTGTACTGTGTTACAGAGATGTATGTGTAACCTGCATGTAGCAGAGCTGTGTACTGTGTTACAGAGATGTATGTGTAACCTGCAGGTAGCAGATCTGTATGTGTAACCTGCAGGTAGCAGAGCTGTGTACTGTGTTACAGAGATGTATGTGTAACCTGCAGGTAGCAGATCCGTATGTGTAACCTGCATGTAGCAGAGCTGTGTACTGTGTTACAAAGATGTATGTGTAACCTGCAGGTAGCAGATCTGTATGTGTAACCTGCAGGTAGCAGAGCTGTGTACTGTGTTACAGAGATGTATGTGTAACCTGCAGGTAGCAGAGCTGTGTACTGTGTAGCAGATCTGTATGTGTAACCTGCAGGTAGCAGAGCTGTGTACTGTGTAGCAGATCTGTATGTGTAACCTGCAGGTAGCAGAGCTGTGTACTGTGTAGTAGATCTGTATGTGTAACCTGCATGTAGCAGAGCTGTGTACTGTGTTACAGAGATGTATGTGTAACCTGCAGGTAGCAGATCCGTATGTGTAACCTGCATGTAGCAGAGCTGTGTACTGTGTTACAGAGATGTATGTGTAACCTGCAGGTAGCAGATCTGTATGTGTAACCTGCAGGTAGCAGAGCTGTGTACTGTGTTACAGAGATGTATGTGTAACCTGCAGGTAGCAGAGCTGTGTACTGTGTAGCAGATCTGTATGTGTAACCTGCAGGTAGCAGAGCTGTGTACTGTGTAGCAGATCTGTATGTGTAACCTGCAGGTAGCAGAGCTGTGTACTGTGTAGTAGATCTGTATGTGTAACCTGCATGTAGCAGAGCTGTGTACTGTGTTACAGAGATGTATGTGTAACCTGCAGGTAGCAGATCTGTATGTGTAACCTGCATGTAGCAGAGCTGTGTACTGTGTTACAGAGATGTATGTGTAACCTGCAGGTAGCAGATCTGTATGTGTAACCTGCAGGTAGCAGAGCTGTGTACTGTGTTACAGAGATGTATGTGTAACCTGCAGGTAGCAGAGCTGTGTACTGTGTTACAGAGATGTATGTGTAACCTGCATGTAGCAGAGCTGTGTACTGTGTTACAGAGATGTATGTGTAACCTGCAGGTAGCAGAGCTGTGTACTGTGTAGCAGAACTGTATGTGTAACCTGCAGGTAGCAGAGCTGTGTACTGTTTAGCAGATCTGTATGTGTAACCTGCAGGTAGCAGAGCGGTGTACTGTGTAGTAGATCTGTATGTGTAACCTGCATGTAGCAGAGCTGTGTACTGTGTTACAGAGATGTATGTGTAACCTGCAGGTAGCAGAGCTGTGTACTGTGTAGCAGATCTGTATGTGTAACCTGCATGTAGCAGAGCTGTGTACTGTGTAGCAGAGCTGTATGTGTAACCTGCATGTAGCACAGCTGTGTACTGTGTGCCAGTGCTGTATGTGTAACCTGCATGTAGCAGTGCTGTGTACTGTGTAGCAGAGCTGTATGTGTAACCTGCATGTAGCAGAGCTGTGTACTGTGTAGCAGAGCTGTATGTGTAACCTGCATGTAGCAGTGCTGTGTACTGTGTAGCAAAGCTGTATTTGTAACCTGAATGTAGCAGAGCTGTGTACTGTGTAGCAGAGCTGTATGTGTAATCTGCATGTATCAGAGCTGTGTGCTGTGTAGCGGAGCTGTATGTGTAACCTGCATGTAGCAGGCTGTGTACTGTGTTACAGGGATGTATGTGCAACCTGCATGTAGCAGTGCTGTGTACTGTGTTACAGAGATGTGTGTGTAACCGCATGTAGCAGAGCTTTTTACTGTGTAACAGAGATGTGTGTGTAACCTGGGAACTATAAAAAAGTGTAAAATAAAACATAAAAATTCAGATCACCCCCCTTTTCCCAAAATGAAAATAAAAGAACTAAAAAAATACACATCATGGGTGTCGCAATGTGTAAAAACACCCATTGTATAAAAATATATTCCCCATACGGCAAACGGCAAAACAGAAGAAAAAAAAGAGTCCAAATGTCCGATTCGCGTTTTTGGTCACTTCATTTGCTACAAAAATGTAAATAAAAAGTAATCAAAAAGTCTTTAACACCCCAGAATGGTATCAGTGAAAAGTTCAGATTGCCCCGCAAAAAATGAGCCCCCATCCAGCTCCGTACACATAATTCCCAAAAAGTTATAGAGCTCAAAATATGACGACAAAAAAAAAGTCACTCCGAGTTACTCAGAATTGGTAACCCTAATTAATAAATACATGCAACATGAATGCATATATGCCGCTTCACACAGATCACAAGTGTTAGGCCTCTTGGACATGAACGTTGTTGGTCCATTCCGTGCATTGGGGACAGCAATTTGCAGTCCCCAATGCACGGGCAACGTGCGTGCAGCGGCCGGGACAGATCCAGACCCATTCAACTTGAATGGGTCCGTGAATATGTTCTACTTTTTTGCTGTGCGGAGGCACGGCCAGAAACACCACGGAACCAGCACTCTGTAGTGCTTCTGTGGGGATCCGATCCGTGTTTCTGTTCCGTTCAAGTGAATGGGTCGACATCACGGATGCGGGATGCACACGGCTGGTGCCCTGTGTATTGCGGAACCGCCGTATGTGGTCCACAATTCGACCACAGGCACACAGCGACCATGTGCAAGAGGCCTTACAAAGATGGGATTTAAGGTGCACATCCTCTTGTGCTTCCCATATTCCACAGATTTATATCACACAGCTACTTACAGTTGTGCTGATAAGTTTACATACCCTTGCAGAATTTATGATTTCTTAAAGGGGTATTCTCATCTTCCCTTTTTCATACTTACCTTCCTTGAGCGTGATGTTCACTTCCTGTATTCTTCTCCCGCGCAATGTCCTGAACGCGCACAGCGCCGCGCATGTGCCATGGTGACTTATTCCTGGCCTGTATAGTACAGAGTCGGCGTGCGCATTCGCAGCTCTGTACTATACTGGCCAGGAAGAAGTCATCATGGCGCATGTGCAGCGGCATGCGCGTTCAGGACATTGCGCGGCCCAGCCGGGAGAGAATTTTCCGTCTTCTGCGCAAGCGTGGCCCGGCTGGATTCGACAGGAGAGGTGGCCGTGACCAGGGGAGACCAAAGACAACATCAGGTAAGAGGGGACTTATTTTCTAAAAAAGGATGGGAATTGGGTAATAAAATGTATTTAGAAAAATTATCACTGTCAAATCATTACCAGATTTACCAGTGATCATTAAGATGAGAATACCCCTTTAACCATTGTTTAGAGAATATGATTGATAACACGGACACTTCTCTCTCGCTCGTGGTTAGTTGTCGGCTGAAGCCATTTATGTCAAACAACGGTGTTTACTCTTTATAAATCATAATCACAACACAAACTCCCCAAATGACCCTGATCAGAAGTTTACACGCCCCAGTTATTAATAACATGTATTGCCCCCTTTAACATCAATGACAGCTTGAAGTCTTTTGTAGTAGTTGTGGATGAGGCTCTTTATTTTCTCAGATGGTAAAACTGCCCATTCTTCCTGTTGAAAAAAAAAAGCAATTCCACCACAGTTTTACGTGATTTTTATTTACGACATTCGATGTGCGATAAAACTGACTGATTACTTTTATTCTACAGGTCAGATGGAATCCGGCAATACCTTATATGTATAGTTTTTCTTGCGTTTTAATAGTGATAAAAAAAAAAATATATATCCGATTTTTTTTGTCGCCATATTTTGAGCCCCATAACCTTTTTGTAATTATGTGTACAGAGCTGGATGGGGGCTCATTTTTTGCGGGGCAATCTAAACTTTTTACTGATAGCATTCTGGGGTGTTTAAGACTTTTTGATCACTTTTTATTTACATTTTTGTAGCAAATGAAGTGACCAAAAACGGCGAATCGGACATTTGGACTCTTTTTTTTTTTCTGTTTTGCTGTTTGCCGTATGGGGAATATATTTTTATACAATGGGCGTTTTTACACATTGCGACACCCATGATGTGTCTTTTATTTTAATTTTGGGAAAAGGGGGGTGATCTGAATATTTATGGTTTTTTTTTACACTTTTTTATAGTTCCCAGGTTACACACACATCTCTGTAACACAGTACACAGCTCTGCTACATGCGGTTAGACAAACTGCTCTATATACACAGTACACAGCTCTGCTACATGCAGGTTGCACATACATCCCTGTAGCACAGTACACAGCTCTGCTACATGCAGGTTACACATACAGCACCGCTACACAGCACACAGCTCTGCTACATGCAGATTACACATACAGCTCTGCTACACAGTACACAGCTCTGCTACATTCAGGTTACACATACAGCTCTGCTACACAGTACACAGCACTGCTACATGCAGGTTACACACACATCTCTGTAACACAGTACACAGCTCTGCTACATGCGGTTAAACAAACTGCTCTATATACACAGTACACAGCTCTGCTACATGCAGGTTGCACATACATCCCTGTAACACAGTACACAGCCTGCTACATGCAGGTTACACATACATCTCTGTAACACAGTACACAGCTCTGCTACATGCAGGTTACACATACATCTCTGTAACACAGTACACAGCTCTGCTACATGCAGGTTACACATACAGCTCTGCTACACAGTACACAGCACTTCTACATGCAGGTTACACACACATCTCTGTAACACAGTACACAGCTCTGCTACATGCTGTTACACACACTGCTCTATATACACAGTACACAGCTCTGCTACATGCAGGCTACACACACATCTCTGTAACACAGTACACATCTCTGCTACACAGTACACAACACTGCTACCTGCAGGTTGCACATACATCCCTGTAACACAGTACACAGCTCTGCTACATGCAGGTTACACATACAGCTCTGCTACACAGTACACAGCACTGCTACATGCAGGTTACACATACAGCTCTGCTACACAGTTCACAGCTCTGCTACATGCAGGTTACACATACAGCTCTGCTACACAGTACACAGCTCTGCTACATGCAGGTTACACATACAGATCTGCTACACAGTACACAGCTCTGCTACCTGCAGGTTACACGTACATCTCTGTAACACAGTACACAGCTCTGCTACATGCAGGTTACACATACATCTCTGTAACACAGTACACAGCTCTGCTACCTGCAGGTTACACATACAGATCTGCTACCTGCAGTTTACACATACATCTCTGTAACACAGTACACAGCTCTGCTACCTGCAGGTTACACATACATCTCTGTAACACAGTACACAGCTCTGCTACATGCAGGTTACACATACATCTCTGTAACACAGTACACAGCCTGCAACATGCAGGTTACACACACATCTCTAGTACAGAGCTCTATTTGATGGCTACTGTTCTGTACACTCTACCAGCTGCTGTGCACATCTGACCCCTCCCACACACGTGACTCGTCACATGGTCATGACGTCATCACAGGTCCTTTGCCTCTCCAGGTTGCACATACATCCCTGTAACACAGTACACAGCTCTGCTACATGCAGGTTACACATACAGCTCTGCTACACAGTACACAGCACTGCTACATGCAGGTTACACATACAGCTCTGCTACACAGTTCACAGCTCTGCTACATGCAGGTTACACATACAGCTCTGCTACACAGTACACAGCTCTGCTACATGCAGGTTACACATACAGATCTGCTACACAGTACACAGCTCTGCTACCTGCAGGTTACACGTACATCTCTGTAACACAGTACACAGCTCTGCTACATGCAGGTTACACATACATCTCTGTAACACAGTACACAGCTCTGCTACCTGCAGGTTACACATACAGATCTGCTACCTGCAGTTTACACATACATCTCTGTAACACAGTACACAGCTCTGCTACCTGCAGGTTACACATACATCTCTGTAACACAGTACACAGCTCTGCTACATGCAGGTTACACATACATCTCTGTAACACAGTACACAGCCTGCAACATGCAGGTTACACACACATCTCTAGTACAGAGCTCTATTTGATGGCTACTGTTCTGTACACTCTACCAGCTGCTGTGCACATCTGACCCCTCCCACACACGTGACTCGTCACATGGTCATGACGTCATCACAGGTCCTTTGCCTCTCCAGCAGCTAGCAGCTCCGTCAGGTGAAGAGTGTGTGTAGTAGGGCGTATTTTGAGTTAGGGAGGACGGAGTTTTGTCTGATGTCTGAGGTCTGACGGAGTTTTAGCTGATGTCTGAGGTCTGATGGAGTTTTGCCTGACGGAGGACAGAGTTTTGTCTGATGTCTGAGGTCTGATGGAGTTTTGCCTGATGGAGGACGGAGTTTTGTCTGATGTCTGAGGTCTGATGGAGTTTTGCCTGACGGAGGACGGAGTTTTGTCTGATGTCTGAGGTCTGATGGAGTTTTGCCTGATGGAGGACGGAGTTTTGTCTGATGTCTGAGGTCTGATGGAGTTTTGCCTGACGGAGGACGGAGTTTTGTCTGATGTCTGAGGTCTGATGGAGTTTTGGGTGACGGAGGACAGAGTTTTGTCTGATGTCTGAGGTCTGATGGAGTTTTGGGTGATGGAGGACAGAGTTTTGTCTGATGTCTGAGGTCTGATGGAGTTTTGGGGGACGGAGGACGGAATTTTGTCTGATGTCTGAGGTCTGATGGAGTTTTGCCTGACGGAGGACGGAGTTTTGTCTGATGTCTGATGGAGTTTTGCCTGACGGAGGACGGAGTTTTGTCTGATGTCTGAGGTCTGATGGAGTTTTGCCTGACGGAGGACGGAGTTTTGTCTGATGTCTGAGGTCTGATGGAGTTTTGCCTGATGGAGGACGGAGTTTTGTCTGATGTCTGAGGTCTGATGGAGTTTTGGGTGACGGAGGACGGAGTTTTGTCTGATGTCTGAGGTCTGATGGAGTTTTGCCTGATGGAGGACGGAGTTTTGTCTGATGTCTGAGGTCTGATGGAGTTTTGGGTGACGGAGGACGGAGTTTTGTCTGATGTCTGAGGGCTGATGGAGTTTTGTCTGACGGAGGACGGAGTTTTGTCTGATGTCTGATGGAGCTTTGCCTGACGGAGGACGGAGTTTTGTCTGATGTCTGAGGGCTGATGGAGTTTTGCCTGACGGAGGATGGAGTTGTGGATGATGTCTGACGATGTCCTAATATGTATGCCGTACACCGGGTTATAATGAATATATAGTGCTGAGAGCAGCCTAAACAATTCAATGTACTAAACACACCAAAAATTAGCACCAAACACATGTATATATAAACATGAAAGAGTATTTATTTAACATACATTAATTTAACATATATAAAAATATACTTTGTAAAAACTGCAGCAAGGAAGGGGGAAACCTTCAGTGAGGAAAAAAACAACCCCAGAGGAGGCTGAGGGATCAACACACAAGGGTATATAGATTGCAGAGAGAAGCCACACACAAACAAGCCAGTAAGACAATAGAAGCCATTAGACATAAAAATCCAAAAGTAAGGCATAAACAGACCTGTGTGTGGAAAGGATGATCAAATAACTAGCCAAGAATGCGTGTGGAACCCTCAGCTGCCTCCTCCCGATGTTGTTTCGCCAGTAACACCTGGCTTCTTCCCTGAAGAGGAGGCGGCTCAGGGTTCCACATGCATTCTTGGCTAGTTATTTGCTCATCCTTTCCACACATAGGTCTGTTTATGCCTTACTTTTGGATTTTTATGTCTAATGGCTTCTATTGTCTTACTGGCTTTCTTGTGTGTGGCTTCTCTCTGCAATCTATATACCCTTGTGTGTTGACCCCTCAGCCTCCTCTAGGGTTGTTTTTTCCTCACTGAAGGTTTCCCCCTTCCTAGCTGCTGTTTTTACAAAGTATATTTTTATATATGTTAAATTAATGTATGTTAAATAAAGACTCTTTCATGTTTATATATACATGTGTTCAGTCCTTAAGGACCAGGCCATTTTTTGCAAATCTGACCAGTGTCACTTTAAGTGGTGATAACTTTAAAACACTTTTACTTATCCAGGCCATTCTGAGATTGTTTTTTCATCACATATTGTACTTCATGACACTGGTAAAATGGAGTAAAAAAAAATAAAAAAAATACCAATATTGCCCAAAATGTTCCAATTTCTCTACTTCTATAATACAGGTCCTTCTAAAAAAATTAGCATATTGTGATAAAGTTCATTATTTTCTGTAATGTACTGATAAACATTAGACTGTCATATATTTTAGATTCATTACACACCAACTGAAGTAGTTCAAGCCTTTTATTGTTTTAATATTGATGATTTTGGCATACAGCTCATGAAAACCCCAAATTCCTATCTAAAAAAATTAGCATATCATGAAAAGGTTCTCTAAACGAGCTATTAACCTAATCATCTGAATCAACTAATTAACTCTAAACACCTGCAAAAGATTCCTGAGGCTTTTAAAAACTCCCAGCCTGGTTCATTATTCAAAACCGCAATCATGGGTAAGACTGCCGACCTGACTGCTGTCCAGAAGGCCATCATTGACACCCTCAAGCAAGAGGGTAAGACACAGAAAGAAATTTCTGAACGAATAGGCTGTTCCCAGAGTGCTGTATCAAGGCACCTCTGTGGGAAGGAAAAAGTGTGGCAGAAAACGCTGCACAACGAGAAGAGGTGACCGGACCCTGAGGAAGATTGTGGAGAAGGACCGATTCCAGACCTTGGGGGACCTGCGGAAGCAGTGGACTGAGTCTGGAGTAGAAACATCCAGAGCCACCGTGTACAGGCGTGTGCAGGAAATGGGCTACAGGTGCCGCATTCCCCAGGTCAAGCCACTTTTGAACCAGAAACAGCGGCAGAAGCACCTGAGCTGGGCTACAGAGAAGCAGCACTGGACTGTTGCTCAGTGGTCCAAAGTACTTTTTTCGGATGAAAGCAAATTTTGCATGTCATTCGGAAATCAAGGTGCCAGAGTCTGGAGGAAGACTGGGGAGAGGGAAATGCCAAAATGCCTGAAGTCCAGTGTCAAGTACCCACAGTCAGTGATGGTCTGGGGTGCCATGTCAGCTGCTGGTGTTGGTCCACTGTGTTTTATCAAGGGCAGGGTCAATGCAGCTAGCTATCAGGAGATTTTGGAGCACTTCATGCTTCCATCTGCTGAAAAGCTTTATGGAGATGAAGATTTCATTTTTCAGCACGACCTGGCACCTGCTCACAGTGCCAAAACCACTGGTAAATGGTTTACTGACCATGGTATTGCTGTGCTCAATTGGCCTGCCAACTCTCCTGACCTGAACCCCATAGAGAATCTGTGGGATATTGGGAAGAGAAAGTTGAGAGACACAAGACCCAACACTCTGGATGAGCTTAAGGCCGCTATCGAAGCATCCTGGGCCTCCATAACACCTCAGCAGTGCCACAGGCTGATTGCCTCCATGCCACGCCGCATTGAAGCAGTCATTTCTGCAAAAGGATTCCCGACCAAGTATTGAGTGCATAACTGAACATAATTATTTGAAGGTTGACTTTTTTTTGTATTAAAAACACTTTTCTTTTATTGGTCGGATGAAATATGCTAATTTTTTTTAAAATCATCAATATTAAAACAATAAAAGGCTTGAACTACTTCAGTTGGTGTGTAATGAATCTAAAATATATGAAAGTCTAATGTTTATCAGTACATTACAGAAAATAATGAACTTTATCACAATATGCTAATTTTTTTAGAAGGACCTGTCCATAGTAATACCTACAAAAATAGGTTAGGATCATTTTGGGAATGACATTTTATTTTTGGGGGACGTTACAAGGCTTAGAAGTTTAGAAGTAAATCTTGAAATTTCTCTGAAATTTTCTAAAACTAACTTTTTAAGGACCAGTTCAGGTCTGAAGTCACTTTGTGAGGCTTACATAATAGAAACCACCCAAAAATGACACCCATTCTAGAAACTACACCCCTCAAGGTATTCAAAACTGATTTTTACAAATGTCGTTAACCTTTTAGGTGTTCCACAAGAATGAATGGAAAATAAAGATACAATTTCAAAATTTAACTTTTTGGGCAGATTTTCCATTTTAATATTTTTTTTCCACTTACAAAAATCAAGGGTTAACAGCTAAACAAAACTCAATATTTATTGCCCTGATTCTGTAGTTTACAGAAACACCCCATATGTGGTCGTAAACTACTGTACGGGCACGCGGCAGGGCGCAGAAAGAAAGGAATTCCATACGGTTTTTGGAAGGCAGATTTTGCTGGACTGTTTTTTTGACACCATGTCCCATTTGAAGCCCCCCTGATGCACCCCATGAGTAGAAAATCCAAAAAAAGACCCCATTTTAGAAACTGCGGGATAGGGTGGAAGTTTTGTTGGTACTAGTTTAGGGTACATATGAATTTTGATTGCTCTATATTACACTTTTTGTGAGGTAAGGTAACAAGAAATAGCTGTTTTGGCAAAAATTATTTATTTTTTGTTATTTACAACATTCATCTGACAGGTTAGATCATGTGATATTTTTATAGAGCAGGTTGTCACAGATGCGGCGATACCTAATATGTATAAAAATTTTTATTTATGTAAGTTTTACACAATGTTTTTTATTTTATTTTTTACAGTGTTCACCTGAGGGGTTAGGTCATGTCATATTTTTATAGAGCAGGTCGATACGGACGCGGCGATACCTAATATGTATACTTTTTTTTTTATTTGCTTAAGCTTTACACAAAACAGCTTTTTTAAAACAAAAAAAAAAAGATGTTTTAGTGTCTCCATATTCTGAGCCATAGTTTTTTATTTTTTGGGCGATTGTCTTAGGTAGGGTCTCATTTTTTGCGTTATGAGGTGACGGTTAGATTGGTACTATTTTGGTGGGCTTACGCCTTTTTGATCGCTTACTTACAGGGGGCTGGATCTCACAGGCTCGTGACCGGAAGGCAGCACCGATGCCCAAGGAAGGCATTGCGCTGCCTTCCATGCCATCGGGTCCCCCCTACAGCCGCATGGGGACCCGATGGCACCACCGCCGCAACAGTGAAAAACCACAGTTCTGAATTGACAGCGATTGCCGACACGGGGGGGGGGGGGCTTTTAACCAAGGTGCCTGCTCAATGATTTTAGCGGGCACCGTACAGGTACGCCCTGTGTCCTTAAGTACCACGACATAACAGGTTAAGGCTGTAATGTAACAAAATACGAAGTCAAGGGGGTGAATACTTTTGCAAGGCACTATGTGTGTGTATGTGTATGTATATATATATATATATATATATATATATACACTACGTGCAGAATTATTAGGCAAATGAGTATTTTGACCACATCATCCTCTTTATGCATGTTGTCTTACTCCAAGCTGTATAGGCTCGAAAGCCTACTACCAATTAAGCATATTAGGTGATGTGCATCTCTGTAATGAGAAGGGGTGTGGTCTAATGACATCAACACCCTATATCAGGTGTGCATAATTATTAGGCAACTTCCTTTCCTTTGGCAAAATGGGTCAAAAGAAGGATTTGACAGGCTCAGAAAAGTCAAAAATAGTGAGCTATCTTGCAGAGGGATGCAGCACTCTTAAAATTGCAAAGCTTCTGAAGCGTGATCATCGAACAATCAAGCGTTTCATTCAAAATAGTCAACAGGGTCGCAAGAAGCGTGTGGAAAAACCAAGGCGCAAAATAACTGCTCATGAACTGAGAAAAGTCAAGTGTGCAGCTGCCAAGATGCCACTTGCCACCGGTTTGGCCATATTTCAGAGCTGCAACATCACTGGAGTGCCCAAAAGCACAAGGTGTGCAATACTCAGAGACATGGCCAAGGTAAGAAAGGCTGAAAGACGACCACCACTGAACAAGACACACAAGCTGAAACGTCAAGACTGGGCCAAGAAATATCTCAAGACTGATTTTTCTAAGGTTTTATGGACTGATGAAATGAGAGTGAGTCTTGATGGGCCAGATGGCTGGATTGGTAAAGGGCAGAGAGCTCCAGTCCGACTCAGACGCCAGCAAGGTGGAGGTGGAGTACTGGTTTGGGCTGGTATCATCAAAGATGAGCTTGTGGGGCCTTTTCGGGTTGAGGATGGAGTCAAGCTCAACTCCCAGTCCTACTGCCAGTTTCTGGAAGACACCTTCTTCAAGCAGTGGTACAGGAAGAAGTCTGCAAGGTAAGAAAAACATGATTTTCATGCAGGACAATGCTCCATCACACGCGTCCAAGTACTCCACAACGTGGCTGGCAAGAAAGGGTATAAAAGAAGAAAATCTAATGACATGGCCTCCTTGTTTACCTGATCTGAACCCCATTGAGAACCTGTGGTCCATCATCAAATGTGAGATTTACAAGAAGGGAAAACAGTCCACCTCTCTGAACAGTGTCTGGGAGGCTGTGGTTGCTGCTGCACGCAATGTTGATGGTGAACAGATCAAAACACTGACAGAATCCATGGATGGCAGGCTTCTGAGTGTCCTTGCAAAGAAAGGTGGCTATATTGGTCACTGATTTGTTTTTGTTTTGTTTTTGAATGTCAGAAATGTATATTTGTGAATGTTGAGATGTTATATTGGTTTCACTGGTAAAAATAAATAATTGAAATGGGTATATATTTGTTTTTTGTTAAGTTGCCTAATAATTATGCACAGTAATAGTCACCTGCACACACAGATATCCCCCTAAAATAGCTAAAACTAAAAACAAACTAAAAACTACTTCCAAAAATATTCAGCTTTGATATTAATGAGTTTTTTGGGTTCATTGAGAACATGGTTGTTGTTCAATAATAAAATTAATCCTCAAAAATACAACTTGCCTAATAATTCTGCACTCCCTGTGTATATATATATATATATGTATATATATATATATATATATATATATATATATATATATACAGTACTGACCAAAAGTTTGGACACACCTTCTCATTCAAAGAGTTTTCTTTATTTTCATAACTATGAAAATTGTAGATTCACACTGAAGGCATCAAAACTATGAATTAACACATGTGGAATTATATACATAACAAAAAAGTGAAACAACTGAAAATATGTCATATTCTAGGTTTTTCAAAGTAGCCACCTTTTGCTTTGATTACTGCTTTGCACACTCTTGGCATTCTCTTGATGAGCTTCAAGAGGTAGTCACCTGAAATGGTCTTCCAACAGTCTTGAAGGAGTTCCCAGAGATGCTTAGCACTTGTTGGCCCTTTTGTCTTCACTCTGCGGTCCAGCTCAGCACCTGCATCTGAATACTTTTGTAATTGCATGTAATTATAATTTTTGTATAGCTACTGAGTTATTCAATAAAATGCATCATCTGTATAGCGCCATCTGCTGTTTGTTCTTTTTCTTATTTCTTTGTCAGACTCACTAAGAAGGCCGCACATGCTCAGTAGGCAGATGAAGCATGAAACTGAGCTGTGATAGGGAGAACATGGACACGCCCCCTTAGCTGCAGCAGACAAGACACTCCACTTGAGCTTCCAGCTTGATATAAATCTAGCAGAGCAATAAATGAATCTCTGAATTCATGTAAGGTACAGGGCTGGTTCTAGCTTTGTTGGAAAGAGATTGCCATGTACTATATGATTTTGTTTATTACATTACTGATGGGATAATCCCTTTAACCAGTGTCAGGTAGCTGCTGCCAAGCCTAATAAGATCATGAGGTGCATTAAAAGGGACATAGATGCGCATGATTAGAGCATAGGGAGGAATTTATCATTCCCCCATGCCTTTTTACGCCAAAAAAGAAGTTGCAAACCCTGTGTTTGCATCTTTTTAGTGCCACTTGCAAAACATTTTGTTGCAAGTGGTGTTTCTATGCTGCCCTCAGTACATTCCCGAGAAGGGGGCGTGACCTATAGCTCCGGCACATTTATCTTCATTTACGCTAGTTTTATGACGTAAATGAAGACAACAATCTGTGGCAGCTCTGAGTCATTAAAAGTGGTCTGGATGCATTCCTGGAGTGTAATAATATTAGAGCTTATAGTTACTAGATTCCTGAAGAAGGCATTCGGGAGCTATTCTGATTTTTTTTCCCTCTAAAATGAAAATTGCCTTCAATCTCATGAGGGATTTTGCTTTCCTCCGATTTAACGTTTCAGGATAATAGGCTTAGGGTACTTTCACACTATTCTTTTCCGGTATTGAAATCCGGTAAAGGGTCTTAATACCAAAAAAGCACTTCTGTTTTGTCCCAATGCATTCTGAATAGAAAACAATCCATTCAGTATGCATCAGGATGTCTTCTGTTCCGTTTCTTGTATGGTATTTGACCAGACAAAGTAACGCAGCTTGCTGGGGTATTTTTTCCGGCCAAAATTCCGAAACACCGCACTTGCCGGATTTCAATTAGAATGTATTAATGCCGGATCCAGTACCAAGTGTTCCGGAAATTGCCGGATCCGGTCTGCGCATGCGCAGTTCTTTCTAGGTTTTCAAAAAATTTTATACCGGATCTGTTATTCCAGATGATACCGGAAATACGGATCCGGTATTTCAATGAATGATCCGTATCCGGAAAAAAAGGATAACCATTTGCATACGGATTTCCGGATACGGCAGGCAGTTTCGGCAACATAACTGCCTGCCGGATTCTAACAACGCTAGTGTGAAAGTACCCTTAGGGTAGTTTCACACTTCTGTTTGTAGTTTTGGCAGAGAACAGCATGCCAGAGCTCTCTGGATCCATCATTGCTGGATGTTACTGGAATCCCCGCCGGCCCCTGGCATATTTGCCGGGTTGCAGCCAGATCTCCGCCAGACTTTATTATAGTCAATGGGTCTGGCAGCCATTCCAGTAACATCCAGCAATGCCGGATCTAGAGAGCTCTGACGGGTTGCTCTCTGCCGGAACTACAAACGGAAGTGTGATAGAAGCCTAAGGCCTCATGCACACGGCCGTTGTGCGGCCGTTCCATGCATTGGGGACCGCAATTGCGGTCCCCAATGCACGGGCAACATCCGTGAAGCTGGCCAGACCCATTCAACTTGAATGGGTCTGTGGTATGTCCGCTTTGCGGTGCGGAACCATGGAAAGAAACACCACGGAAGCACTCCGTAGTGCTTCCGGTGGTCCGTTCCGTGACTCCGTTCCGCATCTCCGGAATTGCGGATCAATTCAAGTGAATAGGTCCGCATCCGTGATGCGGGGTGCACACGGCAGGCGATTGCCGACCCGCCGCTTGCGGGCCGCAATACGGCCACGGCCGCGTGCATGAGGCCTAAACTGGATGGATGTCCTTTTTTCAGCCTAACAAAGTGTGTTGGTTGCTACATTAACTATTGCACAATTTCTTATTGTCTGGTAGTAGTCTGTATAATTTACAAAAAGAACAAAATGTGGAGACTTTTGCAGGGCTCAATACCAGGGATTTCACAATCTTCCCCCTCCCCCTGACATTCCTTAGCAATATAATTGAGCCAGTAAGGCTTTATGTGTGTGCCTGTGTGAAGATTAGGAGCCACCTGCCAGTCCATCAGCTGCTCAGTAAGGAAGAAAAAGGGTGTCACCCCCACCCACAATCAGGAGCGGACAGAGAACTTAAAGTGGCCCTGGCAAAAATACTAAAAGTGGCCCAGTTTTGTAGTTGGGTACAAATTGATGGAAGGTAAGGCCAGCATTATACCACCCAACAGAGCCAAATAACACAGTCCATCACAAAATACTGCTAACAGCACAAAATACATCCCCAAAAACTTCCAGTGGCCGGCAGTGTAAAGGGCTCAGGTGGCCCCCTGGGCATTGGCCCGCTAGGAAATTTCCCTGTAAGGTCTATGGTCAATCCGCCCCTGCCCACAATCCATCCGTGTACTACAAGTTTCCGAATAGTGAAGCCTGGAGCTTGAAGTGTCAGTACAAGTTCACTGCCTGCCAATCTGGTGCATGGGTGTGTTGTCTAAGGGCTCACGCACAAGACCATATGTATTTAACGCTCCTCAAAACACGGATCCGTTTCAGTTTTCACCTCAGGCAGCAGAAAGGCTAGGTTCCCCCCTGACCAGGCTGTATACTGCTAGTCTATGTGAATCCATCATTATACTGCCCGTTATTTACCAGGACCATCATGATGCCACGTGTAATAAACAGTTAGCATTCCCTTTAAAATATTATTATTTTTCTACACAACTGCACTGTGGTGATAGGCGGAATTATATGCACTGAATTGCGGTGTTTGGCACTTCCACAGAAGTAAAAATGGTGCAGTGTAGTACTTGCTGGTAAGGCCCCTTTCACACGAGCAAGTTTTTCGCGCGGGTGCAATCTGTGACGTGAACGTATAGCACCCGCACTGAATCCTGACCCATTCATTTCAATGGGTCTGTGTACATCAGTTCTGCGTTGTGTGAGAATCGCAGCATGTTCTATATTCTGCGTTTTTCACGCAGCGTTGGTCCCATAGAAGTGAATGGAGCTTCAGTGAAAAACACACTGTTTTCGGAAGCAAGTGCAGATGCAATGCGATTTTCACTGACGGTTGCTAAGAGATGTTGTTTGTAAACCTTCAGTTTTTTTATCACGCGCGTCAAAAAACAATTAAAACGCATTGGACATCCGAATGCAATCGCAGACAAAACTGATTGAACTTGCTTGCAAAATGGTGCAAGTTTCACTGAATGCACCCTGAACTCATCCTGAGCCGATTCGTATCGTTCATGTGAAAGAGGCCTAAGTAGAAGACAGTAGGCGGTCTTGGACAATGTGCTTATTATCACTTACTACTCTGTCACTTTATTTTCAATTGTTTTGAAGAATTAGGACGCACGCCCTGAACCGTACAAGCAGAACCAGATAACTTCTGATTGCTAAGAAATCCTGGCTTAATACATGGAAATAGTGGAATAATAATCTAAGGCTACATGCACACGACAGTGAAAAACAGACGTGTGAAGTACATTTTTTTTAACGGCCATCACACGTCCGTTTTAAGACCAATGGTCGTCTAGGGGGTTATTCACACAGCAGGTTTTTTTACTGTCAGTGAAAAATGGATGTAAAAAAATAGAAAATGTTCTATCTTGTCTGTTCTTTACTGACAGACTGCCCCCATACAATTGAGGGCTCATGCACACAACCACATGTATTTTGCGGTCCACAAAAAAAAAACTATCCACAAAAAATACGGACGTCCGTGTGCATTCCGTATTTCACAGAACATATGGCCCCTAATAGAACAATAATATGCTCGTCCATAATACGGACAAAAATAGGACATGTTCTATTTTTTTGCGGAACTGAAATACGGACATATGGAAACAGAATGCACACGGAATAACTTCCGGTTTTTTTTTTGCAGACCCATTAAAATGCAATGAATAGATCAGGAAATGTCATCTAGACAGGCACAGAAATGAGAAAATAGACTACACTATATGACCATTGGGCTAAGCTGTTAAAAAATTCCTGTATCCCAAGACTTGAAGGTTTGAAAAATCTCTATAATAGATCTAGGAGTCTTCTTACACTAGGTTCACACTAGTGTTCGGAGATCCACCCTCCTGTCCCAGCCCTGCATGCAGCAGTATTTGTCTAGCCAAAACCATGCCGGATATGGTGAACTCCAGCAGGATGTTCCTCTGCCGTAACAGCCTGACGGATTTCGGATGTACTCTTAGTAGTTGTAAAGACCTTTAGAAAGTTTGGAGCTGATAATTTTTTATGATGATGTCACTTGAACCAATATTTTTTTTACAAAAATATGAGGCCAAACATTATATTCATAGCAGGCTACTAATAATTTCTTTGCCACAGAATTAATATTATTTAGCTGGAAATGTGCAAAACAAATATCTGTATTTTGAGGTTGTATGTCCTCCTCCTCTTGGCATAGGTTTGCTTCAGGTTCAGATTTCGTGCCATATAAAAACATACTAATACTGTAGATTAGTAGGGTGATAGCAGGGGCGGACTGGGAGCTTAAAGTGGCCATGGAAGAAAATACTAAAAGTGGCCCCGTTTTGTAGGATGATTGATGGCAGGCAGGGCCAGCAATACCATTTTGTGGCACATTATACCACCCAACAGAGCAAATACCACAGTCTAGCACAAGATATATCCCCAAAAACCTCCACTGGCGGCTGTGAGGAGGGCTCATAGATCCGAAGTCGATTTGTTCTATACCCTGTACATAGAGGTGATATCATTACAGGCAGGATTAGAATGACAGATAAGCAGGTAACTGCAGTAAAGTGATCTGACAACAATTTTTAGGCTTAGTGGACAGTGCGAAAACTGCAGGCCTTTATGGTTTTTGTTTGAATATACCGCTAGATATTGACATGGAAAATGAAAAATAATCAAAAAATATTTAAAAGTATGTTAAGCATAAAAACATGATTTAAACGATGTGTCATCAGAAAATGACCTATTCCCTTTAAATGGGGAACACAGCTAAAATAACGCGCTACTTCTGAAACATATTTGAAAACAACTGTGTTAAAAGAAATTTGACCGCATGCCCATGGATGCATTTTTCCAATTGAAATCAGTGGAAAACTATGGTTGGTGATTTTTCCCTCCTGTGTAAAATGTCCTTTTTATGCAACAGAATACGCTTTTGTATTTTAGCTGTGTGAATTCATAGCTTCTGGCTATGACATAGCTATAAGTGATATATTTTACATTGTCTTAATCAAACCCTTGCCCTCTTTCTTTTTTGCTGTTTTCCTTCTCTCTTCCTTCATCTTCTGCCCTGTATACATGACTTCTATGTGTTTTTTATGTCCCTTTCTTTAGTAGTTTATTTTATACATTTCATATCGACATTCAAATATTTCGGTAGATTATACCTGGAGGTCTCTATAGCGCTCTAGTTAGGACCTCAAATCAATGATCTCTTCCTAATAAGGCTACATTTACACAACCGTGAAAAAAACTGCCGTTTAAATGGTCCATTTTTACCTGCCAACTTTTTCACGGATGGCTTTCTTAAGAACAGCCAGTAAAAATAGCCCCCTTGCATTGTATGGGGACAGTCTGTCCATGAAAACGGACAAAATAGGATGTCCTATTTTTTTACGTTTTTCACGGGCCATTAAAAAAACTGCTGTGTGAATTCACCAATGAACTACAATGGGTCTCAAAACAGTCAACTATTATGATTAATTTACTATCCTAGAAAGTAATTTTCACTAAGGCATTAGGGTATAGCCACATGTTTAGGCTTCCTGATGCAGTTTTGGAAGCCAAGTCATATTTGTCCTTTATACCTTCTCTCCTTTTTTGATACACTTCTGGTTTTGACTTCCAAAACTGCATCAGGAAACCTGACCATGTGGCCGTACCCTTAGGCCTAGTTCACACGAACGTATGGCTTTTTTAGTTTTTTTGCGGTCCGTTTTTCACTGATCCGTTGTTCCGTTTTTAAGTTCCGCTGTGTTTCCGTTCTGTTTTTCCGTTCCGTTTTTCAGTATGGCATATACAGTAATTACATAGAAAAAATTGGTCTGGGCATAAACATTTTCAATAGATGGTTCCGCAAAAACGGAACGGATGCATTTCCATATGTGTTCCGTTTTTTTTGCGGACCCATTGACTTGAATGGAGCCACGGAACGTGATTTGCGGGCAATAATAGGACATGTTCTATCCTTCAACGGAACAGAAATACAGAAACGGAATGCTTACGGAACACATTCCGTTTTTAAGGCGGAACCATTGAAATGAATTGTTCCATATACGGAACACCAAAAAACGTCCCGCAAAAGAAAACGATCGTGTGAACTAGGCCTTAGTGTGGTCACAACCATTATGTATTAGGTGCCATGTCTTGCATCCTCTGTTTTCACAGAGGGGGTTCAGATGTTTTGATTTTTCTCGGGAGACTGAGGGGCCCAAAAGGTCCCTTTATCTCATATGAGAATACCAGTACTATAAATGACATGTAATAGGTAAGGGATACAGAAACGCTAGATCCTGCATCTGATGGGGCATAGAACATGGAGCTATATGCCTAATTATGGATGGCTTATTGCAACCCATTGATAAGGTCACAAACCAGGTCTGTTTCAAAAAATGTCATAAGACATGTAACTTCCCACCAGCATAAATTTGCTTTGCAGGCATCCTGAAATTAAAAGAAAAACTTCCTATTTTGTGTATACGTCAATGGACAAAGTTGGCAGTTCACTCTGAGACATCTGCAGGATATAGTTACTGAGGACACCTGAATTTGGCAAAGGCCTCGGAAAGGATTAGATTTTGTGCAATCTTCGTCATAAACTGTGAGAGGAGGATGTTTCCTATCTCTGTCTAGTTATACAGTGTACGACTGCAGAGGGAGTGGAATGAGTGGTCTGACTCCTAGCAGGTGTTTGGGGGGGGGGACATTCCTGGAGGCTGGGACTCTTCCTTTGTTGCAGTTGCTTCTTAGGAGAATCCTTGAAATAAACATGTTATATACATTCCTCCTTACTGTAGATAACAGTAGGCGGCCTTGGACAATGTGCCAGAATTTAGCCCAGTTTGTAATCATGAGTTTACACAGCCAGAGGAGCAGCCGATTATTGGGGAGGAAGCGTTCGTTCCCTACAGTCAGCTGCTCGTTCAGTGGGAGTGAAGCGATGGATTTACATGCAACGATCACCTCCACAGTATCAGAATGAGGGATCGCTACTGCAATCACTCGTCCTCCTACAGTTAGATTATTTCTGGGCAGCAGATCGCTGTTCACAGTGCTATCTGCTGCCCAGAAACAATTTACTTGCCCGCAAAAACGACAGTGTAGATTGTTGGGAAAAAGGGTAGATTGTTGGGAACGAGCGTTCACAGGAATGTTCATCCCTGATGATCTGCCTGACAATTGGGCAGTGTAATCCCACCGTATGGTAGTGGAAACCACATTTAGGGTGCATTCACACGACCATATAAATGGATCCGCATCCATTCCGAGAGGCACAAATTGAAGAGGGTTAAGAGTGAGTTTACACCTCCCAAAGTCCGAGCAGTGTGAGCTCTGACAGATGATAAAACATCCATTGGCGCTAGTTTACACAGACCGATGAAGGCTGAATGTGGGAGGAATGATTGCTACCACGGTTGTTCCTCAGTCATTCACTTCTATTCATTATCAGCAGCACATCTCTGATTACACAGGGAGATGCACCCGATAATCGGGATGAAAGATGCCCATCAGCTGACAAACAAGCTTATTGACTGCTCAATTATACAAGCTAAATATCGGGAACAAGCGTTCCTAAGAACACTTGTTCCTGATAATTGGCCTTACTATTGTGTGGTCTAATAGGGGGCTTATGACATCTTCACGTTCCTAAAAACTACCCATTTTAGCACAAAAAAAGGCCCTTGTGTTCCCGGTAATTGGTCAAAAATCATTTCTCGCCCATATTCATTGGGGGGCACAGGAACCGTGGGTATAGCGATGTCCTCTAGGAGGCGTTGACACTAGTAAAAGCTGTTAGCTCCTCCCCTGGCAGCTATACCCCGTCCAGCCTGGAGAGAGAGCTTCAGTTTTTTCTAGTGTCAATAGGAGGCAAGACCTCCCTGCTTTGCAGGGTAGCTCCTAAAGATTTTTTATTTTAGTTTAATTTTTTTTTCCTTCTCTTTCAGATGGGAAACAGCGGTCGCCTCGCCTCCCTGTTCTCACGGGGGAGTACACCAGCGTTGGTCCGCCAAGCTCCTCCTCCCCCACAAGAAGACAAGGGCAGCCTCGCTCCCCTCCATCCCGCCAGCTGAAGCCTAGCAGCTCAGACGAGAGCGCTTACAAGCGCAACTCTAAGGCTAGGGCCGGCGGCGATTCTGCTCCCAGATATGATTGGACGGTTGCCTGCTCTATGGCACTGCCCTGGCACGGGGACACAGCGAGTGGGCGATTCCGGCAATGCGAGGGTTAATGGATGCGCGCGCATCACAGCGGCTCTCTGGAGGGATGCAGGACCTAAGGGGGCGGGGCCTTCTCTTCCCGCCTCAGAGCTCAGCCAGTTCTCTCCGGACTTTCTCGGACTGCGTCTCCTGGTCCTGGTAAGAGCTGTTGCTCCTCTACTCAGGTCCCTCCAGCCTCAGATATCTCCTGGTTACACCATGTCTGATCCCTCTGGAGTTCTTCCGCGGCCAACAGCTGTCCATTATGCCTGTGCTATATGTCAGGTAAAATTCCCTTGCGGGCAACAGGATACTGCCTGCACTGCTTGTCAGACGCCCAGGCAGGGGCCCTTCCCCCTTAAGCCCATACCGCTGCTCCCCCTCTGGCATCTGAGTTACCCGATTGGGCCAGAACGCTCTCTCAGGCAGTGGAAAACCTTGCTCAAATCTCCCAATCCACACTATCTATAGTGGGTCGCTTGGTTGAGAATCCGGCGCAGGCTGCACCTCCCTCAGATGCACCCTCCAGAGCTTCTTGCTCGGGTGACCCCCCCCCCCCAGGTCACTTCCTCCTGGTGATCCGTCAGCGCACGGCATTCACAAAAACGTCCCAGAGTAGACCATATTTATTCTTCTGACGCATCTCCCCTCTCTACCACGTGTACGGTCTCACTCAGGTTTTTCTTCTCCTGGGGATGTGCCGTCCGAAGGTGAGGTTGAGAATTCGGATTTGGATATGGCTATGGAGAAGCCTTCTAAGTTGGCCTCCACTGTAGATGGCCTCATTGCTGCCATCCACGACACCTTCCGGGTGCAGGACGATTCCCCCCCCCCCCCCCCCCCCCCCCGACCAGTGACCAACAGGGAGTATCCTTCTTCAGTCCTAAACAGGCCTCAAAAGGTGTTTCCTCGCCATAATGATTTTTCGGCGGTGGTTTTCAAGGCTTGGGATCACCCAGACATGCATCTTTCCGCCCCCCAAAAACTGGACATCCTATATCTATTTCCTGCGGACTGTGTTTCAGCGTGGGCATCCCCTCCCCACCAGTGGCGCGGCTCGCCAAAAATACAGCTATTTCCATAGCCGATGGATCCTCCCTTCAGTCAGCTGAAGATCGTCGGATGGTATCCTTGACGAAGCCCCTCTTTGCTGCTACAGGTTCAACACTTAGGCCTGTGTTCGCCTCCGCGTGGGTGGCGAAGGCGATCTCTGAATGGTGTAACCAGCTGGACCAGGACTTGGTATCAGAGGTCCCTGCTCAGGATCTCCGATCCTTGGCGCAGCTGATCATCCAGGCGGGGAAGTTCCTCTGCGAGGTGTCCCTGGATGCTGGCGCCATCACGCGCTCTTCGGCACTTGCAGTCACCTTACACCGCAAGCTTTTGCTGAAGGTGTGGGCAGCGGACGCGACTTCCAAGCGTTCTTTAGTCGGACTTCCCTTTGCTGGCGCCCGCCTTTTTGGTTCTCGACTGGATGAAATTATTTCTGACGCCACGGGGGGGCAAGAGCACCCATCTTCCACAGCCTAGAGTCAAGAGGGCCTCTCACATTAGGGGTTACGTGGCAGACCCTTTCGTCGATTCGCTAGTTCCCGCCCCGCGATGGGTTCTTCTGGGGGAGGCGGGTTTACTTCTCAAGATCGACGTAAGAAACAGTCCTTTCGGACACAGCCCTCCTGGTGTCACAGACCTTAAGCCGCTTGCCCTCCTGCAGCTAAGCAGTCCTTAGCCTGAAGGTACGCCCCTGCCCAACAGGGTGGGGGGCCGCCTCCTCCTCTTCCAGGACGTCTGGCGGGCCCATGTCTCCGACGCTTGGGCACTAGAGATTGTATCCTCGGGATACGTGATCGAGTTTCTGTCTCTTCCCCCAGACAGATGTTTTTCAATCCTGTCTTCCACGGGACCCCGAGCCTGCAGCCACCTTCTCCCAGGCCATTCAGTCTCTTCTGGATTGGGGAGTCATCTCTCCTGTTTCCCCATCCGAAAGATTCAAGGGGTTCTATTCTAACCTTTTTATGGTCCCCAAAAAGGAGGGCTCTGTGCGCCCCATCCTGGACCTCAAGCTCCTAGACCAGTTCCTCCGTCTCCAGTGGTTTTGGATGGAATCCCTTTGTTCCGTAATTGCTTCTCTGGAGCAGGGGGAATTCCTTTCGGCCATAGATATCTAGGACGCATACTTCCACGTTCCCATCGCGTGGACTCACCAGCACTTCCTGATGTTCGCGATAGGAGACCATCATTACCAGTGTGTTGCTCTCCCGTTCGGTCTGGCAACTGCACTTCGGGTCTTCACAAAGATCCTGGCCCCTCTTCTCGCCCTGCTCCGTTCCAGAGGCATCTTCCTTATGCCTTATTGGACGACATCCTCATCAAGGCCCCCTTCTTTGCTTCGGCATCGAACAGCGTACAGATCCTTGGCAAGCTTCGGGTGGTTGGTCAACCTGCAGAAGTAATCTCTGACACCCTCCAGACAATTGGTCTCTCTGGGTATGCTTCTAGACACGGACGCGGCACGGATTTGCCATCCTCCGTACCAGCTTCACACCGTTCCTTGAGGGTTCTTCTCGACTGTAGACGTCCGTCCATTCGACTCTGCATGAGGACGTTGGGAAAGATGGGCGCCTGTTTCGAGGCGATTCCCTTTGCCCAGTTTCACTCTCGCACGTTCCAGAGAGCGATCCTGTCCTCCTGGGACAAATCTTCAGAGAGCCTGGACTATCCCATCCGCCTCTCTCCACAGGTGAGGTCGTCCCTTTGTTGGTGGCTGTCGGTTCCAGTTCTGGGAAGGTCCTTCCTTCCGATCTCCTGGACGGTTGTTACCACCGATGCCAGTCTACTGGGTTGGGGAGGGGTGTTCCCTCCCAGAACAGTCCAAGGCACATGGTCTCGGTCGGAGTCCAAGCTCCCGATTAATGTCCTGGAGCTCAGGGCGATTCTTCTGTTCCTCCGGCACTGGACCTACCTCCTGAGGGGTCGCCCCGTCAGAGTCCAGTTGGACAACCACCAGGGGGGGAACACGCAGCCTCACGGTGATGCAGGAATCTGCCGAGATCTTATGGTGGGCGGAGGCCCATGTTCCGGCAATTTCAGCGATCTACATCCCGGGTGTGGAGAACTGGACTGCAAACTTCCTCAGCAGGACCACGATAGATCCGGGCGAGTGGTCTCTCCACCCGGAGGTATTCGAGGTGATCTGTCTCTGTTGGGGTCGTCCCGATGTGGACTTGATGGCCTCAAGGTTCAATTGGAAGCTTCCCACCTTCAATTGGAAGCTTGTAGCATGGGCGCCCTGATCTCCTCTTGGCAGGGTTCTCCCTCCTATGCGTTTCCCTCCTTCCCAGGGTTCTACAGAAAATCAGGATAGAGGGCATTCCGACGATTCTAGTCGCCCCAGATTGGCCCCGTCGCGCGTGGTACGCCGACCTCGTTCTCCTTCTGGGAGACGTTCCTTGGTCACTGCCACTCAGGGACCGACCTTCCATCAGCATTTAAGGTCTCTTTGTTTGATGGCGTGGCCATTGAAACCGCCATTCTAAAGCGAAGAAGTTTTTCGGTGGATGTTATCCGTACTATGATTCAGGCTAGGAAGCCTGCTTCGTCCAGGATCTATTACAGGACCTGGAGGTCCTTCCTGGGTTTCTGTGAAAACCAAAACATTCCTCCTCTTTGTTTTTCTCTCCCTACGGTCCTGTCCTTTCTTCAATCAGGGTTGGACCTTGGTTTCCCCCTTAGCTCTTTGAAGGGTCAGGTCTCAGCGTTTTCTATTTTTTTCCAGCGCCTTCGGGCCTGTAAGGACTTTTCTTCAGGGAGTGGCACATACGGTTCCTCCGTACCGTCCTCCTTTACCACCTTGGGATCTGAATTTAGTTCTCTTAGCGCTCCAGGCTTCCCTCTTTGAGCCTCTGCGGGAGATTTCTCTCAGACTCCTGTCCTGGAAGGGCGGTTTTCCTTGTAGCTATCACTTCCATCAGATGGGTGTCCGAGTTGGCGGCACTTTCTTGCAGAGAACCCTTCCTGGTTTTTCATAAGGATAAAGCAGTTCTCCGGCCCGTTCCTTCCTTTCTTCCAGAGGTGGTCTCAGACTTCAAAGTCAACGAGGAAATTGTCCTTCCCTCACTGTGTCCCTCTCCTTCACACCCTAAGGAAAAGGAGTTGCACCATTTGGATGTTGTCAGAGCTCTGAAGATCTATTTAGCAGCCTCCACTCCCTTCCGCCGTACGGACTCCCTTTTTGTCATTCCGGAGGGTCCTCGCAAGGGATTGGCGGCCTCCAAGGTGGCAATCGCACGTTGGATTCGGGCTGCAATTGCAGAGGCATACCGCGCCCGGGACAGGGTTCCGTTGTTAGGCGTCACGGGTCACTCCACCAGAGCGGTGGGCGCATCTTGGGCTCTGAGGAATCGAGCTTCGGCTGCACAGTTGTGTAAGACGGCTTCTTGGTCCTTTTTACATACATTCACTAAATTTTACCAGGTGCATACCTCTGCATCGGCGGACGCTGCCTTAGGCCGCATGGTTTTGCAGGCGGCAGTTTCTTAGATGCCTGCAGGGACGCTTGCTTCGATGGGTCTGTGGTTTTTCCCTCCCTGTGGACTGCTTTTGGAAGTCCCATGGTTCCGGTGTCTCCCAATGAATATGGGCGAGAAAAGGAGATTTTTGTATAACTTACCAGTAAAATTTCTTTCTCGCTCTTCATTGAAGGACACAGCACCCACCCAGTATTGTTGTCCGGCCACAGTTGTGGCTGTTGCTGGTTTGAACCCCGTTGGGTTTTTGGCATGGTTGGTGTTCCATGTTTTTTTTTTTTTTTTTTTCTTGGTTGGTTTGCTTCTCCTACTGCTTGTACAGAAACTGAATCTCCCTCTCTCCAGGCTGGAGGTGGTATAGCTGCCAGGGGAGGAGCTAACAGCTTTTACTTGTGTCAACGCCTCCTAGAGGACATAAGCTATACCCACGGTTCCTGTGTCCCCCAATGAAGAGCGAGAGAGATTTTACTGGTAAATTATACAAAAATCTCCTTTTTGCCAATTCAAACATGATCAATATGGATGACATTACAGCTGTCACAGGGCTGTCCCCCAAGTTTGCTACTGAGGACTCTAGAAAATCTGGAAGAGCACCACTTGGCTGCCACTATAACTCCAACATGCGTTGTCACCCAATTTTACCAGGTGGCTGCATGTCAACTTAGTGTAGGTTTTCAGTAATACATTGGTTTTCCTGCATCAGGTCTAGGGGTTAGGTTTGATCTTTTCTTTACTCCTTATATTCAGTCACTTGCCGGCACCTCACAATCATCTCCAGAATCTGCCCTTTTCTTACTTTGGAAATTGCCAAAAACCCTTATTGCTCTTATCCATTCTTGTCTTGATTACTGCAACTCATTACTAATCAGTCTTCCTCTCTTTACAACCTATCCTGGGTGCAGCAGCCAGGCTCATCTGTCCACCCGCTAGTCTGGTAACTTCACCCTGTGCCAGTTACTGCACTGGTTGGCCATAAGGTATAGAATTCTGTTTATTCTTCTCATTCTCACCCATGAAGCTCCCCACAGTTCTGTACTGCCCATCTCTACTCTCTTATCTCTGTCTACTGCCCTACCCATACTCTATGTTGTGGCAATAATCCAAGACTTATCGTCCTTTTACAGTCTGCGATTTACTAGAAATTGTCAGCCATTCATTTCCAATAAATGTCTGATTGTTGAGCAGAGGGGAGAGCTGCATTTACTTGCAGAAACCAAACCCTCTGTATGGTAATATACGATTGCTACTGTGATCCTTCTTCCCAAAACAGATTCATTATTTGTGGGTAGCAAATTCCTGCTCACACAGGGCGATATTTTGCCCAGAACCAATGATTGTGGGCGCTGGCTCAAAGATACAATCATGCAATAAATGTTAGCTTGTTTCTCAGGTGAACAATGGCCCATTCGCATGGCAAAATTATTGGGCATGATCATTCCTATGAACACTCATCCCTGATAATTGTCCTGGCGCTCAAACCATATAAACAGAACTTGACATCCTCCATAATCAAAACCTCCCACTCATCTCAGACTTCTGAAGAGCTGCGGAGGTTCTCTGGGATGCGCTGCATCAATCAGGTCAATTCCCCAAATGCCCAGTTTTTAAACAAAATAGTTTGTTACTTTCTAATGTCTGATCATATTTTTACATGTACCGTCTGATTGTTATGTGCGCAGAATGAGCTGGCGCTATATAACGATTCTTATTTTCTGGGACTTTAGCGGTTAAAGGGGTTGCCCGGGTTTAGAGCTGATATACCCTAGCCGTTAGTGCTGGTGACGTCATCGGGCTCACTGCTGGGCGGAAGGCTCCGCCTAGCTTTCCCTATGGAGAGCCCGGTACATCACCCAAGCTCCAGAAAATGCCTTTTCCCTAGTGCAGGGCAAAGAAGAGCATCGGATGCTTATATCAGGGGGGCTGTCTGCGTGAAAATGGGGATATGTCCTGACTCAGCTCTGAATCTGGACAACCCCTTTAAGTTCTTGGGAAAAGCTGGGTAACCAGCCCTACTGTAATGGAAGTCATATTAGTGGTCAGAGTACCCAGCTTTTCCAGAAAAAGATGAAGCTTGAATAGAATTTGAGTACCCTGATTCTTTAGCTGACTGATGAATACACAGAACAGTAAAATGCAGAGTCACTAAGTGCTGCGGATAAGCCTCCTAATGTTATTCAAAAATTCTCCAGAGGCCCATAAATGAATCAGGCCTTGGCACGAGAGCCCTAGTTTCTTTCCTGGTAAGCACAGGCACCAGTCTTTGCTGCATTTCCCTCTGTGCCAGGACAATGCCTTCTGCTTTATTTATACAGTGGTGTTCAAAATAATAGCAGTGTGTTTTAAAAAAGTTAATAAAGCTCAAAATCCTTCTATTAGCTTTTATTTCCATACACACAAATGCATTGGGAACACTACAGATTCTATTCCAAATCAAAACATGAAGAAAAATATATCAAATTTGCGTTGTTCCTCTAAAGAAAATTGAAGAAAAGTGAATATTAGACTGTTCAAAAAAAAATAATTGCAGTGTTTGTATTCTTCTTTGCAAACTCAAACATTCACTATATAAATGAAAAATGTTTGAAGATTTTGCTTTCCTTTGAATCACTTAATATTTAGTTGTATAACCGCTGTTTCTGAGAACTGCTGGACATCTGGGTTGCATGGAGTCAACGATGGCCCCTGTGACCAGGTATTCCAGCCCAGGGTGATTGGACTACATTCCACAGTTCTTCTCTTTCTTGGTTTTGCCTCAGAAACTGCATTTTTGATGTCACCCCACAAGTTTTCTATTGGATTAAGATCCGGGGATTGGGCTGGCCACTCCATAACTTCAATCTTGTTGGTCTGGAACCAAGATGTTGCATGTTGACTGGTGAGTTTGGGGTCGTTGTCTTGTTGGAACATCCATTTCAAGGGCATTTCCTCTTCAGCATAAGGCAGTATGACCTCTTCAAGTATTCTGATATATTCAAAATGATCCATAATCCTTGGTATGCGATAAATAGGCCCAATACCGTAGTATGTGAAACATCCCCATATCATCATGCTTGCGCCCTGTATTCACAGTGTACTGTGGCTGAATTCAGTGTTTGGAGGTCGTCTGACAAACTGTCTCCGGCCACTAGACCCAAAAATAAATCTTACTTTCATCAGTCTACAGAACGACGAGTACAGAAATACCAAAGTGTATTTTGCCTAACAGAAAATGTTGCTTTACTGTACGAGAACAAAGCCCCCCCCCCCATATTTATTCTGCCATGTCTCCACCATTAGCTTGTACAGTGCCTTGAAAAAGTATACCGTAAGTAACGAGCATGTATGAAATGAAAATGATACATGGTTTTCAAAGTTTCTAATAAATAAAAATCTGAAAAGAACGGTGGTCATTTGTATTCAGCCCCCTGTAATGATACCCCTAAATAATATCCAGCGAGACCAATTGCCTTCAGAAGTCACCTAATTAGTAAATAGAGTGTACCTGTGATTTATTCTCAGTATAACTAAGCTGTTCTGTGAAGGCCTCAGAGGTTTGTTAGAGAACATTACTGATCAAACTGCATCAGGAAAACCAAGGAACACACCAGACAGGTCAGGTATAAAGTTGTGGAGAAGTGTAAAGCAAGCTCTGAACATCTAATTGAGCACTGTTCAATCCATCATCTGAAAATGGAAGGAGTATGGCACAACTGCAAACCTACCAAGACATGACCGTCCACCAAAATTGACAGCCCAGGCAAGAAAAGCACTAATAAGAGAAGCAACCAAGAGGCCCATGGCCACTCTGGAGGAGCTTCAGAGATCCACAGCTGAGGTGGGAGAATCTGTCCATGGGACAACTATTTTCCATAAAAGCCAGATTTGGGGCTGAGTGGCAAGAAGAAAGCCATTCTGGTCAGAGGAGACCAAAGTTGAACTTTTTAGCCTAAAATAACATTGCACATCGCCCTGAACACCATCCCCACCCACCTGGTGATGGCAGCATCATGCTGTGGGTATGCTTTTCTTCAGCAGGGACAGGGAAGTTGGTCCGAGTGAATGGGAAGATAGATGGAGCTAAATACAGGGCAATCCTCAAGGAAAACCTAATAGAGGCTACAAAAGACTTGAGACTGGGCGAGGTTTACCTTCCAGCAGTACAACAACCCTAAACATACAGCCAGAAACTTCAGCCTCTAGATCAGGGGTGCACAACCTGCGGCCCCCCAACCATATGGTAACAGATTTGTATGCCTATGTCTAGTGTCTGCTCACATGTATCTTTCATATATTTTCTCATTAGATGGGAGTACTAGAAGTGTAACCAGACATTAATTATATATACTGTATGTTTAATATGCCATAAATACAGTATTTCAGTTGGTAATACCTCCTTTAAGTTATATTTTCGGCCCTTGGAATTTGTTCAGGCTGACCATGTGGCCCCCAACTAGAAAAGGTTGGGCACCCCTGCTCTAGATGTTCAAAAGTGGTAGAGACATACCCCAAAAGACTTAAAGCTTTAATTGCAGCGAAGTATGGTCCTACAATATTGACTCAGGGGGGCTGAATACAAATGCATGCCACACTTTCCACTTTATTAAAAAAATTGAAAACTAAGTTTAATTTTACTTCACACAGACTTGCTACTTTGTGTTGGTCTATCGGAAAATCCCAATAAAATACATTTAAGTTTGTGGGTGTAACGTGCAAAAAATTTGGAAAAGTTAAGGCCTATTGCACACGGCCGTTTTTTTTCCCCGTTTACTGGCCGTTTTTTGCGTTCCGTATACGGTACCATTCATTTCAATGGTTCCGCAAAAAAAACTGAATGTACTCCGTATGCATTCCGTTTCCGTATTTCCGTTCCGTTTTAACATAGAACATGTCCTATTATTGCCCGCAAATCACAGTCCGTGGCTCCATTCAAGTCAATGGATCCGCAAAAAAAACGGAACACATACGGAAATGCATCCGTATGTCTTCCGTTTCCGTTCCGTTTTTCCCTGAACCATCTATTGAAAATGTTATGCCCAGCCCAATTTTATCTATGTAATTACTGTATACTGTATATGCCATACGGAAAAACGGAACAGAAACAAAAAACGGAACAACGGATCCATGAAAAACGGACCGCAAAACACTGAAAAAGCCATACGGTCGTGTGCAATAGGCCTAAAGGGTATGAATACTTTTTTTTAATCCCCCGTACAGGGGATTTGCAAATAAGCATAAAGTACCTGTGTTTAAAAATGGTTATTTTAGATGGTAAGGACAGATACAAAAGGCTGGAGACACAAAATCAAGAATAATGTTAAATACCTGTATGGATTTGGGGTAATGCATTGTAAACACATTTTGTTACAAGAGTGCAAGATGCGCCCATGTAAAATGCATCCATGTCAGGAGGAGGAGGCACCTGATGATATAGGTGGGTTAGGAAGTAAATTTTTTATTTTAGGATTTTTTTTTTCCCCTCATTAAATCTATTTTATTAATATATTGTTTTCCCTGTTTTAGGGCTCTTTCACACCTGCGTTCTTTTCTTCTGGCATAGAGTTCTGTCGTCGGGGCTCTATGCCGGAAGAATCCTGATCAGTTTTATCCTAATGCATTCTGAATGGAGAGAAATCCGTTCAGGATGTCTTCAGTTCCGGACCGGAAAGTTTTTTGGCCGGAGAAAATACCGCAGCATGCTGCGCTTTTTGCTCCGGCCAATAATCCTGAACACTTGCTGCAAGGCCGGATCCGGAATTAATGCCCATTGAAAGGCATTTATCCGGATCCGACGTTTAGCTTTTTCTGAATGGTTACCATGGCTGCCAAGACGCTAAAGTCCTAGCAGCCATGGTAAAGTGTAGTGGGGAGCGGGGAAGCAGTATACTTACCGTCCGTGTGGCTCCCGGGGCGCTCCAGAGTGACGTCAGGGCGCCCTACGCGCATGGATGACGTGATCGCATGGATGACGTGATCGCATGGCACGTCATGCGCTCTGACGTCACTCTGGAGTGCCCCGGGAGCCGCACGGACGGTAATTATACTGCTCCCCCGCTCCCCACTACTACTATGGCAACCAGGACTTTAATAGCGTCCTGGCTGCCATAGTAACACTGAATGCATTTTGAAGACGGATCCGTCTTCAAATGCTTTCAGTTCACTTTTTTCCGGATCCGGCGTGTAATTCCGGCAAATGGAGTACACGCCGGATCCGGACAACGCAAGTGTGAAAGAGCCCTTTTTAACTATCCTTCACATTTATTGTCCTGAAGCTGGAGAAAGTAGGGATGGCATCAGCTGTGTCTTCCCAGAAATTCTCTGCTTGCAGATCACTGATAATAGGGATCTAATTCCTGCTGAAATTTTATGCTGGGAGGACACAGATCACATCCTTATAAAAAGGTTTCTCTCCCGGATGTCACTTATGGATGGACTGTAGATATACAACCTGACTGGGCCTTGGTAGAGATGTTGTATATCTTCAGATTGGCGGCAGGAAGGGGTTAAAGTAAATGTTAACATTTAAACATAATAATTGTTTTGGTTTTCATCTAAAATGTTAAAGGCTATGCACACCTATGGAGGCAATTTTTGCTTATGATTGCATTTTACTCATTTTTAGCTAAAAATCATATTTTCAATTGGCCTTTATTAAAAATATTGAGCCCTTCTGTCACAAACGGTTAACTGTTTTTCTAACTGTGTGACTGGTACTTTCCCTTTTACTTTGTGCTGGTCATCTAATAAACCTTATCTCTAAACTAGAAGAGGACATAAACACCATTTTAAGCCACATTCTTATCAGTAAGATAAGGATTGAGCGATAATGAGTGTTTATAATGTCAGCAAAGATAAGGAGCCCGTCAGCTCCCCAACCGACAGAAAATCCAGAGAATGCTACTAGAGAATCTCACCTATGTACAGAAAAAAAGGGCACCATAATTTTTATTATGCTGATGATCTATAAAACAAACCGCAGAACCCCTTTAAAAGTTAAAAATTCTGAGCAGACCCATTGCATGCTGAATCAGCAGCTAGAGCTCCAAAGGCTCTGCATATAAAGACTTGGATGATATATATATAGAGCTCCTGGAAGGCACTACAGTCTAAAACATAGAAATAAAACTGCACAGTACACCATAGACTTAAACGCCAGAGACTGCTAACCTTTTGGGGTTGTTCAAATATAGACACATCACTAATGAGAGCGTGCTATGCTGGCAAAAACAAGTGTCTCATAAGCAGAGGGAAGAGAAATGTCAGGTATGCGCAGCTTTGAACGCAGAAACTATTCCATCTACGGAAAAGAGCTGGAACGCTGGAGGTTGCTATTCCCTGGTCTGTGTATTTAAATGGAGTGCGTCACTAGGAAATTCACTGTAAAACCAGATGCAGAGCCTTGTAGTGCTAGCTCAGCTACATGTAATGATACCTGTCGCTTAGTGATCCGTTGCTTCATTCTGGAGAAAAAGTACTTCTAATCCATATGCAAATGAGACGTTACGTGCCCTGAGGGCAGGCCTGAGCCCCTCTGTGCAGTCTTGCTTCCTCTGCCAACCCCTCCCTATCCTTCTTGATTGGCAGGCCCAGGTACATAGTCATTAAAGTTGAGCAAAGCGAGCTTCGGATGCTTAATCTGAAGTCTCTTTGTTCAAAACTTCAGAATAATACTGTATGGAGATTCGTCTTGCCAATCAAAGAGAGGGAGGGGCTAGCAGAGAAAGGGGAGGAGCAAGGGTGCGCAGAGTGGCTTGAGATATGGTCTCAAGTTATATTTCCAAATTGAATTGGGGGTTTTCCAAAATTATTTAACCGACGACCTGTCCTCTGGATAGATCATCAGTATCTGATTGGTGGGGGTCCTACACCCAGAACCTCTGCCGATCAGCTGTTTGAGAAGGCACCGGTGCTTGCAGTAACGATGTGGCTCTCAGCTCACCAAGCACAGCGCTGTCCACTGGATAGCGGCTGTGCTTGGTATCGCAGATGACCTCGTCTAGGACCATGTGACCAATAAACGTGAGGTCCCATGGCCTAGGCAAAGCTACAAGAAGGTCCCGGTGCTACTGCACCACCAGTGCCTTCTCAAACCCGGGTGTCAGACCCCCACCGATCAGACACTGATTACCTATCTAGTGATACAAAACACCTAGCAGTATAATTGTGTATTAAGTAATGAATATGTTGGAGCTGAAAATAACTGTTTAGACATACTGCTTACAACAGTGAAAAAAATGTAAATAAAAAATAAATGAAGCGTTATTTATCAGCATTGGCAAAGTACACAGCTTCATCACTGGTGTCAAGGACACACGGCAAATATCTGCCTCACACAGCTGGAGACATGGACCGATGTCACGAAGGAAACGCACTTGTCCAAAGTCCCACACGCATCATAGCGTTCCGTTCTAAAAGTTCTGATGGCAGTCTCATAATGTGTCAGAGGAGCTCAAGTCTCTTAATAAAATGGCCTCCCCTTGGCAGGTTTGCTCCTTAAGTGTCCCGCAGAGCGGCGCAGCTTCTTCCTCTCGTCTCTGTGTTGTTTCTCAGCTTCTTGTCGCTTCTTATGTTGTTCAGACTATGAAAAAAAAATAAAAAAAAATAAAAAATCAGAAGAGAGAAAGAAAAAAAAAAAAAAACAATGGGAAAGATTTATCAAAACCTGAAGTTGCTCAGAGAAACCAGATTCTTGAAAAAAAAAAAATTTTAATGATCTGATTGGTTGCTATGAGCAACTTTTCTCTAGTAAAGATCAAAAATAGTGCAACATAAAGATGGAGTAGTTGTTTATAGCAACCAATCTGCATTTAGCTATACTAGAGTATCACCCAGCATATATCCGGGAAATAACGCATCATCACATATCTTGAGAACATGAACAAATTGGCAGGATTTGACTAGGAATCAGGCATGCTCAACCTGCGGCCCTCCAGCTGTTGTAAAACTACAACTCCCAGCATGCCTGAACAGCCTACAGCTATCAGCATATAGTAGGGCATTGTGGGAGTTGTAGTTTTACAACAGCTGGAGGGCCGCAGGTTGAGCATCCCTGGACTAGATGATGAAGACTTAATGGCGTAATACGGAATCCGTACCAATAGAATATTTTTCTGTCCTAGTGCATGTCTGGCGGTGACACACGCTGCCATCTATATGTGCTGCTCCAGCAGTGTGGACCACTATGGTACATCATTGCTAATCCACCATAGTCCTAGATGTCCTGCCCTACAGCTGGCCTTACACATACAATAGCCAGTCATACCTGATATTTGGACAGTTGAATTAACTACGGTTAGCGGTGTAGCTCTGCAGTTATCACATAATCAAAATACTAAGCAATAATCATCACTATGAATACATGTCTCCAGTGATCAGATGCATACATCCTGCAGTAACATGCACTCATATTAGAGACCTTATGAAGTGCCGACATTTCTAGAACAGTCTAGTTCAGACCAGCTATAGACAGTGTCCATATATTCCATGCTATGTTTGGTAGTGATCTTATGTCGAGAGAGGGCATATTCTGTCAGCTGAGCAGCTGTCAGACACGGCAAACATAGCCCACTACCAACATTTGTTATCCCAACCTATTCTCTCCCTTCAAGTAATTTAGATTCAGTTCTAAAATACATAATATCCATAACAGAGCGGGGTAATATAAGATCCAGAAATATTCAATACATCTTAAGTTCTACCACTCCCCCATTACCTCAGCCTTCCCCGCTCCCGGCCACTGCCCCAGCCTTCCCCGCTCCCGGCCACTGCCCCAGCCTTCCCCGCTCCCGGCCACTGCCCCAGCCTTCCCCGCTCCCGGCCACTGCCCCAGCCTTCCCCGCTCCCGGCCACTGCCCCAGCCTTCCCCGCTCCCGGCCACTGCCCCAGCCTTCCCCCTCCCAATTACCCAATGCTTGAGCCCGTTTCTTTCCCCAATTACCCATCCCTTCCCCTCTACCCCCATTACCTGTCCCTTCCCTTATCCCACCTGTTGCCTGAGCCTTCCCCCTCCCCCAATTGCCTGTCCCTTCATCTCTCTCCCCCCATAACCATCCCCTTTCCCTCTGCCTACTGCTCGTTGACTATTGAGGTAAAGGGTAATAATTAAATATCAGACAATGGCTGCTGGATTATCAGATATTCTAATCTATGCAAAAGGATGCCAGATTAAAAGAATTAAACTGTATAGGAAGTGAAACTCCAGCTTGAAGCTACTTTAAAAGAGTATATTTAAAGGGAGTCTGTCACCACATTTTGACATTATAGACCGCTTACATAGCGCTGTAGCATAACTGTAGACAATTCAAATGGTACCTTTGTTGTGTTCTTGTGAAGTTCACCAGAGGCAAAAACGGACTTTCATTCGTATGTAAATGAGGGCTAGCAAGTGCCCAGGGGCAGCGTTCACTTCTTTGGCGCCCAGGCTGCTCTGCCTCTTTTGCTCATATCCCCGCCCTTCTCTTCCCTTGCGTCGTCGTCCTCCTATCCCAGCGAGATCCCGCGCCTGCGCTCTCCCTCGCCGGGGGAGCAGTAGCCACAATGGGCATCGCAGTGCGAGGGAGAGCGCAGGCGTGGGATCCCGCTGGGAGAGGGAGGACGCAAGGAAAGAGAAGGGCGGGGAAATGAGCAAAAGAGGCAGAGCAGCCTGGGCTCCAACGAAGTGAACGCCGCCCACTTGCTAGCCCTCATTTACATATGAATAAAAGTCAGTTTTTGCCTCGTGTGAACTTCACAAGAACACAACAAAGGTACCATTTGAATCACCTACAGCTATGCTACAGCGCTATGTAAGCAGTCTATAATGTCAAAATGTGGTGACAGACTCCCTTTAAGGTAACCCCCTCTAAATAAGCTATCACGTGTCGCCCATTCAGAGCCTCTAACTACCGGTAATAGCTTCTCATTCCAGCAGAACCTGCCAGGAAAGGCATTACATGGTTGACTATTCATTTGTACATTCGGCGTGGGCCAGACACCTCTTTCTCCACAATGGGACGCATTGTCTACCCCAATAATCTGATCGTATAATAGATATCCTCTCTAGCAGGTGCAGCTTTTTACCCTGAAGTTATTTTTATTCTGTATCCTCCAATTACGTAACAAGAGATAAAAATAAACTTGAAACCCAAGAAGAGTATTCATTTGGGTGGCTTGCCAACTGCTATACTATGGCCATCTCTCGCCTGGCTCTCGTGTTGACTGGCTAACTAAAAAAAGTTTTAAGCTGTTGCATGATCAGATTCCCTGTGTTAAATTTAAGTCATGCAAAGCTTAGTCAGACATAAGTGTCACTAAAGATATGAGAAGATGAATGAATTGCTGCTCTCATCTGAGAGTCATCGTCCTCGTTACATAACCCAGGGACAGGACCTTCATCAGCAATCAACGTCCAGTAAAAGAAACCTTCCACACAAGATCAAGCACAAAGATAAGAACTGTTACACTGGGTCTATAGGAGCGCCGGGTCCTGGACCATAAGATTTAAAAAGCAGATTATTGACGTATACAAGAAGCTCAAGATCTTCAACTTAAAAGCAATGTTCACCTTTTCAACCATGTTTTATTGATTAAATGCATTTCGAAAATAAATAAAATTGAAGCAATTTAGCAAATGGTCTACTGCAGGCATGGCCAACCTGCGGCTCTCCAGCTGTTGTAAAACTACAACTCCTACCATGCTTTGCTGTAGACTGATAGCTGTAGGTAGTCTGGGCATGCTGGGAGTAGGTTTTGCAACAGCTGGAGAGCATCAGGTTGGCCATTCCTGGTCTACTGTTTTGTCTCTCCAGTACCTATGCAGAACTACCGTATGCGTCTCTGTGGTTAACGGACTACAAAAAAACCTTGTATAGTCTGATCCTGCATTCATATTCTGTCTTCTGTGTGTTGGCAACATATATTTTGCAGACTAGCTAAAACTAGGTGGCAGATATACATGACTGCATGAACAGACTACACAGTGTTTTTTTGTAGTCTGTTACCATAGAGACACAGGCTTCCATAGGAGCTATAGCCACAAATACAGAAGGTATTTTTTAACTAGCACCATATGCAAAATTGCTCCCCCCCCCCCCCCAGTGCATCAGATAAATGTTGCAAAAGTTTATATAACCATTAAATTGTTTGCACCAATTATGTTAAAATCAATTACTTAAAATTCTATCATACAATCAGACTACATACACTACAAATACTTCTATAAAACCTGATACACCAATTTTTCACATCCTTAGGGTACATTCACACTAGCGTATTTCTTTTCCGGCATTGAGTTCCGTCCTAGGGGCTCTATACCGGAAAAATACTGTTTTATCCTAATGCATTCTGAATGGAGAGCAATCCGTTCAGTATGCATCAGTTCAGTCCCTATTTGGCCGGAGAAAATACTGTAGCATGCTGCAGGTTTCTCTCCGGCCAAAAATCCTGAACACTTTCCATTGAAATTTCCGCATTGACGGATCCGTTCTTCCGGTCCGCGCATGTGCAGACCTTTAAATCTGTGATCCGGATCAGTCTGACAAATGCATCCGTTTGCATCTGAATTGCCGGAATCCTCTGCCGCAAGTGTGAAAGTACCCTTAAACACCCAATTCTTACCTTCTTCAGCTGGAACGTTAACTGTTTGCTGCCCACAGCTGTGTCAGATACGTTAAGTGTTCCGAGTTTCTCCTCTACCTTCAACCGATCTTCAAGAGTTTTCCTTAAAGGACAGAAAACAGAAGTTAGAGCAGAATGTACTGCTATACGTTATTCTACTTTATATGAAAGGTGACAAAAGGGTTGTCCAGGATAAGAAATACATGGCTGCAACACATCCCCCTCCCTGGAAGAGCACACTTGTCCATGGGCTGTATGCGATACTGCATGATGATCAGGGTAATAATATCAATAAGGCCACATTCAGGCAGCAGTAAGATAGATGCGTTTTGCTCCTGTATTACGGAGGCAACCTCCAGACCTCCCACGGTTCATCAGAACTGGAGTTACATCCTTATGAATCACCGAGTACAATTTTTGCACCCGTAAGACAGGCACACAAAAAACAACTTACAGATGTTAAAGGGTTTCTACCACCAGAAATACTGTTATGTAGCTGACTGACATTAGCGATTCCCTAATGTCAGCACTACATAACAGTATGTTTCTAACAGTAGTTCCTGCAGCTGTTTTTGTTAAAATCGTACTTTTATAGATATGCTAATGAGCCTCTAGGTGCTATGTGGGCGTCATTAGCACCTAGAGGGCTCCGACCACTAACCATTTCAGCCGCCCATCGCGTCCCTCCAGCCCGCCCCGCTACTGGTGATTGACGTGAAACTTCTCGGTATCAAGTACCAATTCCTGCGCCGTGCGCTTCTGTATTCGGCGCAGGCGCAGTAAGTGGATGCCGCACTCCTGGTGCCGGCTTCCTCATTGTAACGTAGTTGGCGCAGTGAGGTAGCCGGCGTCGGGAGAATACAGAAGCGCACGGCGCAGGCGCGGGAGTTGGTACTCGATACTGAGAAGTTTCACGTCAATCAACAGGAGCGGGGCGGGCTGGAGGGACGCGATGGGCAGCTGAAATAGTTAGTGGACGGAGCCCTCTAGGTGCTAATGACGCCCACATAGCACCTAGAGGCTCATTAGCATATCTATAAAAGTATGTTTTTAACAAAAACGGCTGCAGGAACTACTGTTAGAAACATACTGTTGTTATGTAGTGCTGACATGGGCGCATCGCTAATGTCAGTCAGTTACATAACAGTATTTCTGGTGGTAGAAACCCGCTGTGTCACAGCACTCAACCATACAATTCAAATATATAGAATATCCATTAAAAGCAAGTTTGTAAATACATTATGTAGTATGGATCCAGAATTACAACATGCATTATACTTCAGAGCTGCATTTTAAATTCTGCTATTTGTTACTTGAAAAAGTCCACTTATTAACCACACCCCTAACAGCTCCGGTCATGCAGTGGGAAACAATTTGTTTTTTTCCAGTTTACTATACAGTGCCTGGTGTAAAGGTGAGATTTATATACAGTGCTATTTATTATCTGTGTAAAAGCATAGGGCGTACCTAAGGGATACGTAGTGCACTGGAGTATGCGTCTATGCACACAGAACAGCTATGTTCTTAAGCAGTAAATTTGACTTGACTTGCCAGACTTGTGAAGGGGCGTATACTTACCTGCTCCCCGTCACTAGGTTCTAGCTCTGTGGATCCCAACCTGTCCTCACAGCACTTTTGGTCCCTGCATGTAAACTTCCTGCAGGTTTGCCTGTACCGCTGCAGTCATTGGGCCAGATTTATTATTAGCTCAGGTCAGAATAATGGAGTGAAAAAGTCCCCCAAAAAGTCCCAAACGCTAAAACTGCGCACAAATTTGCTCTGCACTATGCTCGCCAGTTTTCTGAAAGTGGGCGTGTTTTCTTATGTAAATGAATCTCTAGACAGATTTACTATTGGGACTATTTAAAAAGTCGCAAAAAAGTCGCAATTTCACTCCAGTGAGGACCATGCTTATCTTATGAGACTTTTTCATAGAACATGCGATTTTTTTCATAAAAACATGCGACTTTTTCGTAAAGATGTGCGACTTTTGTAACGCTGCTTACCGACGGATAAACGGCTACCGTCAAACCGCATTTATTACAGTCTTAAAGGGCCGATCATAAATCTGACTTGGGTAAAACTGACTTTAGCCATATGTGAAAGTGGAGTGAGCTGTCAGAGTCATGATAAATCTGGCCCATTGTCTTTTCACAGCGGTGACATGTTCTCCAGCAGCATATCACTGGTTGATCATGTGCTGCCTGGAAACATGGCATCGTTGAGGCTGGTCATTGGCTGCAGTGGAGCACAAAAACCCATCCGTGCAGAAAGTTTACATGCAGGGACCAAGAATGCTGTTTAGGGTGGGACCCGCAGACTGGCGGGGAATACAGTCCTAGGATATAACTCATAATGAAGCAACCCAATCTTCTTTAATTTATTCATCCCTACTTCTAAATTCATAGAAATATATAGCTATATCTGCTTCTAGACAGTGGGGTGGGAAATTGTGGGGGCATTACATACCATATGTATCTCTAGGGTCATATGTGAGAAACTATATTGTATGGGTAGGAAGAGGTTAGCAGGAGCTAATCCCAGTGCATCCTGGAATACAGGAAGTATACAGTGCATACTTTCTGTGCAGGGGAGGAAGGTGTTAACAAGAGCTAATTGCAATGCTTGATGATCTGCTGCCCACCCACAGAAAGGGAAGAAAGTCCTCCAGATAGGCAGAACAGTACGTTTTAAATACGTTTGATAACATATTTAAAGGAGTTGTCTCACTTTAGCAATTGGCATTTGTCATGTAGAGGAAGTTAATACAAGGCACTTACTAATGTATTCAGATTGTCGATATTGCCTCCTTTGCTGGCTGGATTAATTTTTCCATCACATTATACACTGCTCGTTTCCAGGGGTTACGACCCCTGGTGGTCATGCTTGCACACTACAGGAAAAGGTGCTTGCCTCTGGCGCCAGGACAATGGGAGAGTAAATAGGCCGATGCTTTTTCCTATAGTGTATAAGCACGACCACCACTGCTGGATTGCAGGGAGGTCGTAACCCCTGGATACGAGCAGTGTATAATGTGATGGAAAAATGTATCACGCCAGCAAAGGAGGCATTATGGAGAATCACAATACATTAGTAAATGCCTTGTATTAACTTCCTCTACATGATAAATGCTACATGCATTCCCCATGTAACAACAATTCTGGAGCATCTATTCTTATGGCTCTAGGTTGTGCCATTCCTTTATTATTTCTACTAGAAGTCATGAATGAACTGCTAGCAGTCTGCAGTAAGGGTACAGAGGGGAGGGAACCAGTTTGGTGGGTGTACCGACAAAGTCTGACTATCCAATCACTGCTGCCATTGTCAGACTGTGCAGGCCCCCCCCCCCCCCCCCCCTCTGTACCCTTACTGCAGACTGCTGTCATTCATGACTTCTAGTAGAAATAATAAAGGAACAGTGCACCATAGAGCCATAAGAATAGATGCTCCAGAATTGTTATTACCTGGGGAATGCATGGAGCTAATAAAACAGGCACGTCAGGAGAGGGGACAGGTCCTCTTTAAGACTAATTTCTGGTGCCAACCATAATGATTATGTTTGATTTTGGGAAACCATGCCCTTCCTACATTATAAAAAGGTGGGAAGAATGGTGTAAAAATGAAAGCATCAGAATTTCGCTACCTTACTTCAGAAGACGGGCAGTTTACCAGAGTACTGTCTGCAGATTAGACACCAAGAGCAGAATGAAGCCTTATGTAACGTTTCAGCCATTTCCCTAATGAGGAGCAGCCATTGCACAATATTACAAAAGAGATGTAGGTCACTCTGCAATAGGACAACAGACCTGAAATGATGCAATGGAGCTGCCAAAACAATCAGCGACTCCTGCCAAGTTCATTCAACGACCCATCCTATAAACTCGCTGCTGTCGTACATTTGTCACTTTGGGGCTAAATACCAGTTTACACAGCAGGTGATTTGTGAGGGGAGAACATTTTCTGCACATTATAAGCTTCGCCAGTTTTCAATTAATCGACCATCAGTATGTACTCGTAAATCACATCCGTCCTCTCCCAAATGGTGCGCTTACAATCAAACCTCCCCAGGTCAAATGCACAAACACTAAGGACAATTTTATACAGCCAGTTGTACGAACGATCTCTTTATTGAGTGTGGGGGAAACAGAGGAACCCTACATAAGAGGAACATATAGACCTCAAGCAGATGTTGCCCCTTAATCAGGTCCATACCCAGGACCCAAACAATAGCCAGGCAAAAATTTCAGCAAGTGGGCCGCCCTTGTATTATAAAATATAATAACCGAGAATTAGGACATTATATAGACAAGGAGGCACATTTCACTTTTAAAAAGGGTTGTTTACCTTTGTAGAGCTTTCCTAAAGACCCCACCGCCTGGCCAGACCCACAGTGGTAATCATACTTACCTGATTTCTGCAGGTTCTGGGTCTCGCCACGTGTTCAGTTTCCCTGCAGCACTACCAAAGGGGGCATGTAGCATTACACAGCTGTCATTGAGATCAATGTGCTGTGTGCAAGCCGTGGATGTGCAGGATCGTCAGTTATTTCCATCAGTTATTGTAAGCAAAACCAGGTATGGGTAAAAAAAAAAACAGAACAGATGAAAATCTTTTCATTATACCTCATCTCAGTAGCTTCACTACTGGTTTTGGCTCACAACAACTGATGGAAATAACTGATCAAATAACTGATGTGAGAACTTGGCCTTAGTTCTCCACACTGGCTAATAGATGTGGATCCTGAATGGGAGACACCACCTGTTAAAAAGTGGATTTCTGGGACTTTAGTATTGATTAGCTATCATCAGTCTTTTGAAGAGGCTTTGGCTGCTTCTTATTTAACCCTTTTAAGACGAGCGCTATACATGTACGGCACACCTGTGAAGTGAAAACCATTTCAGGTGACTACCTCTTGAAGCTCATCAAGAGAATGCCAAGAGTGTGCAAAGCAGTAATCAAAGAAAAAGGTGGCTACTTTGAAGAACCTAGAATATGACATATTTTCAGTTGTTTCACACTTTTTTGTTATGTATATAATGCCACATGTGTTAATTCATAGTTTTGATGCCTTCAGTGTGAATCTACAATTTTCATAGTCATGAAAATAAAGAAAACTCTTTGAATGAGAAGGTGTGTCCAAACTTTTTGGTCTGTACTATATATATATATCTCTCTCTATCTCAAAATGGGCGATTTGCAGTTTGTTGCTTCACCTCTTAAAATGAACAAATAAAAAAAAACAGAGCAATGAAGATAAGGAAATCTACAAGATTAGGCAGAAAGAGGCCAAGCAAGTTATAAGAACTTCTAAAGCTCAGGCAGAAGAAAAACTAGCTCAGTCTATGAAAAAAGGGGATAAGACATTCTTCAGATATATAAATGAAAAAAGGAAATTAAAACAAGGAATAACTAAATTAAAAATAAAGGACGGAAGGTATGTAGAAGAGAATAAAGGGCTAGCCGACTGCCTTAATGAATACTTCTGTTCAGTTTTTACAAAAGAAAAAGAAGGAGAAGGACCTCCACTAGAAAGGATGACTATTAAATCGTTTGATGCATGTGTCTTTACAGAGGAAGATGTTCTAAGTTTGCTGTCTAAAGTGAAGACAAATAAGTCACAGGGGCCTGATGAGATACACCCAAAATTATTAAAAGAGCTTAGTGGTGAGCTGGCAAAACCGTTAACAGATTTATTTAACCAATCATTAGTAACAGGAGTCGTCCCGGAATATTGGAAATTGGCAAATGTCGTGCCCATTCACAAGAAAGGTAGTAGGGAGGAATCGAGCAACTATAGACCAGTGAGTCTGACATCAATAGAAGGCAAATTAATGGAAACCCTATTAAAGGATAGGATTGTGGAACATCTAAAATCCCATGGGTTTACTTCAGGGAGATCATGTCAAACAAATCTTATAGATTTTTTTGACTGGGTGACTAAAATAATAGACGGTGGAGGTGCAGTAGACATCGCATATCTAGATTTTAGTAAGGCTTTTGACACTGTCCCACATAGAAGACTTATCAATAAACTGCAGTCATTGAGCATGGACTCCCATATTGTTGAGTGGATTAGGCAGTGGCTGAGTGACAGACAACAGAGGGTTGTAGTCAATGGAGAACATTCAAAACAAGGTCATGTTACCAGTGGGATTCCACAGGGATCTGTACTGGGACCAATTTTGTTTAATATCTTCATAAGTGATATTGCAAAAGGCCTCGATGGTAAGGTTTGTCTTTTTGCTGATGACACAAAGATATGTAACAGGGTTGATGTTCCTGGAGGGAAACGCCAAATGGAAAAGGATTTAGGAAAACTAGAAGAATGGTCAGAACTCTGGCAACTGAAATTTAATGTGGATAAGTGCAAGATAATGCACCTGGGGCGTAAAAACCCAAGGGCAGAATATAGAATATTTGACACAGTCCTGACCTCAGTATCTGAGGAAAGGGATTTAGGAGTAATTATTTCAGAAGACTTAAAGGTGGGAAGACAATGTAATAAAGCAGCACGAAATGCCAGCAGAATGCTTGGATGTATAGGGAGAGGTATAAGCAGTAGAAAGAGTGAAGTGCTTATGCCGCTGTACAGATCACTAGTGAGACCTCACTTGGAGTATTGTGCGCAGTACTGGAGGCCATATCTCCAGAAGGATATAGATACTCTAGAGAGAGTTCAGAGAAGAGCTACTAAACTGGTCCATGGATTGCAGGATAAAACTTACCAGGAAAGGTTAAAAGACCTTAATATGTATAGCTTGGAAGAAAGACGAGACAAAGGGGATATGATAGAAACTTTTAAATACATAAAGGGAATCAACTCGGTAAAGGAGGAGAGCATATTTAAAAGAAGAAAAACTACCACAAGAGGACACAGTTTTAAATTAGAGGGGCAAAGGTTTAAAAGTAATATAAGGAAGTATTACTTTACTGAGAGAGTAGTGGATGCATGGAATAGCCTTCCTGCAGAAGTGGTAGCGGCAAATACAGTGAAGGAGTTTAAGCATGCATGGGATAGGCATAAGGCTATCCTTCATATAAGATAGGGCCAGGGACTATTCATAGGATTCAGATATATTGGGCAGACTAGATGGGCCAAATGGTTCTTATCTGCCGACACATTCTATGTTTCTAAAGAGTGATCAAAAAGGCAAACACTCCAAAATGGTATAAAAAAAAAAGTACAGGTCACCACGCAAAAAAATGCGTTCTCACACAGCTCCATAGACATAACTATACAAAAAGTTATGGGGGTCAGAATATGGCCATGCAAAGGAAAAAAAAAAAAAAAAAAAGTTTTAAAAAGGACAATAAATATGGTATCTCTGTAACAGTACTGACCCGCAGAATGAAGCTGGCCTATCAGTTTTACCAAATCTGATATGCCGTAAAAACAAAACCCATTTCTCATTTCAACCCAAGGAAAATGCAAAAATGGCCCCATCAGGAAAGGGTTAAACACGTGACATCACATCCATCAGTCACATGGCCTTTCTGCGGTTTAGTCCCATTTCAGTGCAATACCAAGCAGAGCCACTATAACATTTATGGCGCTGTGTTTGGTTCAGTCCAAACGCCGCTGCCCTTTCATAGTGATTGGTGAGGGTGCTGGGAGTTGGACTCCCACTGATCTTACTCCCAGAACAATATATCTGGGAATGGGTTTTTGAACCAGTTTAACTATGACCATGTGATGCCGTTGGTCTGTGATTAGTGATGAGCGAACTTCTGTTTTAAGTTCGGCGTCTAAAGTTCGGCTTCCGGTTAGCGGAGAATCCCGATATGGATCCCGATATGGATTCCGACTTCCGTTGTGGTCCGTGGTAGCGGAATCAATAATCGGCCATTATTGATTCCGCTACCACGGACCACAACGGTATTCGGAATCCATATCGGGATTCTCCGCTAACCGGAAGCCGAACTTTAGACGCCGAACTTAAAACAGAAGTTCGCTCATCACTATCTGTGATGCCACAGCCGACAGTGATCAGCCATTCTGAGATACCAGTATAAGAACACTAATAACTTACCAATGGCTTGTGTGAGGAATATGGATCATCATTTATTGGCAGCCCTGATTGTCTTTTGATTCACCTTTTGGCAAGTACACAGTCCGTGTACATGCAAAATTTGTTCTCACCCCCCAGCCATCTGCTGTCACCTAGCAAGGGAGGAAGCCCCAGGGGTCCAGGCTTCAAGGAGGCCCCAGGTGGATAAAGTCACACCTCAACCAGCCAGGTTGGAGGCAAGCTAATCCTGCAGGAGGTCTCAGCCCTTGCCCAGGATCAATGATACCTCCCAGACATGTTGGCACCTACATTTCATAAGGAATTCTGAATCGTCCGTCCATTCCAGGCATAATTCGGTTATCTTTTTGCGATCCTGGGGCAAAGCCAAACATCCACGTGGTCCTGGCTTGATTCTAGGATGCCTGGGAGGGGAAATATACATATCTCCTCACAGAAACCAAACAGTACCATGCTTGGACTCTAGTTGTAGCCGAAACCCAGGCGGATCAATTGGGCCCGGAACCATCTTCCTGCGACATTCTAGTCTGAGGCTATGAGCCCTAAGGGGTTTTATGGGTCATTTTCTGCCAGCACCAGAGAAGGAGTGGACCCTACCCATAGGTGGGGAGGGGAGCGGCCGGCTACAGGTCATATAAGCCCATGCAAGCCAGCGGGCGGGGTCTTATCTGAAGGGTATCACATTGTGCAAATGTGTTTTGAGAGACCGGGAACCAGATGACATCACTACCCCCACGTGACTGCAGCCAAGGACTATTCCACCATTAACCCAAAGGAACTTTCCTCTACCCGGTAACTGACTTTTGCTCTGCTTAACCCTGTATCTCGATCACGAATCCCAACATCCGTGTTTCGGCCTAGTTATAAGATACCACGGGTTGGTTTCTCACCCTATATAATTCCGTTAACGGACCGGGCTTATATCAAACGAGAAGCTGGTGGCAGGTTTCCCGGGCTGAGAAGGCGCTGTTTCACGGCAGCAGTGAAAAAACTCTCAGCTTGTTGCCTCTCTGTGCCCGTGTGGACAGGAGGTGTCTGTGTAAACTGTACCAAGCTGACCTTACCTGCTCCTCTGGAGGCTGTAACGTCACGCTTTGGTAACAAGTGACCATACTGCATCTCATAAGCTCGACATAGGTGACGTCAAGCGGGCACGAGGCGTGGTATTCATCACAGCTTGCATGCTGCAGACAGATGTACAATTTGCTGCAGATTAGTGGACAATTACGGTAAATGTAAACTAAGTTGAGTTACTTGGTCCTTGCAGGCCACTGGAGTACCAGTAAGTAGGGTTCTGCATGATGGCAGCGAGTGTCAAGACCTCTTAAGAAAGGAGTTTGGTTCACATAATTAAGGAAAACTCATAAAAGCAGAGAAATGCGTAAGACGACTAAAAGAGGAGGCTGGGAGTGACTTATGTGAAAGTAGTCATTTGAGTGAGTGTGTGTGGGGGGGGGGGGGGGGGCATTGTAGGAAACAGCCATTGTGGCTGCAGTGAACAAGCTGAGCGACTTTGGCTCATGTTCATATCATGCCCCCGTACAGCTACGTAGAGGCACGAGAGACTGTAATAACTGCTCACTAAAGACTAACCGGCCAGCTAGTCATCAGTATTCGTGTTGAGCGAACTTGTTTCAAGTTCGGCATACAAGGTTCGGGTTCAGGTTATCTAAGACTTCCATTATGGATTCTGCCACCATGGACCATAACTTATGGTAGCGGAATCCATAACTGAATTCTTCGATAACCCGAACCTTGTACGCTGAACTTGAAAGCACTCATCCCTAATCACTATATCTACAGGTTATCCATGCAATTCCTGCTCATCCTCGGGGCTGTAGACAATAAAGCTGCGCAGGACAGTCATTTATAATCTTAGGCTACTTTTACACTGGCGTTTTGGTTTCCCTTTGTGAGATCCGTTCAGGGCTCTCGCACGCGGTCCAAAACGGATCAGTTTTGCCCGTAATGCATTCTGATTGGATAAGGATCCGCTCAGAATGCATCATTTCTGTCTCCATCCTGCTTTGGAGGCGGACATCAAAACGCTGCTTGCAGTGTTTTTTGGTGTCCGTCTGACGAAACTGAGCCAAAAGGATCCGTCCTGGCACACAATGTAAGTCAATGGGGACGGATCAGTTTTCACTGGCACAATAGAAAACGGATCCGTCCTCCATTGACTTTCAATGGCGTTCAAGACGGATCCGTCTTGGCTATGTTACAGATAATACAAACGGATCCGTTCTAAAAGGATGCATGCGGTTGTATTATCTGGACGGAAGCGCTTGTGCAGATCCATGACGGATCCGCACTAAACGCGAGTGTGAAAGACATTTTACCACCACGGGGAGAGATTGGATTTTACAGAAGCTTATAAACAGAACTGGATGAGTGGGGGGGTTCCAATGCGGCCGCCCTCCCTTATATAACACCACCAAAACTATTTTAATTCCTTATCGCAACAAGCAGAATTCGGGTTAGTCTTTCCTAGATAACTGTATTCTCAGAACTTCTAGGCCGGTTCTCAGAATATCTGACATCCTCTCCTGAAGGCAATCGCTCTGATTAGGTGTCCCGCCATTGTGCCCTCAGCTCAGATTCTCCCGGTAAATCCCTATATAAACACGTCCTGGGTGCGCCTACAAGCTGACTATGGCAGGAGATCAGCCGCTGGCACAGGCTCTCAGACTGCTGAGAATGCACACACAGGAGCCGCCCATCACTAGCAGAATGTATTGCACTGCAGTATACTATAGATCAGGCGAGGCGGCAGCAGCAACACACAAGTGACTCGCGCCTCCGCAAACCAGCTGAGAAGCAATTAACGTACCTTTCAAAAAACCATCAAGCCTGGCCTTACACATCCTGCCCCACTGGCATCTATGCCCAGTTTCCCTAAGTGCTCACGCACACGACCGTATTTATTTTGCGGTCCGCAAAAAACACTGATGATGTCCGTGTGCATTCCGTATTTTGCAGAACAGCTGGCCCCTAATAGAACAGTCCTATCCTTGTCCGTAATGATACGGACATTAGGACATGTTCTATTTTTTTGCAGAACGGACAAGGAGTAACTTCCGTTTTTTGCGGGCCCATTAAATTGAATGGTTCTACATACTGTCCACAAAAGAAAAAACGGAACTGACATCTAAAGAAAATACATTTCAGTACATGAGCCCTAGCAGTATAAATTGCGCCCACACCCTGTGTTCCCCATTTGTCAGATGAGACACCCCCAACTTTGCCAATAGGATCATCCCAGGTCCCCCAATTCATCCAATAGGCACTCCTGGGCGGCTTCCATAGAAGTCACAGCTTCATTTCCCCCAGGCTCATCTTCCATCCCAAGGCCTTCCCATATTCTGGGAGAGAGCTGCCTATGGCTGCTGACGGGAACGGTCCTTGATGAGGTCATTGAGTGGGCCAGCTCCATGCAATTGGAACCAGGTGGACGCACCCAGCTGGCGCATGAATGGCAAGTACCATACCCATGGTGGGAGATCTTCTAGCTGCCATGGTGATGGATATACCTTCTGTGCCATCCCCATACCTTAAATTATAAAATTCTGACTGCAGTCTCTGCGAGGGAGATCATTCATATTAATGCTCATTAACTAAATCCATCTTGAGATGACATTTTTTTTTAGTAATTGCCAGAGACCGTTACAATAATAATATATGATCAAAATAAAAAAATATATATATTTACTGTCCAGAAACCCCTATGTTCCAGTGCCAGCTACCCACATAGTGCCGTTCACAATGTTTTGGATACAGCTATGACGTCCCGTAATGCCGCGTGTGACCACTGCAGCCAATCACTCTGTGGATCAGTATACGACGCAAGAAAGCCGAGGTCAGTGATTGGCTGCAATAGTCACATGTGTCAGAACAACAAATCCTGGTGGGGAGGAGAAAACGCTGGACAGAGGTGCTTTCAAGACCAGGGGTATACATAAACCATTGCAGAAGGGGTTGCTTCAAGTTCCCCTTAGTGGTGGCTGCAGGAGCTAAAATTTCACTATTTAACTTCTTAAAAGGGGTTGTGTCACCAAACATTCCATGTCATTAAAAATTTAGCATAGCCACTGAGCTATTCAATAAAATGTATCCGTATAGCGCCACCTGCTGTTTGTTCTTTTCCTTATTTTTTTTGTATGTCTCAATGAGCTGGTTGAACATGATCAGTTTAAAACTGCCGCCCTCCATATGTTCTCTTAGAAGCTGTGGTAGTTACATTGAGAGAACTGCAGCAGAAAGGACACGCCCCCCAAGGTATCAGGCTGAAGATAATCTAGCAGAGCAATTGGAGCAAGGAATAAGGAGATCTCTGGATCCATGTGAGGTACAGGGCTGGTTCTGGCTTTCTTAGAAAGATATCGTCATGAACTATATGATGTCCGATTTGTATTTTTTACACACATCATGGCATAACCCCTTTAAGTAACAAAGGGCTATAACCGACAAACTAAAAGCTAAAGAAATGTGACATTTGAAATGCTGTTTTTCATAATTATTCAATAATTCTGTGAACTTCTCAATCTTTAAAGAGGTTATGTCCCTCACAAGTGCAGGGTGGAGGATGGGGCTAATCCTTCTGCTAGCTTCCCAGTGAGCACTCCTGTCTGGCCTGTAGGCCACGTGCTGCGCTATAGTCAGTGTCTGCTCTCCACCATCTCCTTGTTCTCTCCGCTTAATCATTTATGAAGTGCTTTTTGTCGTAATGAATTCCTGTTTGGCCCACGAGAACGCATTTCATCTGCAGAGTAGATGTCCTCTGTCTGTCGCTCACGTCCACATCACTCAGACATTATTCATAACCGGAGATTAGAGCACAGTCTATGTTACAGCGCATCGTGCAGACGTTTTTCCAGCACTGAGACAATTGCACCAGAAGATCTCAAGATGCTGTCTGTAGATGAAAGAGCAAGCGCTTTAGGGTCACTGAGCCTTTATGGTAGGGGTGGGGACCATTTCATGTGGCCCCCTGCCAGAAAATGCTAATGACCGCTTCCATTATGAAAGCGGTCATTAGCATGCGGGAGGCACAGGAAGGCGAGAACAGTGCATTGCTAGCTGTACTCACCTTCCCTGGCCGACTTCCTGCCCCACGCTGGTCAAGACGTCGTGCTCATAGACGCACACTATGACCTGATGCTGTGTGCGGTCAGGTCACAGTACAGCGTGGCAAGAAGAAGACCAAGGAAGGTAAGTGGATCTGCCAAGAGGCAGCACCATCCGGAGCTGGAGAGGTAAGTTTATTTTTTTTAAATGTCTAATCTGTGGTCTGATTGGGGCTGATCTAAGGGTGGGGAGGGTCTGATCTTACACTGGGGGGCCTATTGGGGGTCTCATCTGAGGCTGGGGAGGGTTTGCTGGGGGGCCTATTGGGGGTCTGATCTGAAGCTAGGGAGGGTCTGATGAGGGTCTAATCTGAGGCTGATGTAGGCTGGGGGATCCGATAGGAGGCTGACTGAGGTGGGGGGCAGATCTGAGGCTGAGAAAGGGACAAAAAAAGGTAGGGACAGTTGCGAAGAAAGAGGCAGGGAAAGTGAAAGCTGGGTGAACCCCTCTCTGGACCCCTCTGGGATGAGCTTGGCTGTCATTAATACCAAATAAAGAACTAAATATATAACATTCTCAACTTAAATATTAGACAGCCATGTGTGGTCAAAATGGCGCCTATACTATATGTAATATATATTGCAGGAGCCATTTTGTGCTGCAAAAATACAGCGCTCCAGATTTTTTTAAATTGAAGCACAATTTCTGTAACTAACCCCTAAGTCACTTACATGTTTGACCAAATATAGCAGTCATATCTTTAAGTTGAGAATTTTGTATGGCCCCCGAACGATGTTATAAATATCAAAATGGCCCTTAGCGGCAAAAAGGTTCCCCACCCCTGTTTTAATGGCAAAGCGAGGCCACATACAATACAATATTATACTATAGGGACCATGAAACTACCTTAAAGGGGTTCTCTCATCTGAGATTTTTGGCCCTTTTTAGAGACAGAGGTGATACCTGCACCTATCTGACTTTGATGGCCTATCCTAGCGATTAATAGGTGCATGCATATTAATAAATGTGGCACATCCCTAGGAGGTCTGTGCGGTAGAAAACTAAATATACACCAGCAAGGAGCTTGCTTTTGTGTGTAATGTGCCCCAGTTTTCTGGCACACACATTGTTAAATGTGTCAGGCTGTAAAGGTCCTACCCGCAGTCACCTGTTTGCACGTTTTGGAGCCAAACAGATGTTTTGTCAAGAAATGAGACTTTTTTTTAAACCAGAAAACTGATAGTAAACAAAAATAAATGCCCTCCTATGTTGTCACAGCATTAGGCCTCATGTACACGACCATTGTTTGGGTCCGCATCAATCGGGCCGCAAAATATGGGGACAGCACTCAGTGTGCTCCGTCCCGTGGCCCTACAAAAAAATAGAACATGTCTTATTCTTGTCCGTTTTGTGGACAAGAATAGGCATTTCTATAATGGGCCACCCGTTCTGTTTCTCAAATTGCGGAACGCTCACAGACTGCATCCGTGTACTGCGGATCTGCAGTTTGCCCATCGCAAAACACGGCACGGTCGTGGGCATGTAGCCTTACATGATTACTGCTTCAAGTCCCCTAAGGGCCTAGAAAACACAAGGCAAAATGAATTGGAATAAAGGGGAATAGGTTCCCATTAAAAATAAATGTAAAAAATGTACCCGAAAACGGTATCCTAGAAAAATATAAAACAGTTATGTCACTTGGACCATGACGAAGGTGACAAAAAGAGGGCAATTTTAAACAGGTGGCCGCGGATGTGAATCACCGCCGTGTAATGCGAAGTTTCCTCTGCAGCGGCCTCGCCAAATCTGGCCTTTTTAGTACAAAGAGATACCACTGGCAAGTTTAGACCATTGAAATGAACAGCACGCCTTCCGGGTTGCCTGGACACCCTAGGGTTAATCGCTGGCACTTCTGCAGTGCACTTGACACCCATTTGTTCCCCTCTGTCTCTCCTGGAAATCCAATTTCCAATCCTGTTTTTTTTTTTTTTTTTTTCTTCTTCTGGTAACCTCTAAAAGTATTAATTTTAGTCCCTTTGATTTTTTTTTTAAGTACCAGATTAACTTTAAAAGCAGCAGAAACGGCATTTAAACTGGTGGAGGTCAGGATGTTCTGGCACAGCATGAAACAGCAGCCGTCACACACAGATAATACAATCTGCCGGCCTCAGGCAATGTAAACTACTTCTAGACTCACCGCCCATATGAATAATGCCCCACAAGTGGTGATTTTTACTGAGTGACTTTATATTAGCCCTTTTTGAAAATACATACAGAAGTCTAGGGAGAATTTTTTTTTTCCTCCGCATGATTTTTAAATATAATAAAATATCAGGGGCAGACTGGGAACTTAAAGTGGCCCCAATGTTGTAGGCGAGGGTAGACTGACAGAAGGTGGGGCAACACAAGTTGGCAGGGTCAGTAATACCATAGTGCAGCACAGAATACCATCCCACAGAACCAAATACCGCAGTGCAGCACAATGTACCTCCTCAGAAGTTGTCCCTCTGTGGTGGCCATCAATAGCTGCCACGTTCTGTCCTCCTCCAATTGTCTCCAATATGGAAATGGAGCACAGGGGGCGTAGGATGTGAGATGTGGACCACAGCACCAAACCACCCCTACCTTCAGCATGCAGCCTGGACTTCCTCTAATAATGACCCCTATAGTTCCCCTAGTAGTATGTACCAGGCCATCGGCATTAAGGAGGGCTAAGGTCACTCTATGGACATCGGACAATTGGGAAACTTCTCTGCAGGGTCTATGGGCAGTTTGCCCCTGTAAAACATCACTTTCCACAAAAACACCCTAAAAAAGGACAAGTGTGCAGGCTGCATGTTACAGAGCAGGGGGACACTGATCACATTGCTATATATCCAGTGGGTGGTCCTGCATGTTGACTTCGCTGTATGACTGTGCATAGACACAGCTGTCAATCACGGAGGAGACCGCCCACTGGACTCCTAAGCATAAAAACTGCTTAAAATGAATAAATTACAAGTTTTGCTCAATCTTTTCCTGCAAAACTTTATCAATCTGCTCAGCTCCTCCTGCTCTATAACATGCTGCCAACAGGTAAGACAACATAGACAATGCGACAAGTTACCTTTAAGGTTTTATGAGCACTGTAAATCTGAAAGCTCTCAATACAGCAGAAAAAAAAAAAAAAAAAAAAAAAAAAAATGTCCTGCCCTGCCACAGATAATACACATATGAAAGGCACACTGAGGATGATTAATGCAATTTAATCTTATATGCCATAGAGAAACCATCAGCTGACACCACCCAACAACTGCTAGAATAAATTGGCATTCAACCCAACTAACAGTGAACTATGCTGATCGGGGCTGTATTGGCACTTAATGGGGTTGTCTGGACTACAGATATTAAAAGGGTTATACAGGAATTCAGTGTTAATATCCTATCCTCGGGATAGGTCGTCACTATCAGATCGGTGGTGTCCGACACCCAGGACCTCTGCCGATCAGCTGAATGAAGAGGCCATGGTGCTCTGAGCGCCTAGGCCTCTTCCTAGGCCAGTGACATCACCGTACATCGGTCACATGGCCTAAACGTAGCTCAGTCACACTGCTGTGCTTAGTAAGCTGTGAAGAGGCTGTGGTGCTCACCACAGCTCCGGCAAACGGCTGCCTCAAAAAGCTGATCGACAGCAGTTCCCGGGGGTCAGACCTCCTCTGATTCTCATATTGATGTCCTTTGCCAAGGATGGGACATCAATATGAAAATCTCGGATAACCCCTTTAATGACCTATCATCACGACAGGTCATAGATACCAGATAAGTGGGGGTCTGACTCCCGTCACCCCCACCAATCAGCTGATTTGGGTATCTGCAGTGCAAGAAACGACACTATGCATGGAGCTGTGTACTCCAGGGCAGACTGGGAACTTAACGTGGCCCTGGGAAAAAAAAAAAAAAAAAAAGTGGCCCCCATGTTGTTGGCGGACACAAATTGACAGAAGGCAGGGCAAAAAATACCATAGCGCAAAATACAAAGGTGGTATTGGTGAAATTCCATACAAGACCGTACAACATGACAACACCCAGAACACTAATCACCTGTGTCACATCTCGTGATCAGAAGCTGTACTATAATAATGAGTTTAGAGAAGTCACGCGATTGCGTGGGCGCATAATCCCAGCTGATAAGATATCACCAACAGGAAGCCTTCAGATCCATAGGAAGGGCGAGGGTGGTGTAATACTTAGAGAACCTCTATCCACTCTGTATTCCTCCTCCCTTAGCTCAATATCAGCAGCTCCTGCTCTGTCTGACCTGCCCATGTATGACAAGGACGCCATTCAATATGGCTGGCTGCATCTTTTTCTGGTGTTCTTCAGAAGCTGGACCTGCAGCGATCAGATAATCTCAACTGTTTAACAACTGTGTTACAACTCAACTGATCTTGTAGCTCCCTTTATCAGGGCGAGGGACTCCAACATGGCCAGAACGGACCATAAAGCTGAATCACAGTGGCCAAAAAGTTAAGATGGTGATGCACCTCAAGACAGAACCATCCCCTATCTAGACGCTCGGTCAGGCATGCATGTGTTCTCAGTACAGAGAGAGGAGTAAGCCACCAGGCACTTGTGGGACACCTCATACATACTATGATGGCTCAGTGGTTAGCACTGGTGCCTTGCAGCACTGGGGTCCTAGGCACGAATCTGACCAAGGACAACATCTGCATGGAGTTTGTATGTTCTCCCCATGCGTGTATGGGTTTCCTCTGAGTACTACTGTTGCCTCCCACACTCCAAAAGACATACTTTGTAGACTGGTAGTCTTATAGTCTAAGTGGACCATTGACCAAATTAAGCCAAACCTTTCAAGTGAAGTACAAATGACTAAACTGAAGAAAACAGAAATAATGCATGACTGACTAAATCAGGGACCCATAACCTCCGGTCGCTGTGAAACTACAGTTCCCAGCTTATCCACCGGCTCGGCTGCTCTTGTAGTGAATGGAGCGTTCTGGGAGTTGTAGTATCAGGACAGCTGGAGGATGGTGATCCCTGGATAGCTCCATAGTGGGAAAAGATTCTCTTTAAATGCAACCAACTGTCCCAGGCTATGAGCTGTGCGCTGCGATTGGCCAGCGCTGCAGCAAGGGACACGCCTAATACAAAAACTCTGCCCAGTACAACAGAGGGAGCTGCAGACACTGGAGCCTATACCGGGCGAACAGAGCGGCGTCCAGACATACTAGCAAGTGCAGCGGGACCCCTGGGCACCGCTCTGCCCACTGATCTAGTTAGTTTTCAGTTTTTAAACTAGTGAAAGGTCCTCTTTAAAGAGGACCTGTTCAACGTGGAGATGCGACCCTGTTACTTCTAATTATATTTAATACAGACTAACAAGATCTAAGTTGAAGCCACAAATCCATGTAAAGGAGCCTTTCATGTGACAGGTTGATGACAATGATACTGTACGTCTGACCAAAAGTGATTAAACCAGGAACATTAGAAGTGCTCTACCAAACATTGTTTATAGCATAGAGGAGGCTACACACCATAGAGGTCAGACCACTCAGGCACGTGTCACACCTACCTCATCATCTTTTGCTTTTTGGCAGCATCCTGGAAACTTCGGAACTCCTCCCCAGCTTTTATCTCATAGAACTGAGGTTTGAGGGACGTCTGATGGTCCTCCTTCTCCCTTTCCTGCCTCTTGGACCTTTCCTCTTGGCGTAAGAGTTTGCGCTGTTTCCTGACCTCTTCGACCCATCCCTTTTCATCATCGGAAGACTCTGAGCTCTCTGCATCACTTGGTTTTCCTTCTGGCTCTTCCTCTTCCTCCTTGGGGACAAAATTAGAAGCAAGTGACAATCAGACAAGACGATAAATGTCTATTTATAAAGCTCAGCAGTGTCATGCAGGACAGACGCTTTACAAAGATTTCCCCGAAAGACAAAGGAGGTGACACCTGTGTTTTTACTAAGAGACGTCTGAAGAGGGATCAAGATGTGTTTATACAAGTCATCTGTCACTGTGAAGGAAATTAACATGGACTCAAACAAAACAGGAAGCAAATAGATGAAAAATCTACATTTCCATGAGTAGATGTTAGAGCTATGGGGCCCTCCAGAAATAGTAGTTAGTGCTACTGTACGGGGCACTCCGGAGACAGGAAAACACTTTATGGGGCCACTGAATACAGCAGAGTAGAGATGAATGGAGCAGAAGCATACACGCATGACTCTTAATTCCAGCAGGGGACAAGGGATGACCAGTCCATAATCGGTGGAGGCCCAAATGGTCTAAAATACACCACACTCTTGTCACCTAAATGATACAATGAACTCCTTGAATTATGATAGAATATAGGCTTCATTAATATCAGGGAATCTCAAGAACTTTTTTTCATAGTAGGCAACATGACCTGTCCATAAATGTAGCTTAAAAATTGGAAATCATTTTGTAATATATGGGCAATATCGCTTGAAGTTGCAGGCCTAAATCATGAGGCTGAGATACTGAAGGCAACATGCCTCCCACGGCATTCTCATGAAGTTATCGGTATATTTCTGAAATGAACCCAAAATTTTTTCAAGATCAAATTACAAAAATGAACACTGTGCTATGATCGGTTGCTATGGGTTTTCTTTTAGACAGTTTCATAAATCTACTTGTACAGATCTGAATCACCTGAACTTAACAAGAGCTACACCTAGCTGGCTTGAATAGTGGCCTATTTATGTATATGTATAGTATATAGGGCATACAAAATCTTTGAATTTATCAATAGTGCATCCTCGGGCTTTGAGCCTGTAACTCGAAGAGATCATACATCTGCATAGGGGAAAATAAATCAAATTTGCGAGCTAGGACAGTCATGCTGAGAATCAATGGTCGCTGATTTTACCAAGAGGACGTGTGCCTCACCACTGGAGGCTTGAAGTAGCCTCGTGTTTCCCTTTGTGCTCACTGGTAGATAGATTACAATGTGGCAATACACCGCAATTATTCCTCCCGTGTGCTCCATACACATAGGTCCATTATTTTGATATTGGCAATTTGTCATTTGTACTATTATTATATACTGTAGTATTTAGCATATTGATCATCCATATTTTGTACACAATATACATATAAGACTATTTCTCAGAACTGCCACAGATTTTTCTCTGGTAAGATTCATTTTTTAAATGTTTTTATTACTGTAATAATAAAGAATTTTGTATTTTTGCACTTTGGGACTCTTTTGTTTGGTTTATGTCTTACTTTTGTGTTCGTGCATTGAACAGGTTGTCCCTCAACAAACATTTATCCCCTACCCACAGGATAGGAGAGTGTCTTATCTGGACTGTGGACCACAAGAACAGGGGTCCTGTGTTCCCCGTCTAAAGATATTAGAGAACCACACTCCACTATCTACTCAAGTCCCATAGAGTTGAATGGAGCGGCACTGAGCATGTGCAACCACCAATGCATTCAAACAGGGGCACATGGAGCTCCCCGTTGTTGTGATTGGCAAGAGCCTCAGCAGTCAGACCCCTGTGGAGAAGAGATTATCGCTTGTTGTGGGACAACCCCTTTACATTTCCCTACAAATATATGACACATTTTCAACACACAACATGCACTTAAAACTCATTGGAATCCCACTAAAGGGCTTATGCATGAATGGAGTGATCACACATGCCCGAACATCCGCTTTACAGGGTACAGTCAGTCTTTGTCCGATCGTGGGGCTACTGCAGTGTACTCACATCATGTGAGTACACTGCAATAGCCAAGCGATCAGATAGTAACCGACTGTATCATAACTTCCTATGATACAGTTGGTTCAGGTCAGGGGAGATGCAGGTTTCCCGGGCTAATCACGGTTGTGTGCATGAGCCCTAACAGCTCGCATCAGTGGTTTGCCATCACCGTACCTTCTCGTTGGTCTGCAGCATCTCCATCGCCTTTAACTTCTTCTTTCTCTTCTCAACGACTTTAGACACCAATGGGTTGAGCAGCCTGAACTCCTCAGTCCGTTCATCCACCTGGTAGTCAGGATTCTCAAACATGACTTTAAATCGGTCGTCAGAGAGAAGATTGGGCATTTTCTGTAGAAGAAAACGTCAAACATGTTAATGTTTAGGCTCTCAAATTGCATTAATAAAAAAATAAATAAAAATAAATGATTTGCAGCACCTTGCCTGATCCCAGATAATAGGACGTGGTTGTGAGGAACCCCTCTTTATGCAGTCGCAAAAGAGCAACTCCCACCCTGGCGGACTCAGCTCAGACATGTAATAAGTTGGATAAGCACCAAGCAGGGGCGGACTGGCCATAGACCTTACAGGGAAATTTTCCCGTCGGCCGATGCCCAGGGGGCTGTCTGGACCCTTCTCATGGCCAGCTAGTGGAAGTTTTTGGGGACGTATTTTGTGCTAGTGGTGGCAGTATTTGAACTGTGGTATTTGGCTCTGTTGGGGTGGTATAATGTGCCACAATATGGTATTCCTGGCCCTGCCTTCCATCAATTCGGCCAGACTACAAAACGGGGCCACTTTCAGTATTTTTTCAGGGCCACTTTAAAGGTCCCAGTCTGCCCCTGGCACCAAGTACATCAGATAACAGCTGATCCCTGTGGCTTCCAAGAGTTGGAATTGCAACTATCAGTGGATAAAACAACCCTTTTAACAATGCTGCCGGTTCCAACTGGTGACCTTGCACACTGCCTAGGAGTTAGGCCATGATCCTATAATGGTATACCTTTGTTGCTGCACTGCATTCTGACAAAGATTTCCCAGCATCAGGCTGCTGCAAAGTATCTTATGTAAAGTCCACAAACTCCCACAATGCAAACACTGAACAAGAAGGAAGTGCTGGGAGTGTTCAGCATGAATTTGAGGAATGCAGTTACGAATGAAAAGGGTTCAAAACACCTGCCTTTACTGAGCAGTATTAGTATGCAGTGTTCAAATGATAACCCAGCAATATTCTAATACATAGTGAAAACTTTTTGAGACGACCACCCAAAAAAATGCGTTGAAGAGTGGTCTTCTGGGGGCGATCTTCTCAAACAAGATGGCTGGTATGCATAATATATGCATCTGGGGATGGCCTTCTCAAAGAGATTGTCTCTAACAACCAAAGCTCAAGCATCTCGAGCTTCCACCTACAATGACCGGCTCCACCCTGCGGTTGAGTGTACTTAACCAGGAATGACTCATATCTTACCTTTTGCTTTTTCTTCTGTAAGGGACGCTCCCCATCTTCCTCTTCAAGCAGTTTGAGTGCAAGCTCCTTGTTCACCTTTGGTAGTTTCTACAGAGGAGACAGAAGGTTCATGCTGAATAATCTACTCAAGTATTTTATAGCGAGTGGCTGAGGAAACATCCAAAGATGCTTCAGGAACCAGTCACTGAATCATAAATGCACCACGTACTCATAGTGCAACATTTCAAACTTTTGCTTGAGAAAACTAAAACATGAGCCTAGGAGCTCACCATTTAGTAAACTTTTCTGCACCCAAGTCATGTTAAGTCTGTTTTCTCCCAAATCTCAGAATTCACATCAATACAGAGCCATATATGAGCTGTTCTCTCTCCTCGCTTTAGGAATTGATGGGGGGTCTTAGAACTCAGGCCTCCACCGATCAAAACCTTTGATATGTCTCCATATGACATATCAAAATTGTTATGAAAACTCAGTGACCCCATCGTTGATGGAACCACAAATGAATTCCACACACACTTGGGATTAAAGCTGTAGACCACTTCTTACAAACTCACGGGTGTCAGTGCCGTGCCCACATCGTTTTTGTTCTCCGCCTTTTGGAATTTACTTTGACCAAAAATGTCTTCTTGTTTAATAATAAACTTTACCACCAGCTCAGGGGCACCGCGATGGGGAGTCTGTGTGCCCCATCGTATGCAAATCTGTTCCTGGGCTGGTGGGAGAAGACAATAGTCCTTGTGGAAGAGCGGATGAATGTCACTGATCCTATAGGGCTGTGGGCACAGTACATAGATGACATCTTCATCATCTGGAATGGTAACAGAATGAGCTTTGAATCCTTTGCAAAGGACCTGAATGACAAATCGTATTGGCCTACATTTTACATGTGAATCGGACGAGGTGTCCCTACCTTTCCTAGATGTACTGATAACCAGGAATGGGAGGGGTGAGTTGGACACTAATTCCCTTCTGAGGTGAGAGAGTGGACATCCACTCCCACTCAGAAGAGGAATCCCCAAAGGATATCCCCTTAGGAGGAACTGCTCTACTAAACAGGAATTTTTTTTGCAGGCCTCCGATTTACGTCAGAGATTTTTGCAGCGTGGGTATCCGGACAAAGTCCTTAGATCCACATTTAGGCAAGCATTACAAGAGGAGAGATCCACTCTCCTTACCCCTAGATCAGCGGGGAATCAAGATGTAAAGTTGATTTGTCTTATCACTACATATGATAAGGCGGCGGCACAGATACGGGAGGTTGTGAACCAACATTGGGAAATACTATGGACCCTGATTTGAAAGAGGTTATAGGTGATCATCCACACATTACTTACCGTTGTGGTAGGAGCCTACAAGACAGATTGGTACACAGTGAATTTGCATCACTAGCTCCTTTGGGCAGCTCTTAGTTACAAGCGTGTACTAAGGGTTGTTGTAGGTGCAGTGGTTGCATAGCATGTAAACATATTCAGACTGGTAAGACTTTTAAAAGTAACATCACTGGGAGAGAATATGCCATTCGTCACTACATCAATTGTAAAACATGAGGGGTTATTTACAGTCTCATATGCGAATGCGGCAAAGAATATATTGGCATTCGCGAATTTCGCAGAAGAGCAGGTGAACATCTCAATGATATTGCCAATATGAAGGACACACCTGAAGCTAAACATGTTGTTAACTGCCTTCATAATGGCAGGGCCCATGTGTTACTTATGGGCATCGATACAGTTATTCCACCTAGAAGGGTTGGTAATTGCGACAGATATTCTTCAGAGAGAGGCCTGTTGGATCTACCATCTTAAATCTACAGCACCACTGGGACTTAATGAGCAGCTCAGCTTTAGCTTAGGGTCTAACCCTCAATGTTGAATATCAGATTGTGAGGAGTGATATTCTCCTTATTCTGTCCAATCTCACCCCTTTTATATCTATAATTAATTCCCCTGCATGTTTTAGAATCTCTCCCTGCCTTTTTAGTCTTTTTGTTTGTTCTTATTTTTGCCGAGATGTGTCTCCTCAGCCCTATGAGTAAGCAAATGTGGTTTGTGCACTGCTTAACAAGCTCCTTTGTTCTTTTCTCTTTTGTGGAATACTGCCAGGCATTTTTCACTTATGCCCACTCGCAGCAATCGGGGCGCCACTGGGCTTATCCGGGCGTCCCAGTTGCCAGGCATCAGGCCTGCCTTCCCAATTGTTGAGGCTCCACACCACGTGACCAGCGCTACATTCCACGGGACGCTGCACTCTCCAGCGCTGCGTACTTTGTGACCCGGCGCGTAGGTCACATGTTCCCTGTAAACGATCGTATGGGCAGTCCCCGTGACTAGGCGCAGGACGCGGTCTTTTAAATTGCTACACCGGACGCCAGATCCGGCGTATAGACAAACAGCTTTTGCCCACTGGCGGGCAAGAATGAAATTGCTAGACTGTAGCCCTTACCTACTGTAGGGCATAATTGTTTAGGGAATTATCATTTTTTCCTCCTTCTTTGGTCTACTGAGCCCAAGGGAGGTTTGCGGGTTATTTTTTTCCTCCCCCTCAGTTTATTTATGCATGCTTTTGACTCACTAACTTTGCCAGCTTTATACCATTTGTAATCAATTTGTAATCAATTTTTGAAGGATACCCTTGTTTGTTTCCACTGACGAGTTATTTAACGAAACGTGGCACGACGGGAACCATTTTATATAGTCTACTAGGGATATTGCCCGGGTATAGGGTTAGGTATCCGGACGGGGTTGCCCCTTTCGGGGCGAGTGTTCTGTATACATAGGCAGGGCATTCTTAGTTCCCTCCTTTTAATTAGGGTCTTCCATGGTTAGTTGTTCCTGCTACCCTATCTTTACAAGAGGTTAAGAGTCACCTGGTTGTAGGTCTGCATCGTATCCATTGAAGCATACTAAGGCGCTGTAAGAACTTCTTGAAACTCTCCAATAACCATTAAAACATGTGTCCATTTTGTATCTATCGAAGCACATCAAGGCGTTTTAAGATTGGGGAGATCATTCCAATTTTTCTCTACTGTGTTTAATGGGCCTTGACATGCCCCATGGTTTTGTTACAATTTAGGGGGCTGTATAGTATGCCATTTGAATTGAATTTTGTGTTTGTATGTCTTTCTGGTGCAGTACATCTATTTTATTTATTACAAGTAAAAGTTACGTTTTATCTCCCTTTGCCCCCTCAGTGATTTGGGTTCGTTCTAATTGATTTTGGGATTTCTATGAGACGTTATACGTACTTTTCTATCAGTGTTTACACAAATGAATTAGAAACTCTCACGCTTAAAGAGGTTGGCCACTTTCTCACTACTATTGACAAACATGTATGTAAGATGATTATGTGGCACTTACTAATATAGCCTTTGTTGAAATGTTGTGCCTCTTTTTATATTTTCCTTGTTTGCATAGTCTTTTGTGCTGTCCATACAGAGGTCCTGTGACCAGACATCACTCATCCTCCTCCATTCTAACACACTGCACAGAACTCCCAACAGTGCAATGTATTTAAATGGAGGAGACGTCACATGATCCTCCATCAGCGGCCATCTTATGGACAGGACCTCTGTGTGGACAGCACAAAAGACTTCATAAACAAAGGAAACATACCTTAGAAAATACAGAAACTAGTGAAAAATTTCAACAAAGGCTATATTAGTAAGTGCCATATAATCAGCGTACATACACATTGGTCGACAGTAATAAGAAACTGGGACACCAAAACATACACACCTTCTCCCCCTGAAGAAGCTTTACGTGAAACGCGCGTTGGGGTTCCGGTTCACCACTCAGGTACTTATGCCATGGCTCCATTGTGGTCAGCTCAGTTGTAGTTATCCAGGTTCTATGTATGGTTGCACTTTGCACTTTATACCTTTTGTACTATTTTGGATCTCCATTCTGGTTTGTTAACCGTGGCTTGGCTTTAATATTTTTTAGATATCCGGTTTATGTTATTTATTATGCTATTTCCATGATTTAATTAGTCTGGATATTTATAATTATATGTACATGCCTATACACTAGTGGTGCCGTGTATACATTTCTTCCAGTGTGTTCTATACCCACCACAATACTATCCCTTATCTGAATTTTATCATATATTGTCTCGTGTTGAGACCTCAATAAAGTTTATATTTATTTATCTATTTGTGCCAGCCTTTTCCCTTTTTTGGTGTCCTACTTTGCGTGCAGGTTCGGCACGGGTACTCACTGGCCAACCCCTTTAACCATAATGGACAATGACAAATATCACCTCCCAAATTGAAGAAATGCAGAACGTATGAAAATATGGAGGTATTAAAGGGGTATGCCGGTTATGTTAAATTATCCCCTATCCACAGAATAGGGGATAACTACTAGACTGGTGAGAGTCCTACCTCTGGGACCCTCACTGATCATAAGAACGCGGTCCCTGTACTGAGATAAGTGATAATTTAACATAACTGGAATACCCCTTTAAGGAGTCTCTTATGCCAACAGAGAAAAGAAGACATTTCCCACGGCTTCATTGCAGCTTTCTTTCAGATACTGGACTAGTTTGTAGACATGAGGGCAGAATACAAGCTGCTACTTGCGTTCAGCAGTCAGACTCCCACAGTAATGGCAGGGAATTACTTTTCTGTGCAGCTTCAATACTCTAAAAATCACACTATTCATATAAGGGCTCATGCACACTAATGTGCGCCACCCATGCATTGCATTGGGGACCGCAAATTGCGGTCCCCAATGCGTGGGCACTGTTCGTATGGCCTGCACTTATGGGATGCAGACCCATTTAACTTTGAACGAGTCCGCCATTCGTCCACACCGCAAAAAAAAATAAAATAGAGCATGTTCTATGTTTTTGCAGTTCGGAGACACGGACTGAAATGCCATTGAAACGCTCTGTACCGCTTCCATGGCCTTCTGCTCCATACATTCCGGAGTGCAGACCCATTCAAGTGAATATGTCCATATCAGTGATACGGTGCGCACACGGCTAGTGTCTGTATTGCGTGCCTGCTCATGTACATGAGCCTTAAGGGAGTAGTTCTGGTAATAAGGCATTGATGTATAGGCTCCCTCAAAAAAAAAAAAAAAATCTAACCTATGCTCAGAAAGCAATTTGCAGCAAAATCTAATTTACTGTACCAGTCTGCATATCTCACCTTAATCTGAACGCGCTGAGCTCGGGTCTCCTCAATCTTTTGCCTTATCTTCTCCCTCCTGTATTCTTCATAGGCAAATGGATTGACCATCGCTTTCACCTGTGGTCAGGATACAACAGATTATTATTATCCAGGACTGTGTTACGTTTGGCCGATATCAATAGACGTTCTACATGTCAAAGAATCAATCACCTTATGGTACAGCCGTATATCAATAAAATAGCCATGCATGTAAGCCCGGAGCATGGGTGATCCAATGAGATGGGACAGCCCTGAAAGGACAAAAACGTAGCATTATGTATGCGATTTAAAGAAACACGTCCCCTTAAAATAATAATATTCAGCTGTTCTTTTGTTAGGAATCTGGGTGGCAGCCAACCGAGCTGTAATTGCCGCTTCCCTGGGTGTTAGCTTCCAGCTTTCCTATATTTCCAAATGGTAAATACAGCACAGGGTGGGGCACAATGCATAATTAGACCGGTTTACCATTCAGGACTCAAGAAAAAAGGAGTCACAACTGGTAACTATGTCGGATGCCAAGATGTTTGAGACTCTAATATCAGAGTCCCATGAGGACAACACCTGTCCATACCACCTACAGTAGAAGATAGAAGATGGGGTTCCCTGCTCAGTATTTTACTTACCGACATATTCTGCAGTGCTTTGCCGTCATCCTCATCATTTTCTGGTCCCAGTGGAGATTACAATTTAGATTCCCTACCAATGTGTCTTTGGAGTGTGAGGGGAAAACCAAAGCAAAGCTGAGGAGAACATACAAACTCCATGTAGATTTTGGCTTTGAACCTAGGACCCCAGCTTTGGTACCAGAGCTAACCACTGAGGGCCACCAACAAGCAGTGGTTCAATCTTTGGTTTATTTGGGTCGTTCATCTATTACATGGATAGCCAATGATCTGAATGGCTGTCATGAAATACTAGATGACCCCATAGGGACTGCTCATTCTTCAAACTCAGCTGTCTGGGATCTCAGGAGCAGAGCCGATCGATCAGCCGCCTGCCATGACCACGCTTATATTAAAATGGTTGAGACGATTATGTAGAATTTTTTTTGTGCTGGCGATCTGCTTTAGAAATAAAATATCTATGATCGTGGTCACAAAAGATAATTAAAGGAGTTGTCAGACTAAATGTGAGGAGAATATAACACTAAACATTCTCACCACTCAAAGAGGACATGTCTGTTGTAGTAACTACTTGCATCCCCATGTAATAATTCTGGAGCCTCTATTCTTAGGGCTCTGATGTTCCATTCCTTTGTAATTTCTACTACAAGTTATGAATCAGCAGGTTGCAGTATAGGTAGAGATGGGTGTTACCAGTTAGGGGTGTGTCCCTGCACAGTCTGTCACCAGCAGCACTGATTGGACAGAGTTAGACACACCCGCTACTGGTAACACCCAGCAGTACCTTTACTGCAGACTGCTGCCAATTTATTTGTAAACTTCTAGCAGGAGTAATACAGGAACGGCACAACAGAGACATAAGAATAGATGCTCCAGAACTGGTATTAAAATGGGGAATGCAAGTAGGTACTAAAACACACATGTCAGGAAAGGCGAGGGGTCCTCTTTAATCCCTCTTCGTTTCCAACATTGCTGCTTACAGGCTTCAACAGTGACAGCCATATACAGCACATGACCTCAGTAGCCAATCACTGGCCTCAGTGGTATACAGCACAACACCTCTGAGGGCCGTGATGGGCTGTGCAGTTATGTGCTATATACAGCTACCTCATCACTGCAGCCTATAAACAAACTGGAGGTGAAGACTGGAGCGGCAATGCTAGAAACAGAGTGGCGATAAATGGTGGGTATATGTTGTTATTATTTTAACACATTTAGGTGGTGGTGGTATTAAAAAAAAGAAATATAATAAAATCAGAAAACAAAGAAGGAATCATACAGTTAGTCATGCAATCTATATAGCATTACTCACCAAGTTCATCCAGATCATTCTTGGTGACAAACTTGTAGTCGTCATAGACTGTGCTTTCAGGATTTTCTTCCAACTCCTCAGTCAGGTTGTCCAAGAATGAGCACCACCTGGGAGCAGGACCCAGTGCCTGAAACCATAGAAATGCACTTATTGCAAACACACTCTTGCATCCAGATACAGAGCATACAACGTGAAACAAGAATGTGCATATTCATGGATGAAAAGCTCCATCAGCACTGGAAACATTCCCATTATCATAGAATTCACTGCAACCCATCACATAAAAGACCAAAACAGAAGTCACCAACATGGTGCTTTTCAGATGATGACTGACCGGGCATCCTGAGAGTTGTAGTTTCATAACAGCTGAAGTGCCACAGGTTGGTGACCACTGTGCTAAAGTATAGAGGTCTTTCAACGACAGATATACCCACTTGGGAAACAACCAGATGTCTATCAAGGGTGGTCAAGACCTTGCACTCTTCCAGACATCAGTACTAACAGATTTTCTAAATGATAAGATGAATACATACTGCCTGACTGTCCCGTTTTCAAAAACAATTGTCCTGTGAAACTGATCCCAAGTGGGAAGCTTATGCACTTATACAGAAATGTGGGCGCCCCTGGGAAATTTTATAGGTAATCCTGTGTGGTCCAGGGAGGTAATGAACAGGTAATGATTTAAAATGGCCACCACCAACCTATCCTAGAAAGTGAGCAGGAATGACTGCCTTCACTACAACTGCTCTACAATAGATGGTAATGAGACAATCCTGCCTACAAAATGCTGTCATGGCTGAGCAGCCTGACAGGAACCCTCACCAATGTGTAGCATAAGCAAGTGCCAGAGAATAATATGTAGTGAGCCCCCAACCCCCCACCCCCGCAAATGGAGACAACCAGGCCTACTCACATTCTAGGACAAGTTTCTGGCGGACATTTCAAATCATTCCTGGGGGTCCACTTTAAATGGTGTCCCCCCGAATGAAGATGCATAGGTTGGGAAATAAGCAAGTATACGAGCAATGGATCAAAGATGTAATAATCAAACAAAAATAATCAGTGACTACAATTGTTCTGTTAAGGTATGAAAACAGTTGGTCTCCACTAATTAAACATGGTCTGATCATGAACAGTGATTGCCAGTTTGCAGTGTTCGCCAACGAATACATGCGGGCTACCATCTTTAGTAAGGTTAGACTCCCCCGTCCGGCGATGCACAGGTAAGCCCTTACCTGTCCCTGTGCTGCGAGCCGGTCTGAAATCAAATGCGGTCACCGGGAGCAGGCAGTTCCGAGAACAGCCGCCGGGGGCCTTCATCGGGCTGTTCTCTGAACTGCCTGCTCCCGGTGACAGCATTTGAATTCAGACCGGCTCGCGGCACAGGTAAGGGCTTACCTGTGCATCGCCGGACGGGTGAGTCTAACCTTACTAAAGATGACAGCCCGCATGTGTTCATTGGCCAACACTGCAAACAGACCATCACTGATCATGAATAAGATTGAAATTTAGGTTGGGAGCAAATCTGTCTATGGCAGAATCTGGCTTCTGAAGAATCATTTGTGAAACCTGAGTTGGGCGGTCCCTGTGCATGAGCCAGGATTTTTACCGATTTGCATCTATGGATTTTAAACGCAGAGTAAATAAAATGTGTGCCTGGGATCAATATCGGGACAGTGTTTCACTATTGGAGGTTGTGATCCTGTTTCCCTAATATACAAATTTAAGGACTGAATCCCAGAGAAAAAGGGGTGGACCGGCTATGATAAAAAGTGCACGAGGAAGAATGTCATCACCCCAGAAAACAGTGGACTGTGGTTTCGACAGGTGAGAGATTTATTGGACTTTTAATATTATGACTGGTTTTACGAGCAGCTCTCACCTTTTTGTGTTTTACTACATTGAATTTCCCTCGCACACAAACGCCATATGACCGGGGTATGTACATAGACTGACTGCCGCTGGCTGTTAGCTGTATAAAGAAGACAAGCATGCAGCTAGCAATCTCATCTTCACCCTGGACTCGTTGCTGTGTTATTGACCACCTGGCGCAGCATACAGAATGCCTCCCTCTGTATACCGCAGGCGAGCAAAATCATCAGAGGATAAAAAAAAAATAGCAAAAAAAAAACTACTTGCTTTTTCTATCCCCTGTGGTCCCTCTCCCACTGCAGTTAATATATGGCCTCACTGGTCATGTGCCGTATGACTGGCATACTGCTCGGCTACGGGAGCCATGATGCCAATAGTATGGCACATGATCACAGATTGGCTGCAGCAGTCACTTGTCAACTGCTTGTAAGTTAAGACCAGGGAAACCACCTGTTCGCCTGCAATGGTTTTGTTGTTTTAGAGGATCTACAGCAGTTTTTAATTTTTCTAGAAACCAGATAACCCCTAATATTCTTACAATGTCTACTGTCTATGGACCTTTAGGCCGCATTTACATGCGGTCAAAACTCCACCCGCCAACAGCACCCAATAGCTACAAGATCTTGCAGGTAAAGTCAAGGTCCTACCTTCTAAACAGTGCAGCCATTGGCCACTGCAGGTGGGTGTATCCTCATCCGCTGTGGAGCACACGAGGTATTAATGAATAGAACTAAAGGTTACAACACACCAGTCTGTCAACTAGGGATGAACGAATCGACTTCAGATGAAGCACCCAAAGTCAATTTGCATAAAACTTTGTTTCAATACTGTATGGAGCGAGCACTGACAAACCAGGCACAATGTCTTGTAGGACTAGCTCAGCTGAATGTAAGGATACCGTTCACTTAGAGATATCTCATTCTGGAAAAAAAATACTTTTGAGCAGTTAAGTGCACTGAAGGCGGGCCCAAAACACTGTGCACCCACCTTTGCTCTTCCTGCTTCCTCTGCCAGCTGCTCCATTGTCTTCTTGATTTGCAGAGCCCGGTGAGATGACTATGAAGGAACATGGTCCTGTCTATCAAGGAGAGGGAGGTGCTGGCTAGCAAGGGTGCACAATGTGGCTTGAGCCTGCCCTCGGTGCACTTAAAGGGTTCATCCAGGAAATGATGACCTATCCTCCGGTTTCTCCATCCCTCTCATGTACAGGTCCTTCTAAAAAAATTAGCATATTGTGATAAAGTTCATTATTTTCTGTACTGTACTGATAAACATTAGACTTTCATATATTTTAGATTCATTACACACAACTGAAGTAGTTCAAGCCTTTTATTGTTTTAATATTGATGATTTTGGCATACAGCTCATGAAAACCCAAATTTCCTATCTCAAAAAATTTGCATATTTCATCCGACCAATAAAATAAAAGTGTTTTTAATACAAAAAAAGTCAACCTTCAAATAATTATGTTCAGTTCTGCACTCAATACTTGGTCGGGAATCCTTTTGCAGAAATGACTGCTTCAATGTGGCGTGGCATGGGGGCAATCAGCCTGTGGCACTGCTGAGGTGTTATGGAGGCCCAGGATGCTTCGATAACGGCCTTAAGCTCATCCAGAGTGTTGGGTCTTGCGTCTCTCAACTTTCTCTTCCCAATATCCCACAGATTCTCTATGGGGTTCAGGTCAGGAGAGTTGGCAGGCCAATTGAGCACAGTAATACCATGGTCAGTAAACCATTTACCAGTGGTTTTGGCACTGTGAGCAGGTGCCAGGTCGTGCTGAAATATGAAATCTTCCTCTCCATAAAGCTTTTCAGCAGATGGAAGCATGAAGTGCTCCAAAATCTCCTGATAGCTAGCTGCATTGACCCTGCCCTTAATAAAACACAGTGGACCAACACCAGCAGCTGACATGGCACCCCAGACCATCACTGACTGTGGGTACTTGACACTGGACTTCAGGCATTTTGGCATTTCCCTCTCCCCAGTCTCCCTCCAGACTCTGGCACCTTGATTTCCGAATGACATGCAAAATTTGCTTTCATCCGAAAAAAGTACTTTGGACCACTGAGCAACAGTCCAGTGCTGCTTCTCTGTAGCCCAGGTCAGGCGCTTCTGCCGCTGTTTCTGGTTCAAAAGTGGCTTGACCTGGGGAATGCGGCACCTGTAGCCCATTTCCTGCACACGCCTGTACACGGTGGCTCTGGATGTTTCTACTCCAGACTCAGTCCACTGCTTCCGCAGGTCCCCCAAGGTCTGGAATCGGTCCTTCTCCACAATCTTCCTCAGGGTCCGGTCACCTCTTCTCGTTGTGCAGCGTTTTCTGCCACACTTTTTCCTTCCCACAGACTTCCCACTGAGGTGCCTTGATACAGCACTCTGGGAACAGCCTATTCGTTCAGAAATTTCTTTCTGTGTCTTACCCTCTTGCTTGAGGGTGTCAATGATGGCCTTCTGGACAGCAGTCAGGTCGGCAGTCTTACCCATGATTGCGGTTTTAAGTAATGAACCAGGCTGGGAGTTTTTAAAAGCCTCAGGAATCTTTTGCAGGTGTTTAGAGTTAATTAGTTGATTCAGATGATTAGGTTAATAGCTTATATAGAGAACCTTTTCATGATATGCTAATTTTTTAGATAGGAATTTTGGGTTTTCATGAGCTGTATGCCAAAATCATCAATATTAAAACAATAAAAGGCTTGAACTACTTCAGTTGGTGTGTAATGAATCTAAAATATATGAAAGTCTAATGTTTATCAGTACATTACAGAAAATAATGAACTTTATCACAATATGCTAATTTTTTTTAGAAGGACCTGTATATCCACCTCTAATAGACAGCGAATAGAACATGATAGGAAGGGACAAATTTGCCTCCTACTATGTATACTTGTTTCATATAGACATAAGGTGGCAGATCTCTAGAATATGCTAATGCTTCACTGGTGGCCCAAATGCTAAAGAGAAGCGATAAAGGCGCCAACAGGCCGTATGGTCACCATCCGTCAACTATACTGGCGTAGGAAACTTTTCTGGCTCTGCTACCATATTGATCTGGGACCAGCGGTTACAGCAGTACGACCCCTCAGATCAGACACTGGGGTCATGTCCTAGTGATATGCACCCCCAAAATCTATAATGAGAACCCTTTTGGCTGGCTCCAGATGCAGTGGATTTGAGGTGTTGATTCCACACTGCAAAATCTGCAGCAATTTACAGCCCGATACAAGTGCAGGGCTGTTCAAAACCTCATCCACTGGAAAACATGCATGAAAGGGTGCGCTCTGTTGGGGAAATGCTGCCGATTTTCACTCTTTGCAAAGAATGGAAGCCAATCTGTAGCAAAATTCACATGCAACACATGCAGATTTTGCCGCTGATCTTGCGTCTGCCATGTCCAGACTCAATCCGAGATATCGGTTCGCGTCCCAGTGTCCCCAAATTTTACTGCAAATCCAATATACAATTTACCATTAACTCAGGAGAGTTCCATTAATTTTAAATTTAATCATAGTTTTGGGCCATGACTATCTGCATGTGGGATGCAGAATATATACTGTATACAATGATTATATATCTATATATATAAAGAAAAAGAAAGTCCAGCGGGAGCACCAGCCTGAAGAGTGGGTGCAAAATCCAAGGGGGATAACGGCAGTCCCCAATAGTATAATCGAAGAAATAGGACTGCACTCCGGATTTTGATGAAAAAATCAAGTGGTTTTATTCACCCATATTATGGCATATCTTGCGACGTTTCAGCTCTTGCGAGCCTTTCTCAAAGAAAGGCTCGCAAGAGCTGAAACGTCGCAAGATATGCCATAATATGGGTGAATAAAACCACTTGATTTTTTTCATCAAAATCCGGAGTGCAGTCCTATTTCTTCGAATATATATATACATACACATACATACATATATATATATATATATATATATATATACACACACACACACACACACACACACTTTGCACATAGAAAATTTTAAAGTTACAGTATCCAGTTTAACAGGGCTTACTAACGTGATATTACAGACTAGAGTGTTCCTGCTGGTAAAGCAGTACACACTCCCAGTATGCACTGGGGGGGGGGGGGGAATGGGGGGTGGTCAGTGGGAACAATGCAGCTTGGTATTTAAAGGCTGTCACCACATTGGGTTGGTCTGAGTCTCCTGTAGCGCGAAACATCATGGAAATGTTAATGGCCATCCAACAGCTTTATCAGAGGAAGGCAGGTGTGAGCAGTAAATACCTCCGGCTCATTAAAGAGCAGATGGTGATGGAGTCAGAGCAGGACATGGTAGTGAGGCTATGTATAGAATGCTCATTCCATTAAAACACGCCATTTAGATTAGGCACATATTCTCAGTCTGCACACGATTAGCTTTTTTTTGCAGATCAGATGCGGACCCATTCATTTCAATGTGGAGGCAAAAGAAGGGGACAGCACTCCATCAGCTGTCCGCATCCATATATTCAGTCCGCTGCCCTGTTTGTTTTGCGGACAAGGATAGGACATTTATACAGGGGCAAAAAAAAAACAAAAACTGGGATCTGTACTTTGTAGAGTGCAAAACAGATAAGGTCATGTGCATGTGGCTTTACATGTCGGCAGAACCCAAAGACTCTGCTGGGAAAGGCTGACCAATGAATGTGTATTAGGCCTCTTTCACACTGGCGTGTGCGGCCCGAGGTCGTGCTGTGGGCCGCAATGCACGAGCACAGTCCGTGGGGCAGCCGCAGCGGATCGCGGACCCATTCACTTGAATGGGTCCGCGATCCGGCAGTTGTGCAAAAAGATAGGACATGCTCTATCTTTTTGCAGAACGGAAGTACAGGACGAAACCCCACGGAAGCACTCTGTAGTGATTCCGTAGGGTTCCGTTCTGCACCATTCCGCAAATGGGGTGAGCAACCAGGTAGGATAGCAGAGATGGGCCATTTTTTTCTAATTGTTTTTTTTATTAAACATTTTCAAGTTTTCCTCCTTTCTCATCCAGTTCATCTGCAGACTGCGTTCTGCTTCACAGTGAATCCAGAGAGCTGCTCTGATGACTTCTTGCACAGCCTTCATCTCTGAACTCCTCACTTCAGCAAATGGCATTTATCATGTATAAAAGGTTAATACAAGCCACTTACTAATGTATTGCGATTGTCCATATTGACTACTTTGCTGGCTAGACTCATTTTTCCCATCACATTATACACTGCTTGTATCCATGGTTACGACCACCCTTCCATCAAACATCGGTGGTCGTGCTTGCACACTATAGGAAAAAGCACCAGCCTGTGCGCGCTCCTATGGTCCCGCCCCCTGAGAGGCTGGCGCTTTTTTCTATAGGTGTGCAAGCACGACCACCGATGCTGGATTGCAGGGTGGTGATAACCATGGAAACGAGAAGTGCATAATGCGATGGAAAAAGCAATATGGACACTGCCAGTACATTAGTAAGTGCCTTGTATTGACTCTCTCTACATCATAAATGCCATTTGCTGTAGTGAGCGTGGGAAAACCCCTTTAACACTCATTTATGTTGTTTATGAGTGTTTATGAGCTGTTAGGCAAGTACCAATGAGGGCTACAGATTGAGCCAGCAGTGTAACATTCTGCAAATGTGAAAGATGAAGGGGAAACAGTTTGAACATTTTTTATAAAAGGCCAATTAGTAGTATGCAATGATAAAAACAACAGCCCCTAAATGTGCCTGTAACTCTTAAGGATCAAGCAACATGAAGTAACTGTGGGTGATGACACCAGAGAAGGCCCCATAGCAGCTGGACCAGAAACCTACGGCACCAGATGTCCTTCTGCCCCAAAGGAAGTGATACAGAATGAAGAGACAAAGAGGACCTACCGCCTCTGCCACACTGGCTGCTGTAGTACAGTACGTGAAAATTGACAAAATAGGACCTGTCCTATTTTTGGACGGCCGTAATTCACGGGCTGTCTACAAAACTAACATTGCTCTTAAAACAGTGATATGACGGCTGGTAAACGGCCATCACGTGGTCTGAACATAGCCTTTAGGGTGCATTCACATGACTGTATGTATTTTGAGGTCTGCAAAATATGGATACTCAGAAAATACTGATGACGTCCTTGTTTTGTCAGTTTTGTTTTTTCTTCAAACCCATTGTAACAATGTATTCTTGTCCACAAAACGGACAAGTTCTATCTTTTTTGCAGGGCTGCGAAACGCACATACGGATGCGCACAGCACAGCATTTTTTGCAGCCTCACTGAAATGAATGGGTCAAAAAAATGCAGATTTGATGCAGAGCAAAAATGTGGTCGTGTGAATGGGGCCTTTTCTCGCCCAGTTTCCTTGGGGGACACAGAAGACCTTGGGTATAGCTCATCTCCATTGGAGGCGTGACACTAAGAGAAGACTGTTAAGCCCCTCCTCCACAGCTATACCCTCAGCCTGGAGAGAGAGGCTGCCAGTTTTTTGCTTAGTGTCCAAGGAGGCAAGACACTCCCTGCTCTGCAGGGCTGTTTTCTCCTTGTTTAAATTTTAGATTTTTACTTTTTCTTTCTTTTTGTTCCAGATCATCAGGGACAACAGAGTCGCACTAGACCTCTGTTTCTCCCGGGGTTGAGCTGCGCCAGTGCCGGTCACCGCACTGCTGCCTCCCCCACAGAAGGCAAGGTGGATCAGGGCAGCCTAGCTCCCCTACATCCCGCCAGCGCAAGGGTCACCCGCACGCCAAGTCCCTCTTCCAGCATCCTGCCACTACGGTGCCAGTAGCTGAAGGGGCGACCCTGCTGGAATGGACCGAGGGTGAAGACGGCTGTGGTAAGAGAGTGGCTTCCCCACCCCCCACCCAATGGTCTCCTGCGTGCCTGACCCCCCATACTGGGCCTCTGGACCCTTCCCCTGCTGGACCTAGGCTGGCCCCTGGGGTGCCGCAGTGCGGCAATCTGCTCCCTGCCTCCCCCCCCCCCCCTTTTTTTCCTGGCCTTCATAGGACGTGCAGCTAGTGGCTGTCGGCCGTCACCTGCCTTCTCCTCACGGGCATCCCGTCTCTGGGTCCCCCCCCCCCATCTCGCCTGATCAAGGACGCCGCAGTGGAGTAAGGCCTCGCCTCCGGCCAGCACTAATATTCCGGTGCGGCCGGGCGCCGCACAAATTTTTAGGCTCCGCGGCAAGCCGCCATTCCGGGCCCCCTTACTCTTCCGGCCGGCGGGGTGGGCTCCCGCGGCCAGCAAGCCGCCATTCCGGCCCCTGTCTCTTCCGGCCGGCCGGGTGGGCTCCCGCGGCTGGCAAACGCCATTCCGGGTCCCTGTCTCTTCCGGCCGGCCGGGTGGGCTCCCGCGGCCGGCATTGGGCTTGACTATGCCCCAGCAGGTGCCGGTCGGCGGGGCTCCGCAAATTTGGTCCCATGCTTCGCGGCCTGCTGGGCCGCAATTCTGACCGGCCCGCGGGGTGGGCTCCCGCGGCCAGTTTGAAGCGCCATTCCGCCTCAGGTCCCGGCGGTATAACGGGCCGGGCGCCGCAATTTAGCCTCCGGCTTCGCGGCCTACTAGGCCGCAATATTCCAGTCTCTGGTGGAGGGGGCGGGAACTTCTCCAGGCGCAAATTTTTCCCGCCTGGAGGTTCCTCCGCCCCCAGGGGATCGCACGCCGCCCTCCAGGCCGGATCCCTGTTAACCCTTTGGGTACAGGCCGGCCCCCAAAAAATGGGTCTGTATAGTTGGCCCCCTTTTCTCCTGTCTCTCAGGTGCCCCTATATAGGTGGCTCCCCTTTAGCCTCAGAGGCTGTGTTTCAATAAATAAATAAATAAAAAATATATAAAAAAAAAAAAATTTAATTAAATAATAATAGATCATGATTTCTATTGGACTGCGCAGAACGCTGCAGCCTCATCAGTAATGCTGCATGTCTGCATGACCTCTTTCCACAGGCGGCATGGTGTTGCGCTCCCAGCCTGCGTCGCTGCTAGGGCATTTCCCCTTTTAGGCGGTTTTCTTGCCTCTTCCAGGATACGGCGCTGGCCAAGTGCATTCGGCCCTTCTGTAGGCAGCATTCATCGTCTCTCCAGTTATGGTGCCTGCCATGTGCATCCCCCCCCCTCCTAGGCGGGCTACTGCACTCTCCCTGGCTGGCCATGTGCATGACCCCCTTCTTAGGCGGAATACTGCACCTTCACCGGATACGGTGCTGGCCATGTGCGTGACCCCCTTCCGTGGGCGGAACGCAGCACTCACTGGATTCGCTGCCGGCCATGTGCGTGAGCCGGCCATGTGCGTGACCCCCTTCCTGGGCGGAACGCAGCACTCTCACTGGCTCTGTTGCCGATCATGTGCATGACCCCCTTTTTTAGGCGGAATACTGCACTCTCACCGGATACGGTACTGGCTATGTGCACGACCCCCTTCCATAGGCGGAATGCTGCACTCTCACTGATGTGCTATGATGTACTTATGTACTATGTTATTATGCTGCACTCTCACTGGTTTCGCTGCCGGCCATTTCTTAGGCGGTATGCTGCACTCTCATTGGATTCCCTGCCGGCCTTGGGTATGCCTCCTTCCCTCAGGCAGCATACATACATCCCTCTGTCTGTGGTTGTTTCCTCGCAGGTACGTTGCTGGCCATGTGCATGTGCCCCATACATGGCAGGGTGCTTGCACTCTCGCTGGATCCGCTGTCGGCCATATGCATGACCCCTCTTCCGTGGGCGGTGTACGCACTCTTGCTGGATTCGCTGCCAGCCAGGGGCATGCCTTCCTTCCTCAGGCGACATGCACGCATTCTTAGTGACTGTGTTTGTCTCTCGCCAGTACGTTGCTGGCCATGTATATGACTCCCATGCATGGCGGTGTGCTCGCACTCTCCCTGGATGAGATGCTGGCCATGTGCTTTACCCCCCTTTTTTCTGGGCGGCATGCTACACTCTAACCGGATACATGAGAATGGCCCTCTAACATGGGTGGAACGCTTGCACTTCCATTGGATACGGTGCTGGCCTTGTGCGTGACCACCTCTCATTTCAAGGGCAGAATTTGGCACGCTCATGAGATTCACGGCTGTCCTTATATGGCTGTGCTGGACTTGTACATGTCCCCCTTCGTTGGCAGAGTAGTTGCACTCTCGCTGAGTTCAGTGTTGGGTGTATTGTGGCACACTCACTTAATGCTAGGATACCCCTGTGCATGTTCCCCTTTCACTAGGTGGACCTCCTGCGTTCCTGCTGGTTTATAGGGTATGTCCTGCTTCTCTGAAGTAGGTACGGCCTTAGGCATCACTCCCTTTTGGGACGGGCCTTTGCACTCTTGCCGACTGCAGTTGGCCAGGTACAATTTCCCCCCTTTCGGGGTGGACTGGTTGCGTTCCATCGCATGCTATACTAGGTTTGTGCATAACTCCCTTTCAGGTTGCACTTTGCAATTCCGTACATGCTGTGGCACTCTGGGGCGAGCCCCCCTTTTTCTAGGTGGGTTGGCCTTCTCGCTGCTTACGGGGCTGCTCGTACGTATGCCTCACCTGCTTCCTGCGGCATACCTTTGTTTCTTGGGATGCGATGCTTGCCGCAAGCCTTGCACTCGTCCCTAAGGAGTTCATTCTGTCCTGCTGACCGGACAGGTTCTATTGCTCTCTGCTGCACCGAGCTGGGTGGTGCTCATTCATTTAGTTGGCTTTTCATTCCAGGGAGTGTTCGTGGGTCCTAGATGCATGCCCATTTGTCCTTCTGCGGCATTGCCTCTCGAATTCTTCGTTGGCTCTGGCAGGACTGCGGTTCCCTTGCCTGCTGCAATTTCCTCCTCTTCGGATGGTGTGGTATGAGTCCTTCCTCTTGGCGCCTCTACGCTTCTGTCTGATCTGCTACCAGGTTCGGGCTGCTCTTCTCGGGAAGGTCACCCAACTTCTCTTGGGTGCTCGATTACCCAGGTCCAGAGGACCTCCGCCTTGGGTTCTTCAAGGTATTCGCCTTCTGCGAGGCGGTGGACCGGGCGTCTCACAGTGTAGCGGGTTCTGCTTTTGAGCTGTCCTATGGCTTCCCTGTTGCCCACTCCTCCTCCTTTCGGTTGGAGGGTGTTATGCCGGCCTCTGTCTCGACTGCCTTATCTCGCCGGCCTTGTTTGGCTCCCGCTCGGTACAGATTGCTCCGATGTGGCTTCCCGCCAGACTTCAGAGGCTGTTCTTTCACTGTCCTCCCCTCTGGGGAGAGCATGGTTGTTCATGTGGATGGTTCCGGTGTTCCTTTTGGCCTCGTACTGTCTTCCTTGTTCACACTGGCTGTATTAGCTGTGTGCCTATTTACCGAGTCTACCGCGTTCTGTCCTCCCGCTGAGTGCAGATTGCGTGGCCCATTCTAAGACGATGGTCCTGCTGTAGACTTACCTTCTCGATAACTTGGGGGGGGGGGGGGGGGGGGACTACCTTTTCGGTCCAGATTGTCCTTGATCTCCCAGACCGGGACTGTACAACGTGGTTACATCAGCATGGACTTTAGCCTGTCTTCTCCTGGCATCTGGCGGATCCTTTGGGTTCTTTCCATCTGTCCTTCTGCTCCCCCACTCGGGTGGATACGGGACAACGTTGTTCGAGGGCCGACGGGACTAGTTTTGTCGACCCTATTGGGTTTTCGCCCGCTTGCCAGGCGACTCTAGCGGGTTCGCTACTGTCCACTCCTGGCTGTGTTTCGTCCAGGATCTGTCGTAAGACTTGGTTTTTTTTTGTCTGGGGTTCTGTGGGAAGCTGTGCATTCCCCACTCTGAATTTCTCTCCCCATGGTTCTGTCTTTTACTTGAGGTGTCAAGTGTCGGCGCTGTTCTTCCTCTTCCAGCGTTCTCGGCCCTCTGGGCCTGCCAAGACCTTCTTCCTCAGAGTGGCTCTTTGGTTCCTCTGTACTGTCCTTCGGTACCGCCCTGGGGACTATATACTGAGCTCTCGGCGCTCCAATCTTGTCCTTGGAGCCGTTACAGAAGTTCTCTCTACCCCTTCTGTCCTGTACGGTTGTGTTCCGTATCAGTCGTGTCTCTGACGGGTGCCGGAATGGCCCTTTTTTTGTTACGAGCCTTCTGTCTTTTCCAGGACAGGGCTGTTCTACATCCCGTTTCTTCCTTCCTTCCTTCTGTAGGCGGTGTTTGCCTTTCGCTTCAACACCTCACCTATTTGGACGTTGTTTGGGCCTTGCCGTTTTTACTTGGAGATCTCCGACTCTTGTAGCCGTTCGGGTTTCCAGGAGGTCTGTGCATAGGGTTGACGGACTCCAGGGTGGTTTTCCTCCGCTTGATAAGTTTGGCTATTGCTGAGGTTACCGCACCAAGGGCAGGGTTCTGTCTTTGGTGTCACCGTTCATTTCACCAGAGCGGTCGGTGCCTCCTGGGCGGGAGGCATTGGGCTTCGGCCATGCATTTGGGCAAGGCGGCCACAGGTCTACCTTACGCACCTTACCGAGTTCTACGGGGTGCATACTCTGACTTTGGCAGATGCTGCCTTGCCCCGCCTGGGTTTGCAGGCGGCGGTTCATTGATGCCTTTCGGGTGCTTCACCTTGGTGCTGTGGTCCCTCCCCCTTTTGGACTGCTTTTGAACGTCCCAAGGTCTTCTGTGTCCCCCAAGGAAACTGGGCGAGAAAACGAGATTTTTGTATAACTTACCAGTAAAATCTCTTTCTCGCTCTTTCCTTGGGGGACACAGCACCCACCCATTCATTGTTTTTTCTCTGTACGGTTTCCGAGTTTTTGTTACCCGTTGGGTAGTTGGCTTGTTGGTTCCTTGTTGGACTTTGCCTTTTCTCACTGCTTGGACACGCAACTGGCAGTCTCTCTCTCCAGGCTGAGGGTATAGCTGTGGAGGAGGGGCTTAACAGTCTTCACTTAGTGTCACGCCTCCTATGGAGATGAGCTATACCAAAGGTCTTCTGTGTCCCCCAAGGAAAGAGCGAGAAAGAGATTTTACTGGTAAGTTATACAAAAATCTCGTTATTCTTACTGTAGCGATTTAAACTCCCACGACGTTCTATTCTCCAAAACACACCTACAGTATTCAGAACTCCGCTTTTCTTTTCTTAACTCTTTCATTCAAACGGAAGACATGTGTGAGGGTTGCATTACAGAAGCAGCCAGGTGTGCAAACGCGTCATAGGATTGTGCCAAGAAAAGCCACTTGCATATATTGGACCAAGGTTCACGTTAAAACCGGATCTTCTTTTTGTCCATGATCTCTTAAGTACTTGCACAAAGAGAAAATAATGTTGTTCCAGTAACAATCATCTGCAGAGCGCACACGTCTGCATTCCACTGACACACTGGAGGAAATCACTAGGATTTCCTGTCGTTGGGTCTGATTTTCTAATTTCTCTCGCTCTCCTTGAACTTGTTGGGACTGGCGGAGGATGCACATGTTTTCCACTCCCCACTAGACAAAAGCCGGGTGAAATCTTTAACACATTGACCTACTTCCTCCTGCCCATCTGTGCACTGCTCCAGCAGGCAAACTGCACACGGTGACAACCGACAACCCTCCCAGCACAAGATTTGTGTACTTTCTGACCACCCTGATATATGTACTGTACATAGTGGGTATTTCTGCTATCATGCCATAAGATTATGACTGGTGGAGTCTGACCTGCGAGACGATCACTGATCCAGAGAGCAAAGGTCCCTAACTACTTTTTCCCTGCACAGTAGAGCTCATGGAGGTCCCCTGTACCGTTAAAGGGGTATACCATCCCAATAAAGAAGTGTCCCAAATGCTGCAAATGGTTAATAAATAAGCAAGCTTATACTCCCCTCCATGATCCCCCGCCTCTGCTGTCCCAATGGTTTCCAGTTCCCCACTGCACTCCACTTTCTGCTGACACGGCAGGAAATGGCTTGGAATGTTGCTCAGCCAATTACTGGCTGAGCCAGGTCATTGCTGGAACCAGTGATTGGCTGAGTGGCATTCCCAGACATTTCCTGGTGTGTCAAGACAGGAAAAAGAAATGGAGGACAGCAAGGATCCAGATACAAAAGAAAGATGAGCAGCACTCCAAGACCCTTAGTGGGATAAATCCATATTCAATGTTCGAGTCACCTGGCATGCATCCAGGGCAATGCGATACACGCAGTGGGGAGTCCTGGCTCGGGATCCCAGTAGAAACAGCAATGTAGAGAAATCTGCAGCACTCGTCCAATTCAGTCAATGGCGTTTTATTTAGTAGTTAGGCAGCATACATAGCAATGTTTCGACCCTCAGTTCTTTATCAAGCCAGACAGCAAAGATCCAGACACTGTCGGGACAGCAGTGGCAGGGATCGGAAGGAAAATATTAACTCTTTTTATAACCATTTTCAGACCATGGGACAGCTGTTTAATTTGGTTGAACTACCCTTTAAACTGTCACACAGACCCATTGAAGTAACCTGTACAGCTGGCCGGGAAGCTTTGGCACCTAACTAGCACTAATGGTTCTTCATTCTGAGGATCAGAGGACCCTTCATTCGAAAACTGAAGCAAAATTTTGGCTTTTCCACTACACATTGGCCCATTTATCCAGCATGTTCAGCCGTAACTCCCATATAAAAGGAATGGACAGTGCCACCTCCATTTTCTGCCTGGATGCAGCCAACATGGTCACCTGTCAAGATATTCTATGAAGGTCTGGGGTGGGAAAAAGTCTTTTTAGGGTCTCTGTACTTTAGAAAACTATTGATATGTCATAGCAACAAATAGGTTTTGACTGTGAGGGTCCGAGTGCTTAGAACGCTACTGAGCACTAGAACGTGGAAAACGAAGAGCTCACACAGGGCCCGGTTCTCCTCACTCCTGAAGAGGGGCTCAGTAGGAAGTCTAAGAGCCTATCACTAGTCCATTGCCTGCAGAGAGGAGAGGGGGTGGTGGGGTCTCAGAGCTCAGAAACCTTTCGTATGTCATTATGACAAATCATAATGACTAGAGAGGAGCGAATCGAAGCTGACGAAGTGGAATTTGTTCCGAATTTCAGGAAAATTTTGATTCGCACCGAATGCGAATTTCCTCGCGCTAACAATTTTTTTTTCTAAAATGGCTGCTGCACGTGTGAGGACATGGAGAAAGGAACTCTGGGAAGGTGGGATCACCCATAATGCCATGCATGCTGCCAGCCCTGTGATGTCACAGCCCTATAAATAGAGCAGCGACTTAGATTCTGCCATTTACCAGTGTGCTTAGTGCAGGGAGAGACGTCAGCAGGCGCTAGGGACAGTCATAGAAAAAACAAAAAACGTACTTATGCTATTAAAAAAAACAAAAAAACATTTAAGTGGAGGGAAAGATTATTCAAGCCAAAAGAAAGATCAATGGGACTAGGACTATAAAATATAATAATCTTTGTCAAAATATATAATTTAAAATACAATAATAAGGAGAAAGAGGCACAATGGGAAATGATCCAGAAAAGATATACATGGGGTACATAGATCAGATACAGCACTTATGTCACAGATGTAATAATGGGAAACAAACCCCAAACTCATATCTAGCTACATAGTAAAGCCAAAAACATACCATAAAGTCCCAATAGTTGTACTCCACCAGTGGGGGCGAAAAAATACACGCCGCCCCCCCCCCCCCCCCAAAAAAAAGGTTTGTTAACCAAGCTAGATAATTCCGGATCTCCACCAGGGCAACAACAGATAGAAGCCCAGGGTAGTAGATTAGACTAAAACTATAAGACTGAGTACATATAAGAACTTATTGATACCCAGGGCTAGGTGCATAGATATTGCACAAAGTTATAAATGCTCCACTTAGCTACTGGCTGAATACATAAACTATCTAGTTAGCCCTAAAGCTGAGTACATATAAAGGCTTTATAATACCTGAAGCTGAGTAAATAAATATTGCACAGAGCTGCAGATACTATACTAGACTTCTAGCTAGATATATTTGCTGAATACATAAAAAGTACACAGAGTCCTGAAAAAATGTAGGAGCCAAAATGTAAATTGTTAGTCAATGTAAATTGTTAGAAGAAAAGGCGTTCACCGCATAGGAGATATTTTTAAATATTTTAATAGTTCACACTTTTTCGGCCGTGGTGATTAATAATGTTTAAATTTTTTATTGTTTATATATTTTATATGTAAAATTGGCAAAGGGGGTGATTTAACCCCTTAAGGACACATGACGTACCGGTACATCATGCGTTGTTCCGATCACCGTCGCCCGGTCCCAAATGGGCTGTGGGGGGGACCCGATGGCATGGAAGACAGCGCGATGCCTTCCTGAGGCATCTGCGCTGCCTTCCGGTGAAGAGCCTGTGAGATCCAGCCCCCTGGATCTCACAGGCCCCGGAAGCTGTATGACTAATACACAGTATTACTCATACAGCCAGTGCATTCCAATACAGAAGTATTAGAATACACTGTAGAGGAATATACCCCCAAAAGTTCAAGTCCCAAAGTGGGACAAAAAAATAAAGTGAAAAAAAGTTGAAAAAATAAAGTTTTCCCCCCAAAAAATTTAAAGTTTCAAGTAAAAATAAACAAAAACGTAATTTTCCCCAAATAAAGTAAAAAAAAAAATAGGGGGAAGAGTATACATATTAGGTATCGCCGCGTCCATATCGACCGGCTCTATAAACATATCACATGACCTAACCCCTCAGATGAACACCGTAAAAAATTAAAAATTGTGCTAAATAAACAAATTGTTACCTTACATCACAAAAAGTACAACAGCAAGCGATCAAAAAGGGCGTTTGCCCACCAAACTAGTACCAATCTAACAGTCACCTCATCCCTCAAAAAATGAGCCCCTACTTGAGACAATTGCCCAAAAAATAAATAAAAAAAATGGCTCAGAATATGGAGACACTAAAACATCATTTTTTTTTTGTTTCAAAAATTATATTATTGTGTAAAACTTAAATAAAAAAAAGTATACATATATTAGGTATCGCCACGTCCGTATCGACCGGCTCTATAATAATATCACATGACCACTAACTACCATGGATGAATGGTAGATTGGGTGACAAGACGACCAAAAAGCAGCCCTACAACAGCTAATATGGCCGACAATGGCAGCTGTCAGACAGTCCGAGCCACAAACATATCTTACAGAGAAGGGTTTTAAGGCATTCTTCAAGATTTATATATTCATGAACTTCCTACGGACAGGTCATCTATATGTAATCAGCGGTGGTCCGACTACCAGGATCCCCCCACCTATCAGCTGTAAGAAGAGGGAGCAGAGCTCCATGCGTGCTTAGGCCTCTTCCTAGGCCAGTGACATCACGCTCGTCAGTCACATGGCCAAGGTGCAGCAATACCAAGCCCGGCCACTATACAAACGTACAGCGCTGTGCTTGGTAAGCTGCGAGGATGCTGCGGTGCTCAGGGGAATGCTGCAGCTTCCTCAAACAGATGATCGGTGGGGGTGCTTAGAGTCGGACCCCGACCAACATAATATTGATGACAGGCCGTCAATATGCAAATCCCAGGATTTTCAGTTACGCCCTAATTCTTCAAAACTGCCCTTATGGTCCATGGCAACCATTTACAGCGCAGCTTTCATTTTCCCACAGCGAGTGCCCATTGGTTGCTATGGGCAACAAGTCCAGTTTTCCTGTGAGCCATCTTTGATATTGGCGCCCTCATGGTTACATTTTTGGCTAGTGATAAAACTAATAGATAATAACAACTGAAATGTCACAGTATACCCCCAACCACGTGGACATTCAATCCAGATATCAAGTTCCTTGAAATTCCTTTAAGTGAGCCACATGTCATAACCGGTTTCTGAAACCTGACACCCAGTAAAAACGAGACGCAGGATTTAACAATTCCCAGTAAATTGGTCCTTTCCAGGTAGGGATAATTTCTACAATTCCCCTGACGTCACTCCCGCAACTCTGCTGACGTTCGGGTGGCTTGCACGCAGGCAGCATGGTATCACCCATGCAGGCCCCTTCATGTCATAGCCATAATTATTTCAATACACAAGTCTAGCAAAGATTAAAAGGTACATCCTGTTGTGAATGTCCTCCACCCCTCCAGCGCCAAATCCCATCGCTAATGGTTTAATAGCTTTTATCCCCCCCCCCCCTTCCCCCACAAAATATTTACCAGGCTTTCGACGAGGAGCAGAAAAAAAATGGATTTTCTAGTGTATGAGGAGCCACAGAAGTGAACAGTACTTAAAGGTATTGTCTCACCACAGATGATCCCTTTAACATGAAAGCTGCTGTGACAATCCCGAGACCCCTAGCAAACACTAATCATTTAGATGTATTGTGTCAGTCAGAGTCTGTTCAAGGAAAAACTGATGGTTTTGCAGGCAAGTTTAAAGGGGTTGTCCAACCAAACATATTCTACAGTTTTCAAACCAGCACTTGGATCTGAATTATTTTGTAATTGCATGTAATAAAAAATGTTGTATACCCACTGAGTTATTCAATAACATGTACCTGTATAGCGCCACCTGCTGTTATTTTTTTCTCTTATTTCTTTGACCTGCTCACTGAGGTGTCCGCACATGCTCAGTTTCATCCTTCAACTGCCTCCTGAGCTGTGATAGGGAGAGTCAAGACACGCCCCCTTAGCGGTGGCAGCAGAAAAGACACGCCTCCTGAGCTGTGATAGGGAGAGCTGAGACACGCCCCCTGAGCTGCAGCAGAAAAGACACTCCCCTGAGCTGTCAGCTCGATATAAATCTAGCAGAACAATAAATGAGATCTCTGGATCCATGTGAGGTACAGGGCTGGTTCTAGCTTTGTAAGGGTCCTTTCACACGACTGTAAGGGCTCCATGCCCGTATTGCGGAACGCAAATGGCGGGTCTGCAATATATGGGCACCAGCTATGTGCACTCCAACCCATTGGCTTGAATGAGTCAGCGATCCACAAAGTAAGACAAAAAATAGGACACGTCCGATCTTTTGCAGAGCGGAGGCACGGGTCGGAAGCCCATTGAAGCACTACTTAAAAGATGAGCAGATATCTAAAGAAGTGTTGGGCCCTTTTTACACGAGCGTGACGGATTAGGTTCGGATGCGTTCAGTGAAACTCGCACCATTTTGCAATCAAGTTCAGTCAGTTTTGTCTGTGATTGCATTCAGTTTTTTCCACGCGAGTGCAATGCGTTTTGATGAGTTTTTAAAAAAAAACCTCAAGGTTTACAAACACCATCTCCTAGCAACAATCAGTGAAAAACGCATTGCACCCACATTTGCTTCCGGATGCAATGCGTTTTTCACTGAAGCCCCATTCACTTCTATGGGGCCAGGGCTGCGTGAAAAACAAAATATAGAACATGCTGCGATTTTCAAAGCTCTGAAGTGAACGGAGAGCAAGCCACACATGTGCATTCACTGCTATGGGACTTCTGAAAATAGCTGAGTGATTGTGCTCTATTTTCTAAAGTTCCATAGCAGTATATGGAGAGGGAGGTGAACATGCGGTGTGTTCTCTATCGGGAGATAGGAACATAAATGCCCCAGATGGGAGTACCGCTTTAAAGGCCATGTAAACCTTTGGAGTCCATCCTTTTTTTTTTTTTATGATTGCATTTAACTTTTTTTGGGCTAAAAATCATATTTTCAATTGGCCTTTATTAAAAATATTGAGCTGTTCAGTCACAAACAGTACCAGCTATGTGACTGGTACTTTCACTTGTCATCTGATTACCCTTATTTACTAAGGGTACTTTCACACTTGTGGCAAAGGACTCCAGCAAGCAGTTCCTTTGTCGGCAATCCAGACGCAAACGGATGCATTTGTGAGATCCGGATCCGTCTGACAAATGCATTGCAATACCGGATCCGTCTTTCCGATTGTCATCCGGAAAAAAATGATTTTTTTTTCCTCATTTTTAAAAAGGTCTGCGGCATGGGCAGTTCGGGAAACCGGATCCGGATTTCTGGAACACTTAGTACCGGATCTGGCATTAATACATTTCAATAGAAATTAATGCCAGATCCGGCACGTGTTCAGGATTTTTAGCCGGAGAGAAAACTGCAGCATGCTGCGGTATTTTCTCCAGCCAAAAAATGTAAGAGGGACTGAACTGATGCATCCTGAATGGATTGCTCTCCATTCAGAATGCATTAGGATAAAACTGATTAATTTTTTTCCGGTATTGAGCCCCTAGGACGGAAAACACCGTAAAAGAAAACCGCTAGTGTGAAAGTAACCCAAGAGGTCATAAACACTCATTTAAGGCTACCTTCACACTAGCGTTAATATTTTTCAGTATTGAGATCCGTCATAGGGTCTCAATACCGGAAAAAAAAACGCCTCCGTTTTGTCCCTATTCATTGTCAATGGGGGCAAAACGTAACTGAACAGAACGGAGTGCTCCAAAATGCATTCCGTTCCATCCTTATACCGGAGAGCAAACTGCAGCATGCTGCGGTTTGCTTTCCATCCTGGGATGCGGAGCAAGATGGATCCTGCATGACCCACAATGCAAGTCAATGGGGACTGATGCGTTTTCTCTGACAATAGAAAACGGATCCATCCCCCATTGACTTTTAATGAAGTTCAAGACGGATCCGTCTTGGCTATGTAAAAAGATAATACAACGGGATCCAGTCATAACTGATGCAGATGGTTGTAGTATTAGTAAGGCCTCTTTCACACTTGCGTTGTCCGGATCCGGCGTGTACTCCACTTGCCGGAATTACACGCCGGATCCGGAAAAACGCAAGTGTACTGAAAGCATTTGAAGACGGATCCGTCTTCAAAATGCTTTCAGTGTTACTATGGCACCCAGGACGCTATTAAAGTCCTGGTTGAAAGACAGACATGCAATGTGACAATGCACTGCAATATAAAGTACAAAAATTGCATGGAAATAACAAGTGCTACACTATAAGTGCGAGATACTTGGCAAATTATTTTGTACAAAATTATTTGAGCCCGTCTGCCAAGCGTCAAGGCGTTCTCTGTTAGACGGGTTCCTACGCTAAATTCTACCTGTTAGGTGCCATAACGGCTACCGTACACTTCAGGGAGTGTAGGTTCCACGTACCTGCATTGTAACCTACCTGTTGGGTGCCATGACGGCTACCATCCACTTCAGGGAATGCAGGCTACACAGCAGGCCCACTCCACAACACCACCGGCGCCTAAAAGCTACCAAGGACCGCAGTGAGAGTCCTGGTGCTGTGGCTTCAGTGAATGAAGTGGAGCAGGCCTGACTATGCACTGACACTAATTAAAATCAGCCAATGGGGCAGACAGGGTGGTCAGAAATGTGAGACTGAGGAGGCAGCCACACCTCAATTACAAACTACAAGGGAAACCAAAAAAGGGGCTCAGTCACATAACAACCGCAGGAGCACATTGCTGGGGCAAGGAAATAACATGAAAGACAGACATGCAATGTGACAATGCACTGCAATATAAAGTACAAAAATTGCATGGAAATAACAAGTGCTACACTATAAGTGCGAGATACTTGGCAAATTATTTTGTACAAAATAGGAACCCGTCTAACAGAGAACGCCTAAAGTCCTGGTTGCCATAGTAGGAGCAGGGAGCAGGGGAGCGGCATACTTACAGTTCGTGCGGCTCCCGGGGCGCTCCAGAATGACGTCAGAGCGCCCCATGCGCATGGATGACGTGCCATGCGATCACGTGATCCATGCGCGTGGGGCGCCCTGACGTCACTCTGGAGCGCCCCGGGAGCCGCACGGACGGTAAGTATGCTGCTCCCCCGCTCCCCGCTACACTTTACCATGGCTGCCAGGACTTTAGCGTCCCGGCAGCCATGGTAACCATTCAGAAAAAAGGAGATTTTTGTATAACTTACCAGTAAAATCTCTTTCTCGCTCTTCATTGGGGGACACAGAGACCTTGGGTATAGCTATGTCCTCTAGGAGGCGTTGACACTAGATAAAGCTGTTAGCTCCTCCCCTGGCAGCTATACCCCCTCCAGCCTGGAGAGAGAGCTTCAGTTTGTGAGAAGCAGTAGGAGAAGCAAGCTAAGAAAAAACACAGAACACCAACCATGGCAAAAGACCCAACGGGCTCAAACCATCAACTGCCACAACCGTGACCAAACAAGAATACTGGGTGGGTGCTGTGTCCCTCAATGAAGAGCGAGAAAGAGATTTTACTGGTAAGTTATACAAAAATCTCCTTTTCTCGCCCATATTCATTGGGGGACACAGAGACCTTGGGACGTCCAAGAGCAGTCCGCAAGGGGGGGGAAAGAAACACAGACCCATGGAGCCAGCGCCCCTGCAGGCAACAGAAAACTGCTGCCTGCAAGACCAAGCTTCCAGAGGCGGTTCCCGCCGATGCATAAGTATGCACCTGGCAAATAATTGTGAATGAGCGGAGGAGGGCAGTAGCCGCCCCGCACAACTGCACGGCTGAACCTTGAACCATCTGAGCCCAAGAGCGCTAACCCCTCTGGTGAAAGGAGCCGCAACACTGAAGGGTGGAACCCTGCCCCGGGGACAGAAGTTCAAACAAATGCAGACGTGCAATTGACACCCTGGAGGCCGCCAATGTTATGCGAGGACCCTCCGGAAGACAAAACCAAGGCGAGCACGGACGCCGGAAGGAACTGGAGGCTGACAAACAGTCAGAGCCCTGACAAGGCCAAATGACCCAACTCCTGTTCCTTAGGGTGGGAAGGGGAGGTACGTAGTGATGGAAGGCCAGATTCTTCATTGAGATGAAAATCAGAGACCACCGCCGGGAGAAAGGAAGAACGGCCCCAGGGAAGCTCCTACCCCTGGCAGAACCAGGACAGGTTCAAGGGGAGAATTCCGGAGTGCTAAAAAGACCAAGGTCTGATCCCAGGCGGTAAAAGGAGGACGGCATGGAGGAACCGTACGGCTATTCCCTGTAGGAAGGAATTGAGGACCCCGGGTGGGTCAGAGGACGCTGGAAGGCCACACAGTGCCGAACCTATCCAGCCAAGAACCAAAGCCCAAGCAAAAAACCCCCGATCCACCCCTGCTAAGGAGAAGCGCTCCACGGAAACGGAAGTGGTCCACCAATGTCCCCCCGAGCCGACCAGGTTTGACGGGAGACCGAGAAGCTGTCTGAATGAGGCATGTCCAACCGCAAGCCAGGAATCAACACATTGGATAGTCAAAAGGTAGTGACGATATGAGAATCATTGACGGAAGAACTCCGTTAGCGACCGTGTATCGACGGTGTAGCAAAACTGCTTGACGGAAGCAAACAACCAAACCAAGATTAGAGAGAAAAACTTCTGCCTCAAGGAGGAAGAAGAGAAGGGGTGTCCCGTTCCAGGAACAAAACTCCATCAACAGACGCGACAGCACCCCCGCCCATCCTGGCGTGGGGAGTCTCATAGTCTAGTCACGGAATGCGCAGCGAAAAGGCATGACTACATCAGACAGACATGCCGACACCAGTCAAGTATCGAGAGGTAGTGGTACACACCGGTAGCGCGCCCAGGACCAACGGTAGGAGACACCTGTAGAAGGAGGAATACAGGAACGTCACAGGCCAACAGTCCGTCCGGAACTAGACCGAAAGAAAAAGAAAAAACCACAGAACCAAAAACCCTGCATCACATAGATGAGGGGGGAGTAGCAACAGAGGAACCACCAAGGTTTGCGGAATGGCCGTGAACCCCGAGCCAGAGAAGGAAGAACGGAAAGAGAAAGGGGGAAGGACGAAGCCCGTTTCCCATCCGAGACCAGCAGTATACAGAAGTAGCCACCGGATGAAAGCAGGGATGCCATACTCCGCCAAAAGAGGAGCCTATGCAGCGTACGCCACCGAATACGGAGACAGAAGAATCCGTCAACTGAAGAAGGAGCCGTACAGGAGGAGCCAGATTACGCAATGGCTACCACAGGACCCCCATACCGTAGAGGAATCCGGTAGAAGCCACGGTACCATACAGCCCCAGGGAAGGAGAGCTAACTTTAAAACGCTCCACCCGGGAAGGGCGCTGAACAGGAACAACTGCCCAGCAAGCGTCAGGGTAGAACCCCTACCTGTTAGAATGCCCCACTGTAGCGACTGCGAACGCTAGTACCCGCACAGGCTGAACAGGCTGCAAAACTAAACCAGAGTGCCAACCCAAACACTTCCCACATCAGGAATGGTGGAAGAGAGTAAGGAGTCAGTGTAACACTTGGCCCTGTTGGCACGTAAACCATATATGTGCAATGGTGTACGCACCACTACTGATGCGGACAATACCGTTACCGACTGGGACAATGGAAACCCATAGAGATGGGAGTTTCTAGGACACAAGTGGTTTTGGGCAGGAGTTATAATCCTGCCCAAACCCAGCTCCAAAGGAACACAATGAGGAATAGCCACCGTATGTACTGGCGGAACTCATATAGTACTAGAGTAAGCGTACCGAGCACCGTCAAGTACCGACTGTCGCCACGCCCCCAATGAAATAAGCGCAGGCACCTAGAGCCGTGGCGCAGTTGAATTGCAGAATCTGAAGATGTACAGATACTCCCCCCGCTAGTGATCACTAGCGAAAGAGAGTAAGGCAAGTAGTAAGCACAATGACGCGCAACACTCCGCCTAAGGAAGGATAGTGCGACAGCCGGACCGTATCCAAACTGGTGCCACAGGCAGACACCCCACCAGGAAGGGGGGTTAATACCCACGGTGAAAACTAGTGCATATGGCAATCCTGTACCCTATGGGAGAGCAATTAGCACCCGAGAAAGGAGGTAATGGATACAGTACCCCTTGTAACCAGTGAGAATGGAAACACTCCACCAATGGAAGGAGCTAATGAATACGGCAGGTACAGAACCCAGTGGAGGTACAATTCCGCCACCTACAGAAGGGGGAATGCACTGAAAATAGTGTTATTGTACCTAGTCCACCTATGGCAGGGGACAAAGTATAAAGGTGAAAACCGGATCGTAGTAGTGCAATTATACCGCCTAAGGAAGGGGGTAATGCCCACGACGAGTGCTGCTGGCCACCGTAGACGCAACCTAAGGAGATTGATTCGGATTCACGTCAAGGCCCGAATCAGTGATTCTCCTCACCCCCCCTCCCTTGGGCGGACCCACTCCCGTGAGAGAGGGTGCACCTGAGCGTGACCCTGGGAGGAAGGAAGGGTGTGCGAGGAGAAGACGACCTGCTGTGGTCCGCTTGCGCGCAGGTATACGCATTAGAAAATCGCCCCTAGCAGTCGCGGACTGCGCAGTTGGGGCTTATCAACCAAACTACCTGGGGGTGGATTGGGAACAGAGGTCCTGTATACAAAAGGAACCTGCGGAGAATTATCAACCCAACAACCCTAGAGGGTGGATTGGGAATTTCCAGTTTTTTTCCCCCACTGGAATCGCGCAGGTGGGGAATTATCAACCAAACGACCCCATGGGGTGGATTGGGAATTCCAGAGGTTCTCCACAGTATGGCTCAGGTAGATGAATATCGACCAAACGGCCCCGGAGGACGGATTGGGATCCCGCAGAGATCCTTAACTGAATTGCGCAGGTGGAGAATTACGGGAATACTTCAGCTGTCCTCCTGTGAGTTGCGAAGGTGGAGAGTTATCAACCAAACGACCCCGTAGGGTGGAATGGGAATTCCAGAGGTTCTCCTCTGTATGGAGCAGGCGGAGAATTATCAACCAAACAACCCCGGAGGGTGGATTGGGAATTGCGGAGGCTCTCCGCTGTATTGAACAGGTGGAGAACTACCAACCAAACGACCCCGGAGGGTGGAATGGGAATCCAGAGGTTCTCCACTGTATTGAGCCGGTGGAGAATTATCAACCAAACGACCCCGGAGGGTGAATTGGGAATTGCGGAGGCTCTCCACTGTATTGAACAGGTGGAGAATTATGACCAATGACCCCGGAGGGTGGATTGGTAATTGCAGCGGTCCTCAACTGCATTGCACCGGTGGAAAGGAATCAACCAAGCTTCCCCTGAGGGTGGGTTGGGAACTGTCAGAGGTCCTCCACTGGTCCACGCAGGTGGAGGATTATCAACCAAACGGCCCAGAGGGCGGAGTGGGAAACTACGGTAAGAGAGGTCGTCACATGTCCGGGGCAGGACACGGGCCCATTTTCGTGCCGCACAGTCAGAGTGGACATGACTGAGTGGAGTAGGGCCTGAATGGAGGTAGACATTTATTTCCAGCTTCATTTAATTTTTTTTTTTTTTTTTTTTTTTTTTTACTTTTTTAAAAACTGGTCTGCCTAGCCTCTAATGGATAAGAGGCAGGAAGGAGTTAACAGTGCAATAAGCAATTTTTCTAGGCCATCCAACCCCTGATAATCCAGAGCTGGCCCAACAGAAGTGGCTGGCCGGAAAGGGTTAACCAATAACGACATTAGGTCTAGGGGCGGTGCTGATGGGGGCGGGGCAGCGGCAGCTAGGCGGGAATTATTCGCGCCGGTCCGCCACCCTCCCCCTCTGAGTCGCGGCCTAGCAGGTCGCGAACCCAGGGCCTAAAGTTCCGATGCACAGCCACCCCGGACCCTCCCCCTCTGTACTGAAGTCAGCCGGAGGGTGGAGGGACCCGGAGCGGAGCGCGACACACATCCCGCCTGAGAAGCCGCACCGCGGCCGGGATGGCAACAGGGGAAGGAAGCCTATAGGCCCCAAGAGAAGCCGGGGCCTAAATTTGCAGCGGCGCCCGGAGGACCGGGATGCTCACCCCGCGGCCGAAATCGTGACAGCCGGAGGTCCATGTTAAGTAAGTGCCCCCGCGGCGCGAGACAACCGCAAGGGGTCAGATGTCCGCGAACGGCCAGGGGCATTAACCCTTTCGGAGCTGCGTGCTTGACGCCTGCTCCCGAAAGAGTAAAATGAAGGATACTGCAGCAAGTGGACGCCTGCTCCCGAGACGGACTGGGCTCCAGTCTTTTGCCGGAGGTGCCCCGGGGAAAAGATACATTAACCCTCTAAGAGCCGGAAGCAGTCGGCCTAGAGGGCAAGTGAGAGGGGGACCGCGTGTCGCATGGCGCCCGCCGGATTAACCCCTGCTCTCTTTCAGGGGTCTTGTCATAGTTGAGTAAAGCCCCCTGGCCGTTAACCATAGGGCGACCCAGACTTTCAAAGATGGAGGGAGGGGCAAGATGTCTTCATACTCACCTAGTCCCATGTACTCACCTCTCTCATCCTCTTCTCTTCACCCTCCCTAAGTGGACCTCAAGGTCACCTTCTCCAGCAGGGTCACCTCCTCAGCAGCTGGCACCGGAGTGGCAGGCGTCTGGTATGGCGGGAGGGTCTTCTCTTTGGCGGACCTAGGTGACCCCTTGGCTGGCGGGATGCAGGGGAGCGAGGCTGCCCTGGTCCACTTTGTCTTCTGTGGGGGAGGCAGCAGTGCGGAATCGGCACTGGCGCAACTCGACCCCGGGAGAACAGGGAGGCGAGGCGACCACTGTTGTCCCATCTGAATTTTAAGGAAGGAAAAAAATAAAATCTTCAGGAGATCCCTGCAGAGCAGGGAGGTCTTGCCTCCTATTGACACTAGAAAAAACTGGAGCTCTCTCTCCAGGCTGGAGGGGGTATAGCTGCCAGGGGAGGAGCTAACAGCTTTATCTAGTGTCAACGCCTCCTAGAGGACATAGCTATACCCAAGGTCTCTGTGTCCCCCAATGAATATGGGCGAGAAAGCTAAACGTCGGATCCGGCAATGCGCCAAAACGACGTTTAGCTTAAGGCCGGATCCGGATCAATGCCTTTCAATGGGCATTAATTCCGGATCCGGCCTTGCGGCAAGTCTTCAGGATTTTTGGCCAGAGCAAAAAGCGCAGCATGCTGCGGTATTTTCTCTGGCCAAAAAACGTTCCGTTCCGGAACTGAAGACATCCTGATGCATCCTGAACGGATTTCACTCCATTCAGAATGCATGGGGATAATCCTGATCAGGATTCTTCCGGCATAGAGCCCCGACGACGGAACTCTATGCCGGAAGACAAGAACGCAGGTGTGAAAGAGCCCTAACAGAAGCGTTTTTGCTGAACCCTGCCGGATCCAGTAAAAAACACTGGTGTGAAAGTAACCTAAGCCGCATTCTGATCAGTAAGATAAGGATTGAGCTGTAAATGATGTGGAGAAGACATAAAGAAGTCCGTCTGCTCCTCAGATGACAGAAAGGACAAGAAATCCACAGGCAGTTAGTAGAGCATGTCAGCTCTGTAAAGAAAAAAGGACTCCATATTGTTAATAAAGACCAATTGAAAAAAACGAGATTTTTGTGAACTCACCTTGTAAAATCTCTTTCTCGCTTTATTCATTGGGGGACACAGGACCATGGGTATAGCTTGCTGCTGCCACTAGGAGGCGACACTAGGCTGAAAGCTGTTTGCTCCTCCCCTGCAGGCTATACCCCCTCCAGCCTGGAGAGAGCATATCAGTTTGTGCTCCAGCAGTAGGAGAAACATACCGAAACAAAACAAAACAGGAAGACCACAGTCCAACCAAACAACCGAACCTGACCTCAGTCCCAACCGGTAACTTGGACCACTGGTCTCAGTAGAAACCAACAACAATGGGTGGGTGCTGTGTCCCCCAATGAATAAAGCGAGAAAGAGATTTTACAAGGTGAGTTCACAAAAATCTCGTTTTCTCGCTCATATCATTGGGGGACACAGGACCATGGGACGTCCTAAAGCAGTCCCCAGGGTGGGAAAACCGCTGACTCCACCTCCACAGTCGAGCCACTACACTGCGGCCTGTAAGATCCTACGGCCAAGAGCAGCATCCGCCGATGCGAACGAATGCACCTTGTAGAACTTGGTGAAGGTGTGCAACGAAGACCAAGTCGCTGCCTTACACAATTGAGACGCCGAAGCGTGGTGAAAGTGTGCCCAAGAAGCCCCGACCGCCCTGGTCGAGTGAGCCGTGACGCCAGGCGGAGGAACCCTGCCTTTGGAGCGGTAGGCCTCGTGAATGGCCGATCTAATCCACCGAGCAATCGCCACCTTGGATGCCGCCAAACCCTTCCGAGGACCCTCCGGAACTAGGAACAGAGAGTCCGCTCGCCGAAAGGAGGCGACCGCGGCCAGGTAGATCCGTAAGGCCCGCACTACATCCAGACGATGAAGCGCCACTTCCCTAGGATGAGAAGGTTTAGGGCAAAGCGAGGGGAGGACAATGTCCTCATTGACATGGAACGCCGACACCATCTTCGGCAGAAACGACGGCACCGTCCGGAGCACCACCTTATCCTGATGGAACACCAAGAAAGGCTCCTTGCACGACAGTGCCGCCAGTTCCGACACCCGACGGATGGACGTAATGGCAACCAGGAATGCGACCTTCCACGACAACATGCGGAGGGAGACCTCCCGCAGGGGTTCAAACGGCTCGGACTGAAGTGCCACCAGCACCAAATTCAGATCCCAGGAATGTAACGGTGGCCGATATGGAACCGCGGTGTGCGCAACACCCTGCATGAAGGTCTTGACGGGCCCCAGCACCGCCAGCGTACGCTGGAAAAATATGGAAAGGGCCGAAACCTGCCCTTTCAGCGAACTTAGGGACAGACCCAGCTCCAAACCCGCTTGAAGAAAGGCCAACACCGTAGGGAGGGAAAACCTCCTGGAGGGGAGGTCCCTGTCCTCACAGAATTTCAAGAACGACCTCCACGTACGATAGTAGATTCTCGCAGAGGAGGGCTTCCGAGCCCTAATCATCGTTCGAACGACCGCATCCGAGAAACCCCTGTTCTTCAGCAGGAAGGTTTCAATAGCCACGCCGTCAAACGCAGCGTATGCAAACCCTGGTGGAAGACTGGGCCCTGCGAGAGCAGGTCGGGCCTGAGTGGAAGAGGCCACGGCGCGTCGCCCAGGAGCAGAACGAGCTCCGAGTACCAAGCTCGGCGCGGCCAGTCTGGGGCAATCAGGAGCGTTTGAACACCCTCCATCCTGATTCTGCGAAGAATCCGCGGTAGGAGCGGCAGCGGCGGGAATACATACAGAAAACTGAAGACGCCCCACGAGTGCGTCCACGTCGTAGGCCATCGGATCCCTTGCGCGAGACAGGAAGCACGGGAGTTTGTGATTCAACCGAGATGCCATTAGGTCCACTTCCGGGCGACCCCACCGGAGGCAAAGGTCCTCGAACACCTCCGGGTGGAGAGCCCACTCCCCCGAGTCCACCGTCGTTCGGCTGAGGAAATCCGCCGTCCAATTGTCCACGCCCGGGATGAAGACCGCCGAGACCATCGGGACATGGGCTTCCGCCCACTGCAGAATCCTCGCGGCCTCGTCCATCACCGGTCCGCTGCGCGTCCCCCCCTGGTGATTGATGTAGGCGACCGCTGTGGCGTTGTCCGACTGTATCCTGACCGGACGGCCCCGCAAATCGGTGGTCCAATGGCAAAGGGAGAGGTAGATGGCCCGGAGCTCCAGGATATTGATGGGTAGTCTGGACTCCGACAGAGACCAGACACCTTGGGCTGTCCGAGTACCGAAGACCCCTCCCCAACCGCGGAGGCTGGCGTCGGTCGTAATCACCGTCCATGACACCGGCAGGAACGACTTCCCTGACGACAGGTTGTCCGGAACCATCCACCAGGCGAGAGCCTCGCGAACGGGCTGAGGCAGCGAGATCCTGAGGTCCAGAGAATCCCGGGACTTGTCCCAGGAGGACAGGATGAGCCGCTGAAAATCCCTGGTGTGGAACTGGGCGAACGGTACCGCCTCGAATGAGGCCACCATCAGCCCCAGAACTCGCATGCAGTTGCGAATCGATACCTTGCGATGCCGGTTGAGCAGAACCACTGCATTCCGAATGCTCAATCTCTTGTCCAGAGGGAGACGGACCACGGCGGCCTCGGAATCCAACGTCATACCCAGGAACCTGATCCGAGTGGTCGGAAACAGGCATGACTTCCTTCGGTTGAGAATCCAGCCGAAGCGAGTGAGCGTGCTCATCGTAATCCGAAGGCTGTCTGCGCATTGCGGCGCTGACGGGGCTTTGACTAAGATGTCGTCCAGGTATGGGAGAAGGGTAATGCCCCTGGACCGCAGAATCCCCAGAAGGGGTGCCAGAACCTTCGTGAACACCCGCGGGGCCGTCGCCAGACCGAATGGCAGCGCGACGAATTGGAAGTGATCCGACTGGATGGCAAATCGGAGGAAACGTTGGTGCATGGTAGCAATAGGTATGTGGAGATAGGCATCTTGTACGTCCAAAGACGCCATGTGCTCCCCCTGCACCAACGAGGCTACAACGGAACGAAGGGATTCCATTCTGAACCTCTGAACCCGTAGATAGCGATTCAGAAGTTTGAGGTCCAGCACCGGTCTCACATCGCCCTCCTTCTTGGGGACCACAAACAGGTTGGAATAAAAACCTGTGAACCGCTCTTCTGGAGGTACCGGAGAAATAACCCCCCGCAGAAGTAAGGACTGGACGGCGTTCAAGAAAGCCGCGGCCCGGACGGGATCCCTGGGAGGCTGGGAAGGGAAGAAACGGTTGGGGGGAAGGGACCTGAATTCTATTTTGTAGCCCGAGGAAACTACCTCGAGCGCCCATGCGTCCGGAATGTGGGCGTGCCAAATGTCCTGGAACAGGAGAAGACGCCCCCCCACCTGAGAAGGTGGGGACAAACCTTCATGCGGAAGGCTGCTTACCTGGCGCTGGGCGAGGTTGCTGGGCACGTGGACGCCAAGCCTGCTGGGGCTTAAAGGATGGGCCCTTCCGCCGATCCTGGTTGGGTGGTCCCGCCGCGGAGGTGGGGACTGAACGGGTGCCCGAGAAACGGCGAAAGGACTGGAAGCGTGAGGACGCAGGTCTGGACTGAAAAGGCCGCTTCGCTTTGGGTTGGGGCAGATGGGTGCTTTTGCCACCCGTAGCTTCAGAGATTATGACATCCAGTTTCGGCCCGAAAAGCCGAGCCCCAGAAAACGGAAGCTTTAGGAGAGAGCGTTTAGAGGAAGAATCAGCCTTCCAGGCCTTGAGCCATAACTCCCTGCGTACCGAGGTGGTGAGAGCTGAGGCACGAGCGACCATCGATCCAGCATCCAGTGCCGCTTCACAGATATATTTTCCCGCATGTGAAATTTGGAGCGCAGACAACTCGAGCTCAGCAGGCGGGAGGTTGGACAAAATGTCCTGGCTTAACCGGATGGACCACTCCGAAACCGCCTTGGCTACCCAGGCGGACGCGAAAATCGGACGCAGCGCCGAACCGCTCGCCGTAAAGATTGACTTGGAGAGCGACTCTACGCGACGGTCCACCGGGTCCTGGAGTGACGAACCATCCGCTACCGGAATGGTCGTAGATTTTGCCAGTCGAGCCACCGGCGGATCCACCTTCGGCGGGGAGGACCACAGTTCCACTGTCTCGCGTGGAAAGGGATAGAGAAGGTCCAGGCGCTTTGGGATAGCAAAACGCAAACCTGGCTGGTCCCAAGCCTTGTTAACCACAATAGAAAAATCCTCGTGCAACGGGAAAGCCTTAGGAGTCTGTTTCGCACGCAGAAACGACACCCCTTGTTGGCTAGTGGAGGGAAGATCCTCCTGAACCCGGAAGGTGTCCCTTATTGCCGAAATCAGGCTATCCACCATGGAAGCAATCTGAGAAGAGTGCTCCAGATCCATATCCGCATCGGAATCCCCGAGCTCACCCTCTGACAGTGCGTCGCCTAGCAGGGAGGACGCCTGTGACTGGGATCCAGGAGCAGGGGGGGATGCAGAGGCGTCAGAGGAGGAACGGTTACCTGCTCTGGGGCGCTTACTAGGAGGTCTGCCTCTGGTTTGCGTGCAATGCGGTTGCGCGGATTGCACCGGTGGCGATTTATCTACCAAACGACCCAACAGAGAAAGGGTGGAATGGGAAACCTTAGAGAGGTCCTCCACTGCCCGAGACAGGGACCTTGCCCAGTCTGGTTCCCCCTGAACAGGGCGATCTAAGGCTTCTGTGGGCTGCAGTGTTCTAGGGGGATTGCTCTGCGCAGGCTTCTGACAAGCCGAGCACAGTGAGAGTGACTGGCCCCGAGGGAATTTGGCTGAACACACTGAGCAGGCATAGTGAGTGGTCACACAGGTTGCCTGAGGGGGGTCAGTGGCCGGGTCAGACATGGTTTGATATCCTGCTGAACGGGGTATCTATCTCCTACCAGAGTGGAGCGGGAGCCAAGGTCCTGTGTCCACCACGCTGCGCTGGGAGGAAGAGGAAGTTTCAGCAGGGCGGGAGAATAAGCCACGCCCCCTGACAGCCCGGGAGCGGCAGGATAACGAAGAAGGCCGCAAGCGCCGCCCACCCCTGTGCACGTGACCGCAGCCGCGGCCAGCGTGCCTAAAGTCCCCGATAACATGGCTGCCCAGAAGGGGCCGCTTCGCTGCAGCAGAGGGGAAGAACCCGACACCGCCGTGCGGCCGCGAAGGTCCCGGCGCGCCGCGAATAGCGCATCTGCCCTGCGCAGTGCCGTCTGCGACCGCACGGAAAGACGCTGCCGTGCGCTATGCAGCGGCGAAGAACGGAGGGAGACGGAGCGGATAGGTCCGCGAAGGTGCCGGCGGAACGCACAGGGTGCGGGGGCGCGGGCGGGCGGCCAGGCGGGCGGGCGGGCGGGGGGGTTCGCTCAGGGGCACTGGTGCCGTGCAGTACGGCATGCTGTTATACCGCGAGTGGGGGCCTGGGATGAGTCACTTACCTATCTTCATCTGTAGACTTCACCCTCAGTTGTAACACCAGCAGGACCACCCTACGACCGCTGGCACCAGGCAACAGGGGTCCGGGCAGAAGAGGGCTGAAGAAAGGGTAGTCCTGTAGCTGGGGGGAAGCAGGGGAGCGAGGCTGCCCTGGTCCGCTTTTTCTTCTTGGGGCGGCAAGGCGGTGAACGAGGTACACCGGCCCGCCTCCCGGGGATGCAGGGACGCAAGCGACCCTGGACCCCCCATCCGGATTCTGGAAAAATAAAAAATAAAATAATCAAAGTGCCACCCTGCAAAGCAGGGAGGTCTGCCTCCTACGACACTAAGCTAAAAACTGATATGCTCTCTCCAGGCTGGAGGGGGTATAGCCTGCAGGGGAGGAGCAAACAGCTTTCAGCCTAGTGTCGCCTCCTAGTGGCAGCAGCAAGCTATACCCATGGTCCTGTGTCCCCCAATGATATGAGCGAGAAATGATTTTTAGCTCAAAATAAGAATAATGCAATAATAAATAAATGCCCCCAAAAGGTGTACAAAGCTTTTAAAGGGAGTGTGTCAGGAGGAAATCCACTAATAAACCAGGCACAATGCCTTGTAGGACTAGTTTACCTGAATGTAATGCTTTTACTTAGAGATCTGTTGCTTCATTCTGAAGAAAGTACTTTTAACCCATGCAAATCAGAAGTTAGGTGCACCCAGGGCGGGCCCAAGCAACTCTGTGCACCCTCGCTCCTCCAGCTTAGTCTCTTTCTAGGTCAGGGGTCAGCAACCTCTGGCACTCCAGCTGCTGTGAAACTACAGTTCCCAACAGTCACACAGGCTCAGCTGCTCTTGCAACTCCTTTAGAAATGAATGGAGCATTCTGGGAGTTGTAGTTTCAGAACAGCTGGAGCGCCGAAGGTTGCTGATCCCTGTCCTAGATTGACGGGGTCAGGCTCATGCATTATCATCCAGGAGAGTCAGCAGGAGGAGCAAGGGTGTACAGTGGCTCGGACCCGCCCACGGTGCACTTAAATGTTCATTTGCATATCTTGAGAATTAAGCAATGGATCACTTAGGGAAATGTATCATTACTTTCAGCTGGGCTAGTCCTACAAGACATTGTACACAGAATTTGCTGCCAACACACACTCTGATGAAGGCATGTTAACCAAAAAGCTCATCGGGGCAGATGGGGGACCCCTCTCACTTACACAATGGGTATGCGAATTTAAACACTGCACTTTGCACTTTATTTTTTGTATTGGGCTTTGCGTATTTGTACACTGATATTTTAACATGGTGAACATTGCGCTTTGATATTATGCTTTGTTCCTATTGAGTTTGAGACAAGACACCAAAAGGAGTGGTGTTCAAGAGTTCAGTGTCGGACCCAATGGTAGTTGACCTTAGGAGGACACAAACCCGTGGGTTTCCAAAGCAACTGTTGGACCAACATGTACATCAAATCAATAACCTGACTGGGGATGATCTTCTGAAACCGAAAACCATAGTAAAAAGGAAAAAACACCAAGATCCCTTGCGTCACAACCTACACTACATGGAGTCCGGCAATTAGAAAATTTGTGTACAAACACTGGCACATTTTACAGAGAAGTGCGCCTAGTACTCCCTCTTATGTCATACAGACGGCCAATGAACATATGTGACCGTCTGATTCGATCAGACCCAGGTTCTAGAAAACTCGACCCCCAAGCTACTATTACTGGCAGTGTTCATGTGGGCACATATCCCTGTTTGGGATGTGCCCAATGCAGGACATTCACCCACTCGTCATCTGGTAAAAAATATTTCATTAGGGGACATTTTTGTTGTACCACAAGTTTTGTCAATTACTTGATCAAATGTCCCTGTGGACTAGGTTATGTAGGGGAGTGTTCGTTCTCGTAGTTTTTTTTACTGTCACTATTTACATTTTTGCATATTTTGGTTGTTTCAATTTTATTTTATTATTTGTCTTGTTTACTTAACCAGGTCCTTAGAACGACATCAGGGCATTGTATTCATGGGCTCTGGGAATAATTCCCTATATTGCCAATAATTTGTATTGATCTGCTCTCGTTTTCTCACTTTCTTGTACTATTCCTTCGGCCACGATGCAGTTAGATTCGGTATAGAGACCATTGATCTCTTTTATAGGGGGTTTCTAACCATCTATTATGAAATGTCATCTATAGACAATTCGATGCCCGATGCTCATATCCAACACTTTGCCCGCCCCCCCCAAGTGTGTGTAGATCATTCATAGGAGTCCAACATCTATAAATATTCTGATGACTATTGTTTTTACTTCTCTATATTTGCATCCCTATGATCCTATATCATTTAGTTATCGGGATTATGGTTATCACAGAGCAACTTTTTGGCCTCTTTTGTAGTGTTGAGCGAACTTGTGTTTTAAATTCGGCGTCTAAAGTTCGGGTTATCGAAGAATCCCGTTATGGATTCCGCTACCACGGACCATAACGGAATTTTGAATCCATAACGGGATACTTCGATAACCTGAACCCGAACTTTAGACGCCGAACTTAAAACACAAGTTCGCTCAAGACTACTCTTTTGTATTGTTTAACGAACTGCCTGACCCTGAATAATGGCAGACCCTCAATATGACGACGGATCCTACTTTAAGATAACTGCGCATGCACAGGATTTAACATTACGCCGGCGAGAGCCGGAGCGGATCGCAGCTGTTCTTGCGCTTGAATTATAAGGCTCAATAGGGTTGTGCCATGTTAGTCGACGTGGCGCCGGCCAATTAGGGATCCTCTTTATATACTCGTGGCACGCACCATGCGCCATGCACGCCGTGGATTTGAAATTCCCTCAGACACAGGTAGCTATATCTACTTGCTACATGTGCTGGTCTTTAGTGTCTTTTTACTAGCACTCTTGTTAGGAGGTCCGTGTGATGTGTATTCCACCACATTTCTATGGCTCTCTTTTTCATTAGCCAATGAATATACCAATCTAGGATTTTGGCTTGAGACACTAGGTTTTATTCCCTGAATGATTCCACAATGTTACCAGCAGCCGGATATTTGGTCGGGTGGCAAGTAGCTATACGAGTATGTGTGTGCATAAGGATACTGGTCCTGTGGCAATTAGCTATATATGTACCCAAGTACACCGATTCTGTGACAATTAGACATATAAGCATATACACATGTACTTGCGGCACTTAGTCATATATATGTATATATACCCAAATGTACTGACTCTGTGGTAATCGCCCCTTCCTGACACTATATCCCTAACTCGCATCATGCTCAGCCCAGTGATGTTTGGTAGTAGTTAATCTTTCATATATCTCAATATCACCGGGCTATGTAAACTATAATCCTGTCTGGTCCTTTTTCTTTCTTTCTTTCTTTCTTTCTTCCTTCCCTTCCTTTTCTTTCTTTTTAGCATTTTTGTTTAATTATGTTATAATGCCGAAGAATTACGTCACACAATAGTGTATCTCATTATAATAAAATGATGTATAGTATTTCCAGATGAACAGAGCTCCACATTTCCTGATTATGGTAGCCTATTCACTATCTAAGATGTTAATCATGTTAATGATTATTTGTTCAAATCATGTAAAAAAGTTTTTTTTTAATTATTTTTTTGATGAAATGTATCTCAATGTTTTCTTTAAGTAAATTATGTACCGTATAATGATTATGTATTCTGATGGGGCATCTTTATATTTTTGTAGCTTGAAGAAGGGCACCAAAACTGGGCCCGAAACGTTGTAATAGATGTAAGAAATGTACCACTGGTGTTGAATCTTGAATACCACTCCTTTGGTGTGCGGTCTCAAACGCAATAGGAACGATATACATCTAGATTTCTGTGGTGGAAGGAATCAATCTGGGAGGTGCACCCACAAACGCCATTAGTGGATGAGTGCTGTGGTCTTACCTGGATTTACTTTATATTATGCTTTGCCATCGCTTATTTGTGTTCATCATGTATGACTACTGATTACTGCTCAGTCATTGCTATGTTTCATGTCATGATTAGAGTTTTACATGTTTTTATTTGCTATGGATTGTGTAAATGAATAAAGAATATGGGGGGACGTCTTCATCTTTTTAAAGTTAAAATTTTCAGCTTTGTGAGGTTATGCCAAATTTAGGAAATGGTGCACAGAAATAATATATATAGTGCAAGAGCAAAGCAGTCTGTAATAAGTAAACCAGACGGTGGCTTGGCGTGGAGATACGGCTATCTTCAGCACTCCCATAGAAATGAATGGAGTGGTTGCCCGCTTTTCCGAACAGCTGCGGGGGCTCCATGGGATACAGGTAGGACCCCTACTGATCCGATGGGATACAGGTAGGACCCCTACTGATCCGATAGCTATCCCCTATCCTGTGGATAGGGCTACATTCACACGACCATAAGTGTTTTGTGGTCTGCAAATTGCAGATCCGCAAAACAAGTATGACGGCTGTGGGCGTTTCACATGGCACTATATAGAAAATTCCTATACTTGTCTGCGATTGTGGACAAGAATATGACATGCTCGATATTTTTACAGGGCTGCCCCATTGAAATGAATAGGTCTGCACCCGTTCTGAAAAACTGCGGACCCATTCATACAGCCGTGTGAATGTACCCTTAGGATAACTTGCTATAACTGGAATACCCCTTTAGCCTTTCAACACTGCGTTTTTTAAAATTCCTCATTCTCCAATCACCATAAATATGTCTACCATATTGTGCGGATTATTACGGTTATACCAAATGTGTACATTATTTAGCTTGATTTTTCTTTTTGTCCTAGTAGGAACATTTTTACTTTTCATTGTGCTCTTCTAGCTGGAAGGTCCTGGCAGATCTCTACATACCAGTACACTGTGTCTTTGAAGAACAATAGTATTAGGGCGTATGGGCACTGGAAGTGCTTCTACCTGCTATGTACCAGGTCCCGTGTTTGAGATCTGGAAGATACGTTTAAAGGAGAGGCTTGGAAATGTAATCCTCCTGCAATAGGACTGTTCCCGTGGGCAAAGAAATGCTCCATTTTAGCCATAGGTCTAACAGATCTACATTTCATTTCAACTGTATAGGCAGCATGTGGTGTAGGCAGAGAGGAGACGAGAAAGGACACCAATGTGAATACTACACATTCTACCTTTGAGAAGACGTGTGCAAGGTGCTTACCTCTCTGAGGACAGGCAGACAACATATGTCTGTCTAGAGCCGACCCTAGACCGCCTAATTGGATACTGCACTGTAATCCTACAGCTAAAAGATCTCCATCTATTGGATTTGACCCGACTCTCAACTGCCACTTATTCCCTAAAGACCGCCTGCAGTCTACACTGTATTTTTGCTCGCCTTTGTATTTAAAGGCATTACCTATTTTTTAAATCACATTTTTATGTTTAACATTAAAAACAAAAATTGTGGTTTGTCATTTTTAATTTTCCACGGCAATATCTATATTTAAAACAAGAAACAAAATCCTGCAGTTTTGGCACTGGCCACTAAGCCTAATAATAAGCATCACTTCTTGGTCTGTACAGATCACTTTACTGCAGTTATCTGCTTATCTGTCATTCTAATCCTGCCTGCAATGATATCACCTCTGTGTATAGATAAGACAGGATCCAACATCCCCCAACAGGTGATTGTCAACGCTCATCTACTCACTGCCGACCTCGGCACTCTGTATGCCTAGAAAACTCTCCCATAGAAGTCAATGAGGTCCCCTCCTGCCCATTGTGCCTATGGGCCATGGGGCTGCCGTAAAGCAATTCTCTAAAATGCTGTTAAGAACATTTCAGGCCCCCGTAACCATGTTCAGGGAAAATAATAATTTACAATCAGAAAATAAAAACAGATAAGAAAAAAGGAGATGTACTGCAATATGGTTTTGACTGGCAGATAACATTTTTAGTGACAAATTTGCTTTAAAGGGGTATTCCGGTAGGTAAAAGTTATCTCCTATCCACAGGATAGGGGATAACTAACAGATCGGTGGGGGTCCTACCGCTGGGAACTCCCATAGCAATGAATGTGCGACTGGCCACTCCAGTCATTTCAGGGGAGCAGCAGGAGGCCAGCAGGGGGTATGGGGCACTCGCTCTTGTGATCGGTGGGGGTCCCCCACTGTAGGAACCCCACTGATCTGATAGTTATCCCCTATCCTGTGGATAGGGGATTAAATTTATCTACTGGAATACCCTTTTAAAGGTGTTGATGCCTGGACAGCTTCTAGCCATACTGTGCGAGTTTGGAGGTCGTGATGGTAGGAGCTGGGCACAGCAGGGGCATTCATCATTTAGTTTCATCTTGGGGTAGGAAAGAGAAGAAGTGCACATGTGGGGGTGGGGGGGGGGTAGAGCGCTATACAGTTATTTTATGTTTTTCTTCCATAATAATGTGCACAATGCTTTAGACCTCACTGTGGCTGTTAAGCATGTTAAAGGTTTTATTACACATTGACGGCTTGCCAGTGTGGTATGTGGTACCTAATGAAAGAATCACACTCATCTGCCATCCACAGCTCCGTTCGGCTTGTTTTCACTGCTGGGTCAACACGCTATGCAATCACAGAGGCTAGTCATTGGCTGCAGCAGTGCACAAGACCATGTCCGTACCCCAGCTGGAAATCAGGGACCCGAAAGATCACTGAAAAGAGCCAGGGCGCTGTAGCAGTGAGGAACAGGGGAGGAGGATTCTTTCATTAGGTAACACACGCTACAGGGGGTTTCATAAAAAAGGGACAAAATCCGACATAAGAAGCTAGTGTCAAGTTGTCAGTATAAAAACGTGGCATTAGATTTCATTCTAATATGTAACGGGCCTAACAAGTATAGAATTACAATTACAATTAAAGGGGTTCTCCGGGCTTTTAATATTGATGACCTATCCTCAGGATAGGTCATCAATATCAGATCGGCGGGGGTCCAACTCCCCCGCCGATCAGCTGTATGAAAGGAAGGACCGCGCAGTGTGCACGTGCTGTCTCTTCCTGCTCGCTGCTGCTTTGCCACAGACGGGACATACACACTGCGCGCGCGCGCCTTCCCTTCATACAGCTGATCGGTAGGGGTGCTGGGGAAACAGTTACTTCTGCATGGCTCCACATATACAGGACGGACTGAACTTACCGGAATATAATAGACATTCATTTTAGGGGTTTCGTTAGCAGTGAACAGCATTCCTGAGGACACATAAGGGAGATCATGAATATATGTTATACTACTGGCATCACGCACCGGGGTGCTGTGCGGGCGCTGAGAGTAGGTGCAGCCCAAAACTGTGAGAAACATGGCTGGTGAGGATTTCTAACACTGCTGGCTTACCACAAGTAGAAATTATATTAAACCCATATAGTTTATGCCTTGTCCATACGCCAATGATGGCACACTTTACAGAGACAGATATATGACAGCGCCCTCTGCTGTTCACTGCAAAGCAAATCAGTCACAGAACATAACAGTCAAATGGAGTTAGAGGTGGTCTAATCTGAGACAACCTCATCTCTTTTTTTCCCCCCATAGAAAAGAATGGAAAGTGCACGGCACAAGCGCAGCCAACGCTCCATTTACTTCTATGGGACTGCTGGAAATAGCGGGACCAGCGCTTGGCTAATTTCAGAACTTTCATAAATATGAATGAGGGGAGGCCGCCAATGCGCAGTGTGTTCCCATTCATTTTTGGGGCACCGTTCTCCGACCCACACTTATCTGACATTGGTGGCATTTCCTAGCAATACGCTACCAATGTTTGAGGAAATCATCTTGCCTCCACAGGTAAAAAGGCTGACGGGCTGTTAATGTGCTGAAAGTTACCGAGATCTTTGCAAGTGAAGATGACCACTGGATGAGGAGCAGAACCTGATCCTGGAGCCCAGTCCGCTTTCACAAAACGACAGCATAATAACAACATGTTAAGTTTCCCTAAACAGGGGTGGGAGCGTGGGCACTTACAATGTAAAACCTGAACCTGACATGATACCTCTCAGTAATATGTACTGAAAGAGGGAAGTGAGGGTCCAGGGTGTCTGCAAGTTACTGGTAGAGGTGGTGGTGGGGACCTACAGGTCACATACTCTACTTTCACATATAAAATAGGTTCTCACCCGAATTAGGATAAAGGCAAACATCATTCACATCCGCCTCGGGTTCAACTGAGGTAAAAACTTTACCCTGAAATAAAAAATAAAAAAAATTAATAATAATAATAAATCTTAATGTCATCAGGCGGTCACACGATCCAGTTAGGCGACTGTGGTGTCTGCATGTGCAAATATGGAGGAGGATGGGAATTTTCTGACTTATATAAAATAATTGCCTTGCTCAATAATGTACAAAGCAATCCGAAAACATCCTCATTTATATAATCCCAGCTGGAGCTAGAATAAAACTAGGGCACACGCCCAAGAAGTCTGCGGTCATAACTAGTTAACTGCTGTACCAAGTGGATAGGACAGCACAGAGCCGACTCTTCCACAACAGGGAGACAAAACCACCCCAGGCTGCTCAAAGACGCTTGAGGTACAGACTGATGTAGTTTAGAAAATAGGGCTGGCCGACCATCACGGAATGCAATGCATGCCCTGTACGGATGGCTGCTCTACTAGAAGATTGTCTCCAAGTGTCCATTCAATATACAGTACTCACAAAAAGTTAGGGATATTTGGCTTTTGGGTGAAATTTATGGAAAAGTAAAAAGTTCACGCTACAGCGATATTATATGAAAGTAGGGCATTTAGGTAGAAGCAGCAATGGTTCCTCATCTCAAAAAAATTATTGAAACAAAAGCCAACACCAGTGCTGGGTATACCCCCACAGAAATGTCTCAATAACTTGTCATGTGGCCTTGAGCATCAATTACAGCTTGACAATGACGTCTCCTGCTGTTCAGAAGTCAACTTATTGTCTGCTGAGGCATGGCATCCCACTCTTCTTGAAGGGCAGTCATCAGGTCATTGAGGTTCTGGGGTACAGAGTTTCGAGCCTCTACACGGCGACTCAGCTGATCCCATAGGTTTTTATTGGGATTTAGGTCCGTAGAATGTGCAGGCCCTCCATTTGCAGTACCCTAGTTTTCAGCAGCCGTTCCCTAATGATGCGACATCTATGAAGATGATATTTGGCGTGTCTTGTTCATACAGAGGCACAATGACTGGATTAATGATGTTATTCAAGTAGTATGGGCTTGTCACTGTACTATTCACACAGTGTAGGGCAGTTCTGTATTGACTAGACACACCTGCCCACACTGTAACCCCACCACCACCAAAGGCTTGTCTGTGGCTGATGCATAGCGCTCTCCTTGAAGTCTCCGATATCGTTGGCGGCCATCATTTCTGCTCGGTGTGAATCGACTTTCATCAGTAAAACAGCACGGAGGCCTACTGGTCCCTCGTCCATCGTAGATGCTCCCTGGCCCATGCAAGACCATGACACCTGTGCCTGGTGGTGTGGTCAGGTACCCTTGCAGGTTGTCTAACACGTAGACCACTTTGATGTAAACAGTGACGTGACACTTTGCCTCACCTCCCTTAAATGTGCCTGGAGTTGTGTGGCATTCATCATCCGGTTCCGCAGGGCATTCATCACAATGAAGCAGTCATCAGTGGAGGATGTGGCCAAAGGACGTCCACTTCTATGCCTTTCTGTTACTCTTCCAGCCCCTCTGTTGCAACCTGCTGATGACACTCTAAGCTCGGTGGCAACTTCCGTCTGAGAACATCCTGCTTGAAGAATCTCAATGGCGAGGTACTGTTGATCAATTCTTCTTGGTCTCATGATGTCAAAATGTGAACAGCATGATGAGGAGGACTGTTTAATTACCAATTCTAACTGAATCAGGAAATTTATTGGGCGATTCATGGATCAAACACATTTTGCTGTTAAGCTCCATGTTAGAGAACAGCAAGTTGTGCAAAAAGTACTGAAACATTGAACAGTTGGACATGTGCATTCAAAAGTTTAGAGAAGGTCACATTAAATTCTCCTGTAAAGGATAAAGTGCATTTTAGGTTCATCCTGAAATTTCACCCTCAAGCCAAATATCCCTAACTTCTTGTGAGTAGTTGTATATATGGGACAGATGGTTAATAACTAGAGGGAATGCAGTCTTGACCATTGGAGAAACAAAATACAGTAAGGCCATGTTCACATCTGATGCACTGTCAGAAGCATCTTTCACACAGCATTTGAAGTGGGAAGACAAGAGCAGCATGCGTTGCTACTCTTTCCAGCAACCAACAAAATTTACATCTTTCTTTACCATTTTAAAGAGGTTTTCCAAGATTTTGTTTTTTAACTGATGACCTATAACTCTGGATAGGTCACCAGTATCTGATTGCTGGAGGTCCAACACCGAGAACCCCCGGCGATCAGCAGTTTGAGAAGGCACCGGCGCTCGCAATAGCACTGCAACCATCTCTCAGCTTTGCCTAGTCTATGTGACATTGCATTCGTCAGTCACATGGCCTAGGTGCCGCTCAACCCCATTGAAGGGAATGGGGCTGAGATGCGATACCAAGCACAGCCGCTATGCAGTGTACTGCCCTGTGCTTGGTGAGCTGAGAGAAGACTGCGGCGCTACAGCGGTCGCTGGTGCCCTCTCAAACAGCTGCTCAGCAGGGGTGTCGGAGCCCCGCAGATCAGATACTGGATAGATCATCAGTTAAAAACACCTTTAACTTTACATTTAATGGTTGTAAAACTCCTTTTAAGAGCATTCAGGGTCATCGTCCAGTATCTCAATCACATGGCATCTTGGGAATGCATGATCAGAGAATGTGGAAGAAGAGCCACACCTAGGACTTCTGGGAGGACACAGGGGGCGCTGCTCTGATTACCGGGGAAAGGAATCAGTAAGCGACTATGGGTATGTCCACATGCATCTATGGGATGGATTTGAAGTCACAGAAATTTACACAACAAATCTGCAGTCTGAATATCCCCCGAGACAACACATTTCTTCAGCTCTTTAGAGTTGAAGATTTTTGCAATCCAGTGTCAGAATTAAGAAGCCAGGCTTAGGCCAAGTGTTTAACATTTGTGTCTATAGCCAAAGTCACTGAATTAGCAGAATACATATCTGGTGCAGGAGATTTCGCCCGAATCTTTGTAGTCAATATGACCGTGCACCTACATTATCCTTATTCCACATCTTAATGATTCTGGAGTCAGAAGATATAATAAGCTCTAAAGGATCATGGAACTGTATGGATTTGATGGGGAGCCCGTACTGGTGGTCTTTCACAATCAGTGGCCGGTTGGAGCGGAGATCATACACCAGAACCTGCAGAGGGGACACCAAAAAATTCATTTGAAACAGAAAATTGCTGTCGCACTCATGTTCAGACTATTTTCTCAATATGCTCATCAAAAGGGGTAACCAGCATTCATAGTATATATGCACGGAGAGGCCCGTTCCGCTGTAGCCTTCAAGTTTTCACTGACCGCTCTGTTCTTTCTCACTGTAATCCATCAGAGGATCTGCAGCCTTCATCTCTGAACTTCTGAAAGCTCAACCACTCAAAGGGAACCTGTCATCAACCTTATGCTGCCTATACTAACGGCGGTCTGTCATTTATTAGTTAAAAGTAAGTGGTTGCCGAGAACCAACATCACAGTCCTTGCAGATTAGGCCTGGAAAAGTCACGGCCACCTGAGAAGAGTCCTGGTTATTCATGAATTCCTGCTCTTCCTGCTGATGGCTGACAGTCTTCTACCTCGTTTTCTCCCTTTCTGGCTAGGAGAGAACTGCCAGTCATCAGCAGGTGGGCAGGAGATTATGGATAACCAGGACTCTTCTCAGGTAGATCTGACTCTTTTCAAGGCCTGGGCTGCAGTGATTATGATGCTGGTTCTCAGCAACCACTTACTTTTAGCTGATGAGTGACACACCACTGACATCAGCGCGTCTGTCACTACTTTATGCTGCCCTCAGTAAGGTCTGCATAAAGCTGATGACAGGTTCCCTTTAGGCTTATCCTTCCTTCCTGATCTTTTTACATGAAGAATAGAGGAATTGTATTAGCTGGGATGTTGTGTCCATTTAGTTGGCAGGCGGTTCATGCAGCCCATCACAAATTTTATCCCATTTGTCAGCCTAATGTGCCGAAATTCTGGTATTCTGTTCCAGAATAGGAATAAAAATGGTGCATCTGGCACATGCTGGACATCGCCAGCTTCCATTGCCTTATAATGGGTCTGTTGGGTTTCTGGCATGGATACTATTCCGCTGAAAAATAGACCAATTCTTGCAGCAGCATTTTGCCAGAATCTGCCCCCTCAGATAAATGTAAAACAGTTTCATAACCTTAAATGTATGACACATGGTCCTGGGGACTTTAAAATCCATGTCATTGTAAATGACAACCTAGCAGGAGCAGATCAGGAGCCCAGCTGTCACAGAGAGCAGGGGACGCCGAGGAGAAGACCGAAGGAGTTTATAAATGCATGCAAGTTCTCTTAAGTTTTTGAGGTTATGTTTTTCCATTAGACTAATTATTCCCTACCTACAACAGAACATCCAACTGCACACAGATACTAGCAGGAGCGCCCGCTATCATGCCAGTCAGGTGGTATTCAGAGTTTGCTATGGTGGTTGGCGGTAGCCTGATTTAGGCACTCATATTTTAGCTTTATATACTCAATATCTTTACCTGTCCGGTTGAAGTCCCCACAGCCATGTGCAAAGGTCCATTAAACTTCAAGGCTGACACGGATGGTAAACCCTCAATTCTGAAAGAATGTAAGGGGACAAAGGTTACTGACAAAGTCCATCCAAATAACAGAGGATAAGGGCTCATGTACACGGCCGTTGCGTGCATTGAGGACCGCAATTTGCAATCCCTAATGCACGGGCAACATCCGTGCAGATTCCGCAGATGGATCCAGACCCATGCAACCTGAATGGGTCCTAAATCCGTCCGCACCACCCAAAACATTTTTTGCGATGCGGAAGCACAGAGAGAAACCCCACGAAAGCACTCCATAGTGCTTCCGTGCCTCCATTGCGCACCGCACCTTCTGGATTGCAGACCCATCCAAGTGAATGGGTCCGCATCCGTGACGCGGTAAGCACACGGCCAGTGCAAGAATATTGCGGACCCTCTATTTGTGGGCCACAATAGGGGCACGGCCGTGTGCATGTGGCCCTAAGAGAGTGGTCATGTTACCCGGCTATATGAAAAACCTGTCCCAACATCTGTGCAGTGAGTACTGTGGCTCTGATGACAAATGGCCAGGAAAAAGTATAAATGCCTATGGGGAGCGTCTTTCTTAAAGCACTGCATATCTGACAACAGACCTCATCAAAGATGCAAGGAAATGGACAGCAGATTTCAGTCGGTCAGGCCGTTCAGTAGTAGCACATTGCTGACTAATTCCATGTAAGCAGCCAGGAGTGGACTGTAAGATGTGTTTAGTCCAAGTTAGGCCTCTTTCACACTTGCGTTGTCCGGATCCGGCGTGTACTCCATTTGCCGGAATTACACTCCGGATCCGGAAAAACGCAAGTGAACTGAAAGCATTTGAAGACGGATCCATCTTCAAAATGCGTTCAGTGTTACTATGGCAGCCAGGACGCTATTAAAGTCCTGGTTGCCATAGTAGAAGTGGGGAGCGGGGGAGCGGTATACTTACCGTCCGTGCAGATCCCAGGGCGCTCCAGAATGACGTCAGAGCGCCCCATGCGCATGGATGACGTGCCATGCGATCACGTCATCCATGCGCGTAGGGCGCCCTGACGTCACTCTGAAGCGCCCCGGGAGCCGCACGGACGGCAAGTATACTGCTCCTCCGCTGCCCATTCAGAAAAAGCTAAACGTCGGATCCGGCAATGCGCCGAAACGACGTTTAGCTTAAGGCCGGATCCAGATTAATGCCTTTCAATGGGCATTAATTCCGGATCCGGCCTTGCGGCAAGTGTTCAGGATTTTTGGCCTGAGCAAAAAGCGCAGCATGCTGCGGTATTTTCTCCGGCCAAAAAACGTTCCGGTCCTGAACTGAAGACATCCTGATGCATCCTGAACGGATTTCTCTCCATTCAGAATGCATGGGGATAATCCTGATCAGGATTCTTCTGGCATAGAGCCCCGATGACGGAACTCTATGCCGGAACAAAAGAACGCAGGTGTGAAAGAGCCCTTAATCAGTTATATAGACTATGCAACCAAAAAATGTGTCACCCAAGAATTTAGACAAACCATATGTGGTTGCTGAATGTCTTCAGGGATAGATTTCCACTAGATGTCTCTGTGTCCACCCCATGGAAGACATCCATATGCCATAATAGTGTGGTGAAAGGGTGTTTAAGGGGTTGTTTCACTCCATTTGTCTCTCACAGTGTGACATCACTATCCAGCTCTTATTAAAGAGGTTGGCCCATCTTATACATTGGCAGTATATAGCTAATATATACCCCCAAAGTCTGATAGATGCGGGTCCCACCTCTGGGACCGCCACCTATCTATAGGAGCTTGCAAAATGAAAAACAGCGGACCGTGCATGCATGGCTGCCCTCCATTTATTTCTATGGGACTTCCGAAAGTAGCCGAGCGCTGTCTCGGCCATTTCCATCAGCTCCATAGAAGTGAACAGCAGTGGCCGTGCTTGCGCGGAGCTCTTCCCATTCATACACTGACGAGCAAAAGGGTAACAATGTTTTTAACTTTTGACTTTCAGGCTCCATATCTCACCATCCACTACAGCTTCGAACGTGAGACTACCATCATTTTATAGACAATCATCTTGGTTATCTCATACATAAATTGGACTTGCAATTATTTAGCATATAATTAGTTATGCAGATTCTTGTCATGCAATTGCATTGCTACTGGTTTGTTCAAAAAATTCGAAACTTTTAATATTTTGGTAGTATTTTGTAAATCCACTTTTGGCTTTCAACACTGCCTGAATCCTTCTGGGCATGCTCTTGATCAGATTCAAGCATGTCTTGACCAAAATCTGTTCCCAGGTCTCTTCTACACGTTCCCAATGTTGGTGTATACTGGTCGACTCACTTGGGTACGAATACAGCTTTTTCTTCAACTCTACCCACAAGTGTTCAATTGGGTTGAGGTCTGGGGGCACCAATCCAGCACCTCTACTTCATTGTCACTGAACCATTTCTTCGCCGATCTCGACGTATGTTTCGGGTCGTTGTCCTGCTGGAATATTAGGTCGTCCTTTTTATACCAATAGTACTCGAGTGCACGAAGTAACTTGTAGGATACTCACATGTAGCTCAGCATTGAGACCATTATCGATCCTGGTCAAGTATCCAACGCCTTTGGCTGTGAAACAACCCCCATATCATCAGGCTTCCTCCACTGAACTTGACTGTTCCTTCAATTTCTCGATCTGCCCCCTTTTCCCTGGTTTCTTCCAGACCCATTTTCACCCAACAGAGCCCAGTCTATTGACTTTCATCTCATTGCTCCAAATCATCCGTTTCCAATCTTCTAGTGTCCACTGTTTGTACTTTAAACTTTTGCCGACGCTTCTTATGACGATATCGAAGTCGAGGCTTCTTCACCTTTTTTAAGGCCACCATTCCAGACTTGTGTAATGCTCGTTGCTCCTTGCGATGAGCCGACTTGTTCATTCCGATATTTTGGAATGGACAGACTTTATTTCGTATTCTTCCAACTGTCACAGCGCTCACGTGATGCAGTTTGGCAATTTTCTTAGCCGAAATATCGCTATTGATTCGCTGGATGATGCGTTTTTTTCTTTTCTTGGGAAATCTTCTTCATGGCTGCTCCTGGATTCAAACTGGTAACCTTTCGCTTGGGAATCAACCTAATAACACACTGAGCTATTAGGGAATGTGAGAACAGGGTGTAATTTGTAGTTTACAAGTAGAAAAAGATTGTCCCACCACCAGGAGCAAAACAATAACAATGCAGTTACATGAGAAGAATCTGCATAACTAATCATATGGTCAATGGTCGCAAGTCCAATTTATGTATGAGATAGCCAAGATGATTGTCTATAAAATGAGGGTAGTCTCACGTTTGACGCTGTAGTGGATGGTGAGATATGGAGCCTGAAAATCAAAATTTCAAAACATTGTTACCCTTTTGCTTGTCAGTGTATCTGAGACTTAGAAAATAGCAGAGCACACCACTCTCATAGTAATGAATGGAGGGCAGCTGCGCATGCGCAGTCTGCTCTTCTTCACCTTGCAGGGTCCATTCTAGAGATAAATTTCAGTGGTGGGACCCATACCTATAAGACACTGGGGGCATATCATACCAATATGTCCCCAACGTATGAGATGGGCCAACCCTTTAATGCCCTCCACCACTATCATCTGCATATAAAAAAACATAATTGCCCCCAATTAAAGAAAAGCTCTAAGCCAGGCATGTCCAAACTGCGGCCCTCCAGCTGTTGCAAAACTACAACTCCCAGCATGCCTGGATAGCTTACAGCTATTAGGGCATGCTGGGAGTTGTAGTTTTGCAACAGCTGGAGGGCCGGAGTTTGGACATGCCTGCAGTCTAAGCTGTCAATGTTTTCACACCACTGCTACAAGATCAGAGCGGGTGGCACTTTTGCTGAGGCAACCATACAGCATCAGACGCCACAGGAATACTGTACTTACTACCGTCTATAATATGGAGGGACACGGAAGTCCACTGGCTTGTGCCTATTTTTGTCAATGGAGATGGCAGGGAGGTTGTTACAATGGCTGTTGGCTCCCAAACAGCAGACAAAGAAAAGGAGTTCCCCGATGCCCTCCTACATTGTGTGGCATTTCTCGCACACAAGCTGGCAGCATCTTTTAACCATCTAAACTTAATTATGAGCTACGGGTTGTCATTTAACTTACTCTGTATCCTCTGTTACGCTGCCCATGGCACAGTCCAGTACCCCCACACGATTCCTTATCCGGGGGTCCCAGCATTCCACTTTACCCTGGTGAGATTTTACACGTATAAGCAACTTAATTGAAGAAATTATATTCTATCATTCAAAAGCCAAGTCATCCGCAACGTCAAAGACACAACATCAGCCAAAAGCAGCAAAAGTTTACCTCGAATGTGCCCGCAGCGAACAAATGGTGTGCAGGATTAATGTCACAAACATTAATTTGTCTGTAAAAAACAAAGAAAATATTTGGCATGACTATCACTACCAATCACACACAGACTGATAGGTCCTGCAGAATGAAGATATTAATTGCTTTGCGACAGTCTGGCGCCACCTAGTGGCTTTAAGTAGCCATTACTCTTACTTACGAGGCTTCAGTCTGAAGGCAATTCAGGAAGCGGCCTTGCTCTAAATTTAACCGGTAAACTTCAGAACTGAAAGAAGAAAAAAATATATATATTTTAATTAATAGGATCCATGCATGATACTCACCACCTAACGTACAGTAGTGTGTGGCCAGATCAGGCAGCCGATTGCAAATAGAGGTACCCTTTAAGGCAGGGGTGAACAACCTTTTCTGGTTGGGGGCCACATTTTCAGCCTGAACCAATTCCAAGGGCCGAAAGTCAAACTTAGAGGGTTATTACAAATTGAAATACTATATTAATGGCGTATTGAACATACAGTATGTATCATAAATGTCTAGTTACACATCTAACAGGAGAATACATGAAAGATACCCGTGAGCAGCATGTCTGTTACCAGATGGCTGGGGGCTGCACAGAATGGTTTCAAGGGCTGTATGTGGCCCCTGGGCCGCAGGTTGCGCGCCCCTGCTTTAAGGCATTCTGAGTTGATGGAGGAAAGCTCCATTAATATGCCAAGGAGCAAACACTCTACAACTCACAGCCCATGAATTTAAATGGATATTGTTTAATACTTTATTTTCCCTGTGGAGGCGCCGCAGGGAAACTGAAAGCTTGCTGCCAGGTTCCCCCACAATTTACAGCGGATTGCTAGCGGTCTAAGCAATGGGAGGCCCCGTCAGCCGCTTCTTCCCTGGGGTACTTTCAAAATGTGAGGTCACAAACAACCTTTTCTACATAGAAAACAATGTAAGGGCGGGTTCACAACAACGTTATGAATTACGTTATTGTTCTCAGTTATAACGGAAAATAACGGAATTCTTTAAAAAAGGAAAGCTTTAGAGGCATTCCGTTTTGATCCGTCATAATAGAGGTCTATGGACAGAACGGATCCGTCTGGTTTCCGTTATGCAGTACGGAAAAGACCTGTTGACTTTCTTTTCCGGCCTGCATAACGGAAACCAGACTGTTCCGTTGTACTTGCCCACAGACTTCCATTATGAAGGCCTCTAAAGGTTTCGGTTTTGAATTGCGTCTTATAAATTCCGTTATTTTCCGTTAACGGAAAGCAAAAACAGAATTCATAACGTTGAACCTGCCCCTAAAGATGCTGCAGGGGAGCAGGCAGGTCAGCAGATGGAAAGTCCGCTCCAGGAAGCGCTATACGTCTGGTTGTCACTTTAAATTACCTAGCTCCAACAAAATACACGTCGCAGGATGGGTAGTGGTAGGAGAAGTCTCGACCAAACTTTGGTATCCTTAGCTTGTAGTAGAAGCCGTGCTGTGAATGGAACTCTACGTATCTGTCACTATGGAGGAAGATAACCTGGGACAGAAAAGACAAGTGATGAGGAGCTTCTGCTGGAGTAATGTCACATTTCTCTACATCACATATAGTACAGTGATAAAAAAAAAAAAAAAAAAAAGAAGATGTAAAAGGGACTGAAGACAGCAGACGGGGACTGGTAAGGTGCGTGAAATGATACAGAATTGGATAATGGCATGTTCTGAAGATCTGCTCCATGCACGTCCACAAATATTTACAGCGCTCACTGACCCATATGACTGCGCTCACAGTATACATTCGCCATATGCGGAACCCGAATGAGTTAATGGCAACATCCATTGTGGTCTAGGGCAGAGAAGGGGCTATCTTTAAAATCTCTGGTGGCTATAGGGGTTTATTCTTCATATCCGGAGGATGCCAATTACTCACGTCGCCGAACGCCAGCGTTTTCCTGGCTTTAACAGGAGGTTGAACATGGTTCAGTGCCTGTTCTCTCCATGCAGTGCAGGGAGGGGATAGAGAGTAATATGCAGCTGTTTGATCAGGCAGAACGTTTCATGAATCATCTGCCTGATCTCATAGGGGAGAGCTCAAAATGTTGGCACAGGAGCACACTTAGGGCTCTTTCACATGAGCGTGTCCCTTGCGGTAATCAAGCTCTGTGTGTGGGGTGGGGGGGGGGGGGGGGACTGTGCGGGGCATTATCATGATTGATAGTGCTGTGTGTCTCTGCCTGACCCTTCGGTAACGGAATCATACTGACAGCTTTATGTCAGTATATCAATCATGATAATGCCGTGCACTTCTGTAGTCTAGGCTGCACAATCCCTCTCACACGGAGTGCGGTTCCCGCAAGGGACACGCCTGTGGGAGAGAGTCCTTACAGTGGGCAGGGGGATTAGAGCTGGGGAATGGCAAACTACTTAACAGAATCCTCCATAGCATCATACCTTTGAATAGTCTTCTGATAAGATGTCAAATTTAACCACTGAAAAAGAAAATTCAGACAGAAACAAAGTCAGAAACAGAGCAGAGTTACTACCAAGTGTCTGTAGATCAAATCTACGTAAAAGCTAAGGAACTTTAAAATACATTGCTTATCTTGTAATAACCCCAAGTTGCAGTCTGTGTTGTACTCCAGAGCTGCATTTGTACTCCAGAGCTGCATTCACAATTCTGCTAGGCAGCTGATGGATGGCTTCTTAAAACATATTGCTGATATTCATCTGTTCCAAGAAATGCAACGCTCCCTGCTGCACTGCATTCTGATTGCCGTAGTTTCTCTTGTATGAGATTACTGTACAGCGTAGGGTGGATGACTACATATCCCAGCATGCAACCAATGGCTGGCGGGGACAGGGACGAGCCTCCCTAGCGTCATCCGCGATTCTAAGGAGGCTCGTCCTCATCCCCACCTGCCATTGGCTGTTCATCTGTGAGCAGGGAGAAGCAGCACCAGCGGTGCGGGGACCAGGAGCAGCGCCGGGAGCGGGGTAAGTATTCCGGTGAGGGGCCCGGTACATAAACCAATCCCACAGGAAGGAAAAAGGAGGGGGGGGGGGGGGGGGGGGGAGAATGCTACCAGTACATAAAGGTACAAAAGGCACTCATGTATTTAACATAATCCACAAGAAAAAAATGCCATAAAGTAATCACACTCATATCAAACAATACATCATGGCCATAAATACCTGCTAGGGTAGCGTAAAAGGGAAATCAGACCTGTGTGGAGCTCACCCAGACACGTGTTTCGCTCCGCTTTCTCAAGATGCCGGATAGATTCCCCCCCCCCAATCCAGGAGACTTGCGTCTGTTGTCAACACCATCCAGCGGAGAGGAAGGAAAGAGCGGCCCAACGTCAGCATCGGGGAAACCAACCACCACCTGAGGGCTCAGCGTGTTGGGACAGAGAGACATATGGGCCGATCCAGGGAGGCTGGGGAACAATCCCAATTGGTTAGAATGGCTCGCTGAAGAGTCCTGGTATGGAACTGAGCATAGAGAACTGCTTCGAAGGCAGAGACCATGTGACCCAGAGCCTGCGTGCAGTAACGTAACGAATGGGAAGAGGGCCGGGCCGCAACAAAGGGAGAATCGGAGAGTGGATAGCTTGGCCTGAAAGGTGTCGATTAACATGTCCAGAAAGGTTAGCCGCTGAGATGGATAAAGACAAGACTTCTGCCGGTTCAGGATCCATCCGAAGCGTTCCAGGGTGTCCAGGACTATGCACAGGCTGTCAGCTGTTGCCCGGAATGACGGACCCTTTATCAGGATATCATCTAAGTAAGGGATCGCCACTATACCTCTGGCATGGAGCAGGGCCATGACCATCGCCAGAACCTTCGTAAAGACTCTGGAAGCTGTGGCCAGGAAGGGCCACAAACTGGTAGTGAAAGGGACCCACTGCGAACCAGAGACATTTTTGATGACTGACCCAGATGGGAACATAAAAATAAGCGTCCTTGATGTCTATCGAGGACAGGTACTCCCCCGGTTCCATGGACGCCACGAACCGATCTCAGGGACTCCATCCAGAAGCGTTGGATCCGAAGGAAGTGGTTGAGTGCCTTTAGGTCCAGAACGGGAGGGAATGTCCCTTCCTTTTTGGGGACCACAAAGAGATTGGAGTAGAACCCGTGATAACGGTCTTGCGCAGGAACCCGGGACAATCACTCCCTGCCGCAGAAGTGTGTGAATAGCCTGAAAAAAATAATTTGCGGCAGAGAGAGAGGACGGAGTAGACTAGCGGGGAAAAAAAAATGGGACGGAGGGAAGGACCTGAATTCCAGCTTGTAACCCTCTGCGATGACCTCTATCACCCAAGCATCTGTGACGTGAACCAGCCACCCACCCCGAAACAGATGAAGCCAGCCACCCACCCGATCAGAGGGCGCTGGAAGCTGCACGTCATGCAGAGTTGGTCTTGGGGTTATAGGACTTGGAGCCCTGTTGACGGGGATGCCAGGAAGGGCGAGGCTTGAATGAAGGCTTGTGCTTCTGATCCGGGGCAGACTTGTCGGCTGGCCGCTTGGAGCTGGAAAAACTCAAATGGGTGAAAAAGAGGTTTACGCTTTTTTGACTTGTTGAAATGAACCCTGCTCTGTGGCAAATGAGTACTCTTACCACTTGTAGCATCAGTAATGATCTTGTCCAGGCGCTTGCCAAAAAGTCTGCTGCTGGTAAAGGGGAGAGCCGTCAGGGTCTGCTTTGAAGCATTATCTGCCGCCTAGCAGGAGAGCCATAGGGTACAGCGAATTGCCACCAAAAGGGTTGACGAGTGGGGCCATAAGCCTGGCCGCGTCCAGAGAGGCTTCACAAATATATGCACTGGCAAAGGAGAGCTGTAGGGCAATATCGGCCAGTCCCCCGATGGGACCCCCCCGAGGAAAGACCCAGACGTAAAATTATTTGCCCACTCCCCGAATAGCTTTGCTCACCCATGTAGAGGCCAAAAAAAACGGTCGCAGTGCTGTTCCTACTGCTTCAAAGGAAGATTTTGAGAAAGATTCCAATTTTTTTTATCCCCGATATCCGAGAAAGAAGCCCTATCCGCCATCGGCAAAGTGGTATGCAGGATACTGGCGGGTCAACTATAGGTGAGGACGACCACTTCTTAGTCAAATCCTCCGGAAATGGATAAAGGACGTCTAGGCGCTTTGGCAAGGCAAAATGTCTATCAGGAAAATTCCACTCCTTGGAAAGAGAGGAATCAAAATCCTGGTGGTTTAGAAAACATTTTGGCAAGCGTCAGGACCTCCTAAAGGAAAAACCCAAGTCGGCTGATGAGGGTGCGGTGTCCTCAACCTGTAAAGTTCCTATAACCGCTGTAATAAGATTCTCCACCATGGAGGACAGTTTTGACGACTGACCCTCAGGAGAGACAAAATCCTCATCTGAATCCCTCTCTTCGGAACATGCCTCTTCCACGGAAGACATGTCGGAGTCAGACTCTCTGGGAGATGGCGGAGAGGCAGACGTAGACACCCTTTTGGGGGAGGATGGTCTGGCCCGTTTAGCGGGGGCCGCGATGGGAAGGAGCCCCAGGATCCCCAGAGTAGGACTGGCCCCGGTAATTCCACAATAGCTTTGTTGGTATGGGAGACATCCTGTACCATCCTCGACAGGGAACACACCTACTTCGACTCCACCATCAGCTGGGCAGTAGGGGCGACTGGGTCAGTGGCAGAGCCACTTGACGGTGGAGCAGAGCAGGCAGAGTAGAGGGGATCAGACTGACCGGATGGAAACTTTGAGCGACACGACGCACAAGCAGAATGGCGCACCGAAGTGACCGCCTGCTTTTGGGCCTGGGTTCGGACATAATGAGAACCCTGTAGTGTCAGGAAGGAGGATGGGGGGGGGGGGTAGGTTAAACTCTGTAGGAAGGGGAAACAGAGCTCACCCAGCCTGTGTCCCTCAATGCAGCTTGTCCCGAGGTACCTTGCAACAAGTCGCGCCTCAGAAGTATTTAAACACAGGATGTGGGCAGAGGCAGAAAGAGGCGCCCAGATTCGCCCCAGGAAAAGCTGAAGAAGCGGGAAGAACTTTATGCCCCGCCCCAAAATGGAGTCGGCCCCTGGCGAAACTGCCAGGAAGCACAGACCCAACTCTCTGCCGTCCCTGCAAAGAGACCTCCGCCCCCTTCCCCCCCACCCCCGTGACCGCGCTTAAAGGGGTTATCCCACTTCGCATTTTCATACTTACCTGCTGCCGGCGCGCCGTTCACTTCCTGGATTCTGGCTGGGGGCGGGCTTCATCTTGATTGTAGTCTTCTCCCTGCCAGGCCGCGTGCTGGACTGAACGTGCACGCCGCCGCGCATGCGCCATGGTGACTTATTCCTGGCCAGTATAGTACAGAGCTGGCATGCGCATTCGCGGCTCTGTACTATTCTGGCCAGGAAGAAGTCACCATCGCGCATGCGCGGCGGCGTGCACGTTCAGGACAGAGAGTGGCCCGGTCGGGAGAAAAAGTCTTCCGCGCAAGCGCGGCCACCGGGATTCCAGAGAAGAGCATTGGCCGTAACCAGGGGAGACCAAATGACAACAATGAGGTAAGTGGGGATGAATTTTCTCCTAAAAGGTGGGAATTGGTTAATCAAGCATTTACAAAAATGATCACTGTCAAATCATTAACAGATTTAACAGTGATCATTATGATGGGAATATCCCTTTAACGCTAAAGCCCCGGCCGAACGGAGATGCCGGTCCGGGAGAGAAGAGCCCGCCAGAAGCCGATGTGGGAGTAGGCCTCAATTAGCCGATGCCCCGGTGGAGCCCAGAACCAGATGAAAAGGAGAAATTGCCTCTGCATATAGAGTGCATTGCGCACCTGAGGCTTCAACCACCAAGCCCCAACCCCCACTCCCATCAGCAGAAAAAACGCCTGGAGGAGACAAGTCCTCCGTGGGGGATCCACAGAAGGTTACCTGAGAAGGGGAGGGAGGAGAAAGGAGGAGAGCACCTTGGGGGCCAGAAATACTCACCCGTCCAGCATCTTCTGCCCCCCCTGGCTCCAGCCGGATCACCACCTTCGGTGTGAGTTTCCTTTGGGGAGGGCAGCTACACCAGAACACAGGGTACTTGTAGTGGGTGGCCGTGGTGATCCAAAGGCTGGCGGGATGCAGAGGCTTTAGGACCCTCTGGTTCTTCTTGACTTCTGGAGACCGGGAAGTAGCAGCGGGCTTGGGGACCCCTGGTCTCCCATCTCCTGGGTGGGAATGCAGGCACTGCCTGAAATACCGCTAAAAGGAAAGAAAAAAAAAAAAAAGAAGGGGAGAAAAACATTAGCAGACCTGCAAAGCACGGAGGTCTGCCTCCTACAGACACCAAGCTAAACCTGATTTAGCTTAGTCCCTGTAGGAAGGGTATAGCTGAAGGGAGGAGCTCACACCTTTGTGCTTAGTGTCCGCCTCCTAGTGGCAACACCTATACCCAAGGTGAAGCCTGTGTCCCCCAATGATACGGATGAGAAACACATTTAAAGGGTTATTAACTTTCCCCCAAAAAACTTTTGATATCAAAAGTTTAGATAGGTTGGGTTTGAGCTCTGAGAACGATGGGAGAGAAACACGCATATACGATATGCATGCACTTCTCTCCCCTCATTCCAAGACCCCCATGATCAAAAGTTTTGACATGTCTCTATGACGAGGTTTTTTGAAAGTTACCCCCCCCCCTTTCAGGTACTGAGCTAGTTTTTGTTCTTTGCTCCCCATTTTCCAAGAGACACAACCTTTGTTACTTCTTCCAGAAGAGGGACATCATTTAATTCAACATATCACCTGACTCCCTGCTAACCTCTCAGACGCCGCAGTAGCTATCAACTGCAGTATCTGAGGGGTTAATGGACCGGGAACAGAGTTCTCTCCAATCTCAGTCGTTTGTGGCCGAGTGTCAGCTTTATTACACAGCCACATAATGCTGTGAGCACGAGACCATAAAACCCATGGGTGGGCTGGAGCTCAGCGCATTAAAGATCATTATGAATCAGTGAGTCTGAGTCAGTCGAACCATGGCCGATCCTGGAAAATGCGGTCATTACATGGACGATATTTCCTGGACTGCACAAGCTTGTGTGAAAGCGGTCTAATAAGAGTATCTGAAAAACGAGATTTTTGTATAACTTACCAGTAAAATCTCTTTCTCGCTCTTCCTTGGGGGACACAGGAACTCTTGGGTATAGCTTATCTCCATAGGAGGCGTGACACTAAGTAAAAGACTGTTAAGCCCCTCCTCCAGCAGCTATACCCTCAGCCTGGAGAGAGAGACTTCCAGTTATGTGCCCAAGTAGTGCAAGACAAAGGCAAGGAGTAACCAAACCAATACCAACAAGCCAGAAAAAAACACCCGAAGGCCAACAAAAAAACAATGGGCGGGCGCTGTGTCCCCCAAGGAAGAGCGAGAAAGAGATTTTACTGGTAAGTTATACAAAAATCTCGTTTTCTCGCCCAATTCCTTGGGGGACACAGGAACTCTTGGGACGTTCAAAAGCAGTCCACAAACAGGGAGGGACCACAATCAAAAGCGAACCAGGCACCGTAAACATTAAGGCACCGCCGCCTGCAAAACCAAGCGGCCCAAAGCAGCATCCGCCGAGGCATAAGTGTTCACCCTGTAAAACTTGGTGAACGTGTGCAAAGAAGACCAGGTGGCCGCCTTGCACAGTTGTTCAGCCGAGGCACGATTACGCTGAGCCCAGGAAGCCCCGACCGCTCTGGTAGAATGAGCGGTAACACCAAAGGGCGGATCCCTGCCCCGAGCACGGTAAGCCTCAACGATAGCCATCTTGAGAAAGCGGGCAACAACCACCTTAGACGCCGCCAGCCCCCTGCGCGGACCCTCCGGAATCACAAACAGAGAATCTGTACGCCGAAAGGGTCTGGTCACATCCAGGTAGATCCTGAGAGCCCGAACAACATCCAGACGGTGAAGCTCCCGCTCCCGGGGATGCGACGGGGCCGGACACAGAGAAGGAAGGACAATATCCTCATTCAGGTGAAAGGCGGACACCACCTTCGGAAGAAATTCCGGAACAGGACGGAGAACCACCTTGTCCTGGTGAAAAACCAAGAAGGGCTCCACGCAAGAAAGAGCCGCCAACTCAGACACACGCCGAAGAGACGTGATAGCGACGAGAAAGAAAACTTTGCAAGACAACAAGCGAGGGGAAACCCTGCGCAGAGGCTCGAAAGGGGAAGATTGGAGAGCCGCCAACACAATGTTGAGATCCCAAGCAGGAACAGGAGGGCGATAGGGGGGAGCACAGTGAGCAACCCCCTGAAGAAAGGTCTTAACCGGACCGAGCGGAGCCAGCGGACGCTGAAAAAGGACCGAAAGAGCCGAAATCTGACCCTTCAGGGTACTGAGACCCAAGCCCAGAACCAGACCAGATTGCAAAAAGGACAAAACCGTAGGAAGGGAAAACCTCAGAGGGGGAGTCCCCAAGGCCTCACAGAAAGCCAAATAGGCCCGCCAGGTACGATAATAAATCCTGGCCGAGGCCGGTTTTCGTGCACGAATCATGGTACGGACCACGTCAGCCGAAAACCCCCGCCGCGTCAGGACCGCGGTTTCAATAGCCACGCCGTCAAACGTAGCGACCCTAAATGCTGGTGGAAGATCGGCCCCTGAGAGAGGAGGTCTTCTCTGAGAGGCAGAGGCAAGGGAGCGTCTGCCAGAAGCAACATAAGGTCGGCGTACCACGGACGACGCGGCCAGTCCGGGGCGATTAGGATTGCTGGCGTGCCCTCCGCCGCAATCTTCCGAAGGACCCGCGGAAGAAGAGGCAGGGGCGGAAACACGTAGAGGAGCGAAAACTCCGTCCAGGGGAGGACGAGCGCGTCCGCGCCGTAAGCGTCCGGATCTTTGGCCCTGGCCACGTAGATGGGAAGTTTGTAGTTGAATCTGGAGGCCATGAGATCCACGTCCGGACGACCCCAACGGAGACAAAGAGACTCGAAGACGTCGGGGTGCAGAGACCACTCCCCCGGGTCGATCGTCGTCCGACTGAGGAAATCCGCCGCCCAATTGTCCACCCCCGGAATGTAAATGGCCGAAAGGGCCGGAACATGAACCTCCGCCCAGCGAAGGATCAGAGACACCTCCCTCATCGCCGCCGCGCTGCGAGTGCCCCCCTGGTGATTTATGTACGCCACAGCCGTGGCATTGTCCGACTGGACCCGAACAGGGCGACCCTGCAGCAACGAAGTCCAGTGTCGGAGCGAGAAAAGAATGGCTCTCAGCTCCAGAACATTGATCGGCAGTCTGGACTCCGACGGAGACCAAGTGCCCTGGACGGACCGGGGAGGAAACACTCCCCCCCAACCCCGCAGACTGGCATCGGTGGTAATCACCAGCCAAGACATTGGCAGGAAAGACTTCCCCTGAAGAGGGGTCCGCAGCCACCAGAGGAGAGAGGAACGAACCTGGGGGGAAAGGGGAAAATGCCGATCCAGACTCTCCTGGGACTTGTCCCAAGCGGACAGAATGGCCGTCTGAAAGGTGCGGGAGTGGTACTGCGCGTAAGGAATCGCCTCGAAGCAGGACACCATCTGACCCAGGACCCGCATGCTGAACCGGAAAGAAGGACGGCGGTGGGACAGAAGGCTCCGAACCGACCGATGGAGGAGCAGGCGCTTCTCCAACGGAAGACGAACCACCGCTGAATCGGTATCCAGCAGCATCCCCAGAAAGACCAATTGCCGGGAAGGAACAAGAGAGGATTTGGGTAGGTTGATAACCCAACCAAACTGGCGCAAGGTCTGCAGCGAGAGATCCACGCTGGCTGAAGTCAGTGACAGAGAAGGCGCCTTGATCAGGAGATCGTCCAGATATGGAAGCAGAAAAACTCCCCTGGAACGAAGTAAGGCGAGGACCGGGGCCAGGATCTTCGTGAAAACACGAGGGGCCGTCGCCAGCCCGAAGGGAAGGGCAACGAACTGGTAGTGTTCGGACCCCACTGCAAAACGCAGAAAGCACTGATGACACCGTGCGATTGGAATGTGAAGGTAGGCGTCCTGGATGTCGATGGAGGCCAGGAACTCCCCCTGTTCCAGAGAGGCCACCACCGACCTGAGAGACTCCATCCGGAACCGCTGAAGACGAAGGAAGCGGTTCAGCCGTTTCAGATCCAGAATGGGTCGCACCGAACCCTCCTTCTTGGGGACCACAAAAAGGTTCGAATAGAACCCCTTGAACCTGTCCCCCATAGGAACCGGGATGATGACCCCTTTGTCTAGAAGAGTCTGAACGGCAGCAAAGAAATCGGCCGCCCCTCGGGAATCCCGGGGAACCCGAGAGCGAAAGAACCGAACTGGGGGAAGGGACGCAAGCTCGAGTTTGTATCCGGAAGACACAACCTCGAGAGCCCAGGCGTCGGAGACGTGCGCCTGCCAGAAGTCCCTGAACAGGAGGAGACGTCCCCCCACCCGGGTGGGTGGGGGCGCACCTTCAGGCGGGGGGCTGCTTGGTCGCGGTAGCGCGAGCAGGTTGAGATTTGCGCCAGGAGGGCTGGGTCCGAAAAAAGGGTTTCTTACGCCTGTCCTGGACAGGGTTAGTGGACGGACCAGAAGCGGAGCGAGGAGCGGAAGCCCTACGAGAAGACCTGAAACGGGAGAAGGTGGGACGACCACGAGTGGAGCTCCTAGCTTTGGATTGGGGAAGATGAGTACTCTTCCCCCCCGTGGCTTCCGAGATGATTTCATCCAAACGGGTTCCGAACAAACGAGCACCAGAGAAAGGAAGGCTAGTAAGAGACCGCTTTGACGCGGCGTCCGCCGACCAAACCTTTAACCAAAGCTCTCTCCTAGCCGACACGGCCAGAGCAGACGAACGGGCAATAAGAGCCCCTGCATCCAGGGATGCTTCACATACAAATTTTCCAGCCTGAACGATAAGTTGAGTCAGGGCACGGAGGTCTTGAATAGGGACGTCAGATTCAAGCTCCAGATCCAGCTGAGATGCCCATTCTGAAACCGCTTTACCCGCCCAAGCGGAAGCAAAGACTGGCCGAAGCGCGGATCCGGAGGCCGAAAAGATACCCTTTGTAAGGGCCTCTACACGGCGATCTTCAGTGGATTGTAAGGAAGAACCATCTGCGACGGGAATAGCCGTGCTCTTGGCCAAACGGGCCACAGGGGGGTCGACCTTGGGAGGAGACGCCCAGTTTGTGATGCAATCCGCCGGAAACGGATAACAAACATCTAACTTTTTTGGCGGGGTAAACCGTGCATCAGGACGGGCCCAGGCCTTAGAAACCACTGACGAAAAGTCAGCATGGAGGGGAAAAACCGCCGAAGCCTGCTTCTGGCGAAAAAAGGAAACACTGGTTTTCTCAGGATCAGGAGGAACATCGCGAATTTTAAAGGTATCACGGATACTGTTTATAAGGTGGCCCACAGCGGAAGCCAGCTTTGAAGGCAGCGCCGAATCCATATCCCAATCTGAATCAACCAGCTCCCCTTCAGAGGGCAAATCCTGCAAGGAGGAAGGGCCCGACTGAGAACGCACCCTTGGGGGGGATACCGAAGCATCCGAGGATGACCGGTGATCCGCCCTAGGCCGCTTCTGGGATTGGCGGGCTCTAGAGGAATCGCCTGCAGAGAGAGACTCAGACGGGTCGGCCAGGACAGCGGACCCGGAGGGCCCAGCAGGGGAATCATCCGGCTGCGACAAGGGCAACACATCTGCAAGTCGGCCCACAACGCTAGTGAGACTAACCACAGCCTGGGAGAGGGATCTAGCCCAGTCAGGGGGATCCAAGAGGCCAGGGGGTGACACAACAGATGGCGGACCCTGCGATGGGTCTTTGCAAAGCGAGCAATGCGGGTCAGACTGCCCTTGAGGAAAGGGCGCCTTACATGCGGTGCAGGTATGATACCAAGGTCCCACCGGCACTAAGGGGTCAGACATGTTGGTAGGAGCAAAGAAAAAAAAACCGAGTCCAGGCCAGGAGGCTACAGTGAGGAAGGGTCAACAGTCCTACCAGGTCACAGAAGGAAGCTGAACGGCAGCGGCAGCAGCAGAAGAACGGCGGTGTGCAATCAGAGCAATGGTCCGTCCTGCAGTGAGCTCCCAGAAGCACGCAGGCACGAGAGTGGGCGGGACTAAAGAGGCGCGGGAAGAAAGGCGTCCGGCCTCTGAATGAAGACCAAGCCAGCGCTGGGCCGGTCCGAAACTCCGCCCCCCACCGAAAACATTATCGCGCGCGCGCGCGCGATTCAAATCCCGCGCTCCACCATCACAGGACTCCCCAATGGCCCCCGCCGCAGCGGAAGCAAGGTAGGAGCCCAAAGAGGAGGACCGGGTGTCGGCGTCCTGCCATGCAACGGCACAGCGGTCGCATACCCGGCCGCCCTCAAACAAGTCTCCCCCATGAGTCATCGCCGCCGCGCCGCTCCCAGACTGTACAAAACAGGGCGCCCGGCCGCCGAATCGCGCCTGCAACGAGGCCATCAGTAAAGGGGAGTCAGAGAGGAGCACCGAACCCTCCGGAGAGGGGAGGGAGGGAGGGAGGGAGGGGGGGGAGCGGAATGGCTGCACTAGCCACCTCACCTGCGACGTCTTCACCCTCTAGTCCATCCAGCTGGGACGCCCCTTCAGCCACTGGCACAGAGTGACAGTAGCTGGAGAGGGGCTTGCAGGTGGGCGACCCAGTGCTGGCGGGATACAGGGGAGCATGAGCTGCCCTGGTCCTCCTTTTCTTCTGTGGGGGAGGCAGCAGGGCGGATAACCGGCCCTGGTGCAGCTCAACCCCGGGAAAACAGAGAAGTCTACTGCGACTCTGTTGTCCCTGTGGAAAAATCCAAGTGAAAAAAAAAGTAAAATCAAAAAAATTAAAAACTATAAATCTTCACAAGACAACTCTGCAGTGCAGAGAGTGTCTTGCCTCCTTGACACTAAGCAAAAAACTGGAAGTCTCTCTCTCCAGGCTGAGGGTATAGCTGCTGGAGGAGGGGCTTAACAGTCTTTTACTTAGTGTCACGCCTCCTATGGAGATAAGCTATACCCAAGAGTTCCTGTGTCCCCCAAGGAATTGGGCGAGAAATGGGTTTTCCAAAAAGAGACAAAAATGAGGATTACCATCAGAATCCAAACACCTCTCAAACTTCAGAGACAGCTGGTAAGTGTCATAACAGCGGACCCGGGGCTTGTAGGTTCCTGAAAGAGACGAGCAGAGAAGTCAGGTATGCCACCATCACCAAGTTATCCACAGACCTAATAAACTGGGAACAGCTGTTAGTAGAGTGAGCCATGGATGTAGAAAGCATCTTTACAAATGGTCACATGGACCAATAATTGGCTCTTGATTTACACGTGTGGATATTGACCTGTATAAAACAGAACGTTTATTTTCTTTAATAAAATGTTGCTACTCAAGACTAACGGTTAAAATCCTCAGCTGTGTCTGAACTTGTTGCTTCAGTTGTGATGACTAGTAACACTACAAGGCTGGCTAGACTGCAGGGCTGGCCAACCTGTGGCTCTCCAGCTGTTGTAAAACTACAACTCCCACCATGCTTTGCTGTAGGCTGATACCTGTAGACAGTCTGGGCATGCTGGGAGTTGTTGGAGCTGGAGAGCCTCAGGTTGGCCATCCCTGGGCTAGAGAGGCTCTCATTTGTTTCCTACCTAACTGGCTCCCCTCCTTTATATGGTTAATACCGTTGAATTGTGCCGACACTGGTTCTCACAGTGCGCTTGAGCTGGCAGACTATGGGGCACACACTCTTAGCGGGCCTCCCTGTCTGAAGTAATCTGCATGATAGTCACTAGTCGCTGGCCACAGACACACGCTGTCACACTCTGCCTGCCCCCCCCCCCCCCCCGCCATGTTTCGCCAAACACTTGGCGTCCTCAGGGGTTCGGGCAGTCTGGATGTAAAAAAGCCTCCCAAAACATGGCTGCCTCAGTCTGAAAGAAGACCTATCACCATTCTTTTCAATAAATAGTTAAAGGGGTTGTCCCACAAAAATATAATTTTCAAATAGGCACCTGGATCTGAATACTTTTGCAACTGCATTTATTAAACATTTTCTATACCAGCGAGTTATTCAATAAAATATATCTGTATATCGCCATCTGCAGTGTTATTTCTCTGTCCACCTCGCTGAGATGGAAGCACATGCTCAGTTCCAACCTTCAACTGCCACCAGCAGCAGCAGAAAGGACACAACCCTGAGATGCCCCTTGATATAAATCTAGAGGGACAATTGTATCAGTGAATGGGGAGATCTCTGGATCGGCCGCTTCTAGCTTTGTTAGAAAGGTATTATCATGTACTATATGGTGTCCGATTCATTGTTTACATTTTTCATGAGAGAAATCCTTTAACCCGTAGGATACCAGTGCCATACATGTACGGTGCTGATATCCGCTGTAGCTGTAGGGCGCTGGGATTTCAGACCCGGATATCAGCGCCGTACAGCTACAGCGCTCTTGAAATTTTTCAGAAAATTTCCAAAATGCACTTTTTAAAGGGTTTCTGCAGTTTTTTTAAACTGATGATCTATCCTCTGGATAGATCATCCGTGCTGGAAAAAAAGAAAAAGTGGAAGTGGACAATAATTATCGTCCTGATGAAGGGGGCATTCCGCCCTTGAAACCAGTCGTCTGAAAAAAAAAAAAATTATTAACTATTTGTACCAAGACTCACCTGGTATCTGACTCCTGCTGACAGCACCGATACAGAGGTTCCACTTTCTATTTTTTTTTTCCTGCACAGATGATCTATCCAAAGGATAGATCAGTTTAAAAAATAAATAAATAAATGCAGAACCCCTTTAAAAAGTGGGTTTTGGAAATTTTCTGAAAAATGTCAAGATTTGCTTCTAAACCTTCTAACGTCCCCAAAAAAAACATGAAGTAGACATATGGGGAATGTAAAGTAACTATTTTAGGAGGTATCACTATCTGTTTTAAAAGCAGAGAAATTGAAATTTAGAATTTTTCCAAATTTTTGGTATTTAAAAAAAATAAAAAATAATGAAATATTTTGACTCAAATTTACCAGTGTCATGAAGTACAATATGTGACGAGAAAACAATCTCAGAATGGCCTGGATAAGTAAAAGTGTTTTAAAGCTATTCACACAAAGTGACACTGGTCAGATTAGCAAAAATTGGTACTGAAGGAGTTTTGGCGATCAGCAAAGCATTGATTGCGGCCTCTTCCAGGCCTGTGACGTCACCTCCATTGGTCACATGGCCTATTTGCAGCTCATAAGGCTACTTTCACACTCGCGTTTTGGGCGGATCAGTCATGGATTTGCAAAAACGGATCCGTTACAATAACACCACCGCATGCATCCGTCATGAACGGATCCGTTTGTATTATCTGTAACATAGCCAAGACGCATCCGTCTTCAACACCATTGAAAGTCAATGGGAGACGGATCCGTTTTCTATTGTGCCAGATTGTGTCAGAGAAAACGGGTCCCCATTGACTTACATTGTGTGTCAGGACGGATCCGTTTGGCTCAGTTTCGTCAGACGGACACCAAAACGCTGCAAGCAGCGTTTTGGTGTCTGCTTCCAGAGCGGAATGGAGACTGATCGGAGGCAAACTGACGCATTCTGAGCGGATCCACTTCCATTGAGAATGCACGGATCTCACAAACGGAAAGCCAAAACGCCAGTGTGAAAGGGGCTGAACTGCAATACCAAAATACAATGTATGGCGCTGTGCTCTGTATGCTGTGAAAAGGCCTGCTACACTCACAGTGGCCCGGAGTCAGACCACCACCAATCTGACACCGATGAAGGACAAGGTCACCAATATTTAATTCCCCTAAAACCCCCTTAACTCATTCAGGACCAAGCCAACTTTGGCGGTAACATTCTTGTTTTTCTTTGCCTGCTTTCCAGGGTCCATAACTATTATTCCGCTGACATAGCCATATGATGGCTTGTATGTTATAATAGCACTGTTCATTATAACTAGTGATGAGTGAAGCGAACTTCGGGTGCTACATCCGAAGTAGTTTTGTTCAAAACTTCGGATTAAGGGCTCATTCAGACGGCCGTATGTGTTTTGCGGACCGCACATGGCCACGACTCTCGTATTTTTTTTTTGCGGGGCCGCAGAACGGAACAACGAATGCAGACAGCACATGCTGTGCTGCCCGCATCTTTTGCGGTCTCATTGAAATGAACGTGTCCGCACCCGTTCCGCAAAAATGCGGAACAGGTGCGAAAAAAAAAATAAATAAAAATAATACGTCCATCTGATAGAGCCCTAAGGGTACATTCACACGACCATATAAATTGATCCATTCCGCAGTTTTTCGGAACAAGTGCGAACCCGTTCGTTTTAATGGGGCCGCAAAAGATGCGGACAACGCACCATGTGCTGTCCGCATCCCTTGTTCCGTTCCACGGCCCCTGCAAAAAATATAGAGCACGTCCTATTCTTGTCTGCAACTGACAGAATAGACATTCTCTATATAGCGCTGGCCATGTCCTATCCGCAAAATGCGGAACACACACGGCCAGTATCAGTGTTTGGCGGATCCGCAAAACACTTAGGCCCCTTTCACACGGGCGTTGCGGGAAAATGTGCGTTACGTGAACACCCGCGGATTTTTCTGCGCGAGTGCAAAACATTGTAATGCGTTTGGCACTCGCGTGAAAAAAATTGCGCATGTTTGGTACCCAAAGCCGAACTTCTTCACAGAAGTTCGGCCTTGGGATCGGTGTTCTGTAGATTGTATTATTTCCCCTTATAACATGGTTATAAGGGAAAATAGCATTCTGAATACAGAATGCATAGTAAACTAGCCTGGAGGGGTTAAAAAAAAAAAAAAAAAAAAAAAAAAAAAAAATTATTTAACTCACCTTCGTCCACTTGATCGCGGCCCGGCATCTCCTTCTGTCTCCTTTGTTGAATAGGACCTGTGGTGAGCATTAATTACAGGAACAGGACCTCTGATGACATCACTCTGGTCATCACATGGTACGTCACCATGGTAAAAGATCATGTGACGTACCATGTGATAACCGGAGTGACATCATCAAAGGTCCTGTTCCTGTAATTAATGCTCACCACAGGTCCTATTTAACAAAGGAGACAGAAGGAGATGCCGGGCCGCGATCAAGTGGACGAAGGTGAGTTAAATTTTTTTTTATTTTTTTTTTAACCCCTCCAGGCTAGTTTACTAAGCATTCTGTATTCAGAATGCTATTATTTTCCCTTATAACCATGTTATAAGGGAAAATAATAATGATCGGGTCTCCATCCCGATCGTCTCCTAGCAACCGTGCGTGAAAATCGCACCGCATCCGCACTTGCTTGCGGATGCTTGCGATTTTCACGCAACCCCATTCACTTCTATGGGGCCTGCGTTGCGTGGATTATCGCACCGCAACGCACAAAGAGGAGCATGCTGCGATTTTCACGCAACGCATAAGTGATGCGTGAAAATCACTGCTCATGTGAACAGCCCCATAGAAATGAATGGGTCGGTATTCAGTGCGGGTGCAATGCGTTCACCTCTCGCATCGCATCCGCGCGGAATACTCGCCCGTGTGAAAGCAGCCTAATACTGTATGGAGATTAGTATTAGAATGATGATGTGAAGTCCGTTATTCACGAAGACGAGCGTGACTTCGTTGAATAACTTCAGTAGCTGATTTTTAAAGTGCAAATCCGCTTTAAAACTTGAAACTGAACTCTGCCTTCGTACGACTGGTACCTCAGAACCAAAGCAGAGTTCAGTTCCAAGTTTTAAGGTGGTTTTCCACTTTAAAAATCAACTACCGAAGTTATTCAACGAAGTCTCGTGCGACTTTGCGAATACCTTACTTCGGCTCATCGGAGCCCATACAGTCTAATACTGTACGGAGACGAATCTCTGCACAGTATTAATCCGAAGTTTTGAACAAAAAGGAGGATGTGCAAAATGAAAGGTGGAATCTGATTGGTTGCTATGGGTAACTAAGCCAGTTCTACTTTACACCAGTTTGATAAATCTCCCCCTATAACTTATTCTGGGGATCAGAACAATTACAGAAAAGTGAAGTTTTTATAGCATTTGTTATTTACTATTACATATAAAAAAAAAAAAAAACTACCAAAAAATTGCTTTGAGTCGCCATATTCTGACACCTGTAGCTTTTTGACTTTGCTACCAACAGTGCTGGAGCTCACATTTGCAGGGCAAGCTCTTGCTTCCAACGCTATCACTTTGCGGTACGTAGCACTTTTTCATCCTGCTTAGAAATTCAGTACTACACATGGAGGGGCGACCGTGCAAGACATGGTTATGCTTGATATCCAAATGCCCTAATGCAGGGATCGGCAACCTCCGCTACTCCAGCTGTTCTGAAACAACTACTACTACTACTCCCAGAATCCTCCTTTCACTTCTATGGGAGTTACAAGAACAGCCAAGTGTGCATGCTGGGAGTTGTAGTTTCACAGCAGCTGGAGTGCGTCGAACGTTGCCGATCCCTGCCCTAATGGGTCACATGCAACAATCCCATTATTCTGTGGTAATGAACGGGAGTGTTTTTGCATAAAGTTTTAGGTCAATTCTTTCTATGGAAGGTAAAGTCGCCCTTTACAGGAAAAGACATGAAAATGAAATCTGTTTTTAAAAACTCAACACGGTCGATCAGCAATGTCGTACCTGATCTAAATCCTTGCTATGTCCCTCTATCCAGTGCAGGCCTGCACACGATGGGGGTGGTGGCGCCATTCTCTCCCCCACACAATCCGTTTTACCCAGGCGCCCAGCACTGACCCTTCCCACACTCACCAGTTGCCATAATGTACTGGCCGTCTCTGGAGACCCGGATGTTGGTGCATACCGTGGGCATGTCAAAGTCCTGGATGAGCTCGATCCTCCGCCGAACATCTAAGAGAACGAACCATGTCAGATTCCTATATCCATAGTCCCCGTGTGTCACATCACATCGTTCATATGGTAGGAAGCAGTCACCGGCAAACACTATGCCCTTAAAACCGCCTGGGGGTTGTAGTCCACATCCCAACGAAGCCACATATATTACACTTGTTATACATACCAACATCCTTCTTCTGCAGAGCCCTCTTCTTACGGTCAGAAAGCCACTGGAATAGAGGAAGGTGAATTCAGAAACTGAGGAGGACGTAGTATTTCACTTATCCCTACAAGGGTTTAACCTCCCTGGCGGTTTCATTTGTGTATTATTTTTGTACCTGAAGCGGTACATTCTTCCGGAGCTGCGGCCGGAAGTTTGCGCTGAGCTCCAGAAATGCTCATACGGACAGCACACTGTGTGTTCTAATTAACCCATGCTAATCCCAAGTGTTGCTCGGGGTCACAGCTTCTTGCAGTGCAAGTTAACGCCGAGTCACACTCGGGATTACCGCTAGGGAGGTCAAACAAATTATCCCAAAAATTACATTGAAGTGACATGTGAGACATCTGCACCTCACATGGAAGCAGTTTGTGTACAGAGCGGGCTCAAGAGCTGAACATACTTAATTGATAGTATTCTCTGTGTAAGTGTGTATACAGAGATATGCATCAGTCACTAATAGCTGTACACAGGGAGGGGTTATCAGTGATAGTATTCTCTGTGTAAGTGTGTATACAGAGATAGGCATCAGTCACTAATAGCTGTACACAGGGAGGGGTTATCAGTGATACTATTCTCTGTGTAAGCCTGTATACAGAGATAGGCGTCAGTCACTGATAGCTGTACACAGGGAGGGGTTATCAGTGATAGTATTCTCTGTGTAAGTGTGTATACAGAGATAGCTGTCAGTCACTGATAGCTGTACATGGGGGCCATCTGATCAGTGATTGATAGTATTCTGTGTAAGTGTGTATACAGAGATAGCTATCAGTCACCGATAGCTGTACACAGGGAGGTGTTATTAGGGATTGAAAGCATTCTCTGTGTAAGTGTGTATACAGAGATAGCTGTCAGTCACTGATAGTTGTACACAGGGGAAGTGTTATCGGTAAATGATAGCACTCTCTGTGTAAGTGTGTATACAGACACAGCTGTCAGTCACTGATAGCTGTACATGGGGAGGTGTTATCAGTCATTGATAGTACTCTCTGTGTAAGTGTGTATACAGACACAGCTGTCAGTCACTGATAGCTGTACATGGGGAGGTGTTATCAGTCATTGATAGTACTCTCTGTGTAAGGGTGTATACATAGATAGCTGTCAGTCACTGATAGCTGTACATGGGGGAGGTGTTATCAGTGATTGATAGCATTCTCTGTGTAAGTGTGTATACAGAGATAGGTGTCAGTCACTGATAGCTGTACACAGAGGAGGTGTTATCAGTGATTGATAGTACTCTCTGTGTAAGTGTGTATTGGCCAGTACACTGTGCTGCACTCAAAGGCCAGACTGGTGGTGGGTTGGAGGAGGATTTGTACGTTTTATTTCCTTAATAAAACCTGAGCATGCTTACCAGTTATGCCTATTTCATTGGGGTGAACAAAGGAAGGGGGCCTGCTGCTGGTGCCACCAGACTATGCTGCCATGCCATAAATTAAATGCTGCACAGGAAAATGCATCTATCCATATGCACCATACAATCACACACCAATGTGTCCCATTAAAGGGGCATTCTCATGCTGGGCACGTATGGCACAGCCAATCTGCTTATTTGGCTCTTTGAGTCTGTCCTGTAGACCCCCAAAAAGAAAAAAAAAGTGCCCTTTCATTTGCTCTCAATGTTGCACATGGGTTGCAGAACTCCATTTTCCTAATAGATGACAGTCCCACAGGTGGAACCCACACTTATAAGGCAATTATGGAATATCCCTTTATGAGGACTCTGGAAAGGGGCTGGCACTCCAAGGGGCACACTAACCCAAGGGAAACCATCTGCATGGAGTGTGGATTATTATAACGTTATTAGGTTACAGGGCGGCGCTCACCTCGGGCAGGGACTTCCCGCAGCTCAGGTTATAGATCTTCACGTCGTTCACATTGGACACCTGCATGGCTGTAGCGGACGGGGACTACCGACACCACATCACCGGGTAAAGGGGCTGCCTGCTGAGGAGCCGGATACTCACAAGGCCACATGGAGAGGAAGCAGGAAGGAGAGCCAGGGATTGGTTGGCGGCGCCATCTTGTGGATGTCCGCGCTTACCAATGACGTCACGAGGGACAATTGCAGGTTGGCGGAAGTGTTAGTAGTCTGAGGAGCGCCATGTTGTGATTGTCGTGATGACGTAAAGCGTAAGCAGCCGCGCTTGGCAGGCGTTAGAGCGCCATATTGTGACTGGCATGATTTTTTTTTATAACGCTTTTGTAAATTCTTTACAGCTCTTGCTCCACTGAGGATTATATGTCATCAGCTTAACTGTAAATTAAACGGGATGCAAATTTTACACCTGGCACATTGGGATAATGCCACCAATGATTTTACAATCCTGGGAAAAGGGTCAAATTTAGCAAAAATTTGTTTGTGCCTAAGAGTCTGACAATAGCAGAGCGAGAGGCCCACAGCGCCAGCTAAAACTAAGTATAAGATGTCTGAAAGCTCATACGTGTCACTAATGTTTATGTCATACATGTCAACGTCGATGGCTGACCACGCCCTTTACTGGAGACCCTTCATGAAGGGGTGTTATCCCCCTCAATGGGTGCTTGGACATCATGGTGCAGCACTAGGGTTGCCACCTTTCCCAACAAAAAATACTGGCCAACTTGAGCAGGTTTAATACATGTGGCTCCAAGTATTAAATGTCCCCATTAGTGCCCCCCAGTAATACTAATGCCTCCATTTGTGTCCCTCAGTAATATTAATGCCTCCACTAGTGCCCCCCCAGAATTGATAATGGTCCCATTAGTGCCCTCGGTAATAGTAATGCCCCATTAGTGCCCCCCCCCCCCCCCGAATTAATAATGCCCCAATTAGTGCCCCCAGTAATAGTAATGCCTCCACTAGTGCCCCCCAGAATTGATAATGCTCCCATTAGTGCCCTCGGTAATAGTAATGCCTCCACTAGTGCCCCCCAGAATTGATAATGGTCCCATTAGTGCCCTCGGTAATAGTAATGCCTCCATTAGTGTCCCCCAGAATTAATAATGCCCCATTAGCGCCCCCCCCCCAGAATGAATAATGCCCCAATTAGTGCCCCCAGTAATAGTAATGCCTCCATTAGTGCCACCCAGAGTTAATAATGCCCCAATTAGTTCCCCCAGTAATAGTAATGCCTCCATTAGTGCCACCCAGAACTAATAATACCCCCATTAGTGCCCCCAGTAATAGTAATGCCTCCATTAGTGCCACCCAGAGTTAATAATGCCCCAATTAGTGCCCCCAGTAATAGTAATGCCTCCATTAGTGTCCCCCAGAATTAATAATGCCCCCGTTAGTGCCCCCAGTAATAGTAATGCCTCCATTAGTGCCACCCAGAACTAATAATACCCCCATTAGTGCCCCCAGTAATAGTAATGCCTCTATTAGTGCCACCCAGAGTTAATAATGCCCCAATTAGTGCCCCCAGTAATAGTAATGCCTCCATTAGTGTCCTCCAGAATTAATAATGCCCCCGTTAGTGCCCCCAGTAATAGTAATGCCTCCATTAGTGCCACCCAGAACTAATAATACCCCCATTAGTGCCCCCAGTAATAGTAATGCCTCCATTAGTGCCACCCAGAGTTAATAATGCCCCAATTAGTGCCCCCAGTAATAGTAATGCCTCCATTAGTGTCCCCCAGAATTAATAATGCCCCCGTTAGTGCCCCCAGTAATAGTAATGCCTCCATTAGTGCCACCCATAACTAATAATACCCCCATTAGTGCCCCCAGTAATAGTAATGCCTCTATTAGTGCCACCCAGAGTTAATAATGCCCCAATTAGTGCCCCCAGTAATAGTAATGCCTCCATTAGTGTCCTCCAGAATTAATAATGCCCCCGTTAGTGCCCCCAGTAATAGTAATGCCTCCATTAGTGCCACCCAGAACTAATAATACCCCCATTAGTGCCCCCAGTAATAGTAATGTCTCCATTAGTGCCACCCAGAGTTAATAATGCCCCAATTAGTGCCCCCAGTAATAGTAATGCCTCCATTAGTGCCACCCAGAACTAATATTACCCCCATTAGTGCCCCCAGTAATAGTAATGCCTCCATTAGTGCCACCCAGAGTTAATAATGCCCCAATTAGTGCCCCCAGTAATAGTAATGCCTCCATTAGTGTCCCCCAGAATTAATAATGCCCCCGTTAGTGCCCCCAGTAATAGTAATGCCTCCATCAGTGCCCCCCAGAATTAATAATACCCCCATCAGTGCCCCCAGTAATAGTAATGCCTCCATTAGTGCCACCCAGAGTTAATAATGCCCCAATTAGTGCCCCCAGTAATAGTAATGCCTCCATTAGTGTCCCCCAGAATTAATAATGCCCCCGTTAGTGCCCCCAGTAATAGTAATGCCTCCATCAGTGCCCCCCAGAATTAATAATACCCCCATCAGTGCCCTCCCAGAATACACATGCTGAATGAATATCATTTTTATGTGATTTAAGATTTAAGAGTAGGCATCTGGTTTTTGTGCTTGGTGGGGCTTCTAGAGGTCTGTGTTGTAAGAGTATTTTACCTAGATACTCAATCACAATTAGTAAATATTTGATCACAGCCTGGGTAAGCCTATTTATTCTCTAATCTTTGAGTTCATGTTAAAACAAGGTCGGACCCCCACCCATCATAATGTTGTGCCATAACACATCAAGGTGGGAATACATCTTGACACTGTACTTCTTTGATGGTAGAGTGGGGGACTCCCAGATTGCAAATTACCACTACTACTGTATTCTGTCACCTCTCTCTTCTATGTATGCCTCTATGTCACTACAAGAACTTCTGTTGTCCCCTTCCCCCATCGAAATCCCTGATAGAAGCAGTGTATACTATATACACCTTAACACGTTCAGTATACAAAGAATGTGTGTAGTGTGTACTGTTTAAATTCCCCTGTAAAGTCCGGTGTTCACTAGATCTAGCAATAAAACACACACCAGACTGGTTTACACAATAATATCCGCTGGTTACTCATTATTCTGCAGCGCATGGACTGACCACTTACATCAGTCTGACCACAGAGACATGATACTGTATAGTTACATACATAATCCATCAAGTTCGATTATACATTCATTCAAAAGAAAAGAAAAAATTATGAACCCAGACATTTTTCCCATCTGACAGACTTTGGGAGGGGGCGCATCCCCGGACTGAGAGAAGCAGGAGGGGTGTTTGGATGAATGCTATCTAGACCTAGCTGTTAGGAGGTGCTGGGAGCAGTGGTTATGTGAGGGCACACGGTGAACAGGTTTGGGAGGCCCGACAGACAGGGGCGGACTGGGAACTTAAAGTGGCCCTGGAAAAAACTAAAAGATGGCCCATGTTGTAGGCAGGTCCAAATTAACAGAAGGTTGGGCAACACAAGTAGGCCGGGTCAACAATACCATAGTGCAAAATACCACCCCAGCAGAACCAAGTAACACAGTGTAGCACAATATACTGCCCCAAAAGCAGGCCCTCTTTGGTGGCCATCAACAGGTACCATCTTCTGTCCTCCTCCTCCAGTTTTCTATGGAGTATGGGGCTTAGGAGGTGAAGGGAGGGCCGCAGCAGTTGAATTCAGTAGGACATGTGCGGTCACTGGCTGGGTCCATGAGTACCTGATTCTCACAGCGTTACTTACCGCTGAGAGCTCATTATGTACCCGGTCAGCAGCAGAGCGGAGGGCTTGGGTGGCCCCCTGGGGCATCGGCCCACCAGGAAATTTTCTTGTAGGATCTATGGCCAATCCGCCCCTTCCAATAGACCACCAGTAGAGAGGATCGTTTGATCTGCCAACAGGCATGACCAGCTCCCATAGTTTTGTTCTCTACCCTCCAGACCCAGGTGACCATTTCCAGAAACTTAGCAGAAGGAAATTTGGTGTCACGGTGCCCATTATGTGTCCTGCCATTGATAGTCCACCACCATCACCTTCATTTGCAGTGGTATCATGAACAAGAAACATGGACCGTTATGGACTGGAACCACTGGCGTAACTATAGTGGTCGCAGCGGTTGCAGTTGCAACTGGGCCCCTAAGCCAGGGGGACCCAGAGGCCCCCCTTGCCAGTGGTGCTGTATATTTCCCTTAATAAGATGCAGTGCATCTTATAAAGGGAATACTAGTGAGCGCTTCCATAATGGAAGCGCTCACTATCCCGCAGGAGAAGGGGGAGAAGAGCGCTGAACAGTACTTACCCCTCCTCCTGCTCGCTTCTCCTGCTCGCCGCCTGCAGCGTCAGGGCGTACACAGCGTACTTTGACCTAACGCTGCAGGAGGTTAGGTGACAGCAGCGCGGGCCGGGGGAAGAGATGAAAGCTGGGAAGACAGCCTAACCAGGAGAGGAGCGGCAGAGCAGGAGAGGTAAGTATGTTTATTTATTTTATAGTCTGATCTGAGGTCTGATTGGGGGTCTGAAGGGTCTGATTAGGGGCCTGATTAGGGTTTTGATTAGGAATCTGAAGGGTCTGATTGGGGTCTGAACGGTCTGATTTTGGGCCTGAAGGGTCTGATTGGGGGTCTGAAGAGTCTGATTGAGGGTCTAAAGGGTCTGACTGGGGGTCTAGGGAGGTCTAATGGGGGTCTGGAGGTATAATGGGGGTCTGAAGGTCTAATGGGGTCTGATTGGGTGTCTGGAGATCTAATGGGGGTCTAATAGGGGTCTTATATGGAGGTCTAATGGGGGTCTTATATGGAGGTCTAGAGGTTTAACGGGGGTCTTATCTGAGGTCTTATATGGGAGAGGGGTCTGACATGGAGGTCTAATGGAGGTCTTATATGGGGTCTGACAGAGGTCTAAAGGGGGTCTGGTCTGAGATGTGGGGGGTCTCATCTGGGGTTTGATATGGGGGTCTGATCTGAAAGATAAGGGGGTATTTTTTTGTACTGGCACACTATCTGTGTGGTACCAGTATTTTCAGGGGGACTGTTTCTGCAGTATAGTATTGGGAGGAGGGGGGGCTCAGGATAGGGATCCGCAAAAAATATGGATAGCGTCCGTGTGCATTCCATATTTTTTACAGAACGTAACAGCTGGCCCCTAATAGAACAGTCCTATCCTTGTCCGTAATGCGGACAATAATAGGACATGTTCTATTTTTTGTCGGAACGGAAATACGGACATACGGAAACAGAATGCACATGGAGTAACTTCTGTTTTTTTGCGGACACATTGAAATAAATGGTTCCGCATACGGTCCACAAAAGAAACAGAACGGACATGGAAAGAAAATATGTTGGTGTGCATAAGCCCTAATACTGTATTAAAGGGAATCTGTCAGCAGTTTTTTTTTGTTGCAGAGTATCAGAGACTACTGACAGATACCCTTAGCAAAATGCTGGGTCACTTTCTTTAGCTGGCTGGAACTGTTCAGTCTACAGTGCAAGCTGGTGAGTCCTGATATTTCTGAGGACCCTCACCGCTAACTGTCAGGACCTCATGTATATTCGGACTCCAGCGCCGGAGATGTTCATTAAATGATTTTAGCCAGAAGGTTGGATCAATTCAAGAGAGTGACCCAGCATTTTGGGGATCTGTCCCTAGTTTACGCTGCCCTTAGTTTTTCTACATGAAAGTATGTATATCTCATTGAGGTCATGGTTTAAAAAATAAATAAAAAAAACAGTAGATGTCTATAGGACTTAAAGGGGTTGTCCCACGACAAATATCCTACAGTTTTCAAACCAGCACCTGGATCTGAATACTTTTATAAATGCATGTAATTAAAAATGTATTATAGCTACTGAGTTATTCAATGCAGCAGAACTCCCAGAAGGTAGGAGCTGCCCCCGGTGTGTGCACAGCTCCGGGCATTGCACCGGCACCGCCGCAAGTGTCACCGCTCCCCCCCCCCCCCCCCCCTGATACATTACTAGAAGGCACTTATGGGATATCTATGGAGGGCACTGTTGTGGGTGATCTGTGGAGGGCACTGTTATGGGGGGATCTGTGGAGGGCACTGTTATGGGGGATCTGTGGAGGGCACTGTTATGGGGGATCTGTGGAGGGCACTGTTATGGGGGGATCTGTGGAGGGCACTGTTATGGGGGATCTGTGGAGGGCACTGTTATGGGGGATCTGTGGAGGGCAGGGCACTGTTATGGGGGGATCTGTGGAGGGCACTGTTATGGGGGATCTGTGGAGGGCACTGTTATGGGGGGGATCTGTGGAGGGCACTGTTATGGGGGATCTGTGGAGGGCACTGTTATGGGGGATCTGTGGAGGGCACTGTTATGGGGGATCTGTGGAGGGCACTTATGGGGGATCTGTGGAGGACACTGTTATGGGGGATCTGTGGAGGACACTGTTATGGGGGATCTGTGGAGGGCACTTATGGGGGATATCTGTGGATGACACTGTTATGGGGATATCTGTCGATGACACTGTTATGGAGATGGTGTTATGGAGATGGGGCCCCATGAATCAGTTTTGCACGGGGGCCCCATGGATTGTGTGTACGCCACTGACGGACGTCATCCGCATTTTTTTGCGGACCGCAAAATACATACAATTGTGTGAATGTAGCCTAAAAATGCAATTTGTAATAGTCTGTAAAGATTTACAGCTACCATCTGAAGGTGGCAATTTTTTTTGTAAAAAATGTGGCAACAGACACACAAAAAAAAAAACACAATTTTCCTTTTTTTCTATGGCCATCCAATAATTCAGAATTATTGCATTGGTTAAGTCCCATTGCTGTGGGATTAAAGGGATTTTACAGTCAGTACAATGTATATCTACTGGAAGGTCAAGACACTGAGAGGAGTGTGTACAACGCCTGCAGGGGATAGCCCTGAGCAGAATGTCACGTCACACAGGTGCCACCTTCTTATGCTCCACACATAAAGGGAGGCTCTGAACTGCTAAGTGCAGCATTTGTGTACAGGAAAGGAGGCTGCAAGGAGGTGCCCAGGACTGGCACAGCACGCAGGAGGCAGAGCGCGCACTCAGGTAATATAAGACCCTGCATCTCACGCAGGTAGAGGCTTTCTTCTAATATCTCTTGGTCAGGGTTAGTTATTGCACTCAGTTATCCTGTCAAGGACAGACAACCTGCTGGAGAACTACAAGTCACAGACTGGCTAAAGCTGGCTTCAGCCTACACAGCCAGTGATCCATTTAGTTATTTTTTTTTTCATAAACGTGCACTCCAGTTATTTGTTCCATTTCCAGTAATTATTGCCTTAAAATGTGGGGAAAAATGTATAATAGAGAAACCTAGTGGGCGACATTTATCGATGTATTTACGCCAGGTTTTGGTGAAAAATGCAGCTCACGTTGGGACATGTGCCAAATCTGCACAATTTTGCCTTTTATTTTTTTACTCACATGTGTGACAATGTACAGAAGATTTTCGTGGATTTCTGTGCGTTTCTGCACTCAAACAGCACCAAAAACAGCAATTTCTAACAGTGTTTTTTGGTGCGGATTTGATACAGTTTTTAACGCAGATCTCAGCCTTTATTAGAAAAGGATGAAATCCGCAAACATAATCGATTTTGAAATCCGCAAAGAAATAAATCTGCAACGTGTATATGAGATTTGCTTAATGTCATACAGTTTGCTGGTACTGTATTAGGCTACATTCACACGACCGTATGTATTTTGCGGTCCGTAAAAATACGGATGACGTCCCTGTGACATCCATGTTGCATCCATTTTTTTTTGCGGATCCATTGTTACAATGCCTATCCTTGTTCGCGAAACGGACAAGAATAGGACATGCTCTATATTTTTTTGCGGGGCTACGGAACGGACATACGGATGCGGACAGCACACGGTGTGCTGTCCGCATTTTTTGCAGACCCATTGAAATGAATGGGTCCTCATCCAATCCGCCAAAAAGACGGAATGGACACGGAAACAAAATAATTTCTTGGGAATGTAGCCTAATGCTGCAGTTTTTCTGCACAGGAACCTAAGCGGCAAAACCGCGCCTATTCCACAGCGCATGCAGGTGGCCTAAAAGCGGATGTAGATTCCCAGGATACATAGTTAAGGCCGCATGTATTAATTGAATTAAGGAGAAATGGCACAAATATATGGTGAAATTCTATGTCTGCTAATAGTAGGTATAGAGCACGGTGGCTCAGTGGTCAATCCTGGGGTCCATGGGTGCACCTTTCTGCTGCCTGAGGCAAAAACTGAAATAGTGCCCCCCCCCCCATGTCAAATTCATAACCTAACCCCTTCCCTTCAGCCCATGACCCTTCTGCTGCCCCCCCTCTGTTGCCCCTACCTGCTGCTGCCTAAGGCGATCGCCTCACCTGGCCTCATTGGTGGTGCACCCATGCTGGGGTCCTAGGTTCAAATCCGACCAAGGACAACATCTGCATGGAGTTTGTATGTTCTCCCCGTGTTTGTGTGGGTTTCCTCCGGGTTCTCTGGTTTCCTCCCACACTCCAAAGACAGACTGATAGTGACCTTAGATTGTGAGCTCCATTGGGGACAGTGTGATAACAATGTCCGTAAAGCGATACAGAATGTGTCAGTGCTATATAAGGGAATAAAATAGATTTATTAAGCCATGCACCCTTTAATAACTGTGCCAACTACTCAATTTTGATTGGGGCAAAATACATAATTATTAATTAAATGCGGCTTAATAACTTTATTGACCTAGTCCAGGGATCAGCAACCTCTGGCACTCCAGCTGTTCTGTAACTACAACTCCCAGAAGAAAAATCCCCCCCAAAAAAAACTAAACACTGACCCCCCAAAAAAACACTAGTCAAGTGAAGAAAAAAAACAGTAAAAAGAATCCTTTTTTTTATTTTTACTTCCATGGGAGATAGAAGAATAGCCAAGGAGGTGTGCAATGCTGGGAGTTGTAGTTTCACAGCAGTTGGAGTGCCTAAGGGCTCGTTCACATGACCGTGCCTTTTTTTACGGTCCGCAAATTTCAGATCCGCAAAAAACGGATGCCGCTTGTGTGCCTTCAGCAATTTGCGGAACGGAACAGGAGACCCATTATAGAAATGCCTATTCTTGTCCGCAAAACGGAGAAGAATAGGACATGTCTCATAATTTTTGCGGGGCCACGGAACAGAGCAACGGATGCGGACAGCACACAGAGTGCTGTCCGCATCTTTTGCAGCCCCATTGAAATGAATGGTACCATTTGCGGAACGCAGAAAACGGCCTGTATACAGAACGCAAAATACTTTTGCGTGAATGAGCCCTAAGGCTGCTGTTCCCAGACCTAGTATAATAAGTAAAGCTCCGTCTTGGAGCCATTTGTAACTGTGTGTTCGGGAATTGTAGTATTAGTTGTTTATTTTGCAGTATAAGGCTACATGCACACAACCGTGGTGTGTTTTGCGGTCCGCAATTTGCGGAACGGCACGGACAGTCTTTAATATAACTGCCTATTCTTGTCCGCAAAGCACAGACAAGAATAGGACTGTTATATTTTTTTTGCAGGGCCACGGAACGGAGCAACGGATGCGGACAGCACGCGGAGTGCTGTCCGCATCTTTTGCGGCCCCATTGAAGTGAATGGGTCTGTACCCTAGCCGCAAAAACTGTGGCTCGGATGAGGACCAGAACAACGGCCGTGTGCATGAGGCCTAAATCTATCGTGGGGGTGATTTAACAGGGAAGAAGCGCTGAATTGACATTCTCCACAGAAGGTTCCATCTGCAGACTACAGACTGCCACAGTCACATAAGGTCCTCGTCCACATTTACGTGTCGATGACACGTCTGTGAAAATAACAGTTTGTGTTTCATTCGTGAAAATGTCCGTGAAGGATCCGTGGTTGGCCTGTGTATTAGTTTTTACCATCCGTGTGTTATCTGTGAAAATTAATCTTCAAAGAATCTCCTGTCAGTCTACAGTGAAAAAAAAACCCGCACCACTGATGCAATCCGTGGTGTGTCCATGATTTTCACGGACCCATAGTCTTCTATGGGCGTGCTTGGTCCGCATCATGGATCAAAGTAACGCATGTCTCCGTGATTTTTTTTTTACTGACCCCACGGTCAGTAAAAAAAATACTGAGATGTGAACAGACACATTTAAATCAATGGCTACTTGTGCTGTCCGTGGAAAATGCGGGCAACACGGTTCAGTGAAAAATGGAAATGTGAACGAGGCCTAAAGGGAACCATACGGGGTATAGATATTTTGTAGATCAGGAAATCGCTTAGAATGCAATTCCTTAATATAAACTTTGAACAGCTCCCAAGGTGGAGTCTCCCCTGAAGCCACTTAGGGTTTATCATTTCCCCACAGATGGAGCAGGATTGATTGCTTCCATCTTACTGAAATTCTGGCCTTGTGCTGGTGTCACCTTAGCTGGCTCCCTGACACCTCTTCCCGGCTGGAGATGTCAGTAATCCCACACCTCAGGTAATATCGCAGGTACGAGACACCCGATCCTTCCCCGTGTGAGAGGGGCACTGTACACTCAGCACCGGCTTGCGGCACCCGAATAACGTCACCATAGTGGGCGGTCATTCATTTTAGGGTAGTATACTTCTGGCTCTTGGTTTACACTTAGTATATGAATATAACATGGTATATATGTATATCGCCATATGGCACAATGTATATAGGTATAACCAGCTACAGTGATTTTAGTTTCCAGTGTCTGAAGCAAATTACACCATTGGAAAATGTCAGAGTTTTGGTTAATTTCGGTTCCTGGAGATAAGACCAATTTAGCAGCTCTGGAGAGGATGAATACCGTCACCAGTAAAGCCAACCTGTCTGAGAATTCAAAGTTCATCATACCTGACCTGAAGGTAAGGACACATTTACAGAATATATTACTACCTACATGGGACATCTAGAGGGGAAGAATGAGCTGTATCATGTTGTTTCATTGTTTTCAAGATCTCTGTTTACTGTTAGTGAATGGAAACCCATACTAGACTAGTGCTCCTTGCACAGTTGGCAGGTTGTTACTGCTGTGTCCAGTCTTCTATGAGCTGAACACACAGCAACCGTTTTCTTCTGTTCTGGAGCCTGGGCTAATGTCTCCTACAAAGCTGACACATTGTAACAAACAGCAGACTTGTGAAAGTGAGGCTAGATGAGGACAAGTTTCCAGCATCTGGAGGTAACATCAGCTGCATTCACTGACAGCAAGTAGAGATCTTGAAAATAGTGAGAGACCAGAAATACAAAGAATATTAGAAAGTCACAGAACGTTTTATCATACAGTAATTAAAATGTATTTACAAAGGACTGGAAAATAGCTTTAATTAGAACAGAATGAGCAATACCTGGTAATAGAGCGGTGCGTGTAAGATATGGCCTGAGATATTGTGTCCTCCCCTGTGTGACAGCAGCTCTCACATCTCCATTTACTGAAAGCAGAATCTGCTGGTTTCTCATTTGTTTCCAAAATACTTCTATTTGTTGTGAAAGAAAGAGTCAATGTTTATCTAGAAAGATGTGATGTATAGTCAATACAGAGGAGACAGACAGACAGACAGATAGATATGAAGATAGATAGAAGATAGGTAGATACTGTAGATAGATAGATAGATAGATAGATAGATAGATATGAGGATGAATAGATAGAAGATAGATAGATAATAGATAGATAATAGATAGATAGATAGATAGATAGATAGATAGATAGATATGAGGATGAATAGATAGAAGATAGATAGATAATAGATAGATAATAGATAGATATGAGATATATATGAGATAGATAGAAGATAGGTAGATACTGTAGATAGATAGATAGATTGATATGAGATAGATATATAGATAGATATTAGATAGATAGACAGATAGATATGAGATAGATAGATACATAGATTGATATTAGATTGATAGATATTAGATAGATAGGAGATAGATCGATATGAGATAGATAGATAGAAGATAGATAGATAGATAGATAGATAGATAGATATGAGATAGATAATAGATAGATAGATAGATATTAGATAGATAATAGATAGATATGAGATAGATAATAGATAAGATAATAGATAGATAGATATTAGATAGATAATAGATACATATGAGATAGTCAATATTAGATAGATCAATATTAGATAGATAGAAGATAGATAAATATGAGATAGATAATCATTTTGATAAGGTCTAACGCACATTGTGTCCTTGCTCAGGTGGGGACTCTGGATTCTCTCATTGGACTTTCGGATGATTTGGGGAAGCTGGACGTCTTTGCAGAGAGGTAGGCGCGCTCCTGTTTACAGCACACAGTGTCAGGGCCGCTGTTGTCACATACACACAGATCTTGACTGATCAAACCCTTGCTCAGCAGCTCTGGATCTCAGCAGAGGTGGCTGGGGTCAGCCCTGGGCCTGTTTCTTTGTATACCAGTCATGATGAAGGGGCTTTCAAGATTTTTAGTTTATAGACCCAAGAGTGATCTTTATTTTGTGTGTTTTGCATTCAGTGGCTTTTTCAGTGGTTTTAGGCTTCATGTAATAATGCAAACAAAAATGTAGCTGCATCTAACAGCCAATCAGATCACAGCTCTTATTTGCTCAGTTGAGGTTATATGTAAGAATGTATCCGATTGGTTTGTAGAAGCAAAAGCTCTTCTTTTTATCTGGATGGAGTAGAAAATGTTTCCTTCTAATGAGGTGAGCGCCATTTTTAGCCACATCCATAAAGATAGAACCATGAGGAAGATGCCCACGTTATATACTGTAAATATGGAGCAGTTATTTGCACATGCCTGCGATGCCACAAAAAAACTACAATAAAAACACTGAAAAACGAGAAAAAAAGACTATGGCCCTGATTTACCTTAGCAGGTCTTGATAGGAGGAGGAATAGAAGGAGGCGAGCTACCGTAGACCTCAGGTAGAGGTCTTAATGTGCCCTGCCCACACCCTGCCGCTTTTCAGAAACTGGCCAACTTTTTAAAACCAGAAAAAGGCATAGGAAAAATGATTAATTTCTCCCGAAGTCTGAAACCAGCCTCAAAGGGGTTGTCCAATGATTAAGGAGGTTTTCCAACCCCTATTATGACCCCCCCCCTCCCCCCACGTCGCTTCTGATGCCCGCATGACCGCCACTGCATCTCGGATGGCGCTAGGGAGGCCTGCTATTGGCTGCACCCCCGGATTTTTTGATCCACATGATGGGGAGATGCAGCAACGGGGATCAGAAGTGACGCGGCCTCCGGGGAGCAGGGTAAGTATAATCTATATGAGGGGCCCAGGCATTAGGGCAGTTATTATAGGAGTTGGATAACCCCTTTAATGTAAAAAATGAAGATCTGATAACGTATAGTACATGACAGTCTTTTTCTAATGAACCGGTGCAGTACCTCACATGGATCCAGAGACGTCCCCTTTTATTGCGCCAATTGTTCTGCTAGATTTATCTCAATCTAGCAGCTGAGGGGGGGGGGGGTGTCCTTTCTCAGGGGACATGTCCTTTCTACTGCACTTAGTGGCAGTTAAAGGGTGGAACTGAGTATGTGCTTCCATCTTAGTGAGCAGGACAGAAAAATTTGAAAAAGAAGAAACAGCAGGTGGCGCTATACAGATACATTTTATTGTATATCTCAGTGGCTCTACAAAATTTTTAATTACATGCAATTACAAAAGTATTCAGATCCAGGCGCTGGTCTGAAAAATGTAGAATATTTTTCATTAAACAAGTTCTTCTGAGGAAAATACTTTTTCCAGACCTTTTTTACCTCTGCCATCTGCTTGGACAACACCATATTCATTAGATGGTCAGCCAGTCGTACTGAAGTCAGTAGACTTTTCCAGCATTCATCTAATGTGTATTGCCACCTTGAAGCTGGACCAACCCTACTAAACCAAGCTTACTGCCTGCTAGAGTTGATCCTGCTGATTACAATGATACCTGTCTTGTGGAAATCGGTTACAGCATTGCCAAGAAAAACGACTTTTATTGGTTTTGCAAATTAGGCCTTCCGTGTGGGGAAGGGCGGGGCCAGCATTAGAAAGTTGAGGAGCTGAGGTGCAGTGAGTGGCTAGGCCCCGCCCCTCGGCACACTGAAGCCCTCATTTCGATAAAGAATAAAAGTATTTTTTCTCAGGAATGCTGCAAGTGATTTTACAAGACAGGTATCATTTTACCCAGCCGGACCAACCCTACCAGACTGCCTGCCTGGTTTAATAGGGTTGATCCTGGTTTAATAGGGTAGATGACCATTAAAACAATTTTTTGGACAATAACATTTTCTAAAAAAAGCCCAGAAAGGTTTTAGAATAAAAAGCTTTCAAAATAAAAAGAAGCATTACTCACCTCACTGCACCCTTGCCACTGCGTTCCGACTCTGCTCCAGTCCCTGCCTGGTCCCAGCTCGACACACATGAAATGGCATAAAATGGTCGATCAGACAGTGACAGGCTGAGGATGTCAATGCTGTGGCCAGAGATTGTCTGAGTAGCAGAGCAGTGCTGGAACACCAGTCATGGAGATCAGTGGGGTGAGTAATTATTTTTGTACCTATGCAGAAAACTCTTAAAGGGTCCAAACGCGGGTACACACTCTTATGGTTGTCAGGTCAGTTTTGACATATGGGTTTTTATGATTGAGCTCCTGTTAGTTGGCACTTATTCAGGGAGCACTATACCAGGCGTGCTTTCTCCATGTAGCGTGCGGCCGCCCCTCCAGGTAATAGTGGATAGAGTATCAGGTTGTTTGTAAACAGGGTCGTGTAGCCGGCTGAACTCTACTTACCCCGAGTGGTGCCAAACACTTTCAATGAAAGTAGACTTCTCAATATTTCATTAGGAAAATATTCTACACCTTTATGGGAAGAAGGTAACATGAGGTAACTTACCGAGTCACTCCAGGCCACTTACCTCCCCCAACTATAAGGTCCGTTGTGGGTTAACAATTTTCGTAAGTAAGGCCACTTTCACACCAGCATTAGGAGACATCCAGTAGGCTGTTCTGGCATAAACGTCGGGATTCGGCAGGACAAAAACTGTGGTGTAAAGCAACTTTTGTCCGGCTGAATCCCAATATATATGTCGGGGAGTCAAAGGTGTCTGTCGGGCAGGCGGCACTTTCCTGCTATGCCGGATCCAGAGAACTCTGGCAGGCTGTTCTCTGCTAGAAAAGCCTGACAGATGTCCGTAAGGGCTCATTCATATGGCCTTTCCGTGCATTGGGGTCATGCGGCTGCTTTCGACGGATTCAGACCCATTCAACCTGAACGGGTCAGTGATCCTTCCGCACTGCAAAAAAATAGAACAAGTTCTATTTTTTTGCGGTGCGGAGGCACGGAGAGAAACCCCACGGAAGCACTCCGTAGTACTTCCGTGCCTCCATTTCACACCAACTTTCCGGATTGCGGACTCATTCAAGTGAATGGATCTGCATCCATCATGTGGGGTGCACATGGCCGGTGACCTCATGATGCGGACCTGCTGTTTGCGTGCCGCAATACGGGCAGGGCCTAAAAACGGACGTGGGCATGAACCCTAACACTGGTGTGAAATATATTGATGGCATATCGTTAGGATACGCCAGCATTGTCAGATAGGTGTGGCTTCCACATCTGGGACCCACTCCTATCTCCACAATGGGGCCCCCGAAGTGAGGGAGAGCACACCACACATGTATGGCCACCACTCCATTCACCTCTATGGGACGGCCAGAGATAGCCGAGCCAGCAGTCCGCTATTTTCAGATCTGTCGTACTGGTGAGTGCAAAGGTGGTTGTGCGTGTGCAGTGAGCTCTTCATTCACTGCTATGGGACTTCAGAAAATAGCCAAGCATGCTGACTCCGCTATTTTGGGAGCTCCCATAGCAGTGAATGGAGAGCACGCTGCTCGTGCGCACTGTACTCCTTTGCTTTGGGGACCACGTTCTGGAGATAGGAGCAGATCCCAGAGGTGGAACCAGCAATTATCTGCCATTGATGGTGTATCCCACTATCCCAGTGATATGCCATCAATGTCTGAGATGGGAATAGCTCTTTACTCTTATGACATGGGACACATCAACTACTCCCTATTGATGGCACCCATGCCTGGCTTTGACCATATCCATGAGTTGTAGCTCCATGAATTTGGTGTATTATTTGATCTGGGAACTTCTGAAACATTTGAAGTTGGGACACAAAGCCTAAAGGCGGAAATTCCAAATTGTTTACATTCAATGAGGTCTATATAGATTTTCCATTTGATATATATTCTGTCCTGGGGTGGAGATGACCACCAGAATGAACACCTTGTGCCTGCGTGGTCTACAGTTTCCTCCATACTATGTTCTAATGAAGGCAACCCATTCCCTTCTTCATATGAAGCCAGTATTGTGATTAGCTGATCGTAGAGGGTCTGGCTTCAGAAACCCATCAGAGAAATCTGTGGCCGGCCATTAATGAGTTTAATCCATGGATGGGTTGGGTCTGCCAGAGCCGGCCTTGAGGGTGGGCACCCCAGGCCCTTACATATTAAATCCTGTTTCAGGATCCCACAGAAATGAGGCTACCTTACACTCCGCAGTTTCTTGATTGGGCGGTGTATTTGGAAATGATATAATTTAGGCAGTAGCTGGTATAGCATAACGGGAGGAGGGGGGCAGAGAATCAGTAGAAGGTACAAGGGCACTATTCAGACTAAGGTTGGCACTAGGCACAGAATTTACATACTGTGCAGAAATGTTTTCTTTAGATTTCTCAAATATTGGAAATATATTACAGAAGTCAGACTATATAGGAGCCATACTGCAATGTATTTAGTTTGGGTGGGAGATCTAGTGACAGGTTCACTTTAAATCAAATCATATGAGTGTCCGGCCATTCAATTTTCCATTATTCTGTATCCACACCAGTTTTTAAAGGCGTTATCTTATGATTAATGTAAAAAATTAAAATCAGACATCATATAGGACATGATAATAAACTCTAACAAAGCTAGAACCAGCCCTGTACCTCACATGGATCCAAAGATCTCCTTATTCATTGCTCCAGTTGTTCTGCTCGATTTATTTCAAGCTAGTAGCTCAGGGAGGCTGTCCTTTCTCAGGGGGTGTGTCCTTCTCAGGGGGCGTGTCCTTCTCAGGGTGGCTGTCCTTTCTCAGGGGGCGTGTCCTTCTCTGGGGTGTGTTCTTTCTATTACAGCTCACTCCATGTAACTGACACAGCTTTTAACAGTAGATACAGCTGGTGGCAGCTGAAAGATGTAACTGAGCATGTGCGACCACCTCAGCATTGTTATTGAGGTGGACAGAGAAATAAGGAAAAGAGCAAACACCAGCCAGCATTATACAGATACATTTTATTAAATAACTAAGTGGCTAAAGTAACTTCTTAATTACATGCGGGTACTAGATTACTCAGATCCAGGAGCTGGTTTGACAAATGTTGAATACTTTTCATGAGAGCACTAGACTCAGCATAAGCCCTTTAACATGTATGTTTTTTGGGGGGATTAAATTGCACGTACTATGAGTAAAAATAATTTTGCTGCTTGATGCTGTTCTGTGCTAAATCCTCCAGATGAGCTCTCTTAAAGCTCCTTTCCAGCCCATCCTGTCTTCTCCCCAGCAATTATTTAAAGGGGTTGGCCAGTCCCAGGGGTGCACCACCAATAAGGCCAGGTGAGGCGATCGCCTCGGGCAGCACCAGGTAGGGGCAAGGGGGGGGGGGGGGCAGCCGAAAGGCCATGGGCTGAAAAGAAGGGGTTAGATTAAGAAATTTGCATTGGGAAGGAAGGAAGGGAGGGGGGCGGTGCCATTTCAGTTTTTGCCTTAGGAAGCAGAAAGGCTAGGTGCACCCCTGGTCAATCTCCTATATTGATGCCCTATCCTCAGGATGGAGGAGCTGCTTGCACAAGCACTGCGTTCTCTTCAAACAGCTGATTAGTGGGGGTGCCTGGAGTCGGGCCCCCACTGATCTGATATTCATGACCTATAATCAGGATAGGTCATTAATATAGGAAACTGGACAACCCCTTATAGCTGAATTAAAATCAAAGTTGACCAAGTTTTCATTTGATCATAATTCATCTCAGATGATCAGGATTTAGCACAAAATAGCGTTCTGCAGCTTGTCATGTATTGGAAACCATGCAAGCTACAGAAGCCAAACGGCTCAGATTTTTTTTAAAAAAAGACCAATTACAAAAATGATTTTTAGCCCAGAATACGTGCAAAAAATAAAATAAATCTGTCCACAGTCTTTAAAAATATGTATACCTTTTAGCAGCAACTGAAGTTACAGTTTGCCTATGAGAAGAGAATTTGAGGCTGCATTCCTATGACAACACTTCTTCTCCTGTGCCTTGGCAGTTCAGACAAAGGGGCTTTGTATGGATCCAAATCTCCATCTCAACCAGTGTCGACAGAACTCAATCCATGTTTAGCATAACCTTGGGCAGTCAACCTCTGGCAGGATAATCATAGGCAGAGGGCTTGTTATTGTTAGTAGACATTTGTAGACAGGCATATAGACCATATCCAGGTGTCTAGCATGTGGCCGCTGCAGCCAATGACTGGCCACAGCAGTGACATGTCACCCATGTGTAAGGTCACTGGGTCACGTGACGCATGGATGACACGTGCTGTGGCCAGTCACGTAACCTGCATCAAACTGGATGTTGAAGCTGGAAGACCTCTCAGACCTGCAGCGCCCGAGGTGGAGAGATGGAGCCAGAACACCGCGGCGGGGATCAGGTAAGTATGATTCCCACCGCCGGGCTAGCCATGCAGAAAAGATCTCAGGGGTGAACAACCCCTTTAAGGCATTGTCACCTCTCTTGACATGTAACTATTCTGGAGCATCAGTTCTTATGTCTCTATATTGTGCCATTCCTTTATTATTCCTACTATAAGTTATGAATGAATTACTAGCAGTCTGCAATAAGGGTCCAACTGGGTGTTACCAGTTGGGTGGGTGTCCCTGTACAGTCTGACACTGGCAGCACCGATTTGGTAGTGTCAGACCTGCCCCCAAATAGTAACACCTTGTCGGACCTTTTTTCAGACTGCCAGCAATTTATTTGCAAACTTCTAGTAGGAATAATAGAGGAACTGCACAATATAGAGATATAAGAATAGATGCTCCATGGTTATTATTACATGGGGAATGCAAGTAGGTACTAAAACCGACATGTCAGGAGAGGGGAGAGGTCCCCTTTAAAAAGAGAAACACTGGATTCCTGTGAGAGGACTGTACCTCTCTTATGTTATGGGATACACAGAAGCAGGTCCTGTGTAGCCAGGCAGTAAGAACCTGTCAGCGCCGTCTTAGTCCAGTAGAAGAGAGGTGGCGGCTCATCTCCTGTCATTATTTATTTAGTACGGCTAGTCTCTGGCTCTGAGTGGTTTTCCGTGTCACTTTTGGACAGTGAAGGACTTTTTGAAGTGTACCGTCACTTTAAACACCTAAAAGTGGACACAGACACTGCGGCTATACGTAAAGTCACGTTGGGTCCCTCTTGATGTTCCTGGAGACCCCGATAGATTACAGTCATACATACGGCATTGCTTACTACAGACAACTGAATATTAATTCTAAAAAGCTATCTTACTGCTAGGCAGGATCTACAAAACTGTTCATCTTTCGATTCATGAATAAAATGAAAGAAATACAGTGCGGACTGACACGCAGGCAGAGAAATAAGTGCGCAGATGAGTCTATAGAAACATAAATGAAAAATGACACTGTAATAACCATTAATAGTTGTCACGGATGATGTGTTACCCATATAGTACATTGTTAGGTGATTGCATCTTTGACGTGGCACCTAAAACCATTGCTTGTCCGCAGCACATCGACCCCTTTGTAAACAAGGGATGTGCTGCTGACAATATGCAATCTAAATGGGGCATGAATGATCGTAATAATGATTGCCCCCCTTCCCGTTCATTTCGCATTGGGCTGGTTCCTTTAAACAATCACTGACTGGCGCTCGTCAGCGGTCCTGCATTCCTGTAAAAGGACCCTAAAGTCACTACCAGACACCTTTGGTGGCTTATCTCCTGTGACAACAAAGGATCAGACATGCTGAAATGTAATACAGTATATCCAATCCTTCTTAGAGTCCATTCACACATCCGTGTGTGATTTGCGGATCCGCAAAACACAGACACCGGCAATGTGCGGGTCCGTAATTCCGTATCCGGGCAGCACATCGTGCTGCCCTATAAAAATGAATGGGTCCGCAATTCCTGTGAATGGACTCTAAACGGAAAAACAAAACGGTCGTGTGAAAGAGGCCTTAAAGAATAGTCAGGAGTTACAAATAATAGGTGCAACCAATAAAACCCTTAATGTAAAAAAAAAAAAAAAAACCCTTAATGTAAAAAAAAAAAAAAAAAAAAAAAGGGAACTAAGAAGTCACATGTTCCTAAATTAGCAATTTTTGAAAGGGTGGGTTCACATCGGCGTTACAGATTTCCATTATAGGTTCCGTTATAACAGAGTTATGTATAACGGAAAAAAAACTGAACCGTTATGTGTCCCCATAGACATGTATTAGGATGGAGCAAAACGGAATGCCTCTTAAAGGTTTCCGTTATGCATTCCGCCCTAAAAATTCTGTTATATTCAGAGTTATAGTCAGAGTTATAACGGGACCTATGATGGAATTCTGTAACACTAATGCGAAACCTCCCTGAGTCAGTTACTTAAATCCAGTAATAAATCCCCCATGTGTTTTTATTAGAAAGGCCTCTGATGCTAAAGTGATCAGAGTATCCTGCTCGTACGACCTCAAGCAATCAACTGTAATCTGCTAGGGAACTTAGAAACATAGAATGTGTCGGCAGATAAGAACCATTTGGCCCATCTAGTCTGCCCAATATACTGAATACTATGGATAGCCCCAGGCCCTATCTTATATGAAGGATGGCCTTATGCCTATCCCATGCATGCTTAAACTCCTTCACTGTATTGTTGGTTAGTGTTTAATATTTTAATATCCCTACAGTGCAACCACAGGAGAAAGGAAGTATTACTTATTTTCCATTGAAATGAATGCGCTGTCCACATAATGATCGATCACGCCAGGTCCTCCAGAGCTTGAGATGTAGTCGTTCTCTCCTTTGACTAATAGATGTGGGACCTGAGTAGGCCAATCCAATCTATTATTAGATAATTATGCAAAGGTTTGAAATCACTAAAATCCAGATATTATGATGAGGAGCCTTTCCTCTAGCTAATTCTGTTGTTTTTTTTCCCTTTCATTTAGTGTAATTAAGAAAATTGCTCAGTATATAGGAGAAATAATGGTTGACTCTGCAGAGAAAGCCCAAGAAAACCTACTGGCAAATGGAGGTGAGAGCTTCAACATTCAAATTGTACCTTCATAGGTTCCTTGCTTCAACATTCAAATTGTACCTTCATAAGTTCCTTGCTTCAACATTCAAATTGTACCTTCATAAGTTCCTTGCTTCAACATTCAAATTGTACCTTCATAAGTTCCTTGCTTCAACATCCAAATTGTACCTTCATAGGTTCCTTGCTTCAACATTTAAATTGTACCTTCATAAGTTCCTTGCTTCAACATCCAAATTGTACATTCATAGGTTTCTTGCTTCAACATCCAAATTGTACCTTCGTAAGTTCCTTGTATAGGTGTAACCAAGAGCATTGCCCAAATGTGGTGTACAGACTTCATACATATAACCTCTCATCATGCTTGGACTGCAGGTCACTGACACACCAGTTTATCTGCCCATATACACCATTGCCAAATTTTGCTCCTTGATATGCCTATATCTGTCACTCATGAGTACTGTCTGATCTACTTTTCTCACCTAACTTAGACTTACATGAGCACACAGAGACATTTCTCATGGATTTTGTCTGTGAGAAAAACAATCATGGCATGCTCCATTGCGAACCGTATTACACATGTATTGTCCACCAGAAGCATTGCTTAGGACACAATATGGAGGCCCGTGGCACAACTATAGGTCTGGGATACAGAAGTGGATCAGGAGGTTTAACGTTCAGGGAAGAGAAGACTTGTGAGAGTTAGCTAATTAAAATGAGCCACTTGAGTGGAGATGGTGGTTAGGTTTTGAGGTATGGTCTAGAAGGACAAGGAAGAGAGCTCCATGGGTAGGGGCAGACTGAGAACTCAAAGTGGCCCTGGAAAAAATACTAAAAGTGGCCCCGTTTTGAAGTCGGGTCCATATTGATGGAAGGCCGGACCCGCAGTAGCATAACAGAGCCATAACAGAGCCAAATACCACAGTCCATCACAAAATACTACCAGCAGCACAAAATACATCTCCAAAAACTTCCACTGGTTGGCCGTGTGGAGGGCTCAGGTAGCTCCCTGGGCATCAGCCCACTGGGAAATTTCCCTGTAAGGTCTATGGCCAATCCGCCCCTGTCCATGGGAAAGGGCTAACTCCATAGGAGTCTTATAATCATCCATGGGATGTTGTTATAAGAGGAACAGACAACAGAACTTCAGAAGGGCAGAGAAAATAATTTTTGAAGGATAGTCCAGCTAGGCAGGGAAGGGTGCTCTAGAGGAAAGGGGTAGCTCAAGAGAAGTCCTATAATGGTGAATGGAAATAGGTTAGAAGGAGAAAATAGTCGGTCAGAGAAGAAGTGGGGGGATCAGTTAAGAGGGTATTTGTGGATGTTATGTGACATAAGAGGTAGGTTTACTTGATTTAATTACTTGTAGTATGTGATATGATTTCCATGTCCTGCTCTCACACTTGTCTCCAACTTCAAAGTGATGGTCTGATGATCTGATCCTAGAAAAGAGCCAAATTTTGAATTTTGCACATAGGTTTTTCAACATGTTGGCTCAAAGCATCTGAATTCTGCAACCGTTGGCTCAAAGCGTCTGAATTCTGCAATCTGTTTTGGGACAGAGTAGACATCAGGGCTTACCTATATTCTGGGGGCGGGGGGGCTGTGGCGATGGTGGTGAGGGCCTGGCAGATGGGAACGGCAGCCACCATTCCAGTCGATTGTTTTTTGAGCCTCACAGTTGATCTTTTTCCAGGGAAGAAGAAGAAAATGAATTGCGTGCACAGTATGTAAACTGCTCTCGTGTGTTGTGTGTTTTATTCCAGCATGGATTGTCCGATGCTCCGGAGACTACTGCTCTAGTTGTAGGGGTACAGTGATCAGGTTACGATGGATGTGTGACATATTGGCCTCGTAGCCTGGTCACCATATCCGTATGACTCAGATAACATCCCTGCCCCGTGTTATGAGTTTCTTCTTTTCTTCTGTTACAGCTGACGGTTCCATCTCTGTTCCTTAAAGGGAACCTGTCACCGGGATTTTGTGTATAGAGCTGAGGACATGGTTTGCTAGATGGCCACTAGCACATCCACAATACCCAGTCCCCATAGCTCTGTGTGCTTTTATTGTGTAAAAAAAAAACGATTTGATACATATGCAAATTAACCTGAGATGAGTCCTGTCCCTGACTCATCTCAGGGACAGGACTCATCTCAGGTTAATTTGCATATGTATCAAATCAGTTTTTTTACACGATAAAAGCACACAGAGCTATGGGGACTGGGTATTGCGGATGTGCTAGCGGCCATCTAGCAACCCATGTCCTCAGCTCTATACACAAAATCCCGGTGACAGGTTCCCTTTAAGTTCTTCAGGTTCTTCTGAGTCTGCTACATCTTCTGACTCTGGTAGCTGATCCTTATCTTATCCTCAATGTAGAAATGGCATCTGGAAGAGTAGCAAGTGCCAATCATCCAAAAGCACTTGTAGATATCATTGGTTTCTATACATTGTGTATATTTGTAGTGAAGAAACAATGATGGCAGCCGCTTCACTTGCGGTTTAAAACTGCATTAAAATTCTCGAAGGATGCCATTTCTCCCTTGCTTAGTGCCACAGTAATATAGGAGTAAATAATTGTAATCACTAATGCATTCATGAGAGCCCTTCAACAGCATGAAAAAAAAACATAGGTATACTACAGTATATAGTATAATTATCTCATGCCTATGGCAAACCCGCCGTGTGTCCGCATTTTAGCCCGTAAACAACAGATCCATAAAATACGGATACCTTCCATGTGCATTCTGAATCTTTCTCACTCCCATCAATGGAGAGAAATATTCATGTATGATAATTTGCCAAACGGCCACATAGATCAGCAAAAAATCTGGATGTGTGCATGGCCCCAGAGATATAAATGGGTCAGTTTTGCGTCCACAAAAAATTTGGATAGCACACGGATGAAAAAATACAGTGTCATGCATGAAGCCTTACTGTAATGTCCCCACTGAATTGCTCTGGCAGCTACCCTTCATGACAACATTTTGTGTACTACAGTCACCACTAGGGGGAGCACACTGTATACAAATGTATACAGCTCATAAGGAATTCAAAAGGCAGCTGTATAAATCCATATGCAGTGAGCACCATCTAGTGGTGGCTCCCGACAGCCTGAAATGTATCATTTTAGGCTACTTTCACACTTGCGGCAGTGTGGTCCGGCAGGCAGTTCCGTCGTCGGAACTGGCCGCCGGATCCGCCGATCTGCTGCTGACTGAAAGCATTTGTGAGACGGATCCGGATGCGGATCCGTCTCACAAATGCATTGCAAGGACGAATCCGTCTCTCCGCTTGTCATGCGGTCCGACGGATCCTTCTTGTACATTTTTCTAATTTTTACCGATCTGCGCATGCGCATGCCGGAACGACGGATCCTGCATTCCGGTATTCTGAATGCCGGATCCGGCGCTAATACATTCCTATGGGAAAAAATGCCGGATCCGGCGTTCAGGCATGTCTTCAGTTTTTTTCGCCAGAGAGAAAACCGTAGCTTGCTACGGTTTTCTCTTTTGCCTGATCAGTCAAAACGACTGAACTGAAGACATCCTGATGCAAACTGAACGGATTAGGCCTCTTTCACACTTGCGTTGTCCGGATCCGGCGTGTACTCCACTTGCCGGAATTACACGCCGGATCCGGAAAAACGCAAGTGTACTGAAAGCATTTGAAGACGGATCCGTCTTCAAAATGCTTTCAGTGTTACTATGGCACCCAGGACGCTATTAAAGTCCTGGTTGCCATAGTAGTAGTGGGGAGCGGGGAGCAGCATACTTACAGTCCGTGCGGCTCCCGGGGCGCTCCAGAATGACGTCAGAGCGCCCCATGCGCATGGATCATGTGATCCATGCGATCACGTCATCCATGCGCCTGGGGCGCCCTGACGTCACTCTGGAGCGCCCCGGGAGCCGCACGGACGGTAAGTATGCTGCTCCCCGCTCCCCACTACAGTTTACCATGGCTGCAAGGACTTTAGCGTCCCGGCAGCCATGGTAACCATTGAGAAAAAGCTAAACGTCGCATCCGGCAATGCGCCGAAACGACGTTTAGCTTAAGGCCGGATCCGGATCAATGCCTTTCAATGGGCATTAATTCCGGATCCGGCCTTGCGGCAAGTGTTCCGGATTTTTGGCCGGAGCAAAAAGCGCAGCATGCTGCGCTATTTGCTGCGGCCAAAAAACGTTCCGTTCCGGAATGGAAGACATCCTGATGCATCCTGAAGGACGGACTGTCCATTCAGAATGCATTAGGATAATCCTGATCAGTATTCTTCCGGCATAGAGCCCCGACGACGGAACTCTATGCCGGAAGACTATAACGCAGGTGTGAAAGGGCCCTTCCTCTCCATTCAGAATGCATGGGGATATGCCTGATCAGTTATTTTCCGGTATAGAGCCCCTGTGACGGAACTCTATGCCGGAAAAGAAAAACGCTAGTGTGAAAGTACCCTTACTTTATCACTTTAAGTGCATGGAGGAAACCAGGGGATGTGGAGGGAAGAAATTAATCGGCAAATAACTTTTTACTATATATATTCAATACGCATACCATACTTAGAGGAAGAGAACTACATCCATGCGGGCGCACCAGAGAAACACAATTCATGGGTTTTCCATTTTGCCACTTGGAAGTGCCGCATTCTTTTCTCATTTCAGCCTAGGCCATGTGACGTCACGTTCATCGGTCACATGGCCTAGGTACAGCTCAGCCCAATTGAAATGAATGGGGCTGAGCTGCGATACCTAGCACAGCCACTATACACTGGATGGCGCTGTGCTTGGTGAGCTGAGAGAAGGCTACAGCGCTACTGTAAGCGTTGGTGCCTTCTTAACTGGGTGATCAGATGTAAAAGTCCTTTAATGCACAGTCCTAGAAAATATAAGTAGCGGCCATGCTTTTATCTTCCGTTTACATGTTGATAGTCATTGGAATTGGGATTCTAGAACACCCTCAATATACTGCAGTGGTTTGAAAAGCATAATGGGAGTTGTAGTTTAGTTTCAGAGGGACAGATGGAAGATACCTACAATATACCTTACTTCTAGAGGAATGGAAACATTGCACAGTTCATGCTCTTTTCTGGGCGTATCAGTTTCCGGGCTTCTAGTATCTGAGATGGAAAAGCAATAGTTGGAGTCAGCTATCAGTGAGAAGACAACCTATGTACAGCTCGTATCCTGCTCCTCACCAGGACCTATTACTAGCAGTTCAGACGTTGATATATTAATTATAGGAAAACCCCAGATTTGTGAACTGGGACTCTACTGGTTTCTAGAATTATGGTCCCATTCATTTCAAGGGGGGACCAGTCAACAAGCTCAGGAATCTAAAGATCACTATGTCAAAGGGGTGCAGCCTCTGAAGGATCTTAAGTGGTCATTGTTTGTAGAAAACCCATATTCATTTAGGACCTCCAGGAAATGAACACTTGCTTCCAGATTCCTCTGCAGCTGATCGATGAGGGTCCAGGAGTGGGACATTCTGTTATCAGCTTATTTTTGTGGGACCCTTGTGGGACCCTACTAAGGTCTCTTGTACACGAACGTGTGTTGCCCGCAATGCACGGGCACCGACCGTGGGCCAGCCGCATGCGGATCGTGACCCCATTCACTTGATCGGGGTCCGCGATCCGTCCGTAAAAAGATAGGACAAGTTTTATCTTTTTGCGGAACAGAAGCACGGAACAGAACCCCACGAAGGCACTCAGTAGTGCTTCCGTTCCGCACTGCATCTCCGGATTTGCGGACCCATTGAAGTGAATGGGTCCGCATCCGTGAAGCGGAATGCACACAGCCGGTGTCCTGTGTATTGCGGACCCGCCGTATGTGGGCTGCAATGCGGCTATGGGGGACACGCGTTCGTGTGCAAGAGGCCTAACAAAAAGAGAATATCCAAAGCAAATACTTTAAAGGAGCCCATACACTTTAGATAAGTTGCATGGAGTATCCCGACTCTCCCCCAAAACATGATATTGGGGAGCAAAAAATTATTATGTTAAATTTATAAATCCTCAGCGATAAGCGGCCACCAGAGATGACTGGAATCAGCTTGTCCCCCTCTCCCCTTTAAGAACACATGCATACTTGGACAAACAAGCCTGTGCATGCAGGGGGAGAGTGGAATAGCATTTGGAGACAGCTATGTAAATTGTATGGCCAACTTAAAGGGGTTGTCCAGGTTCTTTTTATTTTTTTATCTGCCCATCGGGACTTGTGGAGAAATCCATACTGATCCCTGCTATTTGGTTCCGTCTTCCAGGCTCTGGGCTTTCTTCATTGCACTCTCAGTCCCCGTCTCTGACTATCCGCAGGGACAGGGTCATGTACATCACTGCAGCCAATGACTAGCGGTGGCATGTCCCCAAGCTGCACGTAACCCACTTGAGGACTTGTCGCAGCTTAAACCTTTAAACCCTGGATCACTCCGGTGCCAACAGGGTGTGACAGTGGCATTGCATGATCTCCTGACTACACACACAGAAACTACTTTTGTGACTTTTGACTTTCCAGGTTTTATAGCTCTGGTCCCCCAGGACCTAAAGCCTATAGACACCCGGGCAGCCATGTGCCACGGGGATTTACATTTCCTGCAAGCCGCATGAAATTCCTTATGAATGTGCCAACAGGTTACCTTATACATGCCGTACTGCAGCGTCTAGCTCTGGGATCAGCAATGGATGTTACGCTTTTATGTACTACTATCTACAGGTCCTTCTAAAAAAATTAGCATATTGTGATAAAGTTCATTATTTTCTGTAATGTACTGATAAACATTAGACTTTCGTATATTTTAGATTCATTACACACCAACTGAAGTAGTTCAAGCCTTTTATTGTTTTAATATTGATGATTTTGGCATACAGCTCATGAAAACCCAAAATTCCTATCTCAAAAAATTAGCATATCATGAAAAGGTTCCCTAAACCAGCTATAAACCTAATTATCTGAATCAACTAATTAACTCTAAACACCTGCAAAAGATTCCTGAGGCTTTTTACTTTTTCAATACTCAAAACCGCAATCATGGGTAAGACTGCCGACCAGACTGCTGTCCAGAAGGCCATCATTGACACCCTCAAGCAAGAGGGTAAGACACAGAAAGAAATTTCTGAACGAATAGGCTGTTCCCAGAGTGCTGTATCAAGGCACCACAGTGGGAAGTCTGTGGGAAGGAAAAAGTGTGGCAGAAAACGCTGCACAACGAGAAGAGGTGACCGGACCCTGAGGAAGATTGTGGAGAAGGACCGATTCCAGACCTTGGGGGACCTGCGGAAGCAGTGGACTGAGTCTGGAGTAGAAACATCCACAGGCGTGTGCAGGAAATGGGCTACAGGTGCCGCATTCCCCAGGTCAAGCCACTTTTGAACCAGAAACAGCGGCAGAAGCGCCTGACCTGGGCTACAGAGAAGCAGCACTGGACTGTTGCTCAGTGGTCCAAAGTACTTTTTTCGGATGAAAGCAAATTTTGCATGTCATTCGGAAATCAAGGTGCCAGAGTCTGGAGGAAGACTGGGGAGAGGGAAATGCCAAAATGCCTGAAGTCCAGTGTCAAGTACCCACAGACAGTGATGGTCTGGGGTGCCATGTCAGCTGCTGGTGTTGGTCCACTGTGTTTTATCAAGGGCAGGGTCAATGCAGCTAGCTATCAGGAGATTTTGGAGCACTTCATGCTTCCATCTGCTGAAAAGCTTTATGGAGATGAAGATCATTTTTCAGCACGACCTGGCACCTGCTCACAGTGCCAAAACCACTGGTAAATGGTTTACTGACCATGGTATCACTGTGCTCTATTGGCCTGCCAACTCTCCTGACCTGAACCCCATAGAGAATCTGTGGGATATTGGGAAGAGAAAGTTGAGAGACGCAAGACCCAACACTCTGGATGAGCTTAAGGCCGCTATCGAAGCATCCTGGGCCTCCATAACACCTCAGCAGTGCCACAGGCTGATTGCCTCCATGCCACGCCGCATTGAAGCCGTCATTTCTGCAAACGGATTCCCGACCAAGTATTAAGTGCATAACTGAACATAATTATTTGAAGGTTGACTTTTTTTGTATTAAAAACACTTTTCTTTTATTGGTCAGATTAAATATGCTAATTTTTTGAGATAGGAATTTTGGGTTTTCATGAGCTGTATGCCAAAATCATCAATATTAAAACAATAAAAGGCTTGAACTACTTCAGTTGGTGTGTAATGAATCTAAAATATATAAAAGTCTAATGTTTATCAGTACATTACAGAAAATAATGAACTTTATCACAATATGCTAATTATTTGAGAAGGACCTGTATTAGGCAAATAATTGCTTCATCCGGAACCTTTGATTTGTAGAGAAATTCATGTGGAACTGCACCACTGAGATCTCAAAAACAATTTTTCCAGGAACAGCACCACTCTTGGTCATAGGCTACATCTGGTATTGCAGCTCAAGTGAACAGAAGTGATCTGCAATACCAAGCACAGACGATGAATGAGGGTGGCGCTGTTGGTAGATAAAAAAATGCAAACCCATTTTTTTAATTTTACGCACTTGTGTCTCAGAATAATATTTCACAAGGTTCTAAAATAATATGCTGGTAATGATCTTTATATTATAGTATAGTCATCATACACAGTGAAACTCCTTTAATTCGGCATCAATGGGTACTGCTAGGTGCTGGATTATCAGATATTCTGAACTCCCTCTAAGGCCTCATGCACACGGCCGTTGATTGGCCCTTCTGTGCATTGGGGACAGTGACATCCATGCGGATTCTGTAAATGGATCGAGACCCAATTAACTTGCATGCACTACTTTTTTGCGGTACGGAAGCACGGACAGAAACCCCATGGAAGCACTCCATGGTACTTCCGTGGGGTTCCGTGCCTCCTTTCCGCACTGGACCTTCTGGATTGCGGACCCTTTTAAGTGAATGGGTCCGCATCCATGATGCGAGTTGCACACGGCTGGTGCCCGTATATTGTGGGCCTAAGGGTGCATTCACACGACCGTCTGTATTTTGTGGTCTGCAGAATGACGTCCGTGTGACTTCCATGTTGCGTCCATTTTTTGGGCGGACCCAAAAAAGACATCAGTGTGTTTTCTGCATCTCTATGTCTGTTCCGCAAAGGATAGAACATGTTCTATACTTAGCCACGAAATGCTGTTGACGGACCCATCGAAGTCAATGAGTCTGCTAAAAAAGTGGATGCAACATGGACGTCACACGGACGACATCCATATTTTGCGGATCCGCGTTTTGCGGACCATTAAATACATATGTTCATGTGAATTCTTCCTTAGAGTAGAGAACCTTCAGGAAAAAAAGCCAAATAAAATGTTAAAGGGGTTATCCCACTAATAACACGTATCTCCCTAGGACCCTCAGAGTCCACCAAAACGGGAGTCCTCAAGTGCCGCCAAGTGCCCCACGTGAAGGGAGCGGCAGTGCACATGTGTGACCACAGCTCTATTCATTTCTATGGGGGAAAAGCACATTTTTTTCCCTTTCTGCTCTGTTTTCTAGTCTTGTGAAATCCCTCAGAAATGGGCAGTTGTATGCTGGAAATGTCTCGGTGCTTGTCTGTCTATGTGTAACTAGTCTGTCTCTGTTCTTGCAGTTGACTTGGTCAGCTATATGTCCCGTTTTGAGTGGGACATGGCTAAATATCCCGTGAAGCAGCCACTGAATAATTTAACGGACTCTCTCAGCAAGGTGAAGTTATGGATTATTATCTTTTTCTAAAAATGTATCAAATTAAATTAGATCTATTAAGCATTAGGTTTGTGAAAGCCTAAGAATCCAGTGATGAATAACAGAAAACCTGGGGTGTGATCCCCTCGTAAATGTCTCAGAGGGTCCCCCAACTCTGCTCTATACAATATGGTCACCCAACGCCCGAGAGGAGCATACATTGCCTCAGAACAGTACCAGAATATAAGCATAAATGGGGTCTTTTATCAAACTGGTGTGCTTGGGGCAACTAAGCCAGTTTTCCTTTACACCCATTTTGATAAATTTCCCCCTATATGTAGTACTTTTTGGGGTCATTTATCAAACTGGTGTAAAGTAGAACTGGCTTAGTTGCCCATAGCAACCAATCAGATTCCACCTTTTATTTTCCAAAGGAACTGTCAAAAATGAAAGGTGGAATCTGATTGGTTGCTATGGGCAACTAAGCCAGTTCTACTTTACACCAGTTTGACAAATGACCCCAAAAAGGAGAAATTTTTCAAAACTGGCTTAGTTGCCTTTAGCAATCAGATTCCACCTTTCATTTCTCACAGATCCTTTGGAAAATGAAAGTTGGAAACATAGAAACACAAACACATACAAACACACAAACATAGAAGAGGATTCTTTACGGTAAGAGCAGTGAGACTATGGAGCTCTCTGCCTGAGGAGGTGGTGATGGTGAGTACAATAAAGGAATTCAAGAGGGGCCTGGATGTATTTCTGGAGCGTAATAATATTACAGGCTATAGCTACTAGAGAGGGGTCGTTGATCCAGGGAGTTATTCTGATTGCCTGATTGGAGTCGGGAAGGAATTTTTTTCCCCTTAAGTGGGGAAAATTGGCTTCTACCTCACAGTTTTTTTTTTTGCCTTTCTCTGGATCAATTTGCAGGATAACAGGCTGAACTGGATGGACAGAGGGCTTTTTTCTGTCTTATAAACTATGTTACACACAAACTGCAGCGGCTTCCTCCCCTCTCCATAGACGTTTGTGCGTCATGCTGAACTTATAGAGTTAAGAGGCTGAGTGAAGGGAAAGAGGAGGAAAGCAGCCCAGGAGGAAGCATAATTCTTTAATAAGATATATTACAAAGTTTCCTATATTCACCTGTACTATTCATTTCTGAAAACTTCTTTATCACTAGAGGTAGATTTTACTGAGAAACTGGCAAGAAAAGAGTTTCCTATATTCTCTTTCTTAGCAACAGGCATTGCAGAGGTCCATGACAGGATCGGCTGTCCTTGCGTATGTAGAGAACTAGTTGTGTCACCCAATATACTACAGAAGGGATGGTAAACTTGTTTTATTTCTAAGTATACATACATACACATACTGTCTATGCTCACTACATACATGCATACATATGTACATTCACTATGTATTAACGCACATACTCATCACATACATGTGTCCACACTTACTTTATTATACAGTTTATCATCTGGTACATCACTCCAGAACCCCAGTGCAGAATTTAGAATGGAGCCCCCAACCATGACATGGTGGCCTCTTATAGGCAGAGGGTCAATTGGGCCCCCAAGGCACCAGGGCCCAGGTAAGATTACAACTTCTTCAATCCCTATAGTTACACACTGTTCTGATACCGTTAAAGAGGACCTGTCCCCTCTCCTGACATGTCTGCTGTATTAGCTTCATGCATTCCCCATGTAATAACAATTCTGGAGCATCTATTCTTATGACTCTATGTTGTGCCATTCCTTTATTATTCCTACTAGAAGTTATGAATCGCTAGCAGTTTACAGTGAAGGTCCAGATGGGAGTTAACAGTTGGCGGGGTGTCCTTGCATAGTCTGACACTATGCAATCAGTGCTGATAGTATCAAACTGTGTAGGGAAACACCCCCTACTGGTAACAGCCATCTGGACCTCCATTGTAAACGGCTAGTAATTCATTTATAATTTCTAGTAGGAATAATAAAGGAATGGCACAACATAGAGTCATAAGAATAGATGCTCCAGAATGGTTATTACATGGGGAATACAAGTGGTTACTAAAAACAGGCATGTCAGGAAAGGCGACAACTCCTCTTTAAACGGTAATGTTACTTAAATGGGGCTGAGTTGTAATACCAGAAACAGCACATAAACAAGGGTGGTGCTGTTTCTAGCAAAAAAAAAAAAAATAAATCAGACTTTTTTTCATCTTTTACATTTTTGTGAATATGATCTAGGTGAAGCTACTGACATGTTATCATTTTCCACATTTTTTTCAGCAAATGTCACAAATAGATACGGACCTGAAGTCAAGAGCACTTACGTATAACAACATTAAAAGCAATCTGCAGAGTCTGGAGAGGAAAACTGTGTATGTATAGAGGCTTATGTGAGTGCATTTAACTACTGATAATAATAATAGCATTAGGCACATGCCCATATTACCTCTATGTGCCTCTGGTATTATATGGAGGCGTTTATTTTCACGTATCTGAGAGAGAAAATTTTGGCCTTCTTCAGTGCACATTATATATACGTAGGTACTCCGCAAGACAATGGCTTACAGTGGCACGAAGTGTGCCCATGGGTACGTACATACCTTTGGGGAATCAGTGGGCAGACTCTCGAAGGCCGTATCTTTGTGATCTGTAGGATTCTGCCCACAAGTGGCCACTTGTCTGTTCTCAGGTGTCTACCAGATGTTTCCACAACTTTCATAAGTAGAACAGTCATGGTGACAGGCTATCTGAAATAAACCTGAAATGGTCTAAAAAAAAGTAAGTCATGTCTATCAGAGTTGCATATTATCTACGTACCTACAGTTAGAAAGCAGCTTTCCATAAATGAATAGTACAGGTGACTATAAGAAACTTTGTAATATATTTTGTTAAAGAAAAATGCTTCTATCTGCTTTTATCAAGCTTTTTACTGCTTTTAACAATGACGTCTATGGAGGAAGGGGACTTAAAGTGGGAACTTAAAGTGGCCTTAGAAAAAATACTAAAAGTGGCCACGTTTTGTAGTTGGGTCCAAATTGATGGAAGGCAGGGCCAGCAATACCATATTGTGGCACAATATACCACCCCAACAGAGCCAAATACCACAGTCCATCACAAAAACTTCCACTGGCTGGCCGTGAGGAGGGCCCAAGTGGCCCCCTGGGCATCGACCCACCAGGAAATTTCCCTGGAAGGTCTATGGCCAATCCACCCCTGTATGGAGGAGGAGGCTATTGGATGAGAGACACACAAACTGCAGCGGCCTCCTCCCCTCTCCATAGACGTTTGTACGTCATGCTGAGCTCATAGAGATATAAGGGGCTGAGTAAAGGGAAAGAGCTGGAAAGCAGTTTGAGAAGCCCAGGAGGAAGCATAATTCTTTAATAAGATATATTACAAAGTTTCCTATATTCACCTGTACTATTCATTTCTGAAAACTTCTTCACTTCTTCATCACTAGAAGTATATTTTACTGAGAAACTGGCAAGAAAAGAGTTTCCTATATTCTCTTTCTTAGCAAGAGGCATTTCAGAGGTCCATGATCGGCTGTGCTTGTGTATGTGGAGAACTAGTTGTGTCACCCACTATACTACAGAATGGATGGTAAACTTGTTTTATTTCTAAGTATAGATACATATACACACACATACTGTCTACTGTATGCTCACTACATACATGCATACATACAGTCCTGATCAAAAGTTTAAGACCACTTGAAAAATTGCAAAAAATCATATTTTACATTGTTGGATCTTAACAAGGTTCCAAGTAGAGCTTCAACATCCTTCAGTGGAACAATGGAGCTTCAGGAAGTGCAGGGGCATCAAACGGCTGCTGGCTATGTCCAGATGTTGCAGAGAGCATTCCTCATGACTGAGGGCCCTCGTCTGTGTGGTAACGACTGGGTTTTTCAACAGGACAACGCTACAGTACACAATTCCCGCAGGGCAAGGGACTTCTTCCAGGAGAATAACATCACTCTTTTGGCCCATCCTGTGTGTTCCCCTGATCTAAATCCAATTGAGATCCGTCCGCTGGACGGCTTCTGCTGTCCCCGACGTTCTGAGATCTGGCGCATGCTCAATACAAAGCTATGGGCATCGGACTCCATTTGAGCTTCAGCGCATGCGCCCGGCACCCTCACTGGCCGGGATCACATCGCGCCTGCGTCCCCTCTGCTTCTTTGAGGCCGCTTCAGTCTCTGTGTTCTGCGCCTGTGCCGGACACTTTTCTGAGCAGCGCAGAAGCCGCCCAGCGAAGTGAATATTGATGAGCTGGGCGGCGCTTCAAAATGGCGGTTGGGGGGCGGCTGCCTGGGCAGAAGTAAAGCTGAAACGCCGCCCCTTGGGCAGAAAGACGAGCAATTCTATCAGGTTATAAAACATCATTTTACAGTCTTCATAAGGTGGACAGGGGTTAGACTTATATGTTTTTAATACACAATAGAAGACCCGTGCATACATATATACATCTAATTATGCTTATTCGGCCTGTCAGTGTCCCTTTAAACTTTTGATCAGGACTGTATGTACATTCACTATGTATTGCACCTTTCGATGTACACCAACACACATCCACCAAAACTCCAAGTGGTGAAGAGATGAAGATCTGACCCTGGTTCCCAAGGCTGGAGAGTGGGCTTTTCAGCAAGTAGTGTTTTATGTGACCACTTTGTAGAGGTTCAGGGTGGTAATTTAGCTCAGATGTCTTTCTTTTTAGGAAAGTCAATAAAAGTCCATAAAAGACCAGTTTTTTACCACCTGCATTTCTTGCTGGGATTTTGCAATGCTTTTTTGCCAGATGTACTATAATTTACGACAGAAAGCAGCACAAATGATAGTTCAAATCAACACCAGCTCATAGCAAATCTGGCGCATTAACTTCCTGGCAAGGTGCCAAGTTTATTAAGAGGCCTTCATGCTAAGGATGGTGTTTGCAATGCCAGTCTTAGTACATCTCCCCAAGGTGTATTACCACTAGCGACTTCTTCATGGTGTTTTTCTCCTATAGAGAAGGTGAAGAGAGAAATGCCTGAAAAAAACAGAGCTGTTTTTTTAGAAGAATCCAGAAAGACAAAAAAACAAAACAAAAACAAGCTAATGAACATAAATGTCAGGAGAACAGAAACGTGTGTGTCCTGCATTTTATATTTCCTATAGTCCTTCAGCTAACATCTGAAACTTGGTGTTTTTACCGCAAAAAAATGCACCAAAAAACACAGGTGCAAAAAAGCCCTGCAAAATTGCAGAAAAGCGCCATTAAAAAATTCCACCTCTGAATCCAGTCATTGGCTGGAGCAGTGCATGTGACTAAGCTGGATGTTAAGTGGTGGGAACGGAGAGCGGAGAACCGGAGTGGCATAGAGCAGGTAAGAGTAAATCTTTTGTTTCATGGTCATGCTGTGGACATTTGATAAAAAATATTTTTTTAAAGAGGTTGTCTCATCACAGGCAATGGAGGCATATCACTAGGATATGCCCCCATTGTCTAATAGGTGCGGGTCAATAGAAGTGAAAGGGAGCGCACCGCACATGACCGGCCAACACTCCCATTCACTTCTATGAGCCTGGCTATTTTCAGCGGCCCCATAGAAAATAAATGGAGGGCGGCTGCACCTGTGCGCAGTGTGTCCTCCACCACTTTCGGGGCTCCATTCTCGATATAGGTGTGGGACCCGCACCTATAAGACAATGGGGGCATATCCTAGCGATATGCCCCCATTGTCTGTGATGAGACCACCCCTTTAAGGCTGTAGTGCTCTGCGTTTTTTTTTCAGGCCTTTTCACATCACCTTCTCTATAGGGGAAAAATTGCCATGAAGAAAAGGCTAGTGGTAAGGTACATTGCATGCAAATATACGCACAAAGTTCACCACAAAAAAGTGTAAGAAAAAAAAAATCATGCACTTATTAGGGCATTTTTTTACTGGTAAAAAAAAATGCCAGTGTCAAAATCATGTGTGGGGACAATACATGTTTAAACCAATTGTTTGCCTGTGTCTCCTTTATATGCCCATAATAAAAATGACTGCACAGGGGGAGATTTATCAAACTGGTGTAAAGTAGAACTGGCTTGGTTGCCCATGGCAACCAATCAGATTCCACCTTTCATTTCACACGAAAAATGAAAGGTGGATTCTAATTGGTTGCTATGGGCAACTAAGTCAATTCTATTTTACACCAGTTTGATAACTCTCCCTCAGAGTATTCAGTAATAGACCTCTCCTTTATTCCACAGGGGCAACTTACTGACCAGAACCTTAGCTGACATTGTGAATAAAGAAGACTTTGTGCTGAACTCAGAATATCTCATCACACTTCTGGTGGTTGTCCCAAAGTAAGCAGAAAATACACTTATAGCAGGCTGCATCAGGAGCAGGGGAGTTGTCCAAGATTTTAATATTGGAGGCCTATCCTCAGGATAGTCAGTGGATGGAGCTCATTAGTGCAGCACTTCTCTCATTAAAGTCAGTCGGACCATCCCTGCGTTGATGAGCGCTGTCCACTACAATGTTGGCGGTGGAGTGTAGTACCTTTGCCGACTTCCAACAACGTAGCTACACAGAACAGCTGATCGGCTGAGTTGCGGGGTGCCAGAGCCCCGCCAATCAGCCAGTGATGGCCTATCTTGAGGATAGGCCATTACGTGAAAAAGGCTCAACAACCCCTTTAATTGTTTACTAGGATTAAAGTGACATGGGGCTGACACACAGGCGCATGGTTTGTTAAAGGGGTTGTCCACTTCTTGGCTACTGTTGATCAACGTGTGTGTAAGATGACGATATAGCACTAATATAGCCTTTGTGGATATTCTGTGCTGTTTTCAATATTTCATAAGCCATGCGCCCGTGTTGGGCAAATCTTCTGTACTGTCCGCATTGAGGCCTGTCCAGAAGATGGCTGCTGATAGAGGGTCATGTGACCAGATACATTACTCCGCCTTCTCTATTCACACGCACTGCACCCGCAATAAACTACCAACACGTGGAACAAGTGCAGATGGCAGGTGCAGTGTATCTGAATGGAGAAGGCTGTGTGCTATGTCTGGAGTTATTTTTGCCTGGTCACATGAACCTCCATCAGCAGCCATTTTATGGACAGGACCTCCGTGTGGACAGCACAAAAGACTTGGTTACCAAGGGGACATACCTCATGAAATATAGAGCAGAATATCAACACATACTATATCAGTAGGTGTTATATAGTCATCTTACATATACACTGGTCAACAGTAGCCAGAAAGTGACCAACCCCTTTAAGGTTACAGGACACTTATACCGAGCCGTATGCCTGTGTGTCTGTTACATCACCAGGACAGATTTTCATTTTCCGGAAATTAATATTAAAGGTTTCAATTCAATTACTATAGGCAGAGACCTTGAAACTGCCAGGAATTGGTACAGAAAGGTTATTGGAGAATTCTATAACTTTTCATGGCATCTAGAAGGCTACATTCACTTGGCCGTGGTGCCGTTGTGTCCGTCAACCACCGATCCACTAAACATGTGTACCAGCTGTGTGAACTCTGCATCATGGTGTGGACTCAACCTCAGTAAGAGGGATTATGGAGGCATAATGTGTTTTACTAGTACTGAACGAACGAATGATAGCACGTGGTCCTCACTCTACATCTGGTCCATAATTCTTTTATATTTTTCCACATACAGGACCAGTTATACCGCTTGGCAAAAGACCTATGAATCACTGTCCGATATGGTTGTACCTCGATCAACCAAGTAAGATTCAGTGGGTAAAAATGGTTGGCAATTCAGATCAGGGGGGAAGGGTAACTGAACGAGGAAACATAAATTTTGTTTGATGTGGGACTTGGGTGACTAGAATGGTTGGAGGACTTGACAAACGTACATGTGGGACCTGCTCTAAGATGGTGGATCTGCTTTCATCCCCATGGCAGAACTGTTATACTGCTGTGTCTTGCTTTTTTAAGTTGGCCTGCAGGACAATGCAGAGTGCAGCATGTATAGCACGTCTCCAAAATGTTTGCGCATGAAAACACCTCTTTTTGAAGACCTTGCTGCTTTGATATGTAGGCTGCATCCCCTTTCATGATACATCACACCCCCCTCAGAGCATGTATGGGTGCTAGGGCTGCAGCATCTCATACAGGTAAAGCTCATGGAAGACTGCATGAGAGATTTGCTAGCCCATCTGGAAAGTCTTCTCTTTTTCTTGGAGAGTTGGCAAGTATGCCTTTAACTTCTCTTCAGCTTAGGACTTTATTGTATATGTTGTACTGCCCCTTATAGTTCTATTAATATGGTTGCTGTATTTTAAAGGGGTATCCCCATTTTCGTCACTAGTGACATATCGCTAGGATATGCCATCAATGTCAGATAGGTGCAGGTCACACCTCTGGGACCCACTCCTATCTACAGGTGGAGCCTCTCAAAGTTAAGGGAGAACAGCCGAGCATGAGCGGTTACCCTCTGTTCACCATTATGGGAGTCCTGATAATAGCAGAGTGTGCTCGCTTGGCTATTTTCAGAAGTCCTATAGCAGTGAATAGAGAGCAAGCCGTGCATGCATGGTGCACACTCCTTCACTTTGAGGCCCTGTTCTGAAAATAGTAGCAGGTCTCCGAGGTGGGATCCGCACCTATCTGATATCTGTGGCACATCCTAGCGATCACATCAATGTCTTAGATAGGAATACGTTTAAGTTGGCGGGCACATAGTGATTTCCCTTAGTTGACTAGGTAGCAGTTGGCTACCATTCCACCTTCGTATGACGACAGGGATGAACGTCCTTGGGCATCATGACCAAAAGAGGGCAAAACTATTAGTTCAGGGCCTTCCCCAGAAGGGAAGTACTGCAGATTGGGTCTAGACCAGTGATGGCTAACCTTGGCACTCCAGCTGTGGTAAAACTACAACTCCCAAGATGCCCCCTCTTGCTTGGCTGCTGTCAGAACTCTATAGAAATAAATGGAGCATGCTGGGAGTCGTAGTTTCACCACAGCTGGAGTGCCAAGGTTAGCCATCACTGGTCTAGACTGTGGAAATTGCTAGAGAAGAGGGCAAGTGATATAGAGACCCCATAGAATCACCTGAGCCTAAAGGGTAACCTGAAAGAGGGTGGGGCTATTCCAGGTGCCCACCAGAAGAAGAGGAATAGAAAACGCACAAGGGAATCACAGATGAGAGACAAGAAGCCCACAGCGGGTGAGACAGGAGTCACCCTGCTCTAGAGAGCACTGATGCAACCGTTCACTGATAATACACAACCGATACAAAACAAAACCATACCCAAACAAGAACGACAGAAGACAGATAGTAGACCTATTGGAATAGACAGGAGAAAATTAATGGATACATAATCCAGGAACCACTGATAAATTCAGAGAAGGGACATATTTAGTGACACCAACGGCTGTAGAGACAAGCAGGGCAGTGTCACTCCCGGTCGGCAGGGACTGGCATGAACGGGCACCCTTGTTTATTGTGTTGTCTGGTTGCTTCTTTGCAGGATGATCGCAGAGGACTCAGAAGGAGGATTATTTACAGTCACCCTGTTCAGAAAAGTGATCGATGAATTTAAAGCTAAAGCTCGGGAAAACAAGTAAGAGTTGTACATATCACTGTAGTCAAATGGACCATACAAATGAGAGGGTCACAGAAGAGGCCAGGAGGCCCTTCTACAATCTATCGATGCCCACCCTTTTATGGTTTAGGCACTTGGTGATTACTTACCTGACAATTCACTGATAACAGGCAACGGAAGTAACATCACCAACTGTGGGCAAATGGGGGCTTCTAGGAGAGGTTTTAGTTCTGTGACAGGTCCTCTTTAAGTTGCCCAAATTACATAGCCAGACTGCTGCCTATATAAAATGTGGGATCAGGGCCTCAAGCATCGTGTAACATAACTGCTAGAGCCAGTAGCACCCCCTTCAGTAGTGCAAGGTGCCATGCCTTGACACACCAAATGCTACCCATGTTTTCACCCTCCACCTACAGGCAATGACTTCACATGCCTTTGTATATAATGATGGCAGGCTCTGTAAGAATCTGTATACATTATAAAATATATTCAATTTCATAGTCCGAAAACCACTACGTGGTGTATTGAGCTTTCTGCTTCCGGTTCAGTCCACTATGTTTTTGTCGGCGCTGGCGGCTGTTGAGAACAGCCAATCGGATAGGGTGCTGGATGTTGGATCCTCATCAATCTGATTACAGGTGATCAATATCCAGAGCCTGCACATCCTCTTTAAGAAGACATCATTACACCAGGTCACCACTTTCTAATACTTCTCTATAGCTGTGTAGACAGTGGGCTTGAACATGTCGGCCAAAGTTGCAACTGCAACCTCCATTGTTGTCCCATTGGGCTGCAATAAAACTGAAATGTATATAATACATATAAAATATCAAAGAGCAAAAAATATAGGTAATTTCCTTTTTCAATTATTTTACATCTGTTTCTGAAAGACCGGGGTTGATGGTCACACAGCTTTCCTACAGTTACCTATGCGGCAGGATGTATCAGTGTATAATTAGCAGGCGTTCCTTTCTGGATTATGGGAAACTTGTAGGACATGGAGGGGTGTTGGGTCTTCAAAAGCTTCTATGAACAGTCTCCACAATGGCAGTCAAACGTAGAGATATACAATTTATGACATATAGAACTTTATGGCACACAGCTACGTGAGTCCGGGCCATACATTTGGGGTATATGTTGGGAGAATGTGCAGTGAGAACATAGCTTTAGACAGATAAGCGCTGCCTGCCTTCATGTACTGTACTGAGTAACAATGACATTTCTGTACATTTTAGGTTCATAGTTCGGGAGTTTTACTTCAATGAGAAAGAAATGCAGTCAGAAAAAGACGAAATGATTAAACTGGAGGCAGATAAGAAGCAGCAGTATGTAAGTCTTTAATACGACATTCAAGAAGTTTGAACACATAGAAACGCTGTCCTACAATTAGGTCCATATATATTTGGACACTGACACAAATTTTGTTTTATTACCTGTTTACTAAAACATATTCAAGTTATAGTTATATAATGGACATGGACATAGAGTCCAGACTTTTAGCTTTCATTTGAGGGGATCCACAAAAAAAGTGTATGATGGGTTTAGGAGTTTCAGCTCCTTTACATGTGTCATTATTTCATTCTCAATTAAGCACATAAAAGGCCTGGAGTTGATTTGAAGTGTGGTGCTTGCATTTTAAACATGCGGTGAAAGGAGCTCTCCATGCAGGTGAAACAAGCCACCCTTCATCTGCGAAAACAGAAAAAAACCATCCGAGAAATTGCTACACTATTAGGAGTGGCAAAATCTACAGTTTGGTATATCCTGAGAAAGAAAGAAAGCACTGGTGACCTCAACAATGCAAAAAGACCTGGACGCCCACGGAAGAAAACAGTGGTGGATGACCGCAGAATAATTACCATGGTGAAGAGAAACCCCTTCACAACAGCCGACCAAGTGAACACTCTCCAGGATATAGGTGTATCAATATCCAAATCTACCATAAAGAGAGGACTGCATGAAAGTAAATACAGAGGGTCCACTGCACGGTGCAAGCCACTCATCAGCCTCAAGAATAAGAAGGCTAGATTGGACTTTGCTAAAAAAAAAAAAAAAAAAAAAAAAAAAAAAAAAAAAGCACACATTCTTTGGACAGATAAAACCAAGACCAACCTGTACCAGAATGATGGAAAAAAGTATGCTCATGATCCAAAGCATACCACATCATCTATAAAACATGGCGGAGGCAGTGTGATGGTTCGGGCATGCATGGCTGCCAGTGGCACTGGGTTCATAGTGTTTATTGATGATGTGACACAGGACAGAAGCAGCCGGATGAATTCTGGGGTTTTCAGAGACATACTGTGTGTTCAAATACAGCCAAACTGATTGGTCTGCATTTCATAATACAGATGGACCCAAAACACAAAGCCAAAGCAACCCAGGAGTTTATTAAAGCAAAGAAGTGGAATATTCCTGAATGGCCGAGTCAGTCTCCGGATCTGAACCCAATAGAGCATTTCACTTGTTAAAGAATAAACTTCAGACAGAAAGGCCACAGACAAACAGCAACTGAAAACAGCTGCAGTAAAGGCCTAGCAGAGCAAAGGAGGAAACACAGCGCCTGGTAATGTCCATGAGTTCAAGCCTTTAGGCAGTCACTGCCAACAAAGAGTTTTCAAACAAGTATTAGAAATTAACATTTTATTTACAATAATGTAATTTGTCCAATTACTTTTGAGCCTCTGAAATGAACAGATTGGGTTTAAAAAATGCTTTAGTTCCTTACATTTTTATGCAATCACTGAATGTCCAAGTTATATAGGGGTTGTCCAAGTTATATTTATTGATGACCTATTGATGTAATTCCACCTGCTCACCACTGCAGATGCAACGGCTAGAAGGTAAACAGTGAAGAGGAGGCAGCGCTGACACCGCGCACGCCTTCTCTTCAAACAGCTGATCGGAGGGGGTGCCGGGTGTCGGACTCCCACGATCTGATATTGATGACCTATCCTGAGGATAGGTCATCAATAAATATAACTTGGACAACCCCTTTAAAGCTGAAAGTCTGAACTTCAACGGCATCTAAATTTTTTTGTTCAAAATCTATTGTGGTAATGTACAGAACGAAAGTGTTGTCTCTGTCCAAAGTGGCACATATGAGCTCAGGGATAAAACTCTGATGAATCCATCGCCAGGAATAGGGGATATTAGGACTGGCGTCTAAAACGACGGTCTTAATAAATGACCCCCTATGTCCTTATTCAATGAAGTCAGGTAATTTTCTAGCCTTATCATAGGCACTTTGGAAATAAGGGTTTCATTTGCAAAAATAATACGAGTCATAGAACTTTAGCCCATGACTTTAATTTGTAATATTCTATACAATATGTCTGTACAAGGCTTGGTGCTTCATTTTCAGAAAAAGAGCTCCAAATCTCCTGTATAACCAAGAATTAATCTGGTAATATTCTGGCTGCCTAAAGCTACCACTAGGGGGAGCTTACAGTATACACAATTATACGGCTCCTATAAGCTCAGTAATAAAACAGAAGCTCCCAAGCTCTTTCTAGTGGTGGCTTCATAGAGCAAGAATTTTCTATTTAGAGCTTTATTTCAGAAAAAATAGAGCTTCTATTTCAATATAAAGATATATTAAGAAATAAACCGGCACAACATGTTGTATATAAAGTGACATGATCCTAAAAGGTGGACATTCACTTTAAGAGAAACTGTAACTTCAAACTCCATATGTATTTCTATTAAAACCTTTGATGGAGGGGTTCATGATTCATATAATGGAATGGTTGAAAGGGTTACACCACAGAAAGTAAATAATAACATCACGTTCGGGTATGGGAGGGAAACACCATACCGAACATAGGAGGGAAAGGGGTGAGGGAGTAAGACACCTAGTAAAATCCTAATCAAAGTCCTGACTAACTACCAGTATGAACTGACCCCAGAGGTAGGTGAATTCATACACAGAAATACCTAATGTCCTAACTCACCCTATAGGACCCTGGTACTAATGTCAGGACTGAGACAACCTGTTCCTCCAAGAAGGACAAACAGGAGTCTCCCTCAGGCCTTAATACAAATGACAGGGAAATGCAACACACAAAATAGCCCAAACAAAATACAAAAGGGAAAGAAAACACTTAACTTCAAGGGGCTACGGCAGCACCAGGAACTCAGCCGAGATCCACACACCAGCAATCCACAACTCAAACAGAAGCTATAAACCGCATAGCACAGTGGGAGAAACAACAATAAATAGAGAAGGTTAAATGACCATAATAGCCACACCTGGGAAAGAAGATGTGGCAAGCACCAGAAACAACACAGACGTCATTTGATCCAAACGGAAGACATGTCAGATCAAACCACGTGTTGCCAGTCTCACCGATCTCCTACCACCTGTCGCGGGAACGTCCATGAAAAACGTTCAGTACATATGATGCATGTAGAGAAAGTATTGTGTTCTCCTATAAAAAGTTAATCTGTACTGTTTTATCCTACAGGGGCCTCTCCTGCGCTGGTTGAAAGTAAACTTCAGTGAAGCATTCATTGCCTGGATTCACATAAAAGCCTTGCGAGTTTTCGTGGAGTCTGTTCTAAGGTGAGTAGTTGTTCCAGTTTGTGAGAATAGTTCCTCCTAGGTGGAATGGTGCCCCTAGAAGTGCGAGGCATGTCTGTGAAGAAGGGCTCATGCACACAGGCATAATATGGCCACATACAACCTCTGGGTTATACAGTGTAGAACTGTGGACCCCTCTAGGAGGATGCAGGAAGGCAGCATAAAGTGTGCTCTGTAAATAAAATGGAAACCAGACAACTTCTGGGTGATAGCTAGCTAGCAAGTAGAGGTGGGTGATGCTTGCAAACTGGCACAGGGCCTAGAGAGGATCAAGCACTTTCTAGCACCTGCACCCTGAAGCAGAAGAGGAGCTTGGTCAAGATACTGTGTAAAGTCCAGCCAGACTAATGCAAGTAAGGGGCTGTTCACTTTTTGTCCGACATTTAACATATACTTTGGGAAAAAATAAGATGCAAAAGCATAATACACTACGCTTTTCAATCCTGCAGAGTTTAGCAAAAGTATGTATGTTTTTTTTTTTTTTTACAATGGAACTGTATTGTGACGGATGCCACTGTATGGGACCGTCTAATGCAGGGGTCAGCAACCTTCGGCACTCCAGCTGCTGTGAAAATACAACTCCCAGCATGCACGCTTGCTTGGCTGTTCTTGTATCTCCCATCGAAGTGAATGGAGCATGCTGGGAGTTGTAGTTTCAAAACAGCTCGAGTTCCAGAGGTTGCTGATCCCTGGTCTTATGCATCCGTTTAATGTACAGTGGTCCCTCAAGTTACAATATTAATTGGTTCCGGGATGACTGTTGTATGTTGAAACCATGGTAAGTTGAGTAATTGGTTCCAAAGCCCCAAAATGTCATCCGAGATAAGAGAAAATGATTGGTTGGATCTGAGTCTTAGGCATTGTATGTTGAAAATATTGTATCCTAAGGCCATTGTATCTTGAGGGATGTGTATATGTTAAACGTAGGTCAAAAATCTGATGTGAACACAGCACAAGACCTGTAAATAGGCACATGTGGAGTGTGTGTGATCTGAAGAGACGCCTATGCGAAGTGTGCATTAGCACCCCCTACTGGCCACATTCTAAATTTCTCGTGATCATTCTAGGGTATATTGATCTTAGAAAATCTCAGTTTTTTGTTGCAATTTTCATTGGACGTGGTCTCATGGTCCCTGGAGCCAGTAGTATTAGTAGTTTAGACATTTATTATTTAAAGATTGCCAAAACATTTTATACCGCGCAGTTAATATCCTTTCTATCTTAGGTACGGCTTGCCAGTGAACTTCCAGGCAGTGATTCTGCACCCCTACAAGAAGTCTATGAAAAGACTACGAGATGTGTTGAATGCCATATTCAGACACCTGGATGAGGCAGCAGCTGCAAACATGAAGGATGTATGTACAAAGCACAGGCAACACGTAGCCACTCTCATCATGCTTCCCATAAGGGTTTGGTCACACACTCAGGTTCTTGGATGCTGTTTTTGAAGCCAAAACCAGGAGTGGATTCAAAAACAGAGAAGTAATATCTGGGAACCAGTGAGCACATAGCTCGCTATTAAACTATCTTACATGCCAGATGCGTGCTTGTCAATACATTCTAACAGTGTTTGTCCTATTTCCATCGGTGGCCCCGTTGTGGAGTAATAAGGCTTTTTATTTTATGCTAATTAGCCCCTGGGTGCAACCAGGGTGGTGCTGTTGCACTCAAGGCTCTGCTTCTTTTGTTCCTGGCCACGCAGCTGCCACTTTGACTGACAGTCAGTAAAGACGCACTCACGCCTGACCCTGAAGTCTAGCATTTGCTTGTTCGCTTCACTGTTTGGCGAAGCACAGTACAGAAGCCATCGAGCTTCTGTACTGTACTGCACCTGCGCTGAACAGTGAAGGAGCAATCGTGAACCTTCGGGTGATTTCAGGGTCAGGCTTAAGTATGTCTTCACTGCCTGGCCCTGTCAGCCAAAGGGGTCGGAGTGCGGCCGAGAAGGAAAAGGAACCTCTAGATGCAACGGCACCACCCTTGTTGCACCCAGGGGCTAATTGGCATAAAATAAACTCATTTCTCCACAACGGGGCCACCGATGGAAATAGGACAAACACAATTAGAATGTATTGACAAACACGCTTTTGGCATGTGAGATGGTTCCATAGCAAATGATGTGCCGACAGATGCCCTTTAGTAGTTTCTCTGCTTTTATGATCCACTCCAGATTTGGGCTTCATTAGAAAACCTGAACATGCGGCTGTACCCTAAAAAGGAAACACAAAGTCAGTGTAGGCTTAAAGGGGTTGTCCTTTCTGCACCATCCTAGCGTAGAGATAAGCCATAAGGTGACATCCTCAGATCTTCTGAGCCCTGTGTAGTCTGCAGTTTTGTTTCGCTCTCCTCCAGGCCGCTTCCTGTAGATGATGTGAGGCTCTTGTCCATTAATCATCTCCGCAATTCCCTGCAGAAGGATGCAGTTCGCACATGGCCTGCGACATGCATGCTGCTGCATACGGCGCAGTCTGCAGCCTCTCATGTGCCTGCATCCATGGCTCTCCAGCATGCTCTGTATATCCATAGGTTCTGATAGATGTGATCGGCCCACATTTATCTATGCGATGCCTGTGTAAGGCATAGAGAGAGATGCAGTTACCAGAGCTGCTGCCCGCAGATAGTGATGTCTACAGTCAATATAGCAGGACTATGCTACTCCAAAACAGCACGTTAGCATGAGGGAAAGAACAATGATATGATACAATAGGACTAGGTTAGTGGGAATGATTTCATGTGGCTGCTGGAATTTCTCTTTAATTATTCAAAAGGAGTATAATGGTTAGAACCAGTTGTCCCCTGTCCACCCGCTAGGGCAGTGATGGTGAACCTTTAGAGACCGAGTGCCCAAACTGCAACCCAAAAAACACTTATTTATCGCAAAGTGCCAATTAAAGGCGTTGTCTCATTTCAGTAAGTGGCATTTATCATGTAGAGAAAATGAATACAAGCCACTTACTAATGTATTGTTATTATCCATATTGCTTCCTTTGCTAGCTGGATTCATTTTTCTATTGCATTATACACTGCTCGTTTCCATGGTTACAGACCACCCTGCAATCCATTAGTGGTGAGACAACCCCTTTAACCTGAACACTACAGTCCAATGTAGTATGTCTTCGATGTACTTCATCATTTAGCTATAAGGCCTCTTTCACACGGGCGTCAGTTTTTTTGCCCGGATAAGAGCCGGGTGCGTTGCGGGAAAATGCGCGATTTTCCCGCGCGAGTGCAAAACATTGTCATGCGTTGCACTCGCGTGAGAAAAATCGCGCATGTTTGGTACCCGAACTTCTTCATAGAAGTTCGGGCTTGGGATTGATGTTCTGAAGATTGTATTATTTTCCCTTATAACATGGTTATAAGGGAAAATAATAGCATTCTGAATACAGAATGCATAGTAAACCAGCGCTAGAGGGGTTAAAAAAAATAAAAAAAATATTTTAACTCACCTTAGTCCACTTGATCGCGAAGCTGGCATCTCCTTGTGTCTCCTCTGCGCTGAGCGGCTGAACAGGACCTGGGGTGAGCTGCTCCATTAAATACAGGTTAAGGACCTTCGATGACGTCACTCCAGTCATCACATGGTACGTCACATGATCTTTTACCATGGTGATTCACCATGGTAAAAGACCATGTGATGACCGGAGTGACGTCATCGAAGGTCCTTAAGCGATATTTAATGGAGCAGCTCACCCCAGGTCCTGTTCAGCCGCTCAGCGCAGAGGAGACACAAGGAGATGCCGGGCTTCGCGATCAAGTGGACTAAGGTGAGTTAAATTATATATATATTTTTTTTAACCCCTCTAGCGCTGGTTTACTATGCATTCTGTATTCAGAATGCTATTATTTTCCCTTATAACCATGTTATAAGGGAAAATAATAATGATTGGGTCTCCATCCCGATCGTCTCCTAGCAACCGTGCGTGCAAATCGCACGGCATCCATACTTGCTTGCGGATGCCATCCGATTTTCACACACCCCATTCATTTCTATGGGGCCTGCGTCACGTCGAAATCGGACAATATAGAGCATGCTGCGATTTCAACTGAACGCACAAGTGATGCGTTAAAAACATCGCTCATGTGCACAGCCCCATAGAAATGAATGGGTCAGGATTTAGTGCGGGTGCCATACGTTCGCCGCACGGATCGCACCCGCACGGAAAACTCGCCCGTGTGAAAGGGGCCTAACAGTCTGCCTACATTCAGTGCGCTGCCTGCGATGTTCATAGCTACTTTCACACTCGCGTTTTGGGCGAATCTCTCATGGATCTGCAAAAACGGATCCGTTACAATAATACAACGGCATGCATCTGTCATAAACTGATCCGTTTGTATTATCTGTAACATAGCCATGATGGATCCGTCATTGAAAGTCAATGGGAGACGGATCTGTTTTCTATTGTGCCAGATTGTGTCAGAGAAAACGGATCCGTCCCCATTGATCGTTTGGCTCAGTTTCGTCAAGCAGGCAGCGGAATGGAGACCGATCGGAGGCAAACTGAGACATTCTGAGCGAATCCTTTTCCATTCAGAATGCATTAGGGCAAAACAGATCCGTTTTGGACCGCTTGTGAGATCCCTGAACGGATCTCACAAAGGGAAAGCCAAAACACCAGTGTGAAAGTAGCCTTAGGCATATTAGTACACCGTAGACTTTTTTCCAGGGTGCGGGTGCCCACAGAGAGGGCTCTGAATGCCGCCTCTGGAACCCGTGCCATAGGTTCGCCACCACTGCGCTAGGGGATAACTGCTAGACTGGTAAGGCCCCCTGTTTCAATGGTGTGCAAGGTCGAGCATGCGCACTGCTGCTCCAGCCATTTCTATGGTGCTGCCAGATGTACCAGAGTACAATGCTCAGCTGTCTCCGGCAGTCCCATAGATTTTGAATTGAGCAGTTGCGTGCATGCACGACCATTGCTCCATTGAAACGTGGACATCAGAACCCCTTTCTCATGATCAGTGAGGGTCCCAGCATTCAGAAACCCCAGCAATCTAACAGTTATCCCCTACCTAGTGGATAGGGGATACCTTGTTCTAACCGGAAGACCCCTTTTAATTTACATCAACATGTAATACTGGTATTTTTTCTTGTACTGACCATACTTTTCTTGCCATCGTAGGTTGGTATGGATATTCCTGGTTTACAACTGAACAACCAAGACTATTACCCATATGTCTTCTTCAAGATTGATCTGAATAGCTTAGACTTTCAGTCTTAGGTGTAAGAGACAGACCGTATAGTGAAATCTAGAGTGACAAACGGTCCTTTAACACTGTGCTAATATTGCTGCCTAGTCTTTTCTCGAGACGCCAGATGCCGTCTTAATATGTATCTAGAAGCAAACTCCATGGAATGAGCCAGTAATGTGCATGCTAAAAGCAGAGCCGCTGTCCTAAGAGGAGGTCACACAGAAGGATGTAATATTTGTAAATTATATCATAGATATCATAGACCTGTGCCTGGTGGCCAGAGACCACCTACAATAAAAGATTATATATATATGTAGATCTGTGCAGTGCTTTTCTGTGTGTGTCGTACCCTCTCCAAATACAATGCATGCCCCAAAAGTATGTGAACGCTGCTACGGCCATTTCAACCACGTCTATTGTCCCACCATCAAATATCATATTCATATTTATCAATCATAAAAAAAAAAGAAAGAATATCTGCCATTTGGATGCTGATAAACAGAAAAATCTAGTGAAGTTGACATATGCTTACATGGTATGGCGCCACCAGGTGTTAGTATATAGCAATGTCAACATAATGAGCTGCTGGTGGTCATACTTTGTCATTCTCCTTAGGCTACATGCACACGAACGTTGTTTGTTTCCGTGTCCGCTCTGTTTTTTTGGTGGATAGGATGCGGACCCATTCATTTCAATGGGTCCACAAAAAATGCGGACAGCACACCGTGTGTTTGCATCAGTATGTCCCTTCCGTAGCCCAACAAAAAAAAAAAGCAGCGAGGTCAATGAACAGTGATCCTCTGTTCAGCCAATAGGAATAGCTTTCTACCCTGCATGTTAGGCAAGGAGCCGGACCTCCAAAGTAGGATGGCAGTACAGTGGAAAAGATCCACTGGAAGGAAGAAAAAGGACCTAGTTGCCAGAGGGGGAAGGAAACGGATTCAGCTCCGAGCACTCCTCCACACATGATGACAATGATATTTTTAGGCTATAAATACTGTGAATTACTTTATAATAGACTTTGGGACTTTTGCTATGAAAATGATGATTACACTTACCGGTAATCAGATTTTCCTAACTCTACGACAGCACCTTAGAGAGATGGCTCCGCCTCCAGGACAGGAAACCTGCAGCTTTAAAAAAGGTGGAGCCACTCTCCCACCTCAGTGAGTTTTCAGAGCATGAGAGGGACTCCCCTTTATATTAGTTTAGTTTCACAAGCATATATACATATTTTTGTTTTTGCGACACTCGTGAACACACAGAACCACCACCATAGGGAGGGAATAAAGAGGTGCTGTCGTGGGGTCAGGAAAATCCGATTACTGGTAAGTGTAATCATCATTTTCCCCCTCCCCCACGACAGTACCTTAGAGAGAGATTACAGAGATAACTCAAGGGTGGGAAACAGCTTCCAAAACCTTTGTGCCAAAAAGTAGATCAGAAACAGAATCGACTTGAAGCCTGTAGTGCTTATAGAAAGTAGAGGGAGAAGACAAGGTAGCCGCACGACAAATCTGTTCTATGGATACACTGGCTCTATCAGTCCAGGAAGTTGACACCGCTCTCGTGAAATACGCTCCCAAATAGACAGGTGGAGAAACACCAGACGCTGAATATGCCAAAGAAATGACTTCTCTAATCGAGCAGGCAATAGATGCCTTTGAGGCCGTATTACCTCTTTTAGCCCCACCAAAGAGCACAAATAGAGCAGAAGATTTTCTCCAGTCTTTAGTGACCTCTAAATACTGTAGGATACATCTTTGGACGTCAAGAGAATATGGATCTAGAAAGAAAGCTGGAAGAACTATCTCCTGAGACCTCTTTGCTCTAGATGGAACTTTCGGCAAAAAAACTGAATCTGGTGTCAATACTACGCTGTCCTCCTGATTGACATGAAAGGGGGGATTAATGGAAATAGCCTGGATCACACTAACTCTCCTGGCTGATGTTAAGGCCACTAACCAAACCAGCTTCAGAGTAAGCAGTTTAACTGAACAGGACTCCAAAGGTTCGAAGGGATGTTTAGTTAAGGCGTTCAATACTAAATTCAGATCCCAAGGATGGAATCTGGGGCCCTTCACTGGTACCATCCTGTCAACCGCTTTAAAGAATCTTATTATCCATGGGTCCATAGCTAAATTTTTCCCCCCTAAAACCGAAAGTGCAGACACCTGCACCTTCAACATGCTTTCTGCCAACCCCAAGGATAATCCTCTCTGGAGGAATTCCAACACCTGCGCCACCGAGAATTCCAAGGGCCAGGAAACTCTGTCTATACCTAGGAAAGACAAGAATTTTCTCCACACTCTAGCAGAAATGACATTAGTCACTTACTTCCTACTTTTCATCAATGTGGAAACTAAATTCTTTTGAAAACCCCTGGCTGTCTAGAAATGACCTATCAAATTCGTGACCTATGACCTATCAAAGATGTAGGGATTTTACTGTCGGGTGAAACACTGGACCTTGCGATAACAGGTTTGGGATCTCTGGCAGAATTCAGGGGTCCGAAATTGACATGGCTCTCAACAGTGAAAACCATGCCCTTTTCGGACAGAAAGGCACTTTCAGGATTACCCTCGGCCCTTCGTACCTGATCTTTTTTTATAACTAGCGGTATTAACTGCAGTGGGGGAAATGCATACCCCAGAGGAAAGCTGCACTTTTGGAGAAATGCATCCACCCCAGATGGGCACTCCCTTGGGTTGAGTGAAAATAATTTCTCGACTTTCCTGTTCTCCCTTGTGGTGAACATGTCTACAGATGGATGGCCCCACAAATCGACTATCTGGGAAAAAACATCTGGATTTAGTGTCCATTCTCCTTGTCGTAACCTGTGTCGACTCCAAAAACCCGCCCGAGTATTCTCGACTCCTTTTATGTGGAGAGCTGACAGATGTAATATTTTCTCTTCCATCTCCTTGAAAATCCACTCTGTCTCTTTTTAGTAAGGAACTTGACCTGGTACCCCCTTGGTGATTGAGGTACGAGACTACTGTTCGATTGTCAGACATTATCCTGACATGTTTGTTCTGAACCTCTAGTAAAACCTTGGAGGTCAAAATCTCCATCAGTAGTTGGCGAGAGTGCCTCTGAGCCCACTGTACTGCTGGTATACAGGACGTCAGGACAGGGACATCCCTTTTCTTATAGTTAAGGATTCTCCTGACTGCACCCTGTGTATACCCTGCTGAATCCAGACTATCTTCTCCTCTGTAAGGAAAGTACTCTCCTCTATGGAATCCAGCACTAGACCTAAGAACACCTGTCTCGTAGACTGTTGCATTCTGGACTTTTGAATATTCAACAACCATCCCAGCTTCTTCAGTATCCTCACAACATGTTCTACCCCTCTGACACATGCTTCCCAAGACTGGGATACTACCAGGAAATCGTCCAGGTAAGGTAGGAACGCGACATCCTCCTTCCGGATGGAGGAGGCCATCTCTGCCGCCACCACCTTGGGAAAAATTTGCGGTGCCATAGAGAGGCCGAACGGCAATGCCTGAAACTGAAGGTGAATGATCCCGGACTCTGTCCTCATCGCCACTCTGAGAAATTTCTGGTGCTCTGGATGTATCGGAATATGGTGATAAGCATCCTTTAGATCCAGAACGGCCATATGACAGCCTGGAGACAAAAGATGAATTACAGACCTGATAGTCTCCATCTTGAATCTCCTGACCTTCAGAAATTTGTTCAAATGCTTTAGATTTATAATTGTTCGATACGAACCATCCGGCTTCTTTACCAGGAACAGGGTTGAATAGAACCCCTTCTCTTTCTCTAAACTGGAATCAACATTTTTGCTTGTTAATTTTTGTATTTCTTCCATTAACACATGAGGAGTTTGAAATGATGAATCTTTCTGGTGGATCTCTCTTGAACTCTAGCCTTACTCCATCCTGCAGGAGTCCTACCAGCCATGTTCCTGCAATTTTTCCCCAAGCAACCCCAAGCCTATGGGAGAAGAAACTCCGGCAGGTAACATGAATCTGCCCATGACCCTCTAGTAGCTACCAGGGCTTCCCGCTCCAGGACAGGAAACCTCACTGAGGTGAGAGAGTGGCTCCACCTTTTTTAAAGCTGCAGGTTTCCTGTCCTGGAGGCAGAGCCATCTCTTAAGGTGCTGTCGTGGGAGAGGGGAAAAATTAGTATATCATATAATGCAATCTCCATAGAGAAATCTAAGCAGAATGGGTCACAATCGAAACAGGAGGCTACCAGACGTATAAAACAGTTCAGCGAACCCTACTGTGTATGTATGCAAGAGCATGACCAAGACTTCCAAGTACTATCCTACCCCCCAATTCCCCAAACTTGAACCCAATTGAGCATCTGTTGGACCACCTCAATCATCACATTCGCTCTATGGATCCTCCCCCACACTCCCTTCAGCAGCTGTGGGATGCACTGCAGTCAGCATGGCTCTAGATACCTGAGACAACCTACCAGGACCTTACTGAGTCACTCTCACCTCATCTAGCTGCTGTCCATGCTGCACACAGTTAGAAATGTCCCACATTGGTTGGAAGAGCATGGCCAAGACTTCCACGTACTACCCTGGCTCCCTAATTCCCCAGAATTGATCCCAGTTGAGCATCTGTGGGACCACCTCGATTATTGTGTTCGCACTAAGGATCCTGCCCCACACTCCCTCCAGCTGCTGTAGGATGCACTGCAGTCAGCATGGGTCCAGATACCTGTGACCACTTACCAGGACCTTACTGAGTCACTCCCAGCTCATCTATCTACTGTCCATGCCGCACACGGCGGTCACTCTGGATATTAGCTGGTATGGTCATAATAATGTGACTTGACTGTTTAGTAACCATTACTACAGCTTATGTGACATTCTTTCTGACAAAGTGTCTTAGGGGTGATCCAGTAAACTAGAATTTATATTCAGAGAAACTATCATAACCAGTGGTACAAAATGAACCGGTTGTGACACAAATTCTATTCACATTGGGAAAATTAAAATATATTGCGTTTGTGCCTCCAGAACCACAAAACTGTAAATAAAATATTTTACCAAAAAAAAATAAAAAATGTAAACCTTGTGAAACCAGAGTCACTTTTGCAGATAATTACACACATGTCGAACAAACAAATATGTCAAAAAATATTTTATTCAGAACTTGAATTGAGCTGATCAATTTGCCAATGAAAATGCCAAAAACGTAAAATACATTAAACAAAATAATATTCGCAGTGTCGGCCAAGAAAACATTCCGGGGACAGCTTCGGTCTGGCCAAAAAGCCAAATGAGGCATTACCAGTAACTCCTTCAGTATGCCCTCCCAACCCCAGACAAAAAAAAAAAAAAAAAAAAAAAAGAAGGGGGAAAATCCTAAAACATCAGTTTCCAGCAAAATCTAAAGAGCAAACAATAGAACTCATCACGGTTACAACAATTCATAGAATTTTTTTTTTAGAGTTCTCCCGGGAGGAACTGTCCATTGTGTCATTGAAATCCTTCTCTTAAGATGCACATCTATGCCTCAGATTACAGATAAACAAGTCATTGCTACCACCACCCTGGCATTCTGGACAAGTGATGTCCACCAGCTGAAAAGTTCCTCCAAGAAGAAGGATGTAACAATCCAACAAGGAGGTATGTGCTTCTTCTTTTCACAGTTCGTCCTTTTCAATGTCATCAAGTTCCACATCACTGAGATCAATGTCGTCTTCTACCGGCAGCTGTAGAAGTAACAGAAATTCAGAATGGAACTAGTAAGGAATCGGTGTTACTCCTCTTGGAAATCAATACACTGGCAGTTATCATTAACCCCTACAGTGATACTTTAAGCATTAAATGGACAATTTAAAAAAGGAGTCCGTCAGCAGTTCTGACCATGCAAAACTGCTGACAGCAGTAGGTAGTGTCCGGGGAGAGCAGCACAAACATGCCTTTTGTGGTGAATTTGTTTGAGTGACAGCTTTAGGATCCAACCAATAGACCACGACAGCTGTCACTCAGAGCAGAAGGGGGTAGGTGAAGCAGCTCAATGCAGAGAGCACTTCACAGTGAAGCTCCACCTCCTGGGCACTTGCCAGAGGATAACAGAATAAAAGTTCATATTCACACTACTCCTGATTAAACCCGCTGCAAAAAAGGTTTTGCATGGTCAAACCTGATGACAGATTTCGGTTATGCAATGTTAGTCCTTATCCACAGGGGGGATGTCAGGAACCAGACAACTCCTTTAAATTATTAATGGAAATTAAAATCATATGTATTCTTACCTCTCCATCCTTGCCATCCCAAGCCTCAACTGTGTTAATCTTGGGAATAACAGCACCAGTAACGGGTGAGGTGGAACCGCGGCCAAATGACAACTCTCTGGAATTACACAGGAAAAGCCAAGTGATTCAGATATCTTCTGGAAGATGGGGGTTACAATTCCAGAGCAAATTAAGAAGTTACAATTTACTGATCTTTATCAAGAACAGTGCAGAATTGTGTGCGGATTTACAGATCTGCTGACGCAATTAACCCTTACCGTAAGAACTCATTGATTCCCTGCTCACTAAAAGAGCCCTTCAGTAGCGCAAACTTCATCTTCCGTGCATTCACAGCAGCCATGGCTGGGTAACCGAAGCCACCGATACCAAGGGAGGTCTCCAGATCCAGCTGTGCACCGGCCTCAGTCCAGAGCCACCTGTAACAGGACATGCGGTAAGTCACTGCAATCTATGGATCTCACTTTAATTACTAAATCTAAAAAACTATGGCTGTAGTCTGCAAGCTGGGGCTCTGTGGGAATGTTGGGAGACCTTCTGCTACAGTTCACATGAAATATTCCTTTCTAACACCATATGAACCAGGGATTTTTTTTATTTATTTTTTGCCTCCTCACATTCCCATCCAATGCAGTGTTTTTAAAGGGGTTGTCTCACTTCCGTAAATAGCATTTATTGTGTACAAGTTAATACAAGCCACTGACTAATGTATTGCGATTGTCCATATTGCCTCCTTTGCTGTCTGGATTCATTTTTCCATCACATTATACACTGCTCGTTTCCATGGTTACGACCACCCTACAATCCAGCAGCGGTGGTCATGCTTGCACACAATAGGAAAAGAGCACTAGCCCATGTGTACTCCAGGGTCCCATCCACCAAAGGGGCCGGCGCTTTTTCCTATAGTGTGCAAGCACTATTGGGGGAGGAGCCAACATTTTTAGGCATAATTTTTGAGGTTCGTATATGGGTTTCCATGAATTTTCCATAAATTGAAGAAAGCATTAACAATTCTGAAATTTGTACAGTTCTGGGGCCTCAGCAAGGCCAAAGGCTATCAGTAGTGAAGGGGATGTCCCATGATGATAATTCCTGTCTATAGGCCCCTGCAGTATGCCGTATTAGAGACCCCCCTGTATGAGACATAGGATCCTATCCTGGAAGACTCAAGACGTTCTTGTATTACAAGATTTACTGCAGGTCAAATGTATGGCTGACTGTGGCTTGCCCCGTCAGCTTTTTGCCAGGGGTGTTATTAGCGGGACTCGGGGTTCATTAGCTGAATGCATGCTAAAAGGGGTTGTCCCCATAAACCTTCTGCTGCCTCTCTATCGGGTAAGATCAGTACGGGGTAACGAACTGGCTTACAGTTCATGAGTGTGGTTGTTAAAGGGGTTGTCCGCCTTCCGATACCGATGACCAATCCTCAGCATAGGTCACAGATATCAGATCGGTGGGGGTCCGGCATCCCAGCCAATCTGCTGTTTGAAGAGACTGCAGTGCAAGGTCGATGGCGAACAAGTGTTATTACAGCTCCTCCGTCCAACGTAGTTGAATGGAAAGGTGCACTTGTAGTTACACTCCGTCTCATTAAAGTAAATGAACCGAAGGACCTGTAATTACACTGCTCGTCGCTGCAATGTCACCCTGCGAGCAGGTAAACAGTGAGGAGAACACAGTGCTTGTACGAGAGCTGCATTCTCTTCAAACAACTGATCGGCAAAGGCGTCGATATCGATTACCTATCCGGAGGACAGGTCATCAATAGTGTTGAGCAAACTTGTGTTTTCAAGTTCGGCGTACAAGGTTCGGGTTATATAAGAATTCCATTATGGATTCCAGTACAACAGACCATAAGCTATGGTCCGTGGTAGCAGAATCCATAACGGAATTCTTGGATAACCCGAACCTTGTACGCCGAACTTGAAACCACACACTAGTCATCAATATAGGAAACCGGATAACCCCTTTAATTACAACCACACCCCTGCTGTTCCCCAAGAGACATCACAACATGCACAAACAGCACCGTTCAGGAATTACATCCTGCTTAGGACATGTTGCATCAGATGTCAGGGTGGGGTTAAAGAACATTTTCAGGCATCCATGCGTTTCTTTTAAAATGATGAGGCTCCACCATGCCTGTGGACAAACTTACCCCCACATCTTCTTCTTGTACTTGTCGGCCATTTTTAGCATGACGTCCAGATAGGCATTCCTTCCAGATGCCCCTGCAATAGATCCCAGAGCAAATGAGACCCTGTCATTGCAGTCACAACACATAGGGCAAAACAAAGCTCCTGAGATTAGTCAAAAATTGTGGTCTGCTAGAGTTTGCCCGAGGATCAGATAAAGATTTTTTAAAAAAGAGGAAAACTGAACTAACATGCCTAGAAGAATACCGTACACGCCATTAATTGTGCCTTTACCAGGAGCCTGAGGGAACATATTACCTGTGTCGAGGATATGAGGCAGGACGGCTACTATGCAGAGCTGGTGTTCCTCGCAGGTCTTCTTCACAATGTCTTCATTCAGGATCTGTCAGAGAGACAGAATAAAAGACTCGTTATTCGCGTCTGAGAATAGGATGTAAAGGAAGGCGAGAGTCACCCCCACCTCATCTTGTAAAGTGATGACATATCACAAGGGTCCAACTTTTGGGGTGCAGCGCTGGTTTAGTTCTGCTTTGACACAGCCACAGCAGAATAAGTGGCTGCCATCACCTGTCTCTCGGAAGCAGGATTGTACCGTAGTTCCTCACAAATCGGGCCTCGCTCGGCCAGACACACACTTGATGGCACTGCAGATACAGTAATCATAAGAACAAGAAATAAAGACCAACCAACCTCAAGGATCTCGGGGGGAGGTGCGTTCGCCGAGAACAAGTCAAGAGCCCGAGCCACAATGTCAGCCTTTGTCCGTCCACCTTCATAGTCAACAGGGCTCTCTCCCTTCTGGAAGATTTTAATGGTAGGAAATCCTCTGATCTGAAAGAAGTAGAATTCTAGCTTAGAAAGTGTGGTTTCTGAAGCAGACAGGCGATTGTAGAGGGGGCTTTGCCTCCTCTCTGCTTTCCTATTGACGGCTATACACACTAGTATGGTAGAACCTATTTAATGTAACAAGCAGGGGAAAAGGCAGTATCACATGTGGCTATTCGGATGCATGGCTGTCTATAAAATACAAAAGAAGTGAAGCAAACTAAATAAAAAGATACTCAACTTTTTATGTAGACAAATTGTGGAATAAAAGGGGGTATTCCATAGGATATGCCATCAGTGTGAGATGGTAGGGAATCCCATGTCTGGGACCTGCTCCTATATAGAGAACAGGGTCCCAGGAAGTGGAGGAGAACATGCCGTTCGTGTGCTGCATGCTCACCATTCATTGCTTTGGGAGTTCCCAAAATAGCAGGCCTGCGCTCTTGGCCATTTTCAAAACTCACATAACCGTGAACGGAGGGTGCTGTGCATGCACGGACACTCTGTTCACTGTTCTAGTGAACGCCGAAAACACTAGCAATATCCCAGATAGGAATAACTGTTTAAACCCTTTAAAAAGGGGTCTCCAGGCTAAGGATATTAGTGGCCTATATTAGATCATTGGGGGGTCTGACTCCCGGCACCCCCGCTAATCAGCTGTTTGGAGAGACTGTGGAGCTCATGTGAGCACTGCAGTCACAGGGCCATCTATCTGCACACCATCTCCTTACATACAGATGTAGCCAGCGTTATTGACGGCAGCTGCTCCAGGGTGGTCACTTTAATGCAATTTGTTGTTTTACTGTGGTGTTTTTGTTGGGTTAAGCCTTAAGCCAGCCAAAAGGATTTTTTATTTTTTTTTGGGAGACAAAAGACAAAAAGGTCCATCTAATTCAACCGTTCTCAGATGAACAACTTATACACATTTAGGCTACATTCAAACACAACCAGTAGAAGCCTATGGGGCTAGTCATTTTTTTTTTAACGGCCAGTAAATAGCAGCCGTCAAAAAATACAAACGTCCTATTTTTGCCCGTTCTTATGGCCAGACAGACCCTACTGAAATCAATGGGCCTGTATTGTAACAGCCGTTTACACAGGAGTGCACCCGTCTAACGTGTGACGTCATAACACTGGGAGCATCAGGTCCTGCTCCCTTCAGTGCAGAGCGAGTGTTCCCTCCCTCCCAAGTGGACAAGGAATTTTTTATTTTTTTTCGGAACCAGTAGGATGGAGGGCACTATTCGGGGCAATATTTATACCGGGGGGACATTTTATAAACAGGGGCACTACAAGGAGCCATTATAGATACTGGGGCCAATACGGTGGTAATGTATTTTATTTTGGGTGCCCTGTGTGTGTGTGGGGTGTATAATATATGTTGAGGACACTTCCGGGATTGCGATATTCCCCAAAAAAAAAAATCAAAAACAAAAATCAATTTTTTACAGCTGCTTTTAACCCCTTAAGGACCGGGCTCATTTTCACCTTAAGGACCAGGCCATTTTTTGCAAATCTGACCAGTGTCACTTTAAGTGCTGATAACTTTAAAACGCTTTGACTTATCCAGGCCATTCTGAGATTGTTTTTTCGTCACATATTGTACTTCATGACACTGGTAAAATAAAGTCAAAAAAATAAATTTTTTTGCATAATAAAATACCTAATTTACCAAAAATTTTGAAAAATTAGCAAATTTCAAAGTTTCAGTTTCTCTACTTCTGTAATACATAGTAATACCCCCAAAAATTGTGATGACTTAACATTCCCCATATGTCTACTTCATGTTTGAATTATTTTGGGAATGATATTTTATTTTTTGGGGATGTTACAAGGCTTAGAAGTTTAGAAGCAAATCTTGAAATTTTTCAGAAATTTACAAAAACCCAATTTTTAGGGACCACTACAGCTCTGAAGTCACTTTGCGAGGCTTACATAATAGAAACCGCCCAAAAATGACCCCATTCTATAAACTACACCCCTCAAGGTATTCAAAACTGATTTTACAAACTCTGTTAACCCTTTAGGTGTTGCACAAGAGTTATTGGCAAATGGGGATGAAATTTGAGAATTTCATTTTTTTGCCTAATTTTCCATTTTAACCCATTTTTTCCACTAACAAAGCAAGGGTTAACAGCCAAACAAGACTGTATCTTTATTGCCCTGACTCTGCTGTTTACAGAAACACCCAATATGTGTCCGTAAACTACTGTACGGCCACACAGCGGGGCGTAGAGTGAAAGGTGCGCCGTATGGTTTTTGGAAGCCAGATTTTGCTGGACAGTTTTTTTGACACCATGTCCCATTTGAAGCCCCCTGATGCACCCCTAGAGTAGAAACTCCATAAAGTGACCCCATCTAAGAAACTATACCCCTCAAGGTATTCAAAACTGATTTTACAAACTTCGTTAACCCTTTAGGTGTTGCACAAGAGTTATTGGCAAATTGGGATGAAATTTGAGAATTTCATTTTTTTGCCTAATTTTCCATTTTAACCCATTTTTTCCACTAACAAAGCAAGGGTTAACAGCCAAACAAGACTGTATCTTTATTGCCCTGACTCTGCTGTTTACAGAAACACCCCAAATGTGGCCGTAAACTACTGTACGGCCACACAGCGGGGCGTAGAGTGAAAGGTGCGCCGTATGGTTTTTGGAAGCCAGATTTTGCTGGACAGTTTTTTTGACACCATGTCCCATTTGAAGCCCCCCTGATGCACCCCTAGAGTAGAAACTCCAAAAAAGTGACCCCATCTAAGAAACTACACCCCTCAAGGTATTCAAAACTGATTTTACAAACTTTGTCAACCCTTTAGGTGTTGCACAAGATTTAATGGAAAATAGAGATACAATTTCAAAATTTCACTTTTTTGGCAGATTTTCCATTTTAATATTTTTTTTCCAGTTACAAAGCAAGGGTTAACAGCCAAACAAAACTCATTATTTATGGCCCTGATTCTGTAGTTTACAGAAACACCCCATATGTGGTCGTAAATTGCTGTACGGGCACACAGTAGGGCGCAGAAGGAAAGGAATGCCATACGGCTTTTGGAAGGCAGATTTTGCTGGACAGTTTTTTTGACACCATGTCCCATTTGAAGCCCCCCTGATGCACCCCTAGAGTAGAAACTCCAAAAAAGTGACCCCATCTAAGAAACTACACCCCTCAAGGTATTCAAAACTGATTTTACAAACTTTGTCAACCCTTTAGGTGTTGCACAAGATTTAATGGAAAATAGAGATACAATTTCAAAATTTCACTTTTTTGGCAGATTTTCCATTTTAATATTTTTTTTCCAGTTACAAAGCAAGGGTTAACAGCCAAACAAAACTCATTATTTATGGCCCTGATTCTGTAGTTTACAGAAACACCCCATATGTGGTCGTAAATTGCTGTACGGGCACACGGCAGGGCGCAGAAGGAAAGGAATGCCATACGGTTTTTGGAAGGCAGATTTTGCTGGACAGTTTTTTTGACACCATGTCCCATTTGAAGCCCCCCTGATGCACCCCTAGAGTAGAAACTCCAAAAAAGTGACCCCATCTAAGAAACTACACCCCTCAAGGTATTCAAAACTGATTTTACAAACTTTGTCAACCCTTTAGGTGTTGCACAAGATTTAATGGAAAATAGAGATACAATTTCAAAATTTCACTTTTTTGGCAGATTTTCCATTTTAATATTTTTTTTCCAGTTACAAAGCAAGGGTTAACAGCCAAACAAAACTCATTATTTATGGCCCTGATTCTGTAGTTTACAGAAACACCCCATATGTGGTCGTAAACTGCTGTACGGGCACACGGCAGGGCACAGAAGGAAAGGAATGCCATACGGTTTTTGGAAGGCAGATTTTGCTGGACAGTTTTTTTGACACCATGTCCCATTTGAAGCCCCCCTGATGCACCCCTAGAGTAGAAACTCCAAAAAAGTGACCCCATTTTAGAAAGTACGGAATAGGGTGGCAGTATTGTTGGTACTAGTTTAGGGTACATATGATTTTTGGTTGCTCTATATTACACTTTTTGTGCGGCAAGGTAACAAGAAATAGCTTTTTTGGCACGTTTTTTTTTTTGTTATTTACAACATTCATCTGACAGGTTAGATCATGTGGTAATTTTATAGAGCAGGTTGTCACAGACGCAGCGATACCTAATATGTATACAATTTTTTTTATTTATGTAAGTTTTATACAATAACTTCATTTTTAAAACCAAAAAATTGTTTAGTGTCTCCATAGTCTAAGAGCCATAGTTTTTACAGTTTTTGGGCGATTATCTTGAGTAGGGTCTAATTTTTTGCGGGATGAGATGACGGTTTGATTGGCACTATTTTGGGGTGCATATGACTTTTTGATCGCTTGCTATTACACTTTTTGTGACGTAAGATGGCAAAAAATTGCTTTTTTTACACTTTTTTTTCTTTTTTTTTTACGGTGCTCATCTGAGGGGTTAGGTCATGTGATAATTTTATAGAGCCGGTCGATACGGACGCGGCGATACCTAATATGTATACTTTATTTTTATTTATAAAAGTTTTACACAATTATTTTATTTTTGAAACAAAAAAAATCATGTTTTAGTGTTTCCATAGTCTAAGAGCCATAGTTTTTTCAGTTTTTGGGCGATTATCTTGAGTAGGGTCTCATTTTTTGCGGGATGAGATGACGGTTTTATTGGTACTATTTTGGCGTACATGCGACTTTTTTGATCACTTTTATTACCTTTTTTGGGAAGTAAGGTGGGCAAAATTTCAATTTTCTCATAGTTTTTATTTTTTTATTTTTATGGCGTTCACCGTGCGGGGAAAGTAACATGACCGTTTTATAGATCAGGTCGTTACGGACGCGGCGATACCTAATATGTGTAGTGTATTTTTTTATTTTTATTTTTATTCAGTGATAAATGTTTTTTTATTTTATCTTAACTTTTTTCACTTTTTTAAAAAAAAATTGGACCCAGACCCACTTGGTTCTTGAAGATCCAGTGGGTCTGATGTCTGTAAAATACAGTACAGAAACTATATAGGTTTCTGCACTGTATTTTACTTACACTGAACAGATCTATGCTTTCAGCACAGATCTGTTCAGCACCATGGACAGCAGGACGCCTGAGCAGGCGTCCTGTTGCCATGGGAACCTTCCCCGTCTGTCACAACTTCGCAGACGGGGAAGGGTGAGGACGGGGCTTCGGGGGGCTCTCTGGGGGCTCTCTCCCTCTCCCATCGGGGGGCTGCAAAGGCACAGCAGCCCCCCGATCGGAGAGGGAGGGAGCTCCTTGCGCTGTTAACCTTTTCCATACAGCGGTCCGTACGGACCGCTGCATGGAAAGGGTTAAACGGCTGACATCGCATCACCGATGTCAGCCGTTTATACCAGGGTGCCAGCAATGTGCTGGCACCCTGGTATAACCCACTAGACGCCAACGATTATGCAATGGGAGGCGGGCGGGGGATCGCGATCCTGCCTGCCGCACCGCCCGCCTCCCGCAACGCCCCCACTGCCTGCGACACCCCCCCTGCACCACCCGCCGCCATCAAATCATGCAGGGGTGCAGGGGGGGGTGCGCAATATTGATTTTAGGCACTCTGAAGTTTCTGATCCCCGCGGTCAGGGACCGCGGGGATCAGAAACTGCAAAAAGCGCAGCAAACCGCAGGTCTGAATTGACCTGCGGTTTGCTGCGATCGCCGACACGGGGGGGTCAAATGACCCCCCCCTGCATTGTTACGGGATGCCGGCTGAATGATTTCAGCCGGCGTCCCGTTCCGATTAACCCCCGCGGCGCCGGAATGCAGATTTTAAGTCAGGACGTACCGGTACGTCCTCGGTCCTTAAGGGGTTAACGCTCATAAAAAATGGATGCCAAATGCCCATTAAAAATGGATGCACACGTGGAAGCAGAATGGCCATTAAAAACTGACAGTGTGTCCATTTCTAGTGACATTTTTTTTCCACTGTCGTATGAATGTAGACTAATCATTAGATTAATTATAACCCTCAATGCCGTTCGCTATTAGATAAGTAGCTTAATGTGACCTAATAGAAAGTTCATTAAAATCTATGTATACAGTCAGGTCCATAAATATTCGGACATTGACACAATTCTAACATTTTTAGCTCTATACACCACCACAATGGATTTGAAATTAAACAAATAAGACGTGCTTTACCTGCAGACTGTCAGCTTTAATTTGAGGGCATTTACATCCAAATCAGGTGAACGGTGTAGGAATTACAACAGTTTGCATATGTGCCTCCCACTTGTGAAGGACCGAAAAGTAATGGGACAGAATAATAATCATAAATCAAACTTTCACTTTTTAATACTTGGTTGCAAATCCTTTGTAGTCAGTCAATTACAGCCTAAAGTCTGGAACGCATAGACATCACCAGATGCTGGGTTTCATCCCTGGTGATGCTCTGCCAGGCCTCTACTGCAACTGTCTTCAGTTCCTGCTTGTTCTTGGGGCATTTTCCCCTCAGTTTTGTCTTCAGCAAGTGAAATGCAGCTCAATCGGATTCTGGTCAGGCGATTGCATAACATTCCACTTCTTTCCCTTAAAAAACTCTTTGGTTGCTTTTGCAGTATGCTTTGGGTCATTGTCCATCTGCACTGTGAAGCGCCATCCAATGAGTTCTGAAGCATTTGGCTGAATATGAGCAGATGATATTGCCTGAAACACTTCAGAATTCATCCTGCTGCTTTTGTCAGCAGTCAGATCATCAATATACACAAGAGAACCAGTTCCATTGGCAGCCATACATGCCCACGCCATGACACTACCACCACCATGCTTCACTGATGAAGTGGTATGCTTAGGATCATGAGCAGTTCCTTTCCTTCTCCATACTCTTCTCTTCCCATCACTCTGGTACAAATTGATCTTGGTCTCATCTGTCCATAGGATGTTGTTACAGAACTGTGAAGGCTTTTTTAGATGTCGTTTGGCAAACTCTAATCTGTCCTTCCTGTTTTTGAGGCTCACCAATGGTTTACATCTTCTGGTGAACCCTCTGTATTCACTCTGGTGATGTCTTCTCTTGATTATTGACTTTGACACACATACACCTACCTCCTGGAGAGTGTTCTTGATCTGGCCAACTGTTGTGAAGGTGTTTTCTTCACCAGGAAAAGAATTCTTCGGTCATCCACCACAGTTGTTTTCAGTGATCTTACGGGTCTTTTGGTGTTTTTGAGGTCACCGGTGCGTTCCTTCTTTTTAAGGATGTTCCAAACAGTTGTTTTGGCCACGCCTAATGTTGCTATCTCTCTGATGGGTTTGTTGTGTTTTTTCAGCCTAATGATGGCTTGCTTTACTGATAGTGACAGCTCTTTGGACCTCATCTTGAGAGTTAACAGGAACAGATTCCAAATACAAATAGCACACTTGAAATTAACTCTGGACCTTTTATCTGCTCATTGTAATTGGGATAATGAGGGAATAACACACACCTGGCCATGGAACAGCTGAGAAGCCAATTGTCCCATTACTTTTGGTCCCTTAACAAGTGGGAGGCACATATGCAAACCGTTGTAATTCCTCCACCGTTCACCTGATTTGGATGTAAAGACCCTCAAATTAAAGCTGACAGTCTGCAGGTAAAGCACATCTTGTTTGTTTCATTTCAAATCCATTGTGTGTGGTGTTAGAATTGTGTCAATGTCCCAATATTTATGGACCTGACTGTATATTCAATTGAAAGGGACCAGACAGAATACAAGAGAGGTGATCAGACGTACATAACGGGACATCACACCAGTCTCCATGCCCATCCCTTTGTCCTATTACTATACTGTTCATTTCAGTCACTACTCACCCCGTAACGGCTGGACAGTCCTTGGTGTACGGTGGCATCAACGGCACCCAGTTTAACTTTGCCTTTGGTTTGTTCAGCAACTTCATTGGCGGCCGCTGCCCACTCGGGCTCCAGGCTAAAGACAGACAGGACATGAGACATCATGAATAAAAGCACAGAATTGCACTGATCACAGACTTCCATAAACTACTTTTGATTTATTTTCCAATAACCTCTTAAAAGGAGATTTTTCCTATAAACAACAGGACAGGTTTTCAAACTCCTTTGACCCCCCACCAGTCCCAGGTATCCCCGCTTGAATACAGTGATGGCTGAGAATCTGCTCCATTCTAACTATACGGGACTGATGTAGATAGACGGGCGCTGTACTCTGCCATCTTCTGCAATCCTATGGGAGTTGGCTCCACCACCACCACTCCATTCACAGAGACATTCCCAGTGGTCAGGCACTTGTCACCTATTCTTAGGACAGATTATCAGTGTGTGATCTTCCAAGATCCCACCACTTAGACCTCCATTGATCAGCAGAACAAACACTGTCCATATAGGCTGTATATACCTAGGACTGTCGCTCAGCCCCATTTACTTTTGCTTACAAAATTCTGGAACTCAATGCAGGCACCACCAAAAAAATAAAAATACAGAAAATAAAAAACAGAAAAAAAGGATGCGTTTGGTTATCTGGTAGAAAAAAAAAAATTGGGCGACACATACACCGATACCAAATAATATCTACTACCGTATGTTAGAGTGTTCTGTTGAAATAAAAAGTTAAAAATAATTTTTGGGGGGTACCTACAACTGCTCGATTGCATTTTTCTGTTTTTCTTAGAACTGCTGAATTTTATTTTTATTTTTTACGTTGGTCACCATGTTGGACTCTTATGGGCATGGTGAAACTAATTTTGCTTAATTTTCATTATTTCAATTTTTTTTACAATGATACATAGCCATTATATATTACATTTATTATACATTTTTAACAAGCTTCTAAAATAAATACTTTTTTCTTTTTAATTATTTAAGTTCTCTAGTAGAATTTGAACATGCGATACTTGACAATCCCTCAGTACCCCACGATTACCAGTTATGTCTGGTCATGATACATACCATTAAAGGGGTTGTCTCACTTCAGTAAGTGGCATTTATCATGTAGAGAAAGTTAATACAAAGGCACTTCCTAATGTATTGCGATTGTCCAAACCTCCTCCTTTGCTGGCTGGATTCATTTTTCCATCACGTTATACACTGCTCGTTTCCATGGTTACGACCACCCTGCAATCCATCAGTAGTGGCTGTGCTTGCACAATATAGGAAAAAGCACTAGCCTATGCACGCTCCCCTGGTCCCAGCCGCCAGAGAAGCCGATGCTTTTTCCTGTAGTGTGCAAGCACGTCCACCGTTGATGGATTGCAGGGTGGTCGTAACCATGGAAACAAGCAGTGTATAATGTGATGGAAAAATGAATCCATCTGGCAAAAGGAGGCAATATGGATAATAACAATACATTAGTAAATGCCTTGTATTAACTTTCTCTACATGATAAATGCAACTTACTGAAATGAGAAAACCCCTTTAAGGTAACCTACATACCAGAGTAGGGTAAACCGGTGTCAACGATATACCGCAGTATTAAGAAACAGCGATATTTTCGTTTCCAAATAACAGTGGCATTTTGTGACGTCATAGGAGCGCTGACTGCTCCTAAATCTGTGTCAGCCCGCCCCTACATCGTACATATGCGTACCATACATAACATATTTGTTCCTACAGCGGCCACCCCCCGACTCCTCTTCGCTCCGATATTCAAGTCTCCCCCATTGGTGCAGCACAGGAGTGAGGTGGGCAAAGTCGGTCAGCAGTCCATGTCCAAGCCAAGATGGAAGAAGAGGAGTGAGAGGCCCTAACTGCCCGGGTGTCATAAATACAGTCTGTCTATGTCTTTTACGGCCCTGGCCCTGCCTGCAAAGCCGCACTGCAAATGGTGATGGCACTCGATCTCTCACAGCAGGCATTGGGGAATAATATACAGGTCATCATGAGTCCCATCAGTATAATAGCCTTGTACAGTATAATGTCTCCCTGTTGCCCCCATACAGGAGCAGCAAGAAGACATTATTATACTGATGGGGGGGTTACAAACTGTTGTCCCATACAGTATAATGCCACGTTATGGCCCCCTTACAGTATAGTTCCTGAGTCCAGACAGTATAATGTCTCCTTGTGCCCCGCTGCCTGCCCAGCGACCAGCCCATGCAGTATATAATCTCTCCTTGTGGCCCCCATACAGCATAATGTCTGCTTGTAGTCCCTATACTGTATATCACCTTGTGGCCCCAAGTTTTTTTTTTTTTCTAAATGGGTATTTATCGTGATATATTTCAGTATCGCGATAAGTTTCTTAATATCGTTAGAATATTTTTGATATCGCCCAACCCTATACCAGACCCACCAGTATATACTTACTTCTTACAGTGGCCGCACCATGGAGCGAAGAACTCAACAAACCAAACATCTTCACTGTCCAACACTAGTTTGTCGAAATTGTCATCGGTCAGTTCAATGACCTCCTTCTTGCCGCCAGTTGTTCTTTGCTGGAAGAAAAGTTAAGATGAATATTAATAATAATGCCACACCTCTTCCAAAAATATGTCCATTCATTTCACTTAAAATAAAAAAAATAAAAAATTCCTGCACTTCTCTGTAGCATGGATGTAGGCGGCAGTTTAGTCACACATGACAAGATGAAACTTGGGAGGAAGTATCTGATTTCTCTGCAGCGCCACCACAGGAGAAACAAAGCACTACAGAGTTTCCACGTGAAACGAATGGACTAATGTAATGAATGGATGCGAATGGTCCTCCACAGCAAAAGAGGCTTTTCATAATCCTCTCCTCTCTGGCTAACGTAGAATTCCTAAAAGAGTATTTGCAATAAATAAAAATAAAACCTCATAATAAAATTTACCTAATTTGTGGCCTAAATTGAAAAGCCCTTGAAAAAGTTATTTGCTGACACTGACTAGAAAAAGCATATCTCCGAGAAGGGGCTCATAACCCTCGTAGATCAGCAATTCAAAAGTCATTATGCAGGTGGAAAGGTAGGGCAACCCAGAGCACTAGCCCCATATTGTTGCAAAACCAAAATGGCGGCAAGACGTCCAGATCAATCAAAAGGTAAAAATTATTTTACTTTATTGACCTCCACAGTGAATATACAATAAACCAGCCATACCTGCTGCTGAAACTCACAATATACGGTCATACAGACAGGGAGAAGTGTCCGCTTGGCGGCTCCCAATTTATAAACACTTCAGAAGGTTGGACAACAGCACAATCTCTATACTTAAGAGAATGTCTTCCATTAACCCCTCTGCCATGGGTCTTCTACCATGCAAATCCAAAATTACAGACAGCATGTGCAAGGCTCGCAAAATTCAGGAACTTAAAATGGAATCTGTCACCTCCATATAGCCATATACAGTGCTTACATGGCTCTGTAGCACACCTATACAGGATTGTAATGGTACCTTTGTTCTTTTCTCTAGACTTGCACAAGCAGAAAAAACGAAGTTTAATTCATATGCAAATGAGCACTCGCAAGTGCCCAGGGGCGGTGTTCAGTGTGTAGGTGCAGGCCGTCAGTGGAGCCAGGCTGCTCTGCCTTCTTTTCACTTTACTCCTCCCCAGTCTCTGCCTTTGCCCGCCCTCCAAGTCCGGACCTAATGATGAGGCAAGAGACCTGGAGGGCGGGCAAAGGCAGAGGCTGGGGAGGAGTAAAGTGAGAAGAAGGCGGAGCATGCCTGGGCACCTTACACACTGAACTCCTCCCCTGGGCACTTGCGAGTGCTCATTTGCATATGAATTAAACTTCAGTTTTTTCTGCTTGTGCAAGTCTAGAGAAAAGAACAAAGGTACCATTACAATCCTGTATAGGTGTGCTACAGAGCCATGTAAGCACTGTATATGGCCATATGGAGGTGACAGATCACCTAAAATGAACACATCACAACGTTTCAGGTGGTAATACACCCTTCTTCAGGCAGCTGCTCGTGTTCAGTACTGGATACGGCGTTGGGGAGCCTCTGGCTCTTCCTGCAGGTTCCGCTTGACTAATTTTTCGACCATATTTGTTTTATGCGGATGGGCAAGACATACCAAGTCCACATATAGTACAGACCAAAAGTTTGGACACACCTTCTCATTCAAAGAGTTTTCTTTATTTTCATGACTATGAAAATTGTAGATTCACACTGAAGGCATCAAAACTATGAATTAACACATGTGGAATTATATACATAATAAAAAAGTGTGAAACAACTGAAAATATGTCATATTCTAGGTTCTTCAAAGTAGCCACCTTTTGCTTTGATTACTGCTTTGCACACTCTTGGCATTCTCTTGATGAGCTTCAAGAGGTAGTCACCTGAAATGGTCTTCCAACAGTCTTGAAGGAGTTCCCAGAGATGCTTAGCACTTGTTGGCCCTTTTGCCTTCACTCTGCGGTCCAGCTCACCCCAAACCATCTCGATTGGGTTCAGGTCCGGTGACTGTGGAGGCCAGGTCATCTGGCGCAGCACCCAATCACTCTCCTTCATGGTCAAATAGCCCTTACACAGCCTGGAGGTGTGTTTGGGGTCATTGTCCGGTTGAAAAATAAATGATGGTCCAACTAAACGCAAACCGGATGGAATAGCATGCCGCTGCAAGATGCTGTGGTAGCCATGCTGGTTCAGTATGCCTTCAATTTTGAATAAATCCCCAACAGTGTCACCAGCAAAGCACCCTCACACCATCACACCATCACACCTCCTCCTCCATGCTTCACGGTGGGAACCAGGCATGTAGAGTCCATCCGTTGACCTTTTCTGCGTCGCACAAAATCTTGGTGGTTGGAACCAAAGATCTCAAATTTGGACTCATCAGACCAAAGCACAGATTTCCACTGGTCTAATGTCCATTCCTTGTGTTCTTTAGCCCAAACAAGTCTCTTCTGCTTGTTGCCTGTCCTTAGCAGTGGTTTCCTAGCAGATATTCTACCATGAAGGCCTGATTCACACAGTCTCCTCTTAACAGTTGTTCTAGAGATGTGTCTGCTGCTAGAACTCTGTGTGGCATTGACCTGGTCTCTAATCTGAGCTGCTGTTAACCTGCGATTTCTGAGGCTGGTGACTCGGATGAACTTATCCTCCGCAGCAGAGGTGACTCTTGGTCTTCCTTTCCTGGGGCGGTCCGCATGTGAGCCAGTTTCTTTGTAGCGCTTGATGGTTTTTGTGACTGCACTTGGGGACACTTTCAAAGTTTTCCCAATTTTTCGGACTGACTGACCTTCATTTCTTAAAGTAATGATGGCCACTCGTTTTTCTTTACTTGGCTGCTTTTTTCTTGCCATAATACAAATTCTAACAGTCTATTCAGTAGGACTATCAGCTGTGTATCCACCTGACTTCTCCACAACGCAACTGATGGTCCCAACCCCATTTATAAGGCAAGAAATCCCACTTATTAAACCTGACAGGGCACACCTGTGTAGTGAAAATCATTTCAGGTGACTACCTCTTGAAGCTCATCAAGAGAATGCCAAGAGTGTGCAAAGCAGTAATCACTGAAGAACCTAGAATATGACATATTTTCAGTTGTTTCACACTTTTTTGTTATGTATATAATTCCACATGTGTTAATTCAGAGTTTTGATGCCTTCAGTGTGAATCTACAATTTTAGTCATGAAAATAAAGAAAACTCTTTGAATGAGAAGGTGTGTCCAAACTTTTGGTCTGTACTGTATGTCTGCACCACGATTTGCTGGAGTCTTTTGGGGCGTGGTTTGCCTTGGCTTCGATTGACAGGTCCATTTGCAAACTTTGTAACAGACCCCTATAAATTACTGTCTGGAGCCACTACAGTTCCCTCTGTTAAAGCTCATGCACACAAAGGTGTCCATTCAGTTTTTTTTTTTTTTTTTGCAGGTCGTATGCAGAACCATTCACTTCAATGGGGACACAAAAAATTTAAATGACTGTGTGCATTCCGTTTCCGTATTTTCGTTCTGGAAAAAATAAATAAAAATTAGAACATGTCCAATTATTGTCAGTGTTACAGACAAGGATAGGACTGTTCTATTAGGGGCGGGCTGTTCTGGTCCGCAAAATATGGAATGCACATGGCCGGTATCCGTGTTTTGCGGATCTGCAATTTATGGACTCTACGAGGGGAATTTATCACCCTTTCAACTCCTGAATTCTACCTTCAAAAAATACTTTTTGAGGTCACTTGCACAAAAATTCTAGTTTTGAAAAGTGGGTGGGGAATTGAGTGTGGTTAGCTGTGTTTCAAGTTCATTGAGTTTTTTTTTTACAAAAAGGTCCCAAAGCCACCGCGAGGGGAGTGCAGTATCGATGCATCCTTTGATAAATTTGGTACAAAGCACACCAACGCAGACTAAACTGATTTCCAATATTAGCCTCATGATATATTGTGGCCAATAAATCGGTAGGTGATGTCATTTGTCTGAAGACGTCATTTCGATCTGCTATCAAAAGGAACTAATAAAAAAAATATATAAAATTATAATATATCAACTTATTCCATTGCTCGTGGGCTGGAAGAATATTGTAGGTAGTTTAATCTACATCTACGTGATCAAAAGCCATTAGGAGATTGACAGTACTTCTGGCCTGTCCCAGCATTTTTACATGGTGCACTGAACTCAACTGGGTAGAAGAGACCAATCATGGACAGCATTGCTCGAAGGAAATTCATGCGCCAGGATCTTCAATCCGAAATGTGAATAAGTTCACCAAGCAGCAGGACCAGGTGACAAATCAGTTATAGAGCTAAATTTGACCCACCCTACAGTGCTAGATGTTATGGCAGTGAGTGCGGAACTGCGGTGTCAACCAACTGGTTTGACTCTGGGCTAAACCTAAGGGTGTTATTCTGGCAGTCCCCTGGTATTCACCCTCTAACCCCTGTACAGGGATCTGGACTTCGATGCAGGGGAGCCACCAGGCCGCTACCTCTTGGAGTTGTCCCGGTAATGGAGTCAGAGACACTGATGTGAAGCACCAAAAGATCAGGCAAAACTCATAGTCCTGACCTTGGCCTGTTAACTGACAAGCAGAGTTTATGTGAATATGTGGAACAGATCCAAACTCAGGGCTGGCAGCAGAGAATCACAACGGTAAATGTGTACAGGTCGAGTCAAGCAGGGTCAGAGTGCAGAAATAAGACAGACGTCGGCACATAGGCAGACAACAGAGAACAACACCTTAGCGAGGAACCAGACTGCTCAGGCGAGGAGGGAAACAGCACAGCACAGCATATATAGGAGGAGCCTAATTTGCAAACTGGAAACAGCCTAGCAGCACACAGGGCCAAGGAGGCTGTTAACCCTTGCAGTACTGCATTATGAGGTGAGGGTCAATGAAGAAACACAGGGTGAGTGGAGCAGCGACCATGCCTGCCCAAAATATCAAGGTGGTGTGCATTAGCTGCCAAGGTAACACCAGAAACGCAGCAACATTCCTCCAGTGCTATACTTATCCAATCCATTAAAAAAAAAAAAGAAAAAAAAAGAATGGAAGTACAGGGAAAGGGGGTCAGCAAATCCAAGGATGAGGTTATAGGGTAATAGTCTCATCGGACAACGTAGAGAAGGATTTGAACTTTTTAGACCACCCCAACTCCTTTTTCCAAATGTAGCCTTCCTTTCCATAAATCATTCCCACCAACTCAACTTGGATATATGAACCTTTCACTTTTTAAGTTCAGAGGCCTTTTCGGGCTGTAGGTTATTGAGAGAGTTGTCTGGCAAACTGGTTATCCAGTATCAATATCAGCAGTTATCCCCAAATAAATCTACTGTGGCCAACGGTGTAATCTCGCCATAGAGGGCAGGACTGGATTATATACAAGGGCAGCATGGGTGCAACAAGGATTAATAGAGTCTAGCCTCTAATATGGAGGCGGGCAAAAGGAGCCAATCCAACAGAAATTTAAAGGTCATCTGCTTCCGTGGACACTTTGCTTTTTTTTTTTTTATGTTTTATAAAACCTTCAAGATTATATCACTAATATGGTGAACCGTTATGTTCCTCTAGACAGCCATCTTCTTTTGATCAAGAGAATGAGTTCTTCATGGGTGTAACCGCTTCATCCATTCATATCATTAATGCTCTATATACTACATCCATTGGCTTTGTGGTAATGAGCTCCCTAAGATGATGGAAAAGACAGTGTGCACAAGGGGAGATTGCGTTGCACAGACCTAAATTCTTCACCACTTGGTTGAAACACCAACACATAAATCACTGACATAGGTGCATGTTGTGGGTGTAAACCTGGCCCTCAACCTCATCTTGAAGTCACATCGAACTTCCATGCCTCTAGTGCCGCCATCCAATCGCAAAGACCGAAGAACGCATAGTTTAAGAGCAGAAGTGTAGTGTGATTTATATTTTTAACATGACAGGGTTGTGAAAGTACAGAATACATAGGGTAGTCACATGGATTACTAGGTTACATGATCTTTAGAGGATAATTCAACTAGATCAGGCGCTTCAAGTAATAGATAGAGCACACAGGCAAGAGGCCAATCAATTAAGAGAAGTTTAGAGTAGAGGCCAAATTGCTTTTTATTCTTCGTCTTCTTGTCGTTGCCGGAAGGGACAGTTCTGGCGGTTCGGCTGGCGCCGCTGCCCCTGCTGCTGGCCGCGTTGTTTAGAAGGATTACGCTGCTGCTTTTGCTTTCTACGTGGTCGTTGCTGCTCACCCTGTGGATTGCGGTGCTGGTGGTAGCTGTCCTGTTGTAGTTCTTGTTGCTGTTGCTGCTGCTGCTGCTGCTCAATTATCTGCTGCTGTCTTAGAAGGTACTGCCGGTATTGATGCTGCACAACGATAACCCCATCACAGAAAGGTGGACTAAGCAACCAGCACCCTACAACACGCTCTACGGGTAGGCTCCTCACATTGGGAGACATCATTTCATTACCAACTTCGTGGGCCCCCGTTCATACCTCCTAGACTTCACGGTGGGCTTTTCAGATGGCTGTATTGCCCATTTAGACATTGCTATTTTCTCTACTGCCCTCTCCAAGGATTCAGTTCTACGTGTGGTGTAATGCAGACTGTAAAACATGGATTTAGACCGTTCTGTGTGTGCGTTTGTGGGGAACAATTCTTGGCACCTGGATGAAGCGCCACATGTGATGTGAAACAGTCAGCACGTCGGAGCTTGGATAGGGAGCCCTATTGCTAAAAAGGGTCTTATGTGATGGAATGATGGAACAAAAAAAACTTCAAAGTGGTGGTGAGAGTATCAACCTTTCATTTGCTATGATGAGCCACTTGAAGCATTAACAGCTTTGTCTTCTCTCACTTGTTTATTAGGTGGTGCCATTTGGGTACTGAACAGAACTGATTATCCACCGTACCTTTGCTTCTATCCTGTCTGAGCATTTCTTACACAAGAGTACCGAAGAGTCATTCATTCCCCCCTATCGATTGCACAAACTTACGACCAGAGGCAATTTGGCGCAGCAGCCCTGCCCCACTGCTTCCTGTAATGGGAACCATGCACACGAAGCTCCATCCTCTCATCTGACAGCCACAAAGGATCAGGAGGAAATTAAAGAGGCTTTCAGAGACCATAATATGGATGGCCTATCCTCAGGACAGAACATCAATATCAGATCAGTTTGGGGGGGGACGACGACGACAGGGGGGGGGGGGGGGGGGGGGGTCAGGATTCCTGTGACCCCGGCCGATCTGCTATTTGAAGAGTCTGAGGCCCTGCACCCTCTTTCTCCCCCGTTCAAGCACATCCCTGCACCAGAAAATGACCCTGTTGGTGTAGATTTCAGGTGTAATGGGAGCAGTTTTATGCATTGTTTTCTTCTGCCATAACAAGATGATACATTCCCCCAATGCTTAAAAATGATTTGCTCACTTATTATCTGGAGGTGGAACATATGGTGTGAGCAGACAGATATATATATATATATATATATATATATATATATATATATATATATATATATATATATATATATATATATATATATATATATATATATATATTTATATTTATTGTAAGGCCTGTTTGCAGTGTCTCTTCTTACTTCTTTAATCGTGAGCTGCCGGCAAAAGGACCTGTGGTGACATCACATGGTCCAAGTAATGTAATGTGATGTCACCACAGGTCCTTTAGCCGGCAGCTCATGATTAAAGAAGTAAGAAGAGGAGACCGCCAGCTACGCAATCAAGAGGAGAAGGTGAATTAATTATTTTTTAACCCTCAATTGACCACCTACTAAGCATTCTGTATTAAAGAATGCTATTAATTTTCCCTTATAACCATGTAATTAGGGAAAACTAACATCTACACACCACCTAACCCAAACCTGAACTTCAGTGAAGAAGTTTGGGCCTGGGTACCACAGTCAGTTTTTTATCACGCGCGTGCAAAATGCATTGCACCCTGAACAAATCCGTCACGCCCGTGTGAACTCAGCCTAATACCGCCAGCAGATGTAATCTGAGCGCTACGAGTATGCAGGTTTCTGGATGCTACAGCTTTACAATGAATGCAGCAATGCATTTAATAGGGGTTTCCAGGTTTTATGGAAATAAAGCTTAAAAGGACACTATGTGCAAACAAGTATACTGCATTTTGCCTAGCGCAGGGCAGGAGGGAGCAAGGCTGGTGTGGCTTAAAAAGACCCAGAATAGATCAAACACAGCCTTCAAGTTTTGCTATAATGATGTCCAGTCTAAGGTTTGCTTTGTGGGCTAAATACCTTGCAGCAAGCAGGACAGTAAGATTTATATTGCTGGTGTATCGTCTCTGAAGGACGAGGTCAGGACATAATGAACGGTTATACAATCACTTTCATTTACATAAAAGCAGAAAACCCTTTAAAAAGCGAGTCTGCAAGGAGAAACATCCCATACTGGCAGGACCACAACCTAGTGCTCAGTATTAGGGGTTGGTCCATCTCATACACTAGGGGGCATATCGCTAGGATATGTCCCCAATATCCAGAGGTGGGACCCGCAACCACCTCTCTAACGGAGCCCATGCATGGCCGCCCTCCATTCAATGGGACTGACGAACACAGTGGAGCAGTGCGCTCCAGTCATTTCAGCAGTTCAATAGAAATTAATGGAGGGCGGCCTTCACTTTTCAGGCTCCGTTCGGCACCTATCGGATATTGGGGATATATCCTAGCAATATGCCCACAATGTATGAGATAGGCCATCACCTTTAAGCATGATGTTAGCTGAGCAAGTGCAACAAAGAGGAGGACTCATGTGGGTGCTTGGATACCTACCTCTCTTGCGGAATCACTGCCGCCACCACCACCTCCTCCTCCTCCTCCTCTTCCACCAAGCCTGTCCTTCACCAGAGACCGGATAGCATTTAATGCAGTATCAACTATGGAGTCACTCGTTCTTCCTCCTGCAAAAGATCACAGGAACATGTATTCAGCAAAACCAACGAAACAAGTGGCTCCTTGTCCAAGTCTGCAGCTACTGATTTACATCTCTTGAAAAGAGAATCATACTTAGGGCTCATGCACACGGTCGCAATGCATGGGCACCGACTGTGGGGCAGCCGCATGCAGATCGCGGACCCATTAACTTGAATGGAGTCCGCGATCCACACTACTTTTTTGCGGTGCGGAGGCACGGACAGAAAACCCACAGAAGCACTCCGTAGAGCTTCTGTGCACTTCCGAGTCGTGCCTCCGTTCCGCATTTCTAAGATGGCAGGCCAATTCAAGTGAATGAGTCTGCGATCTGTGGTGCACACAGCTGATGCCTGTGTATTGCGGACCCCCTGACCCACAGCTCTGTCAGCTGAACAGTAAAAATAGTAGGAAAGAGAAAGAAAAACCAAATTCTTTTCACTGTGGAAATAGGCCTATTGCACACGACAATATGGATTTTTCAGTATTTTGTGGCCTGCAAAAAAAGGATCCGCCAAAAATACGGATGACGTTGTCTTCTGCGGAACAGCTGATAGAACAGTAATATCCTTGTCCGTTATGCGGACAAGAATAGGACATGTTCTATTTTTGAACGGAACGGAAATATGGAAAAGGAATGTATACGGTGTACATTCCGGTTTATTTGCGGACCCATTGAAATGAATGGTTCCGTATAAGAGAGAAAGAAAAAAAACTAAAAAAAAAACAAAACACACAAACACACCACGTTCGTGTGCAAGAGGCCTTAGGACAATGCAAAGGAAATATTTTTTTCTAAATTTTTAATTTTTTCCCCCAGCAGTATTAAAACACAAGGAAAATTTTTATAGATGTGGTATCGTTGTAATCGTAATGACCAAGAGAATGAAGCTGTCAAAACATCCTGGCTGCCGTTTCCTGCCCCCTTAGATGGAGAGCGCAGTCACTTGGACAGGCATACAGTGCATCTAAATGAGCAGGAGGTTTGTCCAAATGACTGGCTGGCTCCATGTAAGGGGGCGGGGCCAGCTGGGAGGGAGATCACATGATTGACAGATGGGCCGGAAGTCACGGGCAATATTGAAAAGAGAATGTAATTGGTAAGTTTTATATTGCTCTATCATTTAGCCGATCGGACAATCAGGGCTGTGGAGTCGGAGTCAATTTTGGGTACCTGGAGTCGGAGTCGGCAAAAAATGAACCGACTCCGACAAAATTTAAATTGGAATAAAAAAAAAAAAAAAAAAAAAAAAAAAAAAAAAAAAAAGAGCAAGTTTAAATGTCCGAATTCATAAACAGTTATAATTAATGACTTCTCTACTGTAAGAATAAAGGCCAATGCATGCAGTGCCTTACGTAACCGCAAAACAAACGCGTTCAGTGATGTGAAGAAGACTAATATAAACCATTTCTAGGTTTTACAGATTGTTTTTGGTTCATATAGATAAGCTTTGTTTTTGTTCTAAAACAACCAAATAATGTGGTTTGTATTTTTTTACTTGTAAAGTTCCTGCTGCTACTATCCAGCCACTTGATTAAAAAAATAAAAATAAAAAAAATGAATAAAAACTGTTGTTTTCATTGTGTTTGTCTTTTGCTTAAACTGTTCAATACAGTAGACTGTTGGCTTCCCAGCCAGTAGTCATTTGGTAATGACATGTATGTTGCCTTTCTTTCCTTCAAGGAATGTATAAAATACATTCGCATATTAAATACAGAGGAGTCGGGGAGTCAGAAGTACAAAAAACTGAGGAGTCGGAGCATTTATCTACCGACTCCACAGCCCTGCGGACAATACATGTCCCAGGGCAGTGAGTGAATAAGGGTATAATATAATATACATATATACACACACACACACACACACACACACACACTCTAGCAGTAGGACCCGGCTTAGCACGGGTATATTTTATTTAAAGTTTCTATGTGTCGTTAAGAGATACCGACAGTTTCCCCCATAACAGTGACCTCAACAGCGCGCCGCCCCTTTAAAAGTGGCTTTCACAGTAACCGCCCGTCCCTTTAATATCAGTGACCTCCACTGTGCCCGCCCCTTTAAGCAGTAAAGAAAAATGGCTGGGTTATTATGAAAACCTGAAGTAAAACTGTGTTTATGGCAGTTGGGATTTGAAAAGAAAGACTTGCAGGCTTGTATTGGCTAATCGGGGTCATTTTTCTGAAAATACCTCAGGAACGGTACGTCCTAGAGAGCTAATATCTCAGGAACGGTACGTCCTAGAGAGCCGAGACCCGGTCTAAAACCTTTTCAGACACCTGATGTACCCGTGTGCCATATATATATATATATATATCCCTGGTAAAGATTTGGCAACAGAGGCTTCAGCTGGAAACGCGGACACTTGCCTTGATATTCCTCCGGCTTGTTCTTGTTTGCTCCAAATACCTTGATTGTAGGGTACCCTCGTATCTCAAACTGACCACCCAACGCCTTGTGCTGATCGCAGTCCACGGCTCCCACCTTCACTATTCCCTGAAAAACGACAAGCATGGAGACACTAGGTAAGAGGTGGCATCTACAGTGCTTGTATAAGTGCCTGTACAGAAGTGGTGAATAGCGGACTGTTCCCATAAGATAAAACCCAACATCGACCCAAAAGATCATCCAGCAAAACCAGTCATCTCCGCCGATGAGGAGTGCCGACACCCAGGCACAGAAGGTTCGGTACTGGGATCTCTTGGCATTTTTTTTTTTTTTTGAGTTTCTACATTCTGCGTAACTTTAAAGGGTCACTGAGCTTTCACAAAACTTTTGATATAAAGTAGTGATATATCAAAGGTTTTGGTTGGTGGGGGTCTGAGTGCTGAGACCCTCACCGATAGTTAGAATGAGGAGAGAGAAGCCCTCACCTCACTGCAGGAGATGGGCTCACAGCAATATAAAGCCTATGTGAGGGCTTCTCTCTCCTCGTTCAAGTGATCTTCAGGGGTCTCAGCACTCAGACCCCCACCAACCAAAACCTTTGATATGTCATTACCAAAAGTTTTGTGAACGCTCAGTGACGTGTTAAAGGGCTTCTGTCACCCCACTAAAGTCATTTTTTTTGGGGCTAGTTAAATTCCTTATACTGCGATATATGAAAATATAATGGTGTTACTTTCCTTCAGCCGTTTCTTATAAAAACTAAGTTTTATAATATGTAAATCAGGTCTCTACCAGCAAGTAGGGCGTCTACTTGCTGGTAGCCGCCGCAAAAAATCGCCCCCCTCGTTGTGTTGATTGACAGGGCCAGCCGCGATCTCCGCCGGCCGGGCCTGTCAGCATTTCAAAAATCGCGCGCCTGTGTTCATTCGGCGCAGGCGCTCTGAGATGAGGAGGTTCGCCCCCTCAGAACTCCCTCAGTGCGCCTGCGCCGATGACGTCTTCTTTTTCGGTCATGTCATCAGCGCAGGCGCACTGAGGGAGCGAACCTCCTCATCTCAGAGCGCCTGCGCCGAATGAACACAGGCGCGCGATTTTTGAAATGCTGACAGGTCCGGCCGGCGGAGATCGCGGCTGGCCCTGTCAATCAACACAACGAGGGGGGCGGTTTTTTGCGGCGGCTACCAGCAAGTAGACACCATACTTGCTGGTAGAGACCTAATTTACATATTATAAAACTTTGTTTTTATAAGAAACGGCTGAAGGAAAGTAACACGATTATATTTTCATATATCGCAGTATAAGGAATTTAACTAGCCCAAAAAAAAAATGACTTTAGTGGGGAGACAAGCCCTGTAAAGTCTATAGCTAAATATTGTAAAGTCTACACGCACAGCGCTTCGCTTTTTGGCATTTCTTTGGGTCGATCAGTTACTTTAAAATGCAGCATGGTCTGGGTATGGCGATTTTCTGCCGTTTGTCCCATAGGCTACTGGACAGGACATCAAAAACACCTGAATAAAACAAGCTTTGACATTATCCCTTATCCACAGGATGGAGATAACTAACTGATCGTTGGGGTCCGACCTCAGGGAACCCCACTGATCAGGAGAACAGGGGTCCCATTTCTCTGATCTGATGGAGCAGCAGGTTGATCATGTTCTCTGCCCCCCATTCATTCTGGGACTTCTGGAAACAGCCAAGCGCTGTGCTCAGCTACCCTCAGCAGTCTCATAGAGAATTAATGGACAGGCAGAGCGTATGATCACCCTGCGGCTCCATCAGATCAGGGGAAGGGGACCCTTGTTCTCAAGATTGATCAGTGGGACCCCACCCAGTCAGCTTCAAAGCTTGACACAAGAATGCTTGAAATGCACGGCTTATGAGTATTCCCCATTTAACCATCAGACACTGTCTCGCACACAGACATTTACCTTCAAAGCAGTCGCAGCTTTCTTCCATTCAGGGGTCAGTCTCTGACAATGGCCGCACCTGTCAAAGGAAACCACAATATGTTATTTTCTCCGAACTAAACTAGTTCCTAAAAGGGGATTCATTTTCCATCACAATATACACTGCTCGTTTCCACAGTCATGCCATCGCTGTAACCCCTTTTATGCCGCGGTTAGCGCTGACCGCGACGTAGAAGTGGTTTGCGGCGGGTGAAGGAGCGCATCGGGTCCCCGCGCAGTTGTGGCGCGGACCCGATGTGTGACAAGGCAGCTTGATGCCGTACAGAGGCTGCCCAATGCCTTGCACGGCATCGGGACCTGCCTTCTACGGGTGCTGAGGAGATCCAGCCTGAAGCTGCGTCTCCTAGGCAACCTATTAGTGTACGAGTGCAATCCACTAACAGGCAATGCATTACAATACAGATGTATTGTAATGCATTGCAGAGGGGGATCAGACCCCAAAAGTTGAAATCCCAGAGTGGGACAGAAATTAAGTAAATACATTTTTTTATTATTATAATTAATAATAATAATAAAATACTAATTAGAAAAAACAAACAAAAACACACATTAGGTTTTGCCGCATCTGTAACGACCGGCTCTATAAATATATCACATGATCCACCCGTCTGATAAAAATAAGATAAAAACGGTGTCAAAAAAGCAATTTTTTTGTCACCTTACATCACAAAAAGTGTAATACCAAGTGATCAAAAAGTCATATGCACCCTAAAATAGTACCAATGAGCCCCCACATAAGACAGTCGCCAAAAAAAACCCATGGCTTTCAGAATATGGAGACACTAAAAAAATAAAAATATTTGGTATTATTGCGTCCGTAACAACCTGCTCTATAAAAATACCACATGATCTAACCTGTCAGATGAACTTTGTAAATAACAAAAAATAAAAACAGTGGCAAAACAGTTATTTTTTTTGTTACCTTGCCTCACAAAAAGTGTAATATAGGGCAACCAAAAATCATATGTATCCTAAAATAGTACCAACAAAACTGCCACCGTATCCCGTAGTTTCCAAAATGGGGTCACTTTTTTGGAGTTTCTACTCTAGGGGTGCATCAGGGGGGCTTCAAATGGGACATGGTGTCAAAAAAACCAATCCAGCAAAATCTGCCTTCCAAAAACCGTATAGCATTCCTTTCTGTGCCCCCTACCATGTGCCCGTACAGCAGTTTACAGAAACACCCCATATGTGGTCGTAAACTACAGAATCAGGGCAATAAATATTGAGTTTAGTTTGGCTGTTAACCCTTGCTTTGAAACTGGAAAAAATTATTAAAAAATAGAAAATCTGCTAAAAAAGTGAAATTCTGAAATTTCATCTCCATTTTCCATTAATTCTTGTGGAACACCTAAAGGGTTAACAACGTTTGTAAAACCAGTTTTGAATACCTTGAGGGGTGTAGTTTCTAAAATGGGGTCATTTTTGGGTGGTTTCCATTATGTAAGCCCCACAAAGTGACTTCAGACCTGAACTGGTCTTTAAAGGGAACCTGTCATCAACTTTATGCTGCTCATACTAACAGCAGTATAAAGTAGAGACGGGCGAGTTGATTTCAGCGGTCTATCATTTATAAGTTAAAAGTATGTGGTTGCCGAGAACCAACATCACAATCCTTGCAGACTGGGCCTGGGAAAGAGTCCTGGCCACCTGAGAAGAGTCCTGGTTACTCATGAATTCCTGCTCTCCTGCTGATGGCTGACAGTCTTCTACCTCGTTTTCTCCCTTTCTCTCTAGGAGAGAACTGTCCATCATCAGCAGGTGGGTGGAGAGCAGGAGATTATGGGATAACCAGGACTCTTCTCAGGTAGATCTGACTCTTTTCAAGGCCTGGGCTGCAATGATTATGATGCTGGTTCTCAGCAACCACTTACTTTTAGCTGATGAGTGACACCGCTGAAATCAGCATTTCTGTCACTACTTTATGCTGCCATCAGTCAGGTCAACATGAAGTTGATGACAGGTTCCCTTTAAAAAGTGGGTTTTGGATATTTTCTGAAAAAATTTCAAGATTTGCTTCTAAACTTCTAACGTCCCTAAAAGGCATTCACAAAATGATCCAGACATATGGGAAATGTAAAGTAATAACTATTATAGGAGGTATCACCATCTGTTTTAAAAGCAGAGAAAGCAAGATTTTTGGAAAGTTGCAAATTTTTTGGTAAATTTGGTATTAATTTTTTTTATAAATAAAAATGAAATATTTTGACTCAAATTTACCAGTGTCATGAAGTACAATATGTGACGAGGAAAACAATCTCAGAATGGCCTGGATAAGTGTTTTAAAGTGATCACCACATAAAGTGACATGTCAGATTAGCAAAAATCAGTCTGTGCTTAAAGGGAACCTGTCACCGGGATTTTGTGTAGAGCTGAGGACATGGGTTGCTAGATGGCCGCTAGCACATCCGCAATACTCAGTCCCCATAGCTCTGTGTGCTTTTATTGTGTAAAATAAAAAAACGATTTAATACATATGCAAATTAACCTGAGATGAGTCCTGTCCCTGACTCATCTAACGTACAGGACTCATCTCAGGTTAATTTGCATATGTATTAAATCGTTTTTTTTATTTTACACAATAAAAGCACACAGAGCTATGGGGACTGGGTATTGCGGATGTGCTAGCGGCCATCTAGCAACCCATGTCCTCAGCTCTATACACAAAATCCCGGTGACAGGTTCCCTTTAAAGGTAAAAAAAATGGCCCGGTCCTTAAGGGGTTAAAGTTGCCCACTACATTGACACTTCTAATGCCTACAAAGAAAATGCAATACCAGATATATCCTAAAGATAAAAACCATCTTCCCTAATCCTGCACAAGCCCTTTAATACTTAATCCACAGAATAGGGGATAACTATCTAATTGGTGGGGGGGGGTCTGAGCATTGGGACCCCCTACCAACCGATAGGCTCAGCATGCACGCTGCCTCTCCAATTATTCTCGATGGGACAGTTAGAGACAGCGGAGCACATCGCTCGGCATCTCCAGCAGACCCATACAGAATGAATGAACTGGCAGCATTCAGGCTCAACCACCAATTCATTCAGATGGGGGAACAGGATCTCCACCGATCAGATCCTGTGGACAGGGTAGAGGAGATCATGGAGGACTCATATCTTGGTCCTTTACCAAACCATCCGGGTACAGATTCAGTAGATGCTCAAGTTGCTCCATTGCATTTTTTTTGAATTTTTTGCAATTGTCCTGTTCATCTAAAATGAGACTTGTAAAAACAACCCCATTCAGATGTAGGGAACAGATTACCAGCGACTAGAGATGAGCGAACTTCTGTTTTAAGTTCGGCGTCTAAAGTTCGGGTTTGGATTAGCGGAGAATCCCGATCTGGATCCGGATATGGATTCCGACTTCCGTTGTGGTCCGTGGTAGCGGAATCAATAATCGGCCATTATTGATTCCGCTACCACGGACCACAACGGAAGTCGGAATCCATATCGGGAACCATATCGGGATTCTCCGCTAACCGGAAGCCGAACTTTAGACGCCGAACTTAAAACAGAAGTTCGCTCATCACTACCAGTGACAACCCTGCCCCGTGCGAATACCCCCTTACAAGAACTAGATCTTACCGGCTACCCGATTTGTTAAAATGACCACTGCCTGGGGATCCCGACCCCTGCCCCCTAATCTTTACATGCAAAGGGAGCAGGAATGGCTAAGTAATGGAGAGGGATACTTCACAGTATTGCTTCGCTGATACTAGCGTTACCCCAGCGGCCTGCAACCTAGCTGTTGTGGAATGACAACTCCCATCAAGCAGGGGGTTTTAGTTCTACAAAAGCCGGAGATACACAACTCTATGTCATACTCACCAGGGAGCGTAGAACTCCACCAGCCACAAGCTATCGCTCTGCAGAACTTCTCTGTTGAAATTTGAGGGTGTTAACGTCACGACATCATCGCTGGGAGAGTAGACGCCCTGCGCTGCGGCGAAGAGCACGCAAACGACTGCAACTGAAAGAAGATGTCATGTGAATACAATGGACGACAAAAGGGGCAAGATAAATCCTGACACAAGTGATTATATAATATATATATGGGGCTGTGCCTGTGACATTGCATCATTTGGAAGTGTCACATCTGGCAGTGTGTAAAGTAAACATGGCGGGTGGAGCAGTCGGACTGACAGGTCACAGTAATCTTATCAATTGTTTACTCCTAGGTATTTGTATCCATGCATGGTTTAACATACGCAAACACCGAGCAAATGCACAAAACGCAAAGTCACAGGCAATCCCCCCCGACATCAGGAACCTGTCTGTCATCCCACTTAAGATCACGTTCACACTGCAGCAAGCTGATCCGGCAGAAACGCTAACGGTCGGCCGAACCTGACATTTATGCTGGAAAGCAATAGGGATCTGGAGACGAACTACAGAATCCGGTAACGCCATATCCCCTATCTCTGCTGGATCGAAGCCTAAATCGAGTAGGAAAATTAGCAACAAATCCACGCGAGTTATACAGGGACCTGACGTGGATCTGCCACGGATTTCAGCCCATGAAAACCTCAGCACAAAGTGAGGCGCTGCAGAGATAAAACCCACACCGTGGGTCAGTTTCTGCCGCCAGATCTGTTTCCTGCAGTGTGTGGATGAGATTTACGGACATCGTCCCACCTTACAGCTGACATAATACACTTCAGATTTGCTCCCTGCCAAATCCTGGTGTAAAACCTGCAGCGCATCCGTCCTGTGTGCACATAACCCAAGCAACGTCGAACTGGTCCAAATTTCAGTTGCCAAACTGCACAGGAATCACTTAGAATTGACCTGAATGGGCAGGTCCTCTGCGAAACAAGAGCCGGCAATACACTGAACGCATCAGTGGACTAGCCCGTTCAGATTATGGGTCGGTGCTGTCCGCTCTACCCCGGGTCATGAACGTCACTCGTGTGAAGGAGCTCTTAGAGCTTCCTAATAGGTTTGGGGTCCTAAGCTGCCCATACACATCAGGCCCACCGAGAACAGCGGGTTTGGGCGACAGCCTCATGTGTGAGGAGGGGGAGCACCCGTTCTCAGCAGGATCGGCTGACTAGAGACTAAGGTGTCTAGCGGGTGACTACTCTGGACCTCCATGTCCTTGGGTAAACACCCCCTGGTCAGCGGAGAAGATCAAATCATCAGAGCAGTAATTCCGTCCCATTTTAGGGTCCATCTGCACAACCCAGCCGCCCCCAACAGCTGTAGTGAACGGAACCTGGAGCCCAAATTAGGTGACTGGATCCATATTACAGCAGAAGAAATTTGCTATTATAACCTGGAAGGTGCCAGGTCGTTGGCATGGCTGGTTGTTAGCAGTGGCATTGGCTGCAGATCCCCTGCCAAGTCTATAACACACAGAAGTCAGATCACGTGACAAGTGAAAGAGCCTGGGGAGGGCTGAGAAGATGCACTGGAGATGTCACTATAGAGACAGTCACAGGGGGCACAGGAGACGGTCTCTGAAGACAATAGAGGGCTACACATAGAATGCAAGACATAACCTATCGATAAGACAGACTAGACCGGCCGAGCGCCGATGTCCTTACCCGGCAGAATCCTGGCCATGGTCCCGTCTCGTCTCCTCCTCGGCTCAGTGTGCGGACTATCTGTCTGACTTCGGCTCAGCACTACGGAGCTACACTCTCACCTTCCGCCGTGTCCGCCGCCGATTGGCTGCTGCTAGGATTCCACCGTAATATAGCCAATCAGCGGCGGCCGGGTAGCGCAGCCGCCTGAGCCTCTCCCACTGCCTTCCTCTAGCAGGGGCGAGCTGGGCGGATCTGATTGGCTGGCCGATTGGGGCGGGGGCGGGGGTTTGTGATGTTCCAGAACGAAACGTGACGTCACCGAGCGCCTGAGAAGTTGAGAAGTTTTCTTGCGTTTTTCTTTTGTGCGTTGTTCTCCTGCCCTTTCCTCTTATCTCAGACCTGTCATTAGCCTCTTATCGGGCCTATCGCCTGGTGGGTGTGCTGCTTGGCAAAGGGCAGCCCTAGTGTAAAGAAACATGGCATCCGCAGATACGGGGAGGTGATAAACTGGGGGCTAAGCCAGATACATGGCTAAGCGCCTGTTCACACTTGCACCCTGGAATGTATACCTCAGGGCTGTGACGTATAAAGGTGTACTGTACCACATACATTGCCCATAGGATTCCGTATAACATACTGTATGTGTAACGCTGTATGGAATATACTTGCCATTTAACAGGAAAACGGTGATACCTCCTGGCCTCCCAAATAGTTGCCAACCGGAGAACAGCCCTAATTGCGGCGGCATCAGAAGCAGTTCCTGGCGCCTAACTGCGTACTGACGGGGCCTGCGGAAAAAGGGGTGTACGGGAGGATGTCATGGCAGTATTGGGTGTGGTGTGGGAAAATCATGGTGCTGTGCGCCTGCTACAACCTCCACCCTCCTGGACGGCGTGGAATAAAACAGCCAATAAAAGCCAACGTATAGCACCCCAAGGAGGTCTCCGTCAGGTGAACGATGCCCAATGGATGCTCTTGGTACATACCCTGTCAATCAGTGTCTGGCCCTGCAGAGCTCCTACCGCCCTCCCAGAATTCCAGAGGAGCTTGTATGGCCCATAAGACCCCTCATGCCGTTTAAGGCGCTCTCCATAAGGATATATAGTAAACCCCCCCCCCAAAAAAAACTGAGCTTGGCCTTTCACCCAGTTAAAGGGCTTGGCCCATCTTGTACATTGGGGGCATATCACTAGGATATGTCCCCAACAGAGGTCGCACTACATTTTTTTCCGGAAGAGTAAAAATACTCCTCTGACTATTTTTTAGGAGTATTTTTACCCGAGGAGGAGTATGAAAGTTGCGGTAATTCATATACACAATACATAGGCCTGCACTCACTCACATCTGCGTTGGAGCGTCTGTTGCAGATTCTGTTGAAAGACCAGACAAAGAAGCCTTGTATGCAGCACTTTGTTGTCCAGTAAAAAGACAGGAGTCTGAACGGATCCCATCATGGTCGGCGGAGTCTGTTTCGCTCTGTTCCCTGTCAGGCCTCTTGCACAGGACCATATGTATTTTTCTGTCCGCAAAAAACAGATCCTCAAAAAATACGGATGACGTCCGTGTGCATTCCGTATTTTAGCGAAACGGAACAGCTGGTCTCTAATAGAACAGTCCTCTCCTTGTCCATAATGCGGACAATAATAGGATGTGAACGGAAATACGGAATGCACACGGAGTAACTGTTGTTTTTTATACGGACCAATTGAAATAAATGGTTCCGTATATGGTCCATAAAAAAAAATGAATGAACACAGAAAGAATATACGTTCATGTGCATGAGGCCTTAGGCTGGCTTCACATAACGTTTTTGTTATACATTGAATGTACACCAAAAATTGTACGGTATATATGTTACCAGACGCCTCAGACAGACGCTATACTGCGGCGTCCGCCACCATAGAGTTATATAAGTATATATTCTTTAGCCTATACAGTTTTTTGCTGGACTTTGCAAGATGGAAAAACGTGGTAGACTACACATATTTTTATTTTGATGGATGCCGCCACAGTATGGCATCTGTCTGAGGCGTCCGTTAATGTATACGTTTTTTGTGTACATTAACCATTACCCGACCGCCTAACGCAGGATTGCGTCCTGGCGGCGGCCGTGTTATTCCTCCTGGACGCGCCGACGCGTCATCTCACGAGAGGCGAGATTTCCTGTGAACGCGTGCACACAGGAGCGCACATTCACAGGATCGGAAGGTAAACGAGTGGACCTACAGCCTGCCAGCGGCGATCATTCGCTGAAAGGCTGTAGATGCGATTTTTTTTAACCCCTGAAAGGTATATCAGATGCTGTTTTGATAACAGCGTCTAATATACCTGCTACCTGGTCCTCTGGTGGTCCCTTTTGCTTGGATCGACCACCAGAGGACACAGGCAGCTCAGTAAAGTAGCACCAAACACCACTACACTACACCCCCCCCTGTCACTTATTAACCCCTGATCACCCCATATAGACTCCCTGATCACCCCCTGTCATTGATCAGCCCCCTGTAAGGCTCCATTCAGACGTCCGTATGTGTTTTGCGGATCCACGGATCCGCAAAAAACATACGGACATCTGAATGGAGCCTTACAGGGGGGTGATCAATGACAGGCAGCTCAGTAAAGTAGCACCAAACACCACTACACTACACCCCCCCCTGTCACTTATTAACCCCTGATCACCCCATATAGACTCCCTGATCACCCCCCTGTCATTGATCACCCCCCTGTAAGGCTCCATTCAGACGTCCGTATGTGTTTTGCGGATACGCAAAACATGGACACCACGGATCTGCAAAACACGGACACCGGCAATGTGCTTTCCGCATTTTGCGGATCCGCACATTGCCAGAACTATATAGAAAATGCCTTTTCTTGTCCGCATGCAAACAAGAATAGGACATGTTTCATAGGCTCTACAAAAAACGCAGTGTTCGCCCGATCAGGCCTGATCTTGTGCCCCACCGCAGTGACAGTAATTTTTTTTTCTGATCACTGCAAAAACACCTTAAAATCGCTGCAGCGCTATAAAAAGATCACTTTTGAGGGGCATGGCGAGTTCATAGAAGAATTATTTTTTTTGGCCCCAATTTAGCGGAATTTTATTTTTTTTATTTTTTATTTTTGTTTTTCTTACAAAGTCTCATATTCCACTAACTTGTGACAAAAAATAAAATCTCACATGAACTCACCATACCCCTCACGGAATCCAAATGCGTAAAATTTTTTAGACATTTATATTCCAGACTTCTTCTCATGCTTTAGGGCCCCTAAAATGCCAGGGCAGTATAAATAACCCACAAATGACCCCATTTTGGAAAGAAGACACCCCAAGGTATTCCATGAGGGGCATAGTGAGTCCATGAAAGATTGAACTTTTTGTCACAAGTTAGCGGAAAGGGAGACTTTGTGAGAAAACAAACAAACATTTTCCGCTAACTTGTGCCAAACAAAAAAAATCTTCTATGAACTCGCCATGCCCCTCACGGAATACCTTGGGGTGTTTTCTTTCCAAAATGGGGTCACATGTGGGGTATTTATACTGCCCTGGCATTTTAGGGGCCCTAAAGCGTGAGAAGAAGTCTGGAATATAAATGTCTAAAAATGCCCTCCTAAAAGGTACTCATTGGAATTTGGGTCCCTTTGCGCACCTAGGCTGCAAAAAAGTGTCACACATGTGGTATCGCCGTACTCAGGAGAAGTTGGGCAATGTGTTTTGGGGTGTCTTTTTACATATACCCATGCTGGGTGAGAGAAATATCTCTGTAAAAGACAACTTTTCCCATTTTTTTATACAAAGTTGTCATTTTACAGAGATATTTCTCTCACCCAGCGTGGGTATATGTAAAAAGACACCCCAAAACACATTGCCCAACTTCTCCTGAGTACGGCGATACCACATGTGTGACACTTTTTTGCAGCCTAGGTGCGCAAAGGGACCCAAATTCCAATGAGTACCTTTAGGGCCCCTAAAATGCCAGGGCAGTATAAATACCCCACATGTGACCCCATTTTGGAAAGAAAACACCCCATGGTATTCCGTGAGGGGCATGGCGAGTTCATAGAAGATTTTTTTTTGTTTGGCACAAGTTAGCGGAAAATGTTTTTTTTTTTTCTCACAAAGTCTCCCTTTCCGCTAACTTGTGACAAAAAGTTCAATCTTTCATGGACTCACTATGCCCCTCACGGAATACATTGTCGTGTCTTCTTTCCAAAATGGGGTCATTTGTGGGTTATTTATACTGCCCTGGCATTTTAGGGGCCCTAAAGCATGAGAAGAAGTCTGGAATATAAATGTCTAAAACTTTTTTTGCAGCCTAGGTGCGCAAAGGGGCCCAAATTCCAATGAGTACCTTTTAGGAGGGCATTTTTAGACATTTGGATTCCAGACTTCTTCTCACGCTTTAGGGCCCCTAAAATGCCAGGGCAGTATAAATGCCCCACAAGTGACCCTATTTTGGAAAGAAGACACCCCAAGGTATTCCGTGAGGGGTATGGTGAGTTCATGTAAAAAAAATTTTTTTGTCACAAGTTAGTGGAATATGAGACTTTGTAAGAAAAAAAATAAATAATTTTCCGCTAACTTGTGACTAAAAATTAAAACTTCCATGAACTCACTATTCCCATCAGCGAATACCTTAGGGTGTCTACTTTCCGAAATGGGGTTATTTGTGGGGTGTTTCTACTGTCTGGGCATTGTAGAACCTCAGGAAACATGACAGGTGCTCAGAAAGTCAGAGCTGCTTCAAAATGCGGAAATTCACATTTTTGTACCATAGGTTGTAAACGCTATAACTTTTACCCAAACCAATAAATATACACTTATTGCATTTTTTTTTTAATCAAAGACATGTAGAACAATAAATTTAGAGAAAAATTTATATAGAAACGTAGTTTTATTTCAAAAATTTTACAACAGAAAGTGAAAAATGTCATATTTTTGCAACCATTTCGGTCAATTTCGATTAATAACAAAAAATGTCAGCAGCAATGAAATACCACTAAATGAAAGCTCCATTAGTGAGAAGAAAAGGAGGTAAAATTCACTTGGGTGGTCAGTTGTATGACCGAGCGATAAACCGTGAAAGTAGTGTAGTGCAGAAGTGTAAAAAGTCATTAAGGGGGTTTAAGCTAGGGGGGCTGAGGTGGTTAAACATATGACAAAAAAAACACCCAATCCAGCACCTCCGTTATTTTCATTGTTCTGCTCCGTTAGATGAGCAGAACAACAGAAATAAATAGCGCTGGTGTGAACGGGCCCTATGAAGTGGGTATTTATCCAGGGGAACTGCAACCACCATCATTCCTTCAGAGCTGCAGACATGACTGTGAGCTGGAACCTGGCTACATGTGATAACGCGGTGGCCATGGCGTGTGCAGGACGTGCACTGGGTGTGTTTCTTTGCTCGGTGACTGGTGTGAGTAATGAAAAGGGCAAGCTCTGCCGCTAGGACGGTGCCGGCCTGCAGCTTTAATAGTAAGAACTATAGGGACTGTCCCATCAAGAAGAACCTTGTCCGTGCGCTCAGGACCCTTCTGTATGGCAGAAGAGTTGGTGTAACCAGTTGGGGCAGCGTGAATTTACCATCGACTGCGTACGTAGCGTCTGTGCCTGGACCCTCTGTTTTCGGGTTCCTTGGGCAGCGTGCCCCACTCTCCTTGCTATAGCAACTGCTGGGTGCCGGGCCCTCCTCCTTCCAGCTCCCCCTGCTGCAGGGGCGCTGTATCGCTCTGGCGCCCATCCAAACCAACCAATAGCAAAGCTCCTTGCTGTAAGGAGCTTTGCTATTGGTTATTGCAGACACAGGCAGCCCTGTGCTGATGAAAAGCATGGAAAAGTCTAAGGCGTATTGGTACGCCTTAGACTTTTTGCAGGGAGTAAAATGGCCTGAACAGGCATCTATGACGCTTGTACAGGCGTTTTTGCCACCTCTGGTCCCCAATGTCTGATAAGTGCAGGTCCCACCTCTGGGACTGGCACCTATCTCTAGAACGGAGCCTGCAAAGTGAAGGAGAATGCACTGCGCATGCACGGCCGCCCTCCATTCATTTCTATGGGAGTGCTGAAAATAGCCGAGGACTGGGTCCGCTATTCCCGTCAGCCCCATAGAATTGAATGGAGTGGTTGGCTACGCTTGTGCAGTGCGCTTCATATTAATTTCAAAGGGACTTCTTCAATGGGATATTCAGCACTCCCATAGAAATGAATGGAGGTTGGCCGTGCATGCGCAGTGCATTATCCTTCACTTTGCAGGCTCCGTTTTAAAGAGAAGTGTGGGATCCGCACCTATCAGACATTAGGGACATATGGGCAGCACGGTGGCTCAGTGGTTAGCACTGGTGCCTTGCAGCGCTGGGGTCCTGGGTTTGAATCCGACCAAGAACAACATCTGCATGAAGTTTGTGTGGGTTTCCTCTGGGTTTTCCAGTTTCCTCCCACACTTCAGACATAGTGACAGGGCACTTAGATTGTTAGACCCATTGGGGACAGCTTGATGCTGATTTCTGTAAAGTGCTGTGGAATATATAAGTGCATAAAATAAATAAATATCCTAGTGATATTCCCCCAGCTGTCTGCAGATGAGGTGCTGGCTTATTTAATATCTGAGTCATGTCTCAAGGCCTGTTTAAAAGTTCGACCATTGACTTGTAGGATAGCTATTAGTGTTGAGCGAAGCATCCGAAGCAAAATTCAGTGTGAAGTTTAGGAAAACTTAAATTCTAAACAAATCCAAACTTTCTCGTGCTTCGTGTTAATGAATATGTTTTCCTGAAATGGCACAGCCCTATAAAACCCTGATCCTGCGTGGTCTCCGCCATTGTCCTGTGAGCTGAGCATCGGGAGAGACGTGACAGTGTTGCAGCAAACTTTTAATTAACAGACAGTGTAGGACAATATTGGAGAGGGAGAGCGTAGGAGACTGCTGAACTACAGACTCTGCTACAATGTATCACTGTGTACATAAGTGTGCAGTGCACCAAGGGTCATAGCTAATCCATTCTGTTAGCTGTACAGTTACTGTGCCGTCAGTATTACAGGGAGATCTAATTTTTCGCTGTGTACATAAGTGTGCAGTGCACCAATATTCATAGCTAATCCCTTCTGTTAGCTGTAGAGTTACTGTGCATCAGTATTACAGGCAGGTCTAATTTATCGCTGTATACATAAGTGTGCAGTGCACCAATATTCATAGCTAATCCCTTCTGTTAGCTGTAGAGTTACTGTACATCAGTATTACAGGCAGGTCTAATTTATCACTGTGTACATAAGTGTGCAGTGCACCAATATTCATAGCTAATCCCTTCTGTTATCTGTAGAGTTACTGTGTGTCAGTATTACAGGCTACTGTTACTTTTAGGTAGACTGACCTGGGTATACCTGATTTATAGCGATTCATGGCGAATGAATTTGTAACAAATCAGATTTCTTGTCGAACTTCAATATGGAGATCAGGGCCGTCTTTAATATTGATTGGACCCTGGGCAAAAATTTACTTAGGCCCCCTGGATCCTGCCTTCCCACACCTTAGCAGGCAATCACACCCTTCACCACAACACACACACAAAAAATCCACACACCTGGTAGAGTACAGTGAATGACTGTAAACACTTCCAGTTCTGAAGACTCCAGCGGCTCAGGATCAGTGCTCTGGGCAGCTGGGCTCAGGCTGGAAGTGGGCACCGCTCTGCAGGAAGGAGACCAGGGCTCGGCTCACCCTAGTGTTACAGTGCACCCCACAGTATGCAGTATAGCACCCTATAGTATACAGCACCACACAGTATGCAGTATAGCACCCCACACTATACAATACCCCACAGTATATAGTAGAGCAGTATAGCAGCCCACAGTATACAGCACCCCACAGTATACACGATACAGCCCCCCACACTATACAGTACAGCAGTATAGCACTCCACACTATACCGCACCCACAGTATACAGACCCCCACAGTATACAGTACAGCAGTATAGCACTCCACAATATACAGCCTTCCACACTATACAGGCCCCCCACACTATACAGGCCCCCCCACAGTATACAGCCCCCCACAGTATACAGGCCCCCACACAGTATACAGGCCCCCACACAGTATACAGACCCCCACAGTATATAGCCCCCCACACAGTATACAGCCCCCCACACAGTATACAGCCCCCGCACACAGTATACTGCCCACCACACAGTATAAGTCCCCCTCACAGTATACAGGCCCCCCCACAGTATACATGCCCCCCACAGTATACAGCCCACCACACAGTATACAGCCCACCACACAGTATACAGGCCCCCACACAGTATACAGACCCCCACACAGTATACAGCCCCCCCACACTGTATACAGCCCCCCACACAGTATACAGCCCATCACACAGTATACAGCCCACCACACAGTATACAGCCCACCACACAGTATAAGTCCCCGCCCCACAGTATACAGGCCCCCCCACAGTATACATCCCCCCCACAGTATACAGGCCACCACACAGTATACAGGCCCCCACACAGTATACAGCCCCCCACACAGTATACAGCCCCCCCACACAGTATACATCCCACCACACAGTATACAGCCCACCACACAGTATAAGGCCCCCCCACAGTATACAGACCCCACACGGTATACAGCCCACCACACAGTATACAGCCCCCGACACAGTATACAGGCCCCCACACAGTGTACAGCCCCCACACAGTATACAGCCCCCACACAGTATACAGCTCCCCACACAGTATACAGCCCCCCCCCCACAGTATAAGGCCCCCCACAGTATACAGGCCCCCACACAGTATACAGCCCACCACACAGTATACAGGCCCCCACACAGTATACAGCACCCCACTATACAGTAGTTTACAGTATATTAACATAACAGCCCCTGTCACCTTTTTCTGATGTAATCTTCACACAAAAAAGCTCCACAGTTAACTTCTGCAACACTCCTGCTAGGACCTGTGATGACCTCATAGCCATGTGACCAGTAATTGCTAGGTTACTGGTCACATGGTGGGATCACAACGTTAAAGTACACAGACAGCTGGACACCCGGGGCAGTAGCTAGCAGGGCTCAAGAGGCAGCTGCCTTGGGCCCCCCAGGAGCAACTGGGCCCTGGGCAGCTGCCCCTTGGTTAAGACGGCCCTGATGGAGATAAAGTATTCCCCGAATGTCTGACCCTTTAACAGGTCTTGCAACATGACTATTGGTATAAGCCAGACCAGAATCTCCTCCAGAAGGAAAAGAGACGGCTGCTCTCTGTCACAAGGTTCTTGTCCTTCATTAATAAAGACGGGGCTCTGCACTGACGAGGGGGAAAAACCCAAAACAGCAGTCTGTGGATGGGTCTCTTCACAGCCTTTCTGCAGGTTAATGGGCATGGTTTGATTATCCGCAGCATGATTGTTTTTCCACGCAATGTTTGAAGACCCCATCCTCGTACTGTAAATTTCTACAGATTTGCTGGGGTTACTGGAGAAGTGGGAGGAAGTAGTGGGGCAGAATGTTCTTGCGGGGGGAACTGCTGTAACTACCAAGGAGAACTTTGTTCTGAGTTTCTTTAGGGGCAATTGAACCTCACGTTGTCTGGAAGGTCACACTTGCATATTTCTGGCAGCAATGTGAACTTGGCCCTGCATTGTGACATTCCTAACCTTAGCTAAGATTTGTCCAGGCCCGAATCACCCTTGTGATCATTAGGCGGTATACATGCGCACATCAACATTTAAAGTTAGTTTCACTTCTTCATTATTATACCGCAAAGGATGTAAATATAAGCACATTTATGTCTCTGCTATTACCCGCATGATTGGCTTCTCATGTCAGAACACCACAAAACTGAATCTAAAGTTATATATCACATCACGTAGACGTTCACGGGTCCCCTTATGCCTCCGGATCAGTTGTTCCCAATAATTGGCCTGTGCAAAGGTGTTGCTGCTTTTTGCTCATTTGTTAGGTGACCACCTCTGCTGACAATAGGGGATGAATGATCCTAATAATGATCAATCATCCCCCTTTCACTTTGCAGTAGGCACTTAATACGAGCGCTGATTGGCTTGTATATCCTCGATCGATGCTCATTATTGGCCCAGCATTGACCCGTGTAAGAGGACATTTAAAATGCCACTGCCGGATTATTATGCTCTATCTTGCAGTGGTCGCCAGCACCAGCTGCCACATTCCGTATTCCTCTGCCTCTATCAGTAGTCTCAAATTAAGATATAGAGGAGGGGTTTGAGGAGGTGAGACACAGGCAACAGCACCGAGCAGGCCCTACCTTCAGCATGCTACCTGGTCATTCAGCTCTACCAAACATATGGGAGAATACAGTATTTCATTCATATTACATCCAGTGACATCTCCTCTGATGTAGCCATTCGGATTCCTCATCTCCTCCATTTGGCCCAGACTGCCATGACAGCTACCTTCAACCATGTGTTGTCTCTGCAGACATTTTAGATGCCTCACTGATCCATCCTCCTCCTCACCTTTTCTGTTCCATGTCGACATCTGCGGTGCAGGCCACAGTTCTCTTTCTGCCTGTGGCCTGAGATGCCTGCTTTGGCGCGGGGGGTTGCAGTGATATAATTAGTTAACGACCGCCTCTGCCATTTGTACTGTTCCTCAAAGGCTTCAGGCCTAGAGGCCTGTGTCCTATGAAGGTGAACAGCAGGACAGAATCATTGGCTCCCGTTCCCTACCACGCTATTCGAGATAAGCAGTGTACTCGGCACTCCCATAAAAGTGAATGGAACACTGGTCATGCGTGCGCACCACTGCTTCATTCATTTTGACCCTTTTTCTCATGATCAGTAGGGGTTTCACCAGGTGGACCCCCAGTCCCAGTGATCATATAGTTATCAGCTATCCATTGGAAGGGTAATTCATATTTTTAATAGGAGAACCCCTTCACGATATCTGACCCAGAGCACTGTGTGTCATAAGAACATGTCAATTATTCTACAATTAGGAGATTACATTGTTCTGTCATTTATGGACCAGTTATGTGAGGGCCCTAACCCCTCAGTGCTGGCCATGCCCCTTGGTGCACTGAAGCCCTCATTTGTATAAGGAATAAGTTTTTTTACGCAGGATCAGGATTTTGCTCTATTCTAGTATGTGTAGACAATCTAAGTAACAAAGGCTAATTTTCTATCGAGATGGTGACCAATTACCATTTACTGGTAAACTCCATGTGCAGTGAACCAGTGGATCACTGCTAAAAGCTAATTTGGTGCTGAAGGGTTAATGTATTATGTTATGCACCATGTAAAGCCACATGGCTCAATATAGGCAAGAAAATAGGTAACATCAACGCAGCCTTCTGATATAGTTGCCAGGGTGGTGTGCTGGTGAAGCCCCAGTATGGTTAGTTTTTGACTACTTTAGAGTAGAGCCTGGCTCTGCCTGTTGTAGATGACAGATGCTTTTGAATGTGGCCGAAGCCTGTGTGAAGGAAGGAGAATTTTTCTCCGGGAAAAATACCATTCCTGTGAAGTGAGAAGTGGCCAAAGCAAAGCTATTGTTCCAGGACACTAAGACTACGTTCACATCAACGTTTACAATTCCGTCATGAGTTCACCGTATCCGGCATAGTCGAATAATGGCGTGAACCTCTGGATCACCTAATGGGATGCGACCGGGATCTGGGACGCTTTGTCAGCTTTCGGCCAGACAGAAAGTAGTGCATGCAGGCTATGCCAGATATGGTAAACTCCGGAGGGCTGTTCCTCTGCTGGAATATCTTGTCGGATTTCTAAACGCTCATGTGAACGTATCCTAACCCTGAGAGAAAGCAGGAAAGATATCCACAGACTGTTTAGGACCTGGTGAGTCAGGAGCTGGGACAGTAAAAATAACCTTGGACTTTGCTGCATGTGGAAGGGGTTGTAGCCTCTGGCGCCTAGCACATTTTTGAGAAATTTGCCCAACCGTGGTCCATTTGATTGAAAAGTGTGTTTAGAGTGAGACTCAGAGACTACTACTGTTATCATTGCCGTTACCTATATACAGCCATTGGGAAAACCAAGCTCTGTGAAATACTTCTGAATTTTGGCAAATTTATGCTTGTACTGCATCATCCATCATCACTTAACTGGGCCTCCACCATTCGCTGGGCCCTGCTCCTAACTTTTGCTTTACACTCTGCCAAATATCCATAATCAAGAGCACCCCACCTAAAACCAGGCAGGAGCCTCCAAAAAGTGCAGAGGAGTGACCCGAGGAAAGAAAGGTGCGCCCTCCCTTTACTGTATGGCCCTAGGGAGCCCAAGATGGAAGATTGCCATTGTGAACTGTGAACACTACTATCATCATCATAGCCACTACTACTCCTTCCGTTCAGAGTGTGTAAGCCTCTTAAAAAATATTGAAATCTGAGGATTACGTTTTGCTCTTTAGGTTTTGAGTGTTCATCAGATGTCGGTGCCAAGTGCTATAATGCTGCTCTTTGTATATTTTCTTGACCCTAGAAATAAATCATTTTATCAGAGGTGACATTATTAGTTACAAAGGGCAGTATTATTTTACATCAAACGTGAAACAAGTTTTTAAAGGTTAATGATTTGTTTTTTTCAATGGCTTACCCATGTACTGTGCCAGAAGAGAGCTTAAAGGGATATCAGTATCGCTAGGATATGCCATCACTTTATGATCATGGGGGTCCACCTCAGTGATCTTGAGAATGAAGGGGCTGCAGCGCTGATTCAGTGATGCCCCGGCCTCCAGCTGTAGAGGGGCTCTGTTTGGAGTACCCTGCAGTGCTGGGTAGGTGACAGCTCTGTTGTTCAGGCAAATACAGTGAAGCGTCAGGAACAGTGGTGGCCCCAGAGGTTAGAGGTGATTGCATTGCTTGGGGTTCACTTGATAAGATGGCTCCCCACTCTTTAAATGGTGCTTTGTAAACACCACCACTGGACTCTGGAGCAGTGGAAACATGTTCTGCGGAGTGATGAATCACACTTCTCTTTCTGTCCGTCTGATGGACAAGTCTGGGTTTGGTGAATACCAGGAGAACGTTACCTGTGCCAGCTTTAAAGTTTGGTGGAGAAGGGATTATATTACGGGGTTGTTCTTCAGGGGTTGGCCTAGACCCTTAGTTCCAGTGAAGGGAATTCTTAATTCTTCAGCATACCAAGACATTTTAGACAATTGTATGTTTCCAACTTTAGAGGAAGAGTTTGAGGAAGGCCGTTTTATCTTTCAGCATGACTACCCCAGTGCACAAAGCAATGTCAAGTGGAAGAACATAACCGGGCCGCACGGAGCCGCGACATTCTCAATCCCATTCAACACCTTTAGGATGAACTAGAATGTAGGTTGTGGTCCAGACCCTCTCACCCAACAACAGCGTCTGACCTCACAAATGATGTTCTGGATAAATGGGCACAGATTCCCGCAGACACACTCCAAAATCTTATAGAGAGCCTTCCCAGCAGAGTGCAAAGAGGGGACCAACTCCATATTAACGCCTATGGCTTTAGAATGGGATGTCATAAAAGCTCCTGTTGGTTGTAACAAGTAGGTGTCCCATTACTTTTCTTCATATAGTGTACTTACCAACATGTAAAAAAGGAAAAGTCAAAACTATTTAAGCCTAAGTCCCCTTCCTCAACGCAGCTCCCAGCCTGACCTCCCAGCGCTGCCGGGGGTCAGATAGCATAATGCTGCCAGTGTTATCCAATACATTCCAGAACTGTAAGATAAATCAATATAATGCTATGTGAATCCTGTCAGTGCTGTGAGGTCAGAGCTCGTCTGCAAGGGGCCTTACTCCTCGGACCACCTGAAAATGCCCCAAAAAACACCCAACATGCCAACAAAATGGGCCCTTTTTCGCAGGGTTTGCTTAAGCCCCATCCTTTCTACTACTTGGTTTGTGGGATTATCCGGATAAATTCTGGACTGCTGCCAAGTATGCTCTAGGACAGGAATGCTCAACCTGTGGCCCTCCAGCTGTTGTAAAACTACAACTCCCACCATGCCCTCATTCTTTCCTGTTTGCTCTGCACAATTTTTAGATAGTTTAAAAAAAAATATTGTCCAGTGTTAAAGGGGTTTTCTCATCTCATTCTCATATGGGGCATATTGATAGGATATACCCCCATTGTCTGATAGGTGCGTGTCCCACCTCTGGGACCTGCACATACACTGAGAATGGAGCCCCGAAAGCTGTGGAGGGCACACTGCGCATGCGCAGCCGCCCTCCGTTCATTTCTATGGGCCGCCGAAAATAGCCGAGCACTGGCTTGGCTATTTCTGTTGGCCCCATAGGTGTGCTCCCATTCACTACTATGGGGAGAGCGTTTGGTGGTGGCCACACCCGGGGAAACCCAAGGTCCTCCTGCCACCACCTTCCCTACTCCAATCTTGGTGTAGGTTCGGGGACCCGCACCTATCAGGCAATGAGGGTATATCCTAGCGAAATGCCCCCATTGTCTCAGATGGGAATACCCCTTTAACGACTGACAGTGACTGCCATTCCATAAAAGGATGCCATCACTGTATCCATAAGTACTATTCCCTTACAAATGAGTTGCACGCAGAGGTACAGGATATGTCTATAGCACTATGGGGGCGCCATATGACAGATCCGTACAACATTGATCAACATTGATCTGTAACATGGCCGTGTTTGCAATAATAACAGTATTTTATGGAATTTCCAGGTAGGAGCACCGTGACATGTGCACCAACATTAAGAGACATTTAGACCACCCTACACCACTCTGGCATACCTACACCTGGGTACCATCCAGAGTATCACTAAAAGGGGCCCTGTGCCCTTGTTGCTCCACTGCAACTGGCGTCACGAAAAACAAGTACCACTTCTCTTAAAGGGCCCTGGGGGGAGGCGCCCGTGGTACAAGGAGGCAGCAATACTCACCCGTGAGTGCCGAGGCTCCCTCAAAAAGCTCGGGGAGGGTACCCTGTAAGTAAAGGTATTTCTCTTGAATAAAAAAAAACACCATGAAAGGTCCTCTTTAATTATGGTCGGCTAGTTTTACTATAGAACTGACATGGTCAGTCTTCTACAGGGAGTGCAGAGGTAGCAATTGCACATAAGTTTCAGTGCTTGAGGGGGCCCCAAGGGCCCCTCTGCATCAAAAGAAGACAGCAATATTATAAATGGCACATTGTAGGTGGGGGGCCCTGCTACAGATTGGGGCAATTTACACCACAGAGGCAGGGAGAACGTGCAGTGTGTGCTCAGCAACATGTGAATGGACACACATTTCCAGAGCTAGTTCTGAATGGGTTTCCTGGATGTATGTAAATCATTTATCTTGTACATTGATAGGAAAAACCTGTTCAAAGGCCTTACATTAAATTCATGGATATAAGGAAAACAACATAAATAGCAATTCCCTAATACAATATTATTACAACTTTTGCTCCTCTTTAGCTGTGTTGTAAAGGCAGGCCTCCCTGCTCAGCCTTCAGAGGCTAACAGCATGTCTTCAGATAAACATACAGAGTTAAATGGGGGTATTCCGGGTATTTTTATTATTACCTTATCCACAGGAGACTATAAGATCGGTTGAGGTCCTACTGCTGTGACCCCCCACTGATCACGTGAATAGGGGCCCCTACCCCGTGGAGCCCCCCAGAATGAATGGAGCAGCCTAGTACAACTCTCGACTATATTCTGAACACCCATAGAAATTAATGGAGTGACTGAGCGCATGCCCGTTCATTTTGAGGGGCTCCACGTGGTACAGGGCCACTCCTACTCCTGAACAGTGAGGGTATTAGCAGTAGGACCCCCACCAATCTAATAGTTATCCCCTATACCAGTGATGGTTAACCTCCGGCACTCCAGCTGTGGTGAAACTATGAGTCCCTGCATGCTCCGTTCATTTCTATGGAGTTCTGAGAACTGCCAAATAAGTTTGCATTTTGGGAGTCATAGTTTTACCATAGCTGGAGTGCCAGAGGTTAGCCACCACAGTTCTATACTATAGATCAGGGATGCTCAACCTGCGGCCCTCCAGCTGTTCCAAAACTACAACTCCCAACATGCCCTGCTGTAGGCTGATAGCTGTAGGCTGTCCAGGAATGCTGGGAGTTGTAGTTTTTTAACAGCTAGCGGGACGCAGGTTGGGCATGCCTGCTCTAGTTCTTCAAGACCCTTTTTACAAAGAAGTATTATATGAAGTGTCCATTAGATGGCAGCAGTAACACATGAACTAAACAGTATAAGTGCTCATGTACACGACCATATGTATTTTGCGCGGATCCATTGTAACAAGAATAGGACATCTCCGTTTTCTTTGCAGCTCCACTGAAACAAATGGTTTCGCATACGGGCCGCAAAAAGCAAAAAAAAAAAAACGGAATGGACATGGATAAAAAATACATTAGACATATGTGCCGAACTTCTGGCATTCTTTCAGCATAGGAACAGAAATCCGTAATCTCCAGATGGCGGACACTGTCAGTGCCTGATGGATCACTTCTGGCATGGATACCAGCATTCTGCCAGACAAAATGCAGCTACATTTCTTTTCGAAATCTGCAACGGAAGCTCAGGAAAATGAATCTAATTTATGCCAGAAACTGCTCATTGCTGGTGTAGATTCTACTTTCTGGTGCATCGACAGCCAGATTTGCACTTAATATATTACAAAGCTTGTGTATATCACTCCAGTGCAAAGTGCAATTTTCCCCCCCATAATGTTCCAGCAGCCCCGTTTCCTTGGTCGTACAGTTGGATTGCTGGGGGCTTGGTGCCTATAGGCATAGCTGTAGTGTCCCATGCCACCATGAGTATGCCTCTTTGCATCATTTGTAAAAGCCACGTGGTCAAAAAACGCATTACAAAACTACCAGTAGCAGCACAACCTCATGTAGTCCTGCCATGCGCTTCTTGGCCTTGTGGAATGCTATTGTTAGGTGTAAGGGCGCCATTAATATTTTGAGAACCTAGAAACTTCTGGAAGCTGTAGTAGTCACATCATGGAGTTTCTGAACCAGCATTACATGATCTGTGGCACCCCCACCCATCTTGAGCATGCAGGGGCTGCAGCGCTGAATCAGTCTTCCCCTTCTCAGCTCTGCTCCTGGCCAGGCATCTGCATCATGGCCCCTACCTCTTAAATGCTTCCCCCCTTCACTTGCCAAATTTCCTGAATGTCCAATCTCCTGGACTCCACATGGAAGCAGCGCTCCATGCACTTTAACTGTACCAAGATGCTGCGTTAGTACCCAAAAATTGCAGTGAAGGGGGGAAAGGGGCATGGACTGGTATTAAAGGGGTTATCCAGTGACTAATCGAAAAAAAATGAAAATCAAACATAATCTAGTACATGACAGTCGCTAACAAAGCTAGAACCAGCCCTGTACCTCACTTGGATCCAGAGATCTCCATATTCTTTGATCCAATTGCTGTGCTAGATTTATTTCAAGCTGGAATCTCAGGGAGGGGAGGGGGGTCCTTTTGCAGAGGGCAAGCCCTGTCTGCTGCAGCTGGTGGCAGTTGAAGGATGAAACTGAGCATGTGCTTCCATCTCAGTGGGTAGGACAGAGAAATTAGAAAAATAACTAACAGCAGGTGGCGCCATACAGATAGATCTCATTGAATAGGTCAGTAGCTATAATACATTTTTAAAGGGAACCTGTCTCCGGGATTTTGTGTATAGAGCTGAGGACATGGGTTGCTAGATGGCCGCTAGCACATCCGCAATACCCAGTCCCCATAGCTCTGTGTGCTTTTATTGGGGAAAAAAAACCGATTTGATACATATGCAAATTAACCTGAGATGAGTCCTGTCCCTGACTCATCTCACATACAGGACTCATCTCAGGTTAATTTGCACGTGGATGTGCTAGCGGCCATCTAGCAGCCCATGTCCTCAGCTCCATACACAAAATCCCAGAGACAGGTTCCCTTTAATTACACGCAATTGCAAAAGTATTCAGATCCAGGTGCTGGTTTGAAAACTGTAAAATATTATTCATGGGACAACCCCTTTAAGGGGGGCATGCTTATGTGGTGCCTGGAGGACAACCTGCAAAAGTTGGCAAGTATGCTTACAGGTAAAGACTGTGAAGGGACAGCAGTGCTGAATCAGAATGATCTTTATTGTCATTGAGCATGTATAAAATACAGCGCCAATGAAACAGTTTGCATCCATCCATAAAACAAGAACATGGACAATACATGGATAAATATCTACATTAAAATACTATATGACAGCATAAATACTATTACACAACCATGTTAGAGTTTGGCAAGTGGGGGGCGGCAGAGACAGGGCAGGGAGAGATGTTCCCTGCTCCTCTATATTCATCTGTATCGCCGTCCTCAGGACAGCAGTACAGATGGATGCTGCGGGGCAGAGGAGAGGCGTCTTCCTTCCCCATTCCTCTGATAGGCTGCAGGCGCTAGGCCTGCAGCCTATCAGAGGCCGGTGCAGGTGGTGTGATGACATCATCGCGCTGCCTGAGCCGTACAGCGCGGGACACAGGCCAGGAAGAAGCCTGCGTCGCATCGCTGCCAGCCTCATAGAGGTAAGTATAAGGGTTTATTTTTTTTATTTGGTGCACAATGCAGAGAGAAGCACTATGGGGGCATCTAGGGCACTCCTTACTGGCACATCATTGGGGGGCACTATGTGGGCACAAAAGTGGTATTTTATATGGGGGGCACTATGGGCACTCCTTACTGACACATTATTGGCGGGCACTATGTGGGCACAAAAGTGGTATTTTATATGGGGGGCACGATGGGCACTCCTTACTGGCACATTATTGGGGGGCACTATGGGGGGGCACAAAAGTGGGATTTCATATGGGGGCCACTGTGGGTAAGGGGGAGAGGAACATTATGGGGGCATCTAGGGACACTTCTTATTGGCACATTATTGGGGGGCATCTACTGTGGGCACTAAGAAGGGGTGCAGGATTTGCTACCCGGTATATATGTGCATAACTGCATATGGGTTTGAGCATTACCTGCCTGTTGAACAGCGCGCTATTTCTGTTAGTTTGCTTGTATATGGAGGTGTATAAACTCCAATTTAAATGTGCCTGCTCTCCATCTACAGGCCACATTTAGGTGCACCACCGGCTGTAACTTATTTCGATCACAAACCGAGCAATTGTCATACCACCCTACAATGCAGTAAGTCAAAATACTGTCAATAGTACAGCGATAAAAGTCCCCTAATATCCTCGTACACAGCTGTACCCTCTTCAGACATCTCAGAAAGTAGAAACGTTGCTGAGCTTTACTAACCTCTGCCCCAGTATTCACTGACCACGTCAGATCTTGGGATACGTGAACTCCAAGGAACTTGAAACGAGTTACCTGCTCCACCTCCACTCCATCTATATCAATGGGCTGAGGTAAGTAATCAACACAACGGTGCCTTCATTTCTAGGATTGTGGAAGTTGGACCCCCACCAGTCATAAAGGGATAGCTTATCAATAACCTACCACTTTATCAGATGGGAATATGTCTTTACAAGGATTATCTAGTTGAAATAACCCATTTTCAAATACTTTTTTAGGGCATTAGTGGTTCAAAGTAGGAATTCCTCACCTGGAATCTCCATTAATTTAAGGATCACAAGTTTTCGTAAAAAACTTTTGATCAGTGGGGTTCTGAACCCCCACCAATCCCTAGAATGAGGGGAGAGAAGCGCTAGCATGCAGGGCACCGAATCGAGATGGGCCCATACGATACGTTAATCATGACCAGGCCGGAGAGCGGCTGCAATGGACATCTTTTTCTTTTTGAGGGACACGCTGGTCCTATACATGGACAGCCCATTGATCTCACAGGCATCATGTAACGCTTTTATTCCTGTGTGATAGCACTGCAGAGGAACTGAACAATTGATTCTGGACTGCCCCCAGATTACCACCGGGGTCCTAGCTGCGGGATACTCCAAGATCAGCATATATTTGGGAGACTCTTGGCAGAAGCGGACGGCCCCTGATAACACAGGTCCATGTATTCACAGCAATGTATTATCTCTTTATCAGCTTTGACATTATTGATTTGGATTAATAAGAGCGCGGTGTTCCACTAAAATCTGATAATTATAGGGGCGTCACGTACACAGCTCTGATTGTGAGGTCACCTTAATGTCAAGTGGAGCAGTTGTTTACCTTTCCTAATCTGTAATGGTCACCTCGGTCTAATCATCAGTAATGAATCCTGCAGTTGTCCAGTAATGGACTGAGGACCAGGGTGAAGCCAGGTTATCTGCCCGTTTTTACTACAGTATAAGGCCTCATGCACACGACCGTTGTTTTGGTCCGCATCTGAGCCGCAATTCAATGGGGCCACTTTCTGTGCTGTCCGCATCCGTTGATCCGTTCCGTTGCCCCGCAAAAAAAATATAGCCTGTCCTATTCTTGTCTGTTTTGTGGACAAGAATAGGCAGTTATATCAATGGCTGTCTATTCCATTCCTCAAATTGCGGAACGCAAAACACACAACGGTCGTGTGCATGTAGCCTTTAGGGTACTTTCACACTTGCGTTTGATTAGGCAAACTGTATACAAATGCACTAAATTTTTCTGGCTGATCAGGATCCTGATCAGTCTGAAAATTGCCTGATCAGTCAAAAAAATGCATTGCAATACCGGATCCGTTTTTCCAGTGTCATCTGGCAAAACGGATCCAGTATTTATTTTTTTCACATTTTTAAAGGTCTGTGCATGCACAGACCAGAATACCGGATCCGTCAATGCGGCAATTTGAATGCCGGATCCGGCACTAAAACATTCCTATGAAAAAAAAAATCTGGATCCGGCATTCAGGCAAGTGTTCAGTTTTTTGGGCCGGAAATAAGGCTACTTTCACACTAGCGCTTTTCTTTTCCGGCATAGAGTTCCGTCCTAGAGGCTCTATACCGGAAAAGAACTGATCAGTTTTATCCCCATGTATTGTGAATGGAGAGGAATACGTTCAGGATGCATCAGGATGTCTTCAGTTCAGTCTTTTTGACTTTTCAGGACGGAGATAATACTGCAGCATTTTTTTCCATAGAAATGTATTAGTGCCAGATCCGGCATTCAAATTTCCGCATTAACGGATCCGGTATTCTGGTCTGCGCATGCGCAGACCTTTAAAAATGTGAAAAAAATAAATACCGGATCCGTTTTACAGGATGACACCGGAAAAACGAATCCGGTATTGCAATGCATTTTTCTGACTGATCAGGATCCTGAGCAGTCTGAAAAATGCCTGATCAGTCAGAAAAAATGACATGCGTTTGCATACAGTTTTCCTGATCAGGTAGGCAGTTCAGGAAACGGAACTGCCTGCCGGAATCAAACAACGCAAGTGTGAAAGTACCCTAAAACCGTAGCATGCTGCAGTATTATCTCCATCTTGAAAAGGCAAAAAGACTGAACTGAAGACATCCTGATGCATCCTGAACGGATTACTCTCCATTCAGAATGCATGGGGATATGCCTGATCAGTTCTTTTCCAGTATAGAGCCCCTAGGACGGTACTCTTAAGGCTACTTTCACACTTGCGGCAGTGTGATCCGGCGGGCAGTTCCGTCGTCGGAACTGGCCGCCAGATCCGCCGATCTGCCGCTGACTGAAAGCATTTGTGAGACGGATCCGGATGCGGATCCGTCTCACAAATTCATTGCAAGGACGGATCCGTCTCTCCGCTTGTCATGCGGACAGACGGATCCGTCTTGTACATTTTTTCATATTTTTGCTGATCTGCGCATGCGCATGCCGGAACGACGGATCCGGCATTCCGGTATTCTGAATGCCGGATCCGGCGCTAATACATTCCTATGGGAAAAAATGCCGGATCCGGCGTTCAGGCATGTCTTCAGTTTTTTTGGCCGGAGAGAAAACCGTAGCATGCTGCGTTTTTCTCTTTTGCCTGATCAGTCAAAACGACTGAACTGAAGACATCCTGATGCAAACTGAACGGATTACTCTCCATTCAGAATGCATGGGGATAAAACTGATCAGTTCTTTTCCGGTATAGAGCCCCTAGGACGGAACTCAATGCCGGAAAAGAAAAACGCAAGTGTGAAAGTACCCTTAGATATGTTAAAAATAAATTAGATACTTTTTCACAAACTCTTAGGCTCTATTCACATTCCTGCTAAAATGCCAGTTTTTCTGCTCAGTCATAGGAGCAGAAAAATGAAATGTATGAAGTTCTGGATCAGAGTAGTTTTTCCATCATCTCAAGGGGATGAATAGCTGCGCTATTTTTCCTGACGGTATTTCCGATGGAGGCTCCTAACATAAATGTGTGAACAGAACCTGACCCATCATCAGCTATCGGATGCTCCATGTCATTTATAAGATATAGTATTCATTTCCTATGTTTTACAAGCAATAATAGCTAAACCTCCAGGAAAGACCCTCAGACCCATGGGAACAGGGATTATTGGCAGTGCCACACACACAAATCAACCACATTTAGACTTGGTCAGCTACTTGGTGGATTAAAGGGCTTGTTCACCACTTGGGACCTTTTCTGCAAACCACCAGCATGACCGGACCCGCGGTGGGAATCTTACTTACTTGATTCCTGTCACTGGGTTCTGGTCCCCTTCAGGTGCTGCAGGTCTCGGGTCTTCCCGCGTCAAACCTGATGCTGATGTGGCCGCAGCGGTGACATGTCACCCATGCTTCATGTCACAGGGTCACTTGACGCATGGATGACACCACTGCTGCGACCAGTCCATCCCTTTTTACCGGTTTTCCGGTTATAATGATTTTTAAGCTAGTGCCTGTAGCCTGCCTACTGAAACAGAAGATTCATACTTACCTGCTTCCTGCTGCCGCCATCTTCCGATCCCCGCACTGTTTACATCCGGTGGTGCATGCACCAAGCACATCACCATTGAAGCCAGTCATTGGCTGGAGGGATACATGTGACCATGTCCATGCACCACCGGATGTAAACAGTGTGAGGAATGGAAGATGGAGACAGAGAAGGCAGGGAGGAGGACCGGAGCAGCGAGGAGCAGGTAAGTGTCAATCATCTGTTTCAAAAGATTGAGCCCCGGATGTTTTGTCCAGGGCCCTAAATGTTATGGCAAATGGCTATACAGCAGTATTACCGTCTTTAGGACCGTGATACAGTTTAATTACTATCGCCACTCGTCGCTGGCCAAGCAACCACCTGTGCTGGGTATCAGGCGGTATAATGACATAATCGTGCATGCCCGCACCTAGATGTAGCCAGTGGAGTGACTTCAAAACGGCCACTTGAATGGAGAAGCCGGCAACTTCGGACTCAGATGGTGGGAGGTCAAGTGAGTATTTCGATCTTTTTCTTTTTTCTTTTGCTGACCTTGGGGGAAGATTTTGTGGGGGCGGCTGTATAACTACATGGAATGCTTTATACGTGTTGGGGGTACTAAAATGGGCATTACACCTACTGGGGACACAATATTGGGTGGGGTACTAAGTAGGGGGGTAAAACTACAATGTGACTGCAAGTACTGTGGGCAATGAAGGGCATTATACCTACTAGAGGCACTATGTGTGGGGGTATTATAACTATAGGGGGCACTATAAGTACCGACACTACAGAAAGGTAATATAAATACGAGTGGAACTATAGGGGGCATTATACCTATTGGGAACACCACAGGAGGGCCTTATTACTACTGGGGCACAATGGGGGTGCATTATACCTATTGGGGCACTGTTTGGGACATTATAAGTACTGGGGTAATATGGTGGCATTAAAACTACTGAGGCACTAAAGGGGGGATTTTAATTAACAGGGCACCAAAGTGAGGCACTAAAACTAGTGGGGCCTCCACAGGGAGCACTACAACTACTAGGGCCAATATAAGGGAACATTATAAGGGGCATTATAACTATTAGGGGATATTTTAACTACTAGGACACTGTAGTGGTCATTACAAGGGGCATTATAACTACTGGGCACTATAAGGGGGGCTTTTTACAGTACCTACTGGAGGCACTACAGGGGGGTCTTATTAATACTGTATAGAGCCTTATTGCTGCTAGGTGCACTATGGTAAACATTATTATTGGGCACAATATGGAGGACAATACTACTCACAAGAGCACTCTTGGGGACCAGTATCATTGTGTGTGTGTGGGGGGGGGGGGGGGCACTATTACTAATAAGGGCACTCTGGGAGAGTATTATTGCTATTGGTCGGACTCTTATAATACTACAGGGGGATTAATCTGTATGGAAGTATAATTTCTGTGGTGTAGTATTTGGGGGCATATTATTGGGGGCAGCAGCAAGATCATATTGTTGGGGTAGCAGAGTAGGAGGATGATGATAATAGAAGAGTAAAAACTTTACATATCTGTTTGGCAAACTCTGCAGAGACAAGACATGGGTAAAAGAAGTTGCATGGGTGGAATGAAGAAAATTAGGAAAGGTCTATAACAGAGGAGTTGTCACCTGTAAGTGCAGCGTCCCACTAGTATACGTGGGCACTGCAAATCTTGTTATGATGTATGTTGTATCATGTTGTATTGCACTTTTGTATAAAGATCCCTGTTAACAGGCTGTTAGGTGCACTACATACATTCCACCACTAGATGGGGATAGCACCACAGTATATATACCCCAGTTCAGGCCTAGTTAGTGAGTTTAGAGTGTGGAAGCAGGAGGAGATGGAGTGAGGGGCAAGGGGGAAGGAGAGGACCCCCTCCTCTCAGCTCTCTCTTGGGCTCCACGGCCCAGAGGAGCCAATCCATGGTCTCAGTGTCAAGCAAGGAAAATAGGCAGAGGTGAAGTCTTTGTTCTACTGTCTACTCTTCCGGAGTGCCAAGTGGATTTTACTAATTTTATTGTGGAAAGACAAAGGAAGGACAATAGCCATTATTCTAGGGTCTAGGCGCCTTTGTAATAGGGTGAAGGTTTATTAGCTTCCAGCAGCCTCCCCGTTACTTCAAGGACAGACAGGCCATCTGTTGCATCACTTGTGTGTAGAAGATAAGGACTTGAATCAGCCTTACTGAGATTGGAGCAAGGCAAAGAGCTAAATACCAGTGCGTACACAACCTCCTACTATAGCCTGAGACATAGCCACATGCACAGCCTGTTACTTGGAATGGCCACATCCAACCTACATGTTCATAAGAGACTGTTTATAACTGGATGTTAAATTGCTGTCTAGATTCTGGTTACAGTACAGTTCTTAGTTGGGTTCAAACCCTGCCTCATTCTTCTATCTCCATACTACAACCACTCTCATCATTTTGCACCACCAAGGTGCTGGCGTCACAACATTACCTAAGTCAGGGGCCCAGCCGCACAAGCACCCAGAAAAACCAATCACCATCAAGGGCATCTCTATCACCACCTGGCCGGTGTCCTCTGTAATAGAGTGTGCCCCGGAGAATCCAGTGCTGTTCTCCCCTTCACTGCACTGCTGGCCCAGGGAGGCGTCTGCTAAACGTGAGTACCAATGAACTGTTGCACCCATCGGCCGACCGTGAGCCTCAGGCGTTTTCCCCTGTGGACCGGCACTTCGCATAAGGCACTGAATGTAAGAGGTATGTGGTGCTATGTAGTCCAATATGTTTGGTAGCACTAAATATAATGCCCATCCAACAAGTAAAATATGTTTTTAGTGCTAGGGTGTGGGGGTGGGGCACATATGCATTGAGGCTTGGTTTCGGATCTTTTGAGACCCTAGAAATGCCCCTGGCTAGTTGTACCGAAAAAGTAAGTGTAATCAATAAATAACTACAGAACATGCCAAAAGAGTTGAAAAGAAAAGTTCTGAGTGAGGAGAAGTACGGTTCTATTCTAGCTTTACGCGAAGAGGGGTACAGCAAACACTGGGGACAACAAAGCTACAGACTGGCAGAGCGCAGAGACGACTCTCTACTGACCGTGACGACCGCCACCTCATTCGAATCTCACTTACACTCTTTCCGCTACTTCCCTTTAAGTGAATAGGACTGAGTTGGTGTTATTACACCTGCTCGCCGCTGCGGTGTCGACAAGCAGATAAACAGTGAAGAGAAGGCAGTGTTCGTACAAGCTCAGCAGATTGGTGGGGGTGCCAGGAGTCAGATCCTCACCAGTCATCTATATAGGAAACCAACCAACCCCTTTAACAGCCGTAGGATGATATCAATTGACCTACAAAAAGAATGACAAGCGGGAGTTGGGGTGAAATGCACAGCAAGGACGGTTAAAAGCAGGCTTCTAGAGGCAGGGCAAGTCAGGCAAAGCTAAAAAATAAGCCCTTCATCAATGAGAAGCAGGGCCGCGCCGCCAATGAGGCGATCGTCTGGTACAGTATCAGTTTAGCCCAATTATTTTTGGGGGATATTATGTTTACACTATTAGTGTCAGGGGCAATATTTGCTGGGTGCAGTTATTTTTTAGGGCACTGTGTGCCAATAGTTATTGCTTTCTGTGTGGTACTTATATCTTCAGGTGGTCTGTTTCTGCAGTATAGTATTGGGGAGCACAGAGGGCACAGTATTGTTGTTGGCAGGATGGGGTGTTCTCAAGGTTGGAGGATGATGGAAAAGTAGGAAACCAAAGATGGTTTCATATGACCATTTTATTTTCCATTGTTCTGAAAACAAAAAAACAACAGTTTAGGGATGAGCAAACTTCAGGTTCGGTGGCGATTCCGTTATAGATTCCGTTATCACAGAATATAACAGAGTTCTATGACGGAATGCACCACGGAAGCCTTTAAGAAGCATTCCGCTTTACATTCAGTCATACCAGACGGTTATGCTGCCCATAGACTTCTATTATGACTGAATGTAAAACGGAATGCTTCTTAAAAGGTTCCATGGTGCATTCCATTGTAGAATTCCGTTATATTCCGTGGTAACGGAATTCATAGCGTAATTGCCACCAAACCTGAACTTGAAAACATCAAGTTTGCTCATGCCTAATCCAGTTGAATCCATTATGCACATTTTGCATCCATTTTAGCCATTTCCATCTTAGATCCATCTGCAGGATCCGTTTTTTTTTTTTTTTTTTAATAGGATCCATTTTTTTTTCCTGTTCTTCTGAGAGATTGCCTCAGGCAGCAGACAGGCTAAGTGCACCTCCAAAATGAATGGACCATAGAGGACTGGAGTAAGGTCATCCTCTCTGATGTGTCCAATTTTCGGCTTTGAACCACACCAGGTTGTGTAATGGTTAGGCAGACCCCTGGAGAGGCCTACAAGCCACACAATCTCCCATACTCACTGTGAAATTTGGTGCAGGATCAGTGATGATGTGTGGATGTTTCTGCAAGGCTGGAATCAAGCAGATTTGTCTGCGTGAAGGACATATAAATCAAGCAACATACAATGGTACCCTGGAAGAAAACTTGCTTTCTTCAGCTCCAGACCTGAACCCCATTGAAAACCTCCGGAATGTAATCAAGAGGAAGATGGAGGATCACAAGTCAGTGTACGAGGCTCACCCACCAGAAATCCGGGTCTCCCAGCTTGTTAAGAGAGCTGGCCCCAGCGCTTTTGGAGTGTCCTCGGAGGCTGAGAGTTCCTCAACTGGTGGCAAGACGGCCGCCGTTGCTCAAACAAAGATGGCTGCCGTTCCGGAACCCGCTCCCGCGGATGAAGACGTCCGGACCCCGTAGGCTGTGGATCCCTCCGCAATGGCTGAACGCACAGACAAGACGTCCCCCAAGATGGCCGCCAGCGTCAAGCCTGCTCCTGCGGATACCACCGCCAGCCAAGCTGCCCAAGCTCCGAACCTACCAGCATCACCGACGGCATCTGCAGCCCCGGAGACGGCCCTGATGATATCACCTATCGTGGAGGCTCCCGCGCATCACCAGGAGGCATCGGAACCGGCCACGACATCAGGTAGGAGCAGATGCGCTCCCTGAGGCCCAGGCCCGGTCTGAAGCTGCCCCTGCACCGCTCCCGGTGGATCCCGATACCCCTGATAGGCCCAAGCCTGCTCCGCCATGCACACATACTGGTGCGGCGGAGGCGGCCAGAACTTCTACTCCCCTGCCCAGAAACAATACCGCCAGAGCGGGACGTTTAAATCCTGAGGTCCCCATAGTGAGCTCTGAAATCCCTGCGGCTCCAACTCTACAGGTGGGGCAAATAAATAACTCTGTCCTGACTTTCAATCCCAGAGTGCAACCCTACATTCTGCCCTGGAAGCTGCCACAGGCACCCTCAGTTTGCCTACCAGAGCCCCTTCAGCCGGAGGTTTTGTTTCCAGAGGATTCTACTTCAACAAGAAGGACTTAAGCTTTATTTGAGCGTTCTATTGCATTAATAAAATTGCACTGTTTTATTGCAACATAAAAGCTTGCACCCAAAGAAAAGACTCAAACGATACCTGAGCTCTTTGTGATTTTCATACAATGTGATATCATTGCACTAATTACCAGTTTACCTGTTATGCAACGTTTAAGATAACATGCCCATTGTGTGAATTCGCTTTCAGGTGCCACAATGTGATCTTCCTGCACTATTTGTGACATTTGCACTTACCATTGCACTTAACCTAAAATGTAGCAACTTACTCAGATATGCCTTATTTAACAGCTCATGTTCTCTCCTTCCATTATACAGACTGCCTTTATGCGGACGCTTGAAACTAATGGCCTACTCTTAGTGGACAGATAGGACCAAGTGGTAAGTCCAGGCAGGTCCAGTAACTACACTGGTAACCCCGCTGCTTTGGGAATCGTTAGAAGTCATAGACCGCTCCTTCCTGCTTGTTTTATGTTCAGGATTGTTCCCATCCTGAGGTGTCTTATTTCCAGGAGAGCGATGGGATTATAATACCCTCCTCCTGTGACATTGCCAGAAGTATACAGAGACGATAAATACCTCCCCTTCTGAGCCTTTTGCCTAAGGTATGGGCCCTCAAGCCTTAGAGCCTTATTTTAGCTACTCCTTAGACACCATAGTGATCGTGCTTTAAGCCAAATTTCTCAGGCTTTGGTGCAGGAAAGGGAATACAGGATAAAGCCACCCTTCCATTTGCGGGCATTCCATTACACAATGGCAGGACTACAGAGTAAAGACACCCCCATGCTTTCTTTGGTGTTTGATGGCCATAATAACACTACAAAGTCAGTCAGTAATGTTTGCTTAGTGCAGTATTTGGTTCACTGGTTATACCAAGAGAAGGAAACTGTGTGTTGGGCACCTTACTCTAGCGGGCAGGAACCTGGGGATAGCCGTTTTATGTTTGTCTTTGTATGTCATTATATGTAATTCATGCAGCACTTTGTACTTATTGGGTACCCCAGAGCGGATTCCTCTCCCTCCTAAGCATAAGCCGAGGGCGGCTTAACTCAAAGTAAGGGGGAATGTAACATCCCAGAGTTATGTTACTCAAACGATACCTGAGCTCTTTGTGATTTTCATACAATGTGATATCATTGCACTAATTACCAGTTTACCTGTTATGCAACGTTTAAGATAACATGCCCATTGTGTGAATTCGCTTTCAGGTGCCACAATGTGATCTTCCTGCACTATTTGTGACATTTGCACTTACCATTGCACTTAACCTAAAATGTAGCAACTTACTCAGATATGCCTTATTTAACAGCTCATGTTCTCTCCTTCCATTATACAGACTGCCTTTATGCGGACGCTTGAAACTAATGGCCTACTCTTAGTGGACAGATAGGACCAAGTGGTAAGTCCAGGCAGGTCCAGTAACTACACTGGTAACCCCGCTGCTTTGGGAATCGTTAGAAGTCATAGACCGCTCCTTCCTGCTTGTTTTATGTTCAGGATTGTTCCCATCCTGAGGTGTCTTATTTCCAGGAGAGCGATGGGATTATAATACCCTCCTCCTGTGACATTGCCAGAAGTATACAGAGACGATAAATACCTCCCCTTCTGAGCCTTTTGCCTAAGGTATGGGCCCTCAAGCCTTAGAGCCTTATTTTAGCTACTCCTTAGACACCATAGTGATCGTGCTTTAAGCCAAATTTCTCAGGCTTTGGTGCAGGAAAGGGAATACAGGATAAAGCCACCCTTCCATTTGCGGGCATTCCATTACACAATGGCAGGACTACAGAGTAAAGACACCCCCATGCTTTCTTTGGTGTTTGATGGCCATAATAACACTACAAAGTCAGTCAGTAATGTTTGCTTAGTGCAGTATTTGGTTCACTGGTTATACCAAGAGAAGGAAACTGTGTGTTGGGCACCTTACTCTAGCGGGCAGGAACCTGGGGATAGCCGTTTTATGTTTGTCTTTGTATGTCATTATATGTAATTCATGCAGCACTTTGTACTTATTGGGTACCCCAGAGCGGATTCCTCTCCCTCCTAAGCATAAGCCGAGGGCGGCTTAACTCAAAGTAAGGGGGAATGTAACATCCCAGAGTTATGTTACTAAACTCTTTTTCCCCGCTACTATTTGTTGGTAACATGTCCCTTATCATCTAATGTGATTTTATTTAATATTCCTCACAAATGTGCATTTTCTAAGCCTGTTACATGTATTTGCTGTAATTTCCATGTACACCAGCAGGTGGCAGCAATGTGTCAGCAGGAGCTTAGTTCAGTTTAGCATATCTAGACTGGAATAGTTTATTCCAGTTTAGCTCCCCCTCTATGAGCAGAAGTGGGCTGGCCCATGTCCTGTTTCATGGGGAGGAAAGGAAGTTCAGTGAGTGTGCCAGCCACCCCGGCTAGGGGAAGGCTGTGCAAGTAGTAGCTCCCAGAAATAGGGATCCCAGACCAGAATTGGGTGTCGGCTGAGACCAAAGACCTTCATCCCCAGTCTGAGACTTCAGCCTAAGCTGGTTGACAAGCAAGCAGTCACCTCCAGAACTCCAGGACGAACCATTCCCTGTGAGCATAACTGTGAGTAACATCCAGAGACCAGGAGAAGCCAAATTCCTCCTCAGCTAGTCAGTCCCATACACAGAAGAAGATAGACAGATTCCTGCCTTATTCTCCAGGCATATGATAGAAGCAGAAGAGATAGTAATCCCTGCCACATATTGCATATACCTGCTAGGACCCAAGACCATTGCTGTATCTCATGTGGATTAATGCTGCCTCCAGTAAAGACAAGCTGAATTATATTTCAAGTCTGGATCTCATTCATTGCTACCAAGTTCCTCAATTACTCCTACTAGCAACACACTCATTTATTGCAAGTGAGCCAGGATCCAGGAATCCAGCCGTACCCAGGTAGGAGACACCGTTGACACTATACCTACTACCACACAGAGACATTATACCACCTTAAAGGGCCCTGAGACTGTACCCTGCGCATGCTGCAATTGGCGTCACGAACAAAAACTATAGACTTATATACCCATATCTGGACCCACTGCATAATTTGGCGTCCGTGTAACCGTACCAAGGTCCTGCTCATTGCAGACACCTTTGTGAAAAAATTTTATGATTGCATTTTATTCATTTTGAGCTAAAATCATGTTTTCAATTGGTCTTTACTAAAATTTTTCAACCTTTTTGAGATACAAGGATTTTAAAAAATTGTCTGTTTGTACAGTATCACTTGTCAGTCCTGTCAGCTGACAGCTCATGTTAAGCTAGGGGTGTATTGGGGTAAGTGGTACTCTAAGCCCATCTCCAAAGAAAGTCTGGATGCCTGTCATTTGACAGATCACATAGATAGAGCATTAGGTAAGTATAGATGTGGGGACTGAAGATCATCTTTAAAGGGATTTCCCATCACAAAACGTAATGGCATAGCTCTAGATTTGGTGGAGGTATGATTGCTGTAATCCCCACCGGGTCTGAGAATGAAGAATCTGACAGGAAAACTATATATGCCTCCATATGTAAGTGTGTCAGTGTAGAAGTTCAGTTTCCTCATTCTACAGCTGAATGCACAAAAATGCTGTCTAAAAATTCTGCTGTTGAACCTGGAAATAGCCACCTGGTGGCGCTCAAGCCCTGGCAGATTAACTCCTGCGCTATTAAATATATTAAGATGAGTACAGCCGGGAACAGGCATTAACAAAGGACAATCCACAGGATGCTTTTTCAGATATAGAAATCTTAGCAAAGAGTGTATATATATATATATATATATATATATATATACACAGTGGATATAAAAAGGCTGGGAGACAATCCTCGCTATTCCACAAATGGAGGGAGAAAGGAATTTTGTACTCTGAAGCACATTTTAACCCCCACGGGATACAAATTGACTCCCTGGACACAACTTCAGACTCAGTGTCAGCTACCCTCATCACATTTCCTAGCATATGCCCAGGTTAAGTCGTATTGCATGGACCAGGCAAAGGTTTTGGGAGACTTGGATAGGCTTGCTTGGTTGGTGGGCTTAATAGGCCGGGACAACTCGGCTGGCACATTGTCCGATTTGTATGGTAGACTCCAAAGTACCCACTCTATAGGGCTGGGTAACAAGGTATTTAGTCACTGGGAGAGGGAACTCAAAGATGATTCGCTGACAGCAAAGATGAGGGCGGGGCTAGAGAGAGTGAGACAGGCGGTGACCTGTGAAGATTGGCGAGAGATGCAATTCAAAATCCTTCATAGGGCGACATATGCTTTTGATCTATCTTACAAGAATGCTCCGGCGCATTATCTCAGAGCCTGTCCAAAATGTCAGTTACCTAAGGCTAATCTTCTACATGGTCTCTGGGAGTGTCCGTCCTTATCCCAACTGTGGAATGAAGTAGTAGACCAGATCAAGGAGATATGGAACGTTGGATTGGATCTCTCTCCTCAACAATGTATCTTTCATTATATCCCGATGGACCCGGATGGGAACTCCTCGCAGGTGATTGGAATCAAGGGGATACATGTAATGTTATTGTCCGCAAAGAAAAGTATTTTGAGACATTGGCTGTACCCTTCGGTGCCCATTTTGGAGGAGGTTTTGGGCATAGCAAAACAGATAATGTATATGGAAAGATTAGACACAGAACAGTGTAAAGGTAGAGCCACAAAGAATTTCTTTAATAAATGGAGAAGCTTCATTGTAAAGATACTACCCCAAGACGAGATAAAGGAGTTGGTAGCTCCGTTCCTAGGCACTCAGTGGTATCTCCTGGAAAAAACAAAGGGTATGCTTGGAAGGCTAGACAGTGAGTGGCATGAAGGATGAGATATGTAGTGAGCTATGGAATCCAGGTTTAGGCAATAGGAGACACACATGGTGAACCATAAGGAGCTAATTTTGTTAGTTGGGGTTATATTTTGATTTTGGGGGGGAGGGGGGTATTTAGCGCACAAAAAATAACAAAAGAAAAAAAAGAGAAAAAAAATGGAGAAAATGATTGTGTATTATTCCCAATGTCTTTTCTGTCAAGCAATTTGTAAAAATAGAAATGTAATGCATAGATGTTGTCTGTTGTATTTACTGATATACGACTTACTTCCACATATAGTGTTTGATGAGACATGTCAAGTCATATACAATACTGTCATTTTCTGCCAATAAAATTTGTTTAAAAAAAAACAAAAAAACACCCCTGTTAAAATGTCAGGTTTCTGTGATGTAAAACAATGACACAAAGATAAATCATTTCAGCACTTTTTCCACCTTTAATGTGACCTATAAACTGTACCACTCAATTGAAAAACAAACTAAAATCTTTTAGGTGGAGGGAAGAAAACAAAAAAAAACTAAAACAATGTGGTTGCATAAGTGTGCACACCCTCTTATAACTGGGGATGTAGCTGTGTTCAGAATTAAGCAATCACATTCAAAATCATGTTAAATAGGAGTCAGCACACACCTGCCATCATTTAAAGTGCCTCTGATTAACCCCAAATAAAGTTCAGCTGCTCTAGTTGGTCTTTCCTGAAATTTTCTTAGTCGCATCCCACAGCAAAAGCCATGGTCCACAGAGAGCTTCCAAAGCATCAGAGTTGGCTGTCCCACCAAACTAAGTAATCAAAGGAGAAGGACCTTAGTAAGAGAGAGAACAAAGAAATAAATGGTCACTCTGGCTGAGCTCCAAAGGTTCTATGTGCAGATGGGAGAAACTTCCAGAATGACCACCATCGCTACAGCCAGTGGCGTACCGCCCATAGAGGCAGGCTATGGGGCCCGCGGCACTGGGGGGCCCGTAGCGCAGAGAAAGCCCCGCCCACACTATTTGGCCCCGCCCACTCATGACATGCAGCCGGCTATGCGGTTGCTTTTCTTCAGCCCCAACTCTTCTTCCGCAATCGCCGCCAAGCCGAAGTGGTCCCCCGCCCCCCCTTCCTGTTTGACCTGATCCTGACCTCCTCCTGACCTGACCCTGATGACGCAGAATCAGGATCAAACCAGCCTGCATGTAGCACTGGAGCCGCTGGCCAATCAGCACAAGGCAACTCTGTTGAGGCAGCTGCTGATTGGCCAGTGGCGCAAGGGGGCGGGAGAATCGGCTCGAACTTCGCCGTCGGCCGTCGCCAGAGTGCCTGAGCTGAGGAGAGAAGAAGGAAGATTCTGAAGCACCGGCTGTGTCCCTGGCTGGCCTGAAGTAAGTCAGACTCAGTCAGAACAAGTACCGTTCGTCCTGCCGTGTCACTGCCTGCACAGTGCACTCCCTGCAGCAGTGCCTGGCCGACTCTGACATATGACTATATATTATGAGGGCCAGGGCCCGTGTTAGTTTACAAATCTCTGGGGGGCAGGGTGATATCTGTGTTACTTTACAATGTGCCCACCTTGCCTGTCACTGCAGGGAGCTCGGCCCATATGCTGCATGTAGTACGCCAGCCCATTACCCATGTAGAGAGTTCATGTATTAGGCTACTTTCACACTAGCGTTCATAGGTCCGTTCGTGAGCTCCGTTTGAAGGAGCTCACAAGCGGACCCGAACGCCTCCGTCCAGCCCTGATGCAGTCTGAATGGAGCGGATCCGCTCAGACTGCATCAGTCTGGCGGCGTTCAGCCTCCGCTCCGCTCGCCTCCGCTCGCCTCCGCACGGACAGGCGGACAGCTGAACGCTGCTTGCAGCGTTCGGGTGTCCGCCTGGCCGTGCGGAGGCGAGCGGATCCGTTCAGACTTACAATGTAAGTCAATGGGAACGGATCCGCTTGAAGATGTCACCATATGGCTCAATCTTCAAGCGGATCCGTCCCCCATTGACTTTACATTGAAAGTCTGAACGGATCCGCTCAGGCTACTTGCGCACTTGCGAAATTTTTCTAAGTTATTAATGCAGACGGATCCGTACTGAACGGAGCCTCCGTCTGCATTAATATGATCGGATCCGTTCAGAACGGATCCGATCAAGCGCAAGTGTGAAAGTAGCCTTAACTGTGCTCTTCAGCAGATGAAACCCTCTAGTCTAGTATTATATGACCAGATACCCGCAGACCAAGAAATCCTTATATGATGTCCCAACTCTGTAGGTCATGTATAAATTTATTTAATGGGGGTGTGGCATGGGAGGGGCCAGGTCAGGAAGTGGGAGGGGCCATGGTGGGTAGTGGGCGGGGTTAAGGGGCCCAATTCAGATTTTTGCTATGGGGCCCAGTGATTTCTATGTACGCCCCTGGCTACAGCACTCCACCAATATGGGCTTTATGGCAGAGTGGACAGAAAGAAGCCTCTCCAGAGTAAAGGACACGTGAAAATCTACCTGAAGTTTGCAAAAAAGCACCTAAAGAATTAAGGACTGTGACAAAGAAGAATCTCTGGTCTGATGAAACCAAGACTGAACTTTTTGGCCTTAATTCTATGAGTCATGTTGGGAGAAAACTAGGCACTGGTCATTACTTGTCCAATACCATCCCTACCGTGAAGCATGGTGTCGGCAGCATCATGCTGTGGGGATGTTTTTCAGCAGCTGGGGCAGGGAGACTTGTCGGGGATGGGAGAAAGCTGGATGAAGCAAAGTACTAAGATATTCTTAATGAAAACCTGATCCATAGTGCTCTGGACCTCAGACTGGGCCGCAGGTTAACTTTCCAACAACACAATGACCCTAAGCATACAGTCAAGAAAACACACGGCTTAGGGGCAACTCTGTAAATGTCCTTGACTGGTCCAGCCAGAGCCCTGACTTGGCTGTCCAGCGACAATCCCATCCAACCTTCCAGAGCTTGAGAAGATCTGCAGAGAAGAATGGCAGAAAATCCCCAAATCCAGATGTGCAAACCTTGTGGCATCATACCCAAGAAGACTGGAGGCTGTAACTGCAGTGACCCAGAAGGGTGGCGAGGATAGGAGAAGTAGAAGTGGCCATGATGGTGGTAGTAGTACTCATAGTTCATTGTGGCATTCATCACCCTGGCTGTCCCTAGCATTAAATGGAGGGCGTGCTTTCTTCCATTGGGACACACCCTGGACCCTTTGGAGGTTCCTGCCCGTTGTTGACTGAGGTACACTTAAAGTTAGATGGGTGCAAGGCAGGATCGCAGATGTAAGAGCTGGCAGAAGGATGGTCAGTGACCAGGCCTTTTCGGTTGCAATAAATAAAGTTTGTCTTTACTGAATAGATAATGTTTTTTGGCAATGTGAGAAATTAGTATGAATCAAATTGGCAAAAATTCAGATTTGACATACATTTTTGGAAAATTTGGGTTGAATTTGATTGGTTTAAATTTAATTCGCTCATCTCTAGTCTCTACATATAAGAGCATATAGTATTATCTCTAAATAACGGTAACACTTTTGTAAGGTTTCTAAATAACAAAACTATACAATGCTGCCACCAATATATACTGGGAAAATAATCTACTGTAGTAGTGCCACAGAATATAGCATGTAATACAGCTCTATATGTAAAGTACTGTACAATGATATACAATTAATGATATACAATAACTGAGTCTGCTTATATAGCACCTACCAGTAGCCATCTTGGCTCCAGGAGAAGTATATAGTGGGCTCAGCATGGATGTAGGTACTTGCATCCCTGGACGGGGTTAAAAGCAGAGTGTGCTTGGCGTGCATGCTGTACCTGTGCTTCCTGGACTTTGTGTGGCTGTCATGGCCCATAAAAGGTAGGAACTAGTGTTAGGGACCACTCATTAAGGCGACCTTGACGTGGTGAGTGGCTTATTACGCTTTGGCCAAAATGTACACCAATGCCTTATTCAACATCCAGCATAAAGGCAGGGCAGAGTGCTGGTTGCAGAGTGCGATTGCATTTTGTGTTTTTGCGTTTGTATCTGTATTTCGCCATAGCAATCTGCACCTGCTAGGGGTTGTGTGGGCTGAATCCCCCATATTTTTTCTTTGTAGTATGTATTGGACGCGTGGCGATCTCCAAGCAGTCATGCACACCTGACCAGCTAGTATGCCCTGGAGGCTGGTTTTAAAGTCAGTATAAAACTGAGTCTGCTTATACAGCACCTACCAGTAGCCATTTGGCTCCAGGAGAAGTATATAGTGGCATCAGCATGCATGTAGGTACTTGCATCCCTGGATCCGATGAAAGCTGTAATGGCACCGGACGGGGTTAAAAGCAGAGTGTGCTTGGCGTGCATGCTGTACCTGCGCTCCCTGGACTTTGTGTGGCTGTCATGGTAGGAACTAGTGTTAGGGACCACTCATTAAGGCGACCTTGACGTGGTGAGTGGCTTATTACGCTTTGGCCAAAATGTACACCAATGCCTTATTCAACATCCAGCATAAAGGCAGGGCAGAGTGCTGGTTGCAGAGTGCGGTTGCATTTTGTGTTTTTGCGTTTATATACAATTAATATTAAACATTTTGGAAGTTACAAGCCTCGGTTGTCAGGCCTTCTGAGGTGACCCCTCCCCCCTTTTTTTGTTTTCTCCTCTCATAAAGTGGGCTTGGTCTCCCAGCAGACATAAATTAGGCCAAATTGACCTCATTTAGGACTAACTGGAGTAAGGGAAAATTGCACAAAATTATGGTGTAAGGCTACATCTGCACTTGGCTGGCACAGAAATAATTTTGGCCTGTTAGAAAGTTTACAGAGCACTTAATATAAAAATAACTATGCACTTGGGGCACTTCTGAGAAAACTGAGGAATCTCTACTGAGCGCAGAGGTGACTGAAATAATTAAAGCTGTTGAAAGCCAAGAAAACCTACTGGAAGATATTCAAAATGATATTCATGAGGCTGCAAGTCATCTTCAGGATCTTGAAAACGCACTGGGGAATAATTCAACTATTGCACTTGGCATCAGTCAGAATCAGTCAGAAATAGATGACCGTGTCGTCCGGGAAATAGTATTACCACATATAGAAAATTTCCTCAAAGCTCATTTTAGTCCCATATGGAACAGTTTTAACAAAAGTCTTCAAAATCTTAATGGTATGGTTAAGAACCTTTCTGAAAGTGTTGAGATTAACAGAAGAACATTGGATATATTCTTGGAGAATTCTGTACCAAAGAAAGACCTCTATGAGCTAGGGACTAAATTTGAGTCCAAAATTCAAGAAAATTTTGATAAACTTGAACAACTGAAACAACAGATAGATAACAACTTCCATACACAACAAACTGTGATCCATCATAATTTGACCATGATAAAAGCTGATGCAGATGTAAAGTTGAAACGGAATCTGAAGTTTCAACAGTCACAGTATTCCTACTTAAACTTTAGCATTGGAGAACTTCGCAGAGGGCAAGAACAACATCAAGATGATCTATTAGATTTGGCTCAAAATATCACACTACTTTGTTCCCCAAGACATGTAGAACTATCTTCTACTGCAAATTACCAAGTAAATGAAACCCTTATAGAACATGAGACCCAGATTAAATATTTATTGACTGAATCAGAGGCAGCTTTTGAAAATATTAATATTCTGGAGAAATGGTTAAAGGAACTCCGTACCGAATTTAAACAGAATTCAGAAAAAGTCCAGATGCAGTTCATGGAAAAAAGCCTCATCGTGGAAGAAATCAAAGATCTAATTCAGAGGCAGATAATGGAACTTAATTATACTGTTAACAGTATACAAAACAGTAGTGATGAGTTATTTGATAATTGTGACTGCCACAAAATGAATTTGGACATAATTGCTCTTGAGGAAATACAACGGAACTTCTCAAATCAATTTAGAGATGTTTTATATGGAATAGAAGATGTTAAACAGAAGGAGGGAAGTTCAAAGACATATCTGCAGCATTCTGTAGAAGATTTAGCACAGGCCCTTCAGTTTAACCGTCAATCTCTTGCTGCCCAACAAGAACAAGGACGAAAGTTAATGCTCATCACTTCCCAGTTGCAAACTCAAATAAAAACCCTTACAGAAGATGTCAGACATATTAGGATGGACAATGGTCAGATCCACAAGCATATTAAACATCTAGACAGTTCTTTCAGCTCTCTTCTTGAAGATGCAACAAGACATGAGAGAGTGTTGGAAGCTCTGCTTGGAGAAGAAGCTCTTGAACTTCTGTCTGAAGATAATCCAGAAGCTGTGTATATAACAGTCATAAAAATGCATGAAGTGCTGAACAACACTTTGCATGTGCTGGAAAAGCAGCTGCTCAATACTGATTCATTGAGTGAACGTTTGCAATTCTTGGAGATGCATTATGGAAATCAAAATTCTCCTGATTCCCCTGCCATTTTCAATGTTGAGCAACATAATGAAGGAAGAACACTTGATAGATCCTTACGGAGTGGCAGTTTAGAGCACATGGAGCCAAATCATGAAGCATCTAGAGATCATGATGCTAATGAATTTGAACACAATGATATTATGATCTTGAAAAGGGATCTTCAGTATCTCTATGCCAAAGTTAACGAGCTACAGTCTTCATTATCTAATTCAACACATTCTAAAAATGATACAATTAGAGATGCTTTAAAACCATTTAACACTTCAATTATTTCTATAAAGTTGGACATTGAAAATTTAAGAGAGCTTTATAATGAACACATCCAGTTATTCCATAAGGTATTTGGAAATTATGAAGCATTAATTTCTTCAGATGTACCTCTGGATATTGAAAAGCTCAAGTCATTCATTGATAAAAAAATGAAAAAAAGACAAAAAGGATTAGAAACACAAAATAAAAAACAAAATAAAAAACACAGTGAAGAACACTGGCAATCTGATGAAACAGGATCACCCCATCAAGATCCTCTTGTTGCATTCAGTGCAATTTTTACCACTGGTGCTGAAGGAGCAAAAATGATCCGATTTAATGATATTGATCTTAATTATGGAGATGCATTTTCCTCAGATGGCCACTTCACAGCTCCATACACTGGAGTCTATGCCTTTTCAATAAGTGTGGATTTTGGCGTTGGTAACGGACTTGGATATTTGGTTTTTAACGGACGACACAGTATTTCCCTTGAAAACAGCAACACTGAGCCAGCAGAAGGAAATTTATTTTAATAAAAAAAGAAAAAAAAAAAAAAAAAAAAAAAAAAACTATGCACTTGGGGCAAATATCGTCGATTACCCTATCAGCTTTGTCAGGCCTTCTGTGGTGCCCCCCCCCCTATTTTTTTTTTTTACTTTTCTCCTCTCTCATCAAGTGGGCATGGTCTCCCAGGAGACATAATAAAATAGTAGTAAATGTGAGCAATAGTTTAGTAAAATGGAAATATTCTCTTGACATTTGTTTGACTTGTTTCTTTCTCTTCTAGATCCCTTTAATATAAAGAATCTTGAGATTGTCAGGTGTCTTTGGCTGCCATGCTTCTTCTCTCCAGCAGCATCAGCTAGTAGTCTGTAATTGTATGACATGTTTTCACGCTCTGCTAAGTGTAAAAGTTGCTCTTTCTACCTTCTAATGTGTGTTCCCTGCTCTCCATTATTAATGTTTGTTGAGAGTATTTGTAATCGTTGTACTTTATGGTGACATTAGCTGGATGCCTATCGCTTTCTGCCAGCCCACCTGCGTCATATTAAGAAATCTTCATCAGTGTGTGTCAATGTTCTAGAATACAGTCAGGTCCATAAATATTAGGACATCGACACAATTGTAAATTTTTGGGCTCTATATGACACCACAATGGATTTGAAATGAAACAAGATGTGCTTTACCTGCAGACTGTCAGCTTTAATTTGAGGGTATTTACATCCAAATCAGGTGAACGGTGCAGGAATTACAGCAGTTTGCATATGTGCCTCCCACTTGTTAAGGGACCAAAAGTAATGGGACAATTAGCTTCTAAGCTGTTCCATGGACAGGTGTGAGTTATTCCCTCATTATCCCAATTACATTGAGAAGATAAAAGGTCCAGAGTTCATTTAAAGTGTGCTATTTGCATTTGGAATCTGTTGCTGTCAACTCTCAAGATGAGATCCAAAGAGCTGTCACTATCAGAGAAGCAAGCCATCATTAGGCTGAAAAAACAAAACAAACCCATCAGAGAGATAGCAAAAACATTAGGCGTGGCCAAAACAACTGTTTGGAACATTCGGTGAGCTCAGCAACACCAAAAGACTCAGAAGACCACGGAAAACAACTGTGGTGGATGAACAAAGAATTATTTTCCTGGTGAAGAAAACGCCCTTCACAACAGTTGGCCAGATCAAGAACACTCTCCAGGAGGTAGGTGTATGTGTGTCAAAGTCAACAATCAACAGAAGACTTCACCAGAGGGAATACAGAGGGTTCACCACAAGATGTAAACCATTGGTGAGCCTCAAAAACGGGAAGGCCAGATTAGAGTTTGCCAAACGACATCTAAAAAAGCCTTCACAGTTCTGGAACAACATCCTATGGACAGATGAGACCAAGATCAACTTGTACCAGAGTGATGGGAAGAGAAGATTATGGAGAAGGAAAGGAACTGCTCATGATCCTAAGCATACCACCTCATCAGTGAAGCATGGTGGTGGTAGTGTCATGGCGTGGGCATGTATGGCTGCCAATGGAACTGGTTTTCTTGTATTTATTGATGATGTGACTGCTGACAAAAGCAGCAGGATGAATTCTGAAGTGTTTCAGGCAATATTATCTGCTCATATTCAGCCAAATGCTTCAGAACTCATTGGACGGCGCTTCACAGTGCAGATGGACAATGACCCAAAGCATACTGCAAAAGCAACCAAAGAGTTTTTAAGGGAAAGAAGTGGAAAGTTATGCAATGGCCAAGTCAATCACCTGACCTGAATCCGATTGAGCATGCATTTCACTTGCTGAAGACAAAACTGAAGGGAAAATGCCCCAAGAACAAGCAGGAACTGAAGACAGTTGCAGTAGAGGCCTGGCAGAGCATCACCAGGGATAAAACCCAGAGTCTGGTGATGTCTATGCGTTCCAAACTTCAGGCTGTAATTGACTGCAAAGGATTTGCAACCAAGTATTAAAAAGTGAAAGTTTGATTTGTGATTATTATTCTGTCCCATTACTTTTGGTCCCTTAACAAGTGGGAGGCACATATACAAACTGTTGTAATTCCTACAGCGTTCACCTGATTGGGATGTAAATACCCTCAAGTTTAAGCTGACAGTCTGCAGGTAAAGCACATCTTGTTCGTTTCATTTCAAATCCATTGTGGTGGTGTATAGAGTCAAACATTTTAGAATTGTGTCTATGTCCCAAAATTAATGGACCTGACTGTACTTGTACTGCATGTAAATTCTTCACCGTTTTCCAAGATTTTTATACTGACGACCTAGGATATCAGATGGGTAGGGGTCCGACTCCTGGTATCCCCACTGATCAGCTGTGCTGCAGTAGCATCCAGAGGTATTCATCATGACCTCTAGATGAGGTCATGAGTACCATGGCTAGTCTGAAGCTTGGGGTTGCAGACAGACCAAAAATGCTGCTTTCAAAACACGACATGCTGTGATCTTTTACTGGCTTTGGTGCTATGTTTCTGGTATCCCTGTCATTTGGTACTGGACCACAGACAGACGGCACATATTAAGCTAGGATGTCATTGCTGTTCGCAAGTTGTGGTGAAATCACAGTATTGCCAGAATTTTAAAGTTCCTACAAAAGTGTAAGCGACCTTGAGACCATCACTAAAAATGTCTTGTTGGGATTTTTTTTCCCCATAGAGAAGCATTAACGTTGCGGCACAACACAAGTCATGGTGTTGCTGAAATTTTACTGCAACTAACAGCCAATGCAGTATGACCATGAGTTTCTAGCCTAGGATTGAATAGGTTCGATTGACAGTTATTCCCCAACCCCCCCCCCCCCCCCCAAACATGCAACAACAGATAATTAACAGGTTAGCAAGAAATTAAGGAATACAACTACAGGGTCAGAGTCTACAGTGTTTGTAGTTTAGTGTATTGGATAGTGGCGTCGCTAGAGGGGGGCGAGGGGGGGCAATTGCCCCCCCTATGTTGTTCCTTGCCCCCCCGGGTGCCCCCCCGCTGATTCCCCTGAGTGAATACTAATGAGCGCTTCCATTATGGAAGCGCTCATTAGTACCGAAGAACCAGGAAGTGGTGAACGCTCTGTACTCACCACTTCCTGGTCCTCGGCTGTCGGCTGTGCAGGGCTGCGCACAGCGTGAGGTCGCTCTGTGACCTCACGCTGTGCGCGCCAGTTTAGAGCACAGTCGACTGAGGAGGGAGAAAATGGCAGGCGGCGTCCGTCCAGGAGCAGGAGAGGTAAGTGTTTTTTTTATTTTATTTTATAAAAAATGTGGCTGCTGGGGGCATTATGGGGGCTAATAGGAGGCATATGGGGCTAATAGGAGGCATATGGGGGCATTTAGACGCATATGGGGCTAATTGGAGGCATATTTGGGGGCTAATTGGAAGCATATTTGGGGGCTAATTGGAGGCATATGGGGGCATTTGGAGGCATATTTGGGGGCTAATTGGAGGCATATTTGGGGGCTAATAGGAGGCATATTTGGGGGCTAAAAGGAGGCATATGGGGCTAATAGGAGGCATATGGGGGCTAATAGGAGGCATATGGGGGCTAATTGGAGGCATATGGGGTCTATGGGGCTAATTGGAGGCATATGGGGGCTAATTGGAGGCATATAGGGGCTAATTGGAGGCATATAGGGGCTAATTGGGGGCTAATAGGAGGCATATGGGGGCTAATTGGTGGCTAATTGGAGGCATATGGGGGCTAATTGGAGGCATATGGGGTCTATGGGGCTAATTGGAGGCATATGGGGGTTAATTGGAGGCATATGGGGGCTAATATGAGGCATATGGGGGCTAATATGAGGCATATGGGGGCTAATTGGAGGCATATGGGGGCTAATTGGAGGCATATGGGGGCTAATTGGAGGCATATGGGGGCTAATTGGAGGCATATAGGGGCTAATTGGAGGCATATGGGGGCTAATTGGGGGCTAATAGGAGGCATATGGGGGCTAATTGGGGGCTAATTGGAGGCATATGGGGGCTAATTGGAGCCATATGGGGGCTAATTGGAGGCATATGGGGTCTATGGGGCTAATTGGAGGCATATGGGGTTAATTGGAGGCATATGGGGGCTAATTGGGGGCTAATAGGAGGCATATGGGGGCTAATAGGAGGCATATGGGGGCTAATAGGAGGCATATGGGGGCTAATAAGAGGCATAATGGGGGCTAATTAGAGGCATAATGTGGGCTAATGAGGCATAATGTGGGCTAATGAGGCATAATGGGGCTAATATGAAGAATAATGGGGGCTAATGAGGCATAAGGGCTGATATGGGGGCTAATGAGAGGCATAATGAGGGCTAATGAGAGGCATAATGTGTCATCCACAGATGCCCCCATAACAGTGTGTCTTCCACAGATCCACCATAACAGTGCGCCTGTGCACTGACGAGAGACAGAAAGAAGGGGAAAGAATCCGCGGAAGCAAGCAGAGGAGGCACAGCAGACGACTGAATAGCTTCTTTTGTAAGTAAATTGTTTTATTATAAATGTATCCCTGCATACCGCAACTCTCTAGTATTTTGTAATCTTATTTCTATATACTTATTTTGTTTTTGCCCCCCCATTTTTGACTGTGGTATCTTTGTGCCCCCCCTATATATTGTTCCTAGAGTCGCCACTGGTATTGGAGATACTGCGCTGAAGGACGAGTTTATTTTAAAGGGTCAGTGTTGTTGTATGGGTATTTGCAACTGGGTGCAGGCTGGCATGCGAAAGCGTGTCACTATACAGGTATTTTAGCTGGTTAGAAAACCGCTTACCTGTAGTGAAGACTTGAATTGGCGTGCTTTTGTCTGCGTCCCTGTAGTTTAGGTAAGGAGGCTTTTTTTCTCCTCCTTCCCCCTTATGTTCTTTGTACTTCTTTGTTGCTTTGTCGCTTCTGTTATTGGTTTGTATTTTCTTTCTTTATCTTTTTCTTTCTGTTTTTCTTTGTCTATCGATGCCTCAGATCAGGATATGATGAGATAATCCAGCTGTAGGATGGCCCGGCGTGCTGTCTCGTGTCCCGGCCGGTGGCACGCTGCAGCCGCAGGTGGAGGTGTGTGTAGGGGAGTGGTTGGCGCTCACTTGGAGTTAGTTAGTGACGTCACTAAAGCGGTCAAGCGTTGACCGCTAGGTGCCAGGTATCCTTCTCCTGTTTGTAGTTTGTTACCATGGAGACACATAGGTCTGCAGAGAAGCAAAGTTGCTTCATTTTTCTTTATTTAGATACAATGATGGAATACAAATAATTGGTTACAAACATGAATAAATTATCTTCGATATACCATATATCTCCAGCTTTATTTTTATAGGTTTAAACCTCTGGCAAAGATAATATGAATGATGCATCTAGAAAACGAGAAAACCAGACAGGTCTCCTAGTTCATGGCAGTACTATTTATTTTTAATGAAAATGCTCATGATATAATCAAGTCTCGAGTGTCAAAAAATTGTTTTCCTTGCAAAAAATATGGCTACCATGGGGAAACGTAAAGGCCAATGCTAAGATTACGTAGATAGTGAAATGTTTTTTTCTTCTCCAGTATTTTTTTATTTATTCATTTATGATTTATGGCAATGGCATTGTACACTCTTTCGGGGCACAAGCATTTATCACAATTACACAATGCCAAGGTATTATTCGCTGTGGTCGTCTCAAGCAGTTCTCTGTCACATGTGATTAATGTTAGGCTATCTCACATGTTTTGGAGAGGAATCTTCGTAGGTGAAATCTTTGCTCTAGTAAATATTCTCAGATGCTCTGTTTCACAAGTGAAGACGTCCATTTATCAAGATCATGGTACATCTAGTGATGGTAAATATTTACAAGCTACCAGTTTTCACACTGGCCATTGAGCCTTTCACTAGGCTGACACCTTCTTGTTCTTTAGTCATCTCATTAACATGAGAATAGGTGGTCACAGCTCGACCCCTCTTTACTCCACAATGGCCTCTGCACAGTTCACAAGGCATGTCCACAATACTCTCCCATTTATATCAATGAGTCATCTCCAGAGTACAGTTTTCTATAGTCCATATGCAGCGAGAACCTGAGGAACCACAGCAGAGGATGGGAATGGTAGTGGCCCTGATGATGATGTGTCACGTTGTACTCCCTCAGGCCATCACTCCCTGGGACCAGTACAGTGAAGGAGCACCCTGTGTTCCCCTGTGGCACTCCCTGTAGCTGTGGGCTCCCTGTCTGATTGTAGGTCAGTCATGGCCATGGTGTTAATGTCCATGTGGGTGCTAGGCAGGGCACGTGATGGAAATGCAGAGACCAACGTGTGTTCTTAAGAGAGTCAGAGACCAGGCCAGATTGAACTTAACGTTTTTTTTCTTTACTGTGTGCACAATAGAAGTATTACACCCAGAAGTTATCTGCACACAGTGCAATTTCCTCCCAGATGTGCAAGCATGAGCTAGGCCTTCTGGTTACTCCTTCTCTTGTTAAAGTTATTGGGATCTATGGCTAGCAACTACAACCATGGCTGTAGTGTTCACTTGTCTGAAGTGAAGAGGTTGTCTTAACAGGTTATCCCTCTCCAGCAGCAGGGTCTAGAATGCTTTATGTTGGGTTATCTTACTGACTTTCATACTTTAGCCATGCAAATCCTCCTTCAGAGCTTTCATCCCTTGGAGCTTGTGGAGGTGTCGAAGGCTCCTGGGCTTAAAACTGGAGTCTGGAGTAGAGGACCATATGGAGACTGCCCCCTACCTTTTCCCTCCCTACAGCTAGACTAACTGGAATTGTCTGGAACTAGGAGATGGAGCCAGCCCACACCTCAAGCTCCAGAGAAGGCTGGATCAGGATAGTTAACTCTGGCCATGCCTCATGCTTAGACATACTGGATTTGAGGTGCATTACATTAGCATTTCATAGTAGTCAAACAGTACAAACCTATTTCTCTCTCTGTTTTACCCCTCTGGGCTGCAGCTTTCTCTCTACTGCTACACAGTGCCATATCCTGCTTCTGTGGCTTCTTTAGTCGGCCTCCAAATCCTGAACCCTTTGGATTGGGAGCACGCAGCTAAGGAAACTTGGGCAGCAAGCCCTTCTCTCCAACTAGATGACAATAAGCACATATGCGGTTTATTCATTCTCAATGCGTTTTCTCAATACGCAATTCATATTGGCATCTGAAATTCTTATACATTATATCTATAAAAAACAACTATATCTATAAAAAGATATATAATTCAGTCAATTTGTATCTTACATGCACATTAAACCTTAAAATGACCCATAGAGTTAAAATATTGAAAAAATAAATAAAAATAAAAATAATTTAAAAAACGCATATGCGGTTTTCCCACATTTTCAATGCGTTTTTTCTAGAAATGGTTAAAATGCTAAAATCAGGGACTGGAGATGATGTACTGAGGTCTAAATTGCATATTCGTCCTCACACGATGTAATAAACATGATGGGCGCAGATATGAGGTGTGTATGGAATTACTTAACAATGGAAACCCGTCTCCTGAAGCTCCAGTTCTCGTGGCAGTCAGGGTCTCTGTAGTGACTTTTACACACCACCCAAATCAATTCTCAGCAGCCCTGCTCTGTGCGTGGTCTACCATTATGTGGCTGAGCTGTTATTGCACTTATAGTTGACTGGGCAGATCAGAAATTCATGAACAGACTTCTGGTAAAGGTGGCATTCTATGACCATGCCACGTTTAAAGTCACTTTACTATTCAGTGCCACCCATGCTACCCATGGAGATGACATGGCTGTGTGCTTGATTTTACATAAGTTTGCACTAGGTATAAATGAAACACTAGGAGGGGGTTCATATACTTTTGGCCATATAGTGTAGCAGCTCTGTTAGGCTGCTTTCACACTTGCGTTGTTGTTTTCCGGTATTGAGATCCGGCAGAGGATCTCAATACCGTAAAAAAATGATACAGTTTAATCCTCATGCATTCTGAATGGAAAGAGATCCGTTTAGGATGCATCGGGATGTCTTCCGTTCCGGCAGAATTCCGTTTTGTCGCCGGACACAAAACCGCTGCAAGCTGCCGTTTTTTGTCCAGTCATAAAATCCGATCTGGCACTGAAAACAATGTCAGTCAATGGTGAGGGATCCGTGTTTTTTTAGGAGCCTAAAAAAACGGATCTGTCACCCATTGACTTTCAGTGTATTTAGTGACGGATTCGTTTTTTTTTCCATTTTGATTTCACACAACCGCATCCTAACGGAACGGATACATCCTGATGTGCAAAATCAAAACGGATCAGTTTAATTCCGGTATATAGATCCTCTGCCGGATCTCAATACCGGAATTAATAACGTAAGTGTGAAAGTAGCCCTGATTTTAATTTTGGACGTTGTCGATAAAGACGGGTGATCAATCCAAAAAATAAAAAGTGAGAAATGTAACTGCTTATTTCTTCACCATTATTATTAAGAATCTACTGACAATCCCTGTGCATATATTTTCTATTAATACATCTGTGATTAGTAGGATCTGTTGCCTGGTAACAATTGTGGGGTTGTGTGGGAAATAAACTTTCAATATCATTAAGTTATTCACTGAGCGGGCATTAATATGTTCAGATTAGGTAAAGTTTGCATCAAACTGTAAATGGGAAACATTTTCTTGGACTTAAGTTGCTATGAACCTATGAAGAAATGGGTTTTCAGAGTACACCATGTTTGTTAGGTCTCATGCACGTCCATGTGTCCGATCTGCATTTTTTGCAAATTGCACATGGGCCCATTCATTTCTATGGGCTTCAGCGAATCGACCTTTGAATTATAGATCCAAAGTCGATTCATTCAAAAACTTCAATGTTAATTCCGTTCAAAAATTTGCTGTGGGGCTCAGTCATTTCTAGTTAAACCACTGGATGACACAGAACTGGAACCAGGATGTGATAATAATCACATCGCCTTCTTGAAGTCGCCTTCTATTGAATGTTTTTGAAGTTCTACATTGCATTTATTATAAGAGACTTTTATATGTTAACTTCCGACCTCGTTCTTCAATACTACATATCCACTGCACCGATCCCTAGGGAGCAACCGCATGAGGAGGTACACCTTGATACAACTCTTCATCAGGGCCACTACCACTCCCATCCTCTGCACCTCCGGGACTTGCTGCATTTTGAGTTATGTGACTATTACTACAGTGCACATTACAAGGTATTTTGCTATGAATAATTCTCTCCATGGAAATTATTCTGATTGATTGGACTACACAACGAGTTTGCTTATAGTCTATCTCTAGACTGATGGCCTGTTATCAGATGAAATCAAGTAATACATGCCAGCCGGATGAGACTACACATAAGATTTTTTGTAGTCTATAAAGATGGAGACACATAGGGGCTACATAGGAACTGTGTATACAAAAATATCAGGAATTTATCAAACTTGCTTAATTGTTAATGTGAAATGCATTGGAGCAATAAACTTGGTTGTAAAGGGTCACATGGCCTTTAACAATATGTTAATATCGTAAAAGTTTCAACTTTCTATCTGCACTGGTGCTCTGACCAACATGAAGTCCATTAGAAGGAAACTGACAAGATAGATATGTGCTCTCTATAAAGAGAAATAAAATATAAATAAGTAACCCGCACTGTTTAATGCCAACCTACAAGGACAAAGCAAATGCTATTCATGGCAAGCTAGGACGGTTCATTTTACCTCGGTAACCAGGAGATATATTAAATATTTAAAAGAAGCGGCCTGGAGTTGTCACTTTTCATTTTCATTCAGGCCTTGTGTGTGAGCTGAGGTGGAAAGCAAACGCTCATCTCTGGAAGTGTATTTTTCTTGAAGAAACTATCAGTAGATAGAGTGTTAAGGAGTAGGTATACACAGAATATCCTGGATCATACTAGCCTCTCCTAAGAATGGACCAGGAGCACATAATATGGAAAGAGGATAGGCAGACTAGGTAGAGCTGCAGGTGTCTTGGTCAGCTCTGTACAAGACTCTTTGAAGATGTTGTCTATCATGCACAATTAATAAGACCTAGGGCTGTTATATAGGTATTTTGTACTCGCAGAGATAGCTAGATGAAAGGAGGTCCTATAACAAAAATCAAAACTGCCCCATCCACACCAGGTTGGTGCTGTAAGGCAACAAGATGGGGAGGTTAGATGGTGAGATTCAAACCTCCCATGAATAATGGGGATTGGGGTAACTTTTGCTGCAACCTATTTTCTTTTTTCAAACAGTATTTTAACAAATCGTAAGATGTTTATAAATAAGAGCCAATGTTGTAAAGAACAAAGGGGATTGATGCAAAGGGAAGAACAAAAAACATGGGAAAAGCCTGACGAAGGCTTACGAAGGAGACAATTTTTCTCAGAGGCATCAACAATGTATAGTAATATACAGTAATTCGCAACACTGCTCCATACACAAGGCCACCACAGCCAACAGGAAAAATGTTAGGCATAAAAAAGCCCAGAAAACAAACAGCTGGAGAGAAAGACCAATGACATACTAGGGGGAGAAGGAAGGGTGGTTGGGCTCTTACAGGACGATAGACGGAGCAGATAAGATTTATATGGACACAAGTTCCATACTCTGGTATGTGGTTGTTGACTCAGAAAATTGCATGAGCAAGCACAGGGAATAATACAAGGAATACCAAGCAGGTAAGCCCAGACTGGTAGCCACATCAACCATGAGAGACAGGATTTTATATAGAGAGAAGGGATCTATGGGAACGATCAGTGAGAGAATAGTCCGACCAAGGAGTCCAAATTTTGAAGAACTTTTTCTGCAACCCATTTTGTCAAAGCAGTTGCAGGGGGTTCCTTTTTGGTACTTTTGGCAGAAGTTTCATCAATAATTGTATCGATTAGTAAACATGTGGGCAAAAATTAGCACCAGGAATGGTCCCAAATTAGTTTTTGTTATTGAAAGTTGATAGGAAGACTAGATAGCATTGTAGGTATTCCTGATTCTGTTCTGTAAAGATATCATGGTGCCAGCCTATGTGGAGTTGATAGTGAGTCCTGAGTGGGGATCAGTATGGTTGGTTTGCCAGGAGAGGTCTGGACAGGGGCGGACTGGGAACTTAAAGTGGCCCAGTTTTGTAGTTGGAACCAAACTAATGGAAGGCAGGGCCAGCAATACCACGTTGTGGCACATTATACCCCCCCAACAGAGCCAAATACCACAGTCCATCACAAAATACTGCCAAAAGGACAAAATACATCCCCAAAAACTTCCACTGGCGGCCATGAGGAGGGCTCAGGCAGCCCCTGGGCATCGGCCCACCGTGATATTTCCCTGGGGGCCAATCCACCCCTGGGTCTGGAGTGCAGTTTACAGAGTTGATGGTAAGGTATCAATTGACCCTTAAGGGTCTGAGAACTGATAGTGTGGTGCGCACACCTGGAGAATACCATAGTTAGGTCCTTTTGGGGTTGGGCCGGTGAGATATCTACAGCGGGAACAGGTTGCTTCATAAGCCTGAACTTTATTCTGCTAGTAAAGTCCTCAACTATACTGGACTGAGTGGAGCAGACAGTGATAGTCCGGGTGTTTTGCGAGATTTAAGCTAGGCAGGGCCCTGGTGTGACAGCTGCCCTACTGTCAAAGTGAGTGTGGGGATTGGTCAGGCCCTGAGGAATGGTCTGATATTAAGATTACTGAGGAGAAACAAGTAGTAGACAGAACCCTTGAAATTCAGGGAACAGTGTGCCATCTTGTGTGTATTGAAACTGCAAAAAGTGTTGTGCCTCTTAACCCCTTCAGGACCAACTGTTTGGTCTTTCATTGTCTTCTTTCTCAGAGTGGAACCACTCGAGTAAACCCACGCTGCAAGTCAAAGACAAGGAACACATTCAGGATACAGGAAAATGCAGCTCATATGAAATGAGATCTTATCAGAAATGTCATTAAAGGGGTTATCCGAGGCTGGAAATGCCCCCCATGCACCTGAGCACCTCACACTGATTCTACTTACTTGGTTTACTGCGCCGCTCCTGGTCCCCGCACTGCCGCCGCTGCTTCTCCCCGTGTGTGGATGAAAACATCCGGTGTCCAATGGCAGCCAATGGAAGGCGGAGACGAGCCTCCCTAGTGTCACCCGCGATGTTAGGGAGGCTCACTCCTGTCCCCGCCTGCCATTGGCTGCTCCCCCCGACACCGGATGTTTTTACCCACGCACGGGGAGAAGCAGCAGCGCCGATGCAGGGACCAGGAGCGGTGCGGGGATCCAGGGAAGTAGAATCAGTGTGTTGTGGGGGAGGGGGGGGGGGCATTTCCAGCCTTGTACAATCCCTTTAAGGTTTTGCATGAATGTTGACATATAGAACATGTCCGAACATTTCAAGAGTCAGCTCTTCTCTAATTCAATTCCAATTAATTCATTCAGTACCTCCTTCAATTATCAGAGTGTGGCTACAAAGAGTGTCTGTCTGGAGGTCTTGTCCGTGCAGTATATAGACAGCCCTTTGATTTAAGTAGGTAAAATGAAATGCTTTATTTCCTTGAGGTGGTACCGCCCAACAGATTATATTTGATTGCACAGGATCCTCAAGCTTTAGTGACCAGTGTCAGGCAGTTGCTGCCAAGGCAAATACAAACATGGGACACATGTAAAGAGGCGTAGATGCCCATGATAAAGGCATAAGGAATGGGTGGCTTGCAGTACCATGACAGGTTGTCAAACATAAGGTTATTCAGTTTGGCAAAAAAAAAATCGGCTTAGAGGACATCTATTTACAATATGCAAATATATGAATGGACAGTATAGAGATCTTTCTAATGATCTTTTTACACCTAGGGATGTAACCAAGTCAAGAGAACATGCTCTACATCTAGAGAAAAGAAGGTTTCTACCTCAAAATAGAAGGGGATTCTTCACTATAGAGCAGTCAGACTATGGAACTGTCTGCCAGAGGAGATGGTGATAGATGATCCATTGAAAAAGTTCAAGAAGGGCCTGGATGCCTTTCTTGGAAATACTAATGTCACAGGCTATGGATACTAGATATCTGCAGATGGGACGTCGACCAGGGATGTATTCTTTATTCCAGATTTAGAGTCAGGAAGGATTTTTTTCCCCCTAATGTGGGGCAATTGGCATTTACCTCCTAGGGGGTTTAGCACATAAGATTATGGGTTAGACTTGCTGGATCTGTGTCTTCAACCTTATCCACTACAGTTGTCACCATGTTACAATATAAAGGGATTATAAAAAGCTGACAAGCCCTTGAAGTCTCCCTGGATCTTCACTTAACCACATAACTAAACAACAGAGAAGAAAAAAATGGTGTTGCTAAATAATGTACTGTGTATGTGGTAGCTACTTTCACACTCGCGTTTGGTGCGTATCCGTCATGGATCTGCACAAACACATCCGTTCAGATAATACAACCAAACCGCATGCATCCTTTCAGAACGGATCCGTTTGTATTATCTTTAACATAGCCAAGACGGATCCGTCTTGAACACCATTGAAAGTCAATGGAGGACGGATCTGTTTTCTAGTGTGCTACATTGTGTCAGTGAAAACGGATCCATCCCCATTGACTTACATTGTGTGTCAGGACGGATCCGTTTGGCTCAGTTTCGTCAGACGGACACCAAAGCGGAATGGAGGCTGAATGGAGCCAAACTGATTTATTCTGAGCGCATCCTTATCCATTCAGAATGCATTAAGGCCAAAACTGATCCGTTTTGGACCACGTGTGAGAGCCCTGAACGGATCTCCCAAACGGAAACCAAAACACCAGTGTGAAAGTAGCCTAAAATGAACACATCTTCAATTACCACTAACACTCATGGCAAATGGCAGAGCTTCATGCACTATGCCTAAATGGAAGACCTCTCAGTGTATTATTGTGATACAGTGCCTTAAAAAAGTATTCATACCCCTTGAACATTTCCACTTTTTTCACGTTTAACCCACAAACAAAGGGTTTTTGTCACTTCAGCAAGTGGCATTTATCATGTAGAGAAAGTTATTACGAGGCACTACTAATGTATTGTTATTACCCATTTTGCTTCCTTTGCTGGCTGGATTCATTTTTCCATCACATTATACACTGCTCGTTTCCATGGTTACCACCACAATCCTATAGTGTGCAAGCACGGCCACCGCTGCTGGATTGCAGGGTGGTCGTAACCATGGAAACAAGCAGTTTATAATGTGATGGAAAAATGAATCCGGCCAGCAAAGGAAGCAAAATGGGCAATCACAATACATTATTAAGTGACTTGTAGTAACTTTCTTTACATAATAAATGCTATTTGCTGAAGTGACAAAACCCCTTTAATTGTATTTTATTGGGATTTTATGTGCTAGACCAACACAAAGTAGCAAGAATATGTGAAGTTAAAAGAAAATAATACATGGTTTTCAAAAATGTTAATAAAAATCTAAAAAGTGTGGTGTGCGTTTGTATTCAGCCCCCTGTAACTCTGATACCCCTAAATAAAATCCAATGTGATCAATTGCTTTCAGAAGTCACCTAATTAGTAAATAGAGTCTACCTGTGTGTAATTTATTCTCTGTATAACCACAACTGTCCTGTGAAGGCCTAAGAACTTTGTTAGAGAACATTAGTGATCAAACAGCATCATGAAAACCAAGGAACACACCGGACAGGTCAGGGATAAAGTTGTGGAGAAGTGTGAAGCAGTTATAAAAAAATATCCAAAGTTCTGAATATCTCATGGAGCACTGTTCAATCCATCATCTGAAAATGGAAGGAGTATGGCCAAGACATGGCCGTCCAACTAAACTGACAGCCTAGGCAAGGAGAGCACTAATTAGAGAAGCAGCCAAGAGGCTCATGGTCACTGTGGGGGAGCTGCAGAGATCCACAGCTCAGGTGGGAGAATCTGTCCACTGGACAACTATTAGTCATGTACTCTACAAATCTGTCCTTCATGAAAGAGTAGAAATAAAAAACCGCGGCAGTCCAGCTTCTCAAATCAGATTCGTGTTTATTATTCACCCAGCGTGCAACATGCTTGCACGCTGGGTGAATAATAAACATAAATCTGATTTGAGAAGCTGGAGTGCCGCAGTTTTTCCTGTATTTCTGCATCTTGGGATCTCTAGAGGCTAGGATCCGACACCACAGGCACCGCCACCAAATGGACTTACTGAGACAACTCAAAAGGTAGTGCTGTCCTATTACAATTTCTCTATACTTTATGAAAGAGTGGCAAAGAAAAAAGCCATTTTTTGAAAGCAAGCCATAAGAAGTCCGGTTAGCAGTTTGCCACAAGCCAGGTAGGGAACGCAGCAAACGTGGAAGAAAGAACTCTGGTCAGATGAGATCAAAGTTAAAATTTTTGGCCTAAGGGCAAAACGCTATGTGTGGCAGAAAACTAACGTTGCACATCACCCTAAACACACCAACCCCACCTTGAAACATGGTGATGGCAGCATCATGCCCTGGGGATGCTTTTCTTCAGCAGGGACAGGGAAGCTGGTCAGAGTTGATGGGAAGATGGATGGAGCTAAATACAGGGCAATCCTGGAGAAAAACCTGGTAGAGTCTGCAAAAGACCTGAGACTGGTTCGAAGGGTCACCTTCCAGCAGGACAACAAACCTAAAAATATGGCCAGAGCTACAGTGTAATGGTTTAGATCAAAGCGTATTCATGTGTTAGAATGGCCCTAAGTCCAGACCTAAATCCCATTGAGAATATGAGGCAAGGCTTGAAAATTGCTTTTCCCAAACACTCTCCATCCAATCTGACTGAGCTTGAGCTATTTTGCAAAGAAGAATGGGTACAAATTTCAGCCTCTAGATGTGCAAACCTGGTAAAGACATACTCGCAAAGACTTGCAGCTGTAATTTTAGAGAAAAGTGGTCCTACAAAGTATTGACTCAGGGGGCTGAATACAAAGGCACACCACATTTCCAGATTTATATATATTTTTTTAATTTGAAAACTGTGTGTTCTTTTTACTTCACACATACTTTGTGTTGGTCTATCACATAAAATACATTTAAAGGGGTTGTCCGGGTTCATACCCTTATTTTCACCCCGGCAGCCCTCCTGAGCCTGGCATCGGAGCATCTCATGCTCCGATGCGCTCCCGTGCCCTGCGCTAGATCGCGCAGGGCACAGGCTCTTGTGTTTTCAATAACACACTGCCGGGCGGTAACTTCCGCCCAGCAGTGTGTTCGGTGACGTCACCGGCTCTGAGGGGCGGGCTTTAGCTCTGCCCTAGCCGTTTTACTGGCTAGGGCAGAGCCAAATCCCGCCCATCAGTGCCGGTGACGTCACCGGGCTGCCTGTCAGCCCCATAGAGAGCCCGGTATGTCGCCGGAACTCAGAAAAATGCCTTTGCCCTGCGCGATTTAGCGCAGGGCAAAGGAGAGCATCGGAGCATGAACTGCTCCGATGCTCATGTCAGGGGGGCTGCCGGGGTGAAAATGGAGGGATGTCCAGGTTCAGCTCTGAACCTGAACAACCCCTTTAAGTTTGTGGGTGTAACGTGAAAAAAATGTGGAAAAATTCAAAGGGTATGAATACTTTTTCAAGGCACTTTATATGTAAGGAGCTATTCTCTCCTAGCAATGCTTCCAGATGGGAATACGCTGAAAAATAACAGAGCCCTATATGAATTGTCCAGCATTATACATGGTTGCTGTCTTCCAAACTTCAATACCACATACAACCCATGGTAAGGTGTAGCACTGTTTTTGGAAAAAAGCAGTCATGTTTGTTTAATTCTAGATGACCCCTCTAATATGCCTGTGTGTATGAGACCTTATGTGGTCAATCCAAGTGGCCACTGCATGTCATTGTTTTTGTAATCTGCACAACTCCACTTATTCAGAGCTCTAGAAACCCTTGTCATTTTCTTTGTCAGGGAATGATATGGGTTTAGTGTTGACGAGTTTGTTTATCTGTATATAACATGCAAGGTTTGCAATTTTCTACTAAGAAGTGAGCAACCATCAAATAAATACACAGGGCTCTGCTAAATAGTGAAAGGCTGATCAGCAAGGTATGCAAAGTAACAGGAGTGGGGGTAAACCCAAATAGAAGAAAATCTGGCATAGTTGGTCCTAATATCACTGTAGCTGGACATGCAGAAACTGTAGTTATAGAATGTGAGTTAAATTTCATAGAAAAGCGAAATTTTTATGTCATTTTATGTTGTTTCATGGATTTGTTGTCATAGTCTCTCCCGTAACAGGGGTCAGAAGATCTAAGAAACTGGCTGCGTGTGATGTGATCTGACAGCCTCTATGGTTTCACTTGTTTCTGTGTTGGTGCTGGTTATGACCACACCTCTGGTCTCAGGTGTAGCTTAAGTAGTCATTCCAACTCCTCTATTTAGTCTGGTCTAACCCATCATGCTATGCGGTTGATAGCTCCTTTATAGTTGTGGAAGTGCTGGTGTTTGGTTCTCCATTGAGTTCCTGCTCATCCGTGTACTTTGGAGTTAAGTGTCCCCTATCATTTGGTATGAGGCTTGAGGGGGTATCCTGTTCCTTCAGCTGGAAAGGAACAGGTCATCTTTTGTCCTGACACTATTTCCAGGGCCCTTTTGGGTCAGATAGGGCTCTAGGTTCCTGCATATGAACATTCCTACCATTGAGGTCTGTTCATACTGATAGTAGCCAGGGCTTGGTTTAAGTATTCACTAGGTGGTGACCTTTCCCTAGTTTCCAGGCCTAATACCTCTTCCCTCTTGTGTTTGGTGTGGAGTTTACCACCCACACAGTGCTGTGACATTTGTGTTATACATACAAGAATTTTCACACTTACTAAAGATGCATGGAAAGCTTGGAAGAGACGTGTCAAATCAGAAAACGATACAGTGGTGCTTGAGAGTTTGTGATGTCTTCAGAATTTTCTATATTACTACATAAATTTGAGCTAAAACTACATCAGATTTTCACACAAGTCCTAAAAGTAGATAAAGATAACCAAATCAAACAAATGAATCAAAAATATTAGACCTGGCCATTTATTTATTGAGGAATATGATTTAATATCACATGTCTGTGAGTGGCAAAAGTTTGTGAACCTTTAGGGTTAGTGGGAAAATTTGAAGGGGAAATTAGAGTCAGGTGTTTTCAATCAAGAAGATGACAATCAGGTGTGAGTGGGTGACCTGCTTTATTTAAAGTACATGTATCTATCAAATTCTGAAGTTCACAACACATTTGCGGAACTCTATCATGGAATGAAGAAAGGAGATTTCTGAGGACCTAAGAGTTGCTGATGCTCATCAGACTGGAAAAGATTACCAAACCATCTCTAAAGAGTTTGGACTCCACCAATCCACAGTCATACAGATTGTGTACAAATGGAGTAAATTCAAGACCATTATTACCCTCTCCAGGGGCGGTCGACCAACAAAGATCACATTAAGAGCAAGGTGTGTAATAAGTATGCGTGATCACAAAGCAAACCAAGGTAAACTGTAAACAACTAAAGGCCTTTATCACATTAGCTAATGTTACTGTTCATGAGTCCACCATCAGGAGGACACTGAACAACAATGGTGTGCATTGCAGGATTGAAAGAAGAAAGTCACTGCCCTCCAAAGAGAACATTTATGCCCGTCTGCAGTTTGCTAATGATCAGAAGGCTATTGGAACAATGTTTTGTGGATGGATGAGACCAAAATAGAAATTTTGGGTTTAAATGAATGAGAAACGCTATGTTTGGAGAAAGAAAAACAATGCATTCTAGCATAAAAACCTCATCCTTTCCGTGAAACACGCTGTTGGTAGTATAATGATTTGGGAATGTTTTGCCGCCTCTGAGCCAGGATGGCTTGCCAAGTTGCCATCATTGATGGAACAATTCATTCTGAATTATACCAGCAGATTCTAAAGGAAAATGTCAGGATTTCTGGACATGAGCTGGATCTCAAGAACATGTAGGTCAAGCAGCAACGACCCACTCACACCCAACACGCAAATCATTCTATTAAATAATGGTTAAAAAAGAATAAAGTTATAAAGTTTAAAATGGCCAAGTCAAAGCCCTGACTTTAATCCAATAGAAATTTTTGGGAAGGACCTGAAGCGAGCAGATTATGGGAGGAAACCCACCAGCATTACAGAGTTCTAGCTGTTTTGTAACGAAGAATGGGCTAAAATTCTTCCAGTCCAATGTGCAGGACTAATCAATAATTATCAGAAATGTACAGGCTAGTTTCACACCAGCGGCAAGGAACTCCGGCAGGCTGTTCCGGTGGGTAAACAGCCTGTCGGATCCGTGCTGCCGCTAGTGCACGCGTGCCCCCATTGACTATAATGGGGACGGGACGGAGTTCCGGCAGCAGCACGGCAAACATGCAGAGAGACGGCCGGAATAAAACTACGACATGTCACATGCAGCCATTTTATGATATTACCCTACACAGGGTCTGTGCATACGACATTGCAAAAATGTAATACATTTTGTTTGAAACTCCTGAAAGAAGACGAGCTCGAAATGATTGTAAGTAGAAATTCTCATTACCATTTATCAAGTGAGTCCAGGAGAAGTTTGTGAAGGTTTAATTACAGATCAGGTTGTATTGAGCCTTAATCTCTACAAGGGCATTATGTCAGACGGGTTTATTTGTTCTTTTGTGAGATTTCTCAGCGCTTCTTGTTCGCATCCTGTATTCTGCCGCAACTTAATAATACCAGTGCATTTTAGCCTTTCAAAATTAATTACATGCCTTAAGCTGTAGAATAAAGTTGTACAAGAGAAAACGCTGATATCTATTTGTGTAGGAGAATTTAGAATAGATAGATATACCGCAAATCCCACAGCTAAAGTATGTGGCATGTTAACCCCAAAGGAAATCCAAGGGATTATGGTAGTCATTGACTACCTGGCACAATATTGATAAGCTGTGAGGATCACTATGACCATGTGTTCACTGAAGATTGTCTATACTCTAGTATTAATACCACTGACAGGTGAAGTGAATAACATTATCTCATGGTAATGGCAGCATTATTAATACTGGGGGCACCATAGGGGCATTTTTGAGGACATTATTATTAATATTGAAGGCACAATAGGGAACATTAAATTTGGGGGCATTATACAGGCATTGTTACTAGGGGACAATTATTTATTATTACTGGAAGCACAAGAGGGGGTATGGTTGCTGGAGGCAATATAGGGGACATTATTAATACCAGGGGCATTATAAGGGGGGCATTACTATTGCTGGAAGCACTATAAGGGGGCATTATTATTACTGATTACACTATTTTTCTGCAGTGTAGAATTTGGGGGCATTGGGGAGCACAGTGGGCACAGTATTGGGGGTGGCAGGCTTGCCAACTGGAATTTTTTTCTTTTTTCTGGACAACTTATACCAAAATCACTGACAGGCGATATTTTTTACGGACAAACTGGAAAACCATAATGAATGATAAAGTTTATAAGTAATGCGTGTCTACAGCTCAATATACAGATAAGAACTCATTACCATCATTTACAGTGAGCTGTAAAATTATGACAATTACCACCAAAATAATCTAGTTAAGTACCACCAGCCTCAAAAAGTCACGGACACATCTATTTTTTTTTCACGGACACAAGAAAAAATTGCTTGTTTTTACAGGCTGTCCTGTACAGAACACTGTACGGGTATCAGAATGGGGAGTTTGTGTTGAGAAGGTGGTGAGAATGATGGAAAAGTGAGGAGTCTAAGATGTGGCAAACCCTGCAGGGACAAGAGCTATCTCAAAGAAATAGTCATGGCGGTCTGGACCAATGGAGAAGACTAGGAATGAAAACATCTAAATTAGAGGAGACATCACTGGATGTAGCAGGTATGTAGTTCTGTGTTCTCCTATATTTTTGATAGCTCTGAAAGACCAATCATCATGCTGAAGGTAGGGCTGGCTCTGTGCTGCGGCCTACCTCTCACCTCATCCTGTTCCATATGTTAATTAGTGACAACTGGCGGAGGAGGAGGACAGAATGTGGCAGCTGAGCTGGATACAATAGAGGGGCAGCTTTTGGGGAGGTATTTTATGCTGCTGGGGCAGTATATTGTGCTGCACCGTGGTATTTGATTCTGCTGCGGCAGTATATTGTACTGCACTTTGGTATTTGGTTCTGCTGGAGAAGTATGTTGTGCTGCACTTTGGTATTGGGTTCTGCTGCAGAACCAAGTAGCAAAGTGTAGCACAATATACTGCTCCTCTATGATATTGCTGGCCCTGCCTACTTGAGTTGACATGACTACTTGTATTTGTCCCACCTTCTATCAGTTTGGGCCCACCTACAACAGGGGGCCACTTTTAGTTATTTTTGCCAGGGTCACTTTAAATTCCAAGTCCACCCCTGGTTCCTACCAAAAGTGGGCTGAGGAAAGACAACTAGTGACAGTCATGGGCACCCAAGGCTCATTGATGTGGATGGGGGGCATAGGCTAGGCTTTTTGCTCTGATCCCACAGAAGAGCTACAGTTGCACATATTGTTGAAAAGGTTCATGCTGGATATTATAAACACATTGTAGTTTGCTGTTTATTAGGCTGTGTGTCTGAGACACGTGCCCATTCTGACTTCCTGTCCAATGCAAGAAGTGCCTAAGTGGGCACATGAGCATCAGAACTTGAGCATTAGGTAATGGAGAAATGATGTCTGGTCTGATGAATCATATTAAGTTTTACATTATGTGGCTGGTCAGATCTATGAGTATCACTTACCTGTGGAAGAGATGGCATCAGAATGTGCTATCAGTAGAAGAAGGCGTGCTGGCAAAAGCATTGTGATTCTCTGGGCGATAGTCTGCTAGAAACCTTGGGTTCTGAAATTCATATGGATGTGCAATACCCCAGAACAGGGGTTATCTGAAAATGTTTGGTCTTTAATGTTATTTAATGTTTACACTGTACACCAGCAGGTGAGGTATGGTTGGCACCATGATTGAGGCTAACTATCTCATTCCTCCTAACTTGGTAGAGTGTGCTGGTATTGTTTCTTGCCAAGGGAGGGAAGTGTTAGCTAGGACCGTGTCTTATTAATCCTGCCCTAGGGTATTAGGGACCAGAGAACTGACTCATCTGTGAGACCACTACTCCAGAGAAAACTCAAAGACCAAACTCCAGATATTCTGCAAAGCTACAGCAGTACACTCAGCAGAGTAACCAGCAACCATAGCTAACCAGATTTTGCTGAAGATGAGGGGCTACGGTTCAGACACCCATCACCTTAGATTCCATCCAGGCCAGGCCAACTCACAAAAACCTGCACTACAGAGCCACAAGTGGCAGCTTTCAGCTGTTAGCCTGAAATTCAGGGGAGAGACATCAACAAGATAGCATACCAGAGGGGCAATCATCTGTCACTTTGCAAGCTCTGCAATCAGCACTCAAAGATGCACTGAGATGCACTGACTACTGTGATACTCTGCCTACGGTGGTGTACTAACATACTTGAGAGGACTCGTGTGCGCATGCACAGCAGTCCTGACAATGTATTTCAACACAGCCCTGCAGTAATCTGCAGTTAATAGTCCAAAATCATGGTGCTTACATTGTGGTGCCCGATATCACAGGACACCTTCAGAGTTCTTGTGAAGTCCTTCAACAGGTCAGAGCTGTTTTGGGGACTCCAGATTGTGCTATGCAATATTAGACAAGTGTTTTTAATGTTACGGCTGTTATATTGTGTGCTTAGAGATATGACTCACTTTGTTGAAATAATTGGAAATATTTTTCCAAAGGAAAACCATTCTGAGCTTGGCATTTGCAGGCCCCACATAGGATGTAATTGGACTGTTCACCATCTGCACAGAAATATTTTCCAATATGCTGCTATATTTCACAACTGATGGACCAGATTGCAAATAATAGATTTGCATTCATAGTTGTTTGACAATATCTACATTATACTAGCACAAGTAAATAAATAGAACTTAAAGTATGTATACAACAAATATATACATGTATGCTTGTATATTTGTGAGGGTGCCTGGTAGTTCTCCTACCATCTAGTCCATATAGTATTTCTAGCTGGTAACTACATGATTACAGAGGTTTAAGGTTTTGAGAAAGTAAAATTCTTAGCATTTAAAGGGGTTGTCATGTCAGAACAAACCTTGTCCAGAGTCTGTTCTCGGGCTCGGACAATTCTTGCACTGAAGGACTTTTCTTCACCTTTTAATGGGTTTTAATTGGTGTAAGTATCTGACTGGCGTACTTGTTTTAGCTTGTAAAGAGGTCAGAACTTACCCAGGATCTTTTTAGCCAGACAGTGGTATATGTGGAACCCTAATTAAGGATGGTGGAATGAATGAGGTGGACACACCTGGAACAGAGGCATTGCTGAATTCACGTGGGACAACAAACTTGGCAAACTTCCGTTCCGCAAATTGCGGAAGGCACACAGGCGGCATATGTGTTTTGCGGATCCACAATTTGCGGAGCGCAAAACACAGCCCGGTCATGTGAACAACCCCTAATACATGGGTTAAAAGATGAAAGGTACACTTGTTTATTATATAGGGTGAGATTCATATATTTAACCCTACTTATGTTAAGCTAGAGATGAGAGTTATGTCACTGTTTTACTGTGGATTCTGGGATACGGGAATAAATAGGCTTAAATAGGTAAGTAAATAGTTCAAATAAAGTATAATAACAATCACTTAGGTCGGGTCAAGTCTTGCCAAGCTTTTGCTGTGCAAGAATGTCCAAAAGATGGTGGATAACAAAGAGATAAGTTAAAATGTTCAAAAGACATCTTAATTATAGCTTTCCTTCTGTTATATGTAGGGAGTAGAGATGAGTGAATCAATTCTAAACAAATTTGATTAGTTATGAATTTCACATAAATTTGTCTGCCAAAGAAATCCTAACTTTTGGTGATTTGCTTCAGAAAAATCACATAAACAGTGCCCAGCACAATTTTTCTATGAAAATTGGCAGGGAAGACAACAGGAAGGAAGAAGATGAAGTATCACATGATCGTGGGAGTGGAGGACTTGCCCTGATTGGCTATGGGGCTAACAGACAGCCTGACCAGCCAATCAGGGGCAGAATTCTGGCAGGTCCTTCTGCTGAGAGCACCATTACACACCATTCTTTCTCAACTTGCATTCTGATAGCATGTGTTATGACTGTGCTTGCCAAAAAGCAATTGCAGAGCAATTGCAGGCCAATAAGTAAGCTGTACTAGGGACATGCTATGGAGAGGAAGATAAAATTGGGTAGATTTTAGGGTTTTATCAGGGAAAGTAAGACTGGTAACTCTGAGTTGTGTGTTTCATAGTTTAAACAGCTTGCTGGCAAGTTCGATCCTGCAACAAACTCATATTTTTCTGTATATGGATAGTCAGACAGCGTTTCTACAGTTCACAGGCTTATTGCCAGCACCCCAATAGCATACATTCTGCTGTAAATGTTGAGTAATAATCCCCTTTTTTCTAAAAGCCTCATTTGAGCATTTTCAGCGCACTGGAGTGCATCAATATACCTGTGTTAGTGAATGTGTTGTATTCATGATACTGTTCAGTTAAAACAAAATAATTTTTTTCAAAAACATTACCATACCAGTGTTAGTGAATGTGCTTTATTGTATAAATGGCATTAGTATACCCATGTTAGTGAACACATTATGCTGCCAAGACTGCATTAATATACCCGTGTTAGTGAACGTGTTATATTACTTCAAGACATTGTGCAGTTATAGCAAAAGCATTTTACTGCAAAATCTGCATTTTTACCATTGTAATTTGGCAATGCCAGAATGAAGAATTTTTTTAGAAGGGCAGGGGCATTTAATTGCGCCTCTGTCTTTAAATTAGTGAAAAAACACTTGCAATTTTGCTATTACCATTTAATAGTCTGTAAATCTTAATAACCTGTGACTTTTTATTTATAAGCCTCATAATAAAATGTCAGGTTAACTGAAGAATGCAAAAACAAAATACCCATGCCTCATCATCCGAGAGTCAGAATAGGGATATTAGTGCAAACAGCAGTAGCAGCAGCAGTCATCTGGCCAGCAGTATTAATAGTGGTACAGTATATAGGCACTAGTGGTGAGCAAATCGAAGTGAAATGAATTCGATATGAATTTAAGGAAAAATTCGATTTCATTTTCTTCATGTTAACGAATCATTTTTTATCCTAAAATGGCAGCTACATGTGTTACAAAGTGAAATTAAGAAGCCTGGGAACGCGATATGACCCATAATGCCATGCAGCCAGCCAATCAGCAGCTAGCAATGCCCTGTGATGTCACAGCCCTATAAAATCCTAATCCAGCCCAGTCTCTGCCATTTTACTATGAGCTGAGCACAGGGACAGATGTGCCAAGCATTAGGGACATTGGTTAACAAAGCTTCTAACTGTAGAATACTGGATTGTGACAGTTCGGGGACAGTGTAGGGAGAGTTTTTACACACTGTAAGGAGAGTATAGGTAGAGCATAGGGAGACTGCAGGGTCAGTGCAGACTCGGTGTAATCGCCCTGTGCATCTTGTTTATCTGCTGCACCATTCATTCTTAATATTTTCTGTTATACATAGACTTACTGTGCATCAGACTTAGTCTCAACAGGCGGTCTAACGTATAAGCACCTTTATCTAGTTCATCTGCTGCGCCATTTATACTTAATATGTTCTGTTATATATAGACTTACTGTGCATCTGACTAATTGTCAACAGGCGGTCTAATGTGTAGGTGTATTTACCTAGTTTATTTACTGTGCTATTAATACTTAATTTGTTCTGTTAAGCATAGACTTATTGTGCATCAGACTCATTGTCAACAGGTGGTCTAATCTATAGGTGCATTTACCTACTTCATCTGCTGTGCCATTAATACTTAATCTGTTCTGTTATACATAGACTTGGTGTGCATCAGACTCATTGTCAGCAGGCAGTTTAATATATAGGCGCATTTTTCTAGTTCATCTGCTGCGCCATTCATACTTAATCTGTTACATTACTGATTCAGTTACTGTATACTATGGCCCTTAAAAGGAATGTGAGTGGCAAAAATGTTGCTGTAGCCGGCACAAGTAGCAGCAGCCACAGAAACATGTTTCTATATGGGGGTCTGGAGGTCTGACTGGGGAGTCTGGAGGTCTAATGGGGGCAAGATATCGGGGTCTGGATATCTGACTGGGGGGGTCTACAGGTCTAAAGGGGATCAGATATGGGGTCTGGAGGTCTAATGAGGGTCTGGAGGTCTAATGGCGATCTGATTGGGGGTCTGGAGGTATACGTTTCTATCAGAAGACTTAAAGGTAGGCAGACAATGTCATAGAGCAGCAGGAAATGCTAGCAGAATGCTTGGGTGTATAGGGAGAGGCATTACCAGTAGAAAGAGGGAGGTGCTCATGCCGCTCTACAGAGCACTAGTGAGACCTCATTTGGAGTATTGTGCGCAGTACTGGAGACCATATCTCCAGAAGGATATTGATACTTTGGAGAGAGTTCAGAGAAGAGCTACTAAACTGGTACATGGATTGCAGGATAAAACTTACCAGGAAAGATTAAAGGACCTTAACATGTATAGCTTGGAAGAAAGACGAGACAGAGGGGATATCACAGAAACTTTTAAATACATAAAGGGAATCAACAAGGTAAAAGAGGAGAGAATATTTAAAAGTAGAAAAACTACCACAAGAGGACATAGTTTTAAATTAGAGGGGCAAAGGTTTAAAAGTAATATCAGGAAGTATTACTTTACTGAGAGAGTAGTGGATGCATGGAATAGCCTTCCTGCAGAAGTGGTAGCTGCAAATACAGTGAAGGCGTTTAAGCATGCATGGGATAGGCATAAGGCTATCCTTCATATAAGATAGGGCCAGGGGCTATCCATAGTATTCAGTATATTGGGCAGACTAGATGGGCCAAATGGTTCTCATCTGCTGACACATCCTATGTTTCTACCTGTCAGGAAACAACTAGCAGTGCATGGTTTTATACAGTCAGGCAGCATGGAGTCACTGAAGGACGTTATTGTGGCGGTATGCAGGATATGTGGGCAGAAGGTGAAGCGCGGTCAGGGTGCTAATGTTGGCACCATGGCCCTGAGTCAACACATGGAGCGTCACCATAAAGTTGCCTGGGAAAACCGTGGCACTAATGTAGTGGTACAGCCTGACGCAGCAACTGCTGCATCTCCCAGTGGCCCAGACACCTTCTCCAGCAGTCAGGGCTCCTCAACTTCAGAAACTGTTGTTCCTTCCTTGCGTCTATTGCTCCTGATGCTCCTCCTACTAGGTAGTCACAGAAGCTACAATGGCCGCATCTGTAACAGATGATGGAGCTACCAATTTTGAAATATTTTAAAGAAAAGGGACATTCTATTAACCAGTTAATTTAAGATCATTGATTCTGTGCCTCCACTTCGGAGAGGTGGAGACAGAGAAGGTATTTTGCAGAAAAAAAGAGTTGAGATGGATACATACTTTGGAAACATTACAACCGAGGGGGGGGGGGGGGGTTGAATATAGATTTTAATGTAATTCACCTTTATGGCCCTATAAGTTCATGTCTTACCTTTGGTATGCGTGGTTTTATGGGGGGGGGGGGGGGGTCTTTCTATATATAGTAATGACATTTTTTAATCACTATAGGTGTTATAATGTGAACATTCACTAGTTATCTTTTTTTTTTCATTTTTCCCTGATTACAGTGAGCTGCAGATTGGCGATACTGGCCGCATGTCTCCACAGCGAGGAAAAGTGGGATAGGGACGTGACATAATGGAGATAATAGATGATATCCATGGTCCCCTAGGGATTTGCTAAAACAGCACACGAATTGAGAGCCATGATATGGACATGATTCAGTGGTGCTGTGTTGTGTTATGGGACATTTATGAAGAGAAGAATATATATTGTGGTGGATACATAGAGTAAGAACGGAGGATAAAGTATCCTGTTGTCCCTGTCAATAAAGTTGCGTGAGGAGGGACGCAACGTAACATGCGCAGTCCGATAAGTAAAACATAAGACACATACAATAAGGACATGCGCAGTAGATTGTTGAACATGCGGAGGAGACATGCGGCGGCACGGGCCATACTGTAGCTCACGTATATGTGGATCCGTGTATGGGGAGGACAAAATGCTATTTTATATAAACAACAGATGATTGGTTTTAATATTTTATAATTTATGTATTCATTGGTGGAAAATTGGTACAACCCCTTATGTAGGAGGTATATAAGTTCACACTGTGTGATATTCATTATGACTTGAGAAAGGCTTGTGTTAAGCTGAAACTTGCACAAGAGAAGACGTTGGTCATAATCTTGTTTTTGTTTCTATTAATTCCAGCTGGAAAGAGTCTAACCGCTGGTGACTGTGACGCTTTCAGAAGGTGGGACATTGGTGCTGTCCTTGAAACAGAATTTTTCAGCTCAAGGGGAGTGTCTTTTCTGCTGCAGTTAAAGGGGCATGTTCATGTGTAAGCTGTGTGCCGGGGTGGGCTCCCTAGGATACAGCGAAGTCACGAACGAGGAAAGCGACACTGACACCAGTTTTTGTAAAACAGACTTTTTACTATAACGGGATATCAAACACAACCCCAAATGCAGTGAACATAAGTTTAAATTACATACACTCAGCCCGGGGGCTGAGACCCCTGTGTTGCACAGCACGGCGCCCTCTGATGGTAGCCGGAAAACACTTGAGCAATTTACCTACTGCGAGCAGAGCTAACTCTGCCTCACCATACCTGTTATTAACCTGAAGAACAGGAACAATCGTGTGTGTGTGAAATACAGGCTAGCCCGCGGTGCGACACAGCAGCTTACAATCTTGCAACATTATACAGAATTCCCCCCTCTTTCCCTTAACTGATAACGTAGCACGTGCCTAAGAATCACTCCTGGGCAAACACATTAAACTGGCTCGAGTTCCTGGGATGAATGATAACAACACTTTTGGCCTGACACAAGATAGAGGCCCTAACTAGCTAACTACAGGCTATAACTCAGTCTCTGGGCGCCAAAACTTCTATGAGGTGCGTGCACGAATTTACTGACCCGGGTCTGTACTGTATCTGCTGGCGGCTCCGGACCGAATAACAAGTCCCTGCCACAACATGCAATTCGGCATGGTTCATAACTTTGCTCCTCTGTTCTCATCAGCTTCCTGAGGTCAATGCTCTTTCCTCGGAACAGAATCTAGTTTTGGAACAAACGATGAGGTCCGATCGTTGAAGAACGCTCCAGACCTGGATGCAAACAGATCCTTTTTTCTCCGGACGGACTCTGGGACTTGGACTGCAATCAGCCTTCTTTCAGCTGCAATTCCAGCCACTCCAGGACTCCATAAATCCTGGATGCGACTGGATTCTGTTCTCCAGCCCCTCTGCCTCTCTCCTAGGATGTATGCTGCTCTGCTTCCTGCTTCTTCTACAGACCGAGAGAGTCTCCACCTACAATTGAATATTCAAATACTTGCACAATGTTAGCTGTGTTAAGAAACAGCGGCCTCTAGTGGTTAAAATGCAGAATGACAGTTCTAATAAGTCAATATACACACATACAGTATTCAAACCATGGTGACTGTTTCTCCATCTCACACATGCTCTCCCTATCACAACTCAGGAGGCATCTGAAGGATGAAACTGAGCACGTGCGGCCACCTCAGTGAGCAGGACAAAGAAGTAAGAAAAATAACAAAGAGGTGCTGTACAGGTGGTGCTGTACAGATACATTTTATTGAACAACTGAGTGGCTATGCAAAATTTAAAATTACATGCAATTACAAAAGTATTCAGATCCAGGAGCTGGTTTAAAAATTGAAGAATATTTTTTTTAAAGGGGTATTCCCATCTTCTGTTTTAATACTTACCTTCGTCCAGCGCGACGTCCACTTCCTGGATTCGGCTGGGCTTGAGTGACGTCTTCTCCCAGCCGGGCCGCTCTTGCGCTGAAGACTGAAGTTTTTCTCCCGGCCGGGCCGCGCAATGCCCTGAACGCGGACACACGACCCGCATGCGCCATGGTGACTTATTCCTGGCCTGTATAGTACAGAGCCAGCGTGCGCGTTCGCGGCTCTGTACTATACTGGCCAGGAAAAAGTCATCATGGCGCATGCGTGGCAGCGTGCATGTTCAGGACATTGCGCGGCCTGGTCGGGAGAGAATCTTCAGTCTTCTGCGCAAGCGCGGCCCAGCGGAATTCGACAGGAGAGGTGGCCGTAACAAGGGGAAATGAAAGACATCAGGTAAGAGGGGACTTATTTTCTCAAAAAGGGTGGGAATTGGGTAATAAAATGTATTTAGAAAAATGATTACTGTCAAATCATTAACAGATTTAACAGTGATCATTAAGATGGGAATACCCCTTTAAGCTGATTTATGCCCAAATAAGGCTACTTTCACACTCGCGTTTGGTGCAGATAATGCAACCGTCTGCATCTGTTCAGAACGGATCCGTTTGTACTATCTTTAACATCGCCAAGACTGATACGTCTTGAACACCATTGAAAGTCAATGGAGGACGGATCCGTTTTCTTGTGTGCCAGATTGTGTCATAGAAAACGGATCCGTCCCCATTGACTTACATTGTGTGTCAGAACGGATCCATTTGGCTCAGTTTCGTCAGACTGACACCAAAGCGGAATGGAGACGGAACGGCAGGCGGCAGATTGTGCTGTCTAATAACGATCTGCCTCCGGCAAAGCACTATGTCATAGTGATCGCTTTTCTCCATGCTGCGGAGTAGATCTCCTCCGCTATTGAGCAGGAGATTGCCGGGAGGGAACGCTTCCCTCCCGACAATCGTCTTCCACATTGGGCTGTAACTTTATACCAACTATTGGTTGGCTTAGGCTGAGTTCAGATAACCGTTTAGCTTTCCGTTCTTCTGATCTGTGAGAAGAAGAGAGAGAGGGGGGAAAAAAAAGTATCCTGCAAAAAACGTATCCTGTTGCATCAGTTGTCATCCATTTGAGCCATTTCTGTCTAAGATCCGTTTTTTAAAGAAAGGGGAGAAAAAAGACTTTCAAACGGGTGACAACTGATGCAACAGGATCCATTTTTTTTTAAGATCATGTTTTTTTTTTTATTATACTTCTAACGGATCAGAAGAACGGTAAGCTAAATGGTGATATGAACTCAGTCTTACAATGCAAGTCAATGGGGACGGATCCGTTTGACGTTGACACAATATGGTGCAATTGCAAACGGATCCGTCCCCCATTGACTTTTAATGTAAAGTCAGGAGTCCCTATCGGAGTTTTCTCCAATCCGATGGTATATTTTAACTTAAAGCGTCCCCATCACCATGGGAACGCCTCTATGTTAGAATATACCATTGGATTTGAGTTAGATCGTGAAAAATCTCAGACCTGACAGTATATTCTAACACAGAGGCGTTCCCATGGTGATGGGGACACTTCAAGTTAGAATATACTAAGAACTGTGGACATAACTGCCCCCTGCTGCCTGGCAGCACCGATCTCTTACAGGGGGGTGTGATAAGCACAATTAACCCCTCAGGTGCCACACCTGAGGGGTTAATTGTGCGTATCATAGCCCCCTGTAAGAGATCGGGTGCTGCCAGGCAGCAGGGGGCAGACCCCCTCCCTCCCCAGTTTTAAATTCATTGGTGGCCAGTGCGGCCCCCCCTCCCTCCCCTGTATTACATTCATTGGTGGCCAGTGCGGCCTCCCCTCTCCCCCCCTAATTAAACCCCCCCAATCATTGGTGGCAGCGGAGAGTTCTGATCGGAGTCCCAGTTTAATCGCTGGGGCTCCGATCGGTTACTATGGCAACCAGGACGCTACTGCAGTCCTGACTGCTATGGTTACTTAGCAATTTTAGAAGCATTATACTTGCCTACACTGTCTGTGACCGGCCGGGCGCTCCACTTACTGGTAAGTGACAGGTCTGTGCGGCGCATTGCTTATAGCACAGACCTATCACTTACCAGTAGGAGGAGCGCCCGGCCGGTCACAGACAGCGCAGGTAAGTATAATGTTTCTAAAATTGCTAAGTAACCATGGCAGCCTGGACTGCAGTAGCGTCCTGGTTGCCATGGTAACCGATCGGAGCCCCAGCGATTAAACTGGTACATGAGTTTCAGAGGTCACTAGGACCAAAGCGTGACTTAATCCACCTCTCTGACTATATTTTTATTTGTATTTCATAAAACGTATACCTTTATTTATTACATTTAAAATTGTAACTCTAAATCAAAATTATTAAAATTCCTCAGAAGTAGAGAGGTGGGGCAATAGTTTTGTCTGTGTATCACTTTTCTCGGTACACATTGATTTCTGGAGGGCACCTGATGATGTCTCAGGACTTACCCTCTTTCCTATTACTAACTATTCTATATCTCTATAACAAATGTATATTTAGTTGTATATAATTCCCCACTGTGGAGGCTCTACCTCTCCAATTCTGAACTAAAATTGCGCCTCCACAGTAATAATTAAATAGCGTGACCACCTCCTGTAGGACCTAAAAGTTTGTTGTGTGCACCAGCGATTAAACTGGGACTCCGATCGGAACTCTCCTCTGCCACCAAGGATTGGGGGGGGTGGGGGTTAATTAGGGGGGGGGGAGAGGGGAGGCCCCACTGGCCACCAATGAATTTAATACAGGGGAGGGAGGGAGTGGGGGCCGCACTGGCCACCAATGAATTTAATACAGGGGAGGTAGGGGGGGCCGCACTGGCCACCAATTAATTTAATACACGGGAGGGAGGGAGGGAGGGGGGCCGCACTGGCCACCAATGAATTTAAAACTGGGGAGGGAGGGGGGTCTGCCCCCTGCTGCCTGGCAGCACCTGATCTCTTACAGGGGGCTATGATACACACAATTAACCCCTCAGGTGCTGCGGATCACAGCCCCCTGTAAAAGATTGGGTGCTGCCAGGCAGCAGGGGGCAGTCATGTACACAGTTCTTAGTATATTCTAACTTGAAGCGTCCCCATCACCATGGGAACGCCTCTGTGTTAGAATATACTGTCAGATCTGAATTTTCATGATGTGAAAACTCAGATCTGAAAAGCTGTTACGCAGACGGATCTGCGGATCCGTCTATGCGAAAGTAGCCTACGGACGCGGATGAGAATCTTGTGTGCCTCCGTGTTTTTTCACGGACCCATTGACTTGAATAGGTCCGTGAACCGTTGTCCGCCCAAAAAATAGGACAGGTCCTATTTTTTTTGACGGACAGGATACATGGATCACGGACGCGGATGACAAACGGTGCAACTTCCGAGTTTTCAACGGACCCATTAAAAGTCAATGGGTCAGCAGAAAATCACGGACACGGATGCACACAACGGTCGTGTGCATGAGGCCTTATTCACGCAGTCAGTGTTCGGTCAGTGATTTCCATCAGTGATTTTAATCTAAAATCAGCTGCGGCTCTAAACACAGAACAGAAGGAGATCTTTCCCTTATACCTTATGTTTGTGTACCCTCCACTGCTGGTTTTGGCTCACAATCACTGATGGAAATCACTGACCGAACACTGATGTGTGAATAAGGCCTCATGCACACGACCGTTGTGTGCATCCGTGGCCGCTGTGCCGTTTTCAGTTTTTTTTCGTGGACCCATTGACTTTCAATGGGTTCGTGGAAAAATCGGAAAATGCACCGTTTTGCAGCCGAGACCGTGATCCGTGTATCCTGTCCGTTAAAAAAATATGACCTGTCCTATTTTTTTGACGGGCAACGGTTCACGAACCCATTCAAGTCAATGGGTCCGTGAAAGAACACGGATGCACACAAGATTGGCATCCGTGTCCGTGATCCGTGGCCGTAGGTTACTTTCATACAGACGGATCCGAAGATCCGTCTGCATAAAAGCTTTTTCAGAGCTGAGTTTTCACTTTGTGAAAACTCAGATCCGACAGTATATTCTAACACAGAGGCGTTCCCATGGTGATGGGGACGCTTCAAGTTAAAATATACCAACGGATAGGAGAAAACTCTGATCCGATGGTATAAAAGAGACTGCTGACTTTACATTGAAAGTCAATGGGGGATGGATTTGTTTGCAATTGCACCATATCGTGTCAACGTCAAACGGATCCGTCCCCATTGACTTGCATTGTAATTCAGGACGGATCCGTTTGGCTCCGCACGGCCAGGAGGACACCAAAACGACTTTTTTTTTTATGTCCGTGGATCCTCCAAAAATCAAGGAAGACCCACGGACGAAAAAACGGTCACGGATCACGGACCAACGGAACCCCGTTTTGCGGACAGTGAAAAAATACTGTCGTGTGCATGAGGCCTAAGGCTTTACTATAAGACAGAATTTTACCCCAGATTGTTGCCGCATTTTTGGTGCAAAAGATCACTTCTTAGTCCACGCCCTTTTACTTTAAAGCCCCACCCCTTCCCACTAAGCCCCCATCCGCTTTAAGCCATAAAAAATTATGAAAACCCTATTTGGGCCAAATTATGCCACTTTTTAGACAGATTCTAGGCACATCAGTAAATCTAGGCCGGAGTGTTTATTGGCTAGACAGGGAGTACATGTTTTTAAGGGCTCACGCACACAAATGTATGTATCTCGCGGTCTGCAAAAAACGGATCCGCAAAAAATACGGATGACATCCGTGTGCATTCCGTATTTTGCGGAACCGAAGAGCCGGCCCTTCATAGAACAGTACTATCCTTGTCCGTAATGCGGACAATAATAGGACTTTTTTACGGAAATACGGACATACGGAAACGGAATGCACACGGAGTAACTTCAGTTTTTTTTGCAGACCCATTGAAAGGAATGGTTCCGCATACGGTCCGCAAAAAAATTGAAAGGACACGGAAAGAAAATACGTTCCTGTGCATGTGCCTTAACTTAGAACCCAGAGCAGTGACTATGACTAGGCCCATCAAGATAAGCGCCTCTCACCGGCTCCTCCTGAGAAGTGGGTAGTTGTCACCGATGAAAGTGTGGGTGAAGACTTTATCCACTGCTGTTTTGTTACTTCTTAGGGCTCTTTCACACGAGCTGATGCTGTGTGGGTAATCCGCTGCGTGAAAGACAGCCAAGCCCCGTTCTGGACAGCAGAGACACGGAGCATTAACATGATTGATAATGCTCTGTGCCTCTCTGTGATCTTTTTACTACCAAATCACAGTGAGATAAAGTTGTCACCGTGATTTTGTAGTAAAAAGATCACAGTCAATCATGTTACTGCTCCGTGTCTCTGCTCTCCGAAACGGGCTGGGCTCTCTTTCACGCAGCGGATTCGCTCGTGTCACACGAGCGAGTCCATTGCGGGAATCACGTTCTGTGTGTGAGTGCGATCCTCCGCTCTGGACTTGCAGGAGCGCACGGCATTATCATGATTTATAATGCTGTGTGTCTCTGCTTGACCTTATTTCCACAGAATCATAGGGCATAAAGCTGTCAGTATGATTCTGTAGAAATAAGGTCAAGCAGAGACACATAGCATTATAAATCATGATAATGCCGTGCGCTCCTGCAAGTCCAGAGCAGAGGATCGCACTCACACACGGAGCGTGATTCCAGCAATAGACTCGCTCGTGTGAAACAGCCCTTAGGCCCCTTTCACACGGGCGAGTATTCTGCGCGCGTGAGTTGAACGCATTGCACCTGCACTGAATCCTGACCCATTCATTTCTATGGGGCTGTCCACACGAGCGGTGATTTTTATGCATCACTTGTGCGTTGCGTGAAAATTGCAGCATGCTCCTCTTTGTGCGTTTTTCACGTAACGCAGGCCCCATAGAAATGAATGGGGTTGCGTGAAAATCGCAAGCATCTGCAAGCAAGTGCGGATGCAGTGTGATTTTCACGCACGGTTGCTAGGAGACGATAGGGATGGAGACCCGATCATTATTATTTTCCCTTATAACATGGTTATAAGAGAAAATAATAGCATTCTGAATACAGAATGCATAGTACAATAGCGCTGGAGGGGTTAAAAAAACAAATAATTAAACTCACCTTAATCCACTTGATCGCGCAGCCCGGCTTCTCTTCTGTCTTCTTTTTTTACTGTGTGCAGGAAAAGCACCTGTGGTGACGTCACTCCGGTCATCACATGGGCTGTCACATGATCCATCACCATGGTAAAAGATCATGTGACGGACCATGTGATGACCGGAGAGACGTCACCACAGGTGCTTTTCCTGCACACAGTAAAAAAAAAAGCCAGAAGAGAAGCCGGGCTGCGCGATCAAGTGGATTAAGGTAAGTTTAATTTATTTTTATTTTTTTAACCCCTCCAGCGCTATTGTACTAAGCATTCTGTATTCAGAATGCTATTATTTTCCCTTATAACCATGTTTTAAGGGAAAATAATACAATCTACAGAACACCGATCCCAAACCTGAACTTCTGTGAAGAAGTTCGGGTCTGGGTACCAAACATGCCGATTTTTCTCACGTGCATGCAAAACGCATTACAATGTTTTGCACTAGCGCGGAAAAATTGCGCAAGTTCCAGCAACGCATCGGCACCTTTTCCCGCAACGCCCGTCTGAAAGAGGCTTTAGTCAAAGCTAAATCGTCTCTTGGGGGAGAAAATTACAACATTTCTGTCATTTTAAAATTGTTTACTTTAAAAATATATGATTTTATTTCCATTTTTTTCTAATTGCTTTTTCCTTGTGTAAGCAAACGAGAAATCATTGCCTACTGAGTCAGTAATAATGCAGATGATTCAGTAAGCTGAGTTCTTACAGTTCATTTAGTTCCACCTTTTCCTCTGGTTCTAGGTTCTGTGATGGCAGCGAACATACTGGATTAATTGTAGCTCCATAAATAAATGGAGAAACGTAACGCGTACATGGTCTTCTCACCTTGTTCATTGATAGGTGCAGATGTGGCCTCATGACGAGCTAGCTTTTGGCGCCTGCTCTTCACCATTTTGCATTAAGAATACATTTGTTTTCAACATCTGACCAGTAGAGAGGGAGCTTTTTTCGATCTGCAGCTACGGCATAGTTATAAAGTGCGTTCTGAACAGTTATGTGTGGTCATATACAGTACATGTGCCCATCAGTGGACGTAGCGAATAGGCATCATATACGGTCTTTACATATACTGATTTACATATACAGTGTCGTATCTATGCATGCAATGTTAGGGCTCCTGCACACGACCGTAGGTGTCCCGTTGCCATTTTGCGGACCGCATTTGCGAATCCGCAATACACAGGCACCGTTCCGTGTGTATTCCGCATCACGGATGCGGACCAATTCCCTTCAATGGGTCCGCAAGTCTGGAGATGCGGAATGATGCGGAACGGAAGCACGAAACGGAACCCTACGGATGCACTACGGAGTGCTTCCGTGGGGTTTCGTCCCGTACTTCCGTTCCGCAAAAAGATAGAACATGTCCTATCTTTTTGCGGAACGGCCGGATCGCGGACCCATTAAAGTGACCCACCGTCCGCTGCGGCTGCCCCACGGACGGTGTTGGCATTTTGCGGGCTGCAGCACGACCACGGGGGCGCACACGTTCGTGTGCAGGAGGCCTTAATCTAGCTATGTGCGTTAATTCCTCCAAGCCTGTCGATTTCATTGGGACTGGCTGACCATCTAATGGGTATGGTGTATACCAGGGATGCTCAACCTGCGGCCCTCCAGCTGTTGCAAAACTACAACTCCCAGCATACCCAGACAGCCTACAACTATCATCCCACAGCACACATTGTGGGAGTTGTAGTTTTACTACAGCTAGAGGGCCGCAGGTTGAGCATGCCTGGTGTATACTGACTCTCCTCTATCAGCAGTTTGATTTTAGCTGCTAAATTCCTTTAGGCTAGGTCTACACGACGACAATTTGTCGCTCCAATGTCGCTCGACAATTTTTATAATGATAGTCTAAGGTGGATTTTTCTGCGAGTGTCGCGACGCAGAATCTCGCATGTGGCAGTGCGACACCATAGACTATCATTCTAAAAATTGTCACGTGACATTAGTGCGACATCAATGTTGTGCAACACATGTTGCAGTGTAGTTGCGCCCTATGTGTTGCGCTACTTATTGTCGCACAACACATGTTGTCGTGTATCCCTAGCCTTATTCTCAGGGAGATAAGCTGTTGCCAGAGGAATATGGCAGAGACTATTTCCCCTCGCCCCTGTCAGGACACATGCATGCTGAGCCAGGAGTCACATGCAAGTGTTTGGCCTCATGCACACGACCGTTGTTGTGTTTCATTCCGCAAAATGGGGTTCCGTTGTTCCGTGATCCGTTTCTGTTTTTGTTTCCGTGTGTCTTCCTTTATTTTTGGAGGACCACCAGACATGAAGGAAAGTAAAAAAAAATCTAAGTCACGTTTGCCATGCAAATGATAGGAAAAAAACGGACGCGGACGCACGGACACGGATGACAATCTTGTTCAGACGACCGGATGAATGGGTCTGCATCCGTTCTGCAAAAAAGATTGCGGACAAGAATAGGAATTTGTAATATAGTGTGGGCCATGTGCGGTCCACAACATGCAGAACGCACACGGCCGGTATCCATGTTTTGCAAATTCGCAATTTGCGGACTGCAAAACACTATGGCTGTCTGAATGAGCCCACAGAGATATAGCGTTATATGGCCATGTCATACTTCTGCTGTAGGACTTTAGGTCCCTATGTATGACACATTTCCCTGGCCCACAATGATTGAATTACTCAGTTACATGATATTATGACACTATGGATGGAACGTTCATGAGACCCAACAAAGACCAACAATGTGTAACGGTGTGGCAAGCGCCCGACTTCTAGGGAGGGTGCTTAGGGACTGGTGGTCCCCCCCCCCCCCCTTCCCCTTCCTAGCCGTGGGTCATATGTAGCACCTTGCCAGTTTCTTTTAGGTGCCTGAGGGGTTAATGGAGTTATGTTGGCACGTCACTAGGGGACGAGTAGGAGATGTCTCCTCCCTCTAGCAGGGTATATAACCCCCTCCCCTGCTGCTGCACTTCCTCTTTGCAGCGGAAGCCGAGTTGCCCACCCTCCCGCCCTTGAATGGGTATTTCAGCGGGGAGTTTTTTCTTTGGTCTCTGTTTTACGGGGAAAAAAAAAGAAAAGGATAAAATAAAGGGAAAGTTAAAGGCATGACGATGATATAAGAAATAGTTGAAAGAAGGTGTTGGACCTTTTTACCGTTGTTTTAAGTTATTTACTTTGTCTTCTTCTTTTAAGAAGGGCGGTTTGGTTTGAAATACGAAGTCACAGCTGGCGGCAATTGATACAGCGGAGTGTTGGAGATGGCTGATGGCGTACTTGCCCGCCGGGAGTCCGGTGGTTGGCATACCGCTCCAAGATGTTCTTTGGTTTTGCCGTATAAAATAAATAAGCTGTGGCCGATCACCACCCAGCTAAAAGGTTACCTGTTGTCCCGCGTGTTTGTTATATGGGTCAGTTTTAAGTAAGGGGAGCTACAGGTAGGCAGAGGTGCCGGCCCGGTGCTTGGCTCTCCTTTGCCCTATCCTAAATACCAACAGTCTAGAACAGGAGGAAATGTATAGCGGCAAGTATATTCTAATCTTTTATTTTCCTTTTTCTCATAGCTTTCTGCTTATTGGAAGAATTATAAGCAGCACTTCCAAATATGCTTTCAAATTCTATTTATGTTTTCCATGATACCTTAAAGCAGGCATGCTCAACCTGCGGCCTACAGGTATCAGCCTACAGCAGTGCATTGTGGGAATTGTAGTTTTACAACAGCTGGAGGGTCGCAGGTTGGGCATGCCTGCCTTAAAGGGAATGTGTCATCAGAAAATGACCTAATTTTAATATGAGGTTGTTTGGTTAAATACATTTCTTGAAGTTTTGGTGATTTTTTTTTTTGATTTCTTTCCAATATCCTTGTCTATATTTAAAAAAAATCCCCAAATAAATCCTGCAGTTTTCACACTGATCACAAGGACTAAAATCTCAAGACTTCCTGTTCTTTGAGAGCAGTCACATGAGCCATAGACACAGGAGGGGACTTCTATGGGTGAGTTTTCTAGGCGTGCTCTGTGACCTGTGCAGAGGTCAGGGGGAGTAGATAAGCTGTGAGATCACCTATAGTGAATGGCGGATCATGTCTTATCTATGCACAGGTGTGAAATCTGTTATTGTAATTCTGCCTGTGATGGTTGCAAGATAGCTACTCAAAATTACCAGTACAGAGCAGGAAGTAATGACCTACAGTCAGGTCCATAAATATTAGGACATTAACACAATTGTAACATTTTTGGCTCTATACACCACCACAATAGATTTGAAATTAAACGAACAAGATGTGCTTTACCTGCAGACTGTCAGCTTTAATTTGAGGGTATTTACATCCAAATCAGGTGAACGGTGTAGGAATTACAACAGTTTGCATATGTGCCTCCCACTTGTTAAGGAACCAAAAGTAATGGGACAATTGGCTTCTCAGCTGTTCCATGGCCAGGTGTGTGTTATTCCCTCATTATCCCAATTACAATGAGCAGATAAAAGATCCAGAGTTAATTTCCAGTGTGCTATTTGCATTTGGAATCTGTTGCTGTCAACTCTCAAGATGAGATCCAAAGAGCTGTCACTATCAGTGAAGCAAGCCATCATTAGGCTGAAAAAACAAAACAAACCCATCAGAGAGATAGCAAAAACATTAGGTGTGGCCAAAGCAACTGTTTGAAACATTTTTAAAAAGAAGGAACGCACCAGTGACCTCAACAACACCAAAAGACCCGGAAGACCACGGAAAACAACTGTGGTGGATGACCGAAGAATTCTTTCCCTGGTGAATAAAACACTCTTCACAACAGTTGGCCAGATCATGAACACTCTCCAGGAGGTAGGTGTATGTGTGTCAAAGTCTACAATCGAGAGAAGACTTCACCAGAGTGAATACAGAGGGTTCACCAGAAGATGTAAACCATTGGTGAGACTCAAAAACAGAAAGGCCAGATTAGAGTTTGCCAAACGACATCTAAAAAAGCCTTCACAGTTCTGGAACAACATCCTATGGACAGATGAGACCAAGATCAACTTGTACCAGAGTGGTGGGAAGAGTCTTGTATTTATTGATGATGTGACTGCTGACAAAAGCAGCAGGATGAATTCTGAAGTGTTTCAGGCAATATTATCTGTTCATATTCAGCCAAATGCTTCAGAACTCATTGGACGGCGCTTCACAATGCAGATGGACAATGACCCAAAACATACTGCAAATGAGGAAAGAAGTGGAATGTTATGCAATGACCAAGTCAGTCATCTGACCTGAATCCGATTGAGCATGCATTTCACTTGCTAAAGACAAAACTGAAGGGAAAATGCCCCAAGAATAAGCAGGAACTGAAGACAGTTGCAGTAGAGGCCTGGCAGAGCATCACCAGGGATGAAACCCAAGGTCTGGTGATGTCTATGCGTTCCAGACTTCAGGCTGTAATTGACTGCAAAGGATTTGCAACCAAGTATTAAAAAGTGAAAGTTTGATTTATGAGTATTATTCTGTCCCACTACTTTTGGTCCCTTAACAAGTGGGAGGCACATATGCAAACTGTTGTAATTCCTACACCGTTCACCTGATTTGGATCTAAATTCCCTCAAATTAAAGCTGACAGTCTGCAGGTAAAGCACATCTTGTTTGTTTCATTTCAAATCCATTGTGGTGGTGTATAGAGCCAAAAATGTTAGAATTGTGTTGATGTCCCAATATTTATGGACCTAACTGTATTATTAGGCCTAAAACTGCAGGATTATATCCTTTTTTTAAAATATACTGAAGATCGAAGCATGGCATTTTCTGATCACACATTCCCTTTAAAAGTGTTCTCTAGAAAAATATAACAAATATAAAAAAAAAATTAGTAAAAAATCATGCTCATCTCAACAATACCCCGCTGCTTTCATTCTACCATTTCCGCCAGTGATTGGCCAAGCAGATATTTCCTGTTGGTCGAGAGGGACCAGGAAGCAGAGACCAGGAAGTTTTGACCGGGAAGTAGTGGGAGTCCGTGAAGTATCACTTTTAGACAACTTTCTGAGCCTGTTTTAAAAAAAAATAATGTCTGGAGTCTGAACAATTAATTTAATGCAAAGTGCAATTGGGAGGAAGATGACATTCCCCGTTTACTACAGATCACAGTCAGGGCCGGCCTTTGGGGTGTGCGGGCTGTGCGGCTGCACAGGGCGCCATAGCAACAGGGGCGCCGGGCGGCCGACGACCGCCCGCCGCAAACTAACTAAGTCTACTAACTATTTAGTTGCATCCGGCCGACTAACAGCGCTGAAAGCGCACAGACTATTGGAAAGAGTGAGGAGGGGGCGGGGCCCGCGGCTGCTCTGAGCTCCGCTCTGCTGCCTGGCCTGCCTGTCTCTTTAAGAGAGCAGACCAGTGGCTGCTGGAGCGTGCCGCAGCTGCCGCACAGGCACGTCTTCGCTTTTGACTTGCCACTGAGCTCCACCCCCAGGGCCTCAGAGAGAAGAAGGAGCGAGTCCGAGCGCCAGCCAGCAGCCACAGCAGACTCAGTCTCTGCCAGGGAAGGCCCATGACACAGCCTGAGCCAAGTTCCAACAGAAGTTACAGGTATTTGGTACAAAAAAACTGGATGGATGCCACTGGCCCATGATGGAGTGGGAGAAATGGGCCATGGGGGGGGGGGGGGGGCGCGACAGAAGGAGATATGTGCTGCTGCTGCCACTGGCCCATGGAGGGGAGAAATGTGATATGGGGGGGCTCATAGAGGACAGGGGGACAGTGTGCTTTCCTGCTACTACATCGACCCCCCCCCCCCCCCAGGGATTTTGGGGGACATTAAGGGTTAGACTTTAACTCCTTGCTGCTGATGTTTAGTGTGCACATAGCCACCAATCATATTCCCCTCCCCCCAGCACATCAGTTACCTTTAAGAGGGAGGGGGTATGATTGGTGGCTATGTGCACACTCCGCATCATACAACCCCTAATGCCCCCCAAAATGCCCGTGGGGGGTGGTATGATAGGCAGGAGGAGCGATGTGTATGCGGGCCCTTGCCCTGCACTCGCTCAGCTGTGCTCGCATACATATTGTGCCCTGTCCACTGTCCTGTGCCCACTCTGCTAAAGCCTGGCATAGCACAGCTATGCCCGGCTTTACCAAAGCAGACAGGCAGGAGCCGTGTGGTGATCATATTTATTGTATGTGTGTGTCCGTCCCTGTGTGTGTGTGTCCGTCCCTGTGTGTGTGTGTGTGTGACTGTCCGTCCCTGTGTGTGTGTGTGTGACTGTCCGTCCCTGTGTGTGTGTGACTGTCCGTCCCTGTGTGTGTGTGACTGTCCATTCCTGTGTGTGTGTGACTGTCCGTCCCTGTGTGTGTGTGTGTGACTGTCCGTCCCTGTGTGTGTGTGTGTGACTGTCCGTCCCTGTGTGTGTGTGACTGTCCGTCCCTGTGTGTGTGTGACTGTCCTTCCCTGTGTGAGTGTGTGTGTGACTGTCCTTCCCTGTGTGTGTGTGTGATTGTCCGTCCCTGTGTGTGTGTGTGTGACTGTCTGTCCCTGTGTGTGTGTGACTGTCCTTCCCTGTGTGAGTGTGTGTGTGACTGTCCTTCCCTGTGTGTGTGTGACTGTCCGTCCCTGTGTGTGTGTGTCTGTCCCTATGTGTGTGTCTGTCCCTGTGTGTGTGTCTGTCCCTGTGTGTGTGTGACTGTCTGTCCCTGTGTGTGTGACTGTCCGTCCCTGTGTGTGTGTGTGACTGTCCGTCCCTGTGTGTGTGTGACTGTCAGTCCCTGTGTGTGTGTGACTGTCAGTCCCTGTGTGTGTGACTGTCAGTCCCTGTGTTGTGTGTGTGTGACTGTCAGTCCCTGTGTGTGTGTGTGACTGTCAGTCCCTGTGTTTGTGTGTGTGTGACTGTCCGTCCCTGTGTGTGTGTGTGTGTGACTGTCCGTCCCTGTGTGTGTGTGACTGTCCTTCCCTGTGTGAGTGTGTGTGACTGTCCTTCCCTGTGTGTGTGTGTGTGACTGTCCGTCCCTGTGTGTGTGTGTCTGTCCCTATGTGTGTGTCTGTCCCTGTGTGTGTGTGACTGTCTGTCCCTGTGTGTGTGTGTCTGTCCCTATGTGTGTGTCTGTCCCTGTGTGTGTGTGTGACTGTCTGTCCCTGTGTGTGTGTGTGTCTGTCCCTGTGTGTGTGTCTCTCCCTGTGTGTATGTGTGTCTGTGTCTGTGTGTCTCTCCCTGTGTGTGTGCCCTTCTCTGTGTGTGTGTGTCACCATCACCATGCCCACAGTGTTCCTATGTCTTGACACAGCTGCATCAGAACGTTCTGTGCGGGGGAAGAAGAAGAAGATGTAAGAAGAGGCAGCGCCAGCATGGAGTCCGTGCGATACACACAGGGAGGCACACTAAGGACGAAGGTAACACTTCCACATGATCTACACTAGTGTTATCTGTGGTTTTACATAGGACTGCAGGTAACACTATCACATTATTCGGCACTCGTGTTATCTGTGGTTTTACATAGGACTGCAGGTAACACTATCACATTATTCAGCACTAGTGTTATCTGTGGTTTTACATAGCACTGCAGGTAACACTACCACATTATTCAGCACTAGTGTTATCTGTGGTTTTACATAGGACTGCAGGTAACACTATCACATTATTCAGCACTAGTGTTATCTGTGGTTTTACATAGGACTGCAGGTAACACTATCACATTATTCAGCACTAGTGTTATCTGTGGTTTTACATAGGACTGCAGGTAACACTATCACATTATTCAGCACTAGTGTTATCTGTGGTTTTACATAGGACTGCAGGTAACACTACCACATTATTCAACACTAGTGTTATCTGTGGTTTTTCCTCTTTGTGTATGTTTATGTGACCAGGGGTAAGTGGGTGCGGGCGCCACAAGATTAGCGCGCACAGGACGCCTGAACACCTAAGGCCGGCCCTGATCACAGTCCTTGTGCTGTGCTATCTTCATCATCCACCATACAGAGACTTGCTGCTTCTTCCATTGTTCTTTTCAAGGAAATTATTGTATTGGCAGCAGAGATTCATCACCGTGATGATCAGGCCATTATATCACGGAAACATCCTCAGCTCTGATTGCAGGTAATTATTAGATGAATTATACTCTATTTGATTTTCAACTAATGTGATTTATATGAGCAAATACTGATCTTCAAGGTCGGAGTGTGACATAAAGAATTAATGGTAAGAAATACTACCAGTATCCTATATTATCCCTAACAGGAATTCTGGTTCTATCTATCTATCTATCTATCTATCTATCTATCTATCTATCTATCTATCTATCTATCGGTCTCTATCTGTAATACCCCAGACCTAGGGGTATTACTATTGTGTTCTTTAATTGCTGTATTCTTATATATTTTATATGCAATTCTATGTAATGTTTTGTATGTCACATGTACATGTCATTTTATCCAGCAGGGGGGAGGTATTGGTTGGCAGTGGCTGGCTGTAACAGCCACCTGTTCCACCCCTCCTGGTAGAGGGGTCTGGTCTGATTTCCTGCTAGGAGGGGGAAGTCTAGTGTAGATCAGGATACTATAGTGAAAATTAGGTGGAGAGGGGATGAGAGGTCCTGTACAGATAGAGAATCCACTCCCAGGAACCTATCGTTTACCCTCTGAGAGAACTTCAAGACCCAAATTACCCCTCTCCCGCCATAAAGTCAGGAAGTAGCTTATAGAGAACCCACATTCAGGAACTTAAATGAAGCCTTGAGATTTCAGACAGCAAAGTGAACTATGACAAATTGTCACAACCAGACATCTGAGAAGCTCTGACAGATGCCTTTCAGAACCTCCTCCTTGAGCTTTCTTTGTTTTGGTTTTCAGTTCCTCATCTCGTTAGCCTCTCTCAGCTGTCTTGTAGTTGGACTGATTGCATCCCTTTAAATTCCTCCCCATAATGCATTAGTGTGCGGTTTATACAACTTCCTGGAGTGTGTGTGCATGCTGATCCTATTTCCCAGTCTTCTATAAGATAAGTGTTATACATTCATTTGTGATTTTATGTTTGCTGGATCCCAGGTGACCCTGACTCCCTCCGTGTTTAGTGTTGTTTAGTGTAGGAAGCCGGTGGTCATGTCCCCTCACTATTGTAGGGTGTTCAGGTGTTATATAGTCGAGGTACGAGGATATGCGATCATCCACCATTGGGGTGTTCGCATATGCTGAGCAGTCAGGGAGAGTGCCAGGTCTTATGCAGGGGTCTCCCTTTTGTTCCTTAGTTTTGGATCCAGTGAGTCATATATTCATTTTGCATTGTCTTGTTTCCTGTACACCTTCCGTGACACAAATCTTCTACAGACACTTCTGTGAGGTGAGGGACTACGGCTAAAGACACCTTCATCAAAAATCAACCACGAGGCCAGTATTACCTAAGTGCAGAACTGCAGACATTCAACCTGCCACCGTACCTTCTTAGCTGGTGCCAGAGAAAAACTGCACTAAAGCCTGCTGATGTATGTATTTCAAGATCTACTTTGCACTTAGGAAAAGGACTTTGTTACATTCCACTATGGCCTCATTCTTCAGTGCTTTCACGGCAATCTATCTATCTATCTAAAAATCTCATATCTATCTATGTATCCATCTATGGAAGTGTCCCTTTAAAAGGCTAAGTACAGCTTCATTGGCTATTTTTTTATGATTGCATTGTACTCATTTTGGCTGAAAATCATTTCTTCAATTGTCCTTTATTAAAAATACTGAGCCGTTCTGTCACAAAGGGTTAACTGTTTTTCTAGTTGTGTGACTGATACTTTCACTTTGTGCCAGTCATCTAATAACTCTTATCTTTAAATTACTGAGAGGTCATAAACACTTATTTCAGCCACATTCTTATCAGTAAGATAAGAACTGAGCTATAATTAGTGTTTAGGAGGTCAGAGAGCAGAGGTAAGGAGCCAGTCAGCCCCTGGTCTGACAGAAAATACAGAAAGTGCTACTAGAGTATCTCAGCTATGTACATTAAAAAGGACACCATATTTTTTTTTAATAAAAAACAATTAAAAAAAATATTTTTAGCTCAAAATGAGTACAGTGCAATAATAAAAAAAATTGCCCACAAAGGTGCAGCCTTTAAGAAGGGACTGGTTCCTTTCTTGACATTGAAAGCTCACCAAACAATATGTTGATAAAAAGTGTAAAAGATGCACCCTTGTTTACATGAAAAAAATACATAAAATTCAAAGAATAAAGCTGCAGATTTTTCAGATGAGACAATATCTCCAATATGATTGTGTTAAAAAAAATTATAAATTGGGCCGCATATGCCAAATGCTATGTCTGGAAGAGCTGTGATATAATGCATCTGTTCTCCGGTGGTTAAATATGTGTTGGTGGTTCCCTCACAATCTGTACTTGTTTATTTTTGAGTTTCCTCCTTGATGTTTATGTGCGTTCAGCCTCCACAATCCCACCAACATTCTGCTGACAACACAATGTCTGTGCAACCATCCATCTCTTGAATGTATCCCCCCCACTCACAAATAATGGGTAATATTCTACCATCATACACTCTGCTGTTCACACTCGCACCCTAACCTCAGCCTAACATAGTGTGCATTCAGGGTCGGCCTGGCCCACTAAAGTATCAGAGGATCCTCAGGAAGGTCCACACAATGACTGGCCATCGGGGGCAAATTAAAGGCCCCCAGTTGTTCCTCAAGCTTGAGCCCCACAAGTAAAAAAAATAATTAACTGCACAGTATACCCCCCTGTCCTACTGCTAAAGAGATCTTTACCAAACATACAGGTTAATACAGCATTATATACCTCTTATGTCAAGTGATGTCTCCTATAATGTAGGTGTTCCCTTTCCTCACCTTCTACATTGGAAGCAGACCACAATGATGACATCTTTCAGCCAGCTTTTTGCCATACAGACATCCTAGATTTCTCATTTTTCCATAATCCTCCCCATCCTGGTGCCCCAACAGTGTTTTCCTGCTTCCACCACTAATACTGTGCCCGTTACACTATACTGCAAAAATAATAGTGCCATAAGAATCGCCCCCCACATAGTAATAGTGCGCTCATAAGTCACATCAATTGTAATACTCGGAGTGCCCTCATTAGTAATAGTGCCTCCTACAGTGCTCCCAATAGTGATATTGCTCCCCAAAAGTGCCCCAATTAGTAGTAGTATCCTTTATGTTGTGCTCAAAAATAATAGTGCCCCAGTAGAAATGAAGCTGCTCTATAGTGGCCACAGTGGTAATAAGGCCCCATATAGTACCTCAGCAGTTAGAATGTCTCCCTATAGCGCTCCCAGTAGTTATGTACCACCACTAGTTATAATATGCACCCAGCCGTTATGATGCCCCTTATGGTGCCCCAGCCATTACAATGTCCCCCTATAGTGCACCCAGTAGTGCCTCCAGTCCATACACTGAATCTACTGAAAATTGTGGGTTTGACCAACAATCCTTCTGTGTCGGGAGCTTTAGACTCTCCCCCAACAGACGATGTTGAGGAGAGAAGGATCAGGCAAACTACATTTTTTCACCCATTCCTTTTGTTCTCCCAGGCCAGGAGATAAGCCACCGCCAGAAGTGTCTGGTGTAATGTTTCTCCTCCCTCACCATTGACAGCACAAGGTGCATAGCCAAAATAGTGGCACTCCTAAAGGGGGTTATTCTGTGAGTGATGTAAACAATGAAAATCAGACCTCATATAGTACACGACAATCCCTTTCTAACAAAGCTAGAACCAGCCCTGTACCTCACATGGATCCAGAGATTAATTGCTCTGCTAGATTTATTTCAAGCTGTCATCTCAGGGGGGTTTGTACTTTCTCCCTCTCACAGCTCAGGGAAGTGTTCTTTCTGCGGCAGCTCTCTCCTTGTAACTGTTACAGCTTCTATCAGTAGATATGCCTGATGGCAGTTGAAGGATGGAACTGAGCATGTACGACCACCTCAGTGAGGTGGACTGAGAAATAAGGAAGACAACAAACAGCAGGTGGTGCTATACAAATAGATTTTATTGAATAAATCTGTGACTATACTAAAATTTTCAAGTGCATACAATTACAAAAGTATTCAGAAACAGATCTGGGTGCTGGTGTGAAAAAATGTAAAAAAAGAAATTCATGGGACAGCCTCTTTAATAAGGCATGCAAAAATGGCTTATCTTCATGAAATATCCTTCTTAAAGTGATATTTCCCTAACCAACATTTATCACCTGGGGAATATGGATGCTGGGACCCTCACTAGAAGAGGGACCCCAAGTCTCACTGCTCCTCCTCACTGCATGACCACTATGATGAGAAGCTTGAATGGAGCAGTGGTCAAGCAGACTGTTGCTCCATTCAAAGTCCATGGGGCTAAGAAGGATTGTATTGATCGCATTGTACTTGGCTCCAAACCCCTGTTGTAGTGATTGTTGGGGGTCCCAGAGGTTGGGCCCCCACTAATCGGACATGTAACACCTATCTTATGGATACGCAGTAGAACATATAGTGGCTATGGTTGTCAGGGTCAATGCCACTGGGTTCAGGCTCCCTATATCTGTTTAGCCACTGATCTTTGCCTGAAGTTACAAGTATTATTACAGAGGATTATTGGCATTGGAAATCAAGGCCTCAGCTACTTCTGTGCATATGATTCGCTAAACTAAATTGTATAGCCGTAAACTCAGATTAGGCCTTTAGCACACGACCGTATATCTTTTTCTGTATTTTGAGGTCTGCAAAAAACGGATCCGAAAAAAATATGGATGACATCCGTGTGCTTTGCGTTTTTTGTGGAACGGAACATCTGGCCCCTAATAGAACAGTCCTATCCTTGTACGTTATGTGGACAATAATAGGACATGTTCTATCTTTGAACAGAAATACGGAAAGAGAAGGCATATGGAGTACCTTCCGTTTTTTTTTTTTGCGGATACATTTAAATAATTGGTTCCATATATGGTCCGTATACGAAGCGCAAAAAACTGAACGTAAATGGAAAAAAAAAAAACGTTCGTGTGCAAGAGGCCTAACAAAAAAAAAATCAGCATGTAACGCAGCACGTAATCAGGACACAGTAACAATCATAAAAATCCCAAAAGTCTTATATATTTTGAATTGTAGAAGGGTAATTTCGGCCTTGCTGATTGTCTCTGATTTTGTAGCGGTAGACCGCAGCACACAGGGCAATAACAAAGGCTCTGTTATTTCGCAGATTTCCAAGTTACTTATGTATAAAAATCAAGTGTCCTGTTGATTTTCAATTTACTATACAACAATAGTCTAAAAAAACAGACAGTGAATAAAGCGTTCCCCTTATATCTTCTTTCATAGTGTAAATGCCCAAAGGCCTCCACTATCTTTGGGACTTAACCAGATGATTGACAGCAGGGTCTATCTACAAGTATCTGAGGCTTCACTTGAAAACTAGGGCTGTAGTGATCCTATTTAGGCACTATATGGCAGCATTATTATGTCACTGTATGGCGGTATTATTAGGGCACCGTATGACATTAATATGCTGGCATGCTACTGTTTCTTTCTTGCTTTATGGTAGTTCTTTTTAAAGATACTGTAGTTGTCATGCTGTTGGTAATCTAATTGATGTGTTGTAGAGGTATACAGTGGGGTACTTTCCATGGAGGCAGTCCACATGACTGCTATGGGGCCTGGGGCAGGGGAATATGAGCGACTTCTTCTGTTCCTGACATGAAAACATTGTATTTTCATGCAGCCTCCACTAGGGGGAGCCCAGCGCACAGAGATTCTGTGCAGCTTCCATTGCAGTCAATGGAAGCTTTATAAATGCCTATACCCTGAGCTCCCCCTAGTGGTGGTTTCAGCCAGACAGTTTTATAACACATTGATGGAAGCCAAAGATATACAACTATATGGGGAGATGTATCAATGTATTTATGGCGGTTGTTTGGCGTAAATACATTGAGAAATATGGAGATCACAAGGAGTTCCCTTTTTATGAAGCACCTGTACCACTTTTTCCAAAATAGAAGTCGAATAAAGTGGGTGAGGTGAAGGGCAACTTTTTTAATACAATTTTTATATTTTTTTCTTCAGCTTAATAAAAAATATGTAAATTCGTCAAATCTCAGGATTTTGCTTGGGCTCCACTACTTGGGAGTGTTTGATGCACATGTCCTGGGAATTTTGAGGAGGCGGTGGGGAGGCCATACTAAGTTTTAATATGGGGCCCTGTGAGATTTGTATACACCCCTGGTCAGGGCCGGCGTCATAACCCGGCATCCCCGGGCAAGTGCCGGGGCCCAATGCTCCTGGGGGGGCCCACTGAGCTGCTATGAGCACTTCCATCAATACAGATGGGAGCTCTCACTGCTGTCATTTCAGTTACGCAGTACCCCTTTGGTGGGGCCCTCTGAGCTGCAGAGACTCAGACACGCCCCCTGAGCGCAGAGACTCAGACACGCCCCCTCTACACAGGACACATGCTGCCTGAGGAGAGAGACGGAGGGCTGGAGCTGTGAGTGAGTCTGCACTGTGACTGTCTCTTGTAGACAGTCTGTGAGTGAGTCTGCACTCTGTCTGTCTCTTGTCTGTGGGACAGAAGGGGGGGGGGGGGACTCTTCGATCGGCTGCTTCATGCTATTTAGTTGTGTTACTGTTTCATTAAGCAGTTTGCCTCCATGACACCTGCCCCCCCCCCCCCCCATATCCTGTCCTATCTCATCCTCATGGGGCCCCTGCTGTCTCCTTTCCTCCCTCATGTATCCAGAGCTCCTGTTTCACCCTCCTATCTCCTATTGCTGCCCTGCACAGACCTCCTGCCCCTACTTCTTGTATGAATCCCCCTCAGAGCCCCTTCCACCTACTTGCTGTGTCCACCCGTCCTGTCCATTAAGGGCCCCTGTCTCACTCCTCTGCCTCTCATTATGGTGGCATCTGAACAGCATTCACCATAAGGACCTTCTAACGTCACAGGGTCATGTGACTGTGCCCCCCACCCCATACTGTGCCCACTTATACCCTGCATTGTGCCCTCTTACCACACCCTGTGCAGTGCCCATAGTCATTCCCTGCACTGTGCCCTCTTATACCCTTTTATCCTGTCACTGTATGGTGGTTTTATCATTGTATGGCGGTGTTATCACTATATGGCGGTGGTATCCAATAACTGCATGGCCATAACTGTATCCCCTTCCCTGCCCACGCCATCCTTTTTTAGACCTGGCATGAGCGGGAAAAGATACAGATTGCGGTGCTAAGGACCTTTGTGCCACAATCTTTGTCAGAAATACGCCTAAGGCTACTTTCACACCTGCGTTTAGGTGCGGATTCGTCTGGTATCTGCACAGACGGATCCGCACCTATAATGCAAACGCTTACATCCGTTCAGAACGTATACGTTTGCATGATAATGCAAACGGATCCGTTTAGACTTTACATTGAAAGTCAATGGGGGACGGATCCGTTTGAAAATTGAGCCATATTGTGTCAACTTCAAACGGATCCATCCCTATTGACTTCCATTGTAACTGTGGACGGATCCGTTTGCCTCCGCACGGCCAGGCGCACATCCGAACGCTGCAAGCAGCGTTCGGGTGTCCGCCTGCTGAGCCGAGCGGAGGACAAACGCTGCCAGACTGATGCATTCTGAGCGGATCCGCATCCACTCAGAATGCATTAGGGCTGGACGGATCCGTTCGGGGCCGCTTGTGAGCCCCTTGAAACGGAACTCACAAGCGGAGCCCCGAACGCAAGTGTGAAGTAGCCTAACATAGACGTATTTATATATAATAAATGACCCCCTAATTGTATTATTATTCGGGGGTAGGGCTAATATCTTTATATTATATAGATTCTAGTGTATTATACTGGGCCCTGTATTTCCCAGTAGAAAATGATCCTTGGGAAGCACTGTCCTCATCCCTGACCACCAGGACCAGGCAGCGTTCTGTCAGTACATGGCGGCCTCCCCTCTCCGCCACACTGCTCCGCTGTGTACTGGTTCTTATTCTGACACTAGCGCTGGGTTCACATCCCATTTGTGCCATCCATTTAATGTATACCAAAAATGTCTGCGTTACCAGATGCCTCAGACTGATGCCGTACAGCGGCGTCCGGTCACCATACAATCCTCAGACTGATGCCGTACAGTGGCGTCCGTTCACCATACAATCCTCAGACTGATGCCGTACAGTGGCGTCCGTTCACCATACAGTTCCATTGTAAAAAAACATATACGTTAACGTCTGCATTTTTCACTTGACTCTGCAGGATACAAAAACGTGGAGTGCTGCACATTTGTATACATCAAACCGATAGGAAAAACGTGATGTGAACACACATTGGGGGGGAGGGGGGTGTACTAAAATTTGCTGTGGGGCCCAGTCAGTTCTAGCTACATCACTGCACATCTCCTTCTCTCCTCCAGGCCTGGCTCACTGCTGCTGCAGCGGGCGGCCGGAGAGAAGGAGCGCAGGGAGCTGCGGTTAGTGAATGACAGGACCGCCAGCTCCCCTGCAATGATAGGTATGTGAGGGGGCCACTGGGGGGTCATTCATCACACTGTGAGGGCCCCTTACACAGTATAATGACTCCCAGTGCCCCCCATTTAGTATAATGATCCCCATTGACCCTCCATTTAGCATAATGACCACCAGAGCCCCCATTAAATATAATAACCCCTCGTGCCCCCTCCATACAGTATAACCCCCAGTGTGGGGGCGACTGGGGGTCATTATTCTGAATGGAGGGTCACTGTGGGGTCATTATACTGTGAGGGCCCTTTACATAGTGTAATGACCCCCAGTGTCCCCCATTTAGTATAATGATCACCAATGACCCTCCATTCAGTATAATGACCCCCACAGCCCCCTCCATACAGTATTCCCCCAGTGTGGGGGCTACTGGGGGTCATTATTCTGAATGGGGGCGACTGGGGGTTATTATTCTGAATGCAGGGCCACAGGTGGTCATAATACAGTGGGGGGGGGGGAATTGGGGGTTCATTATACTGTGTGAAGGGCCACTAGTAGTCATTATACTGTATAGAGGCCACTGGGGGTCATTATACCGTGTGGGAGCAAAATGCCTCATGGGGGCCCACTGGGATTTATCGCCCAAGGGCCCACATGAACCTGGAGCCGGCCCTGCCCCTGGTGGTACATTTTTTTTTACTTTTCACCTGTAAACTGGATTTCCTGATCTATCCTTCAAGGGGTCCTCCAATTCCAAACAATCTTTTGCCGAGGGGCATCCACAAGCCGTTATTCTTAATTGTCTACTTTTGGCAGAGACTTTTTAATATCCAGTTGGTTACAGACTTGGGTATTGTCTTGATCAGGATGCCGTTCTCGAAATTATAGCTCAAAGCTCAGAAAAAGCAAATCCATTAGCGAGGCAGATGAAATGATAATTAACTATGAAGGGAGGATGGGCGTCCTGGAAAACTAATGACTGATGCATTAAACTAGCCTTGAAATATTCACTCCATTTAATCATCAAGTTGGAGAATTGAGTGCAGTCATTTTTAACCTAGGAAAACTATAGAAAATTGGTTCGTCAATCTGCAGTATAATTAATAGCAGTAATCTAAGGTAGTCAGCCATTAGTCAAGCTAGACAAAAAGAGGCTTCATGAATTCTTGCATTTCAAAAACAATTCCACCCAAAATGTACAGTGTTAAAGGCTCAGTGTCTTAAAGGGATGCAATACTAATATGAAATAGGACACAGGATGGAATCAGGACAAGGACAAGGTACAATTCATCCATATATCCCCCTGCGCCTGAATTCTGCAAAGTATGTTTGGGGCTGTCCAGTAAGGGGGTTGGTACGCTAAATGGGTGGCACATCTAGACCTCCACAATTTTATAAAGATCTGGATGTATCACCCACATTCCCATGATGTCCTAGCAGGTCACGGTTCTATGTATCATGAGGTCTTCTTCTGTAGTGCCAGACCAGGTGCAAAATGAACACTACTATGGAACACCAGATATTATAGGCAATTAGTGGCTTACAGTATTAGGGCTCAGGCACACGACCGTATGTATTTTGCTGTCCGCAAAAATTACGGATGAAGTCCATGTGCATTCCGTATTTTGCGGAACGGAACAGCTGGACACTAATAGAACAGTACTGTCCTTATCCGTAATGAGGACAATAATAGGACATGTTCTCTTTTTTTTGCGGAACGGAAATACGGACATACGGAAACGGAATGCACACGGAGTAACTTCCGTTTTTTTTTGCAGACCCATTGAAATGAATGGTTCCGCATACAGAACGGACAAATACGTTCGTGTGCATGAGCCCTCATGGGTAAGCGGTTGAATAGTTTCTTTGTCACCATGCCCATACACAGACATAGGGCTAGAGTGGAGGGATCTAATATGGGCTTTGATGTCCCACTGCCATAGATCCTCCTTAATACTGTACAGTTCTATGATGTGCGGGCTTGGCAGAGTGTAAAGGGTAAATTCCAAGGACACCCGATACATGTCCTATTAGTGAAATACCATTGCTGTCAATGTGAAAACAAATGTTTTTCTTCCTCCTAGCAGATCAATAACTAATTAAACAGCTATTTTAAAGAGTGCTGTATATTTTAGGACTTGCCTCCCTTCTGTATTTGTCCAGGAGTCTCCCGAAATAGCTACCCATCTCCTCTAGGGGGAGCTTGCTGCTGATGAATTTATATTGATTCCCCTGACATGTGATGTGAGCTGAATAGATATGTCTACTGTAAGCTCCCCCTTGTGGTGGCTGAGGGCAGCCAGATGTTAAAGGGGTTGTGCAGGCAATATGTGTTGATCTATAATACAGTTGGCACTCTCAGTCATCGACAACATATAGAGGGTAATAATTGGCATATATAAACCATTTATTGTAAATCAATATTTTTAACAAATAAAATAAAATATAATACAGTATTAAACATAGACAGATAATATGGTTAGTCCATCCTTAAAATAAACATCAATGTGCATTTCACATACACATATAGTGTTACATATATTAGTTTGCAGGGCCCTTGCAATTGTGGTCATACGACATGTCAATCGATGCAGAGCAGTAACTGCAGTGCACTATATTTCAAATCTTATTAAAAAATGAAAAAATATATAATTGTCCAATCCTTAGTGGTAGGGTAATCCTTACTTATTCATATGGTGCTCAAAAGTAGGAGTTCAATATTCAATAATCTATCTCTTATGAGGGCATAGATAGGGAATAACTTGTAGATGGGCAGCACGGTGGCTCAGTGGTTAGCACTGGTGCCTTGCAGTGATGGGGTCTTAGGCCTCTTTCACACAGACGTCACGTGTGAGGGCCAGATAGGATGCGGGTGCATTGCGGGAAAATGCACGATTTTTCTGCGCGAATGCAAAGTGTTTTAATGCATTTTGCACGTGCGTGAGAAAAATCGGCATGTTTTGTAACCAGACCCGAACCTGGACTTCTTCACAGAAGTTCAGGTTTGGGTTAGGTGTTGTGTAGATTTTATTATTTTCCCTTAGACCATGTACAGAATGCTAAGTAAATTAGGGATGTAGGGGTTACATTTTAAAAAAAAATTAATTAAACTCACCTCATCCACTTGTTCGCGCTGCCCGGCTCGTCTTCTTTCTTCTTCTTTGATGACCTGGGAGAAAAGAACCTTTGGTGACGTCCCTGCACTCATGACATGGTCCGTCACATGGTTCATCACCATGGTGATGGACCATGTGATGAGCGCAGTGACGTCACCAACGGTCCTTTTCCTCCCAGGTCATCAAAGAAGAAGAAAGAAGTCGGGCAGCGCAAACAAGTGGATGAGGTGAGTTTAATTTTTTATTTTATTTTTTTAACCCCTCCATCCCTAATTTACTTAGCATTCTGTATTAAGAATGCTATTATTTTCCCTTATAACTATGTTATAAGGGAAAATAATAATGATCGGGTCCCCATCCCGATTGTCACCTAGCAACCGTGCATGAAAATCGCACCGCATCCGCACTTGCTTGCGGATGCTTGCGATTTTCACGCAGCCCTATTCACTTCTATGGGGCCTGCGTAGCATGAAAAACGCACAATATAGAGCATGCTGCGATATTCTCGCAACACCCGAGTGATGAGTGAAAATCACCGCTCATGTGCACAGCCCCATATAAATGAATGGGTCCGGATTCAGTGCGGGTGCAATGTGTTCATCTCACGCATCGCATCCGCGCGGAATACTCGCCCGTGTGAAAGGGGCCTTAGGTTTGAATCCGACCAAGGACAACATCTGCATGGAGTCCGTATGTTCTCTCCGTCTTTGTTTGGGTTTCCTGCCACACTCCAAAGACTTACTGATAGGGCACTTAGATTGTAAGCCCCATTGGGGACAGCTTGATGCTAATGTCTGTGAATTACCAGACACGTTTAGAAGTTTCCAAACGTCTTCCTCAGAGGCCACTGAGGATACATATCAATATGTGATATTTTTTCTTTATAGGCTTCTATGTGTCTTGATGAATCTCAACCAATCTTGGTACATATACTCTTCATTATCCAACTTAAAATATTGGGGGTTGTCAAGTCTATGCACCTGCACTACGTATACCAGTACCTTATTCCTATCTCCAAAACTGGCCTAAGGTAGACGAGGCAGATCTTCCTACATGATCACACATCATCCGCTAGCATTCTTGCATGTACACTGTATACCATATATACCATCAATAGGCAATGTTCTGCAGAATTCCCAGGAAACCTGGCCAGCACTTGGCAGAACATGATGGGAATTATAATTCCAGAGCTGTAGCACAAGCAGAGTCAAATGCAAATAGTTGCTAATTGCATGATGTATTTGTTAAAGGGATATCTTGGTTTCAGCAAATCTTGCCTATTCATTACATAAGGCCTCATGCACATGACTGTATTTTCCATTTGCTATCTTGTACAGATCCATTCATTTCTATGGGGCCATGCACACGTCCGTATTTGTAGTGGATCTATATGGCCATTTTTAGAACATGTCCTATTCTGGATCACATTTTGGACAAGAATAGTGAGAAATATGCTGTGTGCCCACAGAGCTATCCAAATTTTGTTGATCCGTTGCTGAAATCCAGACACGCCGGTGTGCATGAAGCCTGTTTAAAATGTATAGCTAGCGAAGATGCCTATGGGGGTTGTATGCCCCTATTTACCTATAGGTCTGATCTGGAAATGGAGAAATGGCCCCCACTGAGCTATCATGTTGTATTGAAGGCAAAGGGTGGTCACACCAAATATTGATTTCATTTAGATTTCTCTTTTTTTCCTTAACTTTTGCATTTTATTGATTAATAAAAATAAACTATTAACACTACTATATTTGATAGTATTCTTACATTTGCAGCGGTTTTTTCCACACCTGCCACACATCGCCGACCCGAACGCCCACATACTGCAGTGGGGCACTGGAGCACATATTTCCCTGCCACGCCGCCGATCAACGCCATAGGCTTCAGGCCTAGTATAGTATAATCCTGGCGCAGGCGTGCTAGATGACATCATCGTGCGCCTGCCCCGGGATGCAGGACAGTGAAGATTGCGCGCCTGCGGGCTGCATTACCATCCCGGACACAGGTAATAGCTTTCAGTTGTTTTTGTTTTTTTCTGTGTGCGCCAACTTTGGGGGGCAGAGGAGGACATGGGGGCAGTGTGGGGCAAATCACTTCAGGGGGCGCAGTGTGGGGGCAGATTATTAAATGGGGCAAATCACTTAATTGGGGGCAGATTATTGCATGGGGCAAATTACTTCATAGGGGTACAGTGTGGGGGTAAATTACTTCATGGGGGACAAATTACTTCATGGGGCAGTGTGGGGGCAAATTACTTCATGGGGCAGTGTGGGGGCAAATTACTTCATGGGGGACAAATTAATTCATGGGGCAGTGTGGGGGAAATTACTATATGGGAGCAGTGTAGGGGAAATTACTATATGGGAGCAGTGTAGGGGAAATTACTATATGGGAGCAGTGTAGGGGAAATTACTATATGGGGGCATGTGTGGGGTAAATTGCTGCATGGGGGCAGTGTGGGGGCGTTGCTATTAGGGGACATTTATTTTTGCGGACACTGTACAGGCATTATTACCTGGAGCACAATATAGGGTGTTATTATTACTGGGGGCACTCTAGGGGACATTATAACTGCTGTAGACACTATAGGGACCTTTGGGTCAATCTGGTGTCAAGTAGAACTGGCTTAGTATCCCACAGCAACAGATTCCACCTTTCATTTTTGACAGCTCCTTTGGAAAATGAAAGGTGGAATCTGATTGGTTGCTATGGGCAACTAAGCCAGTTCTACTTTACACCAGTTTGATAAATGACCCCAATTATGAGAAATAACCTGTCTGTGTAACAAACTCTGTAGAAACGAGATGCGGCTGAAAGAAATTGTCATGGCGGTCTGGGGCAAACGGAGGAGAAGAGGAAAGAGAAGATCTACATGACAGGAGATGTCACTGGAAGCAACATGTATGTGGTACTGTATTCTCCTATATGTAGAGCTAACTCACTACTGTGACCTGCGTCTCATCTTCTCCTCCAAGTCTTTTTTATCATAATCAGATGTATTTTAAATTTGGCAACTAAAATTTTAATTTGTCACCTGCAGTCCTATGTAACACCCCAGATAACAGTAATAACTTTCTGTGTGCAGATAATGTGTTCCATGCAGTCCTATGTAACACCCCACATAACACAATAGTTCACTGTGTTATGTGGGGTGTTACATAGTGCAATGTGCGCCTCCCCCCAGGGCCCCTATATCGGGTCTCAGGTGTAGGAAATGCTGAGTGGTATGTTGCGGCCTAAAATACGTGTCATGGTGCTCCTACCTGGATACGGCTGGATTCCAGGCTTTGGCTCCGAAGCAATAAATAGGGGGAATAATTAAGGGATTTGAATAAATAAATTGAGTCCAGACCTTGAGATGAAGTTCAACAGCAGCTTTACTTACATAAATGTTTCTTCCAACTGTTTAAAGGCTTTGTCTTGGTTCCAGCAGGCTTTAGCATTAAACTGGCAGGCAAACTCAACTCTGCTATGTCTCTGTTTCTCTCTGACTCTGCTGTACTGACAGGCTGGCTTGGTAACTTGGCTTCTTCTGTATGTTGCACTTCTTCTCTGTAGCCTGACTCTAGGTTATGCCAGGGAACTTTCCTCCTGGCTCCTGAGGCTTTAAGCTTTAGCCTCCATGGCCAGCAGAGCTTAGGGTGCTCTGGCTGGCGTGGGCACATCCAGCAGAGACGTACCCCTGCACACCCTTCCCCTGTCTAGGGAAGACCTAAACTGGAACTAACTGGTCCCCACCCTTCCTGCAGGAAGTAGGACAAGCCCGCTTCCCTACAGAAGGGGGTTAGAATGGAATGGTAAGTTCCATTCTATCTAAGTACAGCTCTGTCATATTTGCTGCCACCTGCTGGTGAACCAGGCACATTACATGAACATAACAGTTGCAAACAAATTAGGAATGCACAGTGTGGAGGACAAAATATGTAGATGGCACTGGTGTTAGCCCAATAAAGACAGTAGCAGGGTGCAAGAGTGGTACCACAACTCTGGGGTGTCACACATAGGACTGCAGATAACGGCCCAGATTCAGGTAGATTTGCCCATTACTTACACCTGAGCCGCTCAGCTGAATTTCTCTGCGCTGGAGCAATTTTGCCAAATTGCCACCTGATTCAGGAATCGTTTGTTCATTTAATTTGCTCCTGTTTAAGGCAAAGCTGAGGGCGCAAGGCCGTGCAAGTCAAAGTGGGTGTGCTCCTATGTAAATGAGGAATTTTCGGCTCAGCAGAGGTTTGCTAGCATAATTTCAGGGCAAATCCTGCTCAGCTGCTTGCACTGAGCAAATAAATAGGAGCAGACTTGCGCAGGTTCTTTGCTGAATTTCATCCTGCTTTTTCCTACCCCCCCCTGAGCAAGGAAATTCAGCCCTTTTGCAAGACATGGCACCTCCCAAAGGGACCAAAATAAGGAAGGCCAACTTTGTGGCTGCAGAGATGGACATCCTGATTGCTGCACTCCAGCAGCATAAGGAAGTCCTATATGGTGCCCAGCGGGCAAACACCACCATTGCCCAAAGGAGGGCTATATATGAAGCCATTGCCCTGGACATCAATGCCCTGGGTAATGAAGTGCGTACCTGGGATGACATCCAGAAGAAATTAAATGATATGAGACATTTGGCCATCTTTTGCTAACTTGCCCCTGCTTTTAACAGGAGCAAGTTTGCCCAGGGAAAAAAGCTTGCACGCTTCCAGCGCAAGATGCACATCACACGCGCATGTTTCTGAATCATCGGCAGTACCTAATTTGCATATTCGCTGAGGGAATTCCATGAAGGCGCAACTTACACCCCGTGCAAAATTGCACGAAAATTGCGCAGGAACAGCTAGGCTGCGTGCGCGGGAAAATGGCCGCTTTTCAGGCTTAACTGGTTTACAGAATCAGCCGCAAATTTGCATAGGAGCAAATCAGTACTTGCGCGGCGCAAATCACACTTGTTCCCGCGCAAGTGCTTCTTGAATCTGGGCCAACATCTATGACATCTGTACTCAGAGAGTTATAAGATGTTGGGGGTCCAATTACTGGCACCCCCACCAATCAACTGTTTGAGGAGACCACGATGTCCCAGTGAGCACCGCAGCCTCTTCATACAGAAACAAATTAAACTAAAATGGAGGGAGGGGCCCGAGTTGGGTAGACAGCCCCGGGCCTATCATGCACTTACTCCGCCCCTACTAAAACCCTTTCCTTCCACCCATCATCAGTGCAATGGGGGCACATGGCTCCATAGCAATGTTCTGACCAGGAGCACCAGAAATATCAGAATATAAGAGAGTTGTCACTATACACAAGAAATGGCATTGTCCAAGAGTGACTTCTCCCGGACAATACACTGCTCTATTATAATACACTAATCATACATTCACTGTAATAACCACTATCTCTATGATACATTATAGCGTGTGTTTTACTAAACATTAAAATGGGTTTTCTAACTTTAGCAAATGGTATTTATCATTAAGTCACAAGGTTAAGAAAAGGCACTTACTAATTTATTGTGATTGTCCATATTGTCTCCTTTGCCGACTTCATTCATTTTTCCATCACATTATGCACTACTCGTGTCGTGGCTTATGACCACCCTGCAATCCAGCAACGGTGGTCGTGGTTGCATACTATAGGAAGAAGCTCTGGCCTATGCATGCTCCCATGGTCCTGGCCACCAGAGAGACCTGCACCCTTTCCTGTAGTGTGCAAGCATGTCCACCGCTGCTGGATTGCAGGGTGGTCATAATCCCTGGAAATTAGTGCAATGTCCCACTCCAGGTGGATGGGAACACTCCAAATTTTTCTGTGCCATCCTATGTCATTTTGCACTATTTATCTTTGTCACAGCTGCTAAATTCCCATTTCAGGCTGGTTCAATGCACTACACATATCTGCCTCTAGGTGTCACTTTCATACCATTTATATAGGTCAACACACAAGAAGTTAGAGAGATTAGAGATGTGAGAGATTAGGAGTGAGAGGAGACAGACTTGGCTCTGTCCTCCTGGGCTTCGCCCAGGGAGAGAAGCTACTTCAACCTTTGTAGTCCAAGACTAGGACTTATTGATCCTTTACTGTAATACCCCTTCTAGGGACCCTTCAAGGGTCTAAGGGAATAATTGCTGGACCTTATGCAACCTTTTCAAAGAATGGAGCAGAGAGTTTGCCTGCCATAAGGGAGTACCGCCCTTGGGTTGCTGAATTACTGAATCACTGAATATTGATGAACTGCAGAATATTTACTTACAGAGGATCCAAACTATTATTTAAAGGAGTAACCAGAACAAGATCAGGAACCAAGTACAAGTAGGATCATCACTCCTACAAAGTTGAGAGCTGGAACCTATAGACACCACCTCACTGAGCCTGTAATTGGGATTTACAGCTTTACCATCTGTATTTATGACAAAGTGCTGCTAATGGATGATACTTAATGCAAGACTCTAATTTACAATTAAAGTTCCTTATTGGTTCAACTACTGGCTCTCTCATCATTCTACTCCATCTCCTAATTGCACCTTATGGTGCTGGCGTCACAAACAACACAGGGGCCCAGCTACCAAAGCACCTTAAACACCGATATCATCAAGGGCACCTCAACCACTATCTGGCTGGTGTTCCCTGCAATAGAGAGTGCCCCGGAGGATTTAGTGCTGTCTTCCTTTCCACTGCAGGACGGCCCAGGGGACAACTGAACCGTGAGTACTACTACCCTCACTCGGCACACCACCACCGTTTACGCTCACATAGCACCCGTAGGGCGCGGGCGTTGCAATTAGCAGTGTATAACGTGGTGGAAAAAGGAATCAAGCCAGCAAAGATAAGATAGATAAGATAAAATAAGACAATTCTTTAATTGTCGCACCGTGGGGAAATTCACAGTGTTACAGTAGAACAGAGAGTACAAAAACTCCGAAATAAAGGCATTACAATTACAGTAGGGTACAGATAAGAGAGTTAAAAAAATAAGGTATATAGATGTCACAGTTTAAAAAATTCAGGGGGTCATTTATCGATATTAGGCGTATTTCTGGCGCAGATTTCAGCGACAAGGTCCTTTGCGCTGCAGTCTGCAACTTCTCCCCACTAAAAAAGTGGGCATGGCGTGATCGGGGAAGGGGAGGGGCCGGCAGGACCGTCTCATTTACCATTTTCTACACCTGTTTTAGTCTTCATAACTGCGGCAGATCCACCGCCAGTGTAGGGGCTTAAAACGCTGGTCTTAATAAATCTGCCCTCAGTCTCTGGATGGAATTATATCCACAGGAACCCACTAGGTGATTAGGGCAGTCCATCTTCTCTTGGGTTGGTGTTGGTTGTACAGCCTAAAAGCCGCAGGTTGGAATGACTTCTGATAGAAGCTTCTTCCAACACTTATGGTAGTGCCCAATGCTATCATAGTCTCGTGCATGGGATGGGAGTTATTCTTTAGCATGGAGATCAACTTGGATAGTATCCTTCTCTCACCTACCACCTTCCCCGGTTCTAGGGCCCTCCCCACCACAGATGACCCTTCGAAACAGTTTGTCAAGTCTCTTTCTCTCCCTGGTTGAGACGTCGTTACCCCAGCAGGCCACTCCAAAGGAGATGGCATTACAGAGTTGAAAAAGACCCTAAGAAGTGCCCTCTGCACTCCAAAAGCTCTCGGCCTCCTAAGCAGGTAGAGACCGCTGTGACCCATTCTGTATAGGACCACCTCCTTGACTTCAAAGCCCAGACTGAGCAGGAATTTACAAGTTTTACTGAATCTTTTTCCGTAAAACTATATATCAATCTGCTCAGCTCCTCCTGCTCTATAACATGCTGTCTGCAGATTGCACTGCATTTCATGGTGACAGGTTCCTTGTCTACATGATAAATGCCATTTGCTGAAGTGAGACAACCCCTTTAAGGAGATATGAAGTGACAATCGTTTATGTTCTTTTCAGCTTGTGACCAGACAGGAGGCGGTGATTCTCTTTGCATTTACACAAGAAGAGGGATTCGGCATCTCATTATGTGCGGGGAGACCTTTTGAATTTTCGTATGTGCTGCCTATTAATTCATATTTTTTTTATCTTATCGCCAAACTCATCTTTTATTCTAACAGCACATTGTAGAGACTAGACAGATGTGCTAAGGGCAGATATGTCACCCTTCAAGATGCATTATGGGAATAGTAATGGTGGTATAACAAAGGAAGGAGAACGCTGTGTGCCTCTTTGTTTAAATAAACCAAAAATGTTGTGCACGCTTTATAATGGAGTAACCCCTCCCCGTCCTTCGATGTCTTACTGATAGCATGGGGACCCTTTTAACAGAAAGGGGCTGTCCACAGCAGATAACCCCTTCCCTGCTGTAGGGATGCAGGTGGCACCTCTGTATAAAATGTGTCTTGAGTGTGTTTCTTTTCTTTGGTTCCTTGATTCTGCTGAAATGATTACATAGTTACATCTAGTTACATAGTAACAAAGGAGGAAAAATCATAAACGTCTATCGAGATTGACTTGGTAAAAAGATGATAATTCGATGTCTTTGATGAGCATGTGGAGGCTGTTCTCTACAGGAGCGCCCCCTACACTGGAGCTATGCCTGTTTACTGCTTGTTGCTTCTCCGAATGGCGGGGATGTCACAGCAAGGCTTTCTAGCTCACTAGTTCATTGGATTAATAGAGTGCGGCAGACAGTGCACTCACACATACAGATCGGACTATTCCAGCCGCTTTCTCCTTCTTGTCTCCTTGAGCACTAAATACCATTTCAGATGTGTGACCTCTGCAGCCAAAGACATTCAGTGCACTGGGATGTGCAGGGTTTTCTTCTATTAGCTGGTACTATATGGAAATACCTGGACTTAGAGGTAATAGTGCCGGGGCATCTTTGGTCTAATAAGTCCTACTGTATGTATCATATTTGCTCATACTTTGTAGCTTAGGAACTGGACTGATGGACTAGACTCCAGAACCTTCCTTCAGGATCTGGGGCGCAGCAAGGCCTCATGCACACAGTGCGCACTATATCTGGAACTGATGAAAATCTACAGCAAAATATAGTACCGACTAAGTAGATGAGATTTTCAAAATGTCCTAGCCCCCGCCACTCCCTCCCAAGTGTGGGGGATGGTGTTAAAACAAAGGGGGTCATTTATTAAGGCCAGAGTTTTAGAAGCTGCTATAAATACCCCCTTAGCTGGCGGGGATGCGCCGAATTTATGTAGAGGCGCCAGCCTCTACATAACTTCGGCAAATCCACCGCCTGTCTAAAACTGCGCCAGCTCCATTGCTGGCATAGATTTAGAGCTGGCATTGCTGGCATAGCTCCATTGCTGGCATAGATTTTCTACACCTAAGGCTACAATTACACGACCGTATGTGTTTTGCGGTCCGCAAAACACGGATCCGCCAAAAATACGGATGGCATCCATTTGGCATCCGTATTGCATCCATTTTTTCTTTTTGCGGATCCGTTGTAACAATGCCTATCGTTGTCCGCAAAACGACAAGAATAGGACATGTTCTATCTTTTTTGCGGGGCTACAGAACGGACATACAGATGTGGACAGCGCTTAATTTTTTGCGGACCCAATTAAAAGAATGGGTCCGCATCCTATCCGCAAAAACAAATGGAGCGGACAAGGAAACAAAATATGCATGAGCCCTAAAGCAGGTGTAGAAAATGATAAATGAGACGAGTGTAGTGGCCCTGCCCACGCCATGCCCCCTTTTTTTTCGACCTGGCGTGAGCGGAGAAAAGTCATATAGCCAAAAAATGGTGTATATCTGTTAGTATATGAAACCCAAAATATTGTTGCACTGGCGTTTAAAAAGTTGCAAAAAGGGGTCTTGCGACAATTTTTTATGCAACAAAAATTGGCATAAAAATGTTCGTTACTGACCCCCCATCCTGGTCCAACACTTTTTTGTTTACGGCTTAATTCCATACATGTTACTTTGTTTTCATGTCTTTAATCTACGATAAAAAAATAAAACAAGAAAAAACATGGAATGAAAAAGTGTATCCAAACATTTGACTGGTACTGTAAATCTACACTGACAAATCCACAGCATTTTGTCCCCCCTGTGAACACAAAGTTAGGGTGCCTGTACAGTGTGCTGCCATGGGATCTGCACATGTATGGCCAGTATTTGCCGGGGTCACACGTGACTGAATAGCTGCGGATTCGCCACCGTGGGTCTTCCGGATGCAATGCAGTTTTTCCTGAAGCCCCATTCACTTCTATGGGGCCAGGGCTGTGTGAAAAATGCTGAATATAGAACATGCTGCGATTCTCACACAACGCAGAAATGATGTGTGAAAAACAACACTCATGTACACAGACCCATTGAAATGAATGGGTCCGGATTCTGTTCACTTCACACTAAGGCCCCTTTTACACGAGCGAGTTTTCCTGCGCGGGTGCAATGCGTGACGTGAACGCATAGCACCCGCACTGAATCCTGACCCATGCATTTCAATGCGTCTGTGTACATGAGCGTTTTTTTTTCCACGCATCAGTACTGCGTTGCGTAAAAAACGCAGCATGTTCTATAATCTGCTTTTTTCACGCAGCACTGGCCTCATAGAAGTGAATGGGTCTTCAGTGAAAAGCGCACTGCATCCGCAAGCAGGTGGTGATGCAATGGGTTTTGTTTGTTGTTTGTAAACCTTCAGTTTTTTATCATGAGTGTGAAAAACGCATGAAAACACATTGCACCCGCGCAGAAAAAAAACTGAACGCAATCGCAGACAAAACGGACTGAATTTGCTTGAAAAATGGTGCGAGTTTCACTGAACGCATCCTGAATGCATCCGGAGACAATCCGTCACGCTCATGTGAAAGAGGCCTTAGGCTGCTTTCACACATAGGGGGTCATTTGCAAAGAGTGGCGTTTTACGGGAGTCTTTGTTTCCCGTCTTTGCTTCCAATTACCACCTCTATGCTGGTGACACTGAATTCTACTTCTCTGGCCAAAATGTGACTTCCCATTTATCTACAATCCCAGCACGTTCTCTGGCCAAAATGTGACTTCCCATTTATCTACAATCCCAGCACGTCTTGTCAGCTACATCTTCATTCTTCTGCTGCTTCTTAAAAATCAACATGGAGAAAACAGTATTGATTATATTTCCACCTTATCACTCAGCCCCCCTACCTGACCTAACAGTTAACAGCATCTTGGTTTCTCCACTCTCGCAGGTTGACTGCCTGGGTATAACATTTGATTCTGCCCTGTCCTTCAAACCGCACATCCAAACCCTTGCCACGATCTGCTGCTTTCAACTCATCTCTTGTATTTGCTTCCTCACCTCTGAGTCAACTAAAATGCTAGTGCATACCCTCATCATCTCCCACCTGGACTACTGCAACATCCTCCTATGTTGTAGCTGGCCAGCTGAGACCTGTCCTAGGTTGCTAGTATAGCCTTATATGTGTATACAGCTAGACCTGCCAATAGCCTTAATACAGTTCCTATGTTTATGTGTTAAAGACAAAAGCAGAGTTATTTACTGTGACATCATGTTTGGATGTCATAACTGTTATATTTTGTGTTCACAGAAGCAGAAAAAGATAATATGCCTTAAAGATTCATTTTGTAATGTAAGATAAGCTCAGTAACCGGGAAGAAACAATAGAAAGTATAGTGTTAATCTGTTGTTGCTGGACAGAAGTCTAGACCAATCATAGCCAGCTTCTCACACAGCAAGAGTTTTCACCAATCACAGCCAGCCTCACAGACAGCCTGTCTGGGAATTCCCCCAGCTCCTGCTGCTAGAATCATTATTCACCAGAGACAGGAGCTGAAGAGACATGCACTCCACTGAAAGCTGTGTTTTTATGTGAATAAGAGGCAAAAATAGGTATTTAGAACAGTCATATAATGTTCATATTGTTAGTATTGTGATTAGAACTGTATACCAGTTATGTGTGTTTACTTACAGTTCCACCAATTGCAACCATACAATTGCATATACAAGTTCAATTGCAACCATACCAATTGCAAATACAAACTGAAGCAGAACTATTAGTTAGACCTCAGATATACCTCTCAGAGAGATCATAAAGTACTTAACTTAAAGTGACAGTACAGATACTCAATAGAGAAATATATCCACCATTTTATGTTGAATGACAAGATTGAACAGTTGAACCGCCATCCTCTGCATGCCGCCATTTTGTGATATCTTTTCAACACGTGTTTTGTACATGGACTATCTGCTGCGGAAGCGGCAGTGTTATATATGAAGAAAAGTTGAAGTTAATAAAGAAGTTATTTGAAGCATTTGGTGTGCTCCTTAAACCTACTGTTTCCATAGATCGGCGCTAGAGGAATTACAGAGTAATAGACAGTCTGATTAGACTAAAAGTCAGAGATACCAAAATTCGTCTAATGCCACAGCACAAAAGGCACTTCATAGTGCTGCGCCTGCCACATATGTGGCTTCCCATCTTGCACTCTTACACCCATTCAATCTATTCTCAACTCTGCTGCCCAGTTAATTCCCCTCTCCCCTAATTTCTCCTCTGCCTCTCTACTCTGCCAATCTCTTCACTGGCTCCCTATTGCCCAGCAAATTCAGTTCAAAATGCTAACAACTACGTATTAGGCCGTCCACAACCTGTCCCCTCTATACATCTCTGACCTGCTTTTCAAGATACATCCCCACACGTAATCTCAGATCCTCATAAGACCTCCTTCTTTGTTCTCCTCTCATCTGTTCCTCACACACTCGCCTACTAGATTTCATGTGTTCCTCTCCTCTACTCTGGAACTCGCTACCCCAGCACATCAGACTCTCCCCCAACATCCAAACCTTCAAAAGTAACCTGAAAACCCACCTGTTCAGGAAAGCCTAGCATGCTGCCACCACACAGCCACAAGAGCAGCCTTTCCCCTCACCTACTGTGTTCTTCCCCCTTCCCTTGTAGATTGTAAGCTCTCGCAGGCTCCTATTTGTCTCATATTATTCTCCAGCAATCTCTTAAAGTAGCCATACATACATACACCTTGCTATAAGCATTTCATCTATTGTTAAAATATTTGTAGTTCTCAACAACAGAAATCTATTTCGTCCCCAAATTTCCTATTGGAAATATAATGATTAAATCTGAATGATTCCCACTTTACACCTATGCTGGCCAGATCTCTGCCACTGTGACAACTGACCACCTTCCCTTTTGGCCTCTTTGACTCAAACATATTGATATCTGTCTGCATGGATTATGGATGCCTATTCCTTCCTTCTTGCATTTTTGATTCCCTCCCATACACTGTAATGTGCGGATTTGGAAGCGGATTTTAAATACTCACAGAAATGATACGCCCATCTGAATAGCCCTATTCATCAACATTAGCAGAGGATTCCAGCACACAAAATACATGTCATATACAGATTACAAATATGCTCGTTTGAAAGAGTCCATTATCATCTTCCCAAATCGCCTTCCCTCCTCTCGCCCTCTTCTCACAACCCTCCTTATTACCATATCTCCTACCCTTTTTCGTCTATTTCCACACTCCCCGGCTCCGTCTACCTTTCTAGTGTCTTTTTCCTTTGCATTATACAGAATATCCCCTATTAATTGGCATGCACAGTGACAAGTGAGTGCAGCTGCTGCTCTCTCTCTCTCTTCAGCTCACCAGGAGGGGGAAGCCTGTTTAAAGGGTCCTGACGTCACACTGGGATTCCTGTCCTCTTCTCCTGCAAGCCCTGGAAAAGCCAGTGCAACTTTCCCCTGCTCAGTGTCAGCTTCTGCCAGCCTTCACATCAGCCCGGGGACTCCTGAATGCTCCAGTACATGCTGCTGATGGCTGTGCACTGGTGAATGAGGCTTGTTTCTGCAGGGACCACCTTGTTGATCATCTGTTATTCTGCTCTTGCATCAATCAGCGCAGAGACTGGGAAAGCTGTTCTAGCTGCACATTTATGGATTCACTAGAGAGCTGAGCAGCCTCAAGAGAAGAAATGGGCACCTTCTAAGTGAGGAGACCTACATTTTGTAGCTCCTATGCTTTCCTCAAAGAACTTGTCTGCATGAGATTAGCTGTGGAGTCCAAGGAAGATCCTTCAAGGTGTTCCCCATTGATGTATTCTCACACCCTCCTCTGGTTTTTAGCATTTGGAGAAATACTCTAATAATTTGCAAACTTTTGGACCATAAGTGACCGATTTTTCAAAATGATTGGTAGCTCCAGCTTGGAAGAACTGAATGGGAGTGGATCCGACTGCAGTGAAGAGGTAGAAATTATAGTCAATGTTGGAGGTATTAGACAAATCCTTTATGGTGATATCTTAAACAGGTACCCAGAGACCAGACTGGCAGAGCTGATGAACTGTGTAACTGGGGGGTATGATGCCATCTTCGCTCTGTGTGATGATTATGACCCAGGGCAAAGGGAATTTTACTTTGATAGGGACCCTGATGCCTTCAAGTGTATAATGGAGGTTTATTATTATGGGGAGGTGCATATGAAGAAGGGAATATGTCCTATGTGTTTCCAGAATGAAATGGAGTTCTGGAAAGTGGACTTGTGTTTTTTGGATGAGTGCTGCAAAATTCACCTCAATGAGAAGAAGGAGGAATTGGAGGAGATAGCCAGGAGGGTTCAGACCATTCTTGATGACTTGGGATTTGACACATCAGAGAGTAGATGGAAAAGGTTTCAGAAGTATGTTTGGAAGTTCATGGAGAAGCCAGAGTCCTCCTTCCCAGCCAGGGTTACTGCAGTTCTATCATTTCTTTTCATTCTTATCTCCTCCATTGTCATGTGTTTGGGAACCATCCCAGATCTTCAGGTGGAGGACTCTGAGGGGAACCATGTAGAGCACCCTTCCCTGGACCACATAGAGACTGCATGTATTATCTGGTTCACAATAGAATATGTCCTAAGACTGATGTCCTCCCCAAACAAATTACACTTTGCTCTCTCCTTTATGAATATCATCGATGTGTTGGCCATTCTGCCTTTTTATGTCAGCCTAATCCTGACACACCTGGGGACAAGAATGATGGAGTTGACTAATGTCCAGCAAGCAGTCCAGGCATTGAGAATTATGAGGATTGCTAGGATTTTCAAGCTTGCTCGACATTCTTCTGGTCTACAGACTTTAACCTATGCCCTGAAGAGCAGTTTTAAGGAGTTAGGGCTCCTTTTGATGTACCTTGCAGTGGGCATATTTGTATTCTCAGCCCTTGGATACACAATGGAGCAAAGCCACCCAGAAACCTTGTTCAAGAGCATTCCTCAGTCCTTTTGGTGGGCTATCATTACCATGACCACTGTTGGATATGGCGACATCTACCCGAAAACCACTCTGGGAAAACTCAATGCAGCTACAAGTTTTCTCTGTGGGGTGATAGCCATTGCTCTCCCCATTCACCCCATCATCAATAACTTTGTCAAGTATTACAACAAACAGAGGGTTTTGGAAACTGCTACTAAGCATGAACTGGAATTGATGGAACTTTATTCTTCTGGAGGGGATCTCAGGGGCTTCAAAAGTGACGCACATAGGTCTGAGGAGGTGAATATGTGGAGTCACCTCAAAGCCTCCCATAGTGACACTTTCATTCCAGTATTGTCTAAGGAGAAACATCACAGGACAAGGCTACAGAGCTGCAAATAACAGAAGAGGACTATAATAATAATACTAATAATACTAATAATGATATTATAATCAGAACATTGGTGCAAGGAACAGACTCCTCTTCATCTGTATAGGACATGTTACAAAGGAAACACATGGACCTACCAGATAAAAAAAAACTAAAAAAATAAAAATGAAGTGAACTATTTGACATCTCCATGTGTGGCAGTCCTGTGGTATGTACAATAACAATATATACATATGGTTTTAAATAAAGAGTGCCATAACCCAACCCTGTGCAGGAGTCTTAAAGATTTCATACAATAAGCCAGGTGTGTAATATACAGATGTAGATAAGATTATATTTTATCCTTTGAGGTCTGCATTGTTTGTGCATCATTATAAGGTAAGACGTTCCTAGCAGTCCTATGTAAAACTACTGATAAAACATGATATCACAATGAATTGAATAAAGGATAGACTTAGCTGTGCTATCTATCTATCTATCTATCTATCTATCTATCTATCTATCTATCTATCTATCAATCTATCTAACTATCTAAAATCTATCTATTTCTCATATCTATCTATTTAGCTATCTATCTAACATGTATTATTTTTAACCATCATTTTGCTTTAAAAAAAACATTGTAGCTTCTGTATAGATGGAAAAAATCCCCCAGATGATGCCTAGACAATAAATCCACAATATACATGCAATTAAATTTTTTAAATTTTCTTCTGACAAGGAGACATTTTGGTAGCTGGGAAACATAAGCATGAGATATTCTACCTGCAGCATTATCAGATGTGTAAGAGTGGGTCCACCCATAGGTTTTGAATGACATTTTTTTGCACTTTTGTGTTTTTTTTTGTAGCATTGTTTGGACCAGTTTTTTATTCTTTTTGTGGTGAAGTCTGTAGCAAAAATTCAGATCAGGACACACAATAGTTTTTGTTAATTAAGCCTCATTCACACGTCCGAGTCTGTGCTCAAATCCGTAAGCAGGTGGTCAGTGATGCATCCATAAGGCTGTCCGTGAAGGATCCGTGTTGGGTCCGTGTGTCGGTTTTTTGCTGTCCTTGTTGCATCCATGTTTCACTGACACTGAACAGCTGAAAAATTATTTTCAAAGAATCTCTTCTTAATAATCCGTAAATCATGGATGGCATCCGTGGTTTTCACGGATCCATAGACTATAATGGGTGTGATGGATCCGTGAACATGGACAAAATAGAGCATGCATCCGTGCTGAAGAAACAGACCCACGGACCATGCTGATGTGTGATTAATGAATAGGGACGTGTGCTGTCCATGGAGAACACGTACAGCACACGTCTGTAAAACACGGACGTGTGAATGAGGCTTTAGGTAGCGTTTTCTGGGTCTCTCTGCTAAAGCTTTTGGTGTTTTTTCTCGTTCACATTTCTGTTTTTTACTGACATGTACTGTCTACATTTTCCACGCACAGCACACGTACCCATTTATTTAATTGTGGCTGTTCACACCTGAGTGATTTAATGTTTCAGAGACATGCCCTTCTTTGGTTTATGATGTGGACAAAAGACGCGCATTGAAGTCTATGGGTCAGTGAAAAGCATGGACACAACACAGATGGCATCCATGTTGCGTCCGTTTTTTCACAGACCATTGGTAGGAAATGCTCTGGAAGTTCATTTTCAGCTGAGCAGCATCCGTGGAATACGGATGACACACAGAGAATAAAAAACAGACACACGGACCAGATCAGATGCTACACAGATGTAACACAGACAGATTTTTTTCAAGGACATGAGACGGAGGCCTTAGGGTACAGCTACACAGTCAGGTTTCCTGATGCAGTTTTGGAAGCCAAAATCAGGAGTGGATCATAAAAGAAGAGAAAGTATAAAGGACAAATATGACTTCTCTTTTTTGAAGTCACTTCTGGTTTTGGCTTCCAAAACTGTATCTACAGTTAGGTCCATATATATTTGGACACTGACACAAGTTTAGTTTTTATTACCTGTTTACTAAAACATATTCAAGTTATAGTTATATAACGGACATGGACATAAAGTCCAAACGTTTAGCTTTCATTTGAGGGTATCCACAATAAAATTGGATGAAGGGTTTAGGAGTTTCAGCATCTTTACACATGGCACCCTGTTTTTAAAGGGACCAAAAGTAATTGGGCAATTGACTCAAAGGCTGTTTCGTGGGCAGGTGTGGGCAATTCCTTCATTATTTCATTCTCAATTAAGCACATAAAAGGCTTGGAGTTGATTTGAGGTGTGGTGTTTGCATTTTGAAGATTTTGCTGAGAAGTAAACATGCGGTGAAAGGAGCTCTCCATACAGGTGAAACAAGCCACCCTTCATCTGCGAAAACAGAAAAAACTCATCCGAGAAATTGCTGCACTATTAGGAGTGGCAAAATCTACAGTTTGGTACATCCTGAGAAAGAAAGAAAGCTATGGTGACCTCAACAATGCAAAAAGACCTGGATGCCCACGGAAGACAACAGTGGAGGATGACCGCAGAATAATTACCATAGTGAGAAACCCCTTCACAACAGCCAACCAAGTGAACACTCTCCAGGATATAGGCGTATCAATATCCAAATCTACCATAAAGAGAGGACTGCATGAAAGTAAATACAGAGGGTTCACTGCACGGTGCAAGTCACTCATCAGCCTCAAGAATAAGAAGGCTAGATTGGACTTTGCTAAAAAAAAACACCTTAAAAAACCAGCACACTTCTGGAAGAAGATTCTTTGGACAGATTAAACCAAGATCAACCTCTACCAGAATGATGGAAAGATAAAAGTCTGGTGAAGGCCTGGTACAGCTCATGATCCAAAGCATACCGCATCATCTATAAAACATGGCGGAGGCAGTGTGATGGTTCGGGCATGCATGGCTGCCAGTGGTACCGGGTCCCTAGTGTTTATTGATGATGTGACACAGGACAGAAGCAGCCGGATGAATTCTGGGGTTTTCAGAGACATACTGTCTGCTCAAATCCAGCCAAACTGATAGGTCGGCGTTTCATAATACAGATGGACAATGACCCGAAACATAAACCCAAAGCAACCCAGGAGTTTATTAAAGCAAAGAAGTGGAATACTCTTGAATGGCCGAGTCAGTCTCCGGATCTGAACCAAATAGAGCATTTCACTTGTTAAAGACTAAAGGGAACCTGTCACCGGGATTTTGTGTATAGAGCTGAGGACATGGGTTGCTAGATGGCCGCTAGCACATCCGCAATACCCAGTCCCCAAACTCCTATACAAGGCAAAACAAACCTGTGTATAATGATCACATACAATTCTTTATTAGACAAATATGCTGACATACATGATAAAACACAGTAAAGAGATGCAAAGGAGTATGGATTAAAAACCTCCAAACCATAGGATATAACAGTAATAATGTTGCGTAAAGTCACTGCAGTATATGTGCTACACCAGAAAAGGGCAAATATGTATGCCGAAAAAAGCCCTGTGATCAAATGCAGATCAGCACGCCAAAAAGGTATATGCATAACATAAGAATAATGATAACAAACCTGGCTGGAGGAGCAGCCCTGACGTCCATTTCGCTACACTAGCTTTTTCAAAGGGCACCAACCCTTTGTTTCTGGGCCTTTCTGTCTGAAGTTTAAAGGGAACCTGGATTTTGTGTATAGAGCTGAGGACATGGGCTGCTAGATGGCCGCTAGCACATCCGCAATACCCAGTCCCCAAAGCAATACCCAGTCCCCATAGCAATACCCAGTCCCCATAGCTTTGTGTGCTTTTATTGTGTAAAAAACCCAGATTTTATACATATGAAAACTAACCTGAGATGAGTCCTGTACATAAGATGAGTCAGGGACAGGACTCATCTCAGGTTAATTTGCATATGTATCAAATCAGTTTTTTTACACAATAAAAGCACACAGAGCTATGGGGACTGGGTAGTGTAGCGAAATGGACTTCAGGGCTGCTCCTCCAGCCAGGTTTGTTATCATTATTCTTATGTTATGCATATACCTTTTTGGCGTGCTGATCTGCATTTGATCACAGGGCTTTTTTCGGCATACATATTTGCCCTTTTCTGGTGTAGCACATATACTGCAGTGACTTTACGCAACATTATTACTGTTATATCCTATGGTTTGGAGGTTTTTAATCCATACTCCTTTGCATCTCTTGATTGCGTTTTATCATGTATGTCAGCATATTTTTCTAATAAAGAATTGTATGTGATCATTATACGCGGGTTTGTTTTGCCTTGTATAGGAGTTTGGGGACTGGGTATTGCGGATGTGCTAGCGGCCATCTAGCAACCCATGTCCTCAGCTCTATACACAAAATCCCGGAGACAGGTTCCCTTTAAACTTCAGACAGAAAGGCCCAGAAACAAACAGCAACTGAAAACCACTGCAGTGAAGGCCGGCCGAGCATTAAACAGGAGGAAACACAGCGTCTGGTGATGTCCATGAGTTCAAGACTTCAGGCAGTCACTGCCAACAAAGGGTTTTCAACCAAGTATTAGAAATGAACATTTTATTTACAATTATTTCATTTGTCCAATTACTTTTGAGCCCCTGAAATGAAGGGATTGAGTCTTCTTTAGTTCCTCACATTTTTATGCAATCATTTTGTTCAACCCACTGAATTTAAGCTGAAAGTCTGAACTTCAACGGCATCTGAATTGTTTTGTTCAAAATCTATTGTGGTAATGTACAGAACAAAAATGTTGTCTCTGTCCAAATATATATGGACCTAACTGTATTTATCTATCTATGTATCTCATATCTATCTATCTATCTATCTATCTATCTATCTATCTATCTTATATCTATCTATCTCATATGTATCTATTCATCCTCATATCTATCTATCTTCCCTTACGTCCTACCAGCAGCACAGATGGGGTTAACTGCCCCCTGTGGACTGGTAGGACCGGCGGAATTTTTAATGAGCCCAAGAACCAATAACAAGAGTTCCCACTCCCTCAAAAGGAGGGAACTACCCCCCAACCACCGTGTTTTTTTCTGTCCTTTGGACAGGTGGACTGGCGTGCAGCTCCCCCCTCCTTTTTTTCATAGATAGGGGATATGGCATTTGTCTTCCCCTTAGATCTTCCAGTATCTTTAGGGCTTTTTGCCCTCCTTTTTCTTGTGTCCCTTCTTCCCCCTCTAACCTTAATCTTTTCCTCAGGTTTTTTCGGTCCTCCTCATGCTGTTCGGAGCTGTGTGATTCTGGCGGCGCCGCTCTGAGACTCGCTCTGCGGTCTCCCCTAGATGACGTCACCAGTGACGTCACTGCTGCGGCTCTCCCTCGCGCTCGCATCTCTACAGGAGAGGGGAGGGGGGAGGGAGGAAGTCAATGACCCATTTGAGGGTACAGTCTGTTAGTTTTTTTCTACAGGGGAATGAGTAATTCCCTGATCTCTGGGGGAAATATCTTCCCCAAGTTGAGAAAAAAAAGAGGAAAGGAAAGAGTGACAGAAAGTAGGAGGGTAGTGGGCGGCAACATCAATTTTTTGATTAATTGGCTGCAATGGTTCTGCCTTTGGGCGGTCCCTCACACCTCCTTATAAGCCCTCAGTTACCTTCACTCAGTCTCTGGTTGTGCAGCTTTTTTAGCAAGCCTCCAGAGTCCTATTGTGCTGAGAGAGATTTTCTCTATCATTCTGGTGATATTGAGACTGAAACTTTGTTTCTGTTGGTGGGCTTATTCTCAAAGTATTCTTTTCCTTCGTATTGCTTAATAGGATTTTAATCCTCCTCTTTCCTTTTTTTCGCAGTCATGTCTTCTCCACGAGACGCTGACCAGTGGAAGTCCACCGCCAAACGCAAACATTTGACCTGCTTCAACTGTGATACCCCCTTAGACGACGACTGCCAATACTCAAGATGTGACAGCTGCCGTTCCTGTACCACTACTGAACCCACGATGCAGGAAATGTATCAGTGGGCTAGATGCTATGTGGATGATTCTATCAAGGGGGTGGTTAAGCTTTTAAATGAGAGGTTGCCGGGACCCTCCCAGACTCCTATGGAGGTCACCGCATTCCTCGGACGAGGAAGAGTTAACCTCATGTTTTTTTCCACCAGAAAAAACTCAAAAGCTTCTGAAGTCCATCCGGTCGGGGGACCAGGATGTTGACGTTGGGGAGTCCTCCGATCCCGCTGGTCGGGCACAGCGTGTCTTCAAAGCGGATGAGACCCTCCGTTCAGTCATGCGTACTGAATGGAAGAAACCGGAGAAAGGACCAGTCCTGACTCGCAAATTTAAAATGATGTTTCCAATGGCGAAACCCTTGATGGAATCGTGGGGTTCCATTCCCAGGGTTGACATGGCCATAGCCAAGTTGTCTAGACACACTCTGGTGCCTGCAGATGATGGGTCAAGTCTGCAAGACCCTCTTGATAGGAGGGCGGAGTGCACTTTAAGAAGAGGCTATTCAGCCGCTGCAGCTTCAGCTTCTACTGCTATAGCAGCATCTGAGGTGTCGTCCTTCCTGAGGAGTAAACTAAACCAAATTCAGACCGACGTGGACCAGAGTGTGTCCCGTGATGATATCCTGGCTGCCTTCAAAACGGTGAATCTGGCCATGGACTTTCTATGCGATACTTCGCAGGTGCAGCTAAAGCTAGCAGCCAAGACCATGGGCCTAGTCTCTGCGGCCCGTAGACCCTTATGGCTAAAACCATGGAAGGCAGATAATGCTTCAAAATATAATTTATGTGGGCTTCCGTTCGAGCCAGATCGACTTTTCGGGTCCGAGCTGGATAAGATCATGGAGGGCCTCTCTGACAAGAAGGGCAAGAGTCTTCCTCAACAGCCCTTTGGAGGACGCCCCAGCGGCGAAGACTTTCGAGGCACCCCCGCAGACCAATTAAGGAGGCCAATCCCTCCTGACTGCGGGCCTCTCAGAGGCTCTTGCTTTCCCCCTGCTGTCCCTGCCATTACGCCTCTGGTTTTCCCCGTACCCTCTCCCCAGATCCCCGTGGGGGGACGCCTTGCCCATTTCAAAGAGATTTGGTCCCAGGAGATTGCAGACCCCTGGGTTCTAAGCATCATCTCCTCCGGGTACCTTATAGATCTCGCCTCTCTCCCCCAAGAAAGATTCCTCATCAATCGGGGCTTTCAGCCTGCCAAACAAAGAATTTTAGAATCCTATATCCAGGACTATATTTCAAAGGGGGCTCTAGAGGAGGTTGCGGCAGGGGAGCAGGGCCTAGGGATCTATTCTCCAGTATTTCTGGTTCCCAAAAAGACAGGCGATCTCCGGATGATAATCGATTTGAGACATATGGAAACCATAAGGTCAGTCAGCCACATTCTCAAACTCGGAGATGTGATGGCCATTCTGGATCTCAAGGATGCTTATCTCCATATTCCAATCCACCCCGCATCTCGGAAATATCTCAGGATCACGGTCCAGATTTAAGGGGTTCTCAGGCATTTCCAGTTTGCCGCTCTACCCTTTAGAATCTCATGCGCCCCCCTTATCTTCACCAAGGTGGTGGTAGCGGTGGTGGCAGCTCTGAGACTTCAAGGACTGACCATTGTCCCTTACCTGGACGACTGGCTCCTTTTGGCGACCACCGTTCCAGTTCTCACCCACCATCTTCATCTGGCAATTTCCTTTTTGCTCCGCCTAGGGTGGATCATCAACTGGCAGAAATCGAATGTGAGCCCTTCGACTTCAATACAATATCTATAATAGACTCTGTGGAGCTGTCTCTTCAGTTGACATCGGAGAGGAAGTCCCGGGTACAAGACCTGGCAAGGTTCTTATCAGTACCACGACGAGTATCCATTCGGACTCTCATGAAGATGTTGGGGCTCATGTCAGCGGCTGCAGATGCAGTCCCTTGGGCATTATGGCACCTCCGCCCTCTTCAAACAGAAGTTTTGAACAAGTGGGACGGCAGCCCTACGGGCCTAGATTCCCTATACTCTCTATCCTCCCAAACTCGAAATTCCCTGATATGATGGTTCTATCTCCCTGCAGGGAAGTCTATGACCCAACCAGTTTGGCTCATATTGACTACAGACGCGTCCCTAGTAGGCTGGGGTGCTTATCTAGATGGTTCCACAGTTCGGGGAACTTGGTCTCTCATGGAGCAGCGTCTCTCCTCCAATCTCCGAGAGATGTAAGCTATCCGGCTAGCCCTCCTTCACTTCGCCCCTCAAATCCGGGGCAAAGCGGTGAAAGTACAGTCAGACAATATGACTGCTGTTCTTTACATAAACAAACAGGGAGGCACGAGATCCCTACCCCTTCTTGCAGAGATCAGGTTAATTCTACGGTGGGCAGAGTTGAACCTATCCCATCTATCTGCCACCCACATTCGAGGGTCCCTCAACATGATTGCAGATCGTTTAAGCCGCGGATTACCGACCATGGAGTGGTCTCTGCGTCCGTAGATCTTCAAGCAGATAGTCCTAAGGTGGATCTCATGGCAACCAGGTTCAACGCCAAGGTTCAGAGGTTCTGCTCTCTATACAGGGAGCTGGCTTACATCTGGCTGGCTTACATCTTCCCTCCTTTTTCCATGATACCGAGGGTATTGATGAAGATTCGTCAGGATCAGGCCTCGGTAATAGCCATCATTTCGTTCTGGCCCAAGAGATCCTGGTTTACCCAGCTCATTCAGATGAGTCGTGGGACACACATCTCTGCCCAGATCTGCACAGATTCAACCTGACAGCCTGGAGGTTGATCAGTCCCTTCCCAGAGTAGAAGGGCTCTCTGAGGCGGTCCTGAGAACGTTATCACATTCAAGAGCGGAATCCACTAAGAAGGCCTACTCCAGAGTGATGAGAATCTGAGTGGCAGAAAGAAATCAACTTCCCTTGGAGTTAATCTGCAAGTCGGCTTCCTGGAGCTCCGAATCAACCTTTATCTCGCACTACAGAGTCGGTGCTAAGTTTGCGGAGTTTTCGGCCTTTGGGCAGACTATTCTTGATTCTGCCAGGCAGGAAGGCCCTCCCTAGGGGTTCATCTTGTTATCTCCCCATCTGTGCTGCTGGTAGGACGTAAGGGAATCGTTAATTTCTAACGATAATTTGTTTTCCCTTAGTCCTAACAGCAGCACACAAATTTCCCACCCTAAGTACGTATGCTTGCTGAAAACACGGTGGTTGGGGGGTAGTTCCCTCCTTTTGAGGGAGTGGGAACTCTTGGTATTGGTTCTTGGGCTCATTAAAAATTACGCCAGTCCTACCAGTCCACAGGGGGCAGTTAACCCCATCTGTGCTGCTGTTAGGACTAAGGGAAAACAAATTATCGTTAGAAATCAACGATTTCTCTCTCCATGTGTAGAATAACTTATAGCTATGCAGTCATCTGTTGCAGAACTACAAGCCCCAGGAAGCTAAGGAGCCATATTGTGACTCATCTTAAAACGGCCATTATCATCTTTAGGCCTCATGCACATGACCGTTGTGTGCATCCGTGGCCGTTGTGCCGTTTTCCGTTTTTTTTCACGGACCCATTGACTTTCAATGGGTCCGTGGAAAAATCGGAAAATGCACCGTTTTGCAGCCGAGGCCGTGATCCGTGTATCCTGTCCGTCAAAAAAATATGACCTGTCCTATTTTTTTGACGGACAACGGTTCACGGACCCATTCAAGTCAATGGGTCTGTGAAAGAACACGGATGCACACAAGATTGGCATCCGTGTCCGTGATCCGTGGCCGTAGGTTGCTTTCATACAGACGGATCCGAAGATCCGTCTGCATAAAAGCTTTTTCTGATCTAAGTTTTCACTTCGTGAAAACTCATATCCGACAGTATATTCTAACACAGAAGCGTTCCCATGGTGATGGGGACGCTTCTAGTTAGAATACACTGCAAACTTTGTACAAGACTGCCCCCTGCTGCCTGGCAGCACCCGATCTCTTACAGGGGGATATGATAGCACAATTAACCCCTTCAGGTGCGGCACCTAAAGGGGTTAATTGTACTATCATATTCCCCTGTAAGAGATCAGGGCTGCCAGGCAGCAGGGGGCAGACCCCCCCCCCTCCCCAGTTTGAATATCGTTGGTGGCACAGTGTGCGCCCACCATCGCCCCCCCTCCCTCCCTCTATTGTAATAAATCGTTGGTGGCACAGTGTGCCCCCAACATCGCCCCCCCTCCCTCCCTCTATTGTAATAAATAGTTGGTGGCACAGTGTGCCAACCACCATCGGCCCCCCCTCCCTCTATAGCAGTAACAACATTGGTGGCAGTGTGCGGCCTCCCATTCCCCCCCCATCATTGGTGGCAGCGGAGTTCCGATTGGAGTCCCAGTTTAATCGCTGGGGCTCCGATCGGTAACCATGGCAACCAGGAAGCTACTGCAGCCCTGGTTGCCATGGTTACTTAGCAATAGTACAACAGTATAAGATTCATACTTACCTGCTTGCTGCTGCAATGTCTGTGACCGGCCGGGAGCTCCTCCTACTGGTAAGTGACAGTTCTTTAGCAATGCTCCGCACAGACCTTTCACTTACCAGTAGGAGGAGCTCCCGGCCGTTCACAGACATCGCAGCAGAAAGCAGGTAAGTATGAATCTTCTACTGTTGTACTATTGCTAAGTAACCATGGCAACCAGGACTGCAGTAGCGTCCTGGTTGCCATGGTTACCGATCAGAGCCCCAGCGATTAAACTGGGACTCCGATCGGAACTCCGCTGCCACCAATGATGGGGGGGGGGGGGGAATGGGAGGCCGCACACTGCCACCAATGTTGTTACTGCTATAGAGGGAGGGGGGGCCAATGGTGGTTGGCACACTGTGCCACCAACGATTTAATACAATAGAGGGAGGGAGGGGGGGCGATGGTGGGCGCACACTGTGCCACCAACGATTTATTACAATAGAGGGAGGGAGGGGGGGGGGCGATGGTGGGCTCACACTGTGCCACCAACGATTTCTAACATTAGAGGGAGGAAGGGGGGGCCCGATGGGGGGCGCACACTGTGCCACCAACGATATTCAAACTGGGGAGGGGGGGGGGGGTCTGCCCCCTGCTGCCTGGCAGCCCTGATCTCTTACAGGGGAATATGATAGTACAATTAACCCCTTTAGGTGCCGCACCTGAAGGGGTTAATTGTGCTATCATATCCCCCTGTAAGAGATCGGGTGCTGCCAGGCAGCAGGGGGCAGTCTTGTACAAAGTTTGTAGTGTATTCTAACCTGAAGCGTCCCCATCACCATGGGAACGCCTCTGTGTTAGAATATACTGTCGGATCTGAGGTTCACGAAGTAGCTCATATCCGACAGTATATTCTAACATAAAGGCATTCCCATGGTGATGGGGACGCTTCAAGTTAAAATATACCATCGGATTGGAGAAAACTCCAATCCGATGGTATAAAAGAACTCCAGACTTTACATTGAAAGTCAATGGGGACGGATCCGTTTGAAATGGCACCATATTGTGTCAACATCAAACGGATCCGTCCCCATTGACTTGCATTGTAATTCAGGACGGATCCGTTTGGCTCCGCACGGCCAGGCGGACACCAAAACGACTTTTTTTTCATGTCCGTGGATCCTCCAAAAATCAAGGAAGACCCACGGACGAAAAAACGGTCACGGACCCACGGACCCCGTTTTTGCGGACCGTGAAAAAAAACTGTCGTGTGCATGAGGCCTTATAAGGTTATATTCACATGTGGCAGATGTGAATGTGAAACTTCTGCGACTGAATAGCAATTCCACTTATATGAATAGAGTTGTTTCTGCACCATGTTCTGAAAACCCTATTCAACCCCAAAATCTGCAACAAATCTGCCACATGTGAATATCCCCTGATGCCCTGGCATATCCATTATGTAAGGAGAACGGTGGCCCATCATACAACAGGTCACCCAGCATTGTATCCTCAGCATTTCTTTAACAAAAAAGGAGAGTTCTCATCATTTAAAATCAGATTTTACCTCTGAAAACATATGTGCTAATGCAGGGCCGTTTTTACAGCCGAGAGGAAGAAGAGGGGGGCGCCAACGGTCGGAGAGCGGATCGGGGGAGATAAGCTCTTCCATTGTGGAAGCGCTCATCTCCATAGTCATCTGTATCGCCGTCCTCAGGACAGCGACACAGATGGAAGTGCTGCGGCCGGGCAGGGAGAGGCGTGTCCCTTCCTTGTTCCTCTGATAGGCTGTGGGCCTTGTGGCTGGCAGCCTATCAGAGGCTGGTGCAGGCGGCGCGATGAGCCGTACAGTGCAGGACACAGGCTAGAAGAGGCCTGCATTGCATCGCTGCCATGGAGGTAAGTATAAGTGTTTTTTATTTTTATACGGGACAATACTTGTGGCACATGATTTTTTTTGGGGGGGGGGGGAGGGCATGGAGAGGCACTTGTTACTGGCACTTGATGGGGGGGCATGGAGAAGCACTTGTTACTGGCACATGTTTGGGGGGGCATGGAGAGGCACTTGTTACTGGCATATGATGGGAGGGCATAGGGAGGGACTTGTTACTGGCACATGATGGTCATGATGGCACATGATAGTCATGTTACTGGAACATGATGGGGGGGCATGGAGAGGGACTTGGTACTGGCACATGATTGGGGGGGCATGGAAAGGCACTTGTTACTGCCACATGGTTGGGGGGGCATCTATGGGGCACTTCTTACTGGCACATTATTAGGGGGCACTATGGGGGCATCTACTGAGGCCACAAAGAAGGGGTATCTTATATGGGGGAAGGGGGGAGAGGAACACTATGGGGGCTTCTACTGAGGCCACAAGAAGGGGTATTTTATATTGGGGCTCTGTGTGGTTCTAGTATTATCAGGGGGTTTATCTGTTCCTGCAGTATAGTATTGGGGAGAACAGCAGCACAGTATTGGGGGTAGTAGGATGATTTGTCCAGAAGATGGGAGGATGATGGAAAAGTAGTAAACTAAGATTTTTTTTGTTAAACTGCAGAGACGAAAAATGGCTGAAAAATGGTGATCTGGTCTGAAGGTCTGAAAGGAGAAGATGAGGAAAGAGAACATCTACATCAAAGAGACATCACTGGATGTAAGAGGTAAGTGGGGCTGTCATCGTGTGCTGGGAAGGCTGTCACTGGAAATGCAGTGGTAGATTAAAAGGAAGATATTACTGATAGCAGCCAAAGGCTGTGTATGATACTGCCGGCTGAACCACTGTATCTTAGCTTATCATGACTAAGGGTCCATTCACACGTCCGCAATTGTGGTCTGCATCCATTCTGCAATTGTACGTAACGGGTGCGGACCCATTTATTCTCTATAGGGACAGAATGGATGAGGACAGAGCACAGTGTGCTGTCCGCATCCGCATTTCCGGAGTGCGCCGCCGTTCTTCCGGTACGCGGCTCTGGAAAAATATAGAACATGTCCTATTCTTGTCCGCAATTGCGGACAATAATAGGCATTTCTATGGGGGTGCCGGCCGGGTGTATTGCGGATCCGCAATGCACTACGGATGTGTGAATGGAACCTAATACTGATACATGATAAATGCAACTTACTGAAGTGAGACAACCCCTTTAAGGGTGGGGGGGGGGCTTTTTTAAATGTTCGCCCAGTTGGTCAAATTCCCTAGAAAGGGTCCTGTGCTAATGTTATTCAGATGTAGCAGAGCCGAAATGCTCTGAGTTAGGCCCCTTTCACACGAGCGAGTATTCCGCGCGGGTGCAATGCGTGATGCAAATGCATCGCGCCCGCACGGAATCCGGACCCATTCATTTCAATAGGGCTGTGTACATGTGCGTTGGTTTTCACGCAGCATGTTCTATATTGTGGGATTTTCACGCAACTCTGGCCCCATAGAAGTGAATAGAGCTGCGTGAAAAACGCATCGCATCAGCAAGCAAGTGCGGATGCGATGCGTTTTTCACTGATGGTTGCTAAGAGATGTTTGTATACCTTCAGTTTTTTATCACGCACGTGCAAAACGCATTAAATCGCATTGCACCCGTGCGATAAAGACTGAACAACTGAACACGATTGCAGACAAAACGAAATGACTTTGTTTGCGAAATTGCGAATTTTTCACTGAACGCCTTCGCAATGCATCCAGACCTATTCTGCACACGCTCATCTGCAAGGGACCTTAGGGCTCATGCACACAAACGTGTTTTCTTTCCGTGTCCAGTCCGTTTATTTTGTGGAGCGTATGCGAAACCATTCATTTCAATGGGTCCGCAAAAAAATCTGAAGTGACTCCGTGTGCATTACGTTTCCGTATGTCTGTTCTGCAAAAGAATAGAACATGTCCTATTACTGTCCGCATTACGGAAAAGGATAGGACTGTTCTATTTGGGGCCAGCTGTTGCGTTCCTCAAAATACGGAATGCACACGAACATCATCCGTATTTTTTGCGGACCACAAAATACAAATAGGCGTGTGCATGAGCCCTTCACAAAATGCATTAGGTTTACCTGCTGTTCTTATAGAGACCCAAAATAATAGTTATAGCACGATGAGATGTACCTAGCGCCTTCACAAGCAGAAATTTCTCTAACTGAAAATCAGTTCCATCAGTACCAAAACAACCACATTCAGATGAATGGAACTGATTTTTAGAAGGCACCCTAAGGGTCCATTCACACGTCCGCAAAATGGATCCGCATCCTTCCGCAATTTTGCGGAACGGGTGCAGACCCATTCATTTTCAATAGGGCCGGAATGTGCTGTCCGCATCCACATTTGCGGATCCGCACTTCCGCATCCGTGTTTCCGTTTCTGCAAAAAAATAGAACATGTCCTATTCTTGTCCGCAATTGTCCGTATACGGAACCATTCATTTCAATGGTTCCGCAAAAAAAACGGAATGTACTCCATATGCATTCCGTTTCCGTATTTCCGTTTTTCCATTCCGTTGAAAGATAGAACATGTCCTATATTTGGCCGCAAATCACGTTCCGTGGCTCCATTCAAGTCAATGGGTCCGCAAAAAAAACGGATCACATACGGAAATGCATCCGTATGTCTTCCGTATCCGTTCCGTTTTTTCTGAACCATCTATTGAAAATGTTATGCCCAGCCCAATTTTTTGTATGTAATTACTGTATACTGTACATGGCATACAGAAAAACGGAAAGGAAACGGAAACACAATGGAACTCAAAAACAGAATAACGGATCCGTGAAAAACTGCAAAAAACTATAAAAGCCATACGTTCTTGTGAACTAGGCCTTACTGTGTTCACAAACCCAGCTCTGCTTCATTGACAAACTATTGGGTTCATTTATCAAACTGGTGTAAAGTAGAACTGGCTTAGTTGCCCATAGCAACCAATCAGATGCCACCCTTCATTTTTCACAGCTCCTTTAGAAAATGAAAGGTGGAAGCTGATTGGTTGCTATGGGAAACTAAGCCAGTTCTACTTTACACCAGTTTGATAGATGCGTTTTTTTTGCTTCTTGGCGTATGACTTTGTCCGGGTATAAAGGATGTTGTAAGCATAGGGACACAGGGATGATGGGAGTAGAATAGTCCTGACAAGTGGGAAGATGCAGGACGTGTTGCTTTATCTGATTTTTTTAATATTTTTTTTATCAGCCATGCATTTTTTGGTGCCCATTCAGACTGTATTCCTGTGTTTTTATGCAGATTTTGAAGCCCGACCCAGGAGTGGATCATAAAAGGAATGTGTTAGGGTCCTTATACACTTTAATTTGGCAGTGGCCTTTTTAACCATCCTGTTGAGAGCAGGAGCGCACGGCGTCATTAGTTGCTATGACGCCGTGCTCGTCATGCCGCCGCTGCACTACAGTATTACACTCGTATAGTGTATTACTGTAGTGCAGCGGCGGCATGAAGCGCACGGCGTCATAGCAACCAATGACGCCATGCGCTCCTGCTCTCAACAGGAATCCAGGCCTGTTACCACGGACCGCTCTCGGCCGCGGAACACGGCTGTGTGCATTCGGCCTAACTGCAGGTATTTTTTTTATTTGGCCACCTATGGATTTTGTGGTGTTTTCCCCTGAGTTTTTTAGTTTTTTTTTTTACACACAAAACTGGTCAGAATTATCAAAACTGGTCTAAAGGAAAACTGGCTTTGCTGCCTATAGCAACCAATCAGATTGATCCTTTTATTTTCCAAAGGATCTGTCAAAAATTAAAGGTGTAATCTGATTGGCTGCTATGGGCAACTATCCGTTTTCCTTTAGCACCAGTTTTGATAAATCTCCCATATGTCTTACCACAAGAATGTTCCACATGGTGTTTTTCCCCTATAGAAAATTTTTTGTCAAAATTACTTTAAAAAAACGTCAAGAGCTCCAGCAGGCTGTGTTTTTTTATTTATTTTATTTTTTAAAGCCAGAAAAAAAGCCATCTACGGTAATTTACAAAAATGGCAGGAGCTAAAAAACAAACAAAAAAAAAAATTGCTTGTGTTTCCTATTTCCCATAGACCTTCAGCTAAATTCTGGAGCCAGCATTTTTACAGCGAAAAAAAAACCACTTAAAAAATGCCACTAGAAGCAAAAAAGTGTAGAGAAACACCACTTTAAAGGAGTTGCCCCATTAAGACAAGTTGTCCCCTATCCACAGGATAGGACAGGCATGGCCAACCTGCGGCTCTCCAGCTGTTGTAAAACTACAACTCCCACCATGCCCTGCTGTAGGCTGTTGGCTGTAGGCAGTCTGGGCATGCTGGGAGTTGTAGTTTTGCAACAGCTGGAGAGCCTCAGGTTGGCCATCCCTGGGATAGGAGATAGGTGTCTGTAGAATATTTTTTTGTGGGACAACCGACCGTTGGGGCCCCTCCAGTCAAGACAATGAAGGCCTGTGCTGTCCATTTGAATAGAGCAGCGGTCACACATGCCTGTTCACCGCAACATTCAACTCTATGGCACTGCCGGAGATGGGCGAGTACTAGCGCTCAGCCCCATAGAGCTGGATGGAGAGGCGAACATGCATGCGTGTCTGCCACTTCATTCAGACGGAGAGCACAAATCTCTGTTCTCATGATCGGCAGGGACATAGAAACATAGAAACATAGAATGTGTCGGCAGATAAGAACCATTTGGCCCATCTAGTCTGCCCAATATACTGAATACTACGAATAGCCCTTGGCCCTATCTTATATGAAGGATAGCCTTATGCCTATCCCATGCATGCTTAAACTCCTCCACTGTATTTGCAGCTACCACTTCTGCAGGAAGGCTATTCCATGCATCCACTACTCTCTCAGTAAAGTAATACTTCCTGATATTACTTTTAGACCTTTGCCCCTCTAATATAAAACTATGTCCTCTTGTAGCAGTTTTTCTTTCTTTAAATATTCTCTCCTCTTTTACCTTGTTGATTCCCTTTATGTATTTAAAAGTTTCTATCATATCCCCTCTGCCTCGTCTTTCTTCCAAGCTATACATGTTAAGGTCCTTTAATCTTTCCTGGTAAGTTTTATCCTGCAATCCATGTACCAGTTTAGTAGCTCTTCTCTGAACTCTCTCCAAAGTATCAATATCCTTCTGGAGATATGGTCTCCAGTACTGAGCACAATACTCCAAATGAGGTCTCACTAGTGCTCTGTAGAGCGGCATGAGCACCTCCCTCTTTCTACTGGTAATTCCTCTCCCTATACACCCAAGCATTCTGCTAGCATCTCCTGCTGCTCTATGACATTGTCTGCCTACCTTTAAGTCTTCTGAAATAATGACCCCTAAATCCCTTTCCTCAGATACTGAGGTTAGGACTGTATCACTGATTTTATATTCTGCTCTTGGGTTTTCACATCCCAGGTGCATTATCTTGCACTTATCAACATTAAATTTTAGTTGCCAGATTTTTGACCGTTCCTCTAGTTTTCCTAAATCCTTTTCCATTTGGTGTATCCCTCCAGGAACATCAACCCTGTTACAAATCTTTGTGTCATCAGCAAAAAGACACACCTTACCATCGAGGCCTTCTGCAATTTCGCTGATAACGATATTAAACAATATGGGTCGCAGAACAGATCCCTGAGGTACCCCACTGGTAACAAGACCATGGTCTGAATATACTCCATTGACTACAACCCTCTGTTGTCTGTCCCTCAGCCACTGCCTAATCCATTCAACAATATGGGAGTCCAAGCCCACAGACTCTAATTTATTGATAAGCCAGCCTTCTATGTGGGACAGTATCAAAAGCCTTACTAAAGTCTAGATAAGCGATCTCTACTGGACCTCCTCCATCTATTATTTTAGTCACCCAATCAAAAAAATCAATAAGATTAGTTTGACATGATCTCCCTGAAGTAAACCCATGCTGTTTTTCATCTTTCAATCCATGAGATTTTAGATGTTCCACAATCCTCTCCTTAAAGGATAACTGTCACATTTAGACCCTAATTTAAATTTCCATATATGTAGTTACTAATAACATGATATTCCAGAATCAGTTACTATTAGACTGACTTACCCCATATTTAATAAGATTCAGCCCTTAGCAACCAGTCTGCATAAAACTGCAATTTCACTATTCAGTTAAGATGACGCCACTGCCCTCACCCTGAGGCTAATCCCACCTGCCCTCAGTACCCACAATGCATTGAGCTCCTCACATGCACTAGCTAGTAACAATAGCCCCCCAAAAGTGTCAGTAACCAGAGCCCTCCCCCTAAAGGGTTAATCTCCTGCAGCACAAAGGGGTCCTCTTACCACATGTTGCTTTTGTTAAAGTAGCCCTAAATTAGAGCATTTGAGATGCACTCTGGTGCTCCAAATCAATGTACCCCCAGGGGGTTAATATCCACGCGTGGTTGAGAGACTGGACACTGACACAGAAGCTGGTCTAGAAAGGGTTATAGCCAGCTCACCTCTTCGTCCTGCACAGCGGTGCACGGAGCGGACTCAAGCCAGTCCCTTGGAAATAGACGAAAAAATGAAAGAAAGGCTCCAGCACCACGGTGGATAGTATAAAGGTCCCGGTCTTTATTATCACCAAACATCCAGGTGAGTACAGCAATCAAAGAAAAACACTGGTGGTCCCCGGTGCCCCGGATCTACGCGTTTCGAACTGGCGTGTTCTTAGTCATGATCCTAAGTGTCTCACATGTTCCAAGCCTAAAATACTGAACACCCACCACCGTCTCCTCCTAGTAAGGGAGGAGTGTGGTGGAAAAGGGCGTGCAGCAAAATCAGCTGGGTCCATGGGAGACACCTGTGTAGACCCAATCATATGTAACATAGTATAAACCCCAATAGTGCTCCATACAAACATTATAGATTACATGGACAAAAAAATATACACATAGATAAAACATCTTACAATGCATATATATATAACTAATATAAAATCCTCTGTTATGCTTCTCTCTACATATATCTGACACAATACTCTTATTTCATGCAAATTGTATATCACCAGGTATAATATTCAGAAACATGATAGGCACAGAATCTCCAAACAAAAAATCAGTGTAACTGAGCAATGTTTTCATCATATTGTATTATATTCTCCTGTTCATATCACATGCTCTTGTAGATCCATATATCCATCTTTTAATTTTGTTATTCATCTGATGTATCAGCATGGGATAATTGCCTATCTCCATTGCATTCAAAAAGTCGCACGATGTGAACTGGGACCGAGCTCTAAACTGAAAGAGAGAACCACTTTTATCGGACAAAATGTATTCAGTGGTTAATCTATATAATGGAACCACAGTATATCAAGTATTATGAAGCTTATTATTTGGTAAATATATATCAAAAATAGTAGTCAGTGATTAATATTCGCCCTATATCTTTAAGAGTGCAATTAATCTTTGCACACCAAATGTTCCCAAAAATCAGGGTATTTATCTAAACTTGTTTTAGTCTGCCTAATATAGCAGTAAAATAGATCTCAAGCGAATTTATAATCACAGACAACTCACAAGATGTTGTTCAAAAGGGTTTTTCTATATTTATCTATATCATACATGTATACTGTGATCAAAATTACTATAATATATAGATTAATATCTGATTGTTCAAAACTCTTCATATACATTGTAGGTCCTAGTATAAAATACGTTATATATATTATTCATATTATCATCGCGTCTTTGAAACATGGATTACTTGCACCTAGAGTTTAGGCAGCATATATAGATACCAAAAAGCGCACATGCGTTTATACTGTATTATAGGGCACTCAACACTTACAGGAAACAACCTGCAGTGTATGAGTATGCCCTATTCATTATTTATGAGTACTGATATGCAAAGGTGTATAAGAAATTCAAGTCACACCCATTATAAAGTTGGTCGGTGTGAACACTATATATCGCATATGCGCTTTTAGTTCTAACGTTAATGTCTCCTATTTTATGAGAATATGTCAGTATGGAGAAAAAAGAAATAACACAAGAGGGAAAAGGAAAAATTGGAGATTAAAATGAACATATAAATATATATGTTGGGTATAAAAACATATAGCAAAACCAGACAGGTGCTGCATGTCAGTTTCAATACAGATACATCAGTTCCTTTTTGAGATTGAGCCCCAAGGGATATCTTGTGCTCAATCTCCAGATCCAAAACGCCTCTCTGAGAAGAATTTTTTGTTTTAGATTTCCGCCTCTTTTTGGCAATGTAACCCGTTCAAAGGCGAATGTCCTGAAGTTGTCCACACTACGTCCATGCACGTTTATAAAGTGATTGGCCGCATTCGATATACCTGTTGCTGATGGATTGCAAATATAATTTAGATGTTCCCGCAGTCTATCTTTAAATTTTCTGCTTGTGCAGCCAATATATATTAAATCACATAATGTGCATGTAATAATGTAGACAACTCCAGTTGTACCACAGTTTATATAGCTTTTAATGGGGAAATTTTCTGAATGAGATGAATTGGAAAATTCTTTGGTATTAATAGTGAATTGGCATGTTTTACATCTGGTACCCCCACATTTAGAAAAACCCGTATATTTTAACCACGTAGGTGGATCCTTGGCCTGAGTTGGACTATACATAGAGGGTGAAAGCGTCTTGCCTAGGGTATTGGGTCTTTTTGAGACCACACGGCATCCATTTTGTAGGGCTTCTCTCAGGATTTTATCCTCATACAGGATGGGAATACATTTTTGAATGATCTTCTTAATTTCAGAGAATTGTCTACTATAAGTTAAGACCAATGTCGGTATGGGCTCATTCATCTGAACCTTTTCAAATGGGGCACATGTATCATTAAAACCACCATTTTTCTTCCCATCATGTAGAGGACAACTATACCTGGCAGATAATCCCCTTTTATTATAATTGGTTTTAATTCCCAATAGATCTATTCTGGACCTCTTTTTCGCTATTTTCAAACCCCTATGTAACATCCAATGTGGGTAACCTCGCTTTTTTAGGCGGTCCCAGATATTTGCGCATTCCCCATAAAATGCTACATCTGTGCTACAATTTCTTTTTGCTCTTATGAATTCCCCCACTGGAATGCTTTTGATTGTATGTTGTGGGTGATGACTATTCGCCTTTAAAATAGTGTTGCCAGATATCTCCTTGCGGTATGTCTCTGTCATCACTATCTGATCCGATTTTCCAGTCAGTTTCAAATCCAAAAAGCTGATATTTTCGGAATGATGTGAGCAGGTAAATCTCAGATTATATTGGTTCTGGTTCAAATAATCTGTAAAGTCTGGTATGGCAGACACATCGCCACTCCAAATAAGGAGTAAGTCATCGATGTATCTGCCATACCAAGGGAACCAAGGGAACCAGAAAAAGGATTATCTACTGAGTATATATACTTTTCTTCCCAGAAGGCCATCGATAGGTTAGCCAAAGATGGAGAAAATTTGGCCCCCATCGAGACCCCTGAGATCTGAACATAAAAAGCTTTGTCAAATGTGAAATAATTGTGTGTTAGGAGATAAGCAGTGATCTCCAACACATAATCAATGAACACATTTGAGAAGCTACTATACTTGTGCAGATTGTATTCCAATGCAAGAAGAGCAAATGAGTGGGGGATAGAAGGGTACAATGCTACAACATCCAAAGTGACCCATGTATATTGGTTTGACCACATACAATTATGCATATATCTTAATACATCGGTGGTATCCTTGATGTATCCTGGTAGCCTTTTCACTAGGGGTTGTAGCACTGAATCCAGCCATTCACCCAATTTCTCATTTAGAGACCCAATGCCTGATATTATAGGTCGTAAAGGGGGGATTAATCCCCTTGTGTATTTTGGGGAGAGCATGGATAATGGGAGTTATTGGATATTGTACATTTAGGAAGTCTACCTGTTTTTGTGTTAGATGACCTCTCTCTAGACCCTTATTCAAAATTAAGGACAGAAGCTGGTCAAAGCAATCTCTAATTTATTACAGAAAGTAAGCGGTATATGTATCTTCAGAAAAGGGCAGTACTTTCTGAGGCCCAGGCATTATTTCATTGGCTCAAAAGGAAGAAGAGATAAGAGAAACAGAGATAACATCCTAACTTCTGCGCACTGTGTATCACTTTGGAATGTGAACTAATGTAAACATCTAAGTGTCCGCCATCTTGTAATGGCGTCTATTCTAACAATAATACTGCATAAGTCATATGTGACACTTCAAGGAGGTGCTTCTCTATAGGCAGTGAATAATATGTATATATCATCAAGTCATATGATTGGCTTATGCATTCCTCCACAATCTATACACCTCCCTTGGGACACCTGTACAAAGATGAGAAAACAGACCCTTCCCACAGCACAGCTCTTTGCCCCCCCTCTCTTCTCCAGTCTTGAAACAAAGAGGGGGGTGGGAGGCACTTGAAGAAGAAAAAGTTAACTCATTACAGTCCTAGAGATACAAAATATAGAATAAAATTCACACATCTTTAACACTTTCATTTATACACTGAGCAGATGGCAGATCTCCCTTCCCTGGTCTGCGCTGGTTCAACTCTGCCTTCTCCAGCTCTGTTGAGTGAGGGAGCGTCTGCCAAGCGCAGGGACAGGGAGAAGTGCATACAGCCCAGGCACTGTTATCAGCTGCTGGGGAGGACCTGGCTTTAATCATTTACTTACAGTCCCTGGCTGTCAGTAATCTGACCCTGCACGCTGCTGCTTCTGCGTCCTCCGTCCTTCAACAGATAGATGGAACATGCCTAGCAACCCTATTTTAAGCACAGGTAAAAGTAGGCAGTACAGGGAACAAAAATGTGGAATTAAGGGGTAATTGAATACACAGTGAAAAGTTGAAATAGGGCCACCAAGGAGATATTAATCACTGCAATCCAATACTCCAAAAAAAATAATAATACGACAGTTATACTTTAAGTATGGTTTCCATTAATTTCCCCACTATTGATGTCAGGCTTACTGGCCTATAGTTGCCCGATTCCTCCCTACTACCTTTTCTGTAAATGGGCACATTTGCTCATTTCCATTCTTCTGGGACGACTCCTGTTGCCAGTGATTGGTTAAATAAATCTGTTAATGGTTTTGCTAGTTCACCGCTGAGCTCTTTTAATAGCTTTGGGTGTATCCCATCAGGCCCCTGTGACTTATTTGTATTAATTTTAGACAGCTGACTTAGAACCTCTTCCTCTGTAAAGACACATGCATCAAAAGATTAATTAGTCTTCTTTCCTAACTGAGGTCCTTTTCCTTCATTTTCCTTTGAAAAAACTGAACAGAAGTATTTATTGAGGCAGTCAGCTAGTTCTTTATCTTCTTCCATATACCTTCCTTCTTTTGTTTTTAATTTGGTAATTCCTTGTTTTAGTTTCCTTTAGTATGCCTTATCGCCTTTTTCCCCTGACTGAGCTAATTTCTCTTCTGCCTGTGCTTTAGAAGCTCTTATAACTTGTTTGTCCTCTCTCTGCCTAATCTTATAAATTTGCCTGTCATCCTCTTTTTTTTTCTTTTCTATAATTCCTTAATGCTATCTTTTTGTTTTTGATGATTTTGGCCACTTCTGTTGAGTACCACAGTGGTCTCTTCCTTTTTTTGCTTTTACTGACAAGCCTAATGCAATTTTCTGTTGCCTTCAATAGTGCCACGGTAAGACCCCTGACGATCAGACACATCCCCTTTTCTGTGGATAGGGGATACGTTGTCTAAGGCCTCATGCACACGACCGTTGTGTGCATCCGTGGCCGTTGTGCCGTTTTCCGTTTTTTTTCGCGGACCCATTGACTTTCAATGGGTCCGTGGAAAAATCGGAAAATGCACCGTTTTGCAGCCGAGGCCGTGATCCGTGTATCCTGTCCGTCAAAAAAATATGACCTGTCCTATTTTTTTGACGGACAACGGTTCACGGACCCATTTAAGTCAATGGGTCCGTGAAAGAACACGGATGCACACAAGATTGGCATCCGTGTCCGTGATCCGTGGCCGTAGGTTGCTTTCATACAGACGGATCCGAAGATCCGTCTGCATAAAAGCTTTTTCTGATCTAAGTTTTCACTTCGTGAAAACTCATTTCCGACAGTATATTCTAACACAGAAGCGTTCCCATGGTGATGGGGACGCTTCTAGTTAGAATACACTGCAAACTTTGTACAAGACTGCCCCCTGCTGCCTGGCAGCACCCGATCTCTTACAGGGGGATATGATAGCACAATTAACCCCTTCAGGTGCGGCACCTAAAGGGGTTAATTGTACTATCATATTCCCCTGTAAGAGATCAGGGCTGCCAGGCAGCAGGGGGCAGACCCCTCCCCTCCCCAGTTTGAATATCGTTGGTGGCACAGTGTGCGCCCACCATCGCCCCCCCTCCCTCCCTCTATTGTAATAAATCGTTGGTGGCACAGTGTGCCCCCACCATCGCCCCCCCCTCCCTCCCTCTATTGTATTAAATCGTTGGTGGCACAGTGTGCCAACCACCATCGCCCCCCCTCCCTCTATAGCAGTAACATTGGTGGCAGTGTGCGGTCTCCCATTCCCCCCCCCATCATTGGTGGCAGCGGAGTTCCGATCGGAGTCCCAGTTTAATCGCTGGGGCTCCGATCGGTAACCATGGCAACCAGGAAGCTACTGCAGCCCTGGTTGCCATGGTTACTTAGCAATAGTACAACAGTAAAAGATTCATACTTACCTGCTTGCTGCTGCGATGTCTGTGAACGGCCAGGAGCTCCTCCTACTGGTAAGTGACAGTTCTTTAGCAATGCGCCGCACAGACCTTTCACTTACCAGTAGGAGGAGCTCCCGGCCGTTCACAGACATCGCAGCAGCAAGCAGGTAACTATGAATCTTCTACAATTGTACTATTGCTAAGTAACCATGGCAACCAGGGCTGCAGTAGCGTCCTGGTTGCCATGGTTACCGATCGGAGCCCCAGCGATTAAACTGGGACTCCGATCGGAACTCCGCTGCCACCAATGATAAGGGGGGGGGGGGAATGGGAGACCGCACACTGCCACCAATGTTACTGCTATAGAGGTAGGGGGGGGGGCGATGGTGGTTGGCACACTGTGCCACCAACGATTTAATACAATAGAGGGAGGGAGGGGGGGCGATGGTGGGCGCAGACTGTGCCACCAACGATTTATTACAATAGAGGGAGGGAGGGGGGGGGCGATGGTGGGCGCACACTGTGCCACCAACGATATTCAAACTGGGGAGGGGGGGGGGCTGCCCCCTGCTGCCTGGCAGCCCTGATCTCTTACAGGGGAATATGATAGTACAATTAACCCCTTTAGGTGCAGCACCTGAAGGGGTTAATTGTGCTATCATATCCCCCTGTAAGAGATCGAGTGCTGCCAGGCAGCAGGGGGCAGTCTTGTACAAAGTTTGTAGTGTATTCTAACCTGAAGCGTCCCCATCACCATGGGAACGCCTCTGTGTTAGAATATACTGTCGGATCTGAGGTTCACGAAGTAGCTCATATCCGACAGTATATTCTAACATAGAGGCGTTCCCATGGTGATGGGGACGCTTCAAGTTAAAATATACCATCGGATTGGAGAAAACTCCAATCCGATGGTATAAAAGAACTCCAGACTTTACATTGAAAGTCAATGGGGACGGATCCGTTTGAAATGGCACCATATTGTGTCAACATCAAACAGATCCGTCCCTATTGACTTGCATTGTAATTCAGGACGGATCCGTTTGGCTCCGCACGGCCAGGCGGACACCAAAACGACTTTTTTTTCATGTCCGTGGATCCTCCAAAAATCAAGGAAGACCCACGGACGAAAAAACGGTCACGGATCACGGACCCACGGACCCCGTTTTTGCGGACCGTGAAAAAAAACTGTCGTGTGCATGAGGCCTTAATAGGACAATACCTGAATGTGTATAGGAGAAGGAAGCTGGTGTATTCACACAGTGCGGTTGTGCCATGCGTTTTTTTGTAGGAAATTGAAGTGGTATTGCAAGCGTCATCTTTTCTAGCTGTGAAACAGCGGTAATACACGGTAAGGCCTCCTGCACATGACCGCAGTGGTGTTTCTGGTTTTTAATACCACTTTTGCATGTCATTTTACTTCCAAAAAAGCTTAGGCCTCATGCACACGAACGTATTTCCATTCCGCAAAAAAATAGAAAATGTCCTATTATTGTCTGCATTACGGACAAGGATAGGACTGTTCTATTAGGAGCCAGCTGTTCCGTTCCGCAAATACGGTCGTGTGCATGAGGCCTTAGGGCTTGTTCACACGACTGTGAAGTTTTTTGCGGTCCTCAAAAAACGGATGCCGCCCATGTGCCTTCCGCAATATGCAGAACGTAACAGGAGGCCCATTATAGAAATGCCTATTCAAGAATAGGACATGCCTTGTAATTTCTGCGGGGCCACGGAACTGAGCAACGGAAGCGGACAGCACACAGAGTGCTGTCCGCATCTTTTGCGGACCCATTGAAATGAATGGCTCCGTATACGGACCATATAAGGAACGCCAAATACGGCCCATATACGGAACGCAAAAAACGTTTGTTTGAATAAGCCCTTATATAGAGGACGTGACATCAGTCAAAAAATTGCAATTAATATTACCGGATGCTAAAACACAATAAATGGGCAAAAACAGCTAAAAAATGGCTACAAATGCAGAAAAATGTGACCAGATTAGGGCATGCAGTAAATTCCTGGGATTGGCCACACGGATTAATAGAAAAAAATGGGTGTGTGAATAGCCCCATTGACTTGTATGGGTCCATGTGCCGTCCATGTTTAAAACAGACAGCACACTGGAGCATTTTTATAGCAAAAAAAAAAAAAAGAAAAAACAGGGTGGTGTGAACAAGGCCTAAGACAAAACCAGAACCGAAACCTACAAAGAGACAGATGGAGTAATTTACTAATATCTCTATGCCATTTTTTGACATAAAAAAAGTCACAAGACCCGTTTTTACGACTTTTAAAACACCCTTGCGACAATTATTTTGTCACACTACACGAGATGGCAAAATAGTGGTGGCGGCCGGAAAATTGGCCCCAGCAAATTTACTAGCATTTACACCTGGAAACAGGTTTAAAGGAGTTATTCCATGACTAATGTAAAAATGAAATAGAGTACATGACAGTCTCTTTCTAATAAATCTAGAACCAGCCCTGCACCTCACATGGGTCCAGAGATCTCCCCATTCATTGCTCTGCTAGATTTATATCAAGCTGACAACTCAAGGGGAGTGTCTTTTCTGCTGTAGCTCAGGGGGCATGTCCATGCTCTCCCTATCACAGCTCAGGGGGCGTGTCCATGCTCTCCCTATCACAGCTCAGGGGGTGTGTCTCAGCTGCTCTCCCTATCACAGCTCAGTAGGCAGTTGAAGGATGAAACTAAGCATGTGCGACCACTTTAGTGAGCCGGACAAAGAAACTAGTAAAAGAACAAACAGCAGGTGGCGCTATACAGATACATTTAATTGAATAACTCAGTGGCAATGGTAAAGTGACAAAAGTATTCAGATTTTTGAAAACTGGTTTGAAAATTGTAGAATATTTTTTGTGGGACAACCCCTTTAAGTTTTGACGAAAAACTACTGAGGTGCACGGACTGCCGTAGATGCGCCTAATTTATGACGAGGCGCACACCTTTTTATAAATTATGTTCTGGCAGAACATGGGGGTATAAAAGACTAGCATAAAACGCTGGTGTTTGTAAATGACCCCCAGAGTGTAATGCAGCTTATGCCTCTCCTCTGTGTTTTGGACCTACACCTTGATTGGTTTTGATTCACAGATACTGAACAAAATTGGCCATAGGACATGGGTGTAACTACCACAATAGAAGGCATAGCAGCTGTTCTGGGGCCCCCACAACCTAAGGAGGCCCATCTGCATGTATGTGCTATTTGTGATGTATATGGAAAATTGAAGAGGGCATTACTTTTTTCACTATTTCTGTGCTGTGACATCACTGCTTCTGCATATCACCATGCATCATACTATTGTGATATCACTGTGAGCGTTATTGCTGTACTGTGACATTATTGTGAACATTATGCCTTTGCTGTTCTCCTCATATTCATGCTACCAGAGGAGGTCATGATGAGGCCCCATAGGTCCTTGTTGCGTCCCTTCCATAAGATATCCCTCAGGTGCTGTCAAACAGAGTTTTTGGCATTGCAGGTTTTTTGTCCCCCCTAAAAAAAAACACTAAAAAAAACCATGCAAATATACCTGACTTGTGAAGATTTTTTGTAATGTTTTTTTAGGCGTTTTTGCAGCACTTTTGCCCAAATTGTGTTTGAGCGCCTGCACTTTTTGCTTGGATTTTGATTATATGTACACCCCTCTGACGTCACTACCTCCGATAGCAGTATGGGAAAAATATATTGGTGCAAAAAAACGCCATAAAAAGCAATAGCCACTGGCGTGTGTTTTTTCAAGCGAATCAAAGCAGGTCTATGGGACAAAAACACCAGAGCCAGACCATTCTGCAATGTAAAAAAAAAACTCCACTGACCCAAAAAAACGCACCCAGAAAAAATAATTGTGCTTTCCCATAGACTTCCTTTTTTTCCTTAAAAATGTGGCAAAATAACACCTGTAGAAAATGCACGAAAAACGGCAAAATGCCTAAAAAACACACACACATTATCTGCACACAGAAAGTTATCACTGTTATCTGGGCTGTTACATAGGACTGTAGGTGACAAATTAAAATTTTAGTTGCCAAATTTAAATTACATATGATTATAATAAAAAAGACTTAGAGGAGAAGATGAGACGCAGGTCACAGCAGTGAGCCAGCTCTATATATAGGAGAATACAGCACCACATACCTCTTACTTCCAGTGACATCTCCTGTCATGTAGCTCTTCTCTTTCCTCTTCTCCTTCAGTTGACCCAGACCGCCATGACAAATTCTTTCAGCCGCATCTCGTCTCTACAGAGTTTGTTACACAGATAAGTTAGATTTCTCATAATTGGGGTCATTTATCAAACTGGTGTAAAGTAGAACTGGCTTAGTTGCCCATAGCAACCAATCAGATTCCACCTTTCATTTTCCAAAGGAGCTGTCAAAAATGAAAGGTGGAATCTGTTGCTGTGGGATACTAAGCTAGTTCTACTTGACACCAGTTTGACCCAAGGGTCCCTATAGTGTCTACAGCAGTTATAATGTCCCCTAGAGTGCCCCCAGTAATAATAACACCCTATATTTTGCTCCAGGTAATAATACCTGTACAGTGTCCCCAAAAATAATGTCCCCTAATAGAAACGCCCCCACACTGCACCATACAGTAATTTCCCCCACACTGCCCCCACATAATAATTTCCCCCACACTGCCCCATATAATAATTTCCCCCACACTGCCCCATGTAATAATTTTCCCCACACTGCCCCATGTAATAATTTTCCCCACACTGCCCCATGTAATAATTTTCCCCACACTGCCCCTATGTAATAATTTTCCCCACACTGCCCCATGTAATAATTTCCCCCACACTGCCCCTATATAGTAATTTCCCCCACACTGCCCCATATAATAATTTCCCCCACACTGCCCCTATATAATAATTTCCCCCACACTGCCCCTATATAATAATTTACCCCGCACTGCCCCTATATAATAATTTTCCCCACACTGCCCCATATAATAATTTCCCCCACACTGCCCATATAGTAATTTCCCCCACACTGCCCCTATATAGTAATTTCCCCCACACTGCCCCTATATAATAATTTCCCCCACACTGCCCCTATATAATAATTTTCCCCCACACTGCCCCATATAATAATTTCCCCCACACTGCCCCATATAATAATTTCCCCCACACTGCCCCATATAATAATTTCCCCCACACTGCCCCATGTAATAATTTTCTCCACACTGCCCCTATGTAATAATTTTCCCCACACTGCCCCATGTAATAATTCCCCCCCCACTGCCCCTATATAGTAATTTCCCCCACACTGCCCCTATATAATAATTTCCCCCACACTGCCCCTATATAATAATTTCCCCCACACTGCCCCTATATAATAATTTCCCCCACACTGCCCCTATATAGTAATTTCCCCCACACTGCCCCTATATAATAATTTCCCACACACTGCCCCATATAATAATTTCCCCCTCACTGCCCTATATAATAATTTCCACCACACTGCCCCATATAATAATTTCCCCCACACTGCCCCATGTAATAATTTCCCCCACACTGCCCCTATGTAATAATTTCCCCCACACTGCCCCTATGTAATAATTTCCCCCACACTGCCCCTGTATAATTTCCCCCACACTGCCCCTATATAGTAATTTCCCCCACACTGCCCCTATATAATAATTTCCCCCACACTGCCCCTATATAATAATTTCCCCCACACTGCCCCTATATAATAATTTCCCCCACACTGCCCCTATATAATAATTTCCCCCACACTGCCCCATATAATAATTTCCCCTACACTGCCCCTATATAATAATTTCCCCCACACTGCCCCATATAATAATTTCCCCTACACTGCCCCTATATAAAAATTTCCCCCACACTGCCCCATATAGTAATTTCCTCCAAACTGCTCTCCCATGAAATAATTTTCCCCGAAACTGCCCCTATATAGTAATTTCCCCCACACTGCCCCTATATAATAATTTCCCCCACACTGCCCCTATATAATAATTTCCCCCACACTGCCCCTATATAATAATTTCCCCCACACTGCCCCTATATAATAATTTCCCCCACACTGCCCCTATATAATAATTTCCCCCACACTGCCCCTATATAATAATTTCCCCCACACTGCCCCATATAATAATTTCCCCCACACTGCCCCTATATAAAAATTTCCCCCACACTGCCCCATATAGTAATTTCCTCCAAACTGCTCTCCCATGAAATAATTTTCCCCGAAACTGCCCGTGAAATAATTTTCCCCCATAAAATAATTTTCCCCCCACACTACCCCATGAAGTGATTTGCCCCCAAACTGCCCCCATGAAGTAATTTTGTAACATACCGGAGTATGTTACCAAACTCTTTCTCCCTGCTACAACATGTCAGGTGTATATGTATTGTCATCTTGTGTAATCTAACATTGCATTTTCCATTATATGTATTTTCTATGCTTGTTTCATATAATTGCTGTAATTTCCATGTACACCAGCAGGTGGCAGCAATGTGTTTAGTTCAGTTTAGCATATCTAGACTGGAATAGTACATTCCAATCTAGCTCCCTCCCCTCTTTGAGGAGGTGTGGAATGTTCCCACTTCCTGCCTCATGGGGAGGAAAGAAAGTTCTAGTTAGTGTACCAGCCCCCCTGCTTGGGGAAGGCTGTGTTAGTAGAAGCTCCCAGTTACAGGGATCCCAACCTAGGATCCAGCCTCGGCTGAGGCCAAGGATCACTCTTCCCAGCCTGAGTCATCTATCTCAGCTGGAGAAAAGCAGGCAACACCTCCAGAACTACAGATCTCCAGGAAGAAATCATTCCCTGCGAGCAGTCCTGTGAGTACTTATCCAGAGTCCAGGAGAAGCCAAATACCTCCTCAGCTAGTCAGGCCCACATCAAGGAGAAAGACAGAGCAGAAGATAGATACCTGCCATATTCACTAGGCATATGATAAGAAGCAGAATATATATAGATTCCTGCCACATATTGCCAATACCTGCTGGGATCCAAGACTAAAGCTGTAACTCGTATGGATTTCTGTTGCCATTCAGTAAAGACAAGTTGGATTATATCTCCTGTCTGGATCTCAATCATTCCTCAATTACTCCTACTGACCACACTCAATTTTATTGCAAGTGAGCCAGGATTCAGGAGTCCAGCCGTACCAAGGTAGGAGACACCGTTGACACTACACAGAGACATTATCCCCCTCTGGCATTCCTCACCTGGTACGTGAGTTATAACTTCTTAAAGGGCCCTGCAACAGTACCTGCGCAAGCTGCAATTGGCGTCACGAACTACTACATATATATCCTGACCCACTGCATAGCTGACCCACTGTACCAGTGTCCTGCTCATTGCAATTTGCCCCCACACTGCACCCCATGAAGTAATTTGCCCCATGTAATAATCTGCCCCATGTAATAATCTGCCCCAATGAAGTGATTTGCCCCCATGTAATAATCTGCCCCCACACTGCGCCCCCTGAAGTGATTTGCCCCCACACTGCCCCCATGTCCTCCTCTGCCCCCCAAAGTTGGCACACACAGAAAAAAAAAAAAGCTAATACTTACCTGTATCTGGGATGGTGAAGCAGGCCACAGGCGCGCAATCTATATTGTCCTGCGTCCCGGCGCAGGCGCGCCATGATGTCATCACACACGCCTGCGCCGGGATTATACTACCACATAGGCATCAGTGCCTACTAGGCCTGAAGCCTATGGCGTTGATCGGCAGCGGGGCAGGGAACTATGTGCTCCTGTGCCCTGCTGCAGTATTTGGGCGTTCGGGTCGGTGTTGGGCCCCCCAGCAATGCCGGGCCCGGGGCTGCAGACCCAAACTCCCCTATGTTAATCCGCCACTGTTAACAATCTATTTAAAAACTGCACCCACCTTGTTTGGGTGAGTTTTCTAGCCACATGCAGCGTCCGATGTGTGAGGGACCGTGCCCTGAGCATTACTTGTGTTTGTGTTGATATTTAATCCTTTTTGACCTCTTGAGTTTTCCATCTGGACGCGATCCGTGTTGTGAACACAGAGCATTCATTTCAATGGGTATGTGCACATGCGTTTTCTCACATCATCTTTGCATTCAGGAAAAATCGCAGCATGTTCTATATTTTGGATTTTTCCCGCAGCCTTGGCTCCGTAGAAGTGTATGGGGCTTGTGTGAAAAACAGAAGGCATCCGGATGCAATGCGTTTATCACTGATGGTTGCTAGGAGATGTAGCTTGTTAGGGCTTGTTCACACGACCGTGCTGTGTTTTGTGGTTCGCAAATTGCGGATACGCAAAACACGGATGCAGAACGGAATGGACGGCCCATTATAGAAATGCCTATTCTTGTCCACAAAAAGGACAAGAATAGGACATGACTTATAATTTTTGCAGGGTCACGGAATGGAGCAACGGATGCGGACAGCACACGGAGTGCTGTCCGTATCTTTTGCGGCCTCATTGAAGTGAATGGGTCCGCACCCAAGCCGCAAAAAATGCACCTCGGATGCGGAACCAATCACGGTCGTGTAAATGAGCCCTTATTCAATTTTTTTTCACATGCATCAAAACGCATGAAAACTGATTGCATCCACACAAAAAAAACTGATTGAACTCTCGTGCAAAACCATCCATTTTTCCCTGAACAGATCCTGACACAATCCGTATCGCTTGTGTGAAAGAGGCCTAAACTTGACTAGCTAACCACAGATGCAGCAGAGCTGACTTTGTCATTTGGCTAAAACATGGTTCTGTGCACAACACACATCATCTCTGCATTCAGAACATGTCCTATTATTGTTCGCATTACGGACATGGATAGGACTGCTCTATTAGGGGCCAGCTGTTCCGTATCGCAAAATATGGAATGCACATGGACGTCATCCGTATTTTTGGCAAATCCGTTTTTTGCGTACCGCAAAATACATACAGTCGTGTGCATGAGCCCTTCTTTGTATATTATTGTACAAGTAGTCTCTTTCTGCTGCTTTAAGCTGTTTATTATATGATATATATATTATTATAGACTAATAAGTCATAGTACACACACAAATATACTGTACATACAGTATACACACCCACATATCGGCACATATTGGTGGTGTATGTGAGACAATCGGATGCAGCACATACATAATGTATTTAGGACAAGCGGGTACGTTCTGTTCTTTTTTACAGGCCGCAGTTACATAGTGATGATTCATGATTCCTCTATTTTAGGACTCCTGCACACGACCGTAGGTGTCCCGTTGCCGTATTGCGGACCGCATTTTCGGATCCGTCATACACGAGCACCGTTCCGTGTGCATTCCGCATCACGGATGCGGACCCATTCACTTCAATGGGTCCGCAAATCCGGAGACGCAGAATGGTGCGGAACGGAAGCACGGAACGGAACCCTACGGAAGAACTATGGAGTGCTTCCGTGGGGTTTCATCCCGTACTACCGTTCCGCAAAAAGATAAAACATGTCCTATCTTTTTGCGGAACGGGCGGATGGGTCCACGATCCGCTGCGGCTGCCCCACGGTCGGTGTTCGTGCATTGCAGCCCGCAATTTGCGGGCCGCACATGTTCGTGTGCAGGTGCCCTTATTCAGATAAATGCTATTTAAGCTCGCACTGACATAAAGGGGAACAGATGACTCCTCCTGAGGGCCCCTGACCTGGGAACTCCTCCTCCTGGGAACTCCACCTGGGAGTTGTAGTTTTCACCTCTGATTGCAAGATCAGAAACTATTGTCTAGTTACTATTGTCTAGTTATGTGTCCCCAAAAAGGGTGTATATTTTGTCTCATAATGAGCTACCAAAAAGGGTGTATATTTTGTCTCATAATGAAAATTTTATAAAGAATCGTATTTATTGTTTTATGACAAAAAATAAAAAGACATAAAAAAGCGCATGCAATTGGCATCATCACAACCTTACTGAACAGCGCTGTAAACAAATGCATTATTTATCTGCATAAAAAAGGTAACTTTTTATAACCCCCCCCCCCCCCCCAAAAAAAAAAAAAAAAGGTTAAAGGGGTTTTCTGGCAGTAAGATATTGATGACCTATCCCTGCAGATCAGCTGTTTGAAGAAGCCTAGAAGTCAAGTCAATGGGCCTGAGCTGCAATACCAAGGACAGCCACTATAGAATGTGCGGCGCTGTGCTTGGTATGCTGTTTATGCTTCAAAAACTGATGATTGGTGGCAATGTCAGTCCCTAAGGATAGGTCATCAATATCTTACTCCTAGAAACCCCCTTTAATCAATAAGTCCTATGTACACTAAAATGGTACCAATTAAAACTTCATCCTGCAAAAACACAGGATGGCCAAGAATGGTACTGCAGGTCTGCTCCTATTCACTTTAATGGGAGCAGACCTGCAGTACCATTCGCGGCCACTACCTGGTCTTCAGAGCTGTGCTGTAACAGTGCTTGTTCTGCAGTTCAGTAACCATTCCTCTTACATTTCTTAAATTATTCTGCTAAAATGAAAGCTGTGCTGTGATTGGTTGCAATGACTAACAAAGATAGTATTACTTTGGCCCTATTGGGTGCGTCTGGTGGGAGCTGGGTAGTGATAATGAATTCTCACAGTGTGCTGTGCTTGGACAGAGATATGTTTTCTCTAGAGATGAGTGGATCAAAGTTGACGAAGAAAATTTGATTAGTCCCGAAGTCAAATTTCCTCGTGCTTCGTAGTAATGAATAAAGACAGCCAATCAGCAGATAGCCAGCCCCTGTGATGTCACAGCCCTATAAAAGGCATCCTCGTGCCCGGTCTCCGCCATTTTACAGTCAACTTAGTGCAGGGAGAAACGTTACAGGCACTAGGGACAGTGATTAGGAAATAGTTTATAAAAAAAACAACAACCCATTGAGCAGTTCAGGGAAAGATTATTCAAGGTGTAGGGAAAGGAGAGGGAGGCATCATCCACACTATAAAAGGAGAACAGGGTGCAATAGGACAGTGTACAGCCTGGGTAATAAGAGTGATTACTATTACACCTTGCTGCACTAATTGGGGTTACTAAATGCTCTAATACTACTGATTTTAGGTTGTTTTAAACAGTAATTGCAGTAATCCTAGCATCTGTTATTGGGTTAAAAGTGATGTCTGATACAACCAATTTTGGGGTGTATTTATTTTAAATATATAAAAGTACGTCCATTAATCCTTGCTTTTGAGGTGAATTTGCAGTCTGATACAACCAGTTTTGGGGTGTGGTTATTTCATATATAAAAGTACGTCAATTCATCCTTGGAGTGCATCCTGCCATCCCACATGGAAGATTCCCTGGACTACTTGGCGGACAAACTTGATTTGTTGCTGCAACTGGCCGAGTTTGCCCTGGACAAGCTTTCCTGCCCAGCCAGTAGTGTGGCAGTGTTTAGTGCGGTTGGGGGCATAGTTACCCCAAGGAGAACTCGCCTTTCCACTCAAAATGTGAAAAGACTGAGCTTTGTGAAGATGAATCAAGCGTGGATGAACAAGGATTTCCACACGCCAGTGCCTGATACATCAGACTAGAACATTCTGGGTGCTACACCCAAACTTTGTGAAAAGAGACCCATTTCTTCTGGCCACCTGCTTTGGCCACTATTTGCACGTTGCCACCCGCCTGATGCCACACACCTGCTGCCATGTGCTCCTACTGCCACCCACCATCTTGTGCTGTTACTGCCACTGCTTTTGCCCCCACCTCACCACCCTGTGACTGTATTGACTCCTCATGCTGTTGCCACCTCAGCACTCTGTGACTGGGCCATTGTGTTGACTACTCATGCTGTTGACACCTCACCACTCTGTGACTGGGCCACTGTGTTGACTCTTCATGCTGTTGCCACCTTACTACTCTGTGACTGGGCCACTCTGTTGACTACTCATGCTGTTGTCACCTCACCACTCTGTGACTGAGCCACTGTGTTGACTCCTCATGCTGTTGCCACCTCACCACTTCGACTGGGCCAGTGTCTTGACTCCTCATGCTGTTGCCACCTTACCACTCTGTGACTGGGCCACTGTGTTGACTCCTCATGCTGTTACCACCTCACCACTCTGTGACTGGGCCATTGTGTTGACTCCTCATGCTGTTGCCATCTTACCACTCTGTGACTGTGTTGACTCCTCATGCTGTGGCCACCTTACCACTGACTGGGCCACTGTGTTGACTTCTCATGCTGTTGCCACCTCACCACTCTGTGACTGGGCCACTGTGTTGACTCCTCATGCTGTTGCCACCTCACGACTCTGTCACTGGGCCACTGTGTTGGCTCCTCATGCTGTTGCCACCTCACCACTTTGGAGCCTTAAGGCCTGTATCACACAGTCCATATTTTGCATCAAGATTGGATCTGATTTGGAAGCCAAAAGCAGGAGTGGGCCCAAAACATAGAAGACATGCAAATATTCTATTCACGTGTGATCTCTGTTTTGGATCCACTCCTGTTTTTTTTTGGGCCTTAGCAATACTGATGGATTAATGACCAAATGCTGACCGAGTGAAGGCGCATGCTCAACAGACAGGATCCGTATTTTGGGGGTTATTGTTCTGACGGAAGAGAAGAAGGGTAAAATAAACAGTGAAATCAACACAAACTTACTCCTGACACCCTCTCCACTCTGTCAGGGGGACACTACTTGTCTTAGCGTGTAAGAGAACAGGTTCTGTAGAAATCTATGTGGAATCAGCTGACGACGGTGTAAAAGGAGTGCGCACTCTCTATAGTAGAATCTTGGGCCACTTAACGGTTCTTTATACCTGACGCTAACATTGACATGTAAGGATGAGTTCACACTTGGGTTATTTGGTAAATTTTGGCCCAGTAACTGACCAAACTAGTGACGTGTGAAGTGATTCTAAGAATGACGTCTGTCATCTGCGTGTCATACTGACTCACAGTCTTGTTTCACTACCAAAGCAGACTCCCTATGCGTGTTTTTGCAAGGCACAGTGTTCTACACCACTAGAAAGGCTCTTAGCAGCCAGGAAATAGCTGTTTTTAATTAGATTAATCATAAATAAATTTGGATCTAATTGAATCTTTTTGGGAGATTCCCAACAATCAAATTTTTGAGAAATTCGCTCATCACTATCTCGACCCCTGCCTATCAGACACTTATCTCCTATCTGTTACATTAAATGCATATTAACGATTCTCTTAAAGGCGTTGTCCCATGAAAAATATTCTACATTTTTGTAACATGGATCTTAATACTTTTTGTAATTGCATGTAATTAAAAATGTATTATAGCTATTGAGTTATTCACTGAAATCTGTCTGTATAGCACCACCTGCTGTTTGTTCTTTTCCTAATTTATCTGTCCTTCTCACTGAGATGGAAGCACATGCTCACTTCCAATCCTTCAACTGCCTCCAGCTGCAGTAGAATAGGCACCTCCCCTGAGATCAGGGGCGTAACTACCATAGCGGCAGACCATACTACTGCTATGGGGCCCAGGGCAAGAGGGGGCCCAGTTGGGATCATCCCCTCTTCTACTGGGGGGTTAAAACTTGGTCAGGACTCTACCCTCTAAAGGAACAACTTTTTGCAAATGAGGCAGTGGAAGGGGTTTGGACGGAAACCCTTCTCTCCTGTGTGGGGAGCCTGGTTTAATAATTGCTATGGGGCCCTTATTTCTCTATGTACGCCACTGCCTGAGATAGCACATGCCCCCTAAGCTGCCAGCTTGAAATACATCTGGCAGAACAATTGGAGCAATGAATGTGGAGGTCTCTGGATCCATGTGAGGTACAGGGCAGGTTTATTAGAAGGAGATTGTCATGTCGTATATGATATTGGATTTTTATTTTTTAATTAATCATGTGATAACCCCTTTAAGGCTAATGAACCCTGTGTTGGATTACTATATGGATACATTATTTTATCATTGTTTTGAATTACTATATGGCTAAACTCTTATCTTTCTGTAAGGTTTTATATTTTATATAGGTTTTATATTGGGTCAAGGAAATTTTTTTACACCATTTTCTTTGAACGAAACAGAATTATGGAAAGAAGTCAAAGAATGCTTAGGCCTCGATTTTTCAGCGCGAGTGCAAAACATTTTAATGCGTTTTGCACGCGTGTGAAAAAAATCGGCATGTTTGGTACCCAAACCCGAACCCTCACTTCTTCACTGAAGTTCAGGTTTGGGTTAGGTGTTGTGTAGATTGTATTATTTTCCCTTATAACATGGTAATAAGGGAAAATAATAGCATTCTGAATACAGAATGCTTAGTACAATAGCGCTGGAGGGGTTAAAAAAATATATATTTTTTTAAATGGGGTTCTGCACTTTCATTTAACTGATGATCTATCCTCTGGATAGATCATTAGCTTCTGATCGGCGGGGGTCCGACACCCGGGACCCCCGCCGATCAGCTGTTTGAGAAGGCAGCGGCGCTCCAGCAGCAGCGCTCCAGCAGCAGCGCTCCAGCAGCAGCGCTCCAGCAGCAGCGCTCCAGCAGCGCTGCGGCCTTCTCACTGTTTACCGCAGGCCCACTGACGTCATGACTAGTATCAACTAGCTTGGGCGTGGCTAAGCTCCATTCAAGTGAACAGAGCTTAGCCACGCCCACGCTAGTTGATACTAGTCGTGACGTCAGTGGGCCTGCGGTAAACAGTGAGAAGGCCGCAGCGCTGCTGGAGCGCCGCTGCCTTCTCAAACAGCTGATCGGCGGGGGTCCCTGGTGCCTGACCCCCGCCGATCAGAAGCTGATGGTCTATCCAGAGGATAGATCATCAGTTAAATGAAAGTGCAGAACCCCTTTAACTCACCTTAATCCACTTGTTTGCGCAGCCCGGCTTCTCTTCTGTCTTCTTTCTTCAGGACCTGGGTTAAAGACCTGTGGTGACGTCACTGCGTCACCATGGTGATCGATCATGTAACGCACCATGTGATGAGCGCAGTAACGTCACCACAGGTCATTTTCCTCCTGCACAGCAAAGAAGAAGAAAGAAGAAAAGCCGGCTGTGCGAACAAGTGGATTAAGGTGACTTAAATAATTTTTATTTTTTTTTAACCCCTCGCCCTAATTTAGTAAGCATTCTGTATTAAGAATGCTATTATTTTCCTTTATAACCATGTTATAAGGGAAAATAATATAATAATCGGGTCCCCATCCCGATCATCTTCTAGCAACCATGAGTGAAAATCGCACCGCATCCGCACTTGCTTGCGGATGCTTGTGAATTTCACGCAGCCCTATTTCTTTCTATGGGGCCTGCGTTGTGTGAAAAACGCACAAAGTAGAGAATGCTGCAATTTTCAGGCAACGCACAAGTGATGCGTGAAAATCACTGCTCATGTGCACAGCCCCATAGAAGTGAATGGGTCCAGATTCAGTGCGGGTGCAATGCGTTCGCCTCCCGGATTGCACCCGCGCGGAAATATCGCCCATGTGAAGGATGTGACCTGCCTCCAGTATTATCTCGTATACACCTGGCACTGGGACTATGCCCTTGTTAGGATGGGTAAATGGAAATTTCCAAACTTTCTGTAACTTTAAACTTCAACTTCTTTGAAGGGTATGTATTTTGTCTATAACTGCCAAAAACATATTGGTTGATCATAAGACTATGTTCACATGACAAGCTGAAAACTATGCAGCTGATATTGAGCTGACTTCAAGAGAAATCATCCTCTGAATAAAATGGGGTATTCAGGTTGTAATGCATTATTCCCTATCCAAAGCATAGCAGATAACTATTAGATCTTGCCTGTGTGAATTATGTTGTGTAAAGCCTCATTCACACATTAGTGTTTTGGTCAGTGATTTCCACGAAGTGGAATTCAATCCAAATTTCAGGATAAATTCGATTCGCCTTGAAGCCGATTTTCCTTGTGTTTCATGTAAGTGAATTGATTTAACCTGAACTAGTGTAAAAACCCCAAAAATTCATACTTACCTCCTCCATTTGCTCGCGACGGGCCACCAACTGTCATCTTGATTGAAGATCTCGGCTGGCGTGATGACGTATTCTTGCACAAGATTTTGCACGAGATCTTCAAGCAAGATGGCGGCGGCCGGCCCGTCGCAAGCAAATGGAGGCATTAAGTTTGAAAACACTGTTTTTATCACTCAGATGCCACGATCATGTATGAACGCGGCATCTGAGGGGTACAATGACGGGGGGCTGCGCTATCACAGATCCCTGTCATTGCACCCAAATAAAATTGGGGGGTCCATAGGCTCCGTTCGGCTCAGTTATGTGCCGAATCCATCCTTTTCCTGCTCCTATAACATAGTAGGAGAATGGAAGGGCTGAACGGTGATGTGAACTCAGCCTTATTTGTAAGTCATTCCATAATGTGTAAACCCAAAGTCAACTGGATTGTCTTTTTCTTGACCTGTAGGACCTATTATTCTACGGGTTCATCAGAGGATCTTTTGGTACTCTGTTGGGCTAGTTCCACCCTGTGTCTGAAGAGGAACAGTAAAATATTTATTTTTGTAATGCATCCAATCTTAAGTGATCAAGAAGTCCAGTTCCAAAACCTACAAGAGAATTTTAACATTTTTATTAGGCCCCATTTTTTGCGGTCCGCAAACCACGGATCTGCATAAAACGGAAGCCGCCCGTGTGCCTTCCGCATTGTAGAAATGCCTATTCTTGTCCGCAAAACGGACAAGAATAGGACATGCTATATTTTTTTTGCGGGGCATTGGAACGGAGCAACGGATGCGGACAGCACATGGAGTGCTGTCCGCATCTTTTGCGGCCCCATTTAAGTTAGTGGGTCCACATCCAATCCGTAAAAACTGCGGCTCGGATGCGGACCATAAATACAGTCGTGTGCATAAGGACTTAGACAGATGACATAACGCATCAGTTTTCTTTACTAAATGTGAAGAAGACTTAATATCACTAGAGTATAACCCTATTCAACTGAATAATCAGTTCTCTGTGAGGGTTCGCATCCATATGAAAGCAAAATCTTGTTGTATCAAGAAAACTGCAAAGGTCAGCATACAGAAAGATGTAACACAGTTTATAAGGCCGAAAAAAGACATCTGTCCATCCAGTTCGGCCTGTCATCCTGAAAGTTGATCCAGAGGAAGACAAAAAAAACTGTGAGGTAGAAGCCAATTTTCCTCACTTTAGGGGAATAAAAAATTCCTCCCCTACTCCAATCAGGCATCAGAATAACTCCCTGGATCAACGACCCCTCTCTAGTATCTATAGCCTGTAATATTATTACACTCCAGAAATACATCCAGGCCCCTCTTGAATTCCTTTATTGTACTCACCATCACCACCTCCTCAGGCAGGGAGTTCCATAGTCTCACTGCTCTTACCGTAAAGAATCCTCTTCTATGTTTGTGTACAAACCTTCTTTCCTCCAGACGCAGAGGATGTCCCCTTGTCATAGTCCTCGGGATATGTGTTTCATGTGTTTCCTTACTCTCTAGAAAATTTAGCAAATTCAACACCGACGTTCAATCCGAGAGTAACTTTAAATATGAGATTATAGCTATTAAATGCCTACTGGGAAATTATGATATTGTCATAAGAGCCTCAGATAAATGGGGAGAAGCAGTTATACAAATTAGGAAACCTACATCATAGTAATTATGATGATTCAATTGTGATGCACTCAAAAAAGCTTTAATACTGCCTCAATAAAGAGATGGATTATGAGAAAACCAAAGTAAGCCCTCTTTGCATTTTGTGGTTTTTACGTATCGGGGCATAATAAAAAAAACAAAAAACAGGTCCTTAAAAAGGTCTTAATATTGAGTACAGATGAACAACAGCACATAATAAAGTACAACAAAAAGTAGGTCAAAATACAGAAACTGCGTGTGAAAACCTAAGTACAACCTTACTGCTTCCATAGAAATTATGAGGGGGGGGGGGGGGGGTAGCAACCAAGTGCTGCTAATTAAATATCTTTGATTGACAGGGCAAGGCAGCGTAAATGTCATCACACCTGGCCCTGACTTCTCCCAAAGTCAATCAAAGTGCAGGGGGCACGGCAGTTTCAGAAAGAGTAGAGTCTCTAGGAGTAATGACAACGCCCCCGTTGCTCCTAGAGGCTCATTTGAATATAATAAAACATCACTTTTCTCAGCAATGCGGACACATATGAACATGGGACCAACACAGATGTCTTCAGCTGCCAGTGAACACGTCAGCCAGTTTCATAGGTGCAAATCTGCTGACAGATGCCTTTAAACAGGGAACTAGATATCCTTTTGTAGAGTACGAATGTGTAACACCCCAGAGTGGTGTCACCACGCCTGCACCTTGCTACTGTCTTTAATGGGCTAACACAATGTCATCTTATGTATTTTGGTCCAGGTCCTCCACAATGTGCATTCTTAATCTTGTTATGCAATTGCTCATATGTAATGTGCCTGGTTCACCAGCAGGTGGCAGCAAATACGGCAGAGCTATAGTTAGAATGGAACTTGCCACTCCATTCTAACCCCCCTCTGGATAGAAGTGAGCTAGCCCTACTTCCTGAAGGAAGGGTGGGGACCAGTTTGAGTTAGTCTAGTTTTCTCCTCTAGACAGGGGAAAGGAGTGCAGGGACACGCCACTGCCTAACATGCCCACACCAGCCAGAGCACCCTAAGCTCTGCTGGCCATGGAGGCAAAAGCTTGGAAGCCTCAGGAGTCAGGAGAATAGTTCCTTGGCTGAAACTGAGTCAGACTAAACAGTGGAGTGCAGCATAAAGAAGGAATCAAAGTTACTAAGCTAGCCTATCAGTACAGCAGAGAGAAAGAGATAAAGCAGAGTTGAGTTTGTCTGCCAGTTTATGCTAAAGCCTGCTGGAAACAAGACAAAGCCTGAAAACTGTTTGAAGAAACGTCTATTCAAGTAAAGCTGCCATTGAACTTCATCTCAAGGTCTGGACTTAAGTTATTCTTATAAATCCCTCAATTTTTCCCCTTTTTATTGCTTCGGAGCCAAAGCCTGGGGTCCAGCCGTTTCCAGGTAGGAGCACCGTGACACGCATAAAGAGACATTTAGGCTGTACTACACCACTCAGCATTCCTACCAAACCTGGGATGTGATATAGAGGGCCCTGTGGGGAGGAGCCCCTTGCAAATGTTTTTCCTAGAACTTGATGTCTCCACCCTATAGACTGATGTGATTGTAATTTCCGATTAATAATGTAATTTTTTTTTCAGTTGTTTCTGGCACATACTATTACTATTTTCTTGTTTCCAACACAATTTATTGCCCAGTGAAAGGTATCCCAATGGGGACTTAGTTCACCCCCAACTTTATTACCTACAATTTTTGTTAAACTTGTGAATGTATATGTTGTGGTGCAATTTGCTGCTGGATTTCTGGTGGAAATATCTACCACATAGGTGCTCTTCTCATATGAGGCAGATAGGGTTCAGATTTTCCATCCGTGTTATGAGGGTGGAAAATCTGCAGCGTATTACAGGAGCAGCAAATCTCAGCAGCTACGAAGTCTCAGTCCCGCTCCGTAGAAGAAACCTGAATGGAATGTGCACAGAAATTGACCTGTGTCAAAAATCAAAACAAATCTGGATTCTCAACCAAATCTGCAACATCTGATAAAATCAACAAGCCTTTTAGGGGGTAAAGTCCCTGTTAGTGTATTACACAATAAGTTCCCTTTGTCTTTCCCTAGACAGGGCATCCAGGAGGCAGCGCGTGTGCTTTGTATATCCAGCAGTTATGAATACAGTAAAGAAATGCTAAGCACTTGGCGAAAGAACAATAGAAACAGCTGTGAACGCATAAACACAGCCAGCCTAAACCTCTCTAGTTAGAAAACTATCCCAACAATGGGCTCCCTCATTCATAGAAATACACACAGGCAAACCACATGACTGCTATATGGCCCATGGAAAGTAGGGGGCCATCCAAGGTTACTGGCAAAAAATGAAACCAGTACAAATTAAATACCGTCACTGGGCTCCTGCTGGTATTACCAGCAGAAGGGTTGATGACAGTATTTCCTTTATACAGGCTTCATTATTTGCTAGTAATTTTTTCTTTGGTAGCCAAGGAGGAAGGATATACAGCCCTGCTACCAACAGCTATATGTCTGGCTCTAAGAATTTAAATCTTAAAATTAGGATATTGTGAAAAGGTTTAATATTCTAGGCTAAAAGTGTCACACTCTAGTCAGCTAATTAATCCATACCCCCTGAGCAAAGGGGACCTGACTTGTGACTTTGGGGTTTTCATAAGCTGTAAGCCATAATCATCCAAATTATAACAAATAAAATATCTCGCTTTGCAGGTAAGGAGTCTATCATATATGTTCGTTTCACCTTTCAAGTTGCATTACTGAAATAAATGAACTCTAATTTTTCGAGTTTCACCTGTACAGTCATGTGAAAAAATTAGGACACCCTTTGAAAGCATGTGGTTTTTTGTAACATTTTTAATAAAAGGTTATTTCCTCTCCGTTTCAACAATACAGAGAGATTAAAGTAATCCAACTAAACAAAGAAAACTGAAGAAAAGTCTTTTCAAGATCTTCTGTAAATGTCATTCTACAAAAATGCCTATTCTAACTGAGGAAAAAGATAGGACACCCTTGCCCCTAATAGCGAGTGTTACCTCCTTTGGCTGAAATAACTGCAGTGAGACGGTTCTTGTAGCCATCTACCAGTCTTTGACATCGGTCTGAGGAAATTTTACCCCACTCCTCAATGCAGAACTTTTTCAGCTGTGAGATGTTTGAGGGGTTTCTTGCACGTACAGCCCTTTTCAAGTCACCCCACAGCATCTCAATGGGATTCAAATCTGGACTTTGACTTGGCCATTCCAGGACTCTCCATTTCTTCTTTTTCAGCCAATCTTTGGTTGATTTACTAGTATGTTTTGGGTCATTGTCATGTTGCATGGTCCAGTTCCGCTTCAGCTTTAATTTTCTAACTGATGGTCTCACATGTTCTTCAAGCACCTTCTGATACACAGTAGAATTCATCGTGGATTCTATGATGGTGAGCTGACCAGGTCCTGCTGCAGCAAAGCAGCCCCAAACCATGACACTTCCACCTCCATGCTTCACAGTTGGTATGAGGTTCTTTTCTTGGAATGCTGTGTTTGGTTTACGCCAAACATGTCCTCTGCTGTTGTGTCCAAATAATTCAATTTTGGACTCATCTGTCCAAAGAACATTATTCCAGAAGTCCTGGTCTTTGTCAACTTTATCTCTGGCAAATGTCAGTCTGGCCTCGATGTTTCTCTTGGAAAGCAAAGGTTTCCTCCTTGCACACCTCCTTGCACAAGTTAAACTTGTACAGTCTCTTTCTGATTGTAGAGGCATGTACTTCTACATCAACAGTAGCCAGAGCCTGCTGTAGTTCTCGAGATGACACTTTAGGGTTTTTGGAGACCTCTTTTAGCATCTTGCGGTCTGCTCTTGGGGTGAACTTGCTGGGGCGACCAGTCCTGGGCATGTTGGCAGTTGTTTTGAAAGCCCTCCACTTGTAGACTATCTTCCGGACAGTGGAATGGCTGATTTCAAAATCTTTTGAGATCTTTTTAAATCCCTTCCCAGACTCATAGGCTGCTACAATCTTTTTTCTGAAGTCCTCTGACAGCTCTTTTGCTCTCACCATGGTGCTCACTCTCACTTCAACAGTCAGGAGCACACCAAACTAAATGTCTGAGGTTTAAATAGGGCAAGCCTCATTCAACATGCAGAGTAACGATCTACTAATTATGTGCACCTGGTGTGATATACCTGTGTGAGATCTGAGCCAATTTAAGAGGGAATACATGTGAGGGTGTCCTATCTTTTTCCTCAGTTAGAATAGGCATTTTTGTAGAATGACATTTACAGAAGATCTTGAAAAGACTTTTCTTCAGTTTTCTTTGTTTAGTTGGATTACTTTAATCTCTCTGTATTGTTGAAACGGAGATGAAATAACCTTTTATTAAAAATGTTACAAAAAACCACATGCTTTCAAAGGGTGTCCTAATTTTTTCACATGACTGTATATAGTAGAAGGCAGGCACAGAAAGTTAGTTGGGAGGAGATTAGGCGAGGAGAGCATGTAACTTGTGTTGTGTGCGGCTGGGTACCCCCCCAAATAGGGCAAGATAGATAGGAAAACCAAGACCAAGGACTTCGGGATCCCTTTTTGTAGTGCCACTGTGCTGGAGTCAGAGACAAAGTGGACTTATTATTATTGAAGCAACCTGTTCAAATAATGGAGCAGAGGAGTATTGCCTGCCGCTAGGTGGACCGCTCTGTTGGTTGCCAAATTCTAGTTTCAGAAGATCCAAAGGACTGAAAGGCTGTGTTGTCAGAACCAGTTGAGCAAGTTAAGGAAAGTATCCCTCTCTCTCTCTCAAAATTGAGGCCTCATGCACACGACCGTTGTTGTGGTCCACATCCGAGCCGTTCCGTGGCCCCGCCAAAAAATATAGCATGTCCTATTCTTGTCCATTTTGCGGACAAGAATAGGCATTTCTACAATGGGCCGCCCGTTCCGTTCCGAAAATTGCGGAAGGCACACAGACGGCATCCGTTTTTTGCGTATCTGCGGTTTGCGGGCCTCAAAAAATGGAACAGTCGTGTGCATGAGGCCTGAGTTGGAACCTGCACACCACTGTCTCACCGTTGTCTGGAATTGCAGCTCGCCTTCATTTTATGTACCAAAGCATTATTTGCAAGGATGCTATCTACCTCAAGGCAAATATCTTCAAGTGAAGTTCTTGTTGGTCCAACTCCTGACTATCTCCTTATTCTATACCAACTCAACGCAACTGGTGCTGGCGTCCCGAACATCGGGGACCCGCCCTCCAAGGCACCCGAAATACCCACACCACCAAGGGCACCTTAACTACCATCTGGCTGGTGATCCCTGTGCAACAGAGAGTGCCCCAAAGGATTGTCGTGCCGTCCTTCCCGTCACTGCACGCCGACCCAGGGAGCTACAGAACAGTGAGTAATACTACTACCCCCATCAGTCCACCATTACACTCATGCATACAGCTCCTGTGGCCCAGTCGCTGCAACAGCCCTATAAATAGCCTCAGCCATCTTGGATTCAGCCATTTACCAGTGTACTTAGTGCAGGGAGAGACGTCAGCAGGCGCTAGGGACAGTGCTAGGAAAGACTTTAAAACTTTTATTTTGCTGTATAGAAGTTCAGGGAAAGGATAGTGAGGAATCATTCCACAGTATTGAAGCAGAACAGGGTTCAGTAGGGTAATATACAGCCTGGGTAATAGGAACAATCCTATTACACCTTGCTGCACTGACTGCGGATCAAATTTGCCATTATACAGCTCTGTAATTCCAGCAAACCGTTCTTGTTATTGGGGTGCAAGTGCTGATTGATACAGCCATTAACAGGGTTTATTACAAGGAAATATTTCTACGTCTTATTTGCCCTTGTGCGGTGCAGTTATATGTTCTTAAGCATTTTTTGGCTTGTCTTAGTGGAAAAAAATGGCTTATTAGTCGTTGTGTGGTGACGTGAGAAAATTACAGCCCTTTTTGCCATGTATTAGTGTAAAAAAATATATATATTATTTGCCATTCAGCGGTGCAGTTATATGTTGTAAAGCCCTTTTTGGCTTGTATTAGTGACAAAAAAAGATACATTATATGTTCTAAAGCCCTTTTTGGTGTGTATTAGTGGCACAAAAATATATATTATTTGCCGTTCAGTGGTGCAGTTATATGTTCTAAAGCTTTTTGTGGCATCTGTAAGTGGAAAAAAAGTGAGGTATATAAAAAATGAGTTAGATATCTGATGTAAGTATGATCATTTTGCAGCAGGATCCTAAAAAGTAGTCCCAGTCTTTAAACAATAAATCACTAATAGATCCGCGCAATATAATATCGATGGTTGGAAATGTTGTATGATGAGACTAATCTCCAATGTCTCTTTTCATATAACTCACAAATCCGCGTACTTTTCCACTACCGAGTCTACACGCTTCTGTGCTGTGTACACGTGTTCCAAGACAGAACTTCACTCGTTACTCCAGCTTCTAAAACCTCAATATAAAACATATGCGCATAGTGCTCACAAAGTATAACAGAAATACTTTATTGCACTTACAAGATAAAAGTCTTGATTATTTCACATAAAAATCCTTGCCGACCCGGGTTTTGCTTTTGCTGCTTCTGGGGCGTGCCATAATTTGTTTCACTATCGGGTGCTATTTAACCCTCCTTTAAAACGTCATATCCGCATATTTAAATCTTAATACTACGATATCATTTAAATATAAATGAATAAATAAATAAATACAAATACACATCCAAAATATAAATTATCCTCATAATATCATCTCAATATTAAAACATATATTGAAATATATTCCTTATCTAATGGTGATTGTATACTATGCACATTTCTCCCTACAGCCTCTCTCCCTACCCTAAAGTCCTTGGTAGCTGAATATAAAAGTGGGATCCTTATCTACATATAGGAAACTCTTCTCTAATAATAATATAATATGTTAGCAACTTTTACAGGTGCCGCTCCTGTACCGTCACCATATGTGAATACTGTGGAGTGGGTTAATACATAGACACTGCCTTCACATCTCACTCAGTATTCATACTATTGGGTTGCAGAGTGCACATTTTGTATATTCACTCCACCTGTTTCTTATTAATATGCTCCACCGGATCCCCCCCCCCCCCCCCCGCCATCTATTATGTACAAGCTAAACACCCATAAACTTTAAGCCTGCTGGATTCCGCTGATGATAATTTTTTTAATGAACTGACACGCTATTTGTTTCTAATCCTTTTTTTATATTACGAATATGTTCCCCAACTCTCACTTTTCATTTTCTCAAAGTCCTACCCACATATTGTAAGTGGCACGGGCATTCTAAAACATTTATAACCCCTGCACTTTCACAGGAAATAGATCCTTTAATTTTAAATTCTTTCTCTCCAACATTAGATTTAACTATTTCTTTTCTATGATTTTTCTTTTCATCTTTGAGCCTATTTTTACATGCGGTACAAAAGCAGCACCATGTGAATGCTCCAGATGGTAGATCTGGTTCTTTACGCAGGCAACTATGATGCTGGGTTCACACCTGAGCGTTCTGAAAGGAGCGCTCTGTATGCGCGATTGTACCGGCGTTTGCAATCGCGCATACAGAGACAAGCGAACGCCCATTGTCGCGCGTTCCCGAAAGTCTATGTACGGGAACGCACGTCAAGACGCCCCAAAGAAGCTCATGCACTTCTTGGGGCGTCGGGGCGTTTTACAGCGCGATCGTATGCGCTGTAAAACGCCCAGGTGAGAACCATGCCGATAGGGAAGCATTGGTTTCTCCTTGTTGAGCGTTTTACAGCGCGTAGGAATGCGCTGTAAAACGCTCAGGTGTGAACCCAGCCTGAACCATTTTGTTCTTAATGGTGGGAGCTTTTAAAAAAATAAATGCTGGGTTTGTTGGGAGTACTTTGCATAATACTAATATAATAATTTATATTTTGGATTTTTATTTTTATTTATTTATATATTTATATTTAAATGATATTGTAGTACTAAGATTTAAATATGCGGATATGACGAAAGGAGGGTTAAATAGCACCTGATAGTGAAACAAATTATGGCACGCCCCAGAAAAAGCGGAAACGAAACCGGGGTTAGGCAAGGATTTTTATGGGAAATAATCAAGACTTTTATCTTGTAAGTGCAATAAAGTATTTTGGTTATACTTTGAAACAGTGAGCACTATGCGCATATGTTTTATATTGAGGATTTGCAAGCTGGAGTAACGAGTGAAGTTTTGTCTTGGAACACGTATACACAGCACAGAAGCGTGTAGACCCGGCAGTGGAAAAGTTACGGCCCCTGGGCTACAGACATCACGCGGATTTGTTAGTTATATGAAAAGAGACATTGGAGATCAGTCTCATCATACAACATTTTCAACCATCGGTATTATATTGCGCGGATCCATTAATGATTTATTGGGAAAAAGTAAGGGCCTATTGCCGTTCAGCGTTGCAGTTATATGTTCTAAAGCCCTTTTTGGTGTGTATTAGTGGCAAAAAAATATATATTATTTTCCCGTTCTGCGGTGCAGTTATATGTTCTAAAGCCTTTTGTGGCATGTATAAGTAGAAAAAAGTAAGGGCCTTTTTGGCCGTTCAGTGGTGCAGTTCTAAAGCCCTTTTTGGCGTGTATAAGTGGCACAAAAAAATAAAAATTGCCATTGTGTGGTAAAATGAGAAAATCACAGCCCTTATTGGCGTGCATTAGTGGAAAAAAATATATATTATTTGCTGTTTAGCAGTGCAGTTATATGTTCTAAAGCCTTTTTTGGTGTGTATTAGTGGCAAAAAATATATATATTATTTGCTGTTCAGAGGTGCAGTTATATGTTCTAAAGCCTTTTGTGGAGTGTATTAGTGGCACAAAAAAACTATTTGCCATTGTGTGGTGAAGTGAGAAAATTACAGCCCTTTTTTTTGTATTAGTGGTAAAAAAATATATAATTATTTGCCTTCAGCGGTGCAGTTATATGTTCTAAAGCCTTTTTTTGGCATGTATTAGTGGCAAAAAAGTTGAAGCCTATTGGCCGTTCAGCGGTGCTGTTATATGTTCTAAAGCCTTCTTTGGCTTGTATTAGTGGGAAAAAAGGGCTTATTAGCCATTGGGGTGTTTTAATTTAATAACTTTTTTGGGGTGTTTTAATTTCCTTTTTATTTATTTATTTGATCTAACAGTATGCCAGACAGAGAAGTGCCAGGCCCTGCACACAGGAGTGTCAGAGGCCTAAATGTTACTGGTGCAGGAAGAGGTCGCAGCAGAGTAAGGGGGCTTGGCAATAGGAGTCGCAGCAAGAGGCCTGAGCTCCCAGTGTCATCGGTCGTCCTGATCGTGTTTTGACCAGCAACTCAGCGGTTCTTGAATGGTTGACTCGGTCATCCACTTCGTCCCAAGTGACATCAGACACCCCCCAGCCAAGGGTTGGTGGGTTCGTCAGAAACAGCCCTTAGTTGGCATGGCCCGGGAGCAGGCCCTGTGCCCTCACCTGTCCTCAACCTGCCTCTGTCCTTTTCTGTTCCCTCAGCCAGACAAGTATTATATGCTGTGGGCTCAGCTCCACTATACAGTGAGGAAGAGCTACTAGAGGATAGTCAGCAGCTACTGGCCAGCCACGATGTGGGGGAGACATCTGCCGCTTCCTCCAGTAGGCGGGCAAGTAGTGATGATGAGAGTGGCGTGGGAGCTGATGTTGCGAGCGTTCAGGCTTCTGGCTCAGAGACCGTTGAGGAGGACATCAATGAAGTGCAGACAGAAACATAGAAACATAGAATGTGTCGGCAGATAAGAACCATTTGGCCCATCTAGTCTGCCCAATATATCTGAATCCTATGAATAGTCCCTGGCCCTATCTTATATGAAGGATAGCCTTATGCCTATCCCATGCATGCTTAAACTCTTTCACTGTATTTGCCGCTACCACTTCTGCAGGAAGGCTATTCCATGCATCCACTACTCTCTCAGTAAAGTAATACATCCTTATATTACTTTTAAACCTTTGCCCCTCTAATTTAAAACTGTGTCCTCTTGTGGTAGTTTTTCTTCTTTTAAATATGCTCTCCTCCTTACCGAGTTGATTCCCTTTATGTATTTAAAAGTTTCTATCATATCCCCTCGGTCTCTTCTTTCTTCCAAGCTATACATATTAAGGTCCTTTAACCTTTCCTGGTAAGTTTTATCCTGCAATCCATGGACCAGTTTAGTAGCTCTTCTCTGAACTCTCTCTAGAGTATCTATATCCTTCTGGAGATATGGCCTCCAGTACTGCGCACAATACTCCAAGTGAGGTCTCACCAGTGATCTGTACAGCGGCATAAGCACTTCACTCTTTCTACTGCTTATACCTCTCCCTATACATCCAAGCATTCTGCTGGCATTTCGTGCTGCTTTATTACATTGTCTTCCCACCTTTAAGTCTTCTGAAATAATTACTCCTAAATCCCTTTCCTCAGATACTGCGGTCAGGACTGTGTCAAATATTCTATATTCTGCCCTTGGGTTTTTACGCCCCAGGTGCATTATCTTGCACTTATCCACATTAAATTTCAGTTGCCAGAGTTCTGACCATTCTTCTAGTTTTCCTAAATCCTTTTCCATTTGGCGTTTCCCTCCAGGAACATCAACCCTGTTACATATCTTTGTGTCATCAGCAAAAAGACAAACCTTACCATCGAGGCCTTCTGCAATGTCACTTATGAAGATATTAAACAAAATTGGTCCCAGTACAGATCCCTGTGGAATCCCACTGGTAACATGACCTTGTTTTGAATGTTCTCCATTGACTACAACCCTCTGTTGTCTGTCACTCAGCCACTGCCTAATCCACTCAACAATATGGGAGTCCATGCTCAATGACTGCAGTTTATTGATAAGTCTTCTATGTGGGACAGTGTCAAAAGCCTTACTAAAATCTAGATATGCGATGTCTACTGCACCTCCACCGTCTATTATTTTAGTCACCCAGTCAAAAAAATCTATAAGATTTGTTTGACATGATCTCCCTGAAGTAAACCCATGTTGTTTTTCATCTTGCAATCCATGGGATTTTAGATGTTCCACAATCCTATCCTTTAATAGGGTTTCCATTAATTTGCCTACTATTGATGTCAAACTCACTGGTCTATAGTTGCTCGATTCCTCCTTACTACCTTTCTTGTGAATGGGCACGACATTTGCCAATTTCCAATCTTCCGGGACGACTCCTGTTACTAATGATTGGTTAAATAAATCTGTTAACGGTTTTGCCAGCTCACCACTAAGCTCTTTTAATAATTTTGGGTGTATCTCATCAGGCCCCTGTGACTTATTTGTCTTCACTTTAGACAGCAAACTTAGAACATCTTCCTCTGTAAAGACACATGCATCAAACGATTTAATAGTCATCCTTTCTAGTGGAGGTCCTTCTTCTTCTTTTTCTTTTGTAAAAACTGAACAGAGGTATTCATTAAGGCAGTCCGCTAGCCCTTTATTCTCTTCTACATACCTTCCGTCCTTTATTTTTAATTTAGTTATTCCTTGTTTTAATTTCCTTTTTTCATTTATATATCTGAAGAATGTCTTATCCCCTTTTTTCATAGACTGAGCTAGTTTTTCTTCTGCCTGAGCTTTAGAAGTTCTTATAACTTGCTTGGCCTCTTTCTGCCTAATCTTGTAGATTTCCTTATCTTCATTGCTCTGGGTTTTTTTATAATTACAAAATGCTAGCTTTTTATTTTTAATGATTTGGGCCACTTCTGCTCAGTACCACAGTGGTCTCTTCCTTTTTTTGCTTTTACTGACAAGTCTAATGCAATTTTCTGTTGCCTTCAATAATGCACCTTTTAAGTAGTCCCATTTCTCCTGGACTCCATGTAATCCGTTCCAGTCTGATAAGGACTCATTTATGACTAATTTCATTTTTGAAAAGTCTGTTTTTCTAAAATCTAAAACTTTTGTTTTTGTGTGGTGGGACTCTTTCACAGTTCTTATATTAAACCACTGACTGGTGATCACTAGATCCCAAGGTTTCGCCAACAATGACATCATATACCGAATCCCCATTTGTGAATATCAAATCCAAAATGGCCTCCCTCCGGGTTGGCTCCTCAACCATTTGTTGTAGGGATAACCCCAGTAGGGAATTTAGAATATCTGTACTCCTGGTAGAACTTGCTATTTTGGTTTTCCAGTTTATATCTGGAAGATTGAAATCTCCCATAATGATAACTTCTCCTTTCATTGTCATTTTAGCTATTTCTTCAACTAGTAGATCATCTAGTTCTTTAACTTGATCAGGTGGTCTATATATCACACCTACACGAGTTACTGCATGATTAGCAAACTGCAACGTAACCCAAGACAGTACTCAATGATGATGTAGCTGATCGCAATTGGGAGCTGGGTGACAAAGGGGCTTCATCATCATCGGGAGAAGAGGGTGGCAGCTTGCCCGTGAGGCTGTGGTGGAGCCAGCAAAGCCAGCAAGTCGCTAGCATGGCCGGGAGTCAGCAGGGTGGCAGCAGTGAGAGGTCGGGAGCCAAAACTTTCCCGGGGTAGACCACCCGCTTCGCAGGAGCCTACCTGCCCAGAAAGTAGTGGTGCAGGGGTTCACAAAAGCAGCAGCGGTAGCAGTCAGTCAGTGCGGAGTGTTAGGGGTAAAATCACCTACTCGGCGGTGTGGCAGGTTTTTGTTAAACCGCCGGAGGAGATGAACATGGCCATTTGTAGAATCTGTGGGCCGAAGGTGAAGCATGGCCAGGGTGCCAATATTGGCACCACAGCCCTGCGTCAACATATGCAGCGTCACCATAAAGTGGCCTGGGAGAACCTTGGCTCTGATGTGGTGGTCCAGCCTGCTGCAGCAACAGCTGCATCACCCAGTGGCACAACTGATGGCTTGTGCCGAGCCGAGGTGGAGAGTTCCAAGCCGTAATTTCTTTGCCAAAAAGGCAGTACCAGCCCTGCGCACATATAAAGAACAGAAGGTGTGCAAGTCCTTCAGCCTGTCGGTGTCTGCCAAAGTGCATGGCAGCGTCAACGTGTGGAGCTGTAACTACGGTCAGGGACAATAAATGTCCTTTTTGTCCGCCTGGGTGAATGTGGGTTCTGCACAGCCAAACCAGCAACTTGGCCAGGTGACGCCGCTTCTGCCTCCACGTTCTCACTCTGTTGGTCCTGCGACAATGTACGCCTCTGCCTCCTCATCCTCCACTGTGTCCTCAGCCTCCACTGCAGGGAAAATTCACAGTGCCCCTCAAGCATACTACATGTGCAAGGCATGGCGGTGTCATGCTGTTCTGCACCTCGTTTGCCTGGGTGAACGAAGTCACACAGGGGACGAACTGCTCCGTGTCCTTCATCAAGAAATCGAATACTTGTTTTTTCCGCGACAACTCAAAATCGGAACCATGGTGACAGACAACGGAAAAAACATGGTGTCGGTGCTGCGTCAAGGTGGGCTGAGCCGTGCGCCTCCATGGCACACGTGTTCAATCTGGTTGTCAAGCGGTTCCTGAAGTCTTCCACCCATCTGCAAGACATCCTAAAAATGGCCAGGAAACTTTGCATGCACTTCAGCGACTCATACACCGCAAAACACACCCTTCTTGAGCTGCAGCGGCAGAACGGCACCCCCTAACATAGGCTGATATGCAAGCTTTAACGAATTGCTTCATGAGACCCAGTTTCCTATGCAGAGGTGGGCATATATGGGGTAATTTATTAAGACCAGCGTTTTAGATGCCAGTCTTAATAACCCTGCGCTGGCGCTTGATGTGCCTAAGTTATGTAGAGGTTCTACATAACTTAGGCGCATCCACCGCCGGCATACAACAGCCTTAAATCTATGCTAGTTCCCTTGCTGCCGTAGATTTATTTAATTTTCTATGCCAAAAAGTGACGTAGAGAATGATAAGTGAGACGGGCCAGCTGGCCCTCCCTCTTCCCCACCCACGCCATACCACCTTTTTTAAAACTGGAGTACGCGGTGTGGAAGGGGAAGAAGTTGCAGATTTGACCACAGATCCCCTTTGCGATCGAATCTGTGACAGATATATGCCAAAAATTGGCGTATATCTAATCATAAAAGACCCCCATAATGTTCTGTCAACAAGTGGCTCATGTAGAATGTTTGGAGCACCAGGTGTGAGGTCTGATCTTGGAGGCCAATTCCTCTCCACCCAATGATTCTCACGAACTCTGCTGTCCCACATGGACAGAAAACAAGGATACTTGGTGTATCCGTGTTGCTGAGCTGTAAAAAGAGTACCATTTTAAGGTCAATTGTGTTTGCGATATTGCAGCAACTCAACGACTCCTTTATGTCTCCATATATTTTACACAAAGACAAACCGAATAGCCAAGACAAATAACAACCTGTTGCCGATCGCCAAAGTCATCCTCCACCACTCCCCACTCGAGGGAGGTTCTCTCTCGGCCAATAGGAGAGCACTGGTGCTCCCCTCGACCCACGCTAAATTAATAGCATTACGATCAGCTGTAGAGAAAAAAAATGACATGATAGAAGAAAACTATCTGCAGTTTTGAAATCGGCATGCCTATTTTAGTCTAAATGAGCTGAAAAATCAAACTCAACAAAAATGATGTTCAAAATTGTTCCATTGGTGTAACAGACAGAAACCTGACAGATCCCATAACAGTCAATGCCATTTGCTAGACGCCACTGATGTCCATCATATGACGGATCCGGCGCTTCCATCATTTTCATTTTTCTTTTCCTACGATGGAAAAAGGAAGTGCAGACCCAGATGTGAACCTAGAAAAGAAAGCAGATGAACTGGGGTTGGACGTGATTTTAAGTTTTTCTGAGACCCCATGATTTTTTTGTAGGCCCCTATTGCTCAACCTACGTAACCTTTGCCACATAAAGGGATTAACACTGAAGGCAACCATGAGAGATGTAAATGGTGTAATGATGGAATACAAGGCAGCATGCAATTTGCATAAACTACTGTTTGTAATGGCGAATGTGAAACTTCATGCAAAACATAAAATTAAGCAGAATCTCTGGGCTTAATTAAAGGTCCCCGAATGTCGCAGAGAAGACAAAAGGTATGTGATTAGCAATTCAGTAGAAAACATATAATGCATCTTTCATCCCCCGAACAGCAGGCCATGAAAGTTCTCCGGTACAGAATACGCTGGTACTTTTTGTAACCTCACTGTTCTATCTGATGTAGCAATTAACAAGGTACAAAGGGAGGTACACGGCGATTGTATCAGCTAATGAATACGGAAACTGTGGTTTTACTAATGCAGCCTGGGCGCTGCATAAAGCGCTGCCTATTGTTATGTAAAGTGAAGCGATTGGACTACTGAGGGCTGGAAACAATGCAATCCAGAGGAGCGTTTTATATCGTGCAATCAAACTGAATATGAAATGGATGAAGAGACTCTTTATTTCAGGTTTTTAGATGATGCTATGAGTAATTGTGGCTTATAGGTTATAGTCAATGCTTTATTCTCATCAGGACCAAATCATATCATCTACTTAAGGGGGTTATTCCACAAATTTAGAAATATATTTTTTTTACTGACTTATATGCTTATATGGTATATCTAGATGACTGTCTTCCCCTTCTGTGGGTGGGCAGCAGCTCATCAAGCATTTTCATCTCCCAGGATGCATAGCAATTGCAGCGACCGGGCACTGTGTGAGTGTGGTGGCCTGATGGGTTTAGTAGTTGGTAATCACGGTTTCCTGAAGAGCTCCCTGGGCCGGAGTGCAGTGATTAGAAGGAATTAGTTTAAAGATCACAGCGGTCGAACTTCTGTTGAAATGCTTTTTATTTGTGCATCAATCGTATAGACATGTGGCAATTTCGTGTAAACGTTTTCGGCACATGGGCCTTCGTCAGACACTGCAAGTTTGATAGAATAAATTGCATCAAATTTTTTTTACAAAGGACGGACATACATGATATCATTAATACATGACTGAGTCTAAATGCAAATTAAAGCGTTACAAATTAAACAATAATAAATTAAAAAATGGCCATCACTTCTGGAGTAAGTATTAATCATCTGGTCCACAATCAACTCCAATTACATTCCCATTACAATTCATATAGGATACAAGTAAATAGAACATATTACAGCACATGATTCAAGGGAATAATAGAACATATGTCTCCAAGCACAATATGGTGTCTGTCCCGTCCATTCTCAGGATGTGGTAGCCGTCCGTTTTGTCCATGTATGCTAAAAACATTATTAAGGAATCCTACATTTACCCCACATCAGTTTCTGTCTGGAACTATAGGAAATAGACACTTCATATCTGGGATCTTTGCCATTACTAATAGGGCTGAGATAATCTACTGATCCTAATACCAGCTTCTAAGTACCAATTCAAATTCAATATTCAATGTGCCTAGGTCATGATCCCCATTATAGGACTTACCTATGCCGCAGTCGGTAGCCTGGATAGAGAGAGGTGTGTACACCTGAAGAGATGGTGCATATAGCACTAAGAAGTAAATGGTGTGCCTATGGTCCGCATGTCATGCCTTATTTATATCAGGTTTGATGATAGAATGTAGATAGCTGCCCAAATGGCAGCCTTCATGTCTCTCCATGCTCCAAACACGATGCGTTCCACTCACAATTTCCAATAATACGTCCACATTGTCCATAGAGGAATGTGGCTCCAAATACAGCTTGTACTTCACTGTAGTCTGTGAACAGGCACAGTAGGCTAACTCCTGTGTCACATTGGGTGCTAATGGAGTCCATAGGCTGAGGTAACACTCATCTCCACTAGTCTCTCCTTATACTCTCTCAACATTCTTAGTTTCTGTTATTCCTCTTTTGAGGCCTACCCTTGGTCTGCACACAACTCAGAAGGCTAGCTACTTGTCAGCTTACTTGGCTTCTGGGTTCAGCAGGTCCAGCCCTAGCTTCGGTCAGCTGTTTTTATTTGTCTGTCTCTGCAGTCTGGCTGAGGTGTCTGACTCTGGAGTTAGCTTTCCTTGGCTTCAGACTAAACTTATGGTGACCTGACTGCTCTGCACTTCACTGACTCACTCCTCTCACTTCCTCCAACTCATCTTCTTCTTTGCTACTTACTGCCTTGCACTTCCTAGAACTTCTGCTATATATAGATATTTAGTACCAGCACCACCTAGGGGTGACTGAGTGTGTCTACATGCAAGGTGTAAGCCCTCTTAGAAGGAATTACAGCAATATGCATACATCTTATAAAATGACAAATATCCTAAAATATACAGGACCCCACTACTATTAAGGAGTGGGACACTGCACCATTCAGCTCAACTCACCACTTTCTCCCCTTCATACAAAATAGTCCCTCACATATAGTCCCAGACAGGGCCGGTGCAAGGATTTTTGCCAACACAAGCGAAGCTACATTTTGGCGCCCCCCCCCCCCATGGCACATCGCCCCCCCCCCCCCCCCGTCCGTCCGGACCTGGCCCCATCCCATGAGCACCCCCTATTGTGTCACATTCCCCCCCCCCCCGCCCCATCCCATGAGCACCCCCTATTGTGTCACATTCCCCCCCCCGCCCCCCGCCCCGGCCTATTGACAATAGGGGGTAATGATATGATCATGGATGGGGCCAGGGCTGTCCGGGCGGGGGAATGATGTGCCATGGGGGGGGGGGGGAGAAATGTGACACAATAGACCAGGCATCCTCAAACTGCGGCCCTCCCACAATGCCCTGCTGTAGGATGATACCTGTAGGCTCTTCGGGCATGCTGGGAGTTGTAGTTTTGCAACAGCTGGAGGGCCGCAGTTTGAGGATGCCTGCAATAGACTATTGTGTCACATTTCTCCCCCCCATAGCACTTAATCCCCCCCCTGCCCGGACAGCCCTGGCGCCATCCATGATCACAACGTTACCCCTTACTGTGTCACATTTTAACCCCCCCCCCCCCCCGGCCGGCCCTTCCTGGCGGCCTGGCCCCATTCCCATGTCACATACTCAGAGTACTGTACAACTGTACAGACATTTACATTGTACCCCCTCCCTCCATCATGTCACGGTCACACAAACTAGCGCCAGAGCAGAGGCGCTCAGGCTTAGCACGGCATTCAATGATGTGTTTAAAAAAAGTAATTACAAAACAACAATCATTAATATTGGGGGGGGCCCAATATTAATGATTGTTGTTTTGTAATTACTTTTTTAAAACACATAATTGAATGCCGTGCTAAAAGCCTGAGCGCCTCTGCTCTGGCACTAGACTAGTCAGTGTGCACTAACCTAGCCTAGCGCTTATGCGCTCATTTTATGATTTTGAAATAATTTTAAATGATCATATTAATTATTATATACAATACATTCAATTCGGAACAGTTCAAACTTCAAGTGACCTACCTTAAGTCCTGAGTCCACTCCTGACCTGCCTGACTCCTGCTGCTGCTGGCTGCCAGTGCGTCTGGTGGTCTAATCTGGCTGACGGCTGTGTGTGTCTGTGTGAGTCAGACACAACACAATCAGTCAGCTCGAGCCTCGCCTATTAGTCCCTGCCATACCCGCCGGCGGCGCAGCTTACTACCAGTCAGGCCCCCATGGCAGGCTGAGCACATGTGACCGGTGTGTTGCCGTGACTCTGAGCGGCCGGCACACGCAGGCTGGGGGCGGGCGCAAGGCGGCGGCGCTGCGGCACAAATTCAAGAAAGTTATAAAAAAAAAAAAAAAGAAGGGCATTCATTTTTCCGCCCTGCGCAGGGCGCGCCCTAAGGCAGCCGCTTGGTCTGCCTTATGGTAGCGCCGGCCCTGGTCCCAGACTAGGGTCTCAAAAGATCGGCGGCCTAAGCCCAAATGGATAAGTCACCCCCGCTCCACGCTCTAGCACTAAAGACAAATTTTACTTTCCGCATGGACACTACCAAACATACAGGACCATACAGCACCACATACCTATAATATCCAGTGCCTTACAGGTAACTTCTCCTCTGATGTAGATGTTTTCTTTCCTTATGTTCTCTTCCATATCTTCCTTACCTACCATGACGACTTCTTTCAGCCATGTTTGTCTCTGTAGAGTTTGACACAAAAACATCTAAGGTTGCTCACTTTTCTATCATCATCCTCCCCACCCTGGTGCTCCCAACGCCCCCAAGCACTATACTGCAGAAATGGCACTGCCATAAAGATAGTCCTCCCAATAGTAATATAAAAGTTCTACCAATGGCAATAGTTCTCTGCCAGCCCTCATTAGTAACAGTGCCCCCAATAATGATAATACTCCCTAAGAGTGCCCATTAGTAGTGCTCATATAGTTTGCCAAATAATATTGTCCACCGTAGTGCATCCAGTAGTAATAATACATTTCTATAGCATCTCTCATATTAATAAGGCACTTTTATAGAACTGCCAGTAGTATTATGGCAACTTTATAGTGCCTTCAGTAGTTATAATGTCCCGTATAGTGCCCCCACTAGCTATGATGGCCTCTTCAGTGCCCCAGTAATTTAAATGCCCTTTATAGTGCCATCAGTTCATACAGTGCCCCCCTGTAGTGCCCCAGACCTTACAGTGCCCCCAGATCTTATAGTACCCTCTGTAGTGCCCCCAAACCTTATGGTAGTCCCCTAATATTAAAAAGGAGTAATTTCCTTCTGTCAGGTCTGTCCAGAATTCTATTAAAGGCGTTGTCCGAGTTATGTAAAAAAACTAACAAAAAAAACCCAAAACACTGTAAATCTGATGTTAGCAATTACAGATGAGCGAATTTCATGTTATGAAATTAGTTCACACTTTGTTTGGTGGTAAAAGCAGAATTGCATTATGGATTCCCTTACCACGGCATTCCGTTCATTCATTCATTCCGTCATAATAGAAGTCTATGGCCTGCGTAACGGATCCGTCCCATTTCTGTTATGCAGGGGAGAACTCCCCTCCATAACGAAAACGGGATGGATCCGTTTTGCAGCTCATAGACTTCTATTACAATGGAATGAATAACGGAATGCCTCTAAAGGCATTCCGTTATGCATTCCGTCATAGAATTGCATTATGGTCCATGGTAACTGAATCCATAACGCAATTCTGCTTTTACCACCAAACGAAGTGTGAACGAATGTCAAAATATGAAATTCGCTCATCTTTATTGCCAATATACAAAAGCTAAGCAAGTTTTAGACCAAAAAATGTATATATTTCCTCATTTCCCTAGTTGTGTTCTGGCCTTTTGTTGACATGCAGTTGCAGAGCTGTGGGGGCCGTGTAACAACAATCTCTGTTTTCCAAAGACTGCCTTTCCCCTCTACCTGCTCTGCAAAGGGAGTGAATAAAATTGCTGCCCTGCTTGCAGTCTGACTGCTGGGATACTCAGCAGCATGTTGTATCTGTTGAACTACAAGTCCCAGCTGTACAGTACAATGACATTTCTGATACACACATGATCTTCCCCCCTACCTGTTCTTGTGCAAAGCTCTGCAGACACTTCTTCACAGAGGAGAGAACTCCTCCAGTCTTTATCAGCTCTGTGTCTGAAGGTAAGGAGGGAGGATCCTGTTTACAGCATTTATCTCTTCAGTGCCTGGAGAAGAGCAAACCCTGCAGCTGCTCAGTACCTGAGACAGAGCCTCCAACCATGAGTCTGTGCTGCTGATGGTAGAAGGGGTTAAACTATGCTGAAGAGTCCAGTGGGAGGGGAGTCACACCACAGACAGCTCAGCCAGTAGATCGGCAGTGCAGGGGGCGTGGCCGGCACAGCCATCACAGTGAGGCTCTGAACACAGAGGCAGACCTAGTCCCTCAGGCTTGTGCATGGAACGTCATCAAATCAGGGAAAGAAGCTGACATCACAGGTCATGTGACCCTCAGCTAACCAGGAGAATGGGGCCACTGTAGATGAAGGATGTGAATTGAAAACCTATTACATCTGGTTAGTTTGAAACATACAAAGAATAAAAAATAACTTGAATTTTTTATATTGCTTTTTGGAGCCCTGGGTATCAACAGCTAGGGCCACCATATCAGCTGGCTTTGAACTTTCCCATATTCTGTAATAGCAGTGTTGCAGAGTAATGCAGCAATTGTTGAATCTACCACCACATATCTAGGCAGGGCTGACGTTTATTGGATGGTCCCTTGTGTTGTACCGTCTGGTGGCAGTCTCATGTCACCAAAAAATTGTGTGCTGTTAGTGTAAAAATGACATATATCCTACAGTGTCTGATTAAGAGCATAATAGATTATAATTGTCCAAATAACAGCAACATATATGGAGCAAATGGAGATGAGGAAAGTGAATGTCTAGATCAGAGGAGAAGTCACTGGAATCTGGATGTAAGAGGTACAGATGTAGCCAAGCTAAACTTGACTCTGATAACACATGGCACAGTGTTATCCTGGTTATCTCATGACAAAAGTTATTAAAATCCATGGAAAAGTTAGTAATCTTTTTCTTGCCATTCTTTACCTAACACATTGACCATCAAGTTAAGGTTGGCTGCATCTGTATGTGGTGTTGAACTCTGCTGAAGATGAGGCTGGCTCAGTTCTGTGACCCATGTCTCGCCTCCTCAGCCCCCTCTTCCATGTCTTATTTACAGACAACTTAAGAAGAAGGACAGAATATGTCAGCTTGTGCTAGCCACCACAGAAGGGCAGTTTTGGGGTAAGGTATTTTGTGCTGCTGGGGCAGTATTTTGTGCTACACTGTGGTATTGGGATCGGTGGGGGCTGTATTTTGTGTCGCACTATGGTATTTATTATTTGTTATATATTTGCCCCACCTCCTATTAATTTGGACCTGCCTACAACATGGGCCATTTTTTTGTTTTTTCCAGGGTCACTTTAAAATTTTGGGGGCAACTTTTTATTATTATTGCTAAAAATCATATTTTCAATTTGTCTTTATTAAAAATATAGAGCCCTTTTTTCTCTCTTTTTTTTCTGTCAGTTGGGGAGCGGACAGACTCCTTATCTCTGCTCTCTGACCTTATAAAAACTCATTATATCTCAGTTCTTATCTTACTGATAAAAATGTGGCTTAAATAAGTGTTTATGACCTCTCAGTAGTTTAGAGATAAGGTTTATTAGATGACTGGCACAAAGTGAAAGTGAAAGTACTAGTCACACAGTTAGAAAAACTGTTAACTCTTAGTGACAGAAAGGCTCAACATTTTTAATAAAGGCCAATTGAAAATATGATTTTTAGCCAAAAATGTGTAAAATACAATCATAAACAAAAACTGCCTCCGAAGGTGTACATAGTCTTTAACCACTTCCAGACACATTTTGCAAATCTGACATGTGTCACTTTATATGGTAATAGCTTTGGAACACTTATTTATCCAAGCCATTTTAAGATAGTTTTCTCGTAAAACATTGTACTTCATGATAGTCATAAATTTGAGTCAATATATTTCACCTTTATTTATGAAAAAATCCAAAATTTACCAAAAATTATGAAAAGTTAGCAATTTTCAAAATTTCCATTTTCTGTTTTTAAAACATAAAGTGCTACCTAATAAAACATTCATTACTTAACATTCCCCATATGTCTACTTTATGTTGGCATCATTTTGTAAATGTCATGTTATTTTTTTAAGACGTTAGAAGGCTTAGAATTTTAGAAGCAATTCTTAAAATTTGTAAGGAGAGTTCCAAAACCCACTTTTTAAGGACCAATTCAGGTCTGAAGTCACTTTGTGGAGCTTACATAGTGAAAAAAAACACATAAATGACCCCATTGTAGAAACTGCACCCCTCAAGTTACTCAAAACTGATTTTACAAACTTTGTTTAACCCTTTAGGTGTTCCACAAGAATTAAAGGAAAATGGAAAATGTCAAAATTTCACTTTTTTGGCAGATTTTCCATTTTAAGCTATTTCTTTCTTTAACACATCGAGGGTTTACAGCAAACAATACTTAATATTTATTACCCTGATTCTGTGGTTTACATAAACACCCCACATGTGGTCGTAAACTGATGTAAGGGCGCAGAATTAAAGAATAGTTTTTGGAAGGCAGATTTTGCTGAACTGGTTTTTAGATGCCATGTCCCATTTGAAGACCCACTAATGCACCCTTACAGTGGAAACGCCCAAAATTTTACCCCATTTTGGAAACTAGGGGATAAGGTGCAAGTTTTATTGGTACTATTTTGGGGTACATAAAATTTGAATTGCTCTATATTACTTTTTTGGGAGGCAAGGTAACCAAAAAATTGCTGTTTTGGCACGGTTTTTATTTTTTACAAAATTCATCTGACAGGGTCGATCATGCGCTTTTTTTATGGAACAGGTTGTTACGGGAGCAATGATATCAAATATGTCCACTTTGTTCGTTTCAGTTTTACATAATAAAGCATTTTTGAAAAAATAATGTTTTTGTGTCTCCAAATTCTGAACGCCAAATATTTTTATTTTTCTCCCATTCGTCTTGTGCAGGAGCTCGTTTTTTGCTGGGAGTGTTGATGTTTTTATTGGTATCATTTTTGGGTACATATAATTTTTCGATCATTCATTATTACACTTTATGGGGCAAGGTGACCAAAAAATTGGTTGTTTTAGCACAATTTTTATTTATTTATTTTACAGTGTTCACCTGAGGGGTTAAGTCATGTGATATTTTTATAGAGCAAATCGTTACGGACGTGGAAATACCTAATATGTATACTTTTTCTTATTTATTTAAGTTTTACACAATAATAGCATTTTTGAAACCAAATAAATGATGTTTTAGTGTCGCTATAGTCTGAGAGCCATAGCTTTTTTATTTTTTGACCGATTGTCTTAGTTAGAGTCTCATTTTTTGAGGGATGAGGTTACGGTTTGATTGGTATTATTTTGCGGGTCATCGCTTGGTGTTACACTTTATGTTATGTTAGGCAACAAAAAATGGCTTTTTTGGCACAGTTTTTATTTTATTTTTATTACGGTGTTAGGTAACATGATATTTTTATAGAGCTGGTTACGGACACGGCGATTAACTAATATGTATACTTATTTTTTTATTTCATTTTAACACAATAATAGCATTTTTGAAACAAAAAATTATGTTTAAATGTCTCCATGTTCTGAGAGCTATAGTTTTTAATTATTTTTTGTGATTTTCTTATCTAGGGGCTCATTTTTTGCGGGATGAGGTGACGGTTTTATTAGTACCATTTTGTGGGACATACGCCTTTTTGATCACTTGGTGTTGCACTTTTTGTGATGTAAGGTGACAAAAATGGCTTTTTTTCTTATTTTTTTCTTATTTTTATGGTGTTTATCTGATGCGGTGGATCATGTGACATATTTATAGAGCTGACGACGGACGTGGCAATACCAAATATGTATTTTTTTTTTTTTCCAGTTTAAATTTTTTTTTTATTACTTAATTGGGACATTTTTTTTACATGTGAAACCTTTTTATTTTATTTATTTTTTTATTTTTCACTTTGTACAAGACCTCTGGGGGACATTTAACTTCATAGCGCTTCCTAGCGATCTAGAAGGCAGGGACATCTGGGAACTGTTTTAGAATGTCCATTTAAAGATAAACAACCGCCCATAAGACGTTTATATCCTATGGGCGGTCAGGAAGTGGTTAAAGGGTATTCCCATCTCAGACAATGTGGCATATCCTAGTTTGCCCAGCATATCAGTAGGGGGCATAACCCAGTTTGCCCTTGTCTTTTATTAGTATGGGGGAATTTTAGAATTTTGCTAATAAATCAAAATTCACACCTACAGGGAGAATTTGCGTGTATTATTGCGGTATTTGCCACAATGCCAAGAAAAAATGCTGAGAAATGGGAGCTGAACTAGAGGCAGCAGGAAAATGGGCAGCAGCAGACTCTGCTGCCAAATACGTTTGTTTAGCGGGAACAATAAGATCTAGTGATGGACGAACATCCGCCGGGACGGTTCGCAAACGCAATCAAATGTTTGCGAACCTCAAGTTCGCGGCGGGCCCCATTCACTTTAATGGCAGGCGAACCTGAAAAACCTTCACCTCATATGTGCAGCCACAAAATACTTACTAGAAGTGCACAAATAGTCCCACAACATGGACAGTGACATACTAGAGGGGGATCAATAGCAAAAATTCCAACAAAAAATATGTATCTTAATCAGGGGACATTTTTATGCGTTTAAAGGGAAATTCTCTGAAATGTGCCCCGTTGGAGCCTAGAAAAATGTACAGGCCTTAAAAATTAGGCATTTACCTGACAAAATAAATTGTGATTATGTGGCTCGAGGTACATTATGTGGTCAATGGATAAAAATTTTACTGTAGCCCACTTTTTTTCACTTTTTTGGGGGGCAACTGGTATATCACACCAGTAGAAATTATTTGTTCCAATGTTGTTTGTCACTATCTGTAGCTGAGGGAACGCAGCTAAACCGCAAACAAATGCTGCACTACCCAAATGCACTATATAGAAAGTATATTATAGGTATATCACACCCCAGCCTCAATCAGATTTTTTGGGGGGCAACTGGTATATCACACCACTTGCAATTAGTTGCTCCAATAGTGTTTGTCCCTCTGTACAGCTGCAGTATCTCAGCAGAACCGCAAACAACTGCTGCACTACCTAAATGCACTATATAGAAAGTATATTATAGGTATATCACACCCCAGCCTCAATCAGATTTTTTGGGGGGCAAATGGTATATCACACCAGTTGCAATTAGTTGTTCCAATAGCGTTTGTCCCTCTGTATAGATGCAGTATCTCAGCAGAACCGCACACAACTGCTGCACAATACAAATGCATTATAATATACTTTTTATGTTAGAAAGTATATTATAAGTATATTACACCCCTCAGTATGTCACACCTATCGATTTCCCACCTATACCAGTCCTTAAAAGGACTTTTGTGGCCCTATTAGCTAGCGTTTGGTGTCTCCGTCTCTAACAGCCTGTCCCCGCTCCACACAGCAACCTCTCCCTACACTAGCAAAACACTGAATGTAAAATGGCGGCCAGATAGGGTTTATTTATAGGGTAATGGGTATGTGCATGTGCTGAAATGTCTCAATTGGCTGTCCTGTCCCACCTGATGGATGTGTCATGGGTCAAAAAAGAATATGGCGCCGGAGGACATCGCCATATGTTCGCCCCTTCGGCGAACCGCGAACGAGCAAAGTTCGCCGCGAAACGCCGCCGGGCGGACCGCAAGGCCATCTCTAATAAGATGTAACTATAATAACATAACAAAATTCACAATCAAACCATAGCAAATTGTAGATATTATAATAAATGTAGAATAGCCAAACTGATTCATGTATTTCACCAGTTTTTATTAACAAGTCGTGGTCGTGCACCCAGTTTTCACACAGGGTAGACCAGTGCACTGTCCATATGGTGTAAATGCACATTTTATATCTCCCCTCTGCTGCTCCCATTCCCACTCCCTACCTCATGCCGTTTCACTAAAACACTGAGTAGCTGCAGCTGCATCCCCCTCCATCCCCCTTCTACCTCTCTTCTATGACTGTTTTACACTAGATGGATTTATTTGGTGTCTCAGGAGGTTTCAGAATTCCTGAAATATAATCCCATTTCAATTTTCATTAGCATAATAAATATTAAATGCACAGAAAAAAAAGTAAAACAAAGTTTCTTAGCATTTCTGGAATAACTGTTCATTTCCTAAACTTGGACTACCTCCTTCAGTCTCCCACACACCACTGTGACACCCCTGTAATTACTATCTAATAAGCTGGAACACAAAGCCTTCATTTAGCACCGCAGTACATAAGAAATAATGAACAGAAGAATAGAAACTTCACAGTTCTCCTCCAACCTTGTATGTCTCGGTTTTCCAACCGAAACTGCTTGCAAAATCACCCTAAAGATCCAAAAATCCAAAGGGTTAACTCGTCACTGTCAGGGCATTCTTCCTAGTGACATATACCGCTGAAATATAGCACATTCTCATGTTGGGTTACAGTCACAGGAAAGATTAAGCTGAAGCTTATCATTCATGTGAAACCAGGACACACTAATACCGCCAGCCCGGGGCATCTACGGAACGTTCCATATGCAGGAGCAATGTATTCTTTTAAGTTTTGAAGTCTTTGGCGCAAGGGGAAAATAGAAAAAAGAGAGATAAGATGATTGATCTTGCAAGTGGCAAGTCAAACTAAAAACGATACTAAAAGTTAAAAAAAAAAAACTAAAAACTGTTGGCGTACAGGCACAAAGTATAAAAAGACACAGTGGGGGACACTTACTAAGCATGTTGCACCAGAATGATGGTGTAAAATGCGTAAAAAAGAAAGGCGTTTTGATTTGCGCCAAATATATCAACTGTTTTCTCCAGAATTTTCACTATAAAGAATGCATCTCGACAGAAATGAATCATAAATATCAAAGTGGGCGGGGCTATCAAATCGGCGCATAGTAAGTCTCATTTATCATCCTCTTATCTGCAGAAATGCCTTAGATTGAAGCGGACAATTAAGCCAGCTTATGCTTAGAAAAACCAGCTAATTGTGGGGACAAGTGATAGGTAAGTGTTAGGCTACTTTCACACTCGTGTTTTGGACGGATCCGTCATGGATGTGCAAAAACGCATCTGTTACAATAATACAACCGTCTGCATCCGTCATGAACGGATCCGTTTGTATTATCTGTAACATAGCCAAGACGGATCCGTCATGAACTCCATGGAAAGTCAATGGGGGACGGATCAGTTTTCTATTGTGCCAGAGAAAACTGATCCGTCCCCATTGACTTACATTGTGTGCCAGGACGGATCTGTTTGGCTCAGTTTCGTCAAGCGGACAGCAAAATGGAGACGGATCGGAGGCAAACTGACGCATACTGAGCGGATCCTTTTCCATTCAGAATGCATTAAGGCAAAACTGATCCGTTTTGGACCGCGTGTGAGAGCCCTGAACGGATCTCACAAACGGAAAGCCAAAACGCCAGTGTGAAAGTAGTTTCAATTTATTCAGTTTATTTTTCTCTAATATAAATGAGCAAATCAACAGGGTTCTGTCAGTAAAGTGATATTCAACAAAATGTTAGTGCTATTGGAGTTTAAATGTCACAAATCAAGAGAAATAGGTGGATAATCAATTTTTTTTTAAAAAAGTCAAATTTTAACAGTGATGTGCACCTTTTGATATATGAGGTGAAAGAAATCACAACTTTTGATTTGTGATGTTAGTATTTCTTTTTGCACAAATTATGCCATTATTGATAAATGTCCCCCCATTATGTATTACATTCCTGTTATTTATAAGCATCAATAGTAGGGTCGCATCGGGTATCGAAATGTTGATACTTTTTTGATACTTTTATTCCCTGCTTGGTTCCATACTGACATAGGAATGCTCGTTAGCGATGCTCTGTCTGTGTAAGGCTGGGTTCACACGGGCGAGATTTCCGTGCGGGTGTAATACGTGAGGTGAACGCATTGTACCCGCACTGAATCCGGACCCATTCACTTCTATGGGGCTGTGCACATGAGCAGTGATTTTCACACATCACTTGTGCGTTGCGTGAAAATCGCAGCATGCTCTATATTGTGCGTTTTTCAAGCAACGCAGGCCTCATAGAAGTGAATGGGGCTGCGTTAAAATCGCAAGCATCCGCAAGCAAGTGCGGATGCGGTGCGATTTTCACACATGGTTGCTAAGATGAAAGTCTATTCACTGTATTATTTTCCCTTATAACATGGTTATAAGGGAAAATAATAGCATTCTTTAATACAGAATGCTTAGTAGAAGGTCAATTGAGGGTTAAAAAAATAAATAAAAATTAACTCACCTCCTCCGCTTGATAGTGTAGTTGCCGATCTCTTTTTACTTCTTTAATCATGAGATGCCGGCTAAAGGACCTGTGGTGATGTCACATCACATGGTCCATCACCGTGGTGATGGACCATGTGATGAGCTCAGTGACATCACCACAGGTCCTTTGACAGATCCTGAAGAAAGAACAGAAGACTGGCAGCTACGTGATCAATTGGAGGAGGTGAGTTCATTTATTTTTTATTTTTTAGGCTGGGTTCACACGGGCATCATGTTTTGGCTCAGGATGCGACCCGGGTGCATTGCGGCAAACCCGCGCGAGTAGTTTTGACTGCGATTGCGTTCCGTTGTTCAGTTTTTATCGCGCGGATGCAATGCGTTTTGCACGCGCGTGATAAAAAACTGAATGTGGTACCCGGACCTGAACTTCTTCACTGAAGTTAAGGTTTGGGTTCGGTGTTGTGTAGATGTAATTATTTTTCCTTAAAACATGGTTATAAGGGAAAATGATAGCATTCTTTAATACAGAATGCTTAGTACCAGGTAAATTGAGGGTTAAAAAATAAAATAAAAATTAACTCACCTCCTCCAATTGTCAAAGGACCTGTGGTGACGTCACTGAGCTCATCACATGGTCTAATCACATGCTCCATCACCGCGGTGATGGACCATGTGATTGGACCATGTGATGTGAAGTCACCACAGGTCGCAACTACGCGATCAAGAGGAGGAGGTGAGTTAATATATTTTTGTACTAAGCATTCTGTATTAAAGAATGCTATTATTTTCCCTTATAACTATGTTATAAGGAAAAATAATTACATCTACACAACCTTGAACCCAAACCTAAACTTCAGTGAAGAAGTTCCGGTCTGGGTACCACATTCAGTTTTTTATCACACGCATGCAAAACGCATTGCACTCGCGCAATAAAAACTGAACAACGGAACGCAATCGCAGTCAAAACTAACTGCAATTGCGTACCTACACGTGCGGGTTTGCCGCAACGCATCCTGAGCCAAAACGTGACGCCCGTGTGAACCCAGCCTAAGGCCCCTTTCACACGAGCGAGTTTTCTGTGCAGGTGCAATGTGTGACGTGAACGTAATTTTAATGGGGCTGTTTACATGAGCGTTTTTTTTCACGCATCAGTTCTGTGTTGCGTAAAAATCACAGCATGTTCTATATTCAGCGTTTTTCACGCAGTCCTGACCCCATAGAAGTGAATGGGGCTTCAGTAAAAAACACATTGCATCCGGAAGCAAACCTTCTGTTTTTTTATCACGCGCGTGAAAAACGCATCAAAAGGCATTGCACTCTCGCGGAAAAAACTGAGCAACTGAACGCAATTGCAGACATAACTGACTGAACTTGCTTGCAAAATGGTGTGAGTTTCACTGAACGCATCCTGAACTAATCCCTCACGCTCGTGCGAAGGGGGCCTAAAGGTGCCACAGATTGCTCGATGAATTAGCAATCTTTTAAGTGGTTGCAAAAATCATTGCTGGTAGCAGATTGTGCCGTCCAATCATGCTTCAAGTAAATGGAGTGAGTACTCGTCATTATACTGCACTTCCAAGATGATGTGCAGTGTAAAACAGCTGCGGACCCCACAATCTGATATTGATGACGTATCCCGAGGATAGGTCATCAATATATACAGTATGGCCGGATAACCCCTTTAAACCCATTATGTTGGGAGGAACTTGATAAGGTTACTATTAGGGCTCTTTCACACGAGCGAATGCCGTGCGGGTAATCCGCTGCGTGAAAGAATGCCAAGCCCCGCTCTGGACAGCAGAGACACGGAGCATTAACATGACTGATAACGCTCCGTGCCGCACTGTGATCTTTTTACTACAAAATCACTGTGAGATTAATGTGTCCCTGTGATTTTGTAGTAAAAAGATCACAGAGAGGCACAGAGCATTATAAGTCATGTTATCTCTGCATCATGCGTCTCTGCTGTCCGGAACGGGGCTTGGCTCTCTTTCACACAGCGGATTACCCGCACAGCATCCGCTCGTGTGAAAGAGCCCTTAATGTGAGGCACATGGTTTTATACATTTGGACCTGTATGTCCCTCACATCAATAGTAAATGATCCAATCAAGTACCTCCAAGCATAATGGACAAGATGGGGATAATGTGTGTGTTTTTTTGTTTTGTTTTTGAAAAGTATTGATTTGGTATAGAGCAGTGATGGCTTACCTTGGCACTCCAGCTGTGGTGAAACTACGACTCCCAGCATGCTCCATTTATTTCTATAGAGTTCTGAGAGCAGCCAAGCAAGGGGGGCATCTTGGGAGTTGTAGTTTTACCACAGCTGGAGTGCCAAGGTTAGCCATCACTGGTATAGAGTATCATGATAATTTACTCGGTATCCAAATCTCGTATCATGACCACCCTATTGCACAGCACTCTCTGAAATAACTGAAATAAAGCTGTGTCAAATGGACAGATTTATTAGGAGGTCAGCGGAGATTACAGTTAAGGGAGGAGCTTCTGAGAGACAAACACAGTTATGCTGCACATAAGTCTAGTGAGAGGGGAGGATGAGCCAAGAGACAGAGGCAGAGAGGCACACACACAGAGGCTGCTGCAGCAAATCTTGAGGGTTTTTTTCTCTTACCCAAAGTGCTTTATCCACAGTAATACTGTTCAGTACTGCTATATAATGTTCCATGTGGTGTCTTTGTGGCAAATTGCGGATCCGCAAAAAACGGATGCCGTTCCGTATGGCATCCGTTTTTTTGCGGATCCATTGTAATAATGCCTATCCTAGAACAAAATAGGACATGCACTATTTTTTTTGCGGAGCAACGGAATGGACATACTGATGCAGACAGCACACGGTGTGCTGTCCGCGTTTTTTGCGGACCCATTTAAATGAATGGGTTCGCATCCTATCCGCAAAAAAAACGGATCGGACACGGATACAAAATACGGTCGTGTGCATGAGGCCTAAGTCTAAAGGCATCTCCATCAAAAAATCATAGCATGCTCCATCCAGCTCTGATTCATTCACTTAAGTGAGTGGGTCTGCAAGAAAAACAGACAGGACGTGGACATCATCTGTGACTGGTCCTTATAAATATGCATTCATGTTCACAGGCCGGAACCCTAACGATTTTAGCAGTGCTTATCTGAATGAGTCATAACTCTTGCTAGGTACTGTACATTGCTACCTTTACTCTGTGATCGCTATATTTTTGTTTTTAGTGATACTGAAGAGCTTTAACCCCTTAAGGACCCGTGCCGTATGTTGAGGGTAAAACAGTAAAACTTTATTAGGGCTACATGTCGGCCTTTTATGCAGGTCTTCCAACAAGGGACACTCCCCTGGGGACCTTGTGGCAGACTGAGACAGTTTTTACATTAGCCAATCACATGCATTTACAGTATTGAAACACTCCCAGCAATTGTACACAACCCCCCTCTGCCTGTGATGCAATTAACAAACACAATGGGCTCTGCCTGTGATACAATTACTAAACACAATGGGCTCTGCCTGTGATACAATTACCAAACACAATGGGCTAACTTACTCACAGACAGAAAACACACATTTTTTCCCCAAAACACCCCAAAGCCCCACATATCCCTATAAATTTTACATCCCTGGATAGCTCTGATCTGGGTGAACAACATATCCAGAAATCACCCAGATCCAAGCAGGTGTTCCCGAATTCCATGGAAGTCACATTTGACCGACCACAAGCATGGCTTTCCTGCCCAAAACAGCTCCACAGATTTAGACTGTGGTCGGTCTACCTTCTCCTTCAAAGTTTTAATATATGGGCCATAATCCTGAGGCAAAAGGCTGGCAAACAGGCCCCTCCAAACCCCAGTGGTGAGGGGCTGCCACAAAGCCCTTTTTTTCCCCACTTATACATGCCAAAAAAAACTTTAGAACATATAACTGCACCGCTGAACGGCAAATAGGCCACTTTTTCCAACTTATACACGCCAAAAAAGGCTTTAGAACATATAACTCCACCGCACAAGGGCTAATAAGACCTAGAAATATTTCCTAGTAATACACCCTGTTAATGGCTGTATCACACAGCACATGCAGCCCAATAACAAGAAAGGTTTCCTGGAATTACAGAGGAATTGTCTATTGCAAACTTGAAAGCAGCAGTATAATGGCAATTTGGATCCCCAGTCAGTACAGCAAGGTGTAATAGGATAGTTCCTATTACCCAGGCCGTCACCTCCCCTATTGGACCCTGTTCTGCTTCAATACTGTGGAATAATTCCTCCCTATACTTTTAATGCTCTTTCCCTGAACTTGTAAATCGTTTTTTTTTAGCCCAATGACGTTTTTTCTACCACTGTCCCTAGCGCCTGCTGATGTCTCCCCCTGCACTAAATACACTGGTAAACGGCAGAATCTAAGATGGCGGAGGCTATTTATATGGCTGTGACATCACAGGGCTGGCTGGCTGCTGATTGGCTGCATGCATGGCATTATGGGTGATCCCTTGTTCAGAAATTCACAGCCTGATGAACGTTTAAAAATAAAAAACAAAGCCTTTATTAAAGTCTGTTTAAAAAGAGGGTGGGGGAAACCCATATGTCACGATCTGTGACCATCAGGCAACTAATCTTAGGAATGTATACAGAGAGGGGAACAAATACCTCTGCACATTAGAAAGACTAGGCTAAGACCCGACTTGCTAGCTGGAAATTGCTATAAATATGCAGGCCGGGGTAAGGGACACTAAAGTCAGTGTGAATGGATGCACTGTGTGTGTATAACCGGTGATCCTGTAAGATGTATATACACGGATAAGGTTGTGCCAACTGGTACAAGTATCCTAAAATGCTCAATACACTTGATCACACTGCCTCTATCAAATAGAAGTCTCAATGGACTTACAACCACTAGGTGTAGTGCAGATTCCAGATCAATATATATGTATGGCTGATGGTAAATACCTAGGTCACAACCCTATATCCGCAGCCAGTATTGGCTATATACGATCACTCAGAGCCAATATGATTTAACTCCATTCACACACCTAAAGCCAGTATGTTTTGGCTCATCCATTCATCACATGCATACTCCAAGGCTGACTAAAGGGTTAATTGCATCTAGTGCAGTCCTGCCTAAAGAGCTGTGTCCTGATACAATGTAGTAGCTCTACGCGTTTCCACGTGACCTGTAATTATCACGCATCTTCAGGAGCTTATTTTTGCTACTAATGTCAAGACAGTACAAGCCGCACTGTAGTGTGCTATGGCTATTGGCGCTGTAATGGCCGCGCGCGGCCGATAGAACGCCGAGTTCATATGGCCGAGGCCCCGCCCATCAGGAGGAGTGTATCGGTAACATCGCCAATCAGAAATAGGGGCGGGCTCTCTGGCTCCGCCTTCTGACCGGCCGATGCCGAAAATGATTCTTACACCTCCTGACATAGATTGCGTTTCTCGCAGTAACAGGGGGAATAAAAATCGCGGCCCATGTATTGTCATTGGATCCAGAGCAAGTCCGCAAAACGGGGTGCCCTCAGGATTCATAAACCGAAAAAGCAAGTACCGCTCCCATCAATGTCATATGACAACAATGGGGAGGGGTGAACTAGTACACTGATAGACTCAGAAAAGTATCACTATCAATCGCAGCTCAGGTATGATATGTAAGATATACACCCAGCATATATAGGTGCACATCAACATAGCCCCTGACGTACTAAAATGGAGAGACGAAACAAGATGCAATTACATCATATTATAAGGCAGCATATCGATATGTGTACACCTCCAATATCAGACGTACAGCTCTAATATAGGTAACATATATCATCCCGTGTGTATTGGGGCTACTGTATTAGATGAAGCTGGCAAAAGATATGGACTCATTAAGCCCTAGTGGTTGAACTGTCTGCAACTTATATGTCCACATCGCTTCTTTTCGTAATAGGGGTATGTCAATATCACCTCCACGGATTGACATCTTCACTTGTTCAATCCCCTGTACTTTTAACACATCAGGGTCACCGTCATGCATTTCACATACATGACGTGCCACTGATGTGTCCCGTTTATTGCGGATGTCAGACATATGTTCACCGAGTCTGCGTCTCAATTCACGTCTTGTTGAATTGAGACGCAACTGATTAAATATACAACACCCACAGAAGTACACCTGATGAACGACCGTATCTTGTACCTCTTGCCTGTTGTATGGCTGATAAAGAATTTACCTCTCAGGATCTTCCTGCAGATGATACATGAGCCACAGGGAAAGGTACCCTTGAGGGTATTTTTTAACCAGGTCTCAGGTTTAGGTTGTGTATATAAACTCTTTACCAAGTGGTCACGTAGATTTGAACTACGTCGGTACGTGATTGAGGGAAAATCCGGAATAAGCTCCCCAATATCTGGGTCAGATTGCAAAATAGACCAATAATTTTGCAAAATGTCCCGAACGTTTTTGTGAGCCTTGTCAAAGGTTGCGACAATTCTGGGCGTAGAGTCCGCGGTGCTTCTTGGTTTTGGAACCAACAGCTGGGTACGATCTGTACTCATGGAGTGATGGAACGCTTGTTTCAAAGTATATTGTGGGTATCCCCGATTAATAAATCGGCCTCTAAGGTCAGATGCAGCAGCTCTGAAGTCACCTAGGCCTGAACAGTTCCTCCTGGCCCTGAGGTACTGTCCCTTCGGGATACCTCTTTTCAGGGCCAGGGGATGACCACTCTGCCAGTGTAGAAGATTGTTAGTCGACGTTTTTTTCCTAAACAAATTTGTGGTTATCTTTCTGTCAGTACCAATGGTGATCATCAAATCCAGAAACGCTATCTGTTGCTCTTGTACCTCAGATGTAAAAAATAACCCCATCTGATTCACATTTAGTGCTGCCACAAATGTCGCAAATTGTTCTTGTGTCCCCTTCCACAATATCAGCACATCATCGATGTACCTGATCCATAATTGCACATTCGATGTGTGCTGCTCCATCTCGTCACCAAACACAACTTCCTTCTCCCACCAGCCCAGGTACAGGTTGGCAAACGTCGGGGCACAGGGACTGCCCATCGCGACGCACCTGAGCTAGTGGTAAAAGTGTTGGTCGAAGATGAAAACGTTGTGGGTGAGGACAAAATCCAGCAGCTGTAGCAGGAAGATGTTATGCCGGCGACATTGTTCACCTCTCTGTTGGATGAAGGCCTCGACAGCTCTACACCCAAAATCATGGGGTATAGAGCTGTACAAGGCCTCAACATCCAAACTAGTGAGGAGGACACCTTCCTCACACTGTATACCATCCAGACGTTGTAGCACATCCATCGTGTCTCGGGCATAGGATGGCAACGACGTCACGAATGGACGCAGAATTGTGTCCAAATACGTGCTTACATTGGCAGTAAGGCCACCTATGCCCGAGACAATGGGCCTGCCCTTTAGTACTAATCCTGCTTTATGCAGTTTAGGCAGACTGTAGAATGTTGCTACAACCGGGAATTTGGGAAGCAGATAGTCCAATTCATTTTTGCTAATAAGCTTATCTTCAAAAGCACTATTTAGCAAACTCGCAAGCTCATGTCTGAATATGGAGGTAGGGTTAGTTGAAAGACGCCTGTACGTTTTGGGATCCTCAAGCAGAGTTCTTTGCTCCATGTCCTAACATGTGCAGCAGCCATTTTAGCCACTTTGTCAACTTCGATTCGCTCATCTCTACTAACAACCCAAAAAATGTCCAAAGTAGGCAGCTGTTTAAGGCTACTTTCACACTAGCGTTCGGGGCTCCGCTTGTGAGTTCCGTTTGAAGGCTCTCACAAGCGGCCCCGAACGGATCCGTACAGCCCCAATGCATTCTGAGTGGATGCGGATCCGCTCAGAATGCATCAGTTTGGCACCGTTTGGCCTCCGCTCCGCTCAGCAGGCGGACACCTGAACGCTGCTTGCAGCGTTTTCGTGTCCGCCTGGCCGTGCGGAGCCAAACGGATCCGTCCAGACTTACAATGCAAGTCAATGGGGACGGATCCGTTTGACGTTGACACAATATGGTGCAATTTCAAACGGATCCGTCCCCCATTGACTTTCAATGCAAAGTCAGGAGTCCCCATCAGATCGGAGTTTTCTCCGATCCGATGGTATATTTTAACTTGAAGCGTCCCCATCACCATGGGAACGCCTCTATGTTAGAATATACCATCGGATTTGAGTTACATCGTAAACCTCAGATCCGACAGTATATTCTAACACAGAGGCGTTCCCATGGTGATGGGGACGCTTCATGTTAGAATATACTGAGAACTGTGTACATGACTGCCCCCTGCTGCCTGGCAGATGCTGCCAGGCAGCAGGGGGCAGACCCCCCCCCCCTCCTCCTGTAATTAACTTATTGGTGGCCAGTGCGGGCCCCCCTCCCTCCCCAGTATTAAATATTACCAGTGCGGCGGCCTCCCCCTCCCTCCCTTCCCAGTATTAAATATGACCAGTGCGGCCTCCCCCTCCCTCCCCAGTATTAAATATTACCAGTGCGGCGGCCTCCCCCTCCCTCCCTCCCCAGTATTAAATATGACCAGTGCGGCCTCCCCCTCCCTCCCTCCCCAGTATTAAATATTACCAGTGCGGCCCCCTCCCTCTATATTTATTGGTGGCCGGGCCAGTGCGGATTCCAAGTATTGTGAGCAGTGCGGCCTCCCCTCTCCCCCCCTAATTAAAATCACCCCCCCCCCCATCATTGGTGGCAGCGGAGAGTACCGATCGGAGTCCCAGTTTAAATCGCTGGGGCTCCGATCGGTTACCATGGCAACCAAGACGCTATTGCAGTCTTGGCTGCTATGGTTACTTAGCAATAAATACAAGCATTATACTTACCTGAAGAGCTGCGATGTCTGACCGGCCGGGCGCTCCTCCTACTGGTAAGTGACAGGTCTGTGCTATAGGCAATGCGCTGCACAGACCTTTCACTTACCAGTAGGAGGAGCTCCCGGCCGGTCAGACATCGCAGCTCTTCAGGTAAGTATAATGCTTGTATTTATTGCCAAGTAACCATGGCAGCCAAGACTGCAATAGCGTCTTGGTTGCCATGGTAACCGATCGGAGCCCCAGCGATTTAAACTGGGACTCCGATCGGTACTCTCCGCTGCCACCAATGATGGGGGGGGGGGGGTGATTTTAATTAGGGGGGGAGAGGGGAGGCCGCACTGCTCACAATACTTGGAATCCGCACTGGCCCGGCCACCAATAAATATAGAGGGAGGGGGCCGCACTAGTAATATTTAATACTGGGGAGGGAGGGGGAGGCCGCACTGGTCATATTTAATACTGGGGAGGGAGGGGGGGCCGCACTGGCCACCAATAAGTTAAATACAGGAGGGGGGGGGGGGTCTGCCCCCTGCTGCCTGGCAGCATCTGCCAGGCAGCAGGGGGCAGTCGTGTACACAGTTCTCAGTATATTCTAACATGAAGCGTCCCCATCACCATGGGAACGCTTCTGTGTTTAGAATATACTGTCGGATCTGAGTTTTCCGAAGTGAAAAATCAGATCTGAAATAAACAGTTATGCAAACGGATCCGTTCTGAACGGATGCAAGCGTTTGCATTATAGGAGCGGATCCGTCTGTGCAGACACCAGACGGATCCGCTCCTAACGCAAGTGTGAAAGTAGCCTAAAATCCCCCCCTTTAGAAATGACATAGCTAATTTGCTATGATCAAGTTCTGATGCAAATATTGCCGAAATAATTCATTATAGAATTTTTGAAGGTTTGCTCCTGTCCACCCTGAGTCTTGGCCCTCTTCTTTCCCTATTCTGTTTCTGTTTACTATCCTCCCACCATGTTAATGACATCAGTTGACGGAGTATTTATCTAGTTATTATTTATTTTACACACTTATATAGCACTGACATATTCTGCAGCGCTTTACAGACATTAGCATCAAGCTGTCCCCAATGGGGATCACAATCTAAGGTATAGGATATACAATCTTTTTAGGGTGACCTATCACAACCGCCTGAGCGAACTCCTTTCCATATATTGACCATTTATCATAATTTCCTAACCCTGATCCTCCACTAAACTTTCCACCACACCCATACACCCAAAAGCACTACAGATATCGGCTGGTGACCGGCTCTTGCAGCTTTAGATCTACTCCCCTATTTTCCCAAGATGGCTGGACCATTGTACAAAACAAGCACTTTTACCTTTGGTGTCACCCCTTTCCCCTCTTGCGAGCAGGGTCCTCATTCCTCTGGCTGTAATTATTTACTGGTCTGTTGCTATGTTATTTATGACTGTTTGTACATGAACCCCTGAACTGTGAAGCTCTGTGGAATACGTTGGCGCTATATAAAAAAAGATTATAATTCGTATTATTTTATACCATAAATGTCAGAGGGGTGCGGGGTCCAAGCAGGCTGCACATGCACAATGACTGCTTTGGCACTGCTATGTCATTTTCAGAAGTCCCATAGCAAGGAATGTAGTGGTGTCTGCAAATATGTGGCCTGCTCTCCACTCACTGCTGTGGGACTTCCGAAAATGGCTTTTTCTGATGTTCCATCTCAATTAATAGAAAGGACACTGGCCATGTCCAGTGTGCTCCCATGTTCATGGTGGGGCTCCATTCTTGAGATAGAATATCCTATAGACATGCCATAAATGTCCAAGATGGGGCAGCAGCTTTAAAATATTTTAAAACAATTTTGGTAATTCCATGAAGACATTGTAAAACGTCAAAGGGTAAAATATCAGAATGATTAACCTGTTAAGGAGGCAGCCATCTTTTTTGCCAATTTTTAGTTCAGTTTGGTTCAAGATGCATTTTGAGGGCTTAAATACCTATATATTCCAATACAATGCTACCAGCTAGTGTAATCTTAAGTGGCATCTTTTACATACTGTATGACATTCGTGCCTGATAATTGCCCCATGTTGATGTGCTGCCATTCACCCAACACAAGCAAATATTAATCCATTAAATGGCTGCGATCAAGGTTTTACGGGGCATCTGCAGTTGGCGACACCTGACATTTCCGAGTGATGGTGTCGGCACAGCTCCTGAGCTTCCACCATCTTTGTACTATAAATCTGAGTTAAAATGCCACCTGCTTAAAACATGAAAGATCATAAGTTATGACTACAATTTAAAGGGAGTCTGTCATTACAATTTGACATTATAGACCGCTTACATAGCGTAACTATACATGAGGCAAAAACGCAGTTTTATTCATATGCAAATGAGGGCTCGCAAGTGCTCAGGGGCGGCGTTCGGGCTGTAAGTGCCCAGGGGCGGCGTTCGGGCTGTAAGTGCCCAGGGGCGGCGTTCGGGCTGTAAGTGCCCAGGGGCGGCGTTCGGGCTGTAGGTGCCCAGGGGCGGCGTTCGGGCTGTAAGTGCCGTCTTCTCACATAACCCCTCCCAGCCTTTTGTTTGATGCACGCGCACTGTGATGACCATTACAGGCAGTGGCATCGCTCCATGCAGTGCACATGCGCCGGCGCGATGTCGGCCAGTACACTAGATGTGCAAGGAGCTTACAGGGTGGGCCAAGCAACAGGCTGGGGAGGAGTTATGTGAGAAGACGGCAGAGCGGCCGGGGCACTTACAGCCCGAACGCCGCCCCGGGGCGCTTGCGAGCCCTCATTTGCATATTAATAAAACATGCGTGCAGTGCATTGAGCGGACTCCAGTGCTCAGGTCCTGCTGGAGCTCCTCAACGCTGATTTTAAGAAATCAGTTGAACATAAATAGGTAAATGACCCTGCATTTGTTTCAAGGTGCCCTTCACTAGTTTTTGCAGTCCTCAGATAGGAAAGCATAAACCTGGTGACAGATTTCCTTTAAGCTATTCTTTCCTCTTCTTGGAATGTTAGCTCCTTTCATCTCATGCTCTTGGCTCGAAGATCCTAATTAGCAGGAATGTCAAACTCCATCCCTGTGTTTTTTCCAACCATGTCCTCATTCAATCTTCTAAGACTTCACAGGATTCTAGCGCAGAGAACACCAATTTGCCAACGGCACACTTGATAAACGAAAAATGAGGAGAAGACGGAGACTGAAACGCGTGGATCCAGGGAACAGAGTCCATTAAGTGATTTATGCTCAAAACAAAATGCTCAGAAACAGGATAAACATTATTTGCTTAAGGAAACATTAAATTCCTTGGTGTTTAAGCCTCATATCCCATAGAATACTCTATGGTTATATCATTATATATGAATAGAAGAAATGATCTCTGTATATTTTAAAAACCTTAATTTGCCTCCCAATTTGACTTTCCTTTTAACATTTGCCTTTGTACAGAACACTTCTGCAATTTCCAGTTGAATAAACTCTCGTCTGTTGGTATGTAGCCCAGATAATGCCATAATAACTTGCTGCTGTATCAGCCAAGAGTTCTGGCAGAGCTGGACTCTTTAAGAAATAATTACATGACATTTTTTCCTTCCAGAAATGCGCTCTGCCACTGTGCACAGTAACGCCTCTGTTATTATTCCACAATACTGTGGACTCACTCCGTTTCAAGAATTTTCACTTCTTTTCCAAAACTCCCTAAACGAACATTCTATGAAATATTCCAAAATGGGTCTGTGTGCATTTTTTTCTGCTCCCTATGTAATTAAAATAAAGTGATTGGTTAATTAGAGAGTCATTGCACTGAAGCAATAATTAGACAGAAAATATACATTTTGTAGAGCTGTTCCTTCTGAATTCCCCAAAAAACTAAGGAATTTTGGAGAAACTTATTGTCACGGCTGAGGATGGGGGAAACCCTCAGCCGTGCGATGACAGATGATGTTATGGCTGCTCGGCCAGGACAACAGGATAGGGAGCAGGTCACCTCCTACAGCGTCCCTAACCTGACCCTAACTCCTATCTGCATGGGCCGACCTTAAAGGTAGGAGGACCCATGCGCAGGAACCTAGGAGCCCTGACTTACCCTCCGTCCGGTCCCTAGCTAGGAGTCAGGGTAAGACAACCTACTCCTCCTAGGCACGGAGGAGCAGCAGTCTCAATGGCCAAGCTGCTGAAAAAGGGGGAACATAAACAGCTCTATGGATATGGCAGGTGAACAAGGAGTTCCACCTACCTGCCAATGCCTTGCTGACTGGATCCCTGTGCTGGCAAGGAGAAGTTCAGAACGCATCCGCACACAGGAACCCAGATCCATAGCTGCACAAAATCACAAGGAAACATCAAGTAGACATCACACATAACTGGACATAAACTTAAATGTGACATAATGGTTATGACCACAGGGGTGGCTCTCACTGGCAGGTAGAAAATACAGGAAGCTGCTCCAGCAAAGCATGGCTGAAGCAACCTCCAGACCTGGGAAAACAGTGAGGCTTTATAGGCCAAGAAGCCACACCCCACAGTCGGACACACCCAGTGACACACACACACTGGGAAGGGAGTTAACCCTTCCAGCACCAGGGAAGGGAAACACCAACTTAAAAGGAAAGTGTCCAACACTAGAACACACTGTGGCTGTTGCCGCTGGCAACGACATGGGTGGCAACCGTGTCCTGGGAATCAGCCCGAAGGCCGGGACACTGCCACCACATGTACACACAACCAAACGTTGCCACGGGCAACCACAGTGCAGGAAAGATGTCAGTGCACACCACACATAACACAGGGTGCACAGAGACAAACAACAGTGCATATAAACACGCACACAACTCCAAGGGAACCGCACACATAGCTGTTGTCCGCGGCAACCGCACCTGAGGCAAACAACATCATGCCTCAAGCTGCGGTTGAAACAACAACCCAAACCGCGGGCATTTGTATGCGGCTCCCAAGGAGTCACGGCCATAACCGTGGCCGTGACACTTATTGTTTGATATTAGAAATCACTTCTCATAAATCACTAAAAATTCATTCAATCATGCTTTCTGCAGCTGTATATTACACATTTTGGAGTGATCTGTGCTCTAACCAATCAGTTGTCTCTACCCTGCTGCTCCCTCTCCCCTCTCACAGCCTTCAGTAAGTGTAACACACAGCGGCAGTGACTAAACAAGTTATCCCCTGCTTTACCTTTTCCTCTCACAGTATGAGTCTCACATGTCCCTAACATACTTGTCCTTTATGAACTCTTTCACTGTAGAAAGTACTTTTTGAGTGTCTGAGCAGGGAAAGGGGAACTATATGCTGCTGGAACATGAACTCAATAGTTTGCCCCAGAATAACATTATAATTTACAATTTATCACATGTTCACAAACCACTCATTTATTTAAAAAAAAGTATAAGGATAGGAAAAGGAACAGTGACCATCACTGGACCAAGAATAGCCCTTGCCACCATGTTGTAGGAAATGCTCACCAGTTCTAAATTGTGTTTTGTTATATTAGTTGGGGGCAGTTGAATTGAGTGAACCAAAGGCATATGTTAGGGCCGAGGTTTTTATAGCAGAGATGAAAGTCCTTAGCCAAAATATTTAAAATTGAGCTCCCTCTTGGTACTAGTACACATTAACATATCTTTCCTCTGTAGGGCAGGAAAGTCCTTCCTTTGCAATACCTGACCCTGAATTGTTTGTATCCGTGTCTAGTTGGTAGAATGCTTAAAGGGATTCTGTCACCACCAGGTTTCACCCCTGTCAGCTAAACATATGCTGATGTTCAGGGCCTCATCAGGATTCCTAATGTGGGCTTCTAAATGTGATCCGTAGCCTTATTTTGCTAAAAAACAGGTTTTACTAACCTGTCACTCAAAGAAAAAAGGTGCCCAAGGGGATGTCAAGGGATGCACCCACCGCCGTTCGTGCCCAGCGCCGCCTTTCCAGACTTCTGCACCGCCTCCTAATCCTCTGTGTCGCCTCTTGCTCTCCCTCCCTCCCCCCTCCTCCTGCTGTAAGATTTCGCGCGTGCGCACAGGGCTCTGTCTGATGCGCCCGTGTGGACTTCTCGATTTGGTTTCTTAAAGCGAAGTGCGCATGCAGGCACTTCGCTCAACCCAGGTATGACCTGCACTCTGGCGCCAGCCTCTCAAAGCCCTGTGCGCACGCGCGAGATCTTACAGCAGGAGGAGGGGGGAGGGAGGGAGAGCGAGAGGCGGCACAGAGGATTAGGAGGCGGTGCAGAAGTCTGGAAAGGCGGCGCTGGGCACGAACGGCGGTGGGTGCGGACAGCACCTTGCATCCCTTGACATCCCCTTGGGCACCTTATTTCTTTGAGTGACAGGTTAGTAAAACCTGTTTTTTAGCAAAATAAGGCTACAGATCACATTTAGAAGCCCACATTAGGAATCCTGATGAGGCCCTGAACATCAGCATATGTTTAGCTGACAGGGGTGAAACCTGGTGACAGAATCCCTTTAACACCGAATACAGACATTATAAACTTCTAGAAGATAAAAAAAATCTGGAAAACTTAATACGATTGAGCAGAGCACAAAGTATAAACTGCTAGAGGTGCTTGGTCAATGATCACACAACCAAGGTGGTGCCCCCTTTATTGTGGGTTCTGTAGTAGAATACATGTTGTGGCAGTGTCTCATTACTACTTGTTGGCATCTCCCCTGGCTGTGATACAAGCAGCCACTCTGGCATGGTAGCGATTATACAGATGCTGGATATTCTCCTGTGGTATCTCATTCCAAGCTCTTTCATCTTGTACCTCTAGTTCAGCCAAGAAGGTTGTTGATTGCTGTTAATGAGAGATCTGCCAGATCCAGTTCCAGACATTCTTGATGGGGGAGAGATCTTGCCATAGAGCTAGCCAGAGGAGCTGCTTGATACCCTGAAGAACACGTTGTGTAGCGCAGGCAGTGTGTGGATGGACGACATCTTCTTACTGAGTAAAAAAAGGCAGTAGGTCTGGTTCCACAAAGTCCTGGACGTACCCAAAGGCTGGTCAATCTTCCCTCCATGAATAGCAGAAGGAAAAGCCATGGTAGCTAATGGCGCCCCACACCATGACACCTGGTGTTGGTCCTGTGTGTCTCCGCATTATGCTTGCTTGGCAGTAGGTGCTCACCAGCTCTCCTACGACCCTGTGTCCACAGAACACTGTTTGCCATCGATGGCCACATCATTGGAGACATCGGTACAAATTTCATCACTAAAATATATTAGTATGTTTTAATTCATTTCCATTTACAAATGTCTAAGCAACTTTTTATCCCTCTGTACAAACTTATTACTTTTTTTGAGCAGTATATGCAAATATATCCCATGGAAATATGTCCTTAAGGTATATATTCATCTTATAAAGTGATGGCATAGGACATCCTTTCGTTAATGATGAGGGTCTAGGACTCCCATAGCTCCTGAGTATGAAGGGACCACTAATTTAGCTCTGCATCTCATTTTGCAGTTCTTTGCACAGTGGTCCCAGTTGTCCAGGGAATGGCAGCCAGCTCCATTCACTGAAATAGGGCTACGCAGTACCTTGCTGCACCCCAAAATAAAGCAGTGATGGGGACACAGTGCTAATCCCGAATTCATGTCCAGGTCTAGAATTGAGTTTTTTTTTAACATCAATGTAGAAATATTAATTTTAAATTATTCTATCCTAATACGTAAAGTTGCTTTTTCTTCGATTAATTTTAGTGTTAGAGAAATGGGTTTTGCTTCCTACTTCATTATGATCAGCTGAAGACTGGCGATACTTGGTCCAGTGAGGAAGCCGAAAAATCTTTAAATTAGATCCATGTGAAAAATACAGGACTATGCTATTATATAGAGGAATGTAGATGTAAGTAAAGGGAATCTAATTGAGGTTTGACCCCGTTGGGCCTCACAAAATCTTTAGTGGTTTTATTTTGGTATTCTGGAATTTATAACATTTCTTTTTTTAACATGAACATAGGTCTTGGTTTTTGCAGGATACATTATAATTATCTGTATCATTTTGCACTGTTAGTGGTTCGTTTTTATGAATTTCATTTTGGGGTCAACGATAATGCAATTCCACCATGTTCATTGGTGATCCAAAATAAAAAGTCTGGGGGACATTTATAAAGACCAGCATATTCATTGTAATGGTGCAGAACCCCAAACAACCAGACAGAGTTTAAACATTGGTGGATTTATGCAGGTAATCAATCCAAATAATAACTTGTGCAGGAAAACTCACAAGGGGCAGCCAGACCAGGCCAAAGTTAATATGCACAGATATAGTCCGTGTAACGTAGTACCTAGGGACGATACATTTCCAGGGTCCGATCCGAGGTCCAACACGAGACAAACTGTTCCGCATAGAAGGTTCCCACAGGCAGTCTCTAGAGATGGATTGAGGAAGTCAGAGGTAATGCACAGGTAGACTGGAAAAATGTGAACAGCAACATACACCTAGGTTGTCAAAACAACAGTGGGCACTGACCAGCCAGCGAGATCACCTATCACAGAGTGCCATGTGTCTATTCCTCATAGGCCATATGATTATCCTAATCCCTGACACTTGTGCGGCCTTGGCTGGTCATTGATCACTTAACCCATGCCTGCCCTCTAATCTACTAGAGTTTATGTACAGGTATATTCCCCGTCAGCGGCCAGCGTAGCGAATAAGATGCGCATACGTTTGGCCGCATAACCCTTTGCAAACCTCCTCTCAAGCGTGCACGCGGACACTGAAGCAGCCCAGCATGGATACGAGATTGCATCGGTACAGATGCCGGAAACCGCGTCCGCCCGCAAAAGGTGTCGGAACCGAAGTTTCCGCAGGCACATGCGTGACCTGTCCCGCTACTCCAATGGGATCCCCGCAGACTGAGCCCCACGAGAATTCCTGGGGGCCCCAGTGGACTGCGAAAATGGAGAGTGTCTAACACTGGGCTTGATTCCTCCTGAGCAGCCAGAGGATGTGCCAAAATTATGCTGTGGGCCAGGCATTGGCATAGATTTCGCGCGCATCCTTCCTGCAACCTCCTAGCCGCGGTAGATTTCTATCTTCATTCGCGTCAGAAAGTTGGCATGAATGAAGATAAATGTGCTGGCCATTCCCCATCCCGCTCCCTTCTTTTCTCGCCATTTCAGAAAAGTGGCAACAAGAAAAAGAAAAGTTGCAAGTTAGGGATATCATATATAGGCAGTTTTATGTTATATTGTATCTGATAAATCAATCAAAATAGTTTTCTCAATTTTTTATTTTATTTTAAATTTAAATGTAAATTTTTTTTTCAAAAGACATCCCAAGAGAAATTTGTCAGGTCCTGGGCTTTGTCCATGGATAATATAGTGCTGTAATCAGGACTGTGCGTCTCTTTGTCTAGTGTATATGAACTGCAGGTATCTGAGTTTTCACGGATCGCTACAGCTGCAATGGAAATGAAACTGCATGTGAGGAATAGGGGGATGGTGGTTTAGGAAAATAAAAAAACAAATAAATGAAAAAAGTATATTCCATACCCCATAGTACATAAATATGCCGTATCAGAGTAGGGGAAGGAAAAGGTCTCCATCCACCAATTTACAAGGAATATTTTATAGTGTCTTATATGGGTGACTCAGTGGTTAGCACTGATGCCTTGGAACACTGGGGTCTTAGGTTTGAATCTGACCAAGGACAATATTTGCGTGGAGTTTGTGTGTTCTCCTTGTTTTTGGCCTCTCACGGGGGTGCCAGGTCCAGAAACAATGAGCGCTTCCATCAATACAGATGGAAGTGCTCATTGCTGGAGCGCTGATGCACACATACTGCGGTGGGGCAAGGGAGCGCATAGTTCCCTGTCTGCCCTGCTGCCGATCACCCCCATAGGCTTCAGGCCTAGTAGGCCTGAGGCCTATGCGGTAGTGAAATCCCGGCGAAGGCATGCACGATGACGTCATGCTGCGTGCCTGTGCCGGGACGCAACAGCACAGTGAAGTGTGCGCGCCTTCCTCTGCGAGCAAGCGCCCGGACATAAGTGAGTATTTAGCTTTTAGTTTTTTCTCTTTTTTATTTTATGTGCCAACTTTGGGGGACACAGGAGGACATGTGGGGAAAAAAATATTTTGGTAGGATACTGTGTTTGTGTGGGGGCAAATTATTATGGGAGGGATTGCTATGTGGGTGCAATAATTATGAGAGGGAATAGAGATAACTATGTGGGGGGCAAACTACTATATGGGGGCAGTGTGGGGGAAACTACTGTGTAGTGGCAGTGTGGGGGAAACTACTGTATGGGGGCAGTGTGGGGGAAACTACTGTGTGGGTCCAGTGTGGGGGAAACTACTGTATGGGTCCAGTGTGGGGGAAACTACTGTATGGGTCCAGTGTGGGGGAAACTACTGTATGGGTCCAGTGTGGGGGAAACTACTGTATGGGTCCAGTATGGGGGAAACTACTGTATGGGTCCAGTATGGGGGAAACTACTGTATGGGTCCAGTGTGGGGGAAACTACTGTATGGGGGCAGTGTGGGGGAAACTACTGTATGGGGCAGTGTGGGGGAAACTACTGTATGGGGGCAGTGTGGGGGAAACTACTGTATGGGGGCAGTGTGGGGGAAACTACTGTATGGGGTCCAGTGTGGGGGAAACTACTGTATGGGGGCAGTGTGGGGGAAACTACTGTATGGGGGCAGTGTGGGGGAAACTACTGTATGGGGGCAGTGTGGGGGAAACTACTGTATGGGGTCCAGTGTAGGGGAAACTACTGTATGGGTCCAGTGTGGGGGAAACTACTGTATGGGTCCAGTGTGGGGGAAACTACTGTATGGGTCCAGTGTGGGGGAAACTACTGTATGGGGCAGTGTGGGGGAAACTACTGTATGGGAGCAGTGTGGGGGAAACTACTGTATGGGGGCAGTGTGGGGGAAACTACTGTATGGGGGCAGTGTGGGGGAAACAACTTTATGGGGGCAGTGTGGGGGAAACTACTGTGTGGGTCCAGTGTGGGGGAAACTACTGTGTGGGTCCAGTGTGGGGGAAACTACTGTGTGGTGACAGTGTGGGGGAAACTACTGTAATGTGTCCAGTGTGGGGGAAACTACTGTATGGGGCAGTGTGGGGGAAACTACTGTATGGGGGCAGTGTGGGGGAAACTACTGTATGGGTCCAGTGTGGGGAAAACTACTGTATGGGGGAAACTACTGTATGGGGGCAGTGTGGGGGAAACTACTGTATGGGGGCAGTGTAGGGGAAACTACTGTATGGGTCCAGTGTGGGGGAAACTACTGTATGGGTCCAGTGTGGGGGAAACTACTGTATGGGTCCAGTATGGGGGAAACTACTGTATGGGTCCAGTATGGGGGAAACTACTGTATGGGGCAGTGTGGGGGAAACTACTGTATGGGGGCAGTGTGGGGGAAACTACTGTATGGGTCCAATGTGGGGGAAACTACTGTATGGGTCCAGTGTGGGGGAAACTACTGTATGGGTCCAGTGTGGGGGAAACTACTGTATGGGTCCAGTGTGGGGGAAACTACTGTATGGGTCCAGTGTGGGGGAAACTACTGTATGGGTCCAGTGTGGGGGAAACTACTGTATGGGGCAGTGTGGGGGAAACTACTGTATGGGAGCAGTGTGGGGGAAACTACTGTATGGGAGCAGTGTGGGGGAAACTACTGTATGGGGGCAGTGTGGGGGAAACTACTGTATGGGGGCAGTGTGGGGGAAACAACTTTATGGGGGCAGTGTGGGGGAAACTACTGTGTGGGTCCAGTGTGGGGGAAACTACTGTGTGGTGGCAGTGTGGGGGAAACTACTGTATGGGTCCAGTGTGGGGGAAACTACTGTATGGGGCAGTGTGGGGGAAACTACTGTATGGGGGCAGTGTGGGGGAAACTACTGTAAGGGTCCAGTGTGGGGAAAACTACTGTATGGGGGCAGTGTGGGGGAAACTACTGTATGGGGGCAGTGTAGGGGAAACTACTGTGTGGGGGCAGTGTGGGGGAAACTCCTGTATATGGCAGTGTGGGGGAAACTCCTGTATTGGGGCAGTGTGGTGGAAACTACTGTATGGGGACAGTGTGGGGGAAACTACTGTATGGGGGCAGTGTGGGGGAAACTACTGTATGGGGGCAGTGTGCAGGAAACTACTGTGTGGGGGACAGTGTGGGGGAAATTACTATATGGGGGCAGTGTAGGGGAAAACAACTGTGTGGGGGCAGTGTGGGGGAAACTGCTGTGTGGGGGACAGTGTGGGGGAAATTACTATATGGGGGCAGTGTGGGGGAAACACTGTGTAGTGGCAGTGTGGGGGAAATTACTATATGGGGGCAGTGTGGGGGAAATTACTATATGGGGCAGTGTGGGGGAAACTACTGTATGGGGGCAGTGTGGGGGAAACTACTGTATGGGGGCAGTGTGGGGGAAACAACTTTATGGGGGCAGTGTGGGGGAAACTACTGTGTGGGTCCAGTGTGGGGGAAACTACTGTGTGGTGGCAGTGTGGGGGAAACTACTGTATGGGTCCAGTGTGGGGGAAACTACTGTATGGGGCAGTGTGGGGGAAACTACTGTATGGGGGCAGTGTGGGGGAAACTACTGTATGGGTCCAGTGTGGGGAAAACTACTGTATGGGGGAAACTACTGTATGGGGGCAGTGTGGGGGAAACTACTGTATGGGGGCAGTGTAGGGGAAACTACTGTATGGGTCCAGTGTGGGGGAAACTACTGTATGGGTCCAGTGTGGGGGAAACTACTGTATGGGTCCAGTATGGGGGAAACTACTGTATGGGTCCAGTGTGGGGGAAACTACTGTATGGGGCAGTGTGGGGGAAACTACTGTATGGGGGCAGTGTGGGGGAAACTACTGTATGGGTCCAATGTGGGGGAAACTACTGTATGGGTCCAGTGTGGGGGAAACTACTGTATGGGTCCAGTGTGGGGGAAACTACTGTATGGGTCCAGTGTGGGGGAAACTACTGTATGGGTCCAGTGTGGGGGAAACTACTGTATGGGTCCAGTGTGGGGGAAACTACTGTATGGGGCAGTGTGGGGGAAACTACTGTATGGGAGCAGTGTGGGGGAAACTACTGTATGGGAGCAGTGTGGGGGAAACTACTGTATGGGGGCAGTGTGGGGGAAACAACTTTATGGGGGCAGTGTGGGGGAAACTACTGTGTGGGTCCAGTGTGGGGGAAACTACTGTGTGGTGGCAGTGTGGGGGAAACTACTGTATGGGTCCAGTGTGGGGGAAACTACTGTATGGGGCAGTGTGGGGGAAACTACTGTATGGGGGCAGTGTGGGGGAAACTACTGTATGGGTCCAGTGTGGGGAAAACTACTGTATGGGGGCAGTGTGGGGGAAACTACTGTATGGGGGCAGTGTAGGGGAAACTACTGTATGGGGGCAGTGTGGGGGAAACTCCTGTATATGGCAGTGTGGGGAAACTCCTGTATTTGGGCAGTGTGGTGGAAACTACTGTATGGGGACAGTGTGGGGGAAACTACTGTATGGGGGCAGTGTGGGGGAAACTACTGTATGGGGGCAGTGTGCAGGAAACTACTGTGTGGGGGACAGTGTGGGGGAAATTACTATATGGGGGCAGTGTAGGGGAAAACAACTGTGTGGGGGCAGTGTGGGGGAAACTGCTGTGTGGGGGACAGTGTGGGGGAAATTACTATATGGGGGCAGTGTGGGGGAAACACTGTGTAGTGGCAGTGTGGGGGAAATTACTATATGGGGGCAGTGTGGGGGAAATTACTATATGGGGCAGTGTGGGGGAAACTACTGTGTGGGGGCAGTGTGGGGGAAACTACTGTGTGGGGGACAGTGTGGGGGAAATTACTATATGGGGGCAGTGTGGGGGAAACTACTGTGTAGTGGCAGTGTGGGGGAAATTACTATATGGGGCAGTGTGGGGGAAACTACTGTATGGGGACAGTGTGGGGGAAACTACTGTATGGGGGCAGTGTGGGGGAAACTACTGTATGGGGGCAGTGTGGGGGAAACTACTGTGGGGGGCAGTGTGGGGGAAACTACTGTATGGGGGCAGTGTGGGGGAAACTACTGTATGGGGGCAGTGTGGGGGAAACTACTGTATAGGGGCAGTGTGGGGGAAACTACTGTATGGGGGCAGTGTGGGGGAAACTACTGTATAGGGGCAGTGTGGGGGAAACTACTGTATAGGGGCAGTGTGGGGGAAACTACTGTATAGGGGAAGTGTGGGGGAAACTACTGTATAGGGGCAGTGTGGGGGAAACTACTGTATGGGGCAGTGTGGGGGAAAATACTGTGTGGGGAAAATTACTGTATGGGGCAGTGTGGGGGAAACTACTGTGTGGGGGCAGTGTGGGGGAAACTACTGTGTGGGGGCAGTGTGGGGGAAACTACTGTGTGGGGGCAGTGTGGGGCAATTTGCTATATAGGGGCAGTGTGGGGGAAATTACTGTGTGGGGGCAGTGGGGGAAATTACTATATGGGGCAGTGTGGGGCAAATTACTATATGGGGGCAGCATGGGGGGCATTGCTATTGGGGAGGCACTGTAGGGGCAATTCTATTATTTCTGGGGACACTATACAGGGATTATTGCCTGGAGCACAATAGAGGGTGTTATTATTACTGGGGGCACTCTAGGAGACATTATAGCTGCTGTGGACACTATAGGGACATTTGGGGTCATTTATCAAACTGGTGTAAAGTAGAACTGGCTTAGTTGCCCATAGCAACCAATCAGATTCCTCCTTTCATATTTGACAGCTCTTTTGGGGGGCACATTATTGAGGGGGGGGGGGGGGGCTTAAGCAGGATGACACTGTGGGAACACCTGCAAAGAAAAGGGGGTTAGTCAGCACCTCCAAATGTGCAGGTGCACGCTGCCATGGCTAGAAACAGAGAAAAAAAATACAATACAGCAGCACCCTGCATACCAGATAAAGTACAATAATGCCATAGTCACCAAAAATATTATAGTGCTAATGCTACGCTTATTTATAAAGTGAGATGCTTGGCAAATACATTTTGTACAAAACCATTTGAGCCTGTCTGCCGAACATTAAGGCGATCTCTGTAAGACGGGTCCTAACACTAAATACTACCTGTTATGCGCCATAATGGCCGCTATAAAGTTCAGGAAGTGTTGGATCCACATGCATGCTCTGCCTTTTACCATTTTTTGTGCCAAAATGGCCTCCATTACTTACAAGGGATGCAGGTACCAACATGCATGCCGAGCCCACTCTATACCTTTCCTTGTGCCAGACAGCTTCCAATGAATGTAGTGAGAGCTTCCAATGAATGTAGTGAGAGCAGGCAACAGCTTTATACTGAGACTAATTAAAATCAGCCTATGGGGCAGACAGGCTAATCAGGAGTGCACGACTCGCTGGAGTGCCACATCTCCAGCATTGTAAATCTGCAAAGAAAATGGGGTTAGTCAGCACCTCCCAGTGCGCAGGTGCACCTCAAGAGGTGGACATAGAAATTAGAAAATAAGCAAACAGCAGGTGGTGCTATGCAGATGCATTTTATTGAATAACCCAGCGGCTATACAATTTTTTTTATTACATGCAATTACAAAAGTATTCAGATCCGGATGCTGGTTTAAAAAATGTAGAATATTTTTTGGGAGACAACCTCTTTGAATCCTGAATTCAGGATGTCCATAGATCTGATGTGCAACAATGAGTTTGATGGCCATGAACCTGTTGGTGGTTCCCCAGTTGTCCCTCCTTGGACACTTTTAGAAGGTACTAACCACTACTGGGAAGGTCTATCGTTTTGGTAGTGCTCTGACTAGTGATGAGCGGCAGGTGCCATATTCGATTTCGACGAAATTCGCGAAAATTCGATAGAATATTCGTTTTATATTCGTCAAAATCGAATATTCGTCATTATTCTTGTTATCGCGATTAATATGCGATTTAAATAATCGCGTATTGCGATTGTAACTTAAAGGCTACTCTCCTATTGAAATAACAATGCGATTAATTCAAGTTATAATAATCGAATTTCAATTTTAACTTAGCACTGCTATATTCCATATTCGTTAATTCTAGCCTAATATGGAATATAGCAGTGCTAAGTTAAAATCGAAATTCGATTATTATAACTTGAATTAATCGAATTGCGATTTCAACTTGGACCTGGTTTACTATGGTTGGCTTGGTAGAATTAGCGAATATGACAAATGTATTCGTCATATTCCACAAAACGAATATAACGAATGTATTCGTCATATTCCACAAAACGAAGATAACAAAGTATTCTGCATCTTCGTTTTAGCTACCTATTCATCAACTTCGCAAATTCTAGTAATTATATAGGAAAATTATTAGGCAAATGAGTATTTTGACCACATCATCCTCTTTATGCATGTTGTCTTACTCCAAGCTGTATAGGCTCGAAAGCCTACTACCAATTAAGCATATTAGGTGATGTGCATCTCTGTAATGAGAAGGGGTGTGGTCTAATGACATCAACACCCTATATCAGGTGTGCATAATTATTAGGCAACTTCCTTTCCTTTGGCAAAATGGGTCAAAAGAAGGACTTGACAGGCTCAGAAAAGTCAAAAATAGTGAGATATCTTGCAGAGGGATGCAGCACTCTTAAAATTGCAAAGCTTCTGAAGCGTGATCATCGAACAATCAAGCGTTTCATTCAAAATAGTCAACAGGGTCGCAATAAGCGTGTGGAAAAACCAAGGCGCAAAATAACTGCCCATGAACTGAGAAAAGTCAAGCATGCAGCTGCCAAGATGCCACTTGCCACCAGTTTGGCCATATTTCAGAGCTGCAACATCACTGGAGTGCCCAAAAGCACAAGGTGTGCAATACTCAGAGACATGGCCAAGGTAAGAAAGGCTGAAAGACGACCACCACTGAACAAGACACACAAGCTGAAACGTCAAGACTGGGCCAAGAAATATCTCAAGACTGATTTTTCTAAGGTTTTATGGACTGATGAAATGAGAGTGAGTCTTGATGGGCCAGATGGCTGGATTGGTAAAGGGCAGAGAGCTCCAGTCCGACTCAGACGCCAGCAAGGTGGAGGTGGAGTACTGGTTTGGGCTGGTATCATCAAAGATGAGCTTGTGGGGCCTTTTTAGGTTGAGGATGGAGTCAAGCTCAACTCCCAGTCCTACTGCCAGTTTCTGGAAGACACCTTCTTCAAGCAGTGGTACAGGAAGAAGTCTGCAAGGTAAGAAAAACATGATTTTCATGCAGGACAATGCTCCATCACACGCGTCCAAGTACTCCACAACGTGGCTGGCAAGAAAGGGTATAGAAGAAGAAAATCTAATGACATGGCCTCCTTGTTCACCTGATCTGAACCCCATTGAGAACCTGTGGTCCATCATCAAATGTGAGATTTACAAGGAGGGAAAACAGTACACCTCTCTGAACAGTGTCTGGGAGGCTGTGGTTGCTGCTGCACGCAATGTTGATGGTGAACAGATCAAAACACTGACAGAATCCATGGATGGCAGGCTTTTGAGTGTCCTTGCAAAGAAAGGTGGCTATATTGGTCACTGATTTGTTTTTGTTTTGTTTTTAAAATGTCAGAAATGTATATTTGTGAATGTTGAGATGTTATATTGGTTTCACTGGTAAAAATAAATAATTGAAATGGGTATATATTTGTTTTTTGTTAAGTTGCCTAATAATTATGTACAGTAATAGTCACCTGCACACACAGATATCCCCCTAAAATAGCTAAAACTAAAAACAAACTAAAAACTACTTCCAAAAATATTCAGCTTTGATATTAACCACTTCAGCCCCGCTAGGTGAAACCCCCTTCATGACCAGAGCACTTTTTACACTTCGGCACTACACTCCTTTCACCGTTTATCGCTCGGTCATGCAACTTACCATACAAATGAATTTTACCTCCTTTTCTTCTCACTAATAGAGCTTTCATTTGGTGGTATTTCATTGCTGCTGGCATTTTTACTTTTTTTGTTATTAATCAAAATGTAACGATTTTTTTGTAAAAAAATGAAATTTTTCACTTTCAGCTGTAAAATTTTGCAAACAAAACGACATCCATATATAAATTTTTCGCCAAATTTATTGTTCTACATGTCTTTGATAAAAAAAAAAATGTTTGGGCAAAAAAAAAAATGGTTTGGGTAAAAGTTATAGCATTTACAAACTATGGTACAAAAATGTGAATTTCCGCTTTTTGAAACAGCTCTGACTTTCTGAGCACCTGTCATGATTCCTGAGGTTCTACAATGCCCAAACAGTAGAAAACCCCCACAAATGACCCCATTTCGGAAAGTAGACACCCTAAGGTATTCGCTGATGGGCATAGTGAGTTCATAGAACTTTTTATTTTTTGTCACAAGTTAGCGGAAAATGATGATGATTTTTTATTTTTATTTTTTTCTTACAAAGTCTCATATTCCACTAACTTGCGACAAAAATAAAAAATTCTAGGAACGCACCATGCCCCTCACAGAATACCTTGGGGTGTCTTCTTTCCAAAATGGGGTCACTTGTGGGGTAGTTATACTGCCCTGGCAATTTAGGGGCCCAAATGTGTGAGAAGAACTTTGCAATCAAAATGTGTAAAAAATGACCGGTGAAATCCAAAAGGTGCACTTTGGAATATGTGCCCCTTTGCCCACCTTGGCAGCAAAAAAGTGTGACACATCTGGTATCGCCGTACTCAGGAGAAGTTGGGGAATGTGTTTTGGGGTGTCATTTTACATATACCCATGCTGGGTGAGAAAAATATCTTGGTCAAATGCCAACTTTGTATAAAAAAATGGGAAAAGTTGTCTTTTGCCAAGATATTTCTCTCATCCAGCATGGGTATATGTAAAATGACACCCCAAAACACATTCCCCAACTTCTCCTGAGTATGGCGATACCAGATGTGTGACACTTTTTTGCAGCCAAGGTGGGCAAAGGGGCACATATTCCAAAGTGCACCTTTCAGATTTTGCAGGCCATTTTTTACACATTTTGATTGCAAGGTACTTCTCACACATTTGGGCCCCTAAATTGCCAGGGCAGTATAACTACCCCACAAGTGACCCCATTTTGGAAAGAAGACACCCCAAGGTATTCCGTGAGGGGCACTGCGAGTTCCTAGAATTTTATTTTTTTTGTCACAAGTTAGCGGAAAATGATGATTTTTTTTTTCTCTTTTTTCCTTACAAAGTCTCATATTCCACTAACTTGCGACAAAAAATAAAAAATTCTAGGAACTCGCCATGCCCCTCACGGAATACCTTGGGGTGTCTTCTTTCCAAAATGGGGTCACTTGTGGGGTAGTTATACTGCCCTGGCAATTTAGGGGCCCAAATGTGTGAGAAGTACTTTGCAATCAAAATGTGTAAAAAATGGCCTGCGAAATCCGAAAGGTGCACTTTGGAATATGTGCCCCTTTGCCCACCTTGGCTGCAAAAAAGTGTCACACATCTGGTATCGCCATACTCAGGAGAAGTTGGGGAATGTGTTTCGGGGTGTCATTTTATATATACCCATGCTGGGTGAGAGAAATATCCTGGCAAAAGACAACTTTTCCAATTTTTTTATTCAAAGTTGGCATTTGATCAAGATGTTTATCTCACCCAGCATGGGTATATGTAAAATGACACCCCAAAACACATTGCCCAACTTCTCCTGAGTACGGCGATACCAGATGTGTGACACTTTTTTGCAGCCTAGATGCGCAAAGGGGCCCAAATTCCTTTTAGGAGGGCATTTTTAGACATTTGGATCCCAGACTTCTTCTCATGCTTTAGGGCCCCTAAAAAGCCAGGGCAGTATAAATACCCCACATGTGACCCCACTTTGGAAAGAAGACACCCCAAGGTATCCAATGAGGGGCCTGGCAAGTTCATAGAAATTATTTTTTTTTGCATAAGATAGCGGAAATTGTTTTTTTTTTTTTTCTCACAAAGTCTCACTTTCCGCTAACTTAGGACAAAAATTTAAATCTTTCATGGACTCAATATGCCCCTCAGCAAATACCTTGGGGTGTCTTCTTTCCAAAATGGGGTCAGTTGTGGGGTGTTTGTACTGCCCTGGCATTTGAGGGTCTTCGCAATCATTACATGTATGGCCAGCATTAGGAGTTTCTGCTATTCTCCTTATATTGAGCATACAGGTAATGAGATTTTTTTTTCCGTTCAGCCTCTGGGCTGAAAGAAAAAAATGAACGGCACAGATTTCTTCATTCGCATCGATCAATGTGGATGAAAAAATCTCTGCCAAAAAAAAAAAAAATGGAGGGGAAAGGCGTCTGCCAGGACATAGGAGCTCCGCCCTACATCCATACCCACTTAGCTCGTATGCCCTGGCAAACCAGATTTCTCCATTCACATCAATCGATGTGGATGAATAAATCATTGCCGGGATTTTTTTATTTATTTTTTATATATATATACAAAGTGCTTGCCAAAGCATAGGAACACCGCCTCCTCCTCAGCTCGTATGCCTCGGCAAACGTATCTGTCACTGCAGAGGAGAAAACCCCGTCTTGCAGCGCCGCATACACCGACTTGCGTGTAATCTGACAGCAGCGCAATGCTTCTGTCAGAATGCACATCGGTGCTGCAGCTAGTCAATCGGTTGGTCCACCTGGAAGGTAAAAAAAGAAAAAAAAAAAAAAGAAAAAACCAGGCCGCAACGCAATAATTTTTATTAACTTTGCAACATAACATATAAACTTTAACTTTTTTAACTGAACATTAACGTGTTTGCTTACTGGTGTGTTTTTTTTTTTTTTTTTTACCTTTATAGAACAAACCTCTCCTTCCCCATGGGTCAATGTGCAAAGCGCAAATCGCCCAAAGATGTGGCGAAGTGCGTTATGCACTTTGTCCCATGTGAAAGGAGACGTTTGCAGCAGCAGTGAGTCAATGGGCCCTAATAGCCCTGTGTGCCTGTCCTGTGAGATGCAGTCCCTATGCTAATAGTGTACCTGTGAGTGGTACTTCCGGAAACACTCTCCAAAGCATAGGGCAGGGTGGTCCGGACAGTCAGGACAGAAATAGCGGGTGTCACGCCTTATTCCACTCCTGCTACAGACACGACATCTTTTTCTGGGTGACTGTTGGGTTGAGGTACCAGGAACGACATTGGGGAAATGTCGCTCGTGTAGATGGCTAACTACACTGGTGGTTGGGGCCACGGAACCTCCTGCATACAGGAGGTTCTCGATGATCTCTTCCTGAAATTTGAGGAAGGATCCAGTTCTCCCAGCCTTACTGTAGAGAACAAAACTATTGTACAGAGCCAATTGAATTAAATATACAGACACCTTCTTATACCAGCGTCTGGTGCGTCGGGAAACTAAATACGGAGACAACATCTGGTCATTGAAGTCCACCCCTCCCATGTGGAGGTTATAGTCGTGGACTGAGAGGGGCTTTTCAATGACACGGGTTGCTCGCTCAATTTGTATTGTCGTGTCTGCGTGAATGGAGGAGAGCATGTAAACGTCACGCTTGTCTCTCCATTTCACCGCGAGCAGTTCTTCGTTACACAGTGCGGCCCTCTGCCCCCTTGCAAGACGGGTGGTAACGAGCCGTTGGGGGAAGCCCGCGCGACTAGTTCGCGCGGTACCACAGGCGCCAATCCGTTCTAGAAACAAATGCCTAAAGAGGGCCACACTTGTGTAAAAATTGTCCACATAAAGATGGTACCCCTTGCCGAATAAGGGTGACACCAAGTCCCAAACTGTCTTCCCACTGCTCCCCAGGTAGTCAGGGCAACCGACCGGCTCCAGGGTCTGATCTTTTCCCTCATAGACCCGAAATTTGTGGGTATAGCCTGTGGCCCTTTCACAGAGCTTATACAATTTGACCCCATACCGGGCGCGCTTGCTTGGGATGTATTGTTTGAAGCCAAGGCGCCCGGTAAAATGTATCAGGGACTCGTCTATGCAGATGTTTTGCTCTGGGGTATAAATATCTGCAAATTTCTGGTTGAAATGGTCTATGAGGGGCCGAATTTTGTGGAGCCGGTCAAAAGCAGGGTGGCCCCTGGGACGGGAGGCGGTGTTGTCACTAAAGTGCAGGAACCGCAGGATGGCCTCAAAACGTGCCCTGGACATGGCAGCAGAGAACATGGGCATGTGATGAATCGGGTTCGTGGACCAATATGACCGCAATTCATGCTTTTTTGTCAGGCCCATGTTGAGGAGGAGGCCCAGAAAAGTTTTAAGTTCGGAAACTTGGACTGGTTTCCACCGGAAAGGCTGGGCATAAAAGCTTCCCGGGTTAGCGGTGATAAATTGTGTGGCATACCGGTTTGTTTCGGCCACAACTATGTCTAAAAGCTCCGCAGTCAAGAACAGCTCAAAAAATCCCAGGGCCGAACCGATCTGAGCTGTCTCAACCCGAACTCCAGACTGGGCAGTGAAAGGGAAAACTACGGGTGCGGCTGAAGTTGGGGACTGCCAATCAGGGTTTGCCAGCACCTCTGGGATTCTAGGGGCTCTACGGGCACGTCTTTGCGGTGGCTGCGACGGGGTCACTACTGCACGTGACACCGTACCAGCTTCAACTGCCCTTCTGGTGCTCGCTACTTCACCAGGTTGTACGGCAGTGCTGGTACTAGGTCCAGGGAGGGCTGGGCTGCTGGTGTATGCCTCACCACGTAATCCGACAGCACCAGCCCCACTCTGCTGCTCTTGAAGCGGATCCTGCGCAACCTGCGGTCTAGCGACACGGGGCCGGGTACGCCTGGTGGTATCAGGGACCTCAGCCTCCTCGTCCGAACTTTGGGTCAGAGAGCCACTGCTTTCTACAGGTTCGTATTCTGACCCGCTGGATTCATCAGATGAGGGTTCCCACTCCTCATCCGACTGGGTCAGAAGCCTGTAGGCCTCTTCAGAAGAATACCCCCTGTTAGACATGTGGGCAACTAAATTTAGGGGTATTCCCTGAGACTACCCAAGAAAAAAAAAGCAAGCCTGTCTTACAAAGGGGAGGCTAGCGAAGTACCGGAGGCCGCTGCGGTTGATAAAAAATATCAAAACTGATTATTATAACTTGAAATAATCGAATTGCGATTTCAACGTAATTCTCAAATCCGACAGTACATTTTAGTATATGGAGACGTTCCCATGGTGATGGGGACGCTCCATGAGCACGGAAGTCGGCAGAAGCGGCAACGGGCACTGACTGGAGCAGCCAGGAAGCCAGGAATCCAAAGGACAGGTAAGAACAACTTTAGGGAAGTGGGAAAGAAAAACATATAACAAAAAAAAACAAAAAAAAACAAATATTCGAAATATCGAATTTATATCACTATATTCGAAATATTCGCGAATTAGCAAAGTGCCGATATTCGCGAAAAAATTTCGATATTCGAATATTCGCGCTCAACACTAGCTCTGACCGATTGGTCTAGCCATCACGATATGGTCCTTGTCAATGTCACTCAGGGTCTTATGCTTGCCAATTTCTCCTTCTTTCAGCACATTGACGTCAAGAAGTGACTGTTCATATGCTGTCTAATATATCATATGTTGCCATCGTCACAAGTCAATGTTATTCACTTCACTTGTGGTTTGAATGTTATGGCTGATTTTCATATACTTCACAATGGCCAAAAACAGTCCATAAGCACAGTGTATGCTAATGACACAAGACCACTGCCATATGCACAGTATATACTACATATTTACTCCGGTTCACTGCAACTGCTGTGACCCATCACTGCTGAAGGATCAATGCTACAATACTAAGGTTCAGTACTTTAAAATGTTTATTGTTAGATTAATTGGGATCCAGAAAGGTTGTGTATGGAGGAAATAGTGAACTGATAGCATTAGTTAGTTGTTGGTCCTGCTCCCCTGTATAGTGAATTCTAGTGAATTCCTAGCAAGGTAAGCTAGAAAGAAAACCTGTCTTGATATGTTCTGCCAAGTAGACCCTAAAAAGAACCATTCACCAGGAAAACACCATTCCTGAGGGTAAAAGCTGCCAGAAAGACTACATTTGCTGAGCACTACCTATAAGAGAAAGAAGGATTAAATTGAGGACCATTAATACTGTGTTGGATTAGACAGTAAAGGTGACACATGTTTATGGTTTTGGACTGCACGTGGTAAGGGTTTATTGCTTCTGGTACCTACCACACTTCTGAGACAGGCTGGTGTCACTGCCAGACATCTGAGAAGCTTTGACAGACGTTTTTCAGAACCTCCTGCTTGAGGTTCTTTTGTTTTGCTTTCGTTTTGTCATCTCGTTTCCCTCTCTTAGCTGTCATCTAGTTGCACTGATTGCATCCCTTTAAATCCCCTCCCATACTGCATCACTTTGCAGTTTATACAACTTCCTGGAGTGTGTACATGCTGGATGCTACAACTAATGCTTCTACAGATAAGTCTGTTCATTGATTTGTGTTTTCCTGTTTGCTTGATCCTAGGTGACCCTGACTCCCTCTGTATTGAGTGTAGGGAGCCGGTGGTCGTGTCCCCTCACTATTATAGGGTGTTTAGGTGTCATACAGTCGAGGCACGAGGGCATGCAATTTTCTATCATAGAGATCTTTGCATGGGCTGAGAAGACAGGGAGAGTTTCAGGGCTTAAATAGGGGTCACCCTTTTGTTCTTTAGTTTCGGATCAAGCCAGTCGGATCCTTATTTGTAACTTCTTGTTTTCTGTTACACCATCCGTGACATTATAAACCGCCAAAACCGTCTTAAGCAGGAATCCGGTTTCAACCTTGATTGACCGCATGCAGGTTCTTTCACTGGAGGTAGCAGATCTCCGGTTTGAGGTGACCGTTTCTGCTTGCGTTCATGGAATTTGTTCTGAGTCTAAAATCTCGCTTCCGGATACGTTCTCCGGGGGTAGTGAGAATTTTGTTCGTTTTAGAGAGGCTTGCAAACTCCATTTTCGCCCACTTCCCCATTCCTCTGGTGATGAGGAGCAGAGGGTGAGGTTCATCGTCTCGCTACTCAGGGATAACGCTTAGTCCTGGGCCTTTTCGCTGCCGGTGGGGGCACGGCCCCTCTGTTCAGTGGATAATTTTTTTTTAGCCCTGGGTCAGATATATGATGATCCGGATCGTATTGCTCTGGCTGAGTCTAGACTACGTCTTTTTTGCCAGGGTAAACAGTCCGCAGAGATATACTGTTCAGAATTTTGGAGATGGGCAGCTGATACTGGTTGGAATGATGCTGCACTCCGAAGTCAATTTTGCCATGGTCTTTCAGAGGGATTGAAAGATGCATTTGCCTTTCATGAGAGACCTACCTCCTTGGACTCTGCCATGTCTGGGGCCGTTCGTATTGACAGGCGTCTTAGAGAGAGAGGAGAGATCACTCCTTCCTGTCATACTCAGTCCAAGGACAGTGCGGCGGTCTCATTCAGTGCACAGGGGTCTCAGTCTCTCTCAATCCCCTCTGAGCAGGAGCCCATGCAGCTGGGTTTGCTTGCCTCTGACAATAGAAGATTCAGCTCTCATAGGAGGGTTTGTTTCTGTTATGGAGGTATAAATCATTTGGCAAAGGTTTGTCCCTCCAGGAGATTCAGGCAGTTTTTTTAGAGTAATAAAGAAACAAAAAGAAAAAAATCCTCTAAAAACATTCCAACTGTTACTATTGGCAAGGTTAATGCGGAAATTGAAGGTTTTCCGTTTGCTTGTAGTTCCCGTTTTGTCCTACCTGCCAGGGTGGAGCTAGAGAGCAAGAAATCTTTTTGTGAGATTTTTTTAGATAGTGGAGCAGCTGTTAATCTCATTGATAATCAATTTGCTATACCACATGGTTTCCAGGTAGGCACTTTGGGAAAGGATATACCTGTTTTTGCTATTGATTCCGCTCCACTTTCTTAGAAATCGTTAAAGGGCATAGTTCACAATATCCGTTTGATTGTGAGTGATACTCATGTTGAGGATGTGCCATGTTTCGTCCTAAGCGGGTTGCCTACTCCTCTAGTGTTGGGGCTACCCTGGCTCACTAAACATAACCCCACCATTGATTGGCAAGCGAGGCAAATAAATGGTTGGAGTGACTTTTGAAGAGAGAATTGCCTCACGACATCTGTTTCAGAGGTTTCTACTAAGACTGTACCATCTTTTCTCTCTGAATTTTCGGATGTGTTTTCTGAGAGTGGTGTTCAGGAGCTGCCCCCTCACCGGGAGTACGATTGCCCTATTAATCTTATCCCAGGCGCCAAGCTGCCTAAATCTCGTTTATACAATCTCTCCCAACCTGAAAGGGTCGCTATGCGTGCTTATATCTCTGAAAGCCTGAGAAAGGGACACATACGACCCTCGAAGTCACCTGTTGCCGCTGGTTTTTTCTTTGTTAAGAAAAAAGATGGTTCTTTAAGACCATGTCTGGATTTCAGGGAGCTGAACAGTATCACAATTTGTGACCCTTATCCGCTTCCTCTGATCCCGGACCTGTTTAACCAGGTTGTTGGGGCTAAAGTTTTTTCCAAGTAGGATCTAAGAGGGGCATACAACCTGGTCAGGGTCAGAGAAGGAGACGAATGGAAGACGGCCTTCAATACCCCCGAGGGACATTTTGAGAATTTGGTTATGCCCTTTGGTTTGATGAATGCTCCAGCTGTCTTTCAGCATTTTGTGAACAGCATTTTTTATCATTTAATGGGGAAATTTGTACTAGTGTATCTAGATGACATTTTGATTTTTCCTTCTGATTTCAAGACTCATAAGGACCACCTATGTCAGGTCTTGCTCATTCTGCGGGAGAATAAATTGTACGCTAAACTGGAAAAATGTGTGTTTGCGGTTCCAGAAATTCAATTTCTGGGGTTTCTTCTCTCTGCTTCTGGTTTTCGCATGGGCCCCGAGAAGGTCCGCGCTGTGCTTGAGTGGGAGCTTCCTGAGAATCAGAAGGCGCTGATGCGTTTTTTGGGCTTTGCCAATTATTACAGGAAGTTTATTTTGAATTATTCCTCTGTTGTTAAACCACTCACTGATATGACTAGAAAGGGGGTAGATTTTTCCTCCTGGTCGGTAGAGGCGCGTAAGGCCTTTTCTAGTATCAAGGAGAGTTTTGCTTCCGCTCCCATCTTGGTTCAACCTGATATCTCTCTGCCCTTCATAGTTGAGGTGGACGCTTCTGAGGTGGGTGTGGGTGCGGTCTTGTCTCAGGGTCCCTCTCCTGCCAAATGGCGACCGTGTGCCTTTTTCTCAAAGAAACTCTCCTCCGCAGAGAGAAATTACGATGTGGGAGATAGGGAGTTGTTGGCCATCAAGTTAGCTTTTGAGGAATGGCGCCATTGACTAGAGGGAGCCAGCCACCCTATTACCGTGTTTACCGACCATAAGAATCTGGCCTACTTGGAGTCAGCCAAGCGTCTGAACCAGAGACAGGCCAGATGGTCTTTGTTCTTTTCAAGGTTTAATTTTGTTGTCACGTTCCGCCCTGGGGTTAAGAATGTGAAGGCAGATCCCCTGTCACGTTGTTTTCCGGGAGGTGGGAATTTTGAAGACCCGGGTCCCATTTTTGCTGAAGGTGTGGTGGTCTCTGCTCTTTATCCTGAATTAGAGGCAGAGGTTCAGGCAGCCCAGGCAGAGGCTCCTGATCTTTGTCCTCCTGGGAGGTTGTTTGTGCCTCTCACTTTAAGACACAAGGTTTTTAAGGAGCACCACGATACTGTCCTTGCTGGGCACCCGGGGGGTAGAGCCACAGTGGATCTCATCGCTCGGAGATTCTGGTGGCCGGCGCTTCGTAAGTCGGTTGAGGGTTTTGTGGCAGCCTGCGAGACCTGCGCTAGTGCCAAAGTCCCTTATTCACGGCCATCAGGTCCTCTTCTTCCGTTACCAATTCCTTCCCGTCCTTGGACACATCTGTCCATGGACTTTATTACGGACCTGCCTCGTTCCTCGGGGAAGACTGTGATTCTGGTGGTGGTGGACCGTTTTAGCAAAATGGCGCATTTCATTCCTTTTCCTGGGTTGCCCAATGCTAAGACGCTGGCGCAGGCATTTATTGATCACATTGTCAAATTGCATGGTATTCCTTCAGACATAGTCTCTGATAGGGGCACGCAGTTTGTTTCCAGATTCTGGAAGGCTTTCTGTTCTCGCTTGGGGGTTTGGTTGTCATTCTCTTCTGCTTTCCACCCGCAGTCGAATGGCCAGACAGAGCGCGTCAATCAGAATCTGGAGACATATCTGCGCTGTTTTGTGGCGGAGAATCAGGAGGATTGGTGTTCTTTTTTGTCCCTTGCTGAGTTTGCTTTAAATAACCGTCGTCAGGACTGGAGTCCTCTGATAAGTCACCATTTTTTGGTGCATATGGGTTTCATCCGCAGTTTGGGACATTCTCTGGAGAGGAGTCTTCTGGTTTACCTGATGAGGAGAGATTCTCCTCGTCTTTGTCATCTATTTGGCAAAAGATTCAGGATAATCTAAAGAGCATGAGTGAGAGATATAAGCGTGTGGCGGATAAGAGACGTGTGCCTGGTCCGGACCTGAATGTTGGTGATCTGGTGTGGTTGTCTACTAAGAACATCAAATTGAAGGTTCCCTCCTGGAAGTTGGGTCCTAAGTTTATTGGGCCTTACAAAATCTTGTCCGTCATCAATCCTGTTGCCTACCGTCTTGATCTTCCTCAGACTTGGAAGATCCATAATGTGTTTCATAAGTCCCTATTAAAACCTTATGTCCAACCCATTGTACCCTCCTCTTTAACTCATCCTCCGATTGTGGTTGATGATAATCTTGAATTTCAGGTCTCTAGGATTGTGGATTCTCGCGTTGTCCGCGGTTCTCTCCAGTACCTCATTCATTGGGAGGGTTATCGTCCCGAGGAGAGGATGTGGGTCTCGGTGACGGACATTAAGGCCACTCGTCTTATCAGGGCATTCCATAGGTCCCATCCTGAGAAGGTGGGCTCTGAGTGTCCGGAGTCCACTCGTAGAAGGAGGGGTACTGTCACCGCCAGACATCTGAGAAGCTCTGACAGACGTTCTTCAGAACCTCCTGCTTGAAGTTCTTTTGTTTTGCTTTCGTTTTGTCATCTCGTTTCCCTCTCTCAGCTGTCATCTAGTTGCACTGATTGCATCCCTTTAAATCCCCTCCCATACTGCATCACTTTGCGGTTTATACAACTTCCTGGAGTGTGTACATGCTGGATGCTACAACTAATGCTTCTACAGATAAGTCTGTTCATTGATTTGTGTTTTCCTGTTTGCTTGATCCTAGGTGACCCTGACTCCCTCCATATTAAGTGTAGGGAGCCGGTGGTCATGTCCTCTCACTATTATAGGGTGTTCAGGTGTCATACAGTCGAGGCACGAGGGCATGCAATTTTCTATCATAGAGATCTTTGCATGGGCTGAGAAGACAGGGAGAGTTTCAAGGCTTAAATAGGGGTCACCCTTTTGTTCCTTAGTTTTGGATCAAGCCAGTCGGATCCTTATTTGTAACTTCTTGTTTTCTGTTACACCATCCGTGACAGCTGGCCATCCGGATCTAGGATCTGCATCCTGCAATTGGGAACCACAGAACGTTTATTGTGAGTGAAACATTGTACTGACAACTCCTAAAACAAAGCCTTCTGGAAAACTACTGCTATGGGAACTACTTGAAAACAGTGGCTATTGCTTAAATTTGTCCTGCAACTCTTATCAGCTATTCAGTAAAGACTCTATTTATTGTAACCAAGCAGGTCTGGTCATTGCCTGCACCTGTCCTCCTGCTTTGCATCCCGCCACCCATCCACCATCAAGAGCACCCCAGCCACCAACAAGCAGGAGAGACACCACCATCAAGAGAACCCGAGTCACCAACAAGCAGGAGAGACACCACTCCCAACTCCCCCACTCCAACACTTCCCCCATGGCACTATAATGTCAGTCCAATATGGCACAACAGTCCTGTGCAAGTTACAGTACCTGCAGAATACAGACAGCACAGCACACAACAATTGCAACATAGCAAAATGTCTAGTTAGCATCCCTTCAGGTGCACAACACATGGGGTCAGTTCAGGTGCACAGTCTGATAAGGGGTGCTGGTCATTTAGTGCTCTCTCTTCTGACGAGCGTGTCACCTGATTCCCAAGTCAGATTTTAAGCCACATCTCTGGTATGCCACAAAAAAATACAACAGAAATTCTTCTTTAAAACATTAAAGGGTTTTTCAGAGATTTTGATATTGATGGCCTATCCTCAGCTGAAGAGGTTGCAGTGCTCTGTTGACTTCTGCGGCCTCTTCCTAGGTCAGTGATGTCACGTTCATCCGTCAAGTGGCCTAGGGGCAGCTCAGTTCCACTCAAGTGAATAGGACTGAGCTGCAATACCAAGCACAACCGTTATCCAATGTATTTATCTGTGCTTGGTAAGCTGTGAGGAGGCTGCACACCCGTGGAAGCGCTGCGGCCTCCTCAAACAGCTGATAGGCATGAGTGCCAGGCGCCAGGCCCCTACAGATCTGATATTGATGATGTATCCCGAGGATAGGTCATTAGTAATGAAGACCTGAAATACCCCTTTAATTAGCATATACGCCACCTCTTATGTGATCCGATTAGTAGAATTCCCTGCTGAAATCTCAACTGTTAGCAAGTATACAATGAAAGAGCTTTCATTGCTGTTACCAGAATACCTCTTTAGGAACAACTCTGGTCACCATAGAGGGACTGGTGAAGTGCTGAGCCCAAAAATAAAAGTATATTTATAAGAATGCATTAAAGAGTGCTGAAGGGTTACTCAGTTGTAAGGCAGCGAGCGTGGACCCATTGTGTCACTGAAAAGATTTGGTTTAGGGCTACTCCTAAGCATGTAATATTAGTGCCCCCCCCCCCCCCCCCATTTAATCCTGACATGGCAATCTGGTCTCCGCTGCAGCAGAACCACCAGGCTGCTACCTCTTGGAGTAATCTCTGTTCAGTGACAGCGGACCCAGGTGGGTCAAGAGACACCAGTGTATGGGACAAAAGGGGACATGCAAAAAGCATGGTCATTGCACAAGCTGAGGTCAGGGCAGGCAGAGTTCATTCAATCTGGTAAACAGGTCAAAGGTTGGGGCAAGCAGCACAGAGTCCAAATCTTGGATAAAGGCAGAGGTCAGGCATGTAAAATCATAAAGGACAATAGCATACCTTTGCAGAAACTAGCACCTATTTCTTAGGCACCCTCCCATAGGGCAAGGTGCCTCAATTACCCTGAAAAGGCTAGCCACAAGTTGGTATACTAGAATGCGTGTGCTGGCCCTTTAAGAACTGGGGAGCATGTGCGCTAAACAGGCAGATATAGACACTGGAAGCCAGGAGAAGGCTGCAGCCCAGCAGGGAGTAGGACTTCTTCAGCAGACATGGCTGCTCGGAAGTAGCAGAGAGACGTCGGTGGGACTACCAGAATACCATATCAGAGGATTAGGTGAGTTTTCTGGTGGCTGTATCCGCTGAGGGTATGGACCGCCAGAGTTACACCAGTAGTAGGGCTCATGCACATGAACTTATTTCTTGTCAGTGTCCGTTCCGTTTTTTCTTTTACTTCCCGTTTGCAGAACCATCCATTTCAATGGGGGCGCAAAAAACCCCCAGAAATGACTCTGTGTGCATTCCACATGTCTTATTCTTGTCCGTTTTGTGGACAAGGACAGGTATTGTTACAATGGATCCGCAAAAAAAAAACGGATGTAACACGGACATCACATGGACGTCATCAGTTTTTTGCGGATCCGTGTTTTGCGGACATACAGTTGTGTGCATGAGCCCTTACTTTGTTTTCCAGAAACAGCGCCAGTGTTGTCTGTTCCCATTCCCATACACTTAGGGTGGAGTTGCAATACCAGACCCAGCAACCCAGTTTTTTTAGGAAAAAGTTAATTTTTTCTAATCCTAACCACGTGAAATGCCTGAAATCTTCTGTTGTATTGTTAGCGCTGTAACAGCGAGTGAGTAGATAATAGCTCCCATCAACACCAAATCAATGAGTCTAAACAGCTTTGATGGGAGAACTTTAATGCATCACTTTTACAGTGTTATTTTAAATGAAGGTTTTACATGAACAAAGCTTCTTTATCTACAGTCAGGTCCATAAATATTGGGACATCGACACAATTCAAACATTTTTGGCTCTATACACCACTGCAATGGATTTGAAATGAAATGAACAATATGTGCTTTACCTGCAGACTGTCAGCTTTAATTTGACGGTATTTGCATCCAAATCAGGTGAACGGTGTAGGAATTACAGCAGTTTGCATATGTGCCTCCACTTGTTAAGGGACCAAAAGTAATGGGACAGAATAATAATCATAAATCAAACTTTCACTTTTTAATACTTGGTTGCAAATCCCTTGCAATCAATTACAGCCTGAAGTCTGGAACGCATAGACATCACCAGCCGCTGGGTTTCATCCCTGGTGATGCTCTGCCAGGCCTCTACTGCAACTGTCTTCAGTTCCTGCTTGTTCTTGGGGCATTTTCCCTTCAGTTTTGTCTTCAGCAAGTGAAATGCATGCTCAATCGGATTCAGGTCAGGTGATTGACTTGGCCATTGCATAACATTCCACTTCTTTCCCTTAAAAAACTCTTTGGTTGCTTTTGCAGTATGCTTTGGGTCATTGTCCATCTGCACTGTGAAGCACCGTCCAATGAGTTCTGAAGCATTTGGCTGAATATGAGCAGATAATATTGCCTGAAACACTTCAGAATTCATCCTGCTGCTTTTGTCAGCAGTCACATCATCAATAAATACAAAAGAACCAGTTCCATTGGCAACCATACATGCCCACGCCATGACACTACCTCCACCATGCTTCACTGATGAGGTGGTATGCTTAGGATCATGAGCAGTTCCTTTCCTTCTCCATACTCTTCTCTTCCCATCACTCTGGTACAAGTTGATCTTGGTCTCATCTGTCCATAGGATGTTGTTACAGAACTGTGAAGGCTTTTTTTAGATGTCGTTTGGCAAACTCTAATCTGGCCTTCGGTTTTTGAAGCTCGCCAATGGTTTACATCTTGTGGTGAACCCTCTGTATTCACTGTGGTGAAGTCTTCTCTTGATTGTTGACTTTGACACACATACATCTACCTCCTGGAGAGTGTTCTTGATTGGGCCCACTGTTGTGAATGGTGTTTTCTTCACCAGGGAAAGAATTCTTCGGTCATCCACCACAGTTGTTTTCTGTGGTCTTCCGGTTCTTTTGGTGTTGTTGAGCTCACCGGTGCGTTCCTTCTTTTTAAGAATGTTCTAAACAGTTGTTTTGGCCATGCCTAATGTTTTTGCTATCTCTCTGATGGGTTTGTTTTGTTTTTTCAGCCTAATGATGGCTTGCTTCACTGATGGTGACAGCTCTTCGGATCTCATCTTGAGAGTTGACAGCAACAGATTTCAAATGCAAATAGCAGACTGGAAATGAACTCTGGACCTTTTATCTGCTCATTGTAATTGGGATAATGAGGGAATAACACACACCTGGCCATGGAACAGCTGAGAAGCCAATTGTCCCATTACTTTTGGTCCCTTAACAAGTTGGAGGCACATATGCAAACTGATGTAATTCCTACACCGTTCACCTGATTTGGATGTAAATACCCTCAAATTAAAGCTGACAGTCTGCAATTAAAGCAGATCTTGTTCGTTTCATTTCAAATCCATTGTGGTGGTGTATAGAGCCAAAAATGTTAGAATTGTGTCAATGTCCCAATATTTATAGACCTGACTGTATACAGACGGTACTTGAGCACCAATATCATTCATAAAGACGTAACTCTATCCAAACGCCATGTGCTCAATGGAAAAAACAAAGTGTTCATTATTTAGAAAGCATGTCATTTAGATAATTTAGATCGGCAGGTGAAACATTCAAGGATTTTCATTTGGCGAGACGACTTTCAAATCAATAGCCGTCATTTGGTATTGATTGATTATTAGCCAACCACTGCGCGTTTCCTCTTTCCTCCATTTATACAGTTAGTTCATCAAATCTCAATGTACGTATGTCTTAATAGAATTATTCCACATCACATCCCAATGTGCAACTACAAATATCCGTAGGGACAAAGTCGCTGTACACATGTCCCGGAGTGGATGCCGCAGCATGAACATATGCTTTATATTACATTGATGAATGCATTATTTAATGGGGAGATTGTAACACACCATGTGAATCATCCTCTACCTTGACAGCTGTAGAAAAGCAATGGAGATTAGTGCATGACAGGGACACTCCTACCTGAAGGATATATTTAGATTTGCATTATATTAATGAAATGCCGCTTGTACAAAGGATTCCAGGATTGGCACATTTGGCAAACTGCCATGGGACCAGTCATATACTGAGCCGCTAAATTAATAGGAAAGATTAAAAGCTTGCTGTAACTCTGTCCTTGGGATCTGCTTCTACAATAAGGTGAATGTAAAAAGACAATCAAGGTGACCGTTTTTGTAAAAATCGGATAAAAGTGGCTATTAACTGTCAGCTTGTATCCAATCAGATCACGCAATCACTCATTTTTCAGATGATCGTATCTTTTATGCAACAACCTAGTCAGTGGAGGACTTACCCTACAGAGACATTTCCAGGTGGTCCTTTGCCCAGGGGGTCACGCAAAGGGTACAGACCGCCAGTGTTACACCAGTATTACTTTGTTTTCCAGAAACAGCGGCAGTGGTGTCTGTTCCCATTCCCATACAATGAATAGGGTGGAGTTGCAATACCAGACCCACTAGACCAAAGCAGAACTAGATTTGTGGTCACCAGACAAAATGCATAATATCAATAAAATACTTTCAATTAATTAATATATGTTTGATGGTTTAACAACGCTGAATGCCCACACGTAGGAACAGTCTTACCAGTTCTTGAAGACTGTCCTTGCAACTTCGGGATTCTAGGCTCCTATGTACTGCTTAGTTGAAACACAATCCCTGTTACTTCCTATGAGTAGGCCATTCTGCCCATCACATAGTAACCACCCCAACACGCACCCACATGCCAACAGTGTGTCCCTCAAAGACCATGGAATCCTGGATTTGGATGACAAATCAGCTGTAGGCATGGTACTGGGAATCCCTGGCATTAGGAAAATGTTTTATTGCCTTGAGTCCATAATCATATGTGATAGATGAGTAGAGGGCTTCATCGTCAATAGAGGCCAGCCACAGTTCGCTATACAGGAAAATCCTAACTTGATGTGTGGTCTACAAGCAGGGCTTTCTTGATATATGATGCCACATGGGATGCCCAGGGTTGTTGTTGCCTTGCTCAAAAGTCCCATTATGGTGTGCTCTACAGCCATAACATCTTTTCCAGTGTACTTATTCTGGGTTCCCTGATTAATCTGAAGCACACCGCCAGATAAGGCTCCTAGGGGCAATTACCTTAACCTTAAGCCCACACATAGGGCTGCCTATTACAGGTTATTTTTGAAGGTTTGGATGTTGGGGGAGAGTCTGATGTGCTGGGTTAGCGAGGTCCAGAGTATGGGAGAACGAGAGTACTAGATGGGAGGCTACAGAGGAGTTGTAGTAGTGCAGGTAGTGTGGCTTAACCCCTTGTAGATGGATCTCCGTAAAGCATTAATCCGAAGTTTTAAACGAATCGACTTTGGATGTAGCATCTGAAGCTCGCTTTGCTCATCACTAGAGCTCACAATCAAAGTTCCCTATCAGTATGTCTCTGAAATGTGAGAGGAATCCCACACAAACACAGGGAGAACATACAAACGTCATGTTGATGTTGTACTTGGTTTGATTTGAACCCAATACCCCAGCTCTGCAAGGCACCTGTGCTAACCACTGAGCCACTGTGCTGCAAATCTGATTCTTCTTTGATCTTGTCAGGTTTCTTCAGTGCGTTAAATACGCATCCAGGAGCATCAAGGGCCACCATTGCACTAAACAGGATTCATGTCTTCCAAAATAAATTCACCAGCAGCGTATTTACTAGATGCCAACATTTCAAGGAGCCCCCTTCTCTGTACTGACAAGGTTAATTACCCAGTCACTTGCTGCTGATAGATTCGCATTATGATGTTGGCATATGCTATCAAATACTGGAGACACAGCAAGAGGCAGATGAAAGAACTAACTCCCTAACATCATGCTTTACTCAGGCTATCTATGTACTGTCAGGACAGCTGCTGGAGACTTGATGGAAAAAGACACCGTTAGGCTTGACTCTACTGATGGAAAAGAGCTCCAGTTTGTATTATGAATGACAAGCAGCTTCTCTTGCTGTAGATGTGAAATACACTTTCAAAAGGAATTGAAACTTTCAGGTTAAAGAACTGTATTGGAAACTGCACTGGGACTTTTAATCCCACTAGTCACTCCATTGTAATTTCTTACAGCTGCTAAGTGCAAATTTTCATGGAAAAATCAATCCTGATGGTTTAAATATAACATTAATGCAGTGGCAATAAATCCATGACATAACATGAAATGCATTTCCTTTTTTCTGCTGCTCACTTTTCAATTTTGCTGTGTAGATTGTGACAAGGTCAGCAGAGTCATTTCATTATCATAAAAGGACCAGTGATTTAATGACAGCTCTGTTGTATTTGCACCCAAAGAAAGGACTCAAACGTGTACCTGAGCTCTTTGTGATCTCTACGTGATATTTTTGCACTATATTTTTGCCTAATTGTTTACAGGTTCTCCTGGATCGTAGCCAGCATCGTTAGACCATTCTTCCGGACCAGCTGGGACACGCCGATCTCTGGTGGGTACTGTTCGCAGACTGGCTCCCCGTTGGCGAGCAACTCTCCCCACTTAGGTTGTGGGAGCGCCATCTTCTCTGCTTCTGCTCTCTCACTCAGTGCGGGGAATGAGGGTGGAGCCCAGAGGGAGGAGTCTTCACTCTCTTGGCTCACACTGCTGAGTTCTTGGTAGGCAGACTTTAGTTTTCCCACTTCTAGGGAGGCGAATATGGTGAATTAACGACTGAAGTGCTGGTGCGCACCATGTTGCGCTTTCTGGCACCGCAACAAAGTCATTTTTGGCACAATTCTCAGATCTTGCGGTACTGTTAGACATACAGTTCGATACTGTTGTAGCAGGGAAAGGAACACAATCTTATCCTGTTGGCACACAATTCGATCCTGTTAGTGACGCCAAAAATTAAATGAGCAGGATACGTGTATACGCTGACACCAAATTATGCAATGATTGGGTCAGGTGTAGATGATAGTCTATATCCTGTTCGTGATGCCAAAAATGCAGTGAGCAGGATACGGGTATATGCTGACGCCAAATTATGCAATCACTGGGTCAGGTGTAGATGATAGTCTATAGTTTGTTCGTGACGCCAATTGCAGCGTGCACAGGGTACTATCACAGGGCCCTCCCAAGGTGTTATAATGCACATCCCAGGTTAGGAATGCCAGAGTGGTGTAATTGCCTAAAATGTCTATGTAGGCGGTGATAATGGTGTCAACGGTGTCTCCTACCTGGGGACGGCTGGACTCCTGGCTCACTTGCAATAAATTGAGTGTAGTGATAGCAGGAGTAATAGAGGAATTTTGCAGCAGAAATTGATGTCCAGACCTTTAGGTGAAGTTCAAACTTTACTTTACTGAGGATAACTTGAATCCAAAACCGAATGCAGCTTTGGTCTTTGGTCCCAGCAGGTTTTGGCAATGGTTGGCAGGAATAAATCTTCTTCACTATAAATCTGGAGCTTGCAGGATAAGACGTCTGCTTGTAACTGTGCCAGGAATTTATCTTCTGCGCTTCTCTTTATCTTTTGCTTGGTGGGGACTGACTAGCTGAGGAGGAATATTGCTTCCCCTAGGTCTCTGGACTTTACTCACAGATAGGCTCTCAAGGAATGCTTTCGTCCTGGAACTCTGGATATTGTCTGCTTTCTTGTCATCCAGCTGAGGCTGCAGGGCTCAGTCTGGGTATGTGATCAATGTCTCAGCCGAGACAAAATCCTTTCTTTTTTCCCTATGCAGGGGGACTCCTGAACTCTATCACACAGCCTTCCCTAACAGGGGTGGATGGCACACTGACTCTAACTTCCTCCTCCTCCCATGCTGAAGGATGTGGGAACAGTCCACACCTCCACAGGGGGGAGCTAAGCTGGAATAAACCATTCCAGCCTAGATGTACTAAACTGTAACTAATTCCTTACTAATCCATTGCTGAAAAGCTGCTGGTCAACATGGAAAATTTAAAGGAAATTTACATTTAACATAGTTTTAAAGTAGTTTGTGCTCTCATTAAGAGAAAAAAAATAAGAGTATTGCAGGTTTGATACCTTTTAATGGCTAACAAAAACAGAAGTAATGATGTTACATAGCGAGCTTTCGAGACATCACCAGTCCCTTCATCAGGCGTACTACAAGAATATATGAAGAAACAGCAATATATATACAATAAGAACAGAGACATGGGGGAATGGACATTTGAAAAACAAAACAAAAACAGAACAACATATCAAAGATCTTGAGAATGAGTCCTTAATTATCTTACAGATAAGGGGTGTGAAAGTTTTATGGTCTCTAAATTGATGTTATCTCAGAGACCTGGTGCCCCGACTATGTCTATGGAAGACTCTTTAGATCTTGTAGTGTGTCATAAATCCCGGGTACAAATTCTGTCCAGTATTCAAAGTGTCAAGCAGTGTTATAAATTTGTATTCCCAAATTCTTCTGGCTCTTTGGGATTTGAAGTTACCTTTTAATATGAGAACTTTCATGTGTTCTTCATTGTGTCCTGGGCTACAGAAATGCTTAGCCACAGAAAAGTGGCTGGGGGGACCTCATCCTTGCATTTTCAGTATCTGTCCTGTTTCTCCAACGTAGAGGCCGCCAACAGGACATTTAGTACAGAGAATCAGATAAACAACATTAGATGTAGAACATGTGAATGTCCCAGGGATCTGATAGTCCTGCTGTGTGTTGAGGATCCGTATCTTATCTGTTGTCTTTAGAGACAACATAGAGACTCCTGTAAAAGGTATCAAACCTGCAATACTCTTATTTTGTTTCTCTTAATGAGAACACTAAACTAGTTTTCAATTGGCTAACACGGTACTAGACTTTTTCCTTTTTTCCTGTTTAAATGCATGATTGTGAAGACATGAGCAAAATCATATCAGATGACAAGGTAAAGTCTCTTAACAGATAGTAGCAGGGTAGAGGCGTGTAGTAACACAACTCTGGGGCGTTACACATGCTAGAGGCAGGATAGTAACTGGAACGGCAGTTGGTGTGGAACCACTGTGTCAGCCAACAGATTTGACAGGGCTAATCCTAAGGGCGTTATCTTGGTAGTCCCCTGGTATTCACCCTTTATCCACTATGCAGGGATCTGTACTTTACTGCAGGGATGCCACCAAGATACTATCTCCTGAATTGGTCTCTGTGTAGTTGACAGCTGAACCTGTGTAGTTGACTCTTACCGGGGTTCGAGAAACCGGCGTGGAGCACTAAGGGATCAGTCAAAATAGTAGTCAGGGACAGGCCGAGGTCAGAGCTGGCAGAGTATCTTTAATATGGTAAACAGTCTGAGGTCAGGGTAGGCAGCGAGGACATAAAAGAAGTAGAATCCAGCACTTTTTAAAAATCTTTGTTGCGCTTTATTTTGTTTCATAGCAAATTACTTAAACAAAACATGACTCTCCACAAAAGCATTCGTTAGGCAGCAAGGAGTCATAGATCAGGCACAGGTTGACAGACAGTGGAGGGTCAGAATCCAGGAATCAGGCAGAAGTTGGTACACAGTAGAAAGATACAGTATACATTTGCAGGAACTAGTAAGCCAGATAACCTATTGCTCAGGCACCTTTTAAGTACCTACAGTTGACCAGCCATTTGCTGTGTGAATTAGGCTGTGTGCCGGCCCTCTAAGAGCCAAAGGAGCGTGCACCTGCCCTACAGGGAAAGGGAGGAGATCTTCTGGCAGGAAGCAGGCTGCAGCTTACAGAGGAGTGGAACAGCTGCAAGGCAGCAGAGGGAGACCGGTGGGTCCAGGCCCCCCAGATATCCAAGAGATGGTTGAGTGAAGCAGTGCCTGTGCCCATTCCAGAGAGCAGGACAGCTGCAGGCACGGGCCGATGATGTAACAGTATTGGGGGGGGGGGGGGGGGGATCAGAGCTGAACCCGGACATATCCCTGTTTTCACCCAGACAGCACCTCTGACATGAGCATGAATCGCGCAGGGCAAAAGCTTTTTCTAGAGATCTGGTGACATACCCGGCTCTCCATGGGTAAAGTTAGACGGAAGATTCCGCCTAACAGTGAGCCTAGTGATGTCACCGGCAATAATGGGCGGGCTTCAGTGATGTCACCAGCAACACTGCTAGCTCGAAGCCCCCACCAGCAGTTTAAAAATATAAACAAACAGCCCTTGCCCTGCTCCGATGCTCATATCAGGGGGGCTGCCTGGGTGAAAATGGGGATATGTCCGCTGGGTTTAACTCTGATCCCGGACAAACCCTTTAACTCCCCACTGTACATGAACTGTACTTGGTGCTGGGCTTTAATACAGAGCGCTCGGTCGTGTGCTGCATCACGTGACCGCTCCGTCACTAAGGCTCGCCTGCGTCGCCAGGGTGGGGTGTTCACCACTGCTTGTGCTTTTGCAGTGGGGGCGTTGCCTTGGGGGCGCCCGTGACATCGCGGTCGCGTGCTGTGTCACGTGATCGCCGCATCACTATCCCTTCGCCCCTTGGAGTTTGAGGCCTCATGTTTTGTTGGTGCCGCTGTCACTCAGACGTTTGGCCGCACCTACTGCACTGCCCCCTGTGGTCAGGGAGTGTCTTATGATGCACCTCTGACACTGCGGTCATGTGCTTGCTCACATGGTCGCTCTGTCAGTTTAGTCCTGCCCCCATTAGGTGTTTTTGGTTCTATTATTGGCTCTTAAGTACTAGGGCTCCAATTCCATTGGTGCTGACATCATTCAGGTCCTGCAATCTTAATTATCTTCCACACACCTGTGTGGGCACTATATAGGGGAGATGTTTTTATGTGTTTCCGTATCCCCGGAAGAAACCAGATTTACTGGCGAAACGGCGTTGGGTCAGGAGTTGGCCGAGAGATCTTTGCACCATTCAGGGTATGTTTAATTGTGTTCCTTCCATCTTAACCTCATTCTCTACAATTGCCTCCTTTGCATTGTGTTTGGGGCGTTGCTGCCGTGAGGCTCTGAGGTATGCTCTTTCAGCTAGTATTCTTTTCCCCTGTATTTTCGTGCACTGATCTCCCGGCCTCTCCTTGGGTCCTGCTCCTCATTTGTGTGTCCCGCCTTGTGCTGCCTGTTTTATAATACATGTATGTACTGTTCATTTATATTTACAATAAAGCTTTTTGGATTTTCATATACACGAAAGTCAGCTTAATTTTTGGGTGATTACAGAGCGCTCTACATGTATGGCGCCAGATTAAAGCTCCTGCCTTCTGCTTTGCTTAGTGCATAGCGTTCAATGAACGCTATGCGGTGATCACAGGAAGTGGCAATGTCACTTCTGCTAATGAATCCGGGGATCACGTGTTCACTAATTCAGAGCTGCTGAGTCTTAGCAGACCCTGATCAGTGCTGCCTGTGTAAAAAGGGGCATGTCCACACATTAGGGCCCAACATTTGGCACTGACAACCCATACTATGTCATGCCCTTACATAGAGCAGCATTCTGACGACAGCAGCTCTGCTACATCTGTGATATGATACTTTTCTATACAGAACTTTATCTAGAGCAGTATATATGAATTAGATATAATAATAGTAGATTCTACCTCCCGAGTCTATGGGGCTGTGACAGGAAAATTGCAGGAAGATACTTTCAACTAATTCTGAGAGTAAGGTGAAGATCTGGTTGCTAGGAGATAAGCATTATAAAAAGTACAATATTAAAAGGAGAATTCGGTGTGTGGCCAAACTAGTGAAGAGGAGGAAGCCGAGAAGCCGCTAGAACACCCACACATGGTTGATCTTTCCTCAAATAGACGGCAGCATTTACATACTTGTCATAGCTGTCCGCGCGCCAAGCTCTGAGAAGTGTCAGGGCTAACAATACAATATAACAGGCAGCGACGTCCAATAATAAAAGCGTGAACGCTCAGACAAACTTTTTCTGTTGGGTGACCTCATGGACATATTGATTTCATTGTAATCACTTAGCCAGCAACAATTACGGTAATTAGTCTTCTGTGCCCAACGTCTGTAGGTCAGTCAATGTCAGAGACCTAAACGATGTAGAATCAATCATAATGAGGTGAAAAACCTGGAAATCTGGTTTAACAAAAACTTTAAAAGATAAGATAAATGAATAAGAACATCTTACCATGGTTCTGTATGGATGGGTGGAATTGACACGTAGGTCTGCATAGGAGCGGTACACACAAAAATGAAAAGATATTTTTAATCAAGCCAATTTGCAAAGCTACATTATTTTTGATGCATTTACACCTTCTCGCAGGGTAGACACTTAGCTTGCAGCGCTATAATTACACTCACCTAAAGAATTATTAGGAACACCTGTTCTATTTCTCATTAATGCGATTATCTAGTCAACCAATCACATGGCAGTTGCTTCAATGCATGTAGGGTTGTGGTCCTGGTCAAGACAATCTCCTGAACTCCAAACTGAATGTCAGGATGGGAAAGAAAGGTGATTTAAGCAATTTTGAGCGTGGCATGGTTTTTGATGCCAGACGGGCCGCTCTGAGTATTTCACAATCTGCTCAGTTACTGGGATTTTCACGCACAACCATTTCTAGGGTTTACAAAGACTGGTGTGAAAAGGGAAAAACATCCAGTATGCGGCAGTCCTGTGGGCGAAAAATGCCTTGTTGATGCTAGAGGTCAGAGGAGAATGGGCCGAGTGATTCAAGCTGATAGAAGAGCAACGTTGACTGAAATAACCACTCGTTACAACCGAGGTCTGCAGCAAAGCATTTGTGAAGCCACAACATGCACAACCTTGAGGCGGATGGGCTACAACAGCAGAAGACCCCACCGGGTACCACTCATCTCCACTACAAATAGGAAAAAGAGGCTACAATTTGCACAAGCTCACCAAAATTGGACTGTTGAAGACTGGCGAATTTGGCGTAAACAGAATGCGGCACCTGAGGGGTTATTTGTGCGGATCACAGCCCCCTGTAAGAGATCAGGTGCTGCCAGGCAGCAGGGGGTAGTCATGTCCACAGTTCTCAGTATATTCTAACTTGAAGAGTCCCCATCACTATGGGAACGCCTCTGTGTTAGAATATACTGTCGGATCGGAATTTTCACGATCTAACTCAAATCCGATGGTATATTCTAACATAGAGGTGTTCCCATGGTGATGGGGACGCTTTAAGTTAAAATGTACCATCGGATTGGAGAAAACTCAGATCCGATGGTATATTAATATTACCCGAACACCGAACCCGAACTTTTACTGAAATGTTCGGGTTCGGGTGCCGAACACCATAAAGTTCGGGTTCGCTCGACCCTAGCAGGGAGACATTTGAAAGCCATATAGGAGTGTGACCTACTTTCTGGGCAGAGTATGGACTGCCAGACAATTTGAGCCTATATATGTTGTGAGATGTAAAGGCTTATGCACCAAGCGATTTTAAACTCGCACCTGCGCATTAAAAATGCTCATGTACATGGCCGTGGTTTTGGTCCACATCCAATCTGCTTTTTTTTGGGATCGGATGCAGATCCATTCATCTCAATGGGGCCGCAAAAGATGCAGACAGCACACCTGCGTGTTGTCTGGTTCCGTAAATCCATCCAGCGGCCTCGCGGAAGAAAAATAAAATAAAACATATCCCATGTCCTATTTTTGTCTGTTTTGCGGACTACAATAAGACATTTCTGCAGGAGTAAAAAAAAAAAATGGCATCAGGCTCTCGGCTGGTATCCGTGTTTTGTGGATCCGTGAGTTGCGGATCGCTAAAACGGATACAGTCATGTGCAGGGGCCCTAAATCTATCATAATTTGCAGAATGGTTTTAATTCACAGAAAACAAATTACAAATCACATCTACCCTTTTATGTTCTCAAATCATCATCATTGCTAAACTGGCTGTATCAACATTACATTGGATGGGCAACAAGCAATTTCTGCCATCTAGTGGTGAGAAGTGAAAGTCCATGGGAATTAAAGCACTATCTATAGTGGACCTATATATATGTGTGTGTGTATGTATGTTCCGCGATCACTCAAAAACGCAACTATCGATTTCAAGGAAACTTGGCATACACATCCCTTGCTACCTGGAAAGAAATCTTGTGGGGTCACATCTCTCTAGGACGTACCGTTCCTGAGATATTCAAAAAAAATGACCTGCATTAGCCAATACAAGCCTGCAAGTCTTTCTCTTTATATCCCAACTGCCATACACACGGTCACATGTCCCTTATCAGCCAATTGCAGGCCCTTAGTCTCCACATACACACAGTTTTACTCCAGGTTTCCATAACAACCCAGCCATTTTTCTTCATTGCTGTAGGTCAGCTTTAGGCTAGGGCTACACAACGACAATAAGTCGCACGACACATAGGGCACAACTACGCTGCTACATGTGCCGCGTGACATTAATGTCGCGCAACAATTTTTATAATGGCAGTCTATGGTGTTGCACTGGGACATGTGACATGCTGCGAACTGCGACGCGACAGTCGCAGAAAAATCCATCTTGGATAAGACAGTTGAGACAAAATGTCGTGTGACACATGTCGTCGTGTAGCCCTAGCATTAAAGGGGCAGGGCGCTGTGGAGGTCACTGTTAAAGGGGCGGGCACTGTGGAGGTCACTGTTAAAGAGGCGTTCACTGTGGATGTTACTGTTAAGGGGGCAGGCTGCTGTGGAGGTCACTGTTAAAGGGGCAGACACTGTGGAGGTCACTGTTAAGGGGGCAGGGTCCACTATTAAAGGGGCAACTGCTGTGGAGGTCACTGTTAAGGCAGCAGGGTACTGTGGTTCTCATGAGTCCCTCTGGTGGTCTAGTCCAACCCTAATCATAGGATTATAGAAATGAATAGTTTTAGTCCTTAGCTCACTGTTAAATAACTCATACATGAGGTTTTTCCCCAACAAACATTAGTGAAGGCCAGGGGAGCACCCAGGAATTTTGTCTAGGGGGGGTCCGAAAGGCAAAAAAATGTGGCATGTGTAGTGCGCTGTGCTAATTCAATTTTTCAAAGCCCCCTTTATATTTAAAACTGCAGGGAGGGGGTGTAGTGTGTTGTGCTGATTCTTTTACTTGGCGATCCTAAAAGCTCAGCAGGAAATCAATAATTTTTTGGCCCCGCCCATTATTAAAAGCCCCTCCCACATATAATAGGCCACTCCCAACAAACACTGTACAGCTGACATAGTTGCGGCCTGTCTCTACACACCATATGGAGAGAGGGGGAGGGTCTGTCCTTGCTGCACTGCCTGCTTCACATCATACAATAGACAGCAGGCTGCAGCCAGAAAGCTCCTCCGCTCTCCTCCCTCCCCAGACCCTGCTCAAGGCCTGTGGCCCCCCCCACCATCTGCCACCCGCCCGTGGACTGCTGCCCCCTTTGGCCGTCCTCACCCAGCTCTGAATCCTCCTTCTGCAAATGGCAGGGGGAGGACCCGGAGCATCTTATCTCCTACATAGCGCCTCATACCTCTTACATCCAGTGATGTCACCTTTGTTGTAGACGTTCTCTTTCCTCATCTTCTCCATTCAGACCAGACCGCCATGATGATTTTTCAGCCATCTCCCGTCTCTGCAGAGATTAACAAACAGACATTAGTTTCCCACATTTCCATCATCTTCTGAACACCCTTTCCTGCCACCCCCAATACTGTGCCCGCTGTGCCCCCAATACTATACTGCAGAAACAGTCCCCCTGGAAATACTACTACCACACAGATAGTGCCCCCTTCAACAATTATTGGCACACAGTGCTCTAAAAAAATAACTGCGCCCAGACACTAATAGTATAAAGATAATGTCCCCCAAAAATTATTGTGCTAAGCTGAAACGTGGCAGGGTGCCCCCAAAGTAACAGGGCTCCCCAAAATAGAAATAATTCTCTGCCAGAGCACACTTAGTAGTAATAATGCCCCTATAGTGCCCATACTAGTAATCATGTTCCTCATAGCCCCCCAGTATTAGCAAAGCTCCACATAATACCTCCTAGTACTAATAATTCTCCCTACAATATGACAGTACATGAAATACCCCCGCTTAGTGCCCGCTGTTGAGCTAATGTCCCCATAATGTATGCCAGTATAAAATACCCCTATATAGTGCCCCAGTAAATGCCCTCATAGTGCTCCTCTCCCCCTTCCCCATAGTGTCCCCCATAATATGCCAGTAAAAAATGCCCCTTCTAAGTGCCACCATATGCCCCAATAGTGCTCCTCTCCCCCATAGTGCCTACCATAATGTGCCAGTAAAAAATGCCCCCTTAGTGCCACCAGATGCCATAATGCTCCCATAATGTGCCAATAAGAATAAAGGCCCCTTTAGAGCCCCCACTTCCCCTTAGTGCCCCCAAATAATGCCCCTATAGTGCCACCAGATGCCCCATAGTGCTCCTCTCCCCCATAATGTGCCAGTAAGAAGTGCCACCCAAAAAAAAGTACCACCAGATGCTCCATAGTGCCGTTCTCCCCTTTAGTGCCCCCATAGTGCCAGCTCCCCTTTAGTGCCCCCATAGTGCCGTTCTCCCCTTTAGTGCCCCCATAGTGCCGTTCTCCCCTTTAGTGCCCCCATAGTGCCGTTCTCCCCTTTAGTGCCCCCATAGTGCCAGCTCCCCTTTAGTGCCCCCATAATGCCGTTCTCCCCTTTAGTGCCCCCATAGTGCCGTTCTCCCCTTTAGTGCCCCCATAGTGCCGTTCTCCCCTTTAGTGCCCCCATAGTGCCGTTCTCCCCTTTAGTGCCCCCATAGTGCCGTTCTCCCCTTTAGTGCCCCCATAGTGCCGTTCTCCCCTTTAGTGCCCCCATAGTGCCGTTCTCCCCTTTAGTGCCCCCATAGTGCCGTTCTCCCCTTTAGTGCCCCCATAGTGCCGTTCTCCCCTTTAGTGCCCCCATAGTGCCGTTCTCCCTTTTAGTGCCCCCATAGTGCCAGCTCCCCTTTAGTGCCCCCATAGTGCCGTTCTCCCCTTTAGTGCCCCCATAGTGCCGTTCTCCCCTTTAGTGCCCCCATAGTGCCAGCTCCCCTTTAGTGCCCCCATAGTGCCGTTCTCCCCTTTAGTGCCCCCATAGTGCCGTTCTCCCCTTTAGTGCCCCCATAGTGCCAGCTCCCCTTTAGTGCCCCCATAGTGCCGTTCTCCCCTTTAGTGCCAGCTCCCCTTCAGTGCCCCCATAGTGCCGTTCTCCCCTTTTGTGCCCCCATAGTGCTGTTCTCCCCTTTAGTGCCCCCATAGTGCCAGCTCCCCTTTAGTGCCCCCATAGTGCCGTTCTCCCCTTTAGTGCCCCCATAGTGCCAGCTCCCCTTTAGTGCCCCCATAGTGCCGTTCTCCCCTTTAGTGCCCCCATAGTGCCAGCTCCCCTTTAGTGCCCCCATAGTGCCGTTCTCCCCTTTAGTGCCCCCATAGTGCCAGCTCCCCTTTAGTGCCCCTATAGTGCCGTTCTCCCCTTTAGTGCCCCCATAGTGCCAGCTCCCCTTTAGTGCCCCCATAGTGCCGTTCTCCCCTTTAGTGCCCCCATAGTGCCGTTCTCCCCTTTAGTGCCCCCATAGTGCCAGCTCCCCTTTAGTGCCCCCATAGTGCCGTTCTCCCCTTTAGTGCCCCCATAGTGCCAGCTCCCCTTTAGTGCCCCCATAGTGCCAGCTCCCCTTTAGTGCCCCTATAGTGCCGTTCTCCCCTTTAGTGCCCCCATAGTGCCAGCTCTCCTTTAGTGCCCCCATAGTGCCAGCTCCCCTTTGGTGCCCCCATAGTGCCAGCTCTCCTTTAGTGCCCCCATAGTGCCAGCTCCCCTTTGGTGCCCCCATAGTGCCAGCTCTCCTTTAGTGCCCCCATAGTGCCAGCTCCCCTTTGGTGCCCCCATAGTGCCAGCTCTCCTTTAGTGCCCCCATAGTGCCAGCTCCCCTTTGGTGCCCCCATAGTGCCAGCTCCCCTTTGGTGCCCCCATAGTGCCAGCTCCCCTTTGGTGCCCCCATAGTGCCAGCTCCCCCCCTCCAAAAAAACAACAACAAAAAATACACTGATACTTACCTCCAGCAGCCTCTTCCGGTCTGTGTCCCTGCTGTGTGCTGCCCGGCTCAGGCAGCACGATGATGACGTCATCGCGCTGCTAGAGCCGGCCTCTGATAGGCTGCAGGCATTAGTGCCTGCGGCCTATCAGAAGAACAGGGGAGGGACACGCCTCTCCCTCCCCTGCTCTGCCGCAGCACAGCCATCTATATCGCTGTCCTAAGGACAGCGATATAGATGCATTAGATATGGAGATGAGCGCTTCCACAATGGAAGCGCTCATCTCCTACGGCCCCCCACCACCGCCGCCGCAAATGCCCGCAATTTACATCCAGGGCCGCGCCGCCTGTGGTGCGGCCCTGGAGGATGAAAAAAAAAAATTTGGGCTGGTTGTTCTAGGGGGGGTCCAGACCCGCTGGACCCCCCCTGTAGGTGCGCCACTGGTGAAGGCCTCAAAGGTCAAAATTCTACCAACCCTAATGATTGCCTACAAAGTCACCTCCAAATGGGGATATCTTCTGCTAGAATGCTCCTTTGAATCCAGAGGGAAAAAAATCAACAGCCTGGTTGGACGTTGTCTGAGAGGAGAACCTATATAAACAGACAAACATCACGAAATTGGGAGTGTTCGCGTGTTTGTTTTCAAGTGTGTGACTTAAGAATGTGACTTTAGATTCAGAGACTTTAGAAAGGGACAACAGTAAGTCAGTGGTTTTTCATTGCTTTGTATTATTCTATTTTTTCTTTTACTTTTGCGTAAAAAACAGAGAGGGGGAGGGGTTTGCCTTTATTTAAACTCCTGTCTAAAGGTCACACTCCAGCAATATATACAGTACAGACCAAACGTTTGGACACACCTTCTCATTAAGAGTTTTCTTTATTTTCATGACTATGAAAATTGTAGATTCACACTGAAGGCATCAAAACTATGAATTGACACATGTGGAATTATATACATAACAAAAAAGTGTGAAACAACTGAAAATATGTCATATTCGGATCCGTCCAGACTTACAATGTAAGTCAATGGGGACGGATCCGTTTGAAGTTGACACAATATGGTGCAATTTCAAACGGATCCGTCCCCTAAGTAACTTTCACACTTAGAATTTTTTCTAAAATATAATGCAGACGGATCCGCTCTGAACGCAAGTGTGAAAGTAGCCTTATAATATACAAAAGAATACCTCTTTATAATGTGCACTAATACAAAAAATACCACCTTAAGATGTGCGTCAGCACAATAAGTGTAGTGTCCCACTAGGTAAATGTGGGCACTACACAAGGGTCAATTGGGTCACGTTGTTCCTCGCTTTTTGTGGGACAGGGTCATTGTATTTTTTAGGATGCTTTTATGTGTATTTCTCCTGTTTTCACCTGTACCAGGCCTGTTAGGGGTGTAGTTCCTCCTCCTAGGCAGTAGAGGGAGCTAGGGAACCCCCTAATATATATAGATAGGTCCAGTCCAGGGAGAGGCAGTCTGTGTGTAGCCAGAAGTCAGTGTCTACTTTAGCTAGGCAGCAGCTAAAGTGGAGCTTCTGACATGCAGCTAGACAGCCCAGGCTCCTAGCTTGCCATCCAGGGGAAGAGTTTGCCTCCTGAGAGGTAGTCACCTAAAATGGTTTTCACTTCACAGGTGTGCCCTGTCAGGTTTAATAAGTGGGATTTCTTGCCTTATAAATGGGGTTGGGACCATCAGTTTCGTTGTGGAGAAGTCAGGAGGATACACAGGATACAATTGCCCCCCCCCCCCGAGCTGGCGGCGGGCGGCGGCGGCTGGGCACAGGGAGATGAGCACTTCCATTGTGGAAGCGCTCATCTCCAGTCATCTGTATCGCCGTCCTCAGGACAGCGATACAGATGCCTGCCTGTGCTGCGGTAGGGGAGGGAGAGGCGTGTCCCTTTCCCTTCCTCTGATAGGCTGCCGGCCTAGTGCCTGCAGCCTATCAGAGGCCGGCGCAGGTGGCGCGATGACGTCATCGCGCTGCCTGAGCCATACAGCGTGGGACACAGGCCAGAAGAGGCCTGCATCGCATCGCTGACATGGAGGTAAGTATGTGTTTTTTTTTATTTTATTATATACAATACTTTTACTGGCGGGGGGCTGTTATTACTGGCACCTGGGGGCTGTTATTACTGGCGGGGGGCTGTTATTACTGGCACCTGGGGGCTGTTATTACTGGCGGGGGGCTGTTATTACTAGCACCTGGGGGCTGTTATTACTGGCAGGGGGGCTGTTATTACTGGCGGGGCGGAGGGCTGTTATTACTGGCGGGGGGCTGTTATTACTGGCATCTGGGGGCTGTTATTACTGGCACCTGGGGGCTATTACTGGCGGGGCGGAGGGCTGTTATTACTGGCGGGGGGCTGTTATTACTGGCAAAGGGGGGCTGTTATTACTGGCAAAGGGGGGCTGTTATTACTGGCGGGGGGCCGTTATTACTTGCAAAGGGGGGGCTGTTATTACTGGCACCTGGGGGCTGTTATTACTGGCGGGGGGCTGTTATTACTGGCACCTGGGGGCTGTTATTACTGGCGGGGGGCTGTTATTACTGGCGGGGCGGAGGGCTGTTATTATTGGCGGGGGGCTGTTATTACTGGCACCTGGGGGCTGTTATTACTGGCAAAGGGGGGCTGTTATTACTGGCGGGGGGCTGTTATTACTGGCAAAGGGGGGGCTGTTATTACTGGCAAAGGGGGGCTGTTATTACTGGCAAAGGGGGGCTGTTATTACTGGCAAAGGGGGGGCTGTTATTACTGGCACCTGGGGGCTGTTATTACTGGTGGGGGGCTGTTATTACTGGCACCTGGGGGCTGTTATTACTGGCGGGGGGCTGTTATTACTGGCGGGGGGCTGTTATTACTGGCACCTGGGGGCTGTTATTACTGGCAAAGGGGGGCTGTTATTACTGGCGGGGGGCTGTTATTACTGGCAAAGGGGGGGCTGTTATTACTGGCAAAGGGGGGGGGCTGTTATTACTGGCAAAGGGGGGCTGTTATTACTGGCAAAGGGAAGGCTGTTATTACTGGCACCTGGGGGCTGTTATTACTGGTGGGGGGCTGTTATTACTGGCACCTGGGGGCTGTTATTACTGGCGGGGGGCTGTTATTACTGGCGGGGGGCTGTTATTACTGGCAAAGGGGGGCTGTTATTACTGGGGGCTGTTATTACTGGCAAAGGGGGGCTGTTATTACTGGCAAAGGGGGGCTGTTATTACTGGGGGCTGTTATTACTGGCAAAGGGGGGCTGTTATTACTGGGGGCTGTTATTACTGGCAAAGGGGGGCTGTTATTACTGGGGGCTGTTATTACTGGCACAGAGGGGCTCTTATTACTGGGGGCTGTTATTACTGGCACAGGGGGGCTGTTATTACTGGGGGCTGCTATTACTGGCATAGGGGGCTATTATTACTGGCAGGGGGGGCTGTTAATACTGGCACATGATTGGGGGCACTATAGGGGCATCTACTGAGGCCACAAAGAAGGGGTATTTTATATGGGCTCTCTGTACAGTACAATTTTATACTGGAACACATTATGGTGGGTACTATGGGGAAGGGGGGAGAGGAGTACTATGTGGTCATCTACGGGGGCACTAAGAAGGGGTATTTTATACTTGCAAATTATGGGGGACACTGAGGGCATCTACTGGAGCATTTTATACTGGTACATTATGGGGGGCACTAGGAGGAAGGAGGGTGTGGAGCACTATGGGGTCATTTACTATGGGCACTATATAGGGGTATTTTATACTGGCACATTATGGGGGCACTATGGGGACAGTAGCTCAACTGGGGGTATTACAAGGGGGTATTTTTTGCACTGTCACATTATAAGGAGAATTATTACTACTGGGGGGGGCATTATGGTGGGCTTTATTACTCCCACATGGTATGACCCCCTAGTAGCAGCACCAGCCTCTCCCTGCTCTGCTATCCCTCTGCCCCTTCTCCAAATCCTTATTATGAAATCTTTCTCATTAGGATAAAACAGAACATCAGCTCCGCCGAGCCCCCGGCCAAAGTGTGGAAGTGGCGTCCGAGATCCCCAAGGGCCAAGCCAAGTAACTGTAAGTTTTCATGTGAAATATATTTGTTATACACATATCGCATACACTATGTAGTCTGTTCTATAAGCACCATTGTTTTGTGGCGGCTGACAGAAAATAATCTGAAAGTGCCCCTCCCGAGACCAGGCTCTGGATCCGCCATTGACTGAATAGACTGTTAGAATTTGTATTATGGCAAGAAAAAAGCAGCTAAGTAAAGAAAAACAAGTGGCCATCATTACTTTAAGAAATGAAGGCCAGTCAGTCTGAAAAATTGGGAAAACTTTGAAAGTGTCCCCAAGTGCAATCACAAAAACCATCAAGCGCTACAAAGAAACTGGGTCACATGCGGACCGCCCCAGGAAAGGAAGACCACCTCTGCTGCGGAGGATAAGTTCATCCGAGTCACCAGCCTCAGAAATCGCAGGTTAACAGCAGCTCAGATTAGAGACCAGGTCAATGCCACACAGAGTTCTAGCAGCAGACACATCTCTAGAACAACTGTTAAGAGGAGACTGTATGAATCAGGCCTTCATGGTAGAATATCTGCTAGGAAACCACTGCTAAGGACAGGCAACAAGCAGAAGAGACTTGTTTGGGCTAAAGAACACAAGGAATGGACATTAGACCAGTGGAAATCTGTGCTTTGGTCTGATGAGTCCAAATTTGAGATCTTTGGTTCCAACTACCGTGTCTTTGTGCGACGCAGAAAAGGTGAACGGATGGACTCTACATGCCTGCTTCCCACCGTGAAGCATGGAGGAGGAGGTGTGATGGTGTGGGGGTGCTTTGCTGGTGACACTGTTGGGGATTTATTAAAAATTGAAGGCATACTGAACCAGCATGGCTACAACAGCATCTTGCAGCGGCATGCTATTGCATCCGGTTTGCCTTTAGTTGGACCATCATTTATTTTTCAACAGGACAATGACCCCAAACACACCTCCAGGCTGTGTAAGGGCTATTTGACCATGAAGGAGAGTGATGGGGTGCTGCGCCAGATGACCTGGCCTCCACAGTCACCGGACCTGAACCCAATCGAGATGGTTTGGGGTGAGCTGGACCGCAGAGTGAAGGCAAAAGGGCCAACAAGTGCTAAGCATCTCTGGGAACTCCTTCAAGACTGTTGGAAGACCATTTCAGGTGACTACCTCTTGAAGCTCATCAAGAGAATGCCAAGAGTGTGCAAAGCAGTAATCAAAGCAAAAGGTGGCTACTTTGAAGAACCTAGAATATTACATATTTTCAGTTGTTTCACACTTTTTTTTGTTATGTATATAATTCACATGTGTTAATTCATAGTTGCGATGCCTTCATTGTGTCCAAACGTTTGGTCTGTACTGTAGGTGAGGGAAATGAACATGTGGAGTCACTGTGGGTAGAAATTCATGGAGTCAAAAACAATAGGAGTTTATTATAAGCCACCTAATATACCAAAGTCCACACAAAATCTACAACTAAGGGAAATAGACGAGGCGGCAAACCATAATGAGGTGGTTATTATGGGGGACTTCAACTACCCAGATGTAGACTGGGAAACTGAAGCCTGTATATCTCATAAAGGAAACATTCTTGGCAATAACCAAAGACAACTACCGTGCCCAACTGGTTTAGAATTCGACTAGAGGGACGGCCATACTGTATTTAGTATTAACCAATAGACCTGGTTGATTAGGTGGTACATACAGGTGTGCTCGCTCCTCTGCTCATAAGTTGCTGGATGCACATAGAGGTGACTAGGAGCAGCACACTATATGTGCAGAGTCTGCGCTTCTGAACATAGATGCCCAATGGCTTAGGTAGGTTTAGCGTTGGACCCACCTGACCTGAGACCACCTTGGCAGTGGTAGATCAAAACACATGGGCACAGATGTGCTTTGATCAAAATATATTGGCTAAGAGTCTCAGATTTTATTACATCAGAGTGAGGGCTTAGTCCACATATAGTGCATTATTATCCTTTTTTCTATGATTTTTTTCATAATTGTAGCCAGGGACACCCACATATTTATTTATCATATCATACAGGATGTTTTTATCTTTGTTTTTTCTCTTTTCTGTGATTTTTGTTTATTAACCAATAGGCCTGACAGAACAACAGATGTGCAGGTTGGGGGACAACCTGGGAAATAGTCACAATAAAGTAATAACCTTCCAATTGTCATTCAAAAGAGTGTTTCTTCAGGGAGGAACAAAAATACCAGACTTAAAAAAAGCTAATTTCACCAGGTAAAAGAGGCCATTACTAAGGGCGGGTTCTCAACAGTGTTAGGAATTCCGTTATAGTGTTCCGTTATAACAGTTTTAGGACGGAATGCAAAACGGAACCCTTTAAGAGGCATTCCATTTTGCTCCGTCCTAATATATTTCTATGGCACATATAACAGTTCTGTTTTTTCCCCACAAAATGGGATATTTTTAAAAACATCCTAAACTCTAATTGTGAGAGGTACATACCTTATAGGAATAATAGGGTAAGGAACAGGAAAAAAAAAAACAATGTGGATAAATAGCACTGTAAAGGAAGCAGTGAATGACAAAACAAAAGCATTTAAATCACTTAAATAAGAGGGTAGAGAGGAAGCACTGTAAAAATATAAGGAAAAAAACTGAATATGTAAAAGACAAATAAAAGCAGCTGCACTGGAGACAGAGAGATTCATTGTCAAATAGAGTACAACCAACCCTAAAATGTTCTTCAATTATATAAATAGTGAAAAGTTTAAACCTGAAAGTGTTTGCCATTTACCGAGTGATGAGGGAGAAGTTCTAGAGAGCGATGAGGAGAAAGCACAGCTATAAATTATTTTTCTCTCCACTGTATTGAAAATAAAAAAAATGAACTGTCAGATGAAATGTACAGTGTCAAAGTAAATTCTCCATTAAAAGTGCCCTGTCTGACCCAGGAAGAAGTACAGCGGCGCCTTAAAAAGATTAAATTAGACACCGGGACCAGATTGCATACACCCTCTTACAAAAATAATTAAATAATGTAATAGACAGACCCTTATTTCTCATATTTATGGATTCTATATTCACAGGGAGTGTTCCACAGGATTGGCGCATAGCAAATGTGGAGCTAATATTCAAAAAGGGCCCAAAAACAGCCCGGAAACTATAGGCCGGTAAGTTTAACATCTGTCGTGGGTAAACTGTTTGAAGGTTTTCTAAGAGATGCTATGTTAGAGCATCTCAACGGAAATAAGCAAATAACGCCATATCAGCATGGCTTCATGAGGGATCGTCATGTCAAACTAATTTAATCTGTTTCTATGAAGAGGTAAGTTCTAAACTTGACAGCGGCAGATCAATGAATGTCATATATCTTGGTTTCTCCAAAGCATATGATACTGTACCTCATAAAAGGTTAGTATATAACATGAGAATGCTTGGACTGGGGGAAAATGTCTGTATGTGGGTAAGTGTAACGGATCTCCTGGCACCCCGACCGGGTACCTCCGTTGATAGATGCTCCTAGTGCTTCCCGAGGACTCCAAGCACTCCACTTGACACCGTAAGCACTGCAGACCCCACAAACCGCCGAAGCTTGGTTGAGGTCTCGCCGTCTCCTACCCACCCTGGACCTACAACAAGGCTCCAGACTCCAGTGGGTGAACCTCTCCTGAATCCAGAGAGCAGGAACAGCTCTTACAAGAGCTGGTAGTTATAGCCAGGGGAGTATACAAATCTTCAGCGTATAGCAATCCCCAGTGTCGATCAGTTACCCAAACACCAGCCTCAACATGATGAAGGGTAAAACAGGTACTCTTTATTGAACACACAGCATTGACTTATATACACATGACATACTGAGGACATGACATAGCAGCCAATCCTGTACAGTTTAAACACAAAACGAACCCTATTCAACCAACACAATGGCATTGTCTGTGACGCAATTAACAAACACACTGGCATTGTCTTTGACGCTATCAACAATGAACATGCAAACAGATATTTTCACTCTCTCCATAATGAATGAATGGGAAGAGGAGACACATGTGATGGGATTATCTCCTGAGTGTATCATAGGAATCGGCTGCTATTATAATCAACCATCTTAATGCCATCACTAACACAATCAGTGGGAGTCTCAGTGCTTAGTTAACCCTTTTTATGTTGCTGAATCCACACCATGCCTTTTTAATGGGCAATAGGAAATATGTGGCATATAAATTGCACACATAAATCAGGGTTCATAGTTCCTTGTAACCCCAAAAGGTCTGAGGGGGTCTCCATACTTCTCAGTCCATAGTCTGTAGGAAGGAGGCTGGCCCTCAGGATCCTCCAGAAGCCCCAGTGATGGTTCAGTCCATCACATTTCTTCCCTCCCAACAGTAGACTAACCAGATACCTGACCTCCTGTCGGTCAGTGCCTGAGTTAGTCGAGTAGCCCACCCATAAACAAACACTGGTCCTGTTGAACTCTGGGGCCTGACTCTGTCCTGTATGTCCCCAGCTGTTGAGTGGGCATCTGCTACTCCTTGCTTCATTGTTGTTGGAGTTGTGGTACTTGGTGGGCAGAGGCCGACTGCGCTCTGCTCAGATGCCAGCTCTTCTGCTGGGGTAGCCAGTGGGGAGTCAGGCTCTGAAGAAGAGGGTAGGGGAGGGCAGAGGCCAACTGCACTCTGCCCAGATGCCAGCTCTTCTGCTGGGGTGGGGTCATGGAATCCTACCCCCAGGACCTTGTTGCGGATCAGCTGTGGAGAGGATGGAGTGCTTACATCCTCCTCCTGGCATTCCTGCGGGGTTGGTGGGGGATCTGTACCGGCCGTCCAGCATCCTGGTAGGCCGAATGGTGAGGTCACAGGGGTAGTTAACAGACCGAGGAATGCTATTGTTACTCACAGTTTTTATATACCCTGGGCAGGCGTATAGCAGTGATGGAGAGGCTGGCACATGGATCCTCTGGGGCACTCTCTGTACATAGGGACCATGCCGGGTGGTAGGTGAGGTGCCCTGCATGTTGCAGGTTTAGTGTGCCGGTGGCAAGATCCCTTTAAGTTCATGACGCCAGTGCCGGTAACGGTGGCACACCGATTTATTGTTGTAATAATTGAGGAACACAAGTTGCAGTGAACCAGAAATTCCTTTTACTGAAACAGTTTAACTATTTACAGTCTTTAGTTGGTTCCATATGTAAAAAGGTTGCATACAGGCAGGCTTTATATAAAAACGGCAGGCAAAGTCTTTGCAAGATACACAGAGGGCATAAGCACTTACAGATCAGGCTGCACTTTTCCTCAGATCCTGTCTGGCTTACTCCTAGGCCCATATGCCTTATTACTGGCTTTATCCTTGGGTAGGGAAACCTTCCTCTGGTATATATATCCTTGCTGTAGAATATCATTCTGCCCTTCAGCTCTCTGTTTGGCTGGGAAATAAACCTTGGCTCTGCACTGCACCTTTAAGGGAACTTGGTTTCTTAGGAGGCAAACTCTTCTCCTGGTGGCAAGCTAGGAGCCTGGGCTATCTAGCTGCATGTCAGAAGCTTCTCCTCAGCCCTCCTCTGGCTAGAGTCCACACTGACTTCTGACTACACACCCTTCCCCTGAACAGGACCTGACTATATATACTAGGGGTTCCCTAGCTCCCTCTACTGTCTAGGAGGATAAACTACCCCTAACAGGCCTGGTACAAGAGATAACAGGGAAAAATACACATAAAAACATTATATAAAATACAATGACCCTGTCCCACAAAAGAGGGGGAACAACGTGGCCCAATTGACCCTTGTGTAGTGCCCACATTTACCTAGTGGGACACTACACTGCCGCTGGGGAGAGGGGGTAAAAAGCTCCTCTCCCATACATACTTCCAGCCGCTGGGGAGGGCGACCGACCGTCTCCACTCCCAATACAGTGTCCTGCTGCTGGGAAAAGGAGACTGGGCTCTCTATGCCCTGCTGGACACTCTGCCGCTGGGGTGGGAGGACAAAGCTCTCCTCTCCCAATGAAACCCTCTGCTGCTGGGGGACAGGACCAACTGTCTCTGCCCCCTGTAACTCAGCCTGCCGCTGGGGAATGGAGAATGGGCTCCCAATTCCCTGCAAGACCGGTGGAGAGACCTCGGTCCCACCTCCATCGGCAACCTAGGGGTTCTTCCCAGTAAACCTCCACAATATCCTCCCAGCTGAAGGGCTCTGAACCTGGGTCTGCCACCCAGCAATCCGGCAGTGTATATTAGGGCCGAATTGAGCTGAGGAAGTATAGGTAATCCTGCTCCAGCTCCCACTCCATTGTCACTAGAGATGCCAGGTCTTGTCTCACCTGTCTCGCTGTAGCCCAATCATGCATAGCCTCCCTGTAGTCATAGATATCCCAGAACCGGGACTCTCCAGCATCTCCGAACTCCAGTTCTGCGAAGGACTCAAACAACAGGCCAAGGCCTGACGCGTTTTCCCCAGCAAAGTGGGTTCTTAGGGAGTCAGGATATTAGGTATATTGATAAACAGATAAATAAATTACGGTAAAGTAAATCATTCAAATAGCAAATGATACAGTGAGGGGGCAAAAGATGGACAGACAGAATGATAGATACTACTATCTGTTTCACTGTTAGGAGGTCAGCCAAAATGATATTTACAGCCAGAAACCTGCAAAGAAAGAGGTACCTGTGTAAAATCATTACATACAGGGGTAGTGGCGCACTGACCTTAAAAACGCCGGCCAGGGCCTACCCCCAAAATGATGTAGCGAATCCTGAGTAAGAGCCGTCGCTAGCGGCCTCCCTAACAGATGACGTGTATCCGATCCGTAGAGCGCGCATCTGTACCTTCCCGCCGGTGTAGCGTTACATTACCCTACTTAGTGAGATTTCCCTACCTCCTGACTTCCTGTCGCACTGCTAATGACGTGAGGAGGCGTTCCTTAGTTTTGACGATCTGCGCATGCGCAAACCAACAGTTTATGGAAAATCTCAGCGGAGTTCAGCTTCACACCGGGACACTGCGCATGCGCTGGCCAGAAATAGCCACGCTTGCGCACTGGGCCGTAATATTTCCCTCAGGAACGCCTCCTCACGTCATTAGCAGTGCGACAGGAAGTCAGGAGGTAGGGAAATCTCACGAAGTAGGGTAATGTAACGTTACACCGGCATCGAGAGAATACATCCTATCCATTGAGCGCAGCCATGGAATGCATTTAACTTCCGGTGTATGAAGATGATAACTTCCGGCCGGTGAAACGCAAACTGGAGCGCATGCGACCGGCAGGAGTGTATAGTTGATCCTCAGGTATGCGTGCAATAGATTACATTGTGGGATGCAATAGTATATTGAATAAACAGGGAGGATGTTTAGTGCCTACGTCCCCACAGCGTACCTTAACCCTATGGCGCCCGGAATAGTAATGATGCATCCATACATATGAAACCCTGAATAAAAATAAATTGGGGGAACCAAAGAAATACCCAGAACCCCACAGGGTAAATTAAACCTATAATGTCTGAGAGAATAGTTTATACAGAATATCCAAACATAGAGACCCCATATAGTCAGGACATTGTAAAGAAACCATAGTCTTATCCGGAGACACAATTGTTATAAGATGAAAAGAGACCCCAAAGGATATAAGGGACCACCTACCAAAGTGCACTAGGGACTTAATATATATCCCTCTGTGTCAAGATGCCATAAACGTTTGGACGCTTTACGCGTCCTGGCTCAGCTAGGGCCACCCTTTAAAATCACTAAGACAGACTACATATAGAATAAGGAAATACTGAAAATACATTATTCCTAGATAAAACAACTGAATGTAAGCCTCTCATTAAGTCCAACCGGGGACTGCGACTGGAACCTAAAGATCCATTCAGTCTCTTACTGTAGGATCTTCCTGTCCCAGTCCCCATCCCTCGGTGATGGAGGGATCACCTCCAGTACCGAGAATTTTAAGACCCTCGGATTACCAGAATGAGCCTTCATGACATGATTAGCCACAGGGGTAGCATTCTTTTTTTGAACGTCATTAACATGTTCGCATATACGCCTCCTTACTTCCCTAATAGTTTTGTCTTCATAATCCTTATGACATGGACACTGGCAGATGTAAATTGTCCCTTTGGTTTTGAAGTTGCCAAAATCCCGAATGGAAAAAACTCATTCGTTGCCGAACAGGTGATAGGTTTAAAGGTTGAGACGTACTTGCATGCTTTACATGTTCCACATCGGAACATGCCCAGGGGGCGACAATCAAGCCAGGTCTGCACACTTGGCAAGGTGGTATAGTGACTGTGAACTAAGCGATCGCTGAGACTTCTCCCCTTGCGATATGTGACACTGGGGGTAGGTGTAACCACCTTAGACAGATCCGAGTCCATAGCCAAAATTGGCCAATATCTACCCAGAATCTTCCTCACTTCACAGTTCGCTGCATCAAAAGTGGAGATTAACCGGATCGGTGTAGTGCCCCCTGTCCGGGTGCTCCGTGATGAGAAAGATAGATCTATCTTTCAGTGATGCTTGTTTATAGGCTTCTCTCAAGATGTTCTGTGGGTAACCCTTGTCAAGAAATCTCCTCTGTAATAATCTAGCCTCCTGGTGAAACAATTCAGGATCGGAGCAGTTTCTACGGACCCGTAGATGCTGCCCCTTTGGAATGCCCCTTATAAGGGGTGATGGCTATCCCAGTGCAGGGTGGAATTAGTGGCCGTCTGCTTTCTAAACAATGTTGTGACAAGTCTGTCCTCTTGTCTAGAGATCCTGACATCCAAGAATGCAATACTGTCCCTCTGGGTCTCATATGTGAACTTAAGTCCTATCTGGTTAATGTTCAACGCCCCTACGAAGTTAGCAAACTCATCAATGGTACCATCCCAGATGACAAATATAGTGTGACCAAAAAGTTATCTTCTCCATCCACCATTCAAATTGTGTCTTCCCACTAGCCCAGGAAGAGGTTAGCATATGTGGGGGTGCAAGGGCTCCCCATAGCTGTCCCCTTGAGCTGGTGGTAAAAATGAGGATGGAAAAGAAAGAAATTTTGTGTGAGTGTAAACTCCAGTAGGTTTAATATAAATGCATTGTGTGCCCTAAACTGTATCCCCCGTGTGCGTAAAAAATATTCCACTGCTGATAGGCCTTCTTTGTGAGGGATGGAGCTGTACAGAGATTCAATGTCAATCAATGCCAACAGGCATCCTGAACCAATGTGCAGCGCATCAATCTTTTTTTAAAAGTCCATGGTATCCCTTGTATGGGAGGGGAGGGAGAATGGTCTAAGTACCTCATCAATGTAGACCCCACAGTTTTGAGTCAAGGAGTTCACACCCGCTACAATTGGTCGACCCTTAAAGGGCTTCTGTCAGCCCACTAAACCGTTTTTTTTTTTTTGGGTTAATAATAATCCCTATACTGCGAGCTCCCTATACATAAGCTAAATATTCATTTTGTAGGTACTGCGCGACTTGTACTCCCTATTGCTTTCTCAATCAGAATGGCACCATGAAGATACGTAATGGTTAATAGCAGGGACTTACAGTTTGGTTGTGATGTCTTAATCCCAGATGCTCCTCTATGGGTGCTGTTCTCCTGCGTTTTTCCAGTTTTCTTCTTTTCTTTTTTTATTTTTTATTTTTGGTGCCGCTCGGAATGCGAAACAGGATTTTTTTCTGAGAAGAAAAAGCGCAAGAGGGGTAATAGAGGAGGGAAACTCGCCCAAAAGAAGAAACTAAAACAAAAGGAGACCGGAAGGGGGTCAGAACAGAAAATTTTTACCTCAGCGCACATACACTAACAAAGGGAGAACAAAATATCCTGGAAAAAGGGTTGAAATTTGCACCAAGTACGTCGTTCAACAAATTTGAAGCTTTCATAGGGATACGCAAATTTATGAGAAGACTAGCGCTAAAGAAATATTTTATAAAAAAACAACACAAAAACAACACTAATGGGACAGACAGCAATAAATCCCACCGACTTGACAAAACAGAAGTAATAGAAGACAACAATCTAGCAAAGGGATACAAACATACGGATCTAAAAGCAAAATCCAAATACCATCCCGTACAAGAATACTCACAGGCACTAAACAGTTTTATGAATATGGTCACAAAGGACATACGGAAAATCAAAAGCCCCAAAAAACAGAAACAAAACAAAAAACACCTAGGAAATATATCCCATGCAGAACGGGAAGCACTAACAAAGATACAAGAAAATAATAAAATCATTCTAAGACCTGCGGATAAAGGCGGGGGTATTGTGATAATGGACAAAGCAAAATACCAACAGGAAGCATATAAACTATTAGGTGACAAAAAAACATATAAAATACTAAAAAGTGACCCTACAGAAGGATTCAGAAAGGAACTAGGTGAACTAGTCAGAAAAGGAAAAACAGAAGCCATCCTCAACCCTAAAGAGGCTGAATACATAGAAACAAAACAACCCAGAATTGCCGCATTTTATTATAACCCAAAAATCCACAAAAGTATAATAGACCCCCCAGGAAGACCAATTATATCAGGAGTAGAGTGCCTGACAAGCAATCTATCCGAATATATAGACCGCTTCCTGCAACCGTGTGTAGACCTATTACCAACACACCTGAAAGACACCCAGCACATCCTCAATATCTTAAACCAGGTCAAATGGGAACCACATTACATTCTAGGCACTCTGGATGTCAAATCCCTATACACCATCATTGAAAATGAAAAAGGATGTAATGCAGCAAAAATCTGCTTACAGAATCAGGGAATTCTCCCTGAGAAACAAATAGATTTTATTGGTGCATGCATTATGTTCATTCTAAAAAGAAACTACTTCATATTTGAGGACAAGTTCTACATACAGCAATGGGGGACCGCGATGGGGACGAGATTCGCACCGGGGTTCGCAAACATATATGTTGGACAGTGGGAACATCAAGTCATCTATCCCCACGGCGAGCTCCGGTCGAATCTCGTCCTATGGAAACGTTTCATAGACGACATTATATTCATTTGGGCAGGAGAAAAAGAAGCCCTCAATACATTCTTCGAAGAAATTAACAACAATGATTACCATCTAGAATTTACACCTATATCTAGTCAGAATGAAATAAATTTCTTGGACCTAACCATCTACATAGAGGATGGCAAAATAGAAACCAGGACATACAACAAACCCACAGACGTCAACGGCTTCATATCCCGTGAAAGCTGCCACCTCCCACAGTGGTTGGAAAATATTCCTAAGGGACAAATGATGAGACTAAAACGTAACTGTACAAAGGAAAGTGAATACCGAATCGAGGCAGATAAAATAATAAAAAAATTTGAAGAGAAAGGCTACAACATGGATAAGCTACAAATTCAGAAAGAATCAGTAGGAAAATTAGATAGACAGGAGTTAATCAAAAAGAAGAAAAAACCAGATAAAAACACAAAAACTGAAACCTTTGAAATGCCACCAATCATCACACAATACAACAGCCAAGCAGGAATACTGAGAAGGATTATCAAAAAACATTGGGAAACCTTGAAGGAAGACAAAATAATAGGAGACCAAATCCCAAAAAATCCTAAATTCATATACAGAAAGGCTAAAAATGTGGGCAGTATAATAGCCCCCACCAACAAATGCTTAAGTAAACAGAATGAGAAACAAAAAAACATTCTTGAAACAAAATCTCAGGGAGGCTTTGTCCCATGCGGCTATTGTAGTGTCTGCAAAAAACTAAAAACAAATAAAAAACAGCACACCAGCACAGAAATAAAAAATGAATGGACAGGGGACACAGAAACATATAAAATAAAAGACCATATAACCTGCAGTAGTCAGGGTGCAATATATGCTATAACATGTCCGTGCAAAAAAATATACATAGGACGCACTAAGAGAACTATAAGTAAAAGAATAGGGGAACACATTTATAACATAGGAAGGAAATACGAGGGCCACCCACTTTCCAGACACTATAAGGACAAACACGGAGGAAACTATAGCGGCACCACTTTCCGGGGTATTGAAATAGTTAAAAAAGATAAAAGAGGAGGAGATTTTATCAAGAAAATGTCCAGATCAGAAAGCCGCTGGATATTTAACTTAAACACTCTGGTACCCTCGGGTCTCAATTCAGAGATAGAACTATTTGCCTTCAACTAAGATATCAATCAAGCAAGCCAGGGATGTAGGAATCAGGGAAGGGAGGAGTTACATACCTTCAAAAGTAGCATCAGGAGACAGAGGACGCATCCCTGACGAAGATTAGCGAACTAATCGAAACGCGTTGGAGAGAACTTTGGTCCTCCTGGTCCACCGTAGCCACTGTCGTGACGTCACGCAGCGCTCCGAGCGAGCGCGAACAAGCGGCTTCTTTTAAATCACGAGCGACGCCACCGGCCGGGGCAAGCTCAAGTAATATTCTTTTTTAAAAAAACAGTTGCTACTATTAGGGCCCAGCTCCCCAAACCTTCCCTCATTCCGAGCGGCACCAAAAATAAAAAATAAAAAAAGAAAAGAAGAAAACTGGAAAAACGCAGGAGAACAGCACCCATAGAGGAGCATCTGGGATTAAGACATCACAACCAAACTGTAAGTCCCTGCTATTAACCATTACGTATCTTCATGGTGCCATTCTGATTGAGAAAGCAATAGGGAGTACAAGTCGCGCAGTACCTACATATATATTACTTACATCATTCACTTGATATCCAACGGTGGCGATACCGTTGCGGTACCGCTGCGTCAGCTAAACTCAGTGCAAGCGCCGGTGTACTACTATAGTATAAATATTCATTTTGGTTCAGTAGAATTTGTTAAAAAGCTATTTTTATAATATGTAAATTACCTTGCTACCAGCAAGTAGGGCGGCTACTTGCTGGTAGAAGCCGCATCTTCCGATCCTAATGACGCCCCCTCCGCAGTGTGATTGACAGGGCCAGGGAACGGAATCATTCTCTGCTGGCCCTGTTTGAATTCCAAATCTCGCGCCTGCGCCGTACCTGTCTTTAATCGGCGCAGGCGCACTGAGAGGCGGCCGCTCTCTCGGCCGCTCCATCCTCAATGCGCCTGCGCCGGGTGTAGATGTGACGTCATCGGCGCAGGCGCATTGAGGATGGAGCGGCCGAGAGAGCGGCCGCCTCTCAGTGCGCCTGCGCCGATTAAAGACAGGTACGGCGCAGGCGCGAGATTTGGAATTCAAACAGGGCCAGCAGAGAAAGATTCCGTTCCCTGGCCCTGTCAATCACACTGCGGAGGGGGCGTCATTAGGATCAGAGGATGCGGCTGCTACCAGCAAGTAGCCGCCCTACTTGCTGGTAGCAAGGTAATTTACATATTATAAAAATAGCTTTTTAACAAATTCTACTGAACCAAAATGAATATTTAGCTTATGTATAGGGAGCTCGCAGTATAGGGATTATTATTAACCCAAAAAAAAAAAAAGGTTTAGTGGGCTGACAGAAGCCTTTTAAGTGGACTGTCCCCATTGTGTACCTTAGGGAGGCCATAAAATGTAGCGATGCACGGCTTGGAGGGTAATAAAAACAGACCTGTGTAGAGAATCGCCTTAAGTTCCCTTAGAAACCTATCGGTGGGATCAGATACTAATCTCCGGTACCCTTCAGGATCCTTAAACAGATCCGCACACATTTTTTGATATTGATGGTGGTCAAGGATCAACAGATTACCCCCCTTATCTGATGGCTTAATTATGATGGATTTATCTTGTTCCAGTCCTCTGAGGGCCTGCACCTCCGCACGAGAAAGATGAAATTCATGATGGTGACAGGACTCACTATCCTCGAGGTCAGGGACTACTAGACGAACAAATATGTCAATATGTTCGTAATTGGCCGGGGGGGGCATACGTGACCTTCGCCTACATTACGCGATCCCTCCTTCCAAAGGTCCATAAGGATCCGCAAATCAGGGAGGTCCTCCAAAATGGTACCAAGTTTATCATAAGTCTGCTTATCAGTATTACAGAAAAATTAATGCCACTTGAGCTTTCTCACAAACAGGTGTAAATCTTTCATCCATGTGAATAACCAAAACTTAGTGGTAGGTACAAATGATAACCCCCTTCTAAGAACATTTCAGTGTCATTCAAATTACGTGTAGTGAGGTTTATGATTTGTAAGTCGTGTGGGGAGTGAGATTCTCTATTATCTTCCCGCGATCTCGTAGCTGATATGGTGCTTGGGTCTTTTCTAAAAAAGAGGGATTGGGCGGTGTGTAGTTCAATGATGCAGAGGAAGGCACAGACGGAAAGGAAGATGTAGTGCTTCCTCCATGGAGAAGTCCCCTTTGTCTTCCCCACCTTTATCGTAATTTATTTATCTGTTTATCAATATGCCTAATATCCTGACCCCCTAAAGAACCAACTTTGCTGGGGGAAACGCGTCAGGGTTTTGGGGGCTTTTTACCCCAATACACCTTTAGGGTAATTTAGGGTATTCTAGTTTAGGAACAAGGACAGAGAGTCTCCATCATCTGGGCTGTGGAGTGTAACAGGGTCATTTAGGGTCAGTGTGTCACCCTCCCCTGGGACCCCGGCCCGCTCCTTCTTATACATGTGCTTTAATATTGATTGATGTGTGCCAGAGATACATTCACTTGCTGCTGAAATTGGCCATATAGCTCTGGGTTGCCCTTCTGGGAGAAATATTTCCTTCCGGGGACCTTCCATTGCGGTGTGCCAATGGCCACACATTTTCTAAAGGTCTCTAAGTCCACCAGTTTATATAGCAGTGGTTGGTGGGCTAGCAGTTCCGACAAGCCGGCAGTCAGCCGTTGGGCAAAAGGGTTATCCGGCATCATCAACTTTTTACGTTCGAACATTTGGGCCACAGAAGCCTACCTTTTGCCAGATGAATGCGATGACGGCATGGTAGAAGGTGGAGGACAAATGGGAGGAGAGAGAAGAAGGAGAAGAGGCAGGACGTGGAGCGCCGGGAGTGTGGCTTTGTGGGTTCTGACTGTGTCTCTCCCACTGGGCTCGGTGATGGGAGGCCAGGTGCCTTCTTAAGGCGGTCATCCCTAGGTGAATTTTGGGCTTACCGTGACATATGCATTGACAGCACAGGCTACAGATGACAACATTATTGTCAACAGCTGACACATTAAAAAAAGCCCACACTGCGGAGCCATGTGCCGGCGTTTTGGGAGCGCCAGATATGACCATGCATGGTGAATGGCTCGCTCCAGATACATTTGCAGTCTGCTTTTTGCCTCCTGTGAAATGCGAGTTCTGCCTGCTTCTCCTCCTTCTCCTCCCTATCTGCTGCTCTGTCTCTGCCTCTGAACTCCCCTCCTCTTCCTCTCTTGTGGGCACCCACGTGACGTCCATCGACACGTCATCATCGTCACCTTCACCAACACTGACATTAGAGATCTCGGAGCAGGCAGCAACAGCGGGGACCACCCTCCTTGGGCTGATCTGGGTACTGTCGTCATACCGCTGGGTGGGGGCCATTGCTACCTCCTCTTCCTCATCCGATGTCAAGAATAGATGCACATTGATGGGAATTTATGGAAATTTATGGGAAAATAATTCCCCTGACTTGAGTGGAGGGGCTATGGTGGTGTCTTTGGGGGTGCACACAGCCGAGAGTAAGGAGGGTGCTGATACAGAGGATGTGGAGGGTGCAGAAGTGGAAGGCTGAGTGAGCCACTTAACCAACTCTGGTGTGTCCTTTGACGTAAATACATGCACCTTCTCCAACTTACCACTTAGGCTCCGGCCTGGTGCACCTGCCCGACCCCTACCACCCCTGCGGAATGGCCTGACTCTTCCTCTGCCTGTCATTTTCAAAATGACCCTGTGACAAAGTCCCTATAGAAGAGCTGTATTTGTGGAAGCATGTATATAGAACCCACTATTGACTATTTGCCGGAAGCAGGTATATCAAACCTCTTAATCAGTTTATTTTGGGGCAACAACAGGTATATTACACCCAATAAAATAAGATAAAATGAGTCACTAGGTTTCAATGGTACTTGCGCTGTGGGTCTCCTGGGATGAAGTGGGTTCTTCACAATTGTAAATGTTAATATAGTGGGACTCCTCATTCACACAGAGCGTTTTTCCATGAATCCACTTTATCTGGCCCAGGGATGTGCGAAAGACTATTGCTGTATTGATATGCTGAAAAATCATTTTATTTCTGTGAATATAATAAAGCAGAATATTTTAACTGTGCAGGAGGTACTCTCACTATTGTGCGGTTTATGACATCTTGCAGAGGAGCCTACGACGATCCAGCATAGATATGCTGAGTTCTGATCTACGTAGAAGTACACTGCGATTCATTTGAAGGGTCTCTGTCCTGGGCCAGATAAAGTGAATACCTGCATTCGTGGAAAAATGCTCTGTGTGAATGAGGAGCAGCGCGGTCCCACTACAGGTCCTTCTAAAAAAATTTGCATATTGTGATAAAGTTCATTATTTTCTGTAATGTACTGATAAACATTAGACTTTCATATATTTTAGATTCATTACACACAACTGAAGTAGTTCAAGCCTTTTATTGTTTTAATATTGATGATTTTGGCATACAGCTCATGAAAACCCAAAATTCCTATCTCTAAAAATTAGCATATCATGAAAAGGTTCTCTAAACGAGCTATTAACCTAATCATCTGAATCAACTAATTAACTCTAAACACCTGCAAAAGATTCCCGAGGCTTTTAAAAACTCCCAGCCTGGTTCATTACTCAAAACCGCAATCATGGGTAAGACTGCCGACCTGACTGCTGTCCAGAAGGCCATCATTGACACCCTCAAGCAAGAGGGTAAGACACAGAAAGAAATTTCTGAACGAATAGGCTGTTCCCAGAGTGCTGTATCAAGGCACCTCAGTGGGAAGTCTGTGGGAAGGAAAAAGTGTGGCAGAAAACGCTGCACAACAAGAAGAGGTGACCGGACCCTGAGGAAGATTGTGGAGAAAGACCGATTCCAGACCTTGGGGGACCTGCGGAAGCAGTGGACTGAGTCTGGAGTAGAAACATCCAGAGCCACCGTGTACAGGCGTGTGCAGGAAATGGGCTACAGGTGCCGCATTCCCCGGGTCAAGCCACTTTTGAACCAGAAACAGCGGCAGAAGCGCCTGACCTGGGCTACAGAGAAGCAGCACTGGACTGTTTTTGGGATGAAAGCAAATTTTGCATGTCATTCGGAAATCAAGGTGCCAGAGTCTGGAGGAAGACTGGGGAGAGGGAAATGCCAAAATGCCTGAAGTCCAGTGTCAAGTACCCACAGTCAGTGATGGTCTGGGGTGCCATGTCAGCTGCTGGTGTTGGTCCACTGTGTTTTATCAAGGGCAGGGTCAATGCAGCTAGCTATCAGGAGATTTTGGAGCACTTCATGCTTCCATCTGCTGAAAAGCTTTATGGAGATGAAGATTTCATTTTTCAGCACGACCTGGCACCTGCTCACAGTGCCAAAACCAGTGGTAAATGGTTTACTGACCATGGTATTACTGTGCTCAATTGGCCTGCCAACTCTCCTGACCTGAACCCCATAGAGAATCTGTGGGATATTGGGAAGAGAAAGTTGAGAGACGCAAGACCCAACACTCTGGATGAGCTTAAGACCGCTATCGAAGCATCCTGGGCCTCCATAACACCTCAGCAGTGCCACAGGCTGATTGCCTCCATGCCACGCCGCATTGAAGCAGTCATTTCTGCAAAAGGATTCCCGACCAAGTATTGAGTGCATAACTGAACATAATTATTTGAAGGTTGACTTTTTTTGTATTAAAAAAAACTTTTCTTTTATTGGTCGGAAGAAATATGCAAATTTTTTTAGATAGGAATTTTGGGTTTTCATGAGCTGTATGCCAAAATCATCAATATTAAAACAATAAAAGGCTTGAACTACTTCAGTTGGTGTGTAATGAATCCAAAATATATGAAAGTCTAATGTTTATCAGTACATTACAGAAAATAATGAACTTTATCACAATATGCTAATTTTTTTAGAAGGACCTGTATATTAACAGGTATATTACACCAGTTGAAATTAGTTGTTCCAGTAGCGTTTGTCCCTCTGTATAGCTACGGTATCTCAGCAGAACCACACACAAATGCTGCACATGCACTATATATAAATTATATTATAGGTATATCACATCCCAGCCTCAATCAGTTTTTTTGGGGGGGAAACTCGTATATCACACCAGTTGCAATTAGTTGTTCCAATAGCGTTTGGCACTCTGTATAGCTGCGGTATCTCAGCAGATCTGCACACAACTGCTGCACAATACAAATGCATTATAATATCCTTTCTATGTTAGAAAGTATATTATAAGTATATTACACCCCTCAGTAAGTGACATCTTTCGATAGCACACCTATACCAGTCCTTAAAAGGACTTTTGTGGCCCTATTAGCTAGCGTTTGGTGTCTCCGTCTCTAACAGCCTGTCCCCGCTCCACACAGCAACCTCTCCCTACACTGGCAAAACACTGGATGTAAAATGGCGGCCAGATCGGGTTTATTTATAGGGTAGGGGGTATGTGCATGTGCTGAAATGTCTCAATTTGCTGTCCTGTCCCACCTGATGTATGTGTCATATGTTTGCCTGTTCGGCGAACCGCGAACGAGCAAAGTTCACCGCGAAACGACCGCTGGGCTAACCGCAAAGCCATCTCTTCTTACTATGGTGGACCTGTCTGACCCTAAATAGATACAGTTATACCATTTATATGCAATACATTCAAGTTGTAGATTTTCAACATTTAGACGTAACCAGGAGTAAAACATTAGGTACGTTTTTGGGCCTCGGTTAATATTTTATCACTCAGTATGTTACTGGAGTTCATGAAATAATAAAATGCTTTATTCCGGATGGAACATTATCAATTCTAATAATAGAGGCGCCGCTTGATGTGTGTGTAGAGTCTGGGAGTCGTGTTGTACCGTTCTATGGTTTGAAGTGCTCATCAAGGCCATGAACGGAGTGGGGAGAAGGAATAACTTTAGATTTCCCTGCTTAGCTTTTTGTTCACAGAGATATTCACTGAACACAAGTAAAATTAACAGCTGAGGCAACAAAGCACGAGCACAAGCTGAAAGGTACAGTCTTTTGATAAAGGTTTGATGCGGCTCCCATGGTAAATGCACTTGTGACCACTGTTATTTTTGCCGAGTTTAATGGAGGATTCCGCAATAAATATTTCATCATCCTAACACTAGTATCCAGGTATGGAATTTGGTTCCAGGCACCTCATGGTTGAGGAATTGATCTGCACTGCACCCCGGCCGGTATTCGTAAGGGTTGTTCCTCCAGAAATAAAATACTGCAGAGCATATCCATGTGTGTGACTGCTCTATACTTATGTGTTCAACTACAGTATACTTTCAGCTCAATGACAGGAAAACAGCGAGCAATCAATAGAAAGAAGAAATCTGGTCTCAGCAGAATTAGATTTTTCTTTAGTTCTTGAAACTCGCACACATACCAGATTTATTTTAACCCATTTAACACAGATGAGTTCGTCCATGAGGACGCAACGTATTTTCCCATTTTTGATTCACTGCATTCCTTTTTTATTTTATAACTGTGAAATATTGTGTTACTTTTACTTTATTCATTTTTTTTTTGTTTGTGTTTTTTTTTTATGGTTCTCCACATATCTTCAATTTTGTTTTATGTTTATTGCATGGATGTAATCAATAAAAAAAAATATGCATTTTTACTTTTTATGACTTTAATAAAAACCTTTTTATTAAAAAATTATCAACTTGTTTCATACTTCTTGGCCCAAAATATTCAAACCAACAACTGGATCTAAATACTTTTGTAACTGCATGTAATAAAACATTTAGTATAACCACTGAGTTATTCACTGAAATCTATCTGTATAGTGCCACCTGCTGTTTCCTATAATTTTAATTTCTCTGTCCTGCTCACTAAGATGAAAGCACATGTACAGTGAGCCCCTGTGGGAGCTGGTGTAGAGTATGGGAGTGGTAATGGCCCTGATATGATGTTGTAATGTCACAGTGTTCTACCTCAGGCCGTTGCTTCCTGGGGTTCAATGTGAAAATATAGTACTGAAGAATGAGGCCAGAGTTAAACGTAACAAAGTCCTTTTTTACTAAGTGCAATGTAGAACTTGAAATACATACAGTAGCAGCAGGCTTTAGTGTAATTCTTCTCTGGCACCAGCTGAGGAGGCATGGTGGCTGGTTGGAGAGCTGCAATTTACTGTAGCACTTTGATGATACTGGCCTTGTGGTTGTTTGGTGATGGTTGGCTTGGCTGTAGTCCCTCACCTTTCAGCAGTGTCTATAGATGTAATAGTTTACTCTGCTGTCTGGAATCTCAAGACTTCACTTGAAGCTGTCTTTAGCTATCATTCTAGCAGGAGAAAGTTATCTGGTTCCTGAACTTCTCTCACAGGAGAAAAGATATGTTTTATCAGAGTTGGTGTTCTACGAGCTGCTTTCCAACTCCCCCACTATTATAACAGGACCTTTCTCGTCCCCTCTCCTCCTAGCACTCACTCATACCAAGAAGGGAGGAACAGGGTGGTTAACCCTTTTCCTGCCAGCCATTTTCAACCATTACTTCCTCTGCTGGATAAAATAGCATAGCATGTAAAATACATAACATTACATATAAAATGCAGCAATAAAGATACTATAGTAGTACCCCCAGGTCTGGGGTACTACACTTGCTCAGTTCCAACCTTCAACTGTCACTAGCTGCAGTAGAAAGGGCATACTTCCTGGGAAAGTGCATGTCCCCTAAGCTGCCAGCTTGAAATAAATCTAGCAGAGCATGTGGAGCAATTAATGGGGATATCTGTGGATCCATGTGAGGTACAGGGCTGGTGCTAAGTTTGTTCGAAAGAGACTGTCACTTACTATATGATATCAAATTTACATTTTTTACATTAATCATGGGATAACCCCTTTAGGTTACCATATGCTCTAACAGGGGAACACATAGGACAGCCCTAGGGTATTTTGTTAGGCCAAGGTTTGTCCATTAGGACCGACCTCAATAGTCTCTGTTTCTGGGCTGATGATCATATATTGAGGAGACCAGTCTTGTGATGCAATCACTATTACTGCCTTGGCATATGTAAATGTCTAAAAGATGCTGTGGCACTGAATAGACTAACAGATGCCTTGTTTTCATAAGGGTCCTACTTCTGGCAAATTTTTGGCTTAGGTGCCATCAGGAGATGGTACAACTCAGGTGGTGGCCACCATGAGAAGATGATTTTTTTACAAGCTTTATAGAGTCTTTTTGATACAGGGTGTCAGATCCCATGCTTCCATTCCTCTTATGCCTGCAGCCACCACTTTGATAAATGTGGTGCATCTGTTTGCTAAGATGTTTCTCCAGTATTTTTATGCTGCCTCTCTACTGGAGTAAGAGTGTGCCAGTTTGCAATTTAAAAAAAAGTTGCTATGCTTGGGTAAAAATTTTGTGCAGTGTTTTTTTGTCCATCCGATTCTCAACCGATCTCTTCCAATCCTCTTTATAGTCAATGGGGCCAGCAATGCCATATGCAGAGAGCTCCAGCAGGTTGTTCCCTGCTGAAAACAGCCTGCTGGATCTCTTTACCGCTATTGTGAAACTAGCCTAAATGACACCTTCTACTTCTTCGATTTGCATAACCTTATGGCTTGTCCTTCTTGGAAATGCAACTTCATTGTTGAGGAGTACATACTTAAAATATTTTTACGGGTTATTTTTGTTTTATTATACAAAGATCATATTATAAAAAATATATACTGTATGATTGCTGTTTAATAACAGACTTTTAAACACTAAAAAGTCTCAGAATAACCACAGTTCGTCTTTGCTTTAGAAAGCTGCATTGACAAAATAATATTCTTGTTGCTCTTGGCGACAAGTCTACATTTCTCTTGAAATGGAGCCTAGTTTTGTTGAATGTATATTTGAGGCTTTTGTATGATGACCTTATGATCTCCCAATCAAACTACGTTCTCAAATGTCAAATGTTAAAAGTTGGAATAACGAAACAGACAAAAGTTTCAGGATATAACAGAAAAGCATAACTGCTATAAGTGCTTTAAGTGGTATAAAAATTAAAAGTTAAAAAGGACATGTCACCTTTTCTGACTTGCCTGTGCAGAGAGCTCTGGAGGAGCTGGTGCAGAGAATGGGAGTGGTAGCGGCCCTGATAAAGTATTGGGTCAGGATGTACTCCCTCAGGCTGTTGCTCCCTGGGGACTGGTGCAGTGAAAATGTAATATCGAAGAATGAGGCCAGAATTAAACCTAACAAAGTCTTTTTTTACTAAGTGCAATGTAAAACTTCAAATACATCCAATAGTAACTCAGTTAAAGTGCAATCATCTGGCACCAGTAAGAAATATAAAGGCAGGTCAGTTGGCTTCAGTTTAGCACTAGTATTGCATTGGCCTAGCAGTAGCCTGGGTGATGGGTGTCTTAGCTGTAGTCCCTCACCTCACAGCAGTGTCGTAATGCTGGTTATAGCTGTTCATCTGCTGTCTATCTTCTCAAGGATTTACTTTAGGCTGTCTTTAGCTGTTATACTCTTTGGAGAATCCTTCTTAGGAGCAGGAGCTCAGATGTGTGCTTCCTCTCCACTCTGTACCTCAACAGGAACTCCTCCTCCTGGCAGGAAGCAGGACCGACCTACTCCTACCAAGAGGGGAAGAACAGGGTCGTTAACCCTTTTCTTGGTTAACCCATCCCTTCCATATCCTTAGTGGTATGCAGTAATAACAAAAACTATACTAAATTTGAGTACCCCAAGGTTTGTAGGTAGAATTTGCAAGAAAAAATGTTTTTGTTGACCCTTTTAAGGATTTCTGAGTTAATAGAGAGGGGTTACAAAGTTTGTCTCTCAATCTGGAGGACCTTTTTTCTGCATTACACAGACAGCACATTGATTTTAATGGGCATGGTTTAATGCTTTATTTCCACTGTGGTGGTGCTGTAGGGAAAACAAACACTTACCGCTTGATATTCCCGCAGATTATAGCTTATTGCTGGGTACTAGCAGGGGGACACCATGTGATGAACTTGTTGCTAAGTGATCATTCTGCAATACCCCAGTACAGGTTTGTTCTTAAATGTTATGTGATACATCGTTACCCTACAGTATGTTATGTATTGCACCTCTATACTGTGTATGGATGGCAAACCCAGGGTTAATCACCATTATTCAGCTCTCTCAGGAGGTTAGCTGTGAGCTGGCCCCACCCCTAACCTTTGGGGAGTCCAGACTGGAGTTTCAGAGAGGAAGTAAGAAAAGTCCATGTGCTCCTTCTTCTTGGGCCTCACGTTCCAGAGACTGACAGAAAAGAGACAGACAGAAATAGAAAGGAGAACTTGGAATCTGCATGGCCAAGCATAGGACTAAAAATCTGCACAACGCAGAACTGATGCATGAAAAAAAATGCTCATATACACAGACCCCTTGAAATGAATGGGTCAGTATTCAGTGCGGGTTCACATCACGCATTGCACCCGTGCGGAAAACTCGCTCGTGTGAAAGAGGCGTTACACACAAGCAAACACTCAACATCACGGGCACCCCGACTACTATCAGACAGGAGCCCCAGAATTAGGGTGTACCCAAGGAAGAAAGGGTGCACCCTCTTTATGCTGCACTGGCCTTGGGGAGCAACAATGAGAGGACAGACACTGTGTAATAACCAGAGCCACTACCACTCCCATCCTCTGCTCTGGCTCCTCATGGGCTGCTGCACTTCTAAGAAGCCAAGATTGTTCAAAGCAGAGGACTCCTTTAATAAAACAAAAAGAAAATGTTAGTTTTTGGAGTATGGGAGGTAAAACCTGCCAAAATTTAAATGAAATTGAAAAACCTAAAATTATAATTAAAATAACGTTTTAACATTCTAATTTCATCTAGTGTCTGCAAAATGCATGACACTGTATGTATTTTGTGGTCCACAAAAACCGGATCAGTCAGGAATTAAATAACACCCTTTTGCATGCTGCACCACGCCCACTGCTGCTCATTTAAATTAATCTTAATGTTAGTACAACGGTAAAATTCAAATTCAAATGGGCTTTCTTTTTTATTTGACTTTTGGCAGGGAAAATGCCCGCCAGAGATGAAATTGAAATCTCAATCTAATATTTTCAGCTTCTACATGGTGTTTTCATTTGATTTATGCTTTTTGACATGAAAACCCCACTATAGGAAGAGGAGAATTAATTGACAAAGTGGAAATTTAGAATGAATAAAGTTATTTACTTTTACATTTATTTTTGACACTTATTACCCACACTGGACTTGGAAGAGGAAATTCAAATTTAATTTTGGCATGCATTGTGTAGACACTAGGTGAAATTAAAATGTTAAAATGTTATTTTAATTAAAATTTTAGGTTTTTCAATTTCATTTAAATTTTGGCAGGTTTTACCTCCCATACTGGAGGAGTTTACCTTTTACAATTTTTTGGATATACATTTAAAATATCATTATCATTCTAAATTGATCATCTGATATAAAGACATCAAAGCATTTGTGAAAATATATTGCCAAATTTCTTTGGGGATGTGTGATGTGACCTGATTGCACTTGAGCCATGGAGTCGAAAATGCAATTTACTTGTAATTCAAATACAAATGTCAAAAGAAATGAAAGCTGTAAGCGGGTGTATTATTCCTGATTGCGTCTATGAAGATATTGTCTGCAGCCCCTGAATTTATTACATCTATTTCAACACTGTTATTACTACTCCCTGATATGTTCACATTTGCTCTCATCCAGGACAAGGCATCAGATGAAGATATATATACATACATATACCATTTTATCAGCATCACCTGAAAAGCATTTCCATTTCTGCTATTAGGTATATGCACAGCCATAACTGCACATAGAGTACAAGATTATTTTCCTGACACAATCTGTGACATTTTAAAAGGACAGAAAATTATTTTTCTTTAGTTTTGCAAATACAAATATAAAAATTCTACCCGTATACCATCTCCCTTGTAGCAGTGCAATGTAATTACAGCTGTTCACCCAATTCACTTGACTGGGAGAGGGAACTATAATTACACTGCACTGCCGCTACAGGGGAGATGGTGTGTAGAAAACGGCTGACCGATGGGAGTGTCGGGAGTTGGATCCCCCCGATCCTGAGAATAGGTCATCAGTACCATGCTTAGCATAGAGAGTGAGGGACTACTCACTCGGAGTTATGCGTTGTTTCATAGTTAATACAGCTTGCTGGCAAGTTCTATCCAGCTGCAAACCTTTATTTTCTGTATATAGGCAGCCAGCCAGCTGTTTTTGTAAAACTAAAAACCTCAAGTTTCTACAGTCTATAGGCTTATTGTCAGCATACATTATGCTGCAAACGCTGAGCAATTGCTCCTTTTTTTTTAAAAAAACCCCAGAATTTATTATTTGTAATTGGGCATTTTAAGCGCACAAAAAATTTATCCTAGGACACTTTAGATAAACTTCTGTACCACTGGTTCCACAACCAAATCAATGAACTGCTGAGCTGTTAGTGTACCTGAAATGAAGACTAGATGGGTTCTAGCTACAGTACATTATATCACCCCACAACATAATCCCAGGAGTAGGACCGGTGAGAGGAGGGTAGACCCTCCATTCCAGCCACCATTGTGATCTTGCTGTGCACCATGATAGCCTTTGAGAGCAGTAGCATGAGGTCAGTGGAACACCTGTAGCTGGACATCTGGCTCATAGCCCAATGTCATGCAAACTCCTTCTGATGGTTCGTGTAGACACTGTTTGCTGTCTGAGGCATGGGTTCTGATGTCCAATTTCACTGGCAGTGCAGAGTGGATCACTATGCACCATTATTCTAATCAGATAATCTGTCCATGCAGAGGTTCTCCTCGGTGCCCCACGTGCTGTTATTCTAGTTCAGTGTTGTTTACCTAACCACCAGGACTCACAGCGTTGAACAGTACTTACATTGCGGACTAGGCACGTAGCGATCTGCCACAGTGATAAACCAAGGTCTGTCTGTTTAAGGATTCTGTACCTCTTCTTTGGCACATGGATGAACACAGTTATCCCTCATGACGTGATCCAAGGTTTCATGTGGCTAAAAAAAATTGTTTTCAATCATCTGGATTTTGTGTCCAACCAAATGTCACAGGTTGGAGCTAGGCTAGGTGCTTGAAAATTTCCACATCTTAGTGACACCTGCTACTTCCTTGATTCGCAACACCTCACAGCTTGTCCATCTTGAAGTTGCAATTTCAGTGTTGAGAAGTGTATGTCCTCCTCGTGTTTGAATGTGTTTTCTTCCAAGCCTGCCAGGACTTCAGGATTCCAGAGACAATCCAGCCTCCAGACACCCTGGGCTAGAACTCTTAGCTAGGTAGGCAGGTGCATTGATGCAGGCTTCAGTTCGGGTGTATGGGAGCGAGACAGTAGGAGGCCAGTGTAAATGTAATGTTTTAATAAATAAAATAGTGTGTGTCTGTGTGTGAGAGAGAGATGTATATGTAGCAGTGCTGTGTGTATATACAGGGAGTGCAGAATTATTAGGCAAGTTGTATTTTTGAGGATTAATTTTATTATTGAACAACAACCATGTTCTCAATGAACCCAAAAAACTCATTAATATCAAAGCTGAATATTTTTGGAAGTAGTTTTTAGTTTGTTTTTAGTTTTAGCTATTTTAGGGGGATATCTGTGTGTGCAGGTGACTATTACTGTGCATAATTATTAGGCAACTTAACAAAAAACAAATATATACCCATTTCAATAATTTATTTTTACCAGTGAAACCAATATAACATCTCAACATTCACAAATATACATTTCTGACATTCAAAAACAAAACAAAAACAAATCAGTGACCAATATAGCCACCTTTCTTTGCAAGGACACTCAAAAGCCTGCCATCCATGGATTCTGTCAGTGTTTTGATCTGTTCACAATCAACATTGCGTGCAGCAGCAACCACAGCCTCCCAGACACTGTTCAGAGAGGTGTACTGTTTTCCCTCCTTGTAAATCTCACATTTGATGATGGACCACAGGTTCTCAATGGGGTTCAGATCAGGTGAACAAGGAGGCCATGTCATTAGATTTTCTTCTTTTATACCCTTTCTTGCCAGCCACGTTGTGGAGTACTTGGACGCGTGTGATGGAGCATTGTCCTGCATGAAAATCATGTTTTTCTTGAAGGATGCAGACTTCTTCCTGTACCACTGCTTGAAGAAGGTGTCTTCCAGAAACTGGCAGTAGGACTGGGAGTTGAGCTTGACTCCATCCTCAACCCGAAAAGGCCCCACAAGCTCATCTTTGATGATACCAGCCCAAACCAGTACTCCACCTCCACCTTGCTGGCATCTGAGTCGGACTGGAGCTCTCTGCCCTTTACCAATCCAGCCACGGGCTCATCCATCTGGCCCATCAAGACTCACTCTCATTTCATCAGTCCATAAAACCTTAGAAAAATCAGTCTTGAGATATTTCTTGGCCCAGTCTTGACGTTTCAGCTTGTGTGTCTTGTTCAGTGGTGGTCGTCTTTCAGCCTTTCTTACCTTGGCCATGTCTCTGAGTATTGCACACCTTGTGCTTTTTGGCACTCCAGTGATGTTGCAGCTCTGAAATATGGCCAAACTGGTGGCAAGTGGCATCTTGGCAGCTGCACGCTTGACTTTTCTCAGTTCATGGGCAGTTATTTTGCACCTTGGTTTTTCCACACGCTTCTTGCGACCCTGTTGACTATTTTGAATGAAACGCTTGATTGTTCGATGATCACGCTTCAGAAGCTTTGCCATTTTAAGAGTGCTGCATCCCTCTGCAAGATATCTCACTATTTTTGACTTTTCTGAGCCTGTCAAGTCCTTCTTTTGACCCATTTTGCCAAAGGAAAGGAAGTTGCCTACTAATTATGCACACCTGATATAGGGTGTTGATGTCATTAGACCACACCCCTTCTCATTACAGAGATGCACATCACCTAATATGCTTAATTGGTAGTAGGCTTTCGAGCCTATACAGCTTGGAGTAAGACAACATGCATAAAGAGGATGATGTGGTCAAAATACTCATTTGTCTAATAATTCTGCACTCCCTGTATATATTCGTCAGCTGTGTAGTAGAACAGTTTTTGTCATGGGGTGTATGCAGCATGCTGTGTATGTATGGCAGCTGTGTAGCAGGGCTGTGTTTGACAGGTGTGTACGCAGCAGGGCTGTGTGTGTAAGTTACTGACATTGGCCCCTCCCCTTCAGTAAACCACCAGGGAAGCTTTAATAAGTAGAAATTATTTATTTTCTAATCTTCTGTTGTCTAAACCTGGGGTGCTTCTTATGGTACATGTTTTTTATGGTCATACCCTTGCCCTACCCATCCTCCTGCTTCCTATTCTATTTGGTATCTATGTGGCATGTTGAATATAATAATGTAATGTAATGTAATGGTTTCCCATTATGGATAATTCGACACACAATAGAAATAGAGACCAAGAAGGCAGGCAGCAATGGAACATATTTTTGCATTTAAACTTAACTCTACCATAACTCAAACATAGCAAGAGTGTGTGTAAAATAAATCAACTTGTCAAAGTCCTGCTTTTCAACCACTCAGCTCCCAGCATTGCCCACTGGACTGCTGGGATGGTGGGACTTTCAAAATTGACGGTTTTAATATTTATATACACACCCACCTGCCTGTTATTAATGTTTGAGTTATTTCACATAGCCTATTTAAATAGGTTTTTTAAATGCCCCCCCCCCCCCTCCAGCAAAACCTGTTGAAGGCATACCTACCTGCTCCCCGACACTGCAGCCAATGACAGGCCTCAGCACTGACGTGTCCCCAAGTGGCAGGTCAGTTCTAGGTCACATGGCACTATGGGCCAGTCATTGGTTGCAGAGGCGCATGTGACCCTGTCCATGTCTGACGTTTAAATGCGGGACCAAAGCGAGCAGACAGTGATGGACACTGCAGTGTGTCAAGGAGCTGGTAAGTAGTCCTCCCGCCATGGGTCCAGCCAAGGGGGGATTTAAAAACTTTATGGAGTTCTAATACAAGATGTAAACTGCAGAAACCAGTTTATTACAGATGAAGCCACATCAACACTTCCTAGCTCTGTATCATATGGCCAAGACTCCTGCAGCCACTGCTGTGTATGTGATATAGTATGTTTCTGTGGGACAATCTACTGAAGAGGGCATAACTACTGAGTGGTGGGGGGGGTTGTATGGCGGGTGTGGTTGGTCTTGACTAACCATGGGAGGGGGTTAGCTGGGAAGCTGCTCAGAGAGGGGTCAGTTCCAAAATTTGCTATGGGGCCCAGCCTTTTCTAGTTACGCCTGCTGGGTGCCTAATGTTATCTGAAGACTTAGGTACTACATAGGGAACACCTCTATATTCTTGCAAATGAATGTCCTAGAATATCAGATTTTTAACATATAGTATTGAGCACAGGAAACATTCCCATCTAGACAATTAATTATCTGGGAATTACACAGATGAGAAAATTCTACATTTGCCCTTTGACAGCACATCTATTATTTCAAATCTCCATGTGAACTCGCCAGGCCTCATCTGCACCCTGGAAAAGACACAGATGACTATTTTTAGATGACTCGGATATTTCCCTTTAGTAAAAGTGAGAAAATCTCACCTTGTGACCTGAGGAGACGGCGAGCATATAGACTAGTGCTGGAAAAGCATCCATCGACAGCCCTGACCTGCAGCATTATTATATGAACCCCCATACCATTTATGTGCAGATTCAATATTACTTTTCGACTGGCTCATATTTCTGGGAGTTAAGGTTACCATTTTAATTGAGGTCATTTTTAAGCATCAGTCGAAAAATCTTTCAGCGGATATGTTAAGCGCTAGATGCCCGGAGGCTTCATCTTAGGGTTTAATGAATGTGTTTGCAGAAGACGCCTATTACAGTAAATTGCAATTTGTGCTTGTATCAGTTTCTTTTGTGCAGTTGTCATAGTGACGTGAAATTCATTGGCCAATCCGGGAACCAGAACTTCCTCGAGGTCTTGTTACACGGTTTCTGCTAATTAAATAGACGTCATCCTTCAGACGACAGATGATTTCCGCCACTGGTCTGCAGGATTTTGAAAAAGAGTCGAAATTACTTTTCTATTACATTTTTAAATCTGCCATTGAAGAATGAGAGATTCAAACTGCTACGTGCTAAGTGTTTTCTTTCACATTTTCTTTTGCAGAACGGACATACTGTACATATGAGCAAAGCACATGAATCAAACAACAAGTATGTCACACAGACGTCATCTGTACTTTTGCAGATCCACCTTTTTTACATACAGCAAAAGTACTGAATGTATCTGTCACGACCATGGTCATGGTCGTGACTCCTGAACTGCAAGCTTTTGCCTGCGGTTTGCTTTGGTTGTTCAACCACAGGTGAGGGCCGCTAGCATGTTGCCTCACTTGTGGTTCCCGCAGGCAACAAGTTGTTATTTTGTATGTCGCAGCATAGCAGCCTGAGCTGGTGCTAGGCAGCTTTCTGCAATGTGCATGTGGTTGCACCTGGCAACCTGTCTTTGTTAGGTGTGTCTTCTGTATGTCTGGTGTGCACAGGGTTTTAGTTATGTGTGCACTTTCCCCTTTAAGTGGCTTCCATGATCCCTTGCCTGGTGTAGGAAGGGTTAACTCCCTCTTTGTGTGAACACTGGGTGTGTCTGTGTGTGAGTGTGGCTACATGGGCTATTTAGCCTCAGTTGAGAGCAGAGGTCTGAGGGGTACTCCAGGCATGTTGCTGGAGTCATCCTCATGGTTTGTATACCATCTGCCAGTGAGGGCCACCCTTGTGTTCATAAATGTTATACATGATGTTTAGTTGATGTTCTTTTCTCTTTCATATTTTATGCACCTATGGCTCTGGGTTCCTGTGTGTTTGTGTGTGTGCTGTGTCCATTTATGTTTGGGTGTGGACACTAGCTTGTATTGCACGGGATCCAGTCTGTGTGTCTGTGGCAGGTAGGTGTGGAAGTACTTTTCATCCTCCTGCCATATCCATAGGCTGTTCATGTTTATATCCCCTTGCAGCTAGACCAGTTTAGACTCCTGTTTCTCCGCATCCAGGAGGAACAGGTGGTCTACCCAGCTCCTAGTTCAGGGATCGGCGGAGGGTCAGTATGGATCCGAGGTTTTTGAGCATGAGCCCTCCTACCTTCAAGGTCGGCTCATGCAGCTAGGAGTCAGGGTCAGATTAGGGAAGCTCTAGGAGGTGACCTGCTCCCTAATTCTGTCTCTCTGGTTGAGCAGCCACTAACATCTTCTGGCATCGCACGGCTGAGGGTTTTCCCCATCCTCAGCCGTGACAGTATGACTACAAAGGCTTCTCACGTGGCGTAACCGTCGAAAGAGGGTGCAGCATGCATCGCCATATGTTTGTGAGATGCATGCACGTTCTCCGGAGGGAGAGCGTTTTTGGGATTACCGTTGACGGAGCGGTGAGTGGCTAGTCCCCGCCATTTCTTCACCGTTGCCTGTTTTGGTGTCCCCTTACCTTTTATTTCCCTCACTGTAGTTTGTTTGGTGTGCGGTTGCACACCTTAGAAAGAGGGTGCAGCATGTACCGTCATTCTGCTGATAGGGTGCATGCGCGTTCTCCGGAGGGAGAGCGTTATGAAGGTTTCACCATTTACGGCCCGGTGAGTGGCTTTTCCCCGCCATTCCTTCACCGTTGCCTGTTTTTGGTGTCTCCTTACTTTTATCCCTTCACCGTTATATGTTTGGTGTGCGGTTGCACACCTTCGAAAGAGGGTGCAGCATGCATCGCCATATCTTGTGGGGTGCATGCGCGTTCTCCGGAGGGAGAGCTTTTTGGGGATCACCGTTAATGGCGCGGTTGGTGGCTTATTCCCCGCCACCTTACCTTCCGTGTCCGTGTTGGTGATCCCTCATCCCTTTCCATGTTCCTACCTCTGGTCGTCTGATGGCAGCATTCCGTTAGTGTTCCAGCTGCGTGCTGGTTAGGAGTGTCTGCTGCAGCGACTGGAGTGGGGACGTGAGTGGAGAGTGGACGCAGTGTCAGTGCGCTCTCCCTGGGCTGTTTCTTTGCTGGTCTCCGGTTCCTGTGTGTTGCTCCGGAGCCTGGCAGTCGGCTCCTGGTTCCTGTGTGTTGCTCCAGGGGCCAGCAGCAGTCCTGGGGAGACGCGCATGTTATGACACTGATTCCCCTTCTCCTATCCCCTTGTTGGGTCCCTCACCAATTTCCCTTTTTTTGGGTGGGGGGGCTTTGAGGGGTGGGAGTGTCACGACCATGGTCATGGTTGTGACTCCTGAACCGCAAGCTGTTGCCTGCGGTTTGCTTTGGTTGTTCAACCACAGGTGAGGGCCGCTAGTATGTTGCCTCACTTGTGGTTGCCGCAGGCAACAAGTTATTTTGTATGTCGCAGCATAGCAGCCTGAGCTGGTGCTAGGCAGCTTGCTGCAATGTGCATGCGGTTGCACCTGGCAACCTGTCTTTGTTAGGTGTGTCTTTTGTATGTCTGGTGTGCACAGGGTTTTAGTTATGTGTGGACTAACTAAAACTAACTTGCCTGGTGTAGGAAGGGTTAACTCCCTCTTTGTGTGAACACTGGGTGTGTCTGTGTGTGGGTGTAGCTACATGGGCTATTTAGCCTCAGTTGAGAGCAGAGGTCTGAGGGGTACTCCAGGTAGGGTTGCCACCTTTTCTTCAAGCCAAACCTGAACAGAAGGGAGGGAGGGCCCCCTTCCAGGCCCCACCATGTCCCGTCTCCAGCCACGCCCATGTCCCGCCTCCAACCATGCTTAAGTCCCGCCTCCACCCCTGGTCGCTGTCGCACCGCAATCGTTATGCCCCTGATCCTATGCCTGCGCCGTCCTGTTTAGTATTCGGCGCAGGCGCAGGATTTACGGGACGAAGAGGAGAACTCGGACGTCAATCAACTTGACATGGGCGTGCCACTGCCAACGGGTGAATAGACGGAGCCTCTAGGTGCTGCAGCAACGCCCTCATAGCACCTAGAGGCTCATTAGCATATTATAAGTCTTTATTTTAAGAGAACGGCGGCAGGCATGGAGTTATAAAACACACTGGTATGTACTGCTGACATTAACCCATCGCTGTCAGTCAGCTACATAACATAACGTTTTTTCTGATTGACAGATTCAGAAACCTGTTTAAACACTGTTACATTTACACACTTCAAATGTTTTATTTTTATACCTTTTTAGAATTAAGTGATTATCTGGTGTCAGGACTGTCTTGGTCAGGTTGAAAAACCACTGCTGCACTGTCTGCAGGCAGGGCACAGTGGGCACTGGGCTGGGCACTACTTGGGCAGGCTGCTGGAGCTGGACTGGACTGGAGAAGAAGAATGATTTCAATTCTCCCTCCCTGCCTCTCTCTCTGATGTCACTTCCTGTGTGGACCTGACTTCCTTATCAAAGAGAAGGAGGGAGGGACTGGGAGGCAGGGGAGGAGCGAGGAGACTGAACAGTGAGTGAGCCGCTGCGCTGCCTGGCAGTCGTGGCCAAAAGTTTTGAGAATGACACAAATATTCATTTTCAAAGCTGCTAAACTGCTTTTAGATCTTTGTTTCAGTTGTTTCTGTGATATTATGAAATATAATTACATGCACTTCATATGTTTCAAAGGTTTTTATCGACAATTACATGACATTTATGCAAAGAGTCAGTATTTGCAGTGTTGGCCCTTCTTTTTCAGGACCTCTGCAATTCGACTGGGCATGCTCTCAATCAACTTCTGGGCCAATTCCTGACTGATAGCAACCCATTCTTTCATAATCACTTGGAGTTTGTCAGAATTAGTGGGTTTTTGTTTGTCCACCAGCCTCTTGAGGATTGACCACAAGTTCTCAATGGGATTAAGATCTGGGGAGTTTCCAGGCCATGGACCCAAAAAGTCAACGTTTTGGTCCCCGAGCCACTTAGTTATCACTTTTGCCTTATGGCACGGTGCTCCATCGTGCTGGAAAATGCATTGTTCTTCGCCAAACTGTTGTTGGATTGTTGGAAGAAGTTGCTGTTGAGGGGTGTTTTGGTACCATTCTTTATTCATGGCTGTGTTTTTGGGCAAAATTGTGAGTGAGCCCACTCCCTTGGATAAGAAGCAACCCCACACATGAATGGTCTCAGGATGCTTTACTGTTGGCATGACACAGGACTGATGGTAGCGCTCACCTTTTCTTCTCCGGACAAGCCTTTTTCCTGATGCCCCAAACAATCGGAAAGAGGCTTCATTGGAGAATATGACTTTGCCCCAGTCCTCAGCAGTCCATTCACCATATTTTCTGCAGAAGATCAATCTGTCCCTGATGGGGTTTTTTTGGAGAGAAGTGGCTTCTTTGCTGCCCTTCTTGACACCAGGCCATCTTCCAAAAGTCTTTGCCTCACTGTGCGTGCAGATGCGCTCACACCTGCCTGCTGCCATTCCTGATGGCACTCTGATCCCGCAGCTGCATCCTCTTTAGGAGACGACCCTGGCGCTTGCTGGACTTTCTTGGACGCCCAGACGCTTTCTTAACAAGAATTGAACCTCTTTCCTTGAAGTTCTTGATGATCCTATAAATTGTTGATTGAGGTACAATCTTAGTAGCCACAATATCCTTGCCTGTGAAGCCATTTTTATGCAACGCAATGATGGCTGCACGCGTTTCTTTGCAGGTCACCATGGTTAACAATGGAAGAACAATGATTTCAAGCATCACCCTCCTTTTAACAGGTCAAGTCTGCCATTTTAACCCAATCAGCCTGACATAATGATCTCCAGCCTTGTGCTCGTCAACATTCTCACCTGAGTTAACAAGACGATCACTGAAATGATCTCAGCAGGTCCTTTAATGACAGCAATGAAATGCAGTGAAAAGTTTTTGGGGGGATTAAGTTAATTTTCATGGCAAAGAAGGACTATGCAATTCATCTGATCACTCTTCATAACATTCTGGAGTATATGCAAATTGCTATTATAAAAACTTAAGCGGCAACTTTTTCAATTTCCAATATTTATGTAATTCTCAAAACTTTTGGCCACGACTGTAGACTGGAGGAGGGGGGGGGGGGGAGCGCTGCGCTCAGCTGATCACCCGGCCGCCGCAGTGAGTGAGTCACTAGTGACAGGCAGCTTAAATATGCGATCGGACTCAGTCTCGGTCGGACGTCCACACTGTCTGCAGTTTGAATGAATGAATAATCCTGTGCCCGGGTCTAAGAAAGGCTTGTACCCGGGCACAGGATTACAAACCCGGACTGTCCGGGTCAATCCCGGACGGGTGGCAACCCTAACTCCAGGCATGTTGCTGGAGTCATCCTCATGGTTTGTATACCATCTGCCAGTGAGGGCCACCCTTGTGGTCATAAATGTTGTTATGTGATGTTAAGTTTATGTTTATGTGGTGTCTGTTATTTTTGCAGCTATGGTTCTGGCTTTCTGTGTGTTTATGTGTGCTGTGTCCTTTTATGTCTGTGTATGGATTTACATGGGACCAACTGGGCTCCATCAGCGATGGGTACTGCCCTTGTGGCAGCAGAGTCTCTTTAAAACCACGCACAGGAGAAATGAATAATATTCCTGAGACTTGTACCTGTCCAGGTGGGAAATACTAGGTAGCAGGTAACCATCCAGATCTTGAGGTTCAGGTATTTGTTGAAAAATAGGCAAGCGAAAGGGATAAATTGTAAAGACTAAAAGACTGGGGCAGAGCCTCTCCAAAATGGCAGGTGTTGTGAGTTTTTCCTGGTATCTAATTGTTAGTACCTACCAAAAGTGGTGTAGTCCAAGGAGGGACAAACAGTGAACGACCACTGTGTCATTGGTGCCCTAGATGCATTGAAGCTCGCTGGGTGTGAAGGCTACAATTTTCAAGCCAATATAGAATCTAGCTATGGGTTGCTCTGACTAAAAGCACTAGACAGATGGGCGGGAGTGCACAGTTAAAAAAGGGGAAGCCACTCCCCCAAATGTATAATGCAAAAGAAAGTTAAATCATCTATATTGTGCTGAAAATTGTAGGCCAAAAGCCCAGGAGAGGCATGACTGTTAAAGTAGGTCCTGTCTGGTAAAAGCCACCTTGTCGCTGGTAGATAGGCCCGATGTATTCTTGATCAAAACTATGCGCAAAGAGCTTCTAATTTTCATATAGTAAGTATAGCAATAACGCAGTTTACATTTATTCTTGTTTTCAATGTTTGCATGTGCCTTTGTGCATAAATCAGTATACTTGTAGTTCTTTTTTGTTTTTGCTTTGCAGTCATGGTAGTGTGCAACTGCGATCTCTTTATATATAGTTTGGAGATGTTGATTTAACTCTCTTTTGCATCATCTTGCTTAAAGAGGTGGCACAGTGTAATTACAACTGGTTGTCCCATTCAAGTGAAGGGGACATTTAATGAATGCCCACAGACCTCAATAAACTGGTGGTTCTACAAGCTATTGATTCACAGGGTGTACTTAGTTTTTCATGAGGCTTTACCATTTTTGGCTTCATTTTTGCTGAATAAATAATGAAACAGAATCTGTTGTGTGGGGTTCTTTATCTGATATTGTATTTACCTAATTTGATGTTCTTCTAAAGGTCAGATCTTTTTTTATTATGCCCTGATACATAAAACCATATAAATCAAGAGAAAAAAAAAACCCTGGTGATGAGAGACCACTGACTGTATGGTACTATTGCTGAAGGACTATCCTTCCCCTGGTGATTGGTAGAAAGTAGAGTTGAGCGAACACCTGGATGTTCGGGTTCGAGAAGTTCGGCCGAACTTCCCGGAAATGTTCGGGTTCGGGATCCGAACCCGACCCGAACTTCGTCCCGAACCCGAACCCCATTGAAGTCAATGGGGACCCGAACTTTTCGGCACTAAAAAGGCTGTAAAACAGCCCAGGAAAGGGCTAGAGGGCTGCAAAAGGCAGCAACATGTAGGTAAATCCCCTGCAAACAAATGTGGATAGGGAAATGAATAAAAATAAAAATAAAATAAATAAAAATTAACCAATATCAATTGGAGAAAGGTCCCATAGCAGAGAATCTGGCTTCACGTCACCCACCACTGTAACAGTCCATTGTCATATATTTAGGCCCCGGCACCCAGGCAGAGGAGAGAGGTCCCATAACAGAGAATCTGGCTTCATGTCAGCAGAGAATCAGTCTTCATGTCATAGCAGAGAATCAGGCTTCACGTCACCCAACACTGGAACAGTCCATTGTCGGATATTTAGGCCCAGGCACCCAGGCAGAGGAGAGAGGTCCCGTAACAGAGAATCTGGCTTCATGTCAGCAGAGTATCAGTCTTAATGTCATAGCAGAGAATCATGCTTCACGTCACCCAACACTGGAACAGTCCATTGTCAGATATTTAGGCCCAGGCAGCCAGGCAGAGGAGAGAGGTCCCGTAACAGAGAATCTGGCTTTATGTCAGCAGAGAATCAGTCTTCATGTCATAGCAGAGAATCATGCTTCACGTCACCCAACACTGGAACAGTCCATTGTCAGATATTTAGGCCCAGGCACCCAGGCAGAGGAGAGAGGTCCCGTAACAGAGAATCTGGCTTCATGTCAGCAGGGAATCAGTCTTCATGTCATAGCAGAGAATCATGCTTTACGTCACCCAACACTGGAACAGTCCATTGTCAGATATTTAGGCCCAGGCACCCAGGCAGAGGAGAGAGGTCCCGTAACAGAGAATCTGGCTTCATGTCAGCAGAGAATCAGTCTTCATGTCATAGCAGAGAATCAGGCTTCACGTCACCCACCACTGTAACAGTCCATTGTCATATATTTAGGCCCCGGCACCCAGGCAGAGGAGAGAGGTCCCGTAACAGAGAATCTGGCTTCATGTCAGCAGAGAATCAGTCTTCATGTCATAGCAGAGAATCATGCTTCACGTCACCCAACACTGGAACAGTCCATTGTCAGATATTTTGGCCCAGGCACCCAGGCAGAGGAGAGGTTCATTCAACTTTGGGTTGCCCCGCAATATAATGGTAAAATGAAAATAAAAATAGGATTGAATGAGGTGCCCAGGAGTACAATAATATATGGTTAAGGGGAGGTAGTTAATGTCTAATCTGCACAAGGGATGGACAGGTCCTGTGGGATCCATGCCTGGTTCATTTTTATGAACGTCAGCTTGTCCACATTGGCTGTAGACAGGCGGCTGCGTTTGTCTGTAATGACGCCCCCTGCCGTGCTGAATACACGTTCAGACAAAACGCTGGCCGCCGGGCAGGCCAGCACCTCCAAGGCATAAAAGGTGGACAATTTAGAGACCCAGAAGTTGAATGGGGCCGAACCATCAGTCAGTACGTGGAGGGGTGTGCACACGTACTGTTCCACCATGTTAGTGAAATGTTGCCTCCTGCTAACACGTTGCGTATCAGGTGGTGGTGCAGTTAGCTGTGGCGTGTTGACAAAACTTTTCCACATCTCTGCCATGCTAACCCTGCCCTCAGAGGAGCTGGCCGTGACACAGCTGCCTTGGCGACCTCTTGCCCTTCCTCTGCCTTGGCCTTGGGCTTCCACTTGTTCCCCTGTGACATTTGGGAATGCTCTCAGTAGCGCGTCTACCAACGTGCGCTTGTACTCGCGCATCTTCCTATCACGCTCCAGTGCAGGAAGTAAGGTGGGCACATTGTCTTTGTACCATGGATCCAGCAGGGTGGCAACCCAGTAGTCCGCACACGTTAAAATGTGGGCAACTCTGCTGTCGTTGCGCAGGCACTGCAGCATGTAGTTGCTCATGTGTGCCAGGCTGCCCAGAGGTAAGGACAAGCTGTCCTCTGTGGGAGGCGTATCGTCATCGTCCTGCGTTTCCCCCCAGCCACGCACCAGTGATGGGCCCGAGCTGCGTTGGGTGCCACCCCGCTGTGACCATACTTCATCCTCATCCTCCTCCACCTCCTCCTCATCCTCGTCCTCCAGTAGTGGGCCCTGGCTGGCCACATTTGTACCTGGCCTCTGCTGTTGCAAAAAACCTCCCTCTGAGTCACTTCGAAGAGACTGGCCTGAAAGTGCTAAAAATTACCCCTCTTCCTCCTCCTCCTCCTGGGCCACCTCCTCTTCCATCATCGCCCTAAGTGTTTTCTCAAGGAGACATAGAAGTGGTATTGCAACGCTGATAACGGCGTCATCGCCACTGGCCATGTTGGTGGAGTACTCGAAACAGCGCAACAGGGCACACAGGTCTCGCATGGAGGCCCAGTCATTGGTGGTGAAGTGGTGCTGTTCCGCAGTGCGACTGACCCGTGCGTGTTGCAGCTGAAACTCCACTATGGCCTGCTGCTGCTCGCACAGTCTGTCCAGCATGTGCAAGGTGGAGTTCCACCTGGTGGGCACGTCGCATATGAGGAGGTGAGCGGGAAGGCCGAAGTTACGCTGTAGCGCAGACAGGCGAGCAGCGGCAGGATGTGAACGCCGGAAGCGCGAACAGACGGCCCGCACTTTATGCAGCAGCTCTGACATGTCGGGGTAGTTGTGAATGAACCTTTGCACCACCAAATTCAGCACATGCGCCAGGCAAGGGATGTGCGTAAAACCGGCTATTCCCAGAGCTGCAACGAGATTTCGCCCATTATCGCACACCACCAGGCCGGGCTTGAGGCTCACCGGCAGCAACCACTCGTCGGTCTGTTGTTCTATACCCCGCCACAACTCCTGTGAGGTGTGGGGCCTGTCCCCCAAACATATGAGTTTCAGAATGGCCTGCTGACGTTTACCCCGGGCTGTGCTGAAGTTGGTGGTGAAGGTGTGTGGCTGACTGGATGAGCAGGTGGAAGAAGAGGAGGAGGAAGCTGAGTAGGAGGAGGTGGCAACAGGAGGCAAAGAATGTTGCCCTGCGATCCTTGGTTGCGGAAGGACGTGCGCCAAACAGCTCTCCGCCTGGGGGCCAGCCGCCACTACATTTACCCAGTGTGCAGTTAGGGAGGTATAGCGTCCCTGGCCGTGCTTACTGGTCCACGTATCTGTGGTTAGGTGGACCTTGCCACAGATGGCGTTGCGCAGTGCACACTTGATTTTATCGGATACTTGGTTGTGCAGGGAAGGCACGGCTCTCTTGGAGAAGTAGTGCCGGCTGGGAACAACATACTGTGGGACAGCAAGCGACATGAGCTGTTTGAAGCTGTCTGTGTCCACCAGCCTAAATGACAGCATTTCATAGGCCAGTAGTTTAGAAATGCTGGCGTTCAGGGCCAGGGATCGAGGGTGGCTAGGTGGGAATTTACGCTTTCTCTTAAATGTTTGTGAGATGGAGAGCTGAACGCTGCCGTGTGACATGGTTGAGATGCTTGGTGACGCAGGTGGTGGTGTTGGTGGTACATCCCATGTTTGCTGGGCGGCAGGTGCCAACGTTCCTCCAGAGGCGGAGGAAGAGGCCGAGGCGGCAGCAGTAGAAGAGGCCGAGGCGGCAGCAGCAGAAGAGGTAGCAGGGGGAGCCTGAGTGATTTCCTTGTTTTTAAGGTGTTTACTCCACTGCAGTTCATGCTTTGCATGCAGGTGCCTGGTCATGCAGGTTGTGCTAAGGTTCAGAATGTTAATGCCTCGCTTCAGGCTCTGATGGAACAGGATGCAAACCACTCGGGTCTTGTCGTCAGCACCTTGTTTGAAAAAGTGCCATGCCAGGGAACTCCTTGAAGCTGCCTTTGGGGTGCTCGGTCCCAGATGGCGGCGGTCAATAGCAGGCGGAGTCTCTTGGCGGCGGGTGTTCTGCTTTTGCCCACTGCTCCCTCTTTTGCTACGAACTTGGCTCGGTCTCACCACTGCCTCTTCCTCGGAACTGTGAAAGTCAGTGGCACGACCTTCATTCCATGTGGGGTCTAGGACCTCATCGTCCCCTGCATCGTCTTCCACCCAGTCTTGATCCCTGACCTCCTGTTCAGTCTGCACACTGCAGAAAGACGCAGCAGTTGGCACCTGTGTTTCGTCATCATCAGAGACGTGCTGAGGTGGTATTCCCATGTCCTCATCATCAGGAAACATAAGTGGTTGTGCGTCAGTGCATTCTATGTCTTCCATCGCTGGGGAAGGGCTAGGTGAATGCCCTTGGGAAACCCTGCCAGCAGAGTCTTCAAACAGCATAAGAGACTGCTGCATAACTTGAGGCTCAGACAGCTTCCCTGGTATGCATGGGGGTGATGTGACAGACTGATGGGCTTGGTTTTCAGGCGCCATCTGTGCACTTTCTGCACAAGACTGGGTGGGAGATAATGTGAACGTGCTGGATCCACTGTCGGCCACCCAATTGACTAATGCCTGTACCTGCTCAGGCCTTACCATCCTTAGAACGGCATTGGGCTCCACCAAATATCGCTGTAAATTATGGCGGCTACTGGGACCTGAGGTAGTTGGTACACTAGGACGTGTGGCTGTGGCAGAACGACCACGTCCTCTCCCAGCACCAGAGGGTCCACTAACACCACCACGACCATGTCCGCGTCTGCGTCCCTTACTAGATGTTTTCCTCATTGTTACCGTTCACCACAATAACAAAAATATTATTTGGCCCAATGTATTGAATTCAAATTCAGGCCTTTTTTTACAGACACCTAACACTATCTGGCTATCTATTTAGGTACCGTATTACACTAATACAGGCACAGCAGTAACGACAGATTTAGCTGAATATAAATTTGAGGCCTATTATTTAGGCGCTGGGTGAAAGGTATACATTTACGGACAGAATTAGACTTGGAAATGCACAGTAGCGTGTGTGTGAAGTTATTGAGAATGACCCTATCAGCACCTTGAATCTAATATACCCTTTTAATAAATAGATTTAAAGTAGCCCTGATACAGCATAAACCACTAATTTAGGAAATTGCTAAATTGGGAATTGTATTTCAACCCTGAACAAAAATATATCCTTTGCCAGACAGCAGACAGTATTACAATTGGCTGGCCACAGCTGAAACACCAGATTTAGGGTACTGCTATTTTGGCAATTGTATTTCACCCCTCAATAAAATAGCAAGCACAGCCAAGCCCCTGATGTAGGATATAGCCAAAAAATAACCACACTATTGATGGTTAAATGCACTTGGTGACAGCATGACCCTGATGTAGGATATTGCCAAAAAATAACCACACTATTGATGGTTAAATGTACTTGGTGGCAGCTTGTGCTGGCGCACCACAAGACACATAATGGCCGCCGATCACCCCAGAAAAAAAGTGACTGAAAAACGCTCTGGACAGCCTAAAAACTGTGAGCAATTGAATAGCAGCAGTTCAATGATTCACAGCTGTAGATCGATCACTGAATTAAGTCTTTTGGAGGAGTTAATCACTGCCTAATCTCGCCCTACTGTCGCAGCTGCAACCTCTCCCTATACTGATCAGAGCAGAGTGACGTGCGGCGCTACGTGACTCCAGCTTAAATAGAGGCTGGGTCACATGCTGCACTGGCCAATCACAGCCATGCCAATAGTAGGCATGGCTGTGACGGCCTCTTGGGGCAAGTAGTATGACGCTTGTTGATTGGCTGCATTGCAGCCTTTCAAAAAGCGCCAAGAAAGCGACGAACACCGAACCCGGACTTTTACGAAAATGTTCGGGTTCGGGTCCGTGTCACGGACACCCCAAAATTCGGTACGAACCCGAACTATACAGTTTGGGTTCGCTCATCCCTAGTAGAAAGCTAACGTGTGACCTTAGGTAGCTGTAGAACAATATTCACAATTTGTCAAATGCCTGATATACGGTATGGGAGAGAACAGAGACTGAACCAGTAAAGGGGTTAACCAAGACTATAAAATGCTTCCTAATATGCCGATCCCCTACCAATGAATAAACTTACCTGGCTCCCCGTGCCGCTCCTGATCCCCGAGCGCAGATGAAAACATCCGGTGTCGGGGGGGCAGCCAATGGCAGCCGGGGAACGGCAGCCAGGGATGGGGACAAGTCTCCCTAGCCTCCTCGTGATGCTAGGAACTCTTGTCCCGGTCCCCCCCCCCCCCCCCCCCGACACCACGCACGGAGATTAGCACCAGCGCCGGTGTGGGCTCCAGGAGCAGCGCAGGGCGTGGGGAGCCAGGTAAGTATATTTATTGTGAGGGGCTTCATCTAAAGCTGCTAATTGTCCTAGTTCTGTATTTTACCTGGGTCCCTGGTACAGATAGATACATTTGTCAGACATAGGATACAACAATAGCAGTAAGGTTAAATCCCTAGTGGAGAAAACCTCCAGAGAACCATGGCATAGAGATGGATTTAACTTGGAATTGGTGGAATACAGTACTCAGAAAGACTGTCAAAATTAAGGTTATTAAGTTTAGATGACTGAAGAGTGATCTAATTACTATGTATAAATATATCAGGGGTCAGTACAGAGATCTCTCCCATCATCTATTTATCCCCAGGACTGTGACTGTGACGAGGGGACATCCTCTGTGTCTGGAGGAGAGAAGGTTTGTACACAAACATAGAAGAGGATTCTTTACGGTAAGAGCAGTGAGACTATGGAACTCTCTGCCTGAGGAGGTGGTGATGGTGAGTACAATAAAGGAATTCAAGAGGGGCCTGGATGTATTTCTGGAGTGTAATAATATTACAGGTTATAGTTATTAGATTTCTGTATAAGGAAAATTGGAAAATTGAAAATTAGCTTCTACCTCACAGTTTTTTTTTTTTGCCTTCCTCTGGATCAACTTGCAGGATGACAGGCCGAACTGGATGGACAAATGTCTTTTTTCAGCCTTATAAACTATTGTGATTGTTTATTAAAGGGATTGTCCGGGTTCAGAGCTAAACCCAAACATAACCCCTTCTTCACCCAGGCAGCCCCACTGAGATTAGCATCGGAGCAGTTCATGCTCCAATGCGCTCTCTTGCCCCGTACCGGGTCTCTGCTAGGTGGAGGCTTCCGTCTGGCAGCGTTGCCGGTGATGTCACCAGCACTAATGCGCAGGCTTTAACTCGGCCCTAGCCTGTTTTAAAATTACTATTTTAGGAATCACAGGTTAATATTTCCAACAAACATCTTCAACCTCAGCGCTATGCTTTAAAAGAATTTTCTTAAATCTACCGAATGTAATTGAGTTAGTAAGTACCACATCTATTCCCTGAAAGAAAAACTGAGAAGCACAACTGCTGGGGATCTACACAGCATCACATCGGCATTAACAACATCGAATAATAGTTCTTATCCAATAGTGTGAAGTAAATTATGAAGAATACAAAGAGAATTTCTAAGAAAACCATTTACTATGATTATAGTTAAGTGTAATATCCATACATATTCATTTTACCCAAAGGGAGGGGAATAAATGGGAGAATGGCAAAGGGGATTTGTGCATAACTAAGAAGACAGGTCATCTGCGTTTATAAGGGATTACATGAAGGAAACAATGCGGCTTTATAATAAGTGGGGACAGAAGGAAAAGCTGACATGCACCAAATGCAATATAAAGTGCTGGAGGTATTTTCCACCTCCAGATTATTATAAATAGAGGCATCCTTGTACATTCAATAATAAGTGGCTTTGAGTATTAGCGTGTTCTGCATTTTTTTCAACACCTAGCAATTTAATAGGTATTGTCTCTGGGTCTTTTATTAGATGCATTAGAGATGTTACATTAGCGTTTATCTAAATGGTGAGGAAACAGTGAAATGTTCTATAGATAGATACTGGGAGGAATCATTGTTCTGGCAACATGTTAGAAAAGAGAACTTAACATATTAATAAGGTGAAAAACTCTTTAACCTAATAGTTGCCTATTTTAGAGTTTAAGACATGGCAATTTAGTTTTTTCTAAAATAGGGACTTGAACCTGTGATCCTCTGATCACCCATGTAATACTCTGCAATACTTTTATACTGCAGTGTATTATGTCAGTTACAGGGCCGTAGCTAAATACTCATGGGCCCTGGTGCAAGAGTCAGTGCTTTGTGGCAAGAAGTAAGGGTGCACCTATCTTTGATGCCTGAGGCAAAAATTGAAATGACACCTGTGCTGTTCTTTTCAAATTTAATTCCTGCATTGTATTATTATCTCTTCTCACTATGTTGTTTCTATGTATTGTTCTCTGCTGCCATCTGCTGGCCGGAATTCGTATGCTGCACGCCTTGTTTCTTGTCTATAAAGTTTTTCTCTGCTGGGCGTGGTTTTAGCAGCCTTGGTCCTTGTCACTTCCTGTAGCCATTTTTCAGTGCTGCACTCCTTGTGACTGGAGACTCACATCTTGGCTTGTGAAGGCATCAGTTTTTGACCAGCAGTTGCCTCAGCAGTTAGCCTCAGGAAAGACATCCACATCACAGCATCTACTGAATTCTTGTATTGCATCACTGTATGTCACTGCTCTGGATCAAATAAACCCACGTTTGATTGCATCCTCATGTCTAGGTCTGGATCCATCTAACCTGAGCATCTGCCGGTCCGGTCTGCTCCACTGCTTGGATACGAAGGTAGGACAGTCACAAGGTCATTATCAGTTACACCTTCATTCGCCTTCATGTGGGGACAGAACAACACCCCCATGTCAAATGCTCAACCTAACCTCTTCTTACAGTGCTTCAAAACATACAGGGAACTACAGCAGCACATCCTGTTACATCTGTTGACGTCTCCTCTGATGTAGACATTCCCTTTCTTTATCCTCGTCGTTCATCACTGATGACGTCATTACACCTGCCCAACGTGATGACGTGGTGATTGTCACATATCACTGCACGTGAGAATTGGGGCATTTTCTCCAATCAAGATGGCCGCGACGACTTCTCCGCGATCAAATGGATGAGGTATGTTTTTTTTTTTTACTGCCATTTCAGGAAAAATTTGCTCAGCACCACGAAACGCCAGGAAATTCAGATTTGTGGCGAATCTAATTTTAACTGAAAGTCAGATCAGATTCCACTTCATTAACTTCAAATCACACAACACTTTTCTCCAATACTATACTGCAGAAACAGTCCTCCTGAATATTAGTACCACAAAGATAGTACCACCTTTGCATAATCATTGGCGCACAATGCCCTAAGAAAGAATTGCGCCCAGCAAATAGTGTCCCTGACACTAATAGTATAAACATAACGTCCCCCAAAAATAACTGTGCTAAGGGTCCGCCCCACAGTCATACTGTTCCTCAAAGTCCCACCAATAGAAATAATTATCTGCACTTAGTGTTAACCCCTTAAGGACACAGGGCGTACAGGTACGCCCTTGTGCCCTGGTACTTAAGGACACAGGGCGTACATGTACGCCCTGTGCATTTTCGATCACTGCCGTGCGGCTGGCAGTGATCGGAACCCGGTGCCTGCTCAAATCATTGAGCAGGCACCTAGGCTAAATGCGCGGGGGGGTCCCGTGACCCCCCCCATGTCGGCGATCACGGCAAACCGCAGGTCAATTCAGACCTGCGGTTTGCTGCGATTTCTGCAGTTTCTGATCCGCGGGGATCAGAAACTTTAGGATTAAAAATTGTTTCCAGTATCCCTCCCCCCTGCACCCCTGAGTTATTCGAGCACGGTGGGAGGTGCAGGGGGAGGGTTGCGGGCGGTGCGGGCTGTGCGGGAGGCGGGCGGTGCGGTAGGCGGGATCGCGATCCCCCGCCCGCCTCCCATTGCGTAATCGTTGGCGTCTAGTGGGTATACCAGGGTGCCAGCACATTGCTGGCACCCTGGTATAAACGGCTGACATCGGTGATGCGATGTCAGCCGTTTAACCCTTTCCATACAGCGGTCCGTACGGACCGCTGTATGGAAAAGGTTAACAGTAAGAGGGAGCTCCCTCCTTCTCCCATCGGGGGGCTGCTGTGCCTTTGCAGTCCCCCGAATGGAGAGGGAGAGAGCTCCCAGGCAGCCCCCCCAAGCCCCGTCCTTACCCTTCCCCGTCTGCGCAGTTCTGGCCACTACTGAGCAGACGGGGAAGGTTCCCATGGCAACAGGACGCCTTCTCAGGCGTCCTGCTGTCCATGGTGCTGAACAGATCTGTGCTGAAAGGCATAGATCTGTTCAGACAAAGTGTAAAATACAGTATAGTACTATATATTGTACTGTACTGTATTATGTAGACATCAGACCCACTGGATCTTCAAGAACCAAGTGGGTCTGGGTCAAAAAAAAAGTGAAAAAAGTGAAAAATAAAGTAAAAATCAAAAAACACATTTATCACTGATTAAAAATGAAAAAAATAAAATTCCCTTCACATGTTTGGTATCGCCGCGTCCGTAACGACCTGATCTATAAAACGGTAATGTTACTTTACCCGAACGGTGAACGCCATAAAAATAAAAAATTAAAAACTATGATGAAATTGGAATTTTGCCCACCTTACTTCCCAAAAAAGGTAATAAAAGTGATCAAAAAAGTCGCATCTATGCCAAAATTGTAACAATCAAACCATTATCTCATCCCGCAAAAATCATACCCTACCCAAGATAATCGCCCAAAAACTGAAAAAGTTATGGCTCTTACACTATGGAAACACTAAAACATGATTTCTTTTGTTTCAAAAATGAAATCATTGTGTAAAACTTACATAAATAAAAAAAAGTATACATATTAGGTATCGCCGCGTCCGTATTCACCGGCTCTATAAAAATATCACATGACCTAACCCCTCAGATGAAAATGAGACCCTACTTAAGATAATCGCCCAAAAATTTAAAAAACTATGGCTCTTAGACTATGGAGACACTAAAACATTTTTTTTGTTTTAAAAATGAAATTATTGTGTAAAACGTACATAAATAAAAAAAATTGTATACATATTGGGTATCACCGCGTCCGTGACAACCTGCTCTATAAAATTACCACATGATCTAACCTGTCAGATGAATGGTGTAAATAACAAAAAAAAAAAAAACGGTGCCAAAAAAGCAATTTCTTGTTACCTTGCCGCACAAAAAGTGTAATATAGAGCAACCAAAAATCATATGTACCCTAAACTTGTACCAACAAAACTGCCACCCTATCCCGTAGTTTCTAAAATGGGGTCACTTTTTTGGAGTTTCTACTCTAGGGGTGCATCAGGGGGGCTTCAAATGGGACATGGTGTCAAAAAAACCAGTCCAGCAAAATCTGCCTTCCAAAAACCGTATGGCATTCCTTTCCTTCTGCGCCCTGCCGTGTGACCGTACAGCGGTTTACGACCACATATGAGGTGTTTCTGTAAACTACTGAATCAGGGCCAGAAATAATGAGTTTTGTTTGGCTGTTAACCCTTGCTTTGTAACTGGAAAAAAAATATTAAAATGGAAAATCTGCCAAAAAAGTGAAATTTTGAAATTGTATCTCTATTTTCTATTAAATCTTGTGCAACACCTAAAGGGTTAACAAAGTTTGTAAAATCAGTTTTGAATACCTTGAGGGGTGTAGTTTCTTAGATGGGGTCACTTTTATGGAGTTTCTACTCTAGGGGTGCATCAGGGGGCTTCAAATGGGACATGGTGTCAAAAAAACTGTCCAGCAAAACATGCCTTCCAAAAACCAAACGGCGCACCTTTCACTCTACGCCCCGCTGTGTGGCCGTACAGTAGTTTACGGCCACATATGGCGTGTTTCTGTAAACGGCAGAGTCAGGGCAATAAAGATACAGTCTTGTTTGGCTGTTAACCCTTGCTTTGTTAGTGGAAAAAATGGGTTAAAATGGAAAATTAGGCAAAAAAATGAAATTCTCAAATTTCATCCCCATTTGCCAATAACTCTTGTGCAACACCTAAAGGGTTAACAAAGTTTGTAAAATCTGTTTTGAATACCTTGAGGGGTGTAGTTTCTTAGATGGGGTCACTTTTATGGAGTTTCTACTCTAGGGGTGCATCAGGGGGCTTCAAATGGGACATGGTGTCAAAAAACCAGTCCAGCAAAATCTGGCTTCCAAAAACCATACGGCGCACCTTTCACTCTACGCCCCGCTGTGTGGCCGTACAGTAGTTTACGGCCACATATGGGGTGTTTCTGTAAACGGCAGAGTCAGGGCAATAAAGATACAGTCTTGTTTGGCTGTTAACCCTTGCTTTGTTAGTGGAAAAAATGGGTTAAAATGGAAAATTAGGCAATAAAATGAAATTCTCAAATTTCATCCCCATTTGCCAATAACTCTTGTGCAACACCTAAAGGGTTAACAAAGTTTGTAAAATCAGTTTTGAATACCTTGAGGGGTGTAGTTTATAGAATGGGGTCATTTTTGGGTGGTTTCTATTATGTAAGCCTCGCAAAGTGACTTCAGAGCTGTAGTGGTCCCTATAAATTGGGTTTTTGTAAATTTCTGAAAAATTTCAAGATTTGCTTCTAAACTTCTAAGCCTTGTAACATCCCCAAAAAATAAAATATCATTCCCAAAATAATTCAAACATGAAGTAGACATATGGGGAATGTTAAGTCATCACAATTTTTGGGGGTATTACTATGTATTACAGAAGTAGAGAAACTGAAACTTTGAAATTTGCAATTTTTTCCCAATTTTTGGTAAATTTGACTTTTTTTATGCAAAAAAAAATATTTTTTTAACTTTATTTTACCAGTGTCATGAAGTACAATATGTGACGAAAAAACAATCTCAGAATGGCCTGGATAAGTCAAAGCGTTTTAAAGTTATCAGCACTTAAAGTGACACTGGTCAGATTTTCAAAAAATGGCCTGGTCCTAAGGTGTAAAAAGGCTGTGTCCCTAAGGGGTTAACAGTGCCCCCAATAGTAATAAGGTCCCCGTTATGCCCATACTAGTAATCATGTTCCACATAGTCCTCCAGTAGTTATAATTCTCCTTATAATGTGCGCCAGTACAAAAATTACCCCCTTACCTTTCAGATCAGACCCCCATATCAGATTCTCAGATCAGACCCCCATATCAGGTCCTCAGACCTCCATATCAGACCCAAAATTAATAAATTAACTTACCTCTCCTGCTCTGTCCCTGGTCTCCAGGTCCAACGTTCTGTTCCTGCATTCTCAACTCCTACCAGTGCCCTCTGCACTTTGATTGACAGGGCCAGACATTATTATGCTTTCACTGCCTGGCCCTGTCAATCAAAGTGCAGAGGGCGCAGCAGTTGCAGAGAGAGCAGAGCCTCTAGGAGTAATGGTAACACCCCCGTTGCTCCTCGAGGCTCATTTGCATGTATTAAAACATCATTTTTCTCAGCAATGCGGGCACATATGAACATGGGACCAACACAGATGCCTTCAGCTGCCAAGCCCACGTGTAACAGGTCAGCCAGTGTCATAGGTACAAATCTGCTGACAGATTCCTTCCAGCTATTTTAGCACAAAGCAGGAAAGGGTTAAGGGGTTGTCTTCTTTGGACAATCTCTTTTTTTTTTTTTAAAGGACTCCCTGATGATAAGATGATCTGTATTCTGTGGGGGAACCTGACAGCACGCCCGCAGGAAAATTGAGGTATTACAGCCCCATTAACTTCAATGAAGATGAGTTGCCACAGCCCATTGACAGGGGGGCCATGCTGTTTCTAGATGAAAGAATCCATGTTTTTCAAATCCTGTGGAACCCTCTTAAACAACAGGAGCTATCTTGTTTTAGCAATCCTCTGTGAGCCAAATGGTACATCAGCAGCACACACCTCTCATGGATAACAGTGCAGGTAAAATAGGAGTCTGTTTAGTTCACAAAGAATAGAGCGTAAATGGAAGCAAACACTGAGCAGTAAGAAGGGAAGGCTTTGGATGGGTTTTCAGTGTCTGGGTATAAACTAGACTGGTTCTATTCACTGTCTGTAACCGGCGTAGATTTGAATATCATCACATGGACTGCCCGGGGATGCTCTAAATTTGTTAAGAGGTATTTGCTTCTTAATAAATTTGGCGCAATCTGCACCATCAGACTTGTAATGGCAGTAATGCCCAACTGTCTTAGCAAGTTGTAGAACTTTCCTGTGATTACAGTCACTGTACTTTCACCCAATTTCATTTCATTTACTAGAGAATTGTGTAACTAGCAAATTTCTAAATCACTTCATTTAAAAAATCTGCCTGTATCCACCCAAAAAAAAAGCTGTAAAGTCACAGCCACTAGGGGTCACACTTCCATCTAACCTGCAGTCCCCTGCCTGTTGTCAGGCGCAGGATCCGTCCTTGGTAACAGAAGATGCTGACAGGAAATGGGGGCATCAGAGCTGGCTGAGATCCTGTCAGCACAGTAGGCATGAAGCACGCACAGAGTGAGCCCTGACTGGAACACAACCTGCTTTCCCTGCCTACTTGCAGTGCAAGCCCTAAGCGGCAAGTCCGCAACTGGTCAACGTTCCCTGTTCTGCATGCTGTTGCTAGGGATGCTGTTGCGTAACCAGGGGGTGTGGCTTCACAGTGTGTCTCTCCCAGTGCGGTTGCGCCAAAACTTGATATCTCGTTGGAGTCCAGATAGGTAAGGTAGTCACAGATCCCGAGCCAGATTAAAAACCACCTTCTACACATCTTCTGAATATCACAAGAGCACCCTGCCTTTATGTAGGTGTGATCTCCCTCCCCATCCCCTTATCTGTTCTGTGAGCTCTGGAGCTAAAAACAAACATAGTGAAAAAATAAGGGAAAAGATGTCACAGCAGTATAATGCTATCAGATTTCACAGAAGGGATATGTCCCTGCTTCTGAGTGAAATGCATCTAACTGTGTGCTGAAACAGGGAATACTATGTCTGTAAAACACTTTACAGAAGCCCCAAAACACCTGTTCCTTCACAGTTATGATTGCATAAAGAAGCACAGCCATTATTTAAACTTCTTTTGAAAACTCAGGTACACTTTAAGCTTTATTGACATGAATCCAGAAAACCATGTTAAGCCATTCTGGAAAATCTGGACTAAAGTAAGCTGAGCTGTGGTTTGTTGTTATGGGCAACAAGGCCTTTGTTTCTGTTAGTTTTGATCAATAAGGTCCAGCATAAATAGCAACAAAAATATAAACAAATACAAAAAAAACTATTCAAATATAAATCACTAACTACAAACCTCACAAACCACACAAATATACGAATCAAGCATTAAATGTTCAGTGTGTAACATTCATATGATAAGATATGCATTTCCATTTGCACATTCCATATTCAGTATATTGTAAAGACCATCCAATCCAATAGTCCTATCTCTCTGCAGAACATAAATATGCAGGGATTCCGTATTGAGCCTGCCTCTCTTCAAAGTAGCAAAAGAGATAAGAGAGCCTTGTGAATACATTGTTACATGGAAACTCTGGAAGCATAAGGATAAAGAGAGATATGAGAATGCAGAGAACATCCCGCTCCCAGTTCCTGGGACTTCCATCATATACCGCCCTTATCTAGGAAGAACACACCATCAGATTTAACACATTGTATGCTGAGCCACTGAAGGAGATTGTTTCTACCCTGACTGGAAGAGTTACCAGCTATTGTCAGTGGATTCGTCTGTGCCTTGCCTTTTAGGATCAAGCAGATACCTCAGTCATATATTGACTGGTTTGTGCAGTGCTCAGCTGGACTTGATACTAATGATATCAATAACCTATCCTCTGTGGACTTGGTAAACAGATAGTGGATGGTGATTTATGACCATTGTCAGTGGACCTCAGGGGCGTTGCTAGGGTCTCAAAAGATTTGGGGCCCAAGCCCCAATGCATATGGCCCAATTCTCTAAGTTGACCAACCACCCCCCTCCACCGCAAACACTAGCACTGAAGACATTTTGCTGTACTAGCTATACAGCAGCACGTACCTCTCACATCCAGTGCCTCTCAGGTGACCGTCTCCTCTGATGTAGATCTTCTCTGTCATCATCTTCTCCATTCAGTCCGGACAACTTCTCTCAGCCATCTCTGCAGAGTGTAACACACAGACATCTTAGCTTCCTCACCTCTCTGTACCCCCAAATACTATCCTGAAGAAAAATGAGTGCCATACAGATAATCTTTCCCATAGTAATAGTGTTCCTCATAGTCCTACCAATAGGATTTCCTTCTAGAATACCCTCATTAGTAATACTGCCCCCTACAGTGCCCCCAACAGTGATAGTGCTCCCCAAGAGTGCCTCCATTAGTAGAAGAGCCCTCCGGAATTAATAATGCCCTTACAGAGCGTCCAGTAGAAATAAGGCCCCCTATTGTTCCCCCAGTGGTAATAAAGCTCTCTGCAGACCCCTCAGTAGTAATAAGGTCCCCATAGTGCTCTTAGGGTACTTTCACACTTGCGGCAGGACGGATCTGACAGGCTGTCCACCATGTCGGATCCGTCCTTCCGCTATTTCGCCGTGCCGCCGGACCGCCGCTCCGTCCCCATTGACTATAATGGGGACGGGGGAGGAGCTCCGGTGCAGCGCGGCGGTGCACGGCGAAAGCCGCCGGACTAAAAAGTCGGACATGCAGGACTTTTTAGTCCGGCGGCTTTCGCCGTGCACCGCGTGCTGCGCCGGAGCTCCGCCCCCGTCACCATTATAGTCAATGGGGACGGAGCGGCTGTCCGGCGGCACGGCGAAATAGTGGCAGGACGGATCCGACATGGTGAACAGCCTGTCGGATCCGTCCTGCCGCAAGTGTGAAAGTGGCCTAAGTAGAAATAATGCGGATCTATAAGTCCCTGCTATAAAGCCCCCAGTAGTAATAAAAACACCTAATGTCACCTGGATTTAAAATGCCCCCCAGTGCCCCCAGTATATATATTGTCCCCTACTGTTATAATGCTCGCCCTGAAATGTCTCCAGTATTTATATTCCTCAGTTTAGTGTCCTCAGAAATGATAATTCCTCAGCCCCTCCACCATACAGTCCCATGTAAATAACAATATTTCCCTCCATCCGCCATAGAGTCCCATGTAAATACCATCACACCATCTCTCCAACCACCTCCAATATACAGTCCCATGTAAATAACATCCCTCTCTATCTACAGCCCCTCCAAAATACAGTCCCATGTAAATAACATCACACCATCTCTCCTGCCCCTCCAATATACAGTCCCATGTAAATAACATCACCTCCCCATGGCCGCCTTCAACATACAGTCCCATGTAAATAAAATCACCCCCTCCCCAGCCACCAACAACATGCAGTCCCATGTAAATAACATTACCCCTCAACATTCAGTCCTATTTAAATATCACACCCTCCCACAGCTGCCTTCAACATAAAGTCCCATGTAAATAACATCACTGTGCCCCAGTCACCTCCAACATGCATTCCCATGTAAATAACATCACCCCCTCAACTTTCAGTCCCATGTAAATAACATCACTCCACCCCACTGTCCCATGTAAATAACTTCCCTCCCTTCAGCCCTAACATACTGTCCCAGTTAAATAACTACAACTCCCAGCATTGCTCTGCCTCTCCCTTCACTTACCTCTCCTCATGTACCAGACCTCACCACAGCTTCTTCCCAGCAATTCTCTTCACTGCTGAGCTGTCCTCACATGCACTGGTCACATGATGGTGACATCATCGCAGGTCCTTTTCAGCTACTGCATTAGGAACTGATCACATGGACTGTGATGTCATCACAGGTCTTTCAGCTCTTGTAGGGCATTAGATTCAATTGTATTGCCGTCCTAAGGATGGCAATACAGCTGGATTTAGCAGGCAGGCAGGACATTCGGGGCCTGGGACAAAATATCAGGGGCCCAGGCCCCGAATGTTTTAACCTAGCAACGCCCCTGGTGGACCTTCTTTCCTTACGTAAAATGTATTGATTTTCCCCAATTTTTTTTTAAAAAGCAGTCAAAAGTCCACGAACAAACTGATATGTACAGAAATAAAGCCAGGGAAAGTCATACATACAGAATATGTTTATATATTTTCTTGATGGTTTAGTTGCTTGAAGTTTCATCATCATGTGAAAGCTATAATGGAAACCCGCACCTCAGCCATTGACCAGTGTAGGACTTGTGTTTATACCAAGCAGCCAATCTTAATAGGCTGAGCCCCAGTATAAAAATAAAGGAGATATAAAGCAGCAACAAGAGCCTCTGATGAGGTAGGTTGGATGTGGATTTCAAACTAATTCAGAATTTCATGAGACCAAGCAGCTAAGGGTGCCCTCACACGCACATATTCTGGTGTCATAAATCAGTTCCATTCATCTGAATTGGGTTGTCTTGATGCAATACCCCAGACCTGGGGCATCTACAATTACATTGTAAATAATTATGTAATGTATCTTATGTTATCTAGCTGTACCTTCCAGTAAAGGATATGGTTGGCAAAAGGTTGTCAGGAACAGGGCTAATCACCTTGTTCCTCCCCTCGGTAGGAGTGGGCTGGTCCTGCCCCCTGCCAGGAGGGGCACTTCCTGTGCAGATACAGAGAAGAGAGGAAGCACACTGCAGAACTCCTGCACCTTGGGTTCTCCAGAGAGACCAAATCAATTCAGCCTCAAGAAAACATCTGACAGCAAGAGTGATAAGCAAAATTGTGCATTACATGGCACTGGTGTAAGGTGAGGGACTATGGCTCAGACACCCATCATATATCACAAAAACATTGCACCAAACGGATATACCACTGACTATACTAGCTAGTCATACAAGTAGATATTAAAAGCTGAGACTTTTGCCAATATATTCCTGTCAGGAAGATATCGGAGCCCATCATGCACCACGTCACGGTCCTCAGCATGGCAAGGGGTCCTACCACTAAGCTACCTATGGTGTGAACAAGGTCTGAAGGTGATGTAATCCAGCTCACAGCCAAGCTTCCACACAACCGCATAGCAGGACAACTAATGCAATGTGAGCAAAGCAAGACTGTAAGCCACACCCATATCAAACCATGTGATGAAGGTTACCAGGTGCAAAAGTGCTTAAGTGCCAAGTAAAGGCACATACACTGCATATCAAACAAAAAAACACAAAAATATCATGGCAAATATGGAGGAACTGCTCAAACCCCGAACACTGTAGCGTGTTTTACATTGGGGGAGCAGTCCCACCGCATGTGGACCGCAGCAGACGACTATCCCCAGCAGAAAAAGCATACAATGGAGGATGTCGGCGCGGTCCACATGCACCACTAAGGCATCCCATACACAACAAGGCATTGTGCGGATGAAAATACAATCATATATCACAAAAACACCCATCACCCAAAGCTACCTGTAGGCCAGATAAAGTTTGAGTCTAAACCTGACAGTGGACACCTAAGCTCATTTGCAGCCATCCAACCTGCCAACATACCTCTTCTACTGGTGGCAGAAACTGCACTTTGAATCTGCTGCTCCTGGATGTACTTAGTAAAAAGAGACTGTTATACGTTTACTCCTGGCCTCATTCTTCAAAATACATTTCCAGTGCAGAGGTCCCCAAGGAGCAATGGCCTGAGTGAGTACACCATGAGACTACATATCATCAGGACCACTGCCACTCCCATCCTCTGCACCAGCTTATCAGAGGTTTGCTGCATTGATGGCAAGCACATGGATTTCTGCCAGCCCCATTAAAGAGGACCTTTCACCAAAAAAAAAAAAATTAAACTAAGACTATAGCGTTACTTACATGCCCCCATGATTTCTTGAACGTTAATTCTTTTTTCATTCTGTGCCCCCGTTTGTCCGCTATGCCCCCCGGAATAATTCCCGCCGTTTATGCTAATGAGTCAGCCTCAAATGGGCTGGCTTTAAAAGTTCTCCCGGTCCTGCCTTCCATCTTCTCCCTGGCACGGAGCGCATCCAATCAGCGCGCTCCGCTCTTAGCCAGGGAGAAGACGCTCCAGTTCTCGCGAGACTTCAGAGTACTGGAGCGATTTCGTCTATCGCTGTAACATGGATTAGACAGAAAACAACTGTAAATTCAGCGGCCCAGAAGGAGCGACTGGAGAATGGGGGTGGTATTGACTCTGGCATTGGTAGTTGAACTCACAATTCACAGCGGCAATCCTCACATTGACACTCCCCAGGGCTGTACAGTGACAGGAGGACACACCCTTTCTTTCCTTTGGGCACTTCCTGGTCTTGGGGCTCCTGCCTGGTAATAGCTAAGTTGCCCTTGATGTTAGGCAGGTGCAAGGGCTGGTGAATGGTGGCATTAGGAACCAGGCCAGTTGGTGTAAATAAATAAGTCTCTCTTTACTAAAGTAGAGATTAGGAGTAGTAGTACATCCATCAATAACAAAGCACAGGTCCAAGGCATGTAATACAGTGCAATCCCTTCCCAATAGAAGCATATGGACAGCAGCAATGATAAATGTTAAATGCTTCTGGAAATTCGCAGGCCAAGGGGTTCAGATTTAAGATACAGCTGGCCAAACTGTCTCAATTTGTGAAGGGGTGTGTAAAAGGAAATATTAATTATTAATATTTTGGATTATTATTAACAATTAATATTAATAAATAGGCATATCCAACTATTGCTGACTCCGCCTTTTTATTCTTTAGTCTACTTGTTTCTCTAGCTCTTTCCCGAGCTGCGTGCGCTGTATTATGGCTTTATATTACGTTTTTTGTGAGGCAAGGTAACCCAAAAATGGCTGTTTTGGCGCTGCTTTTATTTTGTGCTATTTTTATAGAGCAGGTTTTTACGGACGCAATGATATCAAATATGTCTACTTTATTTGTTTGTTTCAGTTTTACATAATAAAGCATTTTTGAAAAAAAAGTTATGTTTTTGTGTTTCCATTTTCTGAACGCCATATTTTTTTTAAATTTTCTGCTGATCATCTTGTGCAGGAGCTCATTTTTTGCAGGATAACTTGACGTTTTTATTGGTATAATTTTTGGGTACAAATGACTTTTTGATCATTCATTATTACACTTTATGGGGCAAGGTAACCCAAAAATTGGTTGTTTTAGCAGTTTTTACAGTATTTATTTATTTATTTTTACAGCGTTCATCTGAGGGGTTAGGTCATGTGACATTTGTAATAGAATATCGTTACAGACGTGGCAATACCTAATATGTATACTTTTCTTATTTATTTAAGTTTCACACAATAATAGCATTTTTTAAACCCAAAAAATAATGTTTTAGTGTCTCCATAGTCTGAGAGCCATAGCTTTTTTAATTTTTTGACTAATTGTCTTAGTTAGGATCTCATTTTTTGCAGGATGAGGTGATGGTTTGATTGGTGATGGTTTAATTAGTACTATTTTGAGGGCATACGCCTTTTTTGCAGTTGCCATCTCTGAATGGGCGTTCCCGAATGTCCATTCAGAGATAAACATCCACCCATAGGACGTTTATATCCTATGGGCGGATGTGAAGTGGTTAATGTTTGTGTGTGTCGTTAAAAGATATCGACAATATCCACAATAACAGTGACATCTTGTCACCACCAGACATCTGAGAAGCTCTGACAGATGCCTTTCAGAACCTCCTCCTTGAGCTTCCTTTGTTTTGCTTTCAGTTCCTCATCTCGTTAGCCTCTCTCAGCTGTCATGTAGTTGTACTGATTGCATCCCTTTAAATTCCTCCCCATAGTGCATCAGTTTGCGGTTTATATTACTTCCTGGAGTGTGTGTGCATGCTGATCCTACTTCCCAGTCTTCTACAAGATAAGTGTTGTGCATTCATTTGTGTTTTTCTGTTTGCTGGATCCCAGGTGACCCTGACTCCCTCCGTATCTAGTGTAGCGAGCCGGTGGTCGCGTCCCCTCACTATTATAGGGTGTTCAGGTGTTATACAGTCGAGGTACGAGGATATGCGATCATCTACCATTGTGATTTTCGCATAGGATGAGCAGTAAGGGAGAGTGCCAGGTCTGATGCAGGGGTCTCCCTTTTTGTTCCTTAGTTTTGGATCCAGTGAGTCGTATATTCATTTTGTGTTGTCTTGTTTCCTGTACACCTTCCGCGACACATCTACAGTACCCCGCCCCCTTAATAGTGACCTCCACAGCGGGCTACCCCCTTAACAGTAACATCCATAGAACCCTCCCCTTTAACAGTGACCTATACAGCACCCCGTCTCGTTAACAGTGATTTCCACAATAACCTGCCTCCTTAACAGTGATCCCTACAGAGCTCTCTTCCCTTAAAATGTGACCTCCACAACACCCCGTCCCCTTAACAATGACCTCTACAGCACTATGCCCCTTAACACTGACCTCCCCTTTAACAGTGACCAGGACAGCATCCCGCCTCCCTAATAGTGACCTCCACAGCGGCCGTCCCTTTATTAGTGACCTCCATAGTACCCTTTCTCCTTAACAGTGATTTCCACAACACCCGTCCCCTTAACAGCGGCCTCTACAGCAATCTGCCCCTTAACAGTGACCTCCATAGCGGACCGTCCCCTTAACTCTGACCTCCACAGCAGACTTCCCCTAGGGTGGCCAGAGGTCCGGTTTTAGGCAGGACAGTCCAGCTTTCAGACTCCCTATCCTCCATCCGGCGCCGGACCTGGACGGACAAAGGGATGTTCTTTTGAACAGCTCACTCTCAGACAGCAGCACTGTGCTGTGTGAGCGTGAGCTGCAGGGAGAAAGTTACCCTCCCTCCCACCCCTGAAGCTGAGAGAAGTAGATTTTTACCATGATTTTTTTCAATCCCTGTTGGCTGCAGAATGGGAAGGGGTCTGGTCAAACCGGATCGGTCCGTAGCTTAGCTGGACCTGTGGGCGGAGTTTTTAAGTCCGTCTTTTGAAGGTGGCCTGAATAGCCACCCTACCTGCCTCCTGAACTGTGACCTCCACAGCACTCCACTCCCTTAACAGTGTCATCCATAGCGCCCTGCCCCTTTAAAGCTGATCTGCAGCAGTGAGAATATCTCAGGAATGGTACGTCCTAGAGAGCTGTTACCCCCACAAGATGTCTTTCCAGGTAGCAAGGGACGTGTACACCAAATTTAGTTGAAATCGGTGGTTGCGTTTTTGAGTGATCGCGGAACATACATACATACATATATACGTCCTTTATATATATATAGATTAACAAGTCTACAGTCAATTATTTCTGCAATATCTATATATATTTATATCAATGGTTATATAAATATATACATATAGATGCACACAGTAATACACTAACAGCAACATAATAAACCTAATTACAATAACACTATACAATCCCAACTATAAGTCCACTCCAAAATCTATCTAGACATACACTCACCCACACGTAACCGCAGCCCCCTCCCTCCTGGCTATAAATTGTCCCTACGGGATAAAAGGGGTTGATTATAATAATGGCAATGCAGGGGTTAACCGGGTAATACAGGGGTAGCTGTGGGATACAACAGGGGCATGGCACTGGTTAATGGGATATAAGAAAAGGGATACTGCAGGATACTTATTTGGGGTGGCACTGCAGGGGTTGGATAATGCAGGGATGATATTGCACGGAGTAAGGATAGGGGTAATGCGGGTTTAATACAGGGATATGGCAAGTTAGGGGTAAATGCAGTAATTTCAGGGAGTATGGATATATTGGTGGCAGTAGGAAAGGGTTGATAATAATGTAGGGGTTAATATTGCAGGGAGTATGGATATATTGGTGGCAGTGGGGTTAATAATAATGATACAGGGGTACAGGAGTTAATGATACTCAGGCAGCCTTTAAGGTGTTAGTGCTCGTTCCTAGGGGATGATCCTCGCTTAGGCTCCTTTTCCAGGGGATAATTCTTGCTCTTTATTCCCCTGTCCTTGTTATGCAAAACATCTCCGACCCTACAAAAAGGCAGAGGATCTCTTTGATCCTCTGTCTTTTGATGTGCCCGCAACTGGGCACATTTGTCCAATTATCCGGGCTGCATCTCTCCCCTGCAGATGCAGTAGCTGGGGGGGGTATAGAATATAAATATATATATATATATATATATATATATATATATAGTAAAGAAAATTGGACCGCACTCCAGGATATAAAAAATCATGAAAAAGTTTATTTACCCATGTGGTACAGTGCAGCGACATTTCAGCTCATTCATAGAGCCTTTCTGTATATATGCAAATACAGGGACATACATACATATTTATATATACATACACAACCTGGGGGCATCAACAGGACTTGGGGGACATATAAGCATATATATTTATATATATAGACATGCATGCAGATTCCTGGGGCCTACATACATATCTATATTTATACACCCATATACTGGAATATATATGTTTTTACATTGTGGGGATTTGCTCTGGTAGGCAGGTTAGCGGACCCAGTATAGAGGCAAAGGACCAGGTTGTAAATTACTCTTCAGTGCTTATTCACACTTATAACATAACACAACAGTCACTTTTCAGGCTTGGTGCTTGTTCACACACAAAAAAACGAAATACAGTTCACCTGGTATCTTGGGTGTCAGTTAACACCTGGCTGAATGCTCAGCCTCTGAAAGCACACTTGCAGGCTTTAAGGTGGCCTGACAGTGCTGGATGTTTTTTATAAGCCTGCCAAGACCCGGCCTGGAACGTGGGGAGTAGTCACCCACCCAGCACTTTGACTACTCTCAGTAAGAGCCGTCCCGGATCAGCTATTTACAGCCATACTAAATAGCAAAGTGTCAATTAGCATTAGCTGCCGCTGACACATGGAAATACCGTCTCTTATTTCACCGAGGCCAGGAACCTTGGTGACACATACCTACCATCAATGACAACCCCTTGTACCTTTCTACATACCTCCACCCCTTGATCAATGCTGAGGGGGTGAACACACGTCAAACAGCGTACCTGGGACAGGGCATCCGTAACCGGCCTGCCCTGTGTTCCACAGAAAGTTCTGTAAAGAGAGAAATCATCGGGTGACCCGGGCATTTCTGTCCTTGGCCTGGCTCATCCATTTGAGAGGGGAGTGGTCAGCCACCAGACTGAACTTTCTCCCCAGCAAATAATAGCAGAGATACTCGAGTGCCCCCTTGATAGCCAGGCACTCTCTCTCCACTATACTGTACCTGTATATCTGTAAAGAATAAATCAAGGCAACTGGACGTACTGTAGATTTCTTGAAAATGTTTCACTCGTTCTTCCAACGAGCTTTCTCAATTCTGAGTGACTGTACAAAAATTCTGGGAATAAATATGTAACTGAATCAACATCTGGTAATTATACCTAGCATTGGGTCAAAGGTGTTGATTCCATTATCCTAATTGGAGTCAGTAGGTGATAAAGACTTCCCAGAAAAAGGTGTCAAGACAGCATTGTATGTGGCAGACAATAGATGTCTAACACCCCCACCTCTATTCAAGCTTGGCTTCTCCATTTTTACGTAGATGGCCTCCTTCACGCCTCGTTTGTACCAATCGGCTTCCTTATCCAAAACGCGTACTTGACTGTCTTCAAAGGTGTGACCTGTTCCTTTTAGATGTAAGTACACTGCTGAATCTTGACCAGAGGTTTTTGCTCTTCTATGCTGAGACATACGCTGATGTAGTTGTTGTTTTGTTTCGCCGATATACAGTTCTGAGCATTCCTCATTGCACTGGACTGCGTACACAATGTTGTCTATCTTGTGTTTAGGCGTTGGGTCTTTGGGGTGAACCAGTTGTTGCCTCAGTGTGTTGCTGGGTTTAAAGCAAACAGGAATGTGATGTTTATTAAAAATCCTTTTGAGTTTCTCAAACACCCCAGCTACATATGGGATAACCATATTCTTGTGTCTGTCATGCTTCTCGCCCTCACTAGAAATCTACAGTAAGTCCAGTTGCCTTGATTTATTCTTTACAGATATACTATGACCTGGATAAATGAGAACCTTCACAGATATACTGTACTGCACTGTTGGTACCAGAACCAATACCCAATCTCCCGGGTTAAAGATCTGGACCAGAGCCTGACGATTATAGACCCTACACTGTGCTCCCTCCATATGTTCCCTAACAAGTGGCAACACTGTCTCCATCCGCTCTTGCATCTGAGTGACATATTCAATTACACTTTTATATGGTGTGGGTTGTTGTTCCCACTTTGGCTATGTCCAACAGACCGCAAGGATGTTGGCCATATAGAAGTTCGAAGGGCAAGAACCCAGTACAGGCCTGGGGCACCTCTCTCACTGCAAACTTGAGATAGGGCAGAAGAAGGTCCCAATCCCTCCAATCCTTAGTCACCACTCTTTTTAACATGTTTTTTTATGTTTGATTAAACCTCTCTACCAGGCCGTCCATTTGCGGATGATAAACGCACGTCGGTAGCTGTTTTATGTGCAGTAACTTACAGAGTTCCCTCATGACCTCTGACCTAAAAGGGGTCCCCTGGTCGGTCAGAACCTCTTTAGGTAGTCCAACTCGGGAAAACATCTCCATTAACTCCCTAGCTATGAGTTTGGCCGATGTATGTCGCAGAGGCACCGCCTCTGGGTACCGAGTGGCATAGTCTAGGACGACCAAGATGTGTTGGTGCCCTCTAGCGGACTGCGGTACTGGGCCTATGAGATCCATAGCGATTCACTCGAACGGAACCTCAATAATCGGGAGAGGTACCAGGGGACTATGGAAATGTGGCTGGGGGCTAGTTATCTGGCAGGGTGGGCAAGACTTACAATATTCTTCCACCTCTCTGAACACACTGGGCCAGTAAAACCGCTGTAGAATCCGGTCCTGCGTTTTCTGCCATGCCAGGTGTCCCCCAACATGTTGGTGGGCTAGCTCCAACACGAGCTTGTGATATGCTTTGGGCACCACCAGCTGTTCAATATGCTCACCCTGTAGTTGGTTTACCCGATATAGCATCTTCGGATGAACCACAAAACGGGGAAACATAGACTCGGCCCCCGGTTGTTGAGGTTCACCATCAACTATTACAACATTTTCCCAGGCCCAAAATGGTGTTGGGTCCCAGTGCTGTGCTGTACTGAAATTTTCCCCGGAGACGTTGAGGTCTGCCAACTCAGGACCCGGTGGCAAATCCTCCACGTCTCCCACCAATACACTAAGCGGGGTTGCCTCCCCCTCTTCCACCGCAGTGGCGGCCACACCTACTCTGCTGGCCGTACGGCCTCAGGTTCCCAGGGTTCCCTTTTCCCCCCTGAGCAAGGCCTCTCTACTGGGGTTACACCTGTCTTACGGGTATTGATAACTTTCGTATCAGGCCACAGTGCCGGGAAACCTGGGAAGTCTCTCCCAATTATAAGTTCATGATGTAAATTGGTGGTGACGTCCACCTTGTGAGTCGACCTGCTAGCCACCGTGGACAGAGACACCAGGGCAGTGGGATAATTCTTTAAGTCTCCATGGATGCACACGACCCTGACTTTTCGGCCAGTATACTCGGCGGGCAGCACCAGGGCAGCTCTTACCAGGGACAGTAGACTCCCTGAGTCCAGCAGAGCCACCACCAGAGTGTCTCCCACTTCCACCTGGCACAGGTGGCTATCGTCTATCGTGTCGGGGGTACCTGTTGCACACAGCTTCCTGGCATACAATGAGTGGCGGTAGCCATAGTTAGTATCCATGGGTTCGCCCTGAAGGGCACAGTCGACCCTTATGTGGCCAGGCTCCTGACACTGCCAGCAAACCATCGGAGCTGGATCTGCAGGGAGTATATCCCGGGTGGGTTTTGCTGGCACCAGTCACCGGGTCTGGGGTGGAGATTTACGGGGTTTGACTGCCCCCCTCCCAAAAGAACCCCCTGTAGATTCCTGGTAGCCTTCTAGCGCTCCACCAAGTAGACCATCTCAAGGGTATTACCAGGAGACACTTGGCTAATCCAGTGCTGGAGAGGGTATGGCAAAGCCCTCCAGAATACATCAGCCAACAGATGGTCCAGCATAGCAGTGGAACTCAGCACGTCAGGCTGCAGCCATTTTTGTAACTGGTGTAACAGATCATAATACTGAGGTCTCGCGGGTTCAGCCGCGTTAAACAACCACTGATGCACCCGCTGGGCCTGGACCAACACATTTACCCCCAGTCTTGCCAGAATCTCACCCTTTGCTGTTGTGTAATCAGTCGCTTGATCATCCGATAAGTCGAAAAACACCTGCTGGGGTCCGGATGCCAGGAACGGAGCGACAATCTTAGCCCATTGATCTCGGGGTAGCTTCTACCTCATGGCCACCTTTTCGAACACCTCCAGATAGGTCTCAATGTCGCCCGAGGGGGTCATCTTAGGGATCACCGCACGGACCGCTTTCCAGGCATCGTGGACGTTCTGGGACGCTGCTGCCGCTTGTAAAGCCATCACATGCTGCAATAACAGCTGGTTGGTTTCCTGGTGCTGCTTATTAGCCTCCCGCTGCTGCAAGTTAGACTCCACGAGGGCTTTTATGACAGCTTCCATTTTGTCAAGGGACACAGGTTGTAATCTCGCTGGTTTCATGTAAGACATAAAACCGTGGACGGAAAAATGTAATTTTTTCGGCCTTCAGGCCAGCCTCACCGCGTTTGCTCACATCCTCCAACAATTGTGTGATTCGCTCTGGTAGGCAGGTTAGCGGACGCAGTATAGAAGTAAAGGACCAGGTTGTAAATCACTCTTAAGCCCCTTTCACACGGGCGAGTATTCCGCGCGGATGCGATGCGTGAGTTGAACGCATTGCACCCGCACTGAATCCCGACCCATTCATTTCTATGGGGCTGTGCACATGAGCGGTGATTTTCACGCCTTACTTATGCGTTGCGTGAAAATCGCAGCATACTCTATTTTGTGCGTTCTTCACGTAACGCAGGCCCCATAGAAATTAATGGGGTTGTGTGAAAATCGCAAACATCCGCAAGCAAGTGCGGATGCGGTGCGATTTTCACGCACGGTTGCTAGGAGACGATCAGGATGGAGACCCGATCATTATTATTTTCTCTTATAACATGGTTATAAGGGAAAATAATAGCATTCTGAATACAGAATGCATAGTACAATATAGGGATCGACCGATATTGATTTTTTAGGGCCGATCTCGATAATTTGTGAACTTCCAGGCCGATAGCCGGTAATTTATACCGATATTCTGTGAAATTTCATTTTTGGAAAAAAAAAATCCTACACAAATCTGCCAAAAATGAATATTTTTAATGTGTATTTTTTCTTTTTGTAAATCTTTTTTTTTCATTTATACTTAATATTTTGGTGGTTTTTTTTTTACTAACTTTTAGCCCCCTTAGGGACTAGAGCCCTTGTCCTATTCACCCTGATAGATCTCTATCAGGGTGGATAGGATCTCACACTGTCCCTGCTGCTCTGTGCTTTGTGCACACAGCAGCATGGAGCTTACCATGGCAGCCAGGGCTTCAGTAGCGTTCTAGCTGCCATGGTAACTGATCGGAGACCCAGGATTACACTGCTGGGGCTCCGATCGGAGAAGGAGGGGAGAGGGGACCCTGTGGCCACTGCCACCAATGATTAAAACTGGGGGGCTTGGGTGGGGGGGCGCACTGCGCCACCAATGTTTTTAATACGGGGGTGGGGGGCGCACTGCGCCACCAATAATTAATACTGGGGGGCTTGGGGGGGCACACTGTGCCACCAATGAACATAAATCTCTCATTTATTCATATACAGGAGGCGGGAGCTGGCTGCAGAATCACATAGCCGGCTCCCGACCTCTATGAGCGGTAGCTGCGATCCGCGGCACCTGAGGGGTTAACTACCGCAGATCGCAGCTACCGCTCATAGAGGTCGGGTGCCGGCTATGTGATTCTGCAGCCAGCTCCCGCCTCCTGTTCAATTTGAATGAATGAGTGAGTAAGTTAACATCATTGGTGGCGCAGTGGCCAAAGCCGCTCCCCTCCTCTTCTCATCTGTCTCCTCATTGGCGGCAGCGGCAGCAGCATCACAGGGGAAGGGAGACACTGCTTCCTTCTCCCCTGTGCTGCTAAGGGAACACGGAGAGCGCTGACAGCAGCGCGATCTGTGTTCCCCATACGCTATCGGAATATCGGCAAAATAGATGCCGATATCGATAACGGTCCAAATCCTGAATATCGGCAGATAATATCGGTAAAACCGATAATCGGTCGATCCCTAGTACAATAGCGCTGGAGGGGTTAAAAAATAAATTAATTAATTAATTTACCTTAATCCACTTGATCGCGCAGCCTGGCATCTCTTCTGTCTGTCTTCTGTGCTGTGTGGAAGAACAGGACCTGTGGTGACGTCACTTCGGTCATCACATGATCCATCACCATGGTAAAAGATCATGTGATGGATCATGTGATGACCGTAGTGACATAACCACAGGTCCTGTTCCTCCACACAGCTAAGATGAAGACAGAAGGAGATGCCGGCTTTGCGATCAAGTGGACTAAGGTGAGTTTAATTTTTTTTTTTATTTTTTAACCCCTCCAGCGCTATTTTACTATGCATTCTGTATTCAGAATGCTATTATTTTCCCTTATAACCATGTTATAAGGGAAAATAATACAATCTACAGAACACCGATCCCAAGCCCGAACTTCTGTGAAGAAGTTTGGGTTTGGGTACCAAACATGCGCGATTTTTCTCACACGAGTGCAAAACGCATTACAATGTTTTGCACTTGCGTGGAAAAATCATGCGTGTTCCCGCAACGCACCCGCACATTTTCCCGCAACGCCCGTGTGAAAGAGGCCTTAAGTGTTTATTCACACTTATAACATAACACAACAGTCACTTTTCAGGCTTGGTGCTTGTTCACACACAGAAAAACAAAATAAAGTTCACCTGGTATCATGGGTATCAGTTCACACCCGACTGAATGCTCAGCCTCAGAAAGTCCACTTTCAGGCTTTAAGGCAGCATGCTCGCCTGACACGGTCTTCAGACCTCAGCACAGAGATCTCCAGAGCTCCACTGTCAGAGGAAGGTAATCCACACCACCTGACAGTGCTGGCAGTTTTTTATAAGCCTGCCAAGACCCGGCCTGGAACGTGGGGAGTAGTCACCCACCCAGCACTTTGACTACTCCCAGTAAGAGCCGTCCCGGAGCAGCTATTTACAGCCATACTAAATAGCAAAGTGTCAATTAGCATTAGCTGCCGTTGACACATGAAAATACCGGCTCTTACTTCACTGAGGCCAGGAACCCCGGTGACACATACCTACCACCAATGACGACCCCTTGTACCTTTCTACAATATATATACACATACACATATATATATCCATATATACACATATATATTCACATATATCCATATATACACATATATATTCACACTTATAACATAACACAACAGTCACTTTTCAGGCTTGGTGCTTGTTCACACACAGAAAAACAAAATAAAGTTTCACCTGGTATCATGGGTGTCAGTTCACACCCGACTGAATGCTCAGCCTCAGAAAGTCCACTTTCAGGCTTTAAGGCAGCATGCTCGCCTGACACGGTCTTCAGACCTCAGCACAGAGATCTCCAGAGCTCCACTGTCAGAGGAAGGTAATCCACACCACCTGACAGTGCTGGCAGTTTTTTATAAGCCTGCCAAGACCCGGCCTGGAACGTGGGGAGTAGTCACCCACCCAGCACTTTGACTACTCCCAGTAAGAGCCGTCCCGGAGCAGCTATTTACAGCCATACTAAATAGCAAAGTGTCAATTAGCATTAGCTGCCGTTGACACATGAAAATACCGGCTCTTACTTCACTGAGGCCAGGAACCCCGGTGACACATACCTACCATCAATGACGACCCCTTGTACCTTTCTACAATATATATACACATACACATATATATATCCATATATACACATATATATACATACACACACCTGGCACTTCCCTCTACAGGATGCATTTGCAATGTTGCCTCCCACAGCAATATTATCTGACTCCACTGCACAGCCATGTAGATTCTGGACATTTTAATTTTCCTTGTCTCTGGAGCACTCTGGTGTAGCAGATGTTTCCTTGGCTGTAGAAGTCTCAAAGATGAAGTCTCTCTGAACTCAGGCCTGAGGAGCTTGCACATGGAGATTCTCACTCTAGCACAGTTAGGTCCCTCTCACACGAGCGAGAATTCTGCGCGGGTACAATGCGTGACGTGAACGTATTGCACCCGCACTGAATCAGGACCCATTCATTTTAATGGGGCTGTGCAGCTGAACATTGTTTTTTACGCATCTCTTCTGCGTTGCGTGAAAATCACAGCATGTTCTATATTCTGTGTTTTTCACAAAATGCAGGAAGTAAATGGGGCTGCGTGAAAATTTTCACAGATAGTTGCTAAGGAGATGATAATAAATAGGGATGAGGTCCATTCACTTTATTATTTTCCATTCTAACATGGTTATAATGAAAAATAATAGCATCCTTTAATACAGAATGCTAAGTAAAATGTCCTTTGAGGGTTAAAAATTAATAAAATTACTCACCTTATCCACTTTATCGCGCAGCCTTTATCGTTTTCTTTCATCTTTTTACATCTTCTTCACAACTGTTTGGAACATTCTTAAAAAGAAGGAACGAACTGGTGAGCTTAGCAACACCAAAAGACCCGGAAGACCACGAAAAACAACTGTGGTGAATGACCGAAGAATTCTTTCCCTGGTGAAGAAAACACCCTTCACAACAGTTGGCCAGATCAAGAACACTCTCCAAGAGGTAGGTGTATGTGTGTCAAAGTCTACAATCAAGAGAAGACTTCACCAGAGTGAATACAGAGGGTTCACCAGAAGATGTAAACCATTGGTGAGTCTCAAAAACAGTAAGACCAAATTAGAGTTCGTCAAACGACATCTAAAATAGCCTTCACAGTTCTGGAACAACATCCTATGGACAGATGAGACCAAGATCAGCTTGTACCAGAGTGATGGGAAGAGAAGAGTATGGAGAAGGAAAGGAACTGCTCATGATCCTAAGCATACCACCTCATCAGTGAAGCATTGGTGGTGGTAGTGGGTAGTGTCATGGCGTGGGCATGTATGTCTGTCAATGGAACTGGTTCTCTTGTGTTTATTGATGATGTAACTGCTAACAAAAGCAGCAGGATGAATTCTGAAGTGTTTCGGGCAATATCATCTGCTCATATTCAGCCAAATGCTTCAGAACTCATTGGACGGAGCTTCACAGTGCAGATGGACAATGACCCAAAGCATACTGCAAAAGAAACAAATAGTTTTTTAAGGGAAAGAAGTGGAATGTTATGCAATGGCCAAGTCATTCACCTGACCTGAATCCGATTGAGCATGCATTTCACTTGCTGAAGACAAAACTGAAGGGAAAATGCCCCAAGAACAAGCAGGAACTGAGGACAGTTGCAGTAGAGGCCTGGCAGAGCATCACCAGGGATGAAACCCAGTGTCTGGTGATGTCTATGTGTTCCAGACTTCAGGCTGTAATTGACTGCAAAGGAATTGCAACCAAGTATTAAAAAGTGAAAGTTTGATTTATGATTATTATTCTGTCCCATTACTTTTGGTTCCTTAACAAGTGGGAGGCACATATGGAAACTGTTGTAATTCCTCCACCATTCACCTGATTTAGATGTAAATACGCTCAAGTTTAAGCTGACAGTCTGCAGTTAAAGCACATCTTGTTAGTTTCATTTCAAATCCATTGTGGTGGTGTATAGTGCCATAAATGTTAGAATTGTGTCGATGTCCCAATATTTATGGACCTGACTATATATATATATATATAGTCATTCTTGTATATTTTATCTAAAATAAGTCCCTTTAAGGAATCGTTCAATTAATGTTATTTTGTCTATCATCTTTCAAGCACGAACTGAATGCATAAATCTGACCAGTTAATATTCATGCTAAGTCGCAGACTAATCTGCTGCTGAACAGTACTGTACCATGGCAGCTGTATGTGCCGGTAGTAAAAGCACTCCACAGCAATTATAAAACCCTGAGCAATGTGGGTAATAGCTGTCTGCTGAAATGAAGCTAAAAAGCCATTTCTCTTATGCTCACACTGCTTTTCTTTTTGGAACATGTCATTTTACATATTTTTTTCCCCTTCCGTAAATGCTAGGGGAATTAAATATCAAAAATCACTTGCACATTTTTTGCAGAACTAAGTGCAGCCGCTTGCATTAATGTGGCTCTGCGGAGACTTCTGGCTGTGATCAATATGCCGCTGAATGGTAGACTAATGCATATTACTGAGGCTTATCTCTCTTTTCTATACTATGGCATAAAAGACTATGAGTGGTAGCGCATTATTTGCTATATCCTGGGGACTAAAGGGAACTTGTAGGAAAAGTTTCCAAGGACATATAATATAATTTTATGTTATTGTTGTTACCCTAACAGAACAGGGACAGTTCTCACCAAAATGGAAGAGAAATAGTTACAGATCAGTTGTTGGGTCATTATCGTCTATCAAGTTAATAATTAATAATTAAAGGGATTGTCGGGGGTTGAGCGCTGAACCCGGACATTTCCCCTTTTTCACCCAGGCAGGCCCTCTGATATGAGCATTGGAGCATTTCATGCTCCGCTGCTCTTCCTTGCCCTGCGCTGTATCTTGCAGGGCAAGGGCTGTCCAATGTGACTACCATTAGTCGAACAGCTTTCTCACACCCCCGATTGGCCAATCTAGCTAATTATGCAGGAATGTATTCTTAGTGCATTCCTAAGACAAAGTGACAATTAGGGCCACACTTATTACAACCTAGTACCTGGGAACTTGTTTTCCGCTAGGAGTGCCGCTATGCAGGGAAAACTTTGAAGAGGACCCAGCAATAAATCAGTAGGAGACCCAATAGTGAAAATACCCCAAAACTTCCTTCATTTCCTCCAATCCATTGGTCAGTTTTTGTCGGTTATTACAGCTAAAACTGAACAATATATCTTCTTTCTGTGTCCAATGAGGTCATCTATGCCCCTTCTCCTCACAGACCTGTGACAAGGTGTAAGACAAGTGGCTGGAGCAGGAGCCTCCCTGCTGTCAACTGTCTGCAGTAGGACAAAAAGATCTTTAAGCCCGACCTCCTTGACTAGGCCTCACCCCCAGCCTGAAGATGCAGCAGACGATTAATCTCTATGTTCACTCTAGGATTTCTACAAGATGTCTACACCAATATGTGCCAAAGGGTGAGTAGACCGAGCCTCTAGGTGCTGAAGCAACACCCCAGTAGCAGCTAGAGGCTCATTAGCACATTTTAAAAGTCTTTATTTTAAGAGAACGGCGGCAGGCAGGGAGTTATAAAACACACAGTTATGTACTGCTGACATTAGCACATCGCTGTCAGTCAGCTACATAACGTTATTTCTGATGACAGAAACCCTTTAAAAAGTTAAAGGGGTTCTCCAGGGATGATTTAAAATGGCCACCAAAAACCAGACACAGAATTTGAGCTGGACTAGTTGCCTTCACTTGCTATCACGATCGGCGTGACTATCACATACGTGACACAGAGGGAGGGAAAGAGGAAGGCCCTGCCCAAGTGAGAGGGAAGGTGGTGACCCCTGACTCACCTTGCGGCTGGCACCTGGCTGCCCTGACGTCCCTAGACGGGTTCCTCACCCGTACGCCGATCACGTGCCTAAAACCCTGGCTTTCCCTAAGATGAGCCCTAGATAGTAAACAGGGCGGTGGGAACACTAGTCCGCACCACTAGCTCTAAAGGAAAACACCAAGGGGAGGACAGACAATACAAACTAAACATATAATCCCAGGTGGGCAACAACAGGAGACAACAAAAAGCCCAACAGGGATCCGGAGGGTAGCACTCTGGAACAACAACCAGGATTCACAGCTCCAGTGGGTCAGTATAGAAGTCCAGGCAGGAAGCTCTATAACTGGCAACTAGAGAAGTGTGAGAGGAGAATATAAGGAGGTTGGGAGTGGCAGACAAGAAACAGCTGAGGAGGAGAAGCTACGGATCCCTGAGTGAGACAAAAAGGATTGCAAGGCAAACACAGAAAACAATAATTAAGAAACAACGTGATCTTTAGACATAGATCGCGCAGCCACCCGCTGCGACTTCCTGACCCCGGGTATAACGGAGTCAGACGTGGCTCTTGACACCCTCGTGACACTTGCAGAGCTGCCTAGGGGTGTGAAGGGTCTGGGCCTCACTACACACTAAGCTCTGACACATTGATATACTACATATTGGTGAGGGTTCCTGTCAGGCTGCTCAGCCACGATGGCATATTGTAGGCAGGATCAAATCATTATAGTGTAAAGTGAGGCCCCTCACCCCCTTAGGCAGCTCTTCACGTTGAGGCAACCAGTCATGCTCACATTCTAGGACAAATTGCTGGCACCCATTTTATATCATTCCTGGACATACACACAATATGGTGGGAAGCAGGAAAAAAATTCCAAATGGAGTGGAATTATAACCCCCCCCCCCCCCCACTATTCTGCCTGTTTTATGGCGGTTTTTTGCACCTATGCGGTAAAACTGACCTGATACGTCTATTCTCCAGGGGTGTATGTTTACAAAGATACAACATATGTAGAGTTTTTCTTGTGTTTTACCACTGAAAAAAAATTGGGAAATTTGGAACAAAAATGTTTTCCATTGCATTGCCATATTTTGACCCCCATAACTTTTTTTTATTTTTGTGTATGGAGCTGTGTGAGGGCTCATTTTCTGATATTCTGGGGTGTGTATGACTTTTCGTTCACTTTTTATTAAATTTTTGTGGGAGGTGAAGTGACCCAAAAATGTCCGATTGGCCATTTTGACTGTTTTTTTCATTTTGCCGTATGAGATAAATATTTTTATATTTAAATAGTACGGGCTTTTTTGTACGCGATGATGCCCATGATGTTGATTTTTTTTATTATTTATTTTTATTTTAGGGAAAGGGGGGTGATTACAATTTTTTTATTTTTACATTTTTATATATTTTTTTTACACTTTTTAATAGCTCTCCTAGGGAACTATAGCAAGCAATTCTTAGATTGCTTTTGTCATAGACTCCAATGCATTAGCATTGGAGTGTATGATAATTTCACTGTGCTCCTATAGGGGCTTCATAGGAACTAATATGCTGCAGCCCTGCACCATTCCTGAGTACAGAGGCTACCAGTACCATACGCTGCACCTGACTCCCCCGATACTCGCCGGGGGGAACCAGGTGCACGGTCGGGAGCACGTGCCTTCAGTCTTTAACCTCCCAGATCCCATGGTCAAATTTGACGATGGCATATGAGGGGTTAAATGTATGTGATCTACGTTATTGTCGATTGCGTACATTAGTCTCGGCTGCCTGCTGTTTAAAATAGGAGGCACGCAGCGGCTACTCTGCTCACGAGTCAGCGTAATTTTTAAATGACGGAAATTTACGTGGGGCAGTCGGGAAGGGGTTAATGGCACTTATTGAAGTGGTGAAAATCTCCTATATTCACACAGTACAATCAAAGACGCAGCTCCCCATCCAATCATTGAAAAGGCATTCGTCTCCTGGGAACAGCTTGATCACATCTACTAAAATTCCTCTAATTTCCTTTTTTCTCCCCTCTGAATGCTCTCAACATACTGAGCCGCCATAAAATTCTTTTTTTTTGTCTGTCTTTGATAATAGTGACATTGTTTGTCTGACAGATGTCAGAATTGTTTCCTGCACTTAAATTGGAAGCAGCTATTTAAATGCCGACCGAGGCTGACAATGGACTAGGCGGCGCGAGGGTGACAGGTAGAACTGTGAAATAGTTTGCCTTTTCAGCATGTGAAAAAGCACTCAAAATCTCTCATAAACAAAAAATAATTATGCAAAGCGGCGGTGTTTTCATTCTCTACTGTTTTTTGCTTGTGGATAAAAAAAGCAGCAGCAGCTGAATACTTGATGGTGACTAGGAAACAGGAGAATAATATCGCCTCTTACAGAACACTTCCTATAGGAACATCCGGCTCTGCCCTACACCATGCTGTCAGTGTAATACAAGGGTCACACAGCATTATAAATCAGCATAAGGGCTCATGCACACGATCGTGCTGCGTTTTGAGGTCTGCAAATACGCAAAACGCAGATGCCAGCCGTGTGCGTTCCACAAAACGGACAAGAAAAGGACATGTTCTATTTATTTATTTTTGCGGGGCCACGGAACGGAGCAACGGATGTGGACAGCCGACGGAGTGCTGTCCGCATGTTTTACGCGCCATTGAGGTGAATGGATCTGCATCCGAGCGCAAAAAGTGCAACTCGGATGCAGACTAACAACGATGGTGTGAGATCCTATCAGAGGAGCAGAGCGCAGAATGGGACCTCACACTGACACACACTGCATGTTTATCGCATTCAGTTTGCTCGTGTGTGTCTGGCCTTAAAGAAATACTTGAAAAATATTACATACAGGGCTACAAAACATACAGGATAATACAGCACCACATACGTACCTCTTTCATCCAGTGAAATCGCCTCTGATATAGACGTTCTCTTTCCTTATCTTCTCCATTCAGACCAGACCACCATGATGATTTCTTTCAGCCTTTCATCTCTTGGCTCTGCAGAGTTTGACAAACAGACATTTTAGTTTCCTACTTTTCCATCATCCTCCCACCTTCTGCACCCCCATCCTGTGGTTGCTGTGCACCCCGATACTATACTGCAGAAACAGTCCCCCTGAAAATATTAGTACCACACAGACAGTGACCCCTTCAATAATCATTGGCACACAGTGCCCTAAAAAATAATTGCGTCCAGCAAATAGTGTCCCTGAAACTAATAGTGCAAACATAACATCCCCCAAAAATATCGAGCTAAGCTGATACTGTGCCAGGGTGCCCCCCAAAGTAATAGTGTTCCCAAAAGTGCACTTAGTGTTAACAGTGCCCCCAATAGTAATAATGCCCCCATTGTGCCCATACTAGTAAACATGTTCCCCATAGTACCCCAGTAGAAATAATTCTCCTTAGGCCTCATGCACACTGCCGTTGTGCGGCCGTTTCATGCATTGGGGACCACAATTTGCGGTCCCCAATGCACGGGCAACATCCGTGCGGCGGCCCGGATGGATCGAGACCTATTCAACCTTGATGGGTCAGTGATCCGTCTGCACCATAAAAAAATAGAACATGTTCTATTTTTTTGCGGTGCGGAGGCACGAACAGAAACACCACTGAAGCACTCCGTAGTGCTTCTGTGGGCTGTTAGGGGTGTAGTTCCTTCTCCTAGACAGTAGAGAGAGATAGGGAACCCCCTAATATCTATAGACAGGTCCAGTCCAGGGAGAGGCAGTCTGTGTGTAGCCAGAAGTCAGTGTGTACTTTAGCTAGGCAGCAGCTGAAGTGGAGCTTCTGACATGCAGCTAGACAGCCCAGGATCCTAGCTTGCCATCCAGGGGAAGAGTTTGCCTCCTGAGAAACCAAGTTCCTATAAGAGTACAGTGCAGAGCCAAGTTTATTTCCAGCCAAACAGAGAGCTGAAGGGCAGAAAGATATTCTACAGCAAGGATATATATAACAGAGGAAGGTTTCCCTACCCAAGGATAAAGCCAGCAATAGGTTGTACGGGCCTTGGAGTAAGCCAGACAGGATCTGAGGAAAAGTGCAGCCTGATCTGTAAGTGTTTATGCCCTCTGAGTATCTTGCAAAGACTTTGCCTGCCGTTTTATATGAAGCCTGCCTGTATTCAACCTTTTTACATGTGGAACTAACTAAAGACTGTAAATAGTTGAACTGTTCAGTAAAAGGAAGTTCTGGTTCACTGCAACTTGTGTACCTCAATTATTACTACAATAAATCGGAGTGCCACCGTTACCGGCACTGGTATCACGAACTTAAAGGGATCTTGCCACCGGCACATTAAACCTGCAACACCCAGGGCACCTCACCTACCACCCAGCCTGGTCCCTATACATAGAGAGTGCCCCAAAGGATTCCTGTGCCAGCCTCTCCATCACTGCTGTTCGCCTGCCCAGGGTATATATAAAAATTGTGAGTACCAAAAACACCCTTGGTTAGTAACTATCCCTGTGACCTCACCATCGCTCACCCTGCAGGGCTGCGTACTGCATAAGTACCCCCTCACAATGTGTGCCAGTACAAAATGCCCCCTCTTAGTGCACCCAGCAGAGAAAATGTCCCCACAGTGCCACACCTCCATAATGTATGCTAGTACAAGAACATACCCCCTTATGTGTGTCAGTACAGGATGCCCCTATTTAGTGCCCCCAATAGATGCCCCCATAGTGCCCCCTCTCCAAATAAAAAACAACAAACTCAAATACTTACCTCCGCTGTCAGCAATGGGGTGCAGGCCTCTTCCGGCCTGTTTCCTAAGCGGTACCCTGCCCAGCTCAGGCAGCGCGATGATGTGGACAGCGATACATAATGAGCGGTGTGCGACTGGCAAGGTAGGGCCTTTAGGCCCCCTTAGCTTAGGGGCCAGGTTACAATTGCAACCACTGCGATCCCTAAAGCTACGCCACTAGTTGCTATCTTCCATCTGGATTGAGTTGTGTGTTGCATCCTGAGGAGACCCTGATCTAATATTTTTTTTTGGTCAACCAATCGCATAAGTTCCATACAAGTGTTGGGCCTGCAGTTTGTGCCAGCTGCCCTCCTGCTGTACAGCGTGGGGGCGAAGATACCGCACCACTCACATGCCGTCTGGCATCCTGGTCACCAGCATCCTCTAAATGCTGCTGCCTCCATACCCCTGCCTGAAGCTCACTTAGGGCTCTCCCAAATCCTTTTCCAGCCAATGGCTGACGGTCCCTGGGTATTTAGGGCACCCTTTCTAGGCAGAAGGTGTCAGCGGTTTAGGTTACCTGGTGAGCAGAAAAGTTGTTTAATAGTCTAGTACAGGGGTGGCCAACCTTACAGACACAAAGAGCCAGAAAAAAAAACATATGACTGCCAGGCGCCACAAGCTATCCGTTTACACAAATATGCATGCACACGACAGTATTTCTGCAATTGAGTTTTCAAACATTTAAAAATGTATTTAAACCACCTTTCCTACCTGTAGTGTAGACAGCTTTAGTGAGACTTCTGGCAATCTTAGTTTTTCACAATGCTTTTTAATATTTCTCAGATGACCCCCCTATGCTCAGATGACCGCCCTATGCTCAGATGACCGCCCATGCTCAGATGACCGCCTTATGCTCAGATGACCGCCCTATGCTCAGATGACCGCCTTATGCTCAGATGACTGCCTTATGCTCAGATGACCACCCCATGCTCAGATGACCACCTTATACTCAGATGACCGCCCCATGCTCAGATGACCGCCCATGCTCAGATGACCGCCCCATGCTCAGATGACCGCCTTATGCTCAGATGACCGCCTTATGCTCAGATGACCGACCCATGCTCAGATGACCGACCCATGCTCAGATGACCGCCTATGCTCAGATGACCACCCATGCTCAAAATGGCTGCTGCTGGCCTCAGTAAGTCTCTCTGCCACTGCTGCTCTGATTGAGTGCCCACTGCCCTGCCCCGCTGTCCACCATTAACATTCATTAAAATGTACTATGGATAGAGAGAGCTTTGGCTGCTGCTCACTCTGGCTGCTGATTGGAGCTTGAAGCAGGTCCTCCTTGCTTGCCGCACCACTTCTTGCCGCCCCCACAGACCCAGCCTGCGGTCTAATGAATCTGGCTGCTGGGCTGAACACAGAATGCTAAGTAAAATAGGGCTGGAAGGGTTAAAAAAAATAATAATGATTTAACTCACCTTAATCCACTTGTTCGCGCAGCCGGCATCTTTTCTGTCTTCATCTTTGAGGAATAGGACCTTTGATGATCATGTGATGGACCATGTGATGAGCGTAGTGACGTCATCAAAGGTCCTTTTCCTCACAGATGAAGACAGAAGAGATGCTGGCTGCGCGAACAAGTGGATTAAGGTGAGGTAAATATATATTTTTTTTTTTAACCCCTCCAGCCCTAGTACTATGCATTCTGTATTCAGAATGCTATTATTTTCCCTTATAACCATGTTATAAGGGAAAATAATAATGATCAGGTCCCCATCCCGATGCGTGAAAATCACAGCTCATGTGCACAGCCCCATAGAAATGAATAGGTCCGGATTCAGTGCTGGTGCAATGCATTAAACTCACGCATTGCACCCGCGCGGAAAACTCGCCCGTGTGAATGGGGCCTAAGAGCTGGCCGCACCGCTCCCCTGCGAGCCGCAGATGAAGGCGCAAGGGTTTGTGTTTAAGTTAACCCAGTCTGTTTACTCTGTGCTCCAGTCCAGTTCCCAGCCTGCATACCTTGTGTGTACCTCACCAGTACCCAGCCCCATTCTGTCTGGATCTCTAAAACCAGCATTCCAGCCTTGGTGCTTGTTAAGACTGTACCTGTGATTTTCCAGCGTTTTTGGTGTGCTAGCACCAGAGTCCCTGATCCCAGTGGTCAGCTGCCAACTACACCCAAAGCATCCCAGGAGGTAGTTGTCTGGATGCTAACCCACAGCAAAGTCCAGATCCCTGTATAGGGGTTAAAAGGTGAATACTGGGGAAGAACCAGAATAGCACCCTCAGGCCTTATGCACACGACCGTATGGCTTTTTGAAGTGTTTTGCAGTCCGCAAAAAACGGATCCGCAAGAAATACAGATGACATCCATGTGCATTCCGGAACAGCTGGCCCCCTGACAGAACAGTACTATTCTTGTCTGTTATGCGGACAATAATAGGACATGTTCTATATTTTAACGGAACGTAAATACGGAAACAGAAGGCATACAGAGGGCCTTCCGTTTTTTTTGCGGATCTATTGAAATTAATGGTTCCATATACGTTCCGTATACGGAAAAAAAAACGTTTGTGTGCAAGAGGCCTTAGGGTTAGCCCTATTCCAAACCGGTTAGTTGGCACTGTGGGTTCACAGTCGCTGATCTGTAACAATTGGCTGGGGGTCCCTGACTATTTAAGACACCCTCCACAGCCTGAGCTTTAGGTTCCGTGGTGACCAGCAAAGGTGTTCTGATGTCTTGTACTATTGCAATTTACCTGCGTTTATCCCGCGTTTGTTCCTGTCTGTTCTCCAGATCCTATTCCTGCCCTGCCCATGTGTTCTAAAACTTTCAGTTTCTGTTCTATCTGTGTTTAAGTTTCCCTGTTCGCCTGCCTCATCTGTGTTTCTGTCAAGTATCCAGTCTGCTTGTCTTATCTGTATCTTCACTCACTGTATCAACCTGCCTGCCTGTTTATCCTGTGTCTCCCACCATCTACACTTCAAGTGTGCTGTCTGGATATCAGAAAGCTGCATTCATGTCTCAGTGACTGTCCAGACTATACCTGTGGATTTCCTATGTTTTTGTGTCCTTGACCCCTGTCGGTTAGCTGCCATCTACATCGGGACTATCCCAGGAGGTAGCAGTCTGATGGTTTCTCTGCAGCGAAGGTCAGATCCCTATACAGGGTTAAAGGGTGAATACCAGGGGAGAATCAGAATAACATCTAAAAGCCAAACCGATTAGTTAGCACAGTGGGTACACCATTTTTTTCATACAGAATTCAATATACTTGTGCATGAAATCACATTAGTGCCATATAATAGCTCCGTACAATGCAGAGATTTTTCAAGGCAATATGTTTGTGGGCATAAATCCTTAGACAAGTCATTTTCATGTCCATGTCTGAATGTAGAACAGACAGCATCCGGACTGAACATTGATCCATTATCGTCAATGGGCCAATTCACATGTCCGATTTTCTGCATTGACCATATTGCAGCATGCATCATTTATATTGATTTTCGCACATGAGTGGCCCACTTAAGTAAATTGGGTGCATGAGAAGAATGGACACCACAGTCTTTTTGTTGCAGCTGGTACAGATCCCCTTAAAGGGGTTGTCCAGACAAATATATTGATAGCGTATCCTCAGTATAGGTCATCAATAATTGATCATGGGTGTTCGACACCCAGCACCCCTGCCGAACAACTGTTTTAAAAAAGAGGCTGCACTCCATGTGAGCATCCTCGTCTTTACACTACGCGTCGTCTCCTGTGGAGCTGTAGCGTAGTGTATTTACAATTCACTTGAATGCATCTAGTACTTGTATAACACTGCACTTCCAAAACAAAGTCTAGTGTAATCAAGAGGAATCGGCACTCGCATGGAGCACTGCCTCCTCTTCAAACAGCTTATCACCTTGGTGCCAGGTGTCAGACGCCTACCGATCAGATATTAATTACCTATCCTAAAAATAGGTCATCATTATATATGGCCGGACAACTCCTTTAATCCAGTCTGAAACTAAATTCATGGTAGTAACAATGCTTCAGATTATTGAAGCATCCATGTGCTGGATAAAATATTTGAAATTTGAGATCCAAATCCAAATGCAGTATCCCAGACCTGTGCGTATCTACAAAGTTTGGTATCCCAGACCTGGGGGTAGCTGAAAAGTTTGGTACCCCAGACCTGGGGGTAGCTGAAAAGTTTGGTTTGTTAAATAATGTTTGTGCACAAAGTTGTTCCAGCATGAGTAAGCATAGCAGAGTTAACAATCCTTCACTGGCTCAACCCCCTAGTTCTAGAAGAGTCTAGAAGAGTAGCTGTAGAGAAGGGAGGAGGTAAGGAGAAATCGACTTGTGCTCCTCCCCTCCAGACTCCAGCTGCAACCCTGGAGCCTCCATCACCTCCATTAGCTCCAGAAGATAAAAGCAAGCAAGAAGTTAAAACTGAGGATTTGAATGAGTACAGCAAGAGAGAGCAACAGCAAGGTACAGTAACCCAGCTTAAAATGTCCCAGACCTTGCATCTACAAAGGGGAAACAAGTTAAGACATCCTAGACTAGTTGACACTACAACCACTGTTGCCAGATTGTAGTTTATAACCAGTGCTCCCAGTATTAAAGATTGTTGCAAGAGAAAGAGTAACCTCATAGCCATTGCTGTAAACAAACTTCCTAGCCCATGCTTGGACATCTGGGAGGAGCCTCTGGTAGCAACCACATAGACATTATCACCATGGGCACCCCTGAACTACCATCAGGCAGGAGCCCACAACTACAAGGAGTGCCCCGAAGAAACACAGGATGCAACTCTTTTACTGCGCATATCCCAGGGAGTGATGGCCTGAGGGAGTGCACCATATCACAGCATCAGGACCACTACCACTCCCATGCTCTGCTCCGGCTCCTCAGGGGCACACTACACAAACATATTGTAACTTCTCTAATCTCTGAGCTTTATAAGCAGTGTTGATCAAGCACAATGGAAGTCAATGGGAGAACCCGAGCATTAAACCAGGCACCCCCTGCTCTGAAGAGGGGAGGGTGTCTGGTTCACAGGAAAAGGTCAGAAATTGATGGAAACAACACTGAAATGGTTCGGGAACAGCATGGGGAGGATGTCTGGATGCATCTTGGACTCCCAGGTCGCTGCTGAGAACGATGTTGTCCGATTAGTACACAACTTTTACAGACTGACAATAATACGCACAAAACCGGGGAAAAAAATCAATTTTAGAGGAAAAATAGTTAGGAAACATTCTTTCCTGTACATTTACTTGTATATAAAGTGCAAGTGCTGCCAAAAATTACAGTGAAGAGGCACTCCGACACAACCTGTATATCACATAAAGGAGGCCTCATTCACACTGTGGTACAATTGTTCAGGTAGTGGGACTCCTACACTCATAACGCCTATGCACTAAGGGAAAGGGCTGCCAAAAATTACAAGGGACCGGCACTCTAATACACGCTTTATTACACATAAAGGAGGGCATCATACACACCCTTGAAAAATTATCATTGATGGCCTGCTGGTGACCCTCTAAGACATTAGGGGCGAGGGCCTGCTGTTGATCTGACCATCTAAAACATTGGGGGCTAGGGTCTGCTGCTGAGCTGACCATCTAAAACATTAGGGGTGAGGGCCTGCTGCTGATCTGACCATCTAAAACATTAGGGGTGAGGGTCTGCTGCTGAACTGACCATCTAAAACATTATGGGCGAAGGGCCTGCTGGTGACCCTCTAAAACATTAGGGGTGACGGTCTGCTGCTTAGCTGACCCTCTAAAACATTAGGGGTGAGGGCCTGCTGCTGATCTGACCCTCTAAAACATTAGAGGTGAGGGTCTGCTGCTGATCTGACCATCTAAAACATTATGGGCGAGGGCCTGCTGGTGACCCTCTAAAACATTAGGGGTGACGGTCTGCTGCTTAGCTGACCCTCTAAAACATTAGGGGTGAGGGTCTGCTGCTGATCTGACCATCTAAAACATTATGGGCGAGGGCCTGCTAGTGACCCTCTAAAACATTAGGGGTGAGGGTCTGCTGCTGAGCTTACCCTCTAAAACATTAGGAGCGAGGGCAGCCCAATAAGCATGTTTATATGATGGAGGAGGAGGACAATAAAAGGAAGATTGAACCATATACCTTTTTTTGTGGTGGAAGGGGTGCATGGGAATACAGTGTATTCAATACACCATAAAAGCCACATTTAAAGTGCCTTTATGTTCAGCCGCTTTTCTCTGGTGGAGTAGAGAAGTCAGGGGCAATCCAAGCCTTGTTCATTTTGATAAGAGTCAATCTGTCAGCATTTTCAGTTGACAGGCGGATGCGCTTATCATTTATTATGCCCCCAGCAGCACTAAATACTCGCTCTTACAAAACGCTGGCGGCAGGGCAGGCCAGCACCTCCAAGGCGTAGAGAGCCAGTTCGTGCCACGTGTCCAGCTTGGACACCCAATAGTAGTAAGGCACATAGGGATCACTGAGGACACTGACACAGTCTGCTACGTACTCCTTCACCATCTTCCAACACCTTTCCCTCCTTGTGACACTAGGCCGCGCATCAGGGTGAGGGTGCTGGCGGGGTGTCATGAAACTGTCCCAGGCCTTGGCGAGTGTTGCCCTGCCTCTGTTGGAACTGCTGTGTGTTCCCTTCGTCTCCCCTCCTCGGTTGCCCAAGGAACTACGTACTCTGCCGCCAGCGTTGTCAGCTGGAAATTCTTGGAGCAATTTTTCCACAAGGACCTTCTGGTATTGCACCATTTTGCTAGTCCTCTCCACCACAAGAATGAGAGATGAGAAGTTCTCCTTGTAGCGAGGGTCAAGAAGGGTGAACAACCAGTAATCGGTGTTGGCCAAAATGCGTATAATGCAAGGGTCACCGGAAAAGCAGCATAACATAAAGTCAGCCATGTGTGCCAGAGTCCCAACAGACAAGACTTCGCTGTCCTCATCAGGAGGATGACTCTTAATCTTCTCATCCTCTTCCTCCTCTTCGGCCCATCCATGCTGAACAGATGGAATAAACCTGCTATGGGTACTACCCTCTGTAGCAGAGGCAACCGTCTCCTGCTCCTCCTCCTCATCATCATCATCCAATTCGCGCTGAGAAGACGAACGGAGGGTGGTCTGGCTATCACCAGCGAGCGTTTGAGTAGACACAGAAGTGGGATGATTACGCTCACCATCTGTGTTGATTCCTCAAAGTTGCGTAAAGCCTCACAGAGGTCAGACATCCATGCCCACTCGTCGCTTGTGAAGAGCGGAAGCTGACTGTAAAGGCGACAACCATGTTGCAGCTGGTATTCCACTACTGCCCTCTGCTGCTCACATAGCCTGGCCAACATGTGGAACGTGGAGTTCTAGTGCGTGCTCAGGTCGCACAACAGTTAGTGAGCTGGCAATTGCAAGCGCTGCTGCAGCGTTGCCTGACCGGTGGCAGCTGTAGATGACTTTCGGAAATGGGCAAACACCAGTAGCTGAAGCAAATTGGGGTAGGTTTTGAGAAACCGCTGAACCACTAAGTTGAACACGTGGGCTAGGCATGGTATGTGTGTGAGCTTGCCGAGCTCCAAAGCCACCACCAAGTTAAGGCCATTATCAGACACAACCATGCCTGGTTGTAGGTTGAGTGGCGAGAGCCACAGCTCAGTCTGGTCCCTTATACCCTGCCACAGCTCTACGGCAGTGTGCTGTTTGTCACCTAAGAGAATTAGTTTCAGCATGGCCTGTTGCCTCTTCCCCACTGCAGTGCTACACTGCTTCCAGCTGCTGACTGATGGCTGACTGGTGCTGCAAGATGAGAATTCAGAGGTGGAAGTGGAGGAGGAGAAGAGGTGGTTGCAGCCACTAATGTAGGTGGTGGCGGAAATCCTGATGGAAGTAGGGCCCGCAATTCTTGGCGTCGGTAGCACCTGTGCCATCCCAGGGAAGAGAAGGCAGTGGTGTTACCCGCAGACACTGATTGTGGACCCAGGCGTTCGGCACACCTTAGAGTGCTTTAGGGTACTTTAATGCCATGTGGCGGATCATGCAGGTGGTGGTGAGGTTGCTAGTGTTCACACCCCTGCTCATTTTGGTACGGCACAGGTTGCAAATGACAATTCATTTATTGTCCGCACTTTCCTGAAAAAATCGCCAGACTGTGAAACACCGACCCCTTGGCAAGGGAGATTGCTGGGGCCTGTTTGGTGTGGCCAGCCTTCTCCCTTTTGCCACCCCATTGCCTCTTCCAGCCTGTTGCGGTGCTGCTGATCCCTCCCCATCTGTACTGCTGTCCTCGCTCGGCTTGCCACCTGTCCAGGTTGGGTCAGTGATTTCGTCGTCCACCACCTCCTCTTCCACTTCCTCACTCTGGTCATCCTCCTGACTTGTTGACCTAACAAGAACCTCACTTATTGACAACTGTGTCTCATCCTCATCATCAACTTCTTACATAGAAACATAGAATGTGTCGGCAGATAAGAACCATTTGGCCCATCTAGTCTGCCCAATATACTGAATACTATGAATAGCCCATGGCCCTATCTTATATGAAGGATGGCCTTATGCCTATCCCATGCATGCTTAAACTCCTTCACTGTATTTGCAGCTACCACTTCTGCAGGAAGGCTATTCCATGCATCCACTACTCTCTCAGTAAAGGAATACTTCCTGATATTACTTTTAAACCTTTGCCCCTCTAATTTAAAACTATGTCCTCTTGTAGCAGTTTTTCTTCTTCTCTCCTTTTTTACCTTGTTGATTCCCTTTATGTATTTAAAAGTTTCTATCATATCCCCTGTGTCTCGTCTTTCTTCCAAGCTGTACATGTTAAGGTCCTTTAATCTTTCCTGGTAAGTTTTATCCTGCAATCCATGTACTAGTTTAGTAGCTCTTCTCTGAACTCTCTCCAAAGTATCAATATCCTTCTGGAGATATGGTCTCCAGTACTGAGCACAATACTCCAAATGAGGTCTCACTAGTGCTCTGTAGAGCGGCATGAGCACCTCCCTCTTTCTACTGGTAATGCCTCTCTCTACACACCCAAGCATTCTGCTAGCAATTCCTGCTGCTCTATGACATTGTCTGCCTACCTTTAAGTCTTCTGAAATAATGACCCCTAAATCCCTTTCCTCAGATACTGAGGTTAGGACTGTATCACTGATTTTATATTCTGCTCTTGGGTTTTTACACCCCAGGTGCATTATCTTTCACTTATCAACATTACATTTTAGTTGCCAGATTTTAGACCATTCCTCTAGCTTTCCTAAATCTTTTTCCATTTGGTGTATCCCTCCAGGAACATCAACCCTGTTACAAATCTTTGTGTCATCAGCAAAAAGACACACCTTACCATAGAGGCCTTCTGCAATTTCGCTGATAAAGATATTAAACAATATGGGTCCCAGAACAGATCCCTGAGGTACCCCACTGGTAACAAGACCATGGTCTGAATATACTCCATTGACTACAATCCTCTGCTGTCTGTCCCTCAGCCACTGCCTAATCCATTCAACAATATGGGAGTCCAAGCACAAAGACTGCAATCAGAGGCGGCTCTTCCATTAGGCCACTTAGGCCGCTGCCTAAGGCCTCACGCTGTTGGGGCCATGCTCTGGCTCCCACCCGGGTGGGAGCATCCTTAAGTCAAAACATTCGGGGCTTGAGCTCCAGAGACCCGAATGCTATTCTCCACCCCCCGGTACTTGTCCACTGATCGGCCACTTCAGAGCGCTGCGCAACCCTCCGTCCTGCATCGCATAATCCCGCGAGACCCACTGCGGGAGGCCACAGGTCTTGCAGGATTACGCGCAGCAGGACGCAGTTGCGCTCTGAAGTTTTACTTTAACTACTTGCAGACCACCGGATGACTTAAAAAGTCTAGATGTATCTCTGCCAGGATGTTCCTGGATGTCCTTGCCAAGTACAAGGTGGGCGGCAAATTACATAATATGAGGCACTAATGTGTGGGCAAATATGTGAGGCAGTGTGGGGGCAAATTACTTAATGGGGGGCAGTGTGGGGGGGCAAATTACATGATGGGGGCAATGTGGCAGACAAATTACTTAATGGGGCAGTGTGGGGGGCAAATTACATGATGGTGGCAAATTACATGATGGGGCAGTGTGGGGGCAAATTACATGATGGGGCAGTGTGGGGGCAAATTACATGATGGGGCAGTGTGGGGGGCAAATTACATAATGGGGGCAGTGTGGCGGGCAAATTACTTAATGGGGCAGTGTGGGCGGACAATAAAATGATGAGGGCAGTTTGGTGGACAAAATCTTAATGGGGCAGTGTGGGAAGCAAATTACTTAATGGGGCAGTGTGGGGGCAAATTACTTAATGGGGGCAGTGTGGCAGACAAATTACTTAATGGGGGGAAGTGTGGGGGTAAATTACATAATGGGGCAGTGTGGGGGGCAAATTACATGATGAGGGCAGTGTGGCGGGCAAATTACATGATGAGGGCAGTGTGGGGGGCAAATTACTTAATGGGGCAGTGTGGGGGCAAATTACTTAATGGGGCAGTGGGGGGGGGGAATTAATTAATGGGGGCAGTGTGGCAGACAAATTACTTAATGGGGGGAAGTGTGGGGGTAAATTACATGATAGGGCAGTGTGGGGGTCAAATTACATGATGAGGGCAGTGTGGCGGGCACATTACTTAATGGGGGCAGTGTGGCGGACAAATTACTTAATGGGGGGCAGTGTGGGGGGCAAATTACTTAATGGGGGGCAGTGTGGGGGGGCAAATTACATGATGGGGGCAATGTGGCAGACAAATTACTTAATGGGGCAGTGTGGGGGGCAAATTACATGATGGGGCAAATTACATGATGGGGCAGTGTGGGGGCAAATTACATGATGGGGCAGTGTGGGGGCAAATTACATGATGGGGCAGTGTGGGGGACAAATTACATAATGGGGGCAGTGTGGCGGGCAAATTACTTAATGGGGCAGTGTGGGGGGCAAATAACATGATGAGGGCAGTTTGGTGGACAAAATCTTAATGGGGCAGTGTGGGAAGCAAATTACTTAATGGGGCAGTGTGGGGGCAAATTACTTAATGGGGGCAGTGTGGCAGACAAATTACTTAATGGGGGGAAGTGTGGGGGTAAATTACATAATGGGGCAGTGTGGGGGGCAAATTACATGATGAGGGCAGTGTGGCGGGCAAATTACATGATGAGGGCAGTGTGGGGGGCAAATTACTTAATGGGGCAGTGTGGGGGCAAATTACTTAATGGGGCAGTGGGGGGGGGAATTAATTAATGGGGGCAGTGTGGCAGACAAATTACTTAATGGGGGGAAGTGTGGGGGTAAATTACATGATAGGGCAGTGTGGGGGTCAAATTACATGATGAGGGCAGTGTGGCGGGCACATTACTTAATGGGGGCAGTGTGGCGGACAAATTACTTAATGGGGGGCAGTGTGGGGGGCAAATTACTTAATTGGGCAGTGTGGGAGGCAAATTACTTAATGGGGGCAGTGTGGGGGGCAAATTAGATTATGGGGGCAATGTGGCAGACAAATTACTTAATGGGGGCAGTGTGGCGGGAAAATTACTTAATGGGGCAGTGTGGGGGGCAAATTACATGATGAGGGCAGTGTGGCAGACAAATTACTTAATGGGTGCAGTGTGGGATGGCAAATTACTTAATGGGGCAGTGTGGGGGCAAATTACTTAATGGGGCAGTGTGGGAGGCAAATTACATGATGGGGCAATGTGGCAGACAAATTACTTAATGGGGGCAGTGTGGGGGGGCAAATTACTTAATGGGGGGGCAGTGTGGGGGGCAAATTACATGATGGGGCAGTGTGGGGGGGGGGAAATTACACGATGAGGGCAGTGTGGGGGCAAATTACTTAATGGGGCAGTGTGGGGAAAAATTACATGATGAGGGCAGTGTGGGGGGCAAATTACTTAATGGGGTAGTGTGTGGGGCAAATTACTTAATGGGGGCAGTGTGGGAGCAAATTACTTAATGGGGCAGTGTGGGAGGCAAATTACATGATGGGGCAGTGTGGCGGACAAATTACTAAATGGGGGCAGTGTGGGGGGCAAATTACTTAATGGGTCAGTGTGGGGGGCAAATTACTTAATGGGGCAGTGTGGGGGGCAAATTACTTAATGGGGCAGTGTGGGGGCAAATTACTTAATGGGGCAGTGTAGGGGGCAAATTACTTAATGGGGGCAATGTGGGGGCAAATTACTTAATGGGGGCAGTGTGGGGCAAATTACTTAATGGGGGCACTGTAGGGGGCAGTGTTACTAATGAGGGCATTCTAGAAGGGAATTACTATTGGTAGGACTATGAGGAGCACTATTACTATGGGAGCACTAATATTTCTTCAGGATAGTATTTGGTGGTATTGGGGGTCACAGTGAGCAGCAGGATAACACTGTGGGGACTCCAGGTTGGGGCATTATTTTAGAAATGTGAGGAAGCTAAGATGTCTGTGTGTCACAATCTGCAGAGACAAGGAGCGGCTGAGAGAAGTGTCTGGACTGAATTGAGAAGATGATGACAGAGAAGATCTACATCCGAAGAAACGTCACCTGGGAGGTTCTGGATGTGACAGGTATGTGCTGATGTATAGCAAGTACAGCAAAATGCGGTGTGTGGGGGGAGGGTCAATTTAGAGAACTGGGCTAGGGTTAATACAAAGTGTTAATATGCACTGTGAATATAAGCTCAGTACTGTGTTGTCACTGTGCATATTAACCCTTTACTGTAATGTCACTGCATATTAAAAGGGTACTCCGGGATAGGAAAATAAATCCCCTATCCAAAGGATAGGAGATAAGTGTCTGATCGGGGGGGTCTGGCCGTTGGGATCCCCCACGATCTCCTGTATGGTACTCCGGATCTCCTTGTGCCCGGAGCGGTGGTCAACACTCCCCCTTCATGTATCTATGGGAGAGATACACTTGCGTATCTCCGAATCTTACATAGAAATACATGGAGGGGGAGTGCTGACCACACCACCACACCACTGCCCAGTGCGGTGGTTGACACAGCTTATTTCTTGAGGACTGAGCCGGGGTGCCGTACGGGAGATCACGGGCATCCCAGCGATCTTCGTGGGGGCCTCATGTTTGAGTTTCGCCTAAGGCCTCACAAAGTCTAGAGCCGCCTCTGACTGCAATTTATTGAAAAGCCTTCTATGTGGGACAGTATCAAAAGCCTTACTAAAGTCTAGATAAGCGAGACACTAATGCCGTTGAGTTATTGGCAACTGTGTCTCATCATCATCATCATCCACCTCGTGAAACACTAATTGCCGTTCTCCACCGTCATCTTCTTCTGACTGTGGATGATCAAGAGTTTGGTAATCAGTGCATAAGATCTCCTCATGTCCCTCTTCAAGCGAGCTTGGTGAGAGGCCCAAATCAAGGAATGGAGCTGAAAAGAGCTCCTCGGAATATCCGAGTGTGGGATCATTTGTTTGCCAAGACTCTCCATGTTAAGAGGAAGGAGGATCAGGGTGAGGATTCTGTTGACCAGACTCTTGGCTACTGAGACTGGTTTTTGTGGAAGACAGGGTGGTGCTTAACCAACTGGAAGCATTATCTGCTCCAATCCAACCGACCACCTGGTCGCACTGGTGTGACTTCGAGAGTGGTGTCCTGTACCGCCCTGCAAACTGGGATATGAAGCTAGGTATCGTGCATGAGTGTGTTTCTTGTGCTCTGGCAGCAGGCACGGTTTTACCGCGCCCAGGACCACGGCCTCTGCGTGCACTATCCGCAGCACGGCCACTTCCCTGTCCCTTACTGCTCGCCTTGCACATATTAAATGGTATATATGCTTGCAAGTATGTCACACGTACAGTAGCACAGGTTTTATAAGTGTATGGGCAAATAAATTACACTGAATGTGACAGATGATTAGGATGCGCAAACGTTATACAGGAGATGTAGAGCAGGTAATGTCACTGTCAGCAGCGGCGAAAAAATTAGACTGAATGTCACAGATATTTAGGATGAGCAAACATTATACAGGAGATGTAGCGCAGGTTATGTCACTGTCAGCAGCGGCCAAACAATTGCGCTGAATGTCACAGATATTTAGGATGCGCTAATGTAACACAACAGATGTAGCAGAGGTTGTGTCACTGTTAGCAGCGGCCAAACAATTGTACGCAATTTAGCGCAGTTTGCGCTAATAATATATATTGCAGCCAGATAAAACAATAGTCCTTAAAAGGACTTTTAGGTCTCTAACACCTTTCAACACTAAACAATTCCTGTCCCTACACTATCTGTCCCTTCTGCTGCAGCTCTCCCTGACTAGGACTGAGCCGAACCACATATCATCGGGTGCTATATAGCACCATATGACGCGTTCCGCCCAGCCAATCACTGTCATGCCAGTAACCAACATGGCTACGGCATTACAGTGAGGGCCAGTACTTTCCCGCACGTTTATTGGCTGTGTAGCAGCTAACAAACATGCGGGGAGGAGACTCGAGCATCGCGCTCGAGCAGCACACACGGTGTTCGGCTGAACATTGCAATGTGCCGAGCATCGCGATGCTCCAGTGAAAATGGTGTTCGGCCGAGCATGGTCACCCAACACTATTTAGAAGTCTTGTTTTTTAATCACATCATTTTAATTAACCAAGTCTGTCTGTGAGGAGATGAGAGTTTTAAGAAGCATTTTGCATTCACCTGACAAATATCTTAGTAAGGCCTCGTTCACGTTGAAGCCCGTTCCCATGCAGTGGACCGCAAATTGTGGTCCGCAATGCACGGGCACCGACCGTGGCCCAGCTGCATAGAGATCATGGACCTATTCATTTGAATGGGTTCGCGATCCCTCCCATCCTCAAAAAGATAGAGCATGTTCTATCTTTTTACGGTGCGGAGAAACGGAACGAACCCCGGAAAGCACTCCGTAGTGCTTCCGTAGTGTTCCGTTCCGTGCTTACATTCCACATCTCTGGATTTGCGGACCCATTGAAGTGAATGGGTCCGCATCCGTGATGCAGAATGCACATAGAACGGTGCCCGTGTATTGCGGATCTGCAAATGCGGTCCGCAATACAGCAACGGGCAGCACACGTTCGTGTGAACGAGCCCTAAAGGACATACACAGTCCTATTTAAAATAACAATAGTACAACGTGTATTGATAGCGGCACGCTCGTCTATAATTAGCGGCAACACTTGTCATCACCTGTTCCAGACAGCACATCGCAGCCTCTAATTATAATCATTACAGGGTCATTCACTGCGAACTAGGAGACACGAGATAGGAGGCTGCATGGCCAATTTGGGATGGTGGCTATTTTAACACATTATTCACCCATATTCATGAATGTAAGATGATTCTGGAATTAAATCTTAGAATCTCAAGGAATTATTCAACATATACATATAGTATAGGTGATGCTCACCAGTAAAAACTGGAGCCCAGCCCACTAGTAAAATAGCAAATATATGTAAAATAGCAAATATAAACAATAACAAATTTGGCTGGCTCACAGTAATTTGCATAAACTTTTACTAATTAATAAAAATATTTCACATTTACATAAAATGTTCACATAAAAAACCTTTATGAGGCAAAAATAAACAGAATTAAATGTCAACTTTATATACTGTCCCTTTAATAGTGGAGCTCACGCATAAATAATAAAAATATACAAAATAGCAGCTACCATATAGTTTATTCGTTCTGGGCGTGTGGTCAGTAATGTTACTTAGTATATTGGCTTTATCATATACTCCTCTGTTGATATGTTCCTAGTGCGCTCTGTTAGATGATTAAATTGTGTCCATATTGCTGGGTGACTTGTTAGTTTGTGGTTAGATAGACATGCATACATACATTATCGTTTACTTGTTCCACCGTTAGTCACTATCTTGTGTTACTCACGGTTACAGCTGGTATGTTGTGCTCCCTCTATGGCTTGTCTCCTGTACAGCCTGCTATTTCCTAGCGCATGCGCAGTCTGTCTGCTGGGACGCCAACGCCGTACTCGTATCTTCATTTGCCAAGATGTATCTTCGTTCACACTGCCCGTTCCTCAGCTGCTTACCAGACGCGTTTCGGAAACATATACAGTGCCTTGCAAAAGTATTTTTTTGTGTTTTGTTACATTACAGCCTTAAGTTCAATGTTTTGTTAATCTGAATTTTATGTGATGGATCAGAACACAATAGTCTAAGTTGGTGAATTGAAATGAGAAAAATATATAAATAAAACTATTGTTTAGAAATAGAAAACAGAAAATTGGCATGTGGGTATATATTCACTCCCTTTGTTAGGAAGCCCATGAAAAGCTCTGGTGCAACCAATTACCTTCAGAAGTCACATAATTAGTGAAATGATGTCCACCTGTGTGCAATCTAAGTGTCACATGATCTGTCATTACATATGCACACCTTTTTTGAAAGGCCCCAGAGGCTGCAACACCTAAGCAAGAGGCATCCCTAACCAAACACTGCCATGAAGACCAAGGAACTCTCCAAACAAGTAAGGGACAATGTTGTTGAGAAGTACAAGTCAGGGTTAGGTTATAAAAAAATATCCAACTCTTTAATGATCCCCAGGAGCACCATCAAATCTATCATAACCAAATGGACAGAACATAGCACAACAGCAAACCTGCCAAGAGACGGCCGTCCACCAAAACCCACGGACCGGGCAAAGAGGGCATTAATCAGAGAGGCAGCACAGAGACCTAAGGTAACCCTGGAGGAGCTGCAGAGTTCCACAGCAGAGACTGGAGTACATAGGACAGCAATAAGCCGTACGCTCCATAGAGTTGGGCTTTATGGCAGAGTGGCCAGAAGAAAGCCATTACTTTCAGCAAAAAAACAAAAAGGCAAGTTGTGAATTTGGCATATTGGGAGACTCCCAAAATGTATGGAAGAAGGTGCTCTGGTCTGATGAGACAAAATTTAAACTCTTCAGCCGTCCAAGAAAACGCTATGTCTGGCGCAAACCCAAAACATCACATCACCCAAAGAACATCATCCCCACAGTGAGACATGGTAGTGGCAGCATCATGCTGTGGGGATGTTCTTCAGCAGCCGGGACTGGGAAACTGGTCAGAGTTAGGGAAAGATAGATGATGTTAAATACAGAGATATTCTTGAGCAAAACCTGTAGCACTCTGTGCATGATTTGAGGCTAGGACGGAGGTTCACCTTCCAGCAGGACAATGACCCCAAACACACGGCTAAAGCAACACTTGACTGGTTTAAGGGGAAACATGTAAATGTGTTAGAATGGCCGAGTCAAAGCCCAGATCTAAATTCAATAGAACATCTGTGGTCAGACTAAAAGATTGCTGTTCACAAGTGCAAACCATCCAACCTGAAGGCGCTGGAGCAGTTTTGCAAGGAGGAATGGGCAAAAATCCCAGTGGTAAGATGTGGCAAGCTCATAGAGACTTATCCAAAGCGACTTGGAGCTGTGATTGCCACAAAAGGTGGTTCTACAAAGTATTGACTTTAGGGTGGTGAATAGAGTTGAGCGGACACCTGGATGTTCGAGAAGTTCGGCCGAACCCGATCCGAACTTCGTCCCGAAACCCGAACCCCATTGAAGTCAATGGGGACCCGAACTTTTCGGCACTAAAAAGGCTGTAAAACAGCCCAGGAAAGGGCTAGAGGGCTGCAAAAGGCAGCAACATGTAGGTAAATCCCCTGCAAACAAATGTGGATAGGGAAATGAATAAAAATAAAAATTAAATAAATAAAAATTAACCAAAATCAATTGGAGAGAGGTCCCATAGCAGAGAATCTGGCTTCACGTCACCCACCACTGGAACAGTGCATTCTCAGATATTTAGGCCCCGGCACACAGGCAGAGGAGAGAGGTCCCGTAACAGAGAATCTGGCTTCATGTCAGCAGAGAATCAGTCTTCATGTCATAGCAGAGAATCAGGCTTCATGTCAGCCACCAATGCAACAATCCATTGTCAGATATTTAGGCCCAGCATCCAGGCAGAGGAGAGAGGTCCCGTAACAGACAATCTGGCTTCATGTCAGCAGAGAATCAGTCTTCATGTCATAGCAGAGAATCAGGCTTCACGTCACCCACCACTGCAACAGTCCATTTTCATAAATTTAGGCCCAGCACCCAGGCAGAGGAGAGAGGTCCCGTAACAGACAATCTGGCTTCATGTCAGCAGAGAATCAGTCTTCATATCATAGCAGAGAATCAGGCTTCACGTCACCCACCACTGCAACAGTCCATTTTCATAAATTTAGGCCCAGCACCCAGGCAGGGGAGAGAGGTCCCGTAACAGAGAATCTGGCTTCATGTCAGCAGAGAATCAGTCTTCATGTCATAGCAGAGATTCAGGCTTCACGTCAGCCACCACTGCAACAGTCCATTTTCATAAATTTAGGCCCAGCACCCAGGCAGAGGAGAGAGGTCCCGTAACAGACAATCTGGCTTCATGTCAGCAGAGAATCAGTCTTCATATCATAGCAGAGAATCAGGCTTCACGTCAGCCACCAATGCAACAGTCCATTGTCAGATATTTAGGCCCAGCACCCAGGCAGAGGAGAGAGGTCCCGTAACAGACAATGTGGCTTCATGTCAGCAGAGAATCAGTCTTCATATCATAGCAGAGAATCAGGCTTCACGTCAGCCACCAATGCAACAGTCCATTTTCATCAATTTAGGCCCAGCACCCAGGCAGAGGAGAGAGGTCCCGTAACAGAGGATCTGGCTTCATGTCAGCAGAGAATTAGTCTGCATGTCATAGCAGAAAATCAGGCTTCACGTCAGCCACCACTGCAACAGTCCATTGTCAGATATTTAGGCCCAGCACCCAGGCAGAGGAGAGAGGTCCCGTAACAGAGGATCTGGCTTCATGTCAGCAGAGAATTAGTCTGCATGTCATAGCAGAGAATCAGGCTTCACGTCACCCAACATTGGAACAGTCCATTGGCATATATTTAGGCCCCGGCACCCAGACAGAGGAGAGGTTCATTCAACTTTGGGTAGCCTCGCAATATAATGGTAAAATGAAAATAAAAATAGGATTGAATAAGGAAGTGCCCTGGAGTACAATAATATATGGTTAAGGGGAGGTAGTTAATGTCTAATCTGGACAAGGGACGGACAGGTCATGTGGGATCCATGCCTGGTTCATTTTTATGAACGTCAGCTTGTCCACATTGGCTGTAGACAGGCGGCTGCGTTTGTCTGTAATGACGCCCCCTGCCGTGCTGAATACACGTTCAGACAAAACGCTGGCCGCCGGGCAGGCCAGCACCTCCAAGGCATAAAAGGCTAGCTCTGGCCACGTGGACAATTTAGAGACCCAGAAGTTGAATGGGGCCGAACCATCAGTCAGTACGTGGAGGGGTGTGCACACGTACTGTTCCACCATGTTAGTGAAATGTTGCCTCCTGCTAACACGTTGCGTATCAGGTGGTGGTGCAGTTAGCTGTGGCGTGTTGACAAAACTTTTCCACATCTCTGCCATGCTAACCCTGCCCTCAGAGGAGCTGGCCGTGACACAGCTGCCTTGGCGACCTCTTGCTCCTCCTCTGCCTTGGGCTTCCACTTGTTCCCCTGTGACATTTGGGAATGCTCTAAGTAGCGCGTCTACCAACGTGCGCTTGTACTCGCGCATGTTCCTATCACGCTCCAGTGCAGGAAGTAAGGTGGGCACATTGTCTTTGTAGCGTGGATCCAGCAGGGTGGCAACCCAGTAGTCCGCACACGTTAAAATGTGGGCAACTCTGCTGTCGTTGCGCAGGCACTGCAGCATGTAGTCGCTCATGTGTGCCAGGCTGCCCAGGGGTAAGGACAAGCTGTCCTCTGTGGGAGGCGTATCGTCATCGTCCTGCCTTTCCCCCCAGCCACGCACCAGTGATGGGCCCGAGCTGCGTTGGTGTGACCATGCTTCATCCTCATCCTCCTCCACCTCCTCCTCATCCTCGTCCTCCAGTAGTGGGCCCTGGCTGGCCACATTTGTACCTGGCCTCTGCTGTTGCAAAAAACCTCCCTCTGAGTCACTTCGAAGAGACTGGCCTGAAAGCGTCATCGCCACTGGCCATGTTGGTGGAGTACTCGAAACAGCGCAACAGGGCACACAGGTCTCGCATGGAGGCCCAGTCATTGGTGGTGAAGTGGTGCTGTTCCGTAGTGCGACTGACCCGTGCGTGCTGCAGCTGAAACTCCACTATGGCCTGCTGCTGCTCGCACAGTCTGTCCAGCATGTGCAAGGTGGAGTTCCACCTGGTGGGCACGTCGCATATGAGGCGGTGAGCGGGAAGGCCGAAGTTACGCTGTAGCGCAGACAGCTTGTAGCCGGAAGCGTGAACAGACGGCCCGCACTTTATGCAGCAGCTCTGACATGTCGGGGTAGTTGTGAATGAACTTCTGCACCACCAAATTCAGCACATGCGCCAAGCAAGGGATGTGCGTCAAACCGGCTAGTCCCAGAGCTGCAACGAGATTTCGCCCATTATCACACACCACCAGGCCGGGCTTGATGCTCACCGGCAGCAACCACTCGTCGGTCTGTTGTTCTATACCCCGCCACAACTCCTGTGCGGTGTGGGGCCTGTCCCCCAAACATATGAGTTTCAGAATGGCCTGCTGACGTTTACCCCGGGCTGTGCTGAAGTTGGTGGTGAAGGTGTGTGGCTGACTGGATGAGCAGGTGGAAGAAGAGGAGGAGGAAGCCGAGAAGGAGGAGGTGGCAACAGTAGGCAAAGAATGTTGCCCTGCGATCCTTGGCGGCGGAAGGACGTGCGCCAAACAGCTCTCCGCCTGGGGCCCAGCTGCCACTACATTTACCCAGTGTGCAGTTAGGGAGATATAGCGTCCCTGGCCGTGCTTACTGGTCCACGTATCTGTGGTTAGGTGGACCTTGCCACAGATGGCGTTGCGCAGTGCACACTTGATTTTATCGGATACTTGGTTGTGCAGGGAAGGCACGGCTCTCTTGGAGAAGTAGTGCCGGCTAGGAACAACATACTGTGGGACAGCAAGCGACATGAGCTGTTTGAAGCTGTCTGTGTCCTCCAGCCTAAATGACAGCATTTCATAGGCCAGTAGTTTAGAAATGCTGGCATTCAGGGCCAGGGATCGAGGGTGGCTAGGTGGGAATTTACGCTTTCTCTCAAATGTTTGTGAGATGGAGAGCTGAACGCTGCCGTGTGACATGGTTGAGATGCTTGGTGACGGAGGTGGTGGTGGTGTTGGTGGTACATCCCCTGTTTGCTGGGCGGCAGGTGCCAACATTCCTCCAGAGGCGGAGGAAGAGGCCGAGGCGGCAGCAGCAGAAGAGGTAGCAGGGGGAGCCTGAGCGACTTCCTTGTTTTTAAGGTGTTTACTCCCCTGCAGTTCATGCTTTGCATGCAGGTGCCTGGTCATGCAGGTTGTGCTAAGGTTCAGAACGTTAATGCCTCGCTTCAGGCTCTGATGGCACAGCGTGCAAACCACTCGGGTCTTGTCGTCAGCACATTGTTTGAAGAAGTGCCATGCCAGGGAACTCCTTGAAGCTGCCTCTGGGGTGCTCGGTCCAAGATGGCGGCGGTCAGTAGCAGGCGGAGTCTCTTGGCGGCGGGTGTTCTGCTTTTGCCCACTGCTCCCTCTTTTGCTACGCTGTTGGCTCGGTCTCACCACTGCCTCTTCCTCCGAACTGTGAAAGTCAGTGGCACGACCTTCATTCCATGTGGGGTCTAGGACCTCATCGTCCCCTGCATCGTCTTCCACCCAGTCTTGATCCCTGACCTCCTGTTCAGTCTGCACACTGCAGAAAGACGCAGCAGTTGGCACCTGTATTTCGTCATCATCAGAGACATGCTGAGGTGGTATTCCCATGTCCTCATCATCAGGAAACATAAGTGGTTGTGCGTCAGTGCATTCTATGTCTTTCACCGCTGGGGAAGGGCTAGGTGGATGCCCTTGGGAAACCCTGCCAGCGGAGTCTTCAAACAGCATAAGAGACTGCTGCATAACTTGAGGCTGAGACAGTTTCCCTGGTATGCATGGGGGTGATGTGACAGACTGATGGGGTTGGTTTTCAGGCGCCATCTGTGCACTTTCTGCAGAAGACTGGGTGGGAGATAATGTGAACGTGCTGGATCCACTGTCGGCCACCCAATTGACTAATGCCTGTACCTGCTCAGGCCTTACCATCCTTAGAACGGCATTGGGCCCCACAATATATCGCTGTAAATTCTGGCGGCTACTGGGACCTGAGGTAGTTGGTACACTAGGACGTGTGGATGTGGCAGAACGGCCACGTCCTCTCCCAGCACCAGAGGGTCCACTAACACCACCACGACCATGTCCACGTCCGCGTCCCTTACTAGATGTTTTCCTCATTGTTATCGTTCACCACAACAACAAAAATATTATTTGGCCCAATGTATTGTATTCAAATTCAGCTGAATATAAATTTGAGGCCTAGTATTTAGGCGCTGGGTGACAGGTATAGATTTACTGACAGAATTAGACTTGGAAATGCACAGTAGCGTGTGTGTGAAGTTATTCTGAATGACCCTATGTGCACCTTGAATATTATATACCCTTTTAGGGATAGATTTCAAATAGCTCTGATACAGCAGAAACCACTAAATTAGGAAATTGCTAAATTGGGAATTGTTTTTCAACCCAGAACAAAAAATGTGCTTTGACGGACACTAAATAACTTGCCCAGCCAGAACAGTACAGCGGTAACGACAGATTTAGCGGGATATAAATTTAAGGCCTAGTATTTAGGCGCTGGGTGACCGGTATGGATTTACTGACAGAATTAGACTTGGAAATGCACAGTAGCGTGTGTGTGAAGTTATTCTGAATGACCCTATGTGCACCTTGAATATTATATACCCTTTTAGGGATAGATTTCAAATAGCTCTGATACAGCAGAAACCACTAAATTATGAAATTGCTAAATTGGGAATTGTATTTCAACCCAGAACAAAAAATGTGCTTTGACAGACACTAAATAACTTGCCCAGCCAGAACAGTACAGCAGTAATGACAGATTTAGCAGGATATAAATTTGAGGCCTAGTATTTAGGCGCTGGGTGACAGGTATAGATTTACTGACGGAATTAGACTTGGAAATGCACAGTAGCGTGTGTGTGAAGTTATTCTGAATGACCCTATGTGCACCTTGAATATTATATACCCTTTTAGGGATAGATTTCAAATAGCTCTGATACAGCAGAAACCACTAAATTAGGAAATTGCTAAATTGGGATTGTATTTCAACCCAGAACAAAAAATGTGCTTTGACGGACACTAAATAACTTGCCCAGCCACAACATAGTAACATAGTAGTAACATAGTACATAAGGCCGAAAAAAGACATTTGTCCATCCAGTTCGGCCTGTTATCCCGCAAGTTGATCCAGAGGAAGACCCCTCTCTAGTAGCTATAGCCTGTAATATTATTAAGCTCCAGAAATACGTCCAGGCCCCTCTTGAATTCCTTTATTGTACTCACCATCACTACCTCCTCAGGCAGAGAGTTCCATATTCTCACTGCTCTTACCGTAAAGAATCCTTTTCTATGTTTGTGTACAAACCTTCTTTCCTCCAGGCGCAGAGGATGTCCCCTCGTCACAGTCACAGTCCTGGGGATAAATAGCTGATGGGATAGATCTCTGTACTGACCCTTGATATATTTATACATATTAATTAGATCTCCCCTCAGTCGTCTTTTTTCTAAAGTGAATAACTCTAATTTTGATAATCTTTCAGGGTACTGTAGTTGCCCCATTCCAGTTATTACTTTAGTTGCCCTCCTCTGGACCTTCTCCAGCTCTGCTATGTCTGCCTTGTTTACAGGAGCCCAGAACTGTACACAGTACTCCATGTGTGGTCTGACTAGCGATTTGTAAAGTGGTAGGACTATGTTCTTATCACGGGAATCTATGCCCCTTCTGATGCAACCCATTATCTTGTTAGCCTTGGCAGCAGCTGCCTGACACTGGTTTTTGCAGCTTAGTTTGCTGTTTATTAAAATTCCTAGATCCTTTTCCATGTCAGTGTAACAGTACAGCAGTAACGACAGATTTAGCGGGATATAAATTTGAGGCCTAGTATTTAGGCGCTGGGTGACAGGTATAGATTTACTGACAGAATTAGACTTGGAAATGCACAGTAGCGTGTGTGTGAAGTTATTCTGAATGACCCTATGTGCACCTTGAATATTATATACCCTTTTAGGGATAGATTTCAAATAGCTCTGATACAGCAGAAACCACTAAATTAGGAAATTGCTAAATTGGGAATTGTATTTCAACCCAGAACAAAAAATGTGCTTTGACGGACACTAAATAACTTGCCCAGCCACAACAGTACAGCAGTAACGACAGATTTAGCGGGATATAAATTTGAGGCCTAGTATTTAGGTGCTGGGTGACAGGTATAGATTTACTGACAGAATTAGACTTGGAAATGCACAGTAGCGTGTGTGTGAAGTTATTCTGAATGACCCTATGTGCACCTTGAATATTATATACCCTTTTAGGGATAGATTTCAAATAGCTCTGATACAGCAGAAACGACTAAATTAGGAAATTGCTAAATTGGGAATTGTATTTCAACCCAGAATGAAAAATGTGCTTTGACGGACACTAAATAACTTGCCCAGCCACAACAGTACAGCAGTAACGACAGATTTAGCGGGATATAAATTTGAGGCCTAGTATTTAGGCGCTGGGTGACAGGTATAGATTTACTGACAGAATTAGACTTGGAAATGCACAGTAGCGTGTGTGTGAAGTTATTCTGAATGACCCTATGTGCACCTTGAATATTATATACCCTTTTAGGGATAGATTTCAAATAGCTCTGATACAGCAGAAACCACTAAATTAGGAAATTGCTAAATTGGGAATTGTATTTCAACCCAGAACAAAAAATGTGCTTTGACGGACACTAAATAACTTGCCCAGCCACAACAGTACAGCAGTAACAACAGATTTAGCGGGATATAAATTTGAGGCCTAGTATTTAGGCGCTGGGTGACAGGTATAGATTTACTGACAGAATTAGACTTGGAAATGCACAGTAGCGTGTGTGTGAAGTTATTCTGAATGACCCTATGTGCACCTTGAATATTATATACCCTTTTAGGGATAGATTTCAAATAGCTCTGATACAGCAGAAACCACTAAATTAGGAAATTGCTAAATTGGGAATTGTATTTCAACCCAGAACAAAAAATGTGCTTTGACGGACACTAAATAACTTGCCCAGCCACAACAGTACAGCAGTAACGACAGATTTAGCGGGATATAAATTTGAGGCCTAGTATTTAGGCGCTGGGTGACAGGTATAGATTTACTGACAGAATTAGACTGGGATATGGCCCAAAAATAACCACACTATTGCTGGTTAAATGCACTTTGTGTGACAGCTTGACCAACCACACTACTGAGGGTTAAATGCACTTGGTGACAGGCGCAGCTTGCCCCTGATGTAGTATATGGCCAAAAAATGAACAGACTATTGCTGGTTAAATGCACTTGGTGTGACAGCTTGACCAACCACACTACTGGGGGTTAAATGCACTTGGTGACGGGCGCAGCTTGCCCCTGATGTAGTATATGGCCAAAAAATAAACAGACTATTGCTGGTTAAATGCACTTGGTGTGACAGCTTCACCTTGATGTAGGCTTTAGCAAAAAAACAACCACACCATTGAGGGTTAAATGCACTTGGTGACAGGCGCAGCTTGCCCCTGATGTAGTATATGGCCAAAAAATAAACAGACTATTGCTGGTTAAATGCACTTGGTGTGACAGCTTCACCCTGATGTAGGCTTTAGCCAAAAAACAACCACACCATTGAGGGTTAAATGCACTTGGTGACGGGCGCAGCTTGCCCCTGATGTAGTATATGGCCAAAAAATAAACAGACTATTGCTGGTTAAATGCACTTGGTGTGACAGCTTCACCCTGATGTAGGCTTTAGCCAAAAAACAACCACACCATTGAGGGTTAAATGCACTTGGTGACAGGCGCAGCTTGCCCCTGATGTAGTATATGGCCAAAAAATAAACAGACTATATATATACCCCAATTCCCCTGACGAAGCCACTTGTTGTGGCGAAACATGTCGGGTGGGGTGGTATAGCGTGTTTTAGGTTTTAGACAGTGTATGGCAGTGAGGATCGGATAAAGTTAGGACGAGGGACAGCTAGTGTATAAGGAGTGTTTTAGACTAAGGGAATAAGCCACTGCGAGACCTCTATCAATAGTAATAGAGGCAGGCCCTCAGCGAGGGTTAGCTCAGGACCAACTCCAGTGCAGATAGTGGCGAGATGCAGTAACAATGTTGCAGCACTTCTATCCCTGACGGGGAATAGAGATTGTGGGCCCAGATAAGAGTGTACGCTTGTTGCAAGTGGCGCACCTTGGCTGACGATCGTTGTAAAATAGCAATTTAGTATCTCTCAAATGGTTGTGACAGACGGGTGGATGAGACCCGTACTGCCTACCTGGATATAAGTGTGACATGTGTGGCAAACACAAACACGACATCCAACAACACACCCACCACCTAGTTGTCCGTGAACTGATATATTTAATTAGTGACCGTGGCAGTCACCATAAGAGGATTCAGCTCACTTGCCATTAGACACTGATAATTTTATAAACTTCTACTTTTCTTGTGTGTGTGAAGTATAATCTTCTTTTAATATATATCAATAAAATAATAATTTTAACATTAGTTAGAGACCCCTAAAGGGATTCTAGGTCTATACTGACCATTGAAATTGAAATATAGGTGTGACAGCTTCACCCTGATGTAGGCTTTAGCCAAAAAACAACCACACCATTGAGGGTTAAATGCACTTGGTCGCAGCTTGTGCTGGCGCACCACAAGACACAAAATGGCCGCCGATCACCCCAGAAAAAAGTGACTGACAAACGGTCTGGGCAGCCTAAAAACAGTGAGCAATTGAGTATCAGCAGCTCAATGACCCACAGCTGCAGATCGATCAATAATCAAGTCCTTTGGAGGAGTTAATCTGCCTAATCTCGCCCTGCTGTCGCAGCCGCAACCTCTCCCTACGCTAATCAGAGCAGAGTGACGGGCGGCGCTATGTGACTCCAGCTTAAATAGAGGCTGGGTCACATGGTGCTCTGGCCAATCACAGCCATGCCAATAGTAGGCATGGCTGTGACGGCCTCTTGGGGCAAGTAGTATGACGCTTGTTGATTGGCTGCTTTGCAGCCTTTCAAAAAGCGCCAAGAAAGCGTCACAAAAGCGCCAAGAAAGCGACGAACACCGAACCCGAACCCGGACTTTTACGAAAATGTTCGGGTTCGGGTCCGTGTCACGGACACCCCAAAATTCGGTACGAACCCGAACTATACAGTTCGAGTTCGCTCATCCCTAGTGGTGAATAGTTATGCACATTGACTTTTTCTGTTATTTTGTCCTATTTGTTGTTTGCTTCACAATAAAAATAAATACAAAATTTCTAAGTTGTAGGCATGTTCTGTAAATTAAATTATGCAAATCCTCAAACAATCCATGTTAATTCCAGGTTGTGAGGCACCAAAATATGAAAAAAGTCAAGGAGGGAGGGGGGGGGGGGGGGTGAATACTTTTGCAAGGCACTGTAGTTTCTTCCTCAGTGGTATAAAAATGATGAATAAGATTTGGGACATGGGATTCAAATGTATAGGTCTATTTTGGGTACGACCTAATTCCTGGACCGGACTACTACTTGATGAGGTCCATACTATAGGTGTATGTTCTTATTATGCATTTGTTGAAAATATATATTTTTCACCATAACTATATTTAAAATCACAATACAACTCTATTCCTTATAACAAATAAACCCACATATAATGAGTTATTATATACCGTATATGTGAACAGCGCATGGATGACATCGACACCCATAGAAATTAATAGGTCCACGTACGATCCACAAAAAATGCAAATTGGACATGGACCCAATATACAGTCATATGCATGATCGACAGAGATGTCTTAGTTTTCAGAATGCTAACTGGTAACATCATGGGCTATCAATTAGAGATTTGAGATTAGTATGTCTTACATGTCCATGACAAATCAATATTTGGTCGGTGATACCAGATCATGTTTCATGTTCTACAGACAGATATTCAGTCAAGCAAATCTCTGTACAGTAAAGGAGATGGGAGGAAGGGGTCTCCTGCGGCATTATGTTGAGTGAGGGAGGAAAGGAGGAGAACCCTTTAGGCAACCAGATGACAGTGAAATTACACGTAACTTCATATGCACACCTATTGCTGAGAGTAATAGCTGGCAGTCAATTTCAGTCTTAGGAACTGAGGACAGAACAACTGGAGCATAATCAACTGAACTTACAAGAGAAAATTTATACAGGGTTAATATATATATTTAAGACAATCATCTTAACTCTAATACACCTCAATTCCTACTGTACTTCTTTCTTCCAGAAGGCAATGTCAGTAGGTCTCTTGGTTCTGACATTATTTATGGGTTGGTGTATGCAAACTGCAGATACAAGGTACACATTTTAACCATATGACTGAAAGTGCTCTGTCCCTGACACTGTCCCCATGCAAAGCTCTACTGATGCTTCCTCAGCACCAGATTTATAGAAGTTCTGTAAGGGTGAAAAACCAGGTCACTGTCTAATCTATTCAACGTTAGCTTTTACTTCAGCAACTAGGCCACACCGGCTGTACAACCATTCCCCGGAGTGCCCTGTGCCAGCATCCAAAAACTGTTTGCAATACTAAGAATAAAGCCATATGGTCTGCAGCTGAGGCGCTGACTTTGTATATTGCTAAACAGCATTGTACCCTGACGTACACTGTCCCCAAGCCCCCTAATCTTTGGACAGAGTCTTCTTCTTATTTTTTTCCAAAGAGGATTGGCAAAACATATCATAGCTATATAACTCACTGAGCAACGGAATGCAGTGCACTACTTATGGGATACTGAGTTACAGCCTGTGCTTTATTCCAGAGCTGCATTCACAATTCTGCACAATTTAGCGTGAAATTTCCAAACTCACACGCTGCATTAAAAAATCTGCATAGAACTGCAGCGTCCAACATATGTGTGTAAATAGGACACTTTAAACATCTGCCTATGTATTTGCATTGTATGGTATTTCCTATTATCAGGCTGGCAATGACATTACACCCAGTCTCCCCTAGGTGGTGCTGTCACCACACTACATATAGCTTGGGTGTGTCTAGCTGAGAGGAGAACAGAAAGTTAGTAGTTAGTGAGAGGAGGAAAAGCAAGTGTATGAAGGAGAGAAACAGGCATCGTCCACCATGTAGTCTGCTATTTCTACCCCTTGGTCATGGCCAGGCTAAGGGAGTACATGTAAACAGCAGCCAAGCACCAGACAGTAAGTCTATGTCTAAATATGAAGCAAGCCTAGTGAGGATTACAGCTGAATCTAGCTTATGGACCTCATCAGCAGCAGTGCCTGAGAGTAACTTTCTAAGTCCCGGGACACGTATGGATAATTAGTGCGGAGAATTGTCCTTATCCACTACACAAGCCTTCCGGGACATAGCGGAAAAACCTAAACCTTTTTAGTGGAGCATCCTGCAAAACATGAAGCAGAAGTGTTTGCCTGCCGCGAGGGGAACGCCCTTATTGGATAGCTCAAGATAAGTAGAAAACAGCATATTTAGTACCAGTGTGCTATAGTTTGGGTTTAGAATAATTACAGAAGTCTTGCTTGTAAAGACTCAATCCTAAAGAGAACTCCTCAACTGACAATTGCCTAAACCTAATAAAAGGAATACAATTGAACTTATTTCTGAGTCATCACTTATATCATACAAATGAACTGTGTCTGTGCTGACTACCTGAAGACAATTGATTTAGTAAATGTTCGATAGTAACTGTTTGATAACAACTGCCTCCTCATCATTTCCACTACTAAACTCAACATTTGCACCTTACGGTGTTGGCGTCACGCACCAGGGGCCCAGCCGCTACAAGCTACCTAAACACCAATTACCATGAAGGGCACCTCAACTTCCATCTGGCTAGTGTTCCCTGCAACAGAGAGTGCCCCGGAGGATTTCTTGCTGTCTTCCCATCCACTGTACGCCAGACCAGGGAGGCATCTGCTAACCGTGAGTACATGAACTATTACACCCATCAGTCCACCGTGAGCCTCACACGTTTCCCCTGCGGTGTGGCGTTGTTACAGAACGTGCTGCTGTTTTATGAAAGGGCAGTCTGCCATATCCATTGGATTTTTTTGGTAGACATTTTAAAGGGTTTCAACAATTTCAACTGAATGTTAATAATCTGCATCCAAATCCGCATGGAAAACTGTGCACCGATATGTGGAAAATGCAATTCTTTTGTGATGGATTTTTTCTAGACATTAAGATATGTAATCCTAAACTATAGCTCCACATAACCACAGATGCCCATTTCCACATATCAAACAGATGGCAGGTCCATGGGGTCGCATACTAATAAGTATATAGACAGTGATGTAACCACAACAGAGGCTGACCACAGCACACTCCACCACCTCTGGGACAGGTTGAGAATGGGACAACCACTGAACTGCTCCCTCTACTTCCCTTTATAAAACCATTGAGTAAAATAATAAAACTCTCTTTGCCAGCATGTTTTGAAATCATTTTTCTCTGAATAGGAATACTACCCATTCTCAGTTTTTGTAGCTTTCTGGCCCCACAGAGAAGTCCCATATTCGGAATGGTTCACAGTTACTCTACACTACTGTATGATCTGGAAAAGTTTTACATCGTATCACTGGATCAGGACAGGGGTGTAGCTATAGGGGGTGCAGAGGTAGCAGTCGCTACCGGGCCCAGGAGCCTGAAGGGGCCCAAAGACACTTGTGCCGCATAAGAAGACACACAAAGCACTGAGGGAAGGGGGGCCCAAGCTGAAATCTTGCACCAGGGCCCATGAGCCTTTAGTTATGCCCCTGGATCAGGACCAGCCTTAGGGGTGAGTGGTTAGTGTAGTTGTACAGGAAACATCCCCTATTACTACTGAGGGGCAGTGGCGTACATAGAGAAGCAAGGGCCCCATAGCAAGGGTCAAACCAGGCCCCCCAAACAGGACAGATGGATTTCTGCCTAAAACCTTTTCAATTACCTTTGGGACATTGTTTTACTGCTTCATATACTAAAAGTTGTTCCTATAGAGGGTAGAGTCCTGACCAAGTTTTCACCTCGAGTAGAAGAGGAGATGATCCCAACTGGGCCCCATAGCAGTCAAATGGTCTGATGCTATGTTAGTTACGCCCCTGCTGAGGGGACACTACTGGCATCCCAGATCCCACCCTTGTTGCAAAAGCCTAGTTCATTGACTGGGTAGTATTATTTATGCAGTTGTCTGGTGGTGTTACCTGAGCACTTTATGACAATTGTATGCTTATGATTGTATTTTATGGGTACTATATGGTATACCATGAGGAGGGGCATCAACAGGTCCAACCTAACGCCAACCCTGCATTGGCTTATTAAAAGCTGCATACAAACTATAGTAAATGACTATATGGCTGCTAAGGGGTCCCCCGAAAAAAATGTGTCCTGCACTGGTTGGCCCTTTTTCTTTGTTTCTGGGTGGCAAGAACATTTGTAGGACTCCGCTCTTTAAGAAGGGAATGGAAACGGCATGGAGGGAGAAACAAACATTAGGTCCCTCTGTCTTGGATGCTAAAAACTGGCACCATAATGGGGAACCCATGTTGATCTTGGTATGGTGCCCCTCTCTTCTAGATAAGCCACTGGCTGGAAGGAAAGTCTATTACTGAGCACAGATAATCACGTCAGGCCAGTAGAGAAGACTACATGGCAGTATAGTTAGATTTTTGGATACCGCTCTGCTTAATGTAATGATATTTTTATGCACGCACAAGATCCAAGTAGGGAGATATTTATAGAGTCAGCCATATACAAGCTGTTATCACAGTTGCTGTTTTGCAATGCATAAGTAATATTACCTCTATAGTAATCCATGTAGCCTGCAGAGATGAAGGGTTTCCTAATTTATTTTCCCGTGATCTTTTCGCGAATTATCTGTTCACCACCCCCAGGCCAAAACAAGGCACAAGAGATGGCAAGGACAGTGTTACTATTTCCATTAGGAAAGTATATTCCGAAATATATGACAGGGACTGGAATGTAAATGGCACCAATAACAGATACCTTACAACACATCATATTAGGGGTTACTGTTAAAATGCTTCTTTTATATTTATTTTATTTATAATATAATAATATTAGATTTATATTATTACTATTTATTCTTTCAGAATGTTATTTAATTTTTTTGAATGTCATGCTTTTATACAGTCATAAGAAAGTTAGGACATCTGATATTTTTTAACTTCTGTGGACACATCGTATACAGGTATAGTTGCACATGCGGGTTTAGTGCCATTTTGGGCAAAACTTCACAATTTTTACCAAACTGCAGAAAAATATCACTAAACCTGAACGTGTAATTGCACCCAAAGTAAAGCTTTTGGATGATCCTCCTGTTTATTTTAAGGGATTTTCCAGCTTTTTTTCTTACCTTTACCTGTGAAGGAATCCATACTCACCTATTCCACATTTCTCTGTGCCTCTATGGCTCTCTTCACTCCTCATCTTCCAGTCCCCATCTGTCTACTTCCACACGGATGGGGTCACGTGCACTGTTGCAGCCAATGACTGGCCTCAGTGGTAACTTGTACCCAAGTGGCTTATGACCTAGCAGTGACATACCACTTCCCCTATAGAACAGTCATTGTCTGCAGTGGCACACTAGACCCTATCCACTGGAAGACCAAAAAAGAGAGTCAAGGAGTCACACAGCTGGAAAGGAGTGGTGGGGACTAGGGAGCAGGTAAGGATGGATTTCTCCACCTGTACAGATGGCTGGGAGGGCAAAAAAAAAAAAAAAAAGGCTAGGGTCCCACTGTCAATTTTGGTCAGACAACAGCCATAAAGTTTGCAACCTTCCACCATAATGAAACATTGAGGCTGCGTGATCGTTGTGGTAACCCATAGTTTTATAGAAACTACAAGTTGCCATGGACCCTACCTAGCCTTATGGGAGAAACGTACAATATAAGACATTATCTTACATGTGATTCAACATGGGTCATATATGTATTGTGGTGCCCGTGAAAGATGTTATACGTGGGTGAAACCACGTGTGATATGAAAACCCGATTAAATTATCATAGACAATCAATTAGAAATAAAAGAAAAGATTTGCCGGTGTCGAAACATTTTGAAGAAAAAAATCATAAGGAAAATGATTTGAGATTTATGACCTTGGATCATGTAAAACCATTAGAAAGAGGAGGAGATAGGTTGACTAGTCTTAAGAAAACTGAGCTCAGATGGATTTTCCGTCTGAACACCTTGAAACCAAAAGGATTAAACGTCAAATTTAGGGTAACAGGGGGATGGTGAGCTAATTGCCCTACATTATACCTAGTCTTCTGTGTGTCCTGTATGTTCTGGAAAATGTAATGTTACATGGAAAATGTTAGAAATTGATTTTATTATGGTTGCAGTACCTGCAAGTGAAATTAGGTACTCTTACCTATGCTGGGTGGCTAATTATAGCTAATAGCAAGCGGTAGAACCCGAATGTTGTTAGGTTTAAACATTGCCCAAAAGATTGCCCTAATGTAAAATGGCCGAGTGAGTGGGTCAAGGGACGATGACGGCTGCGATGACGAGCACATGAGCACGTGATGCGCATGGTGCTCGCCGACGCAATAGGCCGGACGTCATGACGCCTGGTCTCCGCCCACCAGTGACGTGGAGCGGTTATGTACCGCCTAGCAGAAGGGGAAAGAGGCTGACACATGCACACTAGCAAGGAGTAGACGCGGAGAGACGGCGCGTACCGACAGAACCAGAGACGCCATTGCCATCTCCTTCTACTTTACTAAGACCCAGCAAGGTATTATATGTTAGGTAGTTTTGTAATGCACAGGCACTTTTAATACATGCACTTTATCGGTTCACTGAAGATGAGCACATAGGGGATATTATTATATAATATATGTGTATGACACTAGATGGACTAGCGTCCTTGTGATGAATATTGTTAATGAAGGTAGCAACAGGAAATGAAATGTAACATGTCTATATAAAGGGAGTGCACCTTTCTTTGGATTGGTTGATGAAGTAATTGGTAACAACCTGATGTATATATTCTAGCACTATTGCACTTTATGTTTTCACCTGACTTGAGATAGGTTCTGTGAGAGAACCGAAACGTTGTCGATTTTTGATGTGTGAATAAAGACCACATTTTATTCTTCAAGGAGTGCTGCGGACTTTCTTCATTTGTTTCCTGTCATGAGTCGAGGGACCACCGCAGGCACCCTGGGTTACTATTGAAGGGAGTGCTGCCAAATTTTCTTTATAGCCTTATGCTCAGATATTATTTTGGGTTGATTTTTGTTGAAATGGGTGGCATCACTAGAAAGTTAAAGCTACCCTACATCAGAGAGACTCCTCTACATTGGAGGTGACAGTCTAACTTTCAAAATACCCCCAAACAATTGTATATTATTGATTCCACTTTTTGGTAGAGTAGATCATCTAGAAATGGAGAAGGATATGGAACAACCAACAGCTTGCCCAGATCAAGCTGTCCTAGCAAGTTCATCCTCAATGCAAGATGCTGAAAGATGTTTCTAAAAACCACAGAATTTCTTTACGGGACCTACAGGTAACTATTAATCCTACTAAGGTCAATATGAATGAGTCTACCATTAGAAAAAGGCTGCACACATCCATAGGAGATGCTCTAAATGTTTAATAGATGTGATTCTCACTTCTGGGACCCACACTTGTCTTTACAACAAGGCCCCTTGTGATCCATCTCACCTGGATGTGGTGACCAGAGGTGGTCTGAACTATGGAAACAGTCAAATTGTCCTATTCAGTTTTCACAACTCCTATTCACTTGTATGGGAGCTGTTCCTTTAGGTCCGACTATCTCTGGATGCCGCATCCAGGTGGGATGGGGTGGAGGAGCCCTGTTGTAGTAGATAGGTAAGGGTCTCAGAGGTGAGACCAATATCTATCAGACAATTGTGGCATGTCCGGTAGATATTCCATATATGTCCGAGATGGGAATACCCCTTTAACAGAAGAAATCAAAGCCATACAGAGGTACAGTAGAGTATTCTATGGCAACCCTCTTACTTGTACAAAATGGAGCCATAATATGGCAATGAGTGGAAATCTGCCCTTGTGGCCCATAGCAACCAATCACAGAGCAGCTTTCAATTTTTCCATAGCAGTTTAGCAAATGAAAGCTGACTTCTGATTGGTTGCTGTGAGCAAGAAGACCTCTTCCAGCCTTTTTTGACAAATAGGATCAAGCTGGCTGTTTTGCCTATGCAATGAGATTGTGTTCATTTTGCACAGCGGATTTGACTTTCTGCATACATCGCCACCCATGTTTAATATTCACAGTTCGCAGCATATAAAGCGGTTAATGCCACATACTCGTTCATTTAAGAATGGGTAGCCTAATTATTTAATCAAAGCCGCCGCTGCCGCAGTGCTCTTGATGTTTCACAAATTTTTTCCACTTGGTGCCTATGGGGGATATGCTATGATGCCAGCAAACATACAGTTTTTTTTTCTTCTTTACATTTTTAAGTAACAATCTATTATTTATATGTTCCAACTTTGAAAGCATTTGGCTGAAATAATCAAAATTAACTTTTAATGAGAATGAGTTTAAACTGAAATCTCATAAGACAACCAAAATTGGCCCTTCAGTGCACTGTAGTTACACAGGATGTTAAATATACAGCAAACACAGGGAAGATGTGTTTAGCAATAATATATATCTGTCTAGGGAATGCTAGAATAAGCATAAACCAGTAATAGGTCCATTTTCATGCAGGCGGCCGTATTCATTTATCATTTCATTAAAGTGTTTCAGATATTTCCCAAATTATAATGTGTTAATCGCTGATATAAGGAGATGCTGATTATAAAGCAGAAATTGCAGAAATAGTCATTTGTTTCGAATTTCTATTCCCTAAGGTTCATAATTTACCTTTACGTTTTGTTTTTTGTTTTTACAAATTTATATACTATAGTATGCTATTTTGTTCAAGGCATGTTATGCAATTTATACAAATAGATATAGAAACATAGAAACATAGAATGTGTCGGCAGATAAGAACCATTTGGCCCATCTAGTCTGCCCAATATACTGAATACTATGAATAGCCCTTGGCCCTATCTTATATGAAGGATGGCCTTATGCCTATCCCATGCATGTTTAAACTCCTCCACTGTATTTGCAGCTGCCACTTCTGCAGGAAGGCTATTCCATGCATCCACTACTCTCTCAGTAAAGTAATACTTCCTGATATTACTTTTAAACCTTTGCCCCTCTAATTTAAAACTATGTCCTCTTGTAGCAACTATGTCCTCTTGTAGCATATAGGCCTGATTCACATGGTCTTCCTCAGAAATATGGCCCTGTGTCGGCCACATCTCCTGGACCGGCCGCGACTACTCTTACACGAACTCACTGCATCACAGTATTTTATAATACAGTCAGTTCCTATTGGATCGGGGGTCTATTGTATACACCATCATGTGCATACAGCACAATAAACCTGCGGTCACATAGGAACTCACTGTATCGTACATCACTATGATGCAGTCAGTTCGAGTCAGGGGAGCCGCGGTCGGTCCGGGATATGTTGCTGACACACTGACAGTGTTTTCTGAACCGAGCACAGTTGTGTGAAACAGGCCTAAAAGGGTCAGTCAGGTGTAGCTAGGCTTTCCAGCAACCGGGGCAATAATTCAGGATTGCATCCCCACCACGACCACCGCTGTTGCTATTCAAATTTTACAGAGAGAACATAAAGTTCAGCATAGCGCGCCTCACAATTATTTTTTTTTACACTAAGCTACTCCTCTAACTCTGCCCAATGCATAACTACACTCACCCAGTCCCACTTACCTAAGAAAATTTATCATAGAGTACACGGCGGTACCAATACACCTGGCGATAAATGAAAGAGACAACTTGTCCTACCGCCTCCAGGATAAAGAAGGGATGGTGACTGTACCTGGTAAATACCTACGAGGGGCCGCTGTGCTGGTCCTGTAAGACCAAGCTGTTCCAATGTATAATCTAGGGCATTTTCTCATAGTGCTACCAGTAGTAATGCCCACATGGTGCCCTCTCACTGCAATTTTGCGCACATTACAGTAGTTATGCCCACCTTGTCACCCCTTCACAGTAATTATTCCCCCCTTTGTACCCTCTCACAGTAGTTAACCCATATTGTGCCCCTTTCACAGTAGTTGTGTTCTCCTTGTGGCCGATTCACAGTAGTTATGCCCACCTTGTGGCCCCTTCACAGTAGTTATGCCCACCTTGTGGCCCCTTCACAATAGTTATGCTCATCTTGTGGCCCCTTCACAATAGTTAGGTCCACCTTGTATCCCTTTTACAGTAGTTATGCCCACCTTTGCACCCATTCGCAGGAGTTATGCCCACCTTTGTGCCCCTTCTCAGTAGTTATGCCCACCTTTGTGCCCCTTCTCAGTAGTTATACCCACCTTTGTGCCCCTTCTCAGTAGTTATTCCCACCTTTTTGCCCATTCACAGTAGGTATTCCCACCTTGTGGCCCCTCACAGTAGTTATTCCCACCTTGTGGCCCCTTCACAGTAGTTATGCCCACCTTTGTGCCCCTTCACAGTAGTTATGTCCTCCCAGTACAAGCTGCCTTAAAGGGAAAATGTTAAAAAAAACTTTTTCTGAAAATAGTGCCACAAGATCAGAGCAGCCACTTGACTTAATACACACAGATGTTTGTGGTCCAATGAGAACGCTCACCACTGGCAAGAAAAGGTATTTTCTCACTTTTATTGATGATTATTCAAGGTATACAGTTGTTTATTTGCTTCACAATAAAAATGAAGTACCAGAGAAACTTGAAGAATATCTCTCTGACGTAAGCAACAAGTTTGCGAAATAGCCAAATATTCTACATGCAGACAATGGAACTAAATACACAAGTGAGAAGACACAAACAATTTGAAAGAGAAATGGAATCTTATTCCAGACTACTGTACCATACAATCCCGGACAAAACAGTGTTGCAGAAAGAACGAATCAAACTTTCTGTGAAAGCAGAAGTATGCTGTTTAATGCAGTTCTACCAACAACATATTGGGCTGAAGCAATCATGACATCATGCTATATTCAAAGTAGACTACCAAGTAAAGCTACTGAGAAAATGCCATATGAAAAATGGAACAACAAGAATCCCAAACTACACCACATAAGAATATTTGGAAGTAAGGCGTTTGTGAATGTTCCCAAAGACAAATGTACCAAATGGGAATCCAATGCCCAGCAAGGTATACTGGTAGGCTACAGTGAATCTCAAAAGTGTTACAGAATCCTTCACCCAGATTCCAACAAGATAACAATAAGTAGAGATGTAGTTATTGATGAGAGTCATGTGTCTTTCAAGTTTCATTACGTTACACCAATAGTTCATCTTAAACAAGAACAACTTCAGTCACAATCCAAAAGCAACTAGAAAGAAGATACAGAAATCTCGTTAGAATCTTCAACTGAGGAAACAACAGAAGTACCAGATCAAGTATTAGATCAACCCCAAGTCAGAAGATCAACTAGATCAAACAAAGGCATCCCAGCTCAACTGTTATTTTATATGGTCAAGACACTTCCGGAGTCAGGGTTACAGTCATGGGAGGAGATGCAACAATTACCTACACATGAAAGATAGAAGTGGATTAAAGCTGCTGATGAGGAAATGGAATTCCTTCATGAACTTCAAACATGAAAACTCACAAAGTTACAGTCAAGCAGTGGGGGCACTATTGTATGTAGCAAACACGACTCACCCAGATATGACAGAAATAGTTGGAATTCTCTGCAGACTCGTAAGCAAACCACATCAAAGAGACTGGAGCGCTGTTAAGAGAGTTTTTAGATATCTGAAAGCAACTGTAAATACGAGTTTGAAGATATCTGCCTCAGGAGATCTTGAACTCATAGGCTATGTAGATGCAGATTGGGCTGGTGATTCAGAGGACCGTAAATCCTCAAGAGGTTACATTCAAGTTAGGCAAAAGTTCAATTTTCTGGTCTAGCAGAAAACAGGTTTCTGTTGCTTTGGAATATGTATTTACAGCATACGCCAGTCAAGAAGTAATCTGGTTGAATCAACTCTTGGAAGATCTTGGGGAACTATTAAGTCAACCAACAATAGTCTATGAAGACAACCAAGCATGTATTAAACTTGCAAGCAGTGAGAAAATTAGCGCAAGAACCAAGCACACTGATGTAAAACATCATCACTTCCGTGAAGCATAATTGAGTTTGCTTGCTGTGTTTCCAGACACAGTGTTATGTTGTTAATAAAGCGCTGCTAAAAAGAAATGGCAGGAAGGGGCTGAGACGTGCTGCACATGTACAGAGAGAGCTGAGAGATAACAAAGCCAGAAGCAGATGGGCTGAGATTCTGACCTTACTGAAAGTTATATTCATATGTTGTGCTGTTATTTCTGAAGAAAACCCTGTTGTTCCTCGTGCTACGCCTGATGGAGACCTGATTAATCCACTGCCATCAACTTGGCTAACAGACAGGTTCAGGACAGGTAAGGGCACAGAGGCAGTTCCTGGGCCATGCCAACTAAGCATGGTGTCAGAGGAACCCACCGATTCCTGGCTGTGTGTATCTGTTGTCACGTGAGATGATGTTGAAGAGCAAGTCAACCATTCCAGTACAGCTGGATTGTTGGTCAAAACATGACCGCTGGATGACAGTATTATAAAATGGTATTAGCAGGCAACTGTAAAACAAATGGGCCTGTTAATGGTATAGGCTCAGGGGCAAGCCTAGGGGTTAACAATGCAGGAGGCTCCGTGGTTCTGGGTGTCGCCGGCCTTATGCGACGGACCCGGCTCCTGGTATAACAAAGTTTTTCGGGCACAGTGATGTTGGTCGCTGAACTGGTGGCAACGGGATCTTTCTCTGCAGGCCCGGGGGCATCAGAGTTCTCGGATGGATTGCTACTGTCAGGTGGTATTGGTGCCACTCTGGACGCAGCAATTTGTCGCAGGCCATCAAGATGGACTTCTAGCCTGGCGATCTGTTCCTCCAGAGTCTCATGCGATGCTCTGCTGCAGGGATCCGGTGCAGTCGCAGCGGGTACAGTTGCTGTGTCTTGACTCTTTCCTCGCCGCAGGACATCAAGGGTCTCGTGGAATTTCTGCATATTTTCCATCTCCGCTTGTGTTTTCTCCCTGCGGGGCAACTCAGGTGAGGGATAGGGACTCACCCGTTTCTCTAGCACTGTGGGCTGCCAGAAGATATTAGGGCCGGTGAAGGAACCCCTCTCCTGATAAGTATTGCGAGCAGGTTCTGCCAGGACTCTCGGGCTCGCATTCCGGACTGGCGGGCTCCTCAGGCTCTTCCCAATCCTCTGGTCCCGGCTTGGGACGGGTTATCGCTGTGGCATAGGGACTCCTCAGGCCCTCGGCGGGGGTAAATTCTACTTCTTCCCCTTCGCGGAGGTTATGCAAACGTTCGGGCAGGTAACTGCGTTTCACAGACCTCCGATTCACAAAAAGGTCTCGGCCTGTGGACAAGTCCTTGATGAACCCGAAACCTCGGCTTTTATCAAACGTTACCACCACTCCCATCCTTCTCTCCAGATGCGGCTGAGTATTCGCGTGGCGCTCGTATACTGTTTTTGCGAGCTCCTTGAAGTAGATTTTTTTCTCAGTGGTCTTTCGTATTGCCGCGGCGCGTATCTCGGCCATCAGCAAGGACCATTGCACAGAGGGCTTGGCAAATCCCCCACGCGAGCCAAGGCACGGCTCGGGCTGCGACCGCGATGGGAAACAAGGTGGCCTCTCCGGTCCCGGAGTATAGGCAGGCGGTGCTTCTCTCTCGTCGATCATCTCAGGTTCCGGAGTCTTGTTCGCAGGTAAGGCCATTCCGGCAGGAGACTCTCCCCTCTGCAACATTCCCGAACCTTCTTCTGCACACCACTGGGCGGCACGTAGGACTTTGCACAAGACCTCCCACTGCTCCGGGAGGCCGCCCCCTAGGTACTTCAACATGGGGAGGTGGGGTCCATCTTGAGATAATATGCAAATTAAAGGCGGTGGCGCGAAAATACAGTCCTTCCCGCTCTCTTCAGCAGAAGGCGCCAAATTCTTCCCGCCAACAAAATACAGCGATGGCGCAGCAATAATTTTAGTCAGCTTAGGCGGCCATCTTTAAGCATAAGGCTGTCCATTCACTGACAGCAAGGACTGTCTTAGGCTTAGGAAGCAGCAAACAGTCCAAAAAAACATGTTTTCACACCGCAGTTTTCCCAGTTCTTTGGTCCAACAATTTTCAAATAAACAGATAGGGCATTTATCACTTTATAGACAATAATGGCACACAGTTCAGATCTCACTATGGCGTAGGAATATTCGCATCCTGTTTGTGATGCCAAACTATGCAGTACGCAGCCCTGCAGGGTGAGCGAATGATGAGGTCACAGGGGTAGTTACTAACCGAGGGTGTTTTTGGTACAGTTTTTTATATACCCTGGCCAGGCGTACAGCAGTGATGGAGAGGCTGGCACATGGATCCTCTGGGGCACACTCTGTATATAGGGACCAAGCCGGGTGGTAGGTGAGGTGCCCTGGGTGTTGCAGGTTTAGTGTGCCGGTGGCAAGATCCCTTTAAGTTCGTGACGCCAGTGCCGGTAACGGTGGCACACCGATTTGTTGTAGGAATAATTGAGGAACACAAGTTGCAGTGAACCAGAACTTACTTTTACTGAACAGTTCAACTATTTACAGTCTTTAGTCAGTTCCACATGTAAAAGGTTGTAACAGGCAGGCTTTATATAAACGGCAGGCAAAGTCCTTGCAAGATACTCAGAGGGAATAACACTTACAGATCAGGCTGTATTTTCCTCAGTTCCTGTCTGGCTTTCTCCAAGGCCCGTATGCCCTATTGCTGGCTTTATCCTTGGGTAGGGAAACCTTCCTCTGGTATATGTCTCCTTGCTGTAGAATATCCTTCTGCCCTTCAGCTCTCTATTTGGCTGGATAAAACTTGGCTCTGCACTGTATTTTTAAAGGAACTTCAGGAGGCAACTTCTTCCCCTGGATGCAACTTCTTCCCCGGACGCAACTTCTGAGCTTCTTTGCTCAGGAAACGCAAGCAGGCTAGACTGCACTAACTAGCCTCCTGGACTAAACTGCACTGACTCTTTCCTGTCTGGGCCTAACTATATATACTAGGGGGTTCCCTAGCTCCCTCTACTGTCTAGGAGGAGGAACTACCCCTAACAGGCCTGGTACAGGAGATAACAGGAAAATACACACTATAATGCAATACAAAATACAGTATAAAATACAATGACCATGTTCCACAGGAGGTGGAGAATAACGTGGCCAAATAAACCCTTGTGTAGTGCCTACATTTACCTAGTGGGACACTACAATGCTACAGCTAACAAAACAGATTAGCTATGATAAATTTCACTCTACTACACAGTTATCTACGGGACAATAAATTACACCTGCCCGTAATACGGACTTAACGTAATGTAACAGCTAACAGAAGGGATTAGCTATGATAAATTTTGCTCCAGTGCACAGTTATATACAGAACGAAAAATTACTCCTGCCCGTAATATGGATGCAACGTAATGCTACAGCTAACAGAACGGATTGGCTATGAATGTCAGTGCACTGCATAGTGATGCGCACAGCGATATATTACACCTGTCTTTAATACTGAGGCACAGTAACTGTAGCACTAAAATAACGGATTAACTCTGAATGTCCCTGCACTAGAACAAGATACACTCTCCCTGCACTCCCCCTCTCCAATATTGTTCTTTCCAGCACTGTCCCTCAGGGATGTGCACAGACATTTTGATGGGCAGGGGCTTAAGTAAAAAAAAAAAGGCACTTGTTATAATTTCAAAAAATGTTTGTACCACGAAGCTTACTTTTCTAGAAGTCCTACCTTGTTCTCCATGAATTTTTTATACCACACTGCCTGCCCACATACATGATACAACACTGTCTGCCCACATACATGATACAACACTGTCTGCCCACATACATGATGCCACATGGAGGCACACTTCCAGATTGGTTTGTGGCGGTGGACAGAAAATAATGTGGTGCTTATAGAACAGACTACACAGTGTAGATGTAGAGGTATACTATATATTGTGTGGCACAGTGTAGAGGTATACTGTATATTGTGTGGCACAGTGTAGAGGTATACTGTATATTGTGTGGCACAGTGTAGAGGTATACTGTACATTGTGTGGCACAGTGTAGAGGTATACTGTATATTGTGGGGCACAGTGTAGCGGTATACTGTATATTGTGCGGCACAGTGTAGAGGTATACTGTATATTGTGTGGCACAGTGTAGCGGTATACTGTATATTGTGGGGCACAGTGTATGCTATGTGTATAACATAAACATATTTCACATGAAAACTTACAGTTACTTGGCTTGGCCCTTGGGGATCTCGGACACAACTTCAACACTTTACCCCTATATAGTGCCCCCAGTAAATGCCCCATAGTGATCCTCTCCCCCCTTCCTCTTAGTGCCCCTATAATGTACCAGTATAAAATGCCCCTATATAGTGCCCCAGTAGATGCCCTCAGTGTCCCCTATAATCTGCAAGCATAAAATACAGCAGGGACATGCCCCCGGAGATTACCCCATAGTACTCCTCTTCCCCCCTTCCCCATAGTACCCACCATAATGTGTCCCAGTATAAAATGCCACTGTACAGAGCCCTCTATATAACATACCCCTTCTTTTGTGGCCTCAGTAGATGCCCCTATAGTGCCCAACAATAATGTGCCGGCAAAAAGTGTCACCTAATAATGTGCCAGTAAAAAGTGCCCCCAATGATGCCCCCCGGCCTTAATGTCACACTACTCCCCCTCCATCCATGTCACATTTCTTCCCCTCCATGTCACATCACCCACTCCTTTTTACATCACCCCCTTCATGTCACATTCCACATTTCTTCCCCCACTCCATGGCAGTACTCCACCACCCCCCCCCCCCCCCCCCCCCCGATGGCACCATTCTCCCCCTCTATGGGCCAGGCGGCGCAGCAGCACATCTTACCCCTCCCTCCCCATGGCACATTTCTCCCCCTCCATGGGCCTGGCAGCAGCACATCTCCCCCCCCCCCATTCCCCCGACAATGGCACAGTGGCAGTGGCACTCACAGACGAGCACGACACGAGCTCACTCACAGACCGGTGAGTAGTCGCAGTCACAGTCAGCTCAGCTCCAGACTCCCTGCGCGCCGCCCCACGTGACTACTACTGACTGAGTGACCCTGACTGCAGTGCTGAACACTGCTGCGTGGATGTGCCGCACCGGCCCGGCCCGTCACACGCAGGCTGGACGGGCACTCGGCACTTGCACAAGTGAAAAAAAAAAGAAGGGCATTAAAGGAGGGGCAGGGGCAGAAGGGGGCAGGGGCTCAAGCCCCCTTTGAGCCCTATGTGTGCATGTCCCTGCTGTCCCTAGCACATGAGCGCTTGCCACGTTTCTCCCTATACTCAGCTCACAGGACAATGGTGGAGACTGTGCGGTCTGTGACATCACAGGGATGGCTACCTGCAGGGCTGGCCTGTGCGAGCTAATCTTGTGCCCCCCCCCCCGGGTCACCTAAACATACACAAAGAGGAAAACAATCTTTGTAACAAACAGTTTTTTTTATTACAGAGAATTTAAGTGCAAGTGCAAACAAGTACAATCATACCCAGTGTCACCCATAGCCAGTCTCCTGCCCCCCTTTTTCATACCCTGTCACCTTTGCCCAGTCCCCTGCCCCCCTTAATCATACCCAGTGTCACCCAGAACCAGTCCCCTGCCCCCCTTAATCATACCCTGTCACCTTTACCCAGTCCCCTGCCCTTCTTAATCATACCCAGTGTCACCCTTATTCAGTCCCCTGCCCCCTTAATCATACCCAGTGACTGTCACGGTGTCACCCACCTTATTCAGTCCCCTGCCCCCTTAACCTAAGCTCCTTTTCCACGCTGCGGAACCAGCGGCTCAGCGCTCGCCACTCGCCAGGCCCAGGCTCGCAGTGGCCTCACCGCTCACCAGTGGTGTAGCGTGGGTTGTCAGCACCCGGGGAAAGCCAAGTATTGCGCCTCCCCAAACCACGCCCCTTTTTTACAAATAATGCAGTCCTGTGTAACACCACAGATAACACAGTAATAACTCTCTGAGTACAGATAAGGCTACTTTCACACTTGCGCTTGATCGGATCCGTTCTGAACGGATCCGATCATATTAATGCAGACGGAGGCTCCGTTCAGTACGGATCCGTCTGCATTAATAACTTAGAAAAATTTCGCAAGTGCGCAAGTAGCCTGAGCGGATCCGTTCAGACTTTCAATGTAAAGTCAATGGGGGACGGATCCGCTTGAAGATTGAGCCATATGGTGACATCTTCAAGCGGATCCGTTCCCATTGACTTACATTGTAAGTCTGAACGGATCCGCTCGCCTCCGCACAGCCAGACGGACACCCGAACGCTGCAAGCAGCGTTCAGCTGTCCGCCTGTCCGTGCGGAGGCGAGCGGAGCGGAGGCTGAACGCCGCCAGACTGATGCAGTCTGAGCGGATCCGCGTCCATTCAGACTGCATCAGGGCTGGACGGAGGCGTTTGGGTCCGCTCGTGAGCTCCTTCAAACGGAGCTCACGAACGGACCCATGAACGCTAGTGTGAAAGTAGCCTAATGTAGTAGATGGGTGTGAGGCCCCAGAATTTAGAGCACACATAGTGTGACGTGAAGTCTGGATCCAGGCTTCGGCAGTGTGGGCCAAATTCTATATCCAGCCCCCACCCCCCCAAACAGATATGTGGATGGGCATTACATATAATGGTACACACTATACAGTAGAGTACAGCAGCACATACCTGTTACCTCCAGTGACCTCTCCTGTGATGTAGACTTTCCTCAGCATCTTCATTCGGAGATAGGACCGTCATGATAACTTCTTTCATCTGCGTCTCGTCTCTGCAGAGTTTCACAGAATTTTTGGGGGATTTCTCACTTTACTATCATGCTCAGATAACAGACCTCCCCTCCCCCGTAGTGCCCATAACTATAATGCCCTCTGTATACTTATAATATATAATGGCACCTCTGTATTATTACTATTTCCTCCTCTGTATTAGGCCTCATGCACACGACCGTTGTGTGCATCCGTGGCCGTTGTGCCGTTTTCCGTTTTTTTTCGCGGACCCATTGACTTTCAATGGGTCCGTGGAAAAATCGGAAAATGCACCATTTTGCAGCCGAGGCCGTGATCCGTGTATCCTGTCCCCCCCTCCCTCCCTCTATTGTAATAAATCGTTGGTGGCACAGTGTGCGCCCACCATCGCCCCCCCCCCTCCCTCCCTCTATTGTAATAAATCGTTGGTGGCACAGTGTGTGCCCACCATCGGCCCCCTCCCTCTATAGCAGTAACAACATTGGTGGCAGTGTGCGGCCTCCCATTCCCCCCCCCCCCCCCATCATTGGTGGCAGCGGAGTTCCGATCGGAGTCCCAGTTTAATCGCTGGGGCTCCGATCGGTAACCATGGCAACCAGGAAGCTACTGCAGCCCTGGTTGCCATGGTTACTTAGCAATAGTACAACAGTAGAAGATTCATACTTACCTGCTTGCTGCTGCGATGTCTGTGAACAGCCGGGAGCTCCTCCTACTGGTAAGTGACAGTTCTTTAGCAATGCGCCGCACAGACCTGTCACTTACCAGTAGGTGGAGCTCCCGGCCGGTCACAGACATCGCAGCAGCAAGCAGGTAACTATGAGTCTTCTACTATTGTACTATTGCTAAGTAACCATGGCAACCAGGACTGCAGTAGCGTCCTGGTTGCCATGGTTACCGATCGGAGCCCCAGCGATTAAACTGGGACTCCGATCGGAACTCCGCTGCCACCAATGATGGGGGGGGGGAATGGGAGGCCGCACACTGCCACCAATGTTGTTACTGCTATAGAGGAAGGGGGGCCGATGGGGGGCGCACACTGTGCCACCAACGATTTATTACAATAGAGGGAGGGAGGGGGGGCGATGGTGGGCGCACACTGTGCCACCAACGATTTATTACAATAGAGGGAGGGATGGGGGGGCGATGGTGGGCGCACACTGTGCCACCAACGATTTCTAACATTAGAGGGAGGAAGGGGGGGCCCGATGGGGGGCGCACACTGTGCCACCAACGATATTCAAACTGGGGAGGGGGGGGGGGTCTGCCCCCTGCTGCCTGGCAGCCCTGATCTCTTACAGGGGAATATGATAGTACAATTAATCCCTTTAGGTGCCGCACCTGAAGGGGTTAATTGTGCTATCATATCCCCCCGTAAGAGATCGGGTGCTGCCAGGCAGCAGGGGTCAGTCTTGTACAAAGTTTGTAGTGTATTCTAACTAGAAGCGTCCCCATCACCATGGGAACGCCTCTGTGTTAGAATATACTGTCGGATCTGAGTTTCACGAAGTAGCTCATATCCGACAGTATATTCTAACATAGAGGCGTTCCCATGGTGATGGGGACGCTTCAAGTTAAAATATACCATCGGATTGGAGAAAACTCCAATCCGATGGTATAAAAGAACTCCAGACTTTACATTGAAAGTCAATGGGGACGGATCCGTTTGAAATGGCACCATATTGTGTCAACATCAAACGGATCCGTCCCCATTGACTTGCATTGTAATTCAGGACGGATCCGTTTGGCTCCGCACGGCCAGGCGGACGCCAAAACGACTTTTTTTTCATGTCCGTGGATCCTCCAAAAATCAAGGAAGACCCACGGACGAAAAAACGGTCACGGATCACGGACCTACGGACCCAGTTTTTGCGGACCGTGAAAATAAACTGTCGTGTGCATGAGGCCTTATTATTATTATTATTAATATTATAATGGCCCCCTCTGTAGTATTATAGTAATAATTATGCCCCCCCTTCAGCCCCTCCAGCATACAGTCCCATGTAAGATACAACCTTCCCCCTACCTTCAGCCCCTCCAGCATACAGTCCCATGTAAGACACATCACTTCTCTGCCTTCAGCCCCTCCAGCATACAGTCCCATGTAAGGTATATCACTCTCCTGCCTTCAGCCCCTCCAGCATACAGTCCCATGTAAGGTACATCACTCTCCTGCCTTCAGCCCCTCCAGCATACAGTCCCATGTAAGGTACATCACTCTCCTGCCTTCAGCCCCTCCAGCATACAGTCCCCTGTAAGGTACATCACTCTCCTGCCTTCAGCCCCTCCAGCATACAGTCTCATGTAAGACACATCACTTCTCTGCCTTCAGCCCCTCCAGCATACAGTCCCATGTAAGGTACATCACTCTCCTGCCTTCAGCCCCTCCAGCATACAGTCCCATGTAAGGTACATCACTCTCCTGCCTTCAGCCCCTCCAGCATACAGTCTCATGTAAAATACATGACTGTCCTAATTTGCGAGACAGAATTGTAAAAGCGGATATAGGGGGTAAAGATATGGAGAGACAGAAGAGATTGGCACCATTGAAGAGTGGCAATTTCCCTTGCCTTTCATGCTGCAACTGTAGTGGCATCATGAAAGGCGACGGTTTTGCGCACCTATATAGTGGCAAACTGTTTAAAATCAGAGGACACTACACATGTGGGTCCACGGATGTGATATACATGATACAGTGCCCATGCAGTTTGATATACGTGGGGGAGACCACGATGGAATTGAGAGAGAGAATCAATAAACATAAAAGTACAATGAGAAAGGGTGCACTAGATAAACCGGTTGCAAAACATTTTATTGAACATAATCATTGTATAAATCAATTAAGATTTCGTGCTATTGACAGTGTAGGATATTTGAGACGGGGTGGGGACAGAAAGAGAATCCTGAGAAGAAAGGAGCTAAAATGGATTCATACGCTTAGGTCCCTTCAACCATTTGGCCTGAATATAGAATTTAACGTCACTTCCATTGACTAGGGTGGGAATCTAATATGTCCTCTAGGTATTGGGACATCTTGTTTTTATAATAATATGTGAAAAATAATCCTTGAGGATCCATCCCCTATTTCGTGGGGCAATCAGATATTCATAAATTCACTGCTATGAATGTGAGTTTTTATATAATGTATCCATAATATATGATATAGGTACATATTATTTCTGTTTAATTATGTACCTTCCTCCCTATTATAATCGGGGTTGTTTTATGTGATGCAATGAGATATACCTTGCAGGCTATATGATCTTGCTGAGTATGCGATTATTTCTACTGATATTTGTCGGAACTGTCCCATGCGATTATTGGCTACATGGATCTAAGTCGATTTGCCTTATTTGAGCTACAGGAAAGATTCCTGCAGATGCGTCCCCGTTACCATGGCACTGACGTTGCGCTGTATTGACACCGCACGTGAGGGTCCACGTGATGCGATCATCTGACGCACAAGTGCACGTTTGGATGACATCTGTGGACATGGCACGTGATTGTGGGCGTCATGAGTATTCGGAGATGGCCGATTGGCCACATGAATGAGCGCCGTCAGTTGCCATGGATACGGTTGATACATCTGATCAAGTAAGTGCAGCTGTGCGCAGCTGCGCACTTCACATGGGACAACGCCGACATGAACAGCATACCGAATCCCTGACCAGGTGCAAGGTAATGAATACATGGATAGAAGTGTTTTAAATGAATAGTGATTTACATTGATGATCTGAAGGGGGGTGGTTTTTTTTTTTGGTTTTTTTATGTGGGGTATATATACACCTATCGATGTTGATGTCATTAGGCTTGACAAAGGCTGAGTTTAAGCCGAAACGTTGCTGTTGTATTTGTCTTGAGGTCGCAATAAAAATACTGGATGATGTGAGATGCTGCCGGTGCCATTTTTGTTTCTTTGTCCCTCTAACATACAGTCTCCAGTACAAATATCATTCATTCTCCCTTCAGCCCCTGCAAAAAGCCCCCCAAGCAGTGCGGATCCAGGGGGGGGGGCAACGGGGCAATTGCCCCCCCCCCCCGAGTTGGCGGCGGGGCACAGGGAGATGAGCGCTTCCATTGTGGAAGCGCTCATCTCCAGTCATATGTATTTCCGTCCACAGGACAGCGATACAGGTGACTGTGCTGCAGCAGGGGAGGGAGAGGCGTGTCCCTTTCCCTTCCTCTGATAGGCTGCAGGCACACTAGGCCGGCAGCCTATCAGAGGCCGCCTGAGCCATACAGCGCGGGACACAGGCCTGCATCGCATCGCTGACATGGAGGTAAGTATGTGTTATTATTATTTTTTTATATATACAATACTTTTACTGGCACGGGGGGGGGGTTGTTATTACTGGCACAGGGGGCTGTTATTACTGGCACAGGGGGGTGGGCTGTTATTAATACTGGCTTAGGGGGGCTGCTATTAATACTGGCACTTGGGGGGCTGCTATTAATACTGGCACATGGGGGGCTGTTAATACTGGCACATGGGAGGCTGTTAATACTGGCACATGGGGGGCTGTTAATACTGGCACATGATTGGGGGCACTATAGGGGCATCTACTGAGGCCACAAAGAAGGGGTATTTTATATGGGCGCTCTGTACAGTACAATTTTATACTGGGACACATTATGGTGGGTACTATGGGGAAGGGGGGAGAGGAATACTATGGGGTCATCTACGGGGGGCACTAAGAAGGAGTATTTTATACTTGAAAATTATGGGGGACACTGAGGGCATCTACTGGAGCATTTTATACTGGTACATTATGGGGGGCACTAGGAGGAAGGAGGGTGTGGAGCACTATGGGGGCATTTACTAGGGGCACTATATAGGGGTATTTTATACTGGCACATTATGGGGGCACTATGGGGACATTAGCTCAACTGGGGGCATTACAAGGGGGTATTTTTTGCAATGTCACATTATAAGGAGAATTATTACAATGTCACATTATGGTGGGCTTTATTACTCCCCCATGGTATGACCCCCTAGTAGCAGCACCAGCCTCTCCCTGCTCTGCTATCCCTCTGCCCCTTCTCCAAATCCTTATTATGAAATCTTTCTCATTAGGATAAAACACACCAGCTCCTCCGAGCCCCCGGCCAAAGTGTGGAAGTGGCGTCCGAGATCCCCAAGGGCCAAGCCAAGTAACTGTAAGTTTTCATGTGAAATATATTTGCTAAACAGATAGAGCCTACACTGTGCCACACAATATACAGTATACCGCTACACTGTGCCCCACAATATACAGTATACCTCTACACTGTGCCACACAATATACAGTATACCTCTACACTGTGCCCCACAATATACAGTATACCGCTACACTGTGCCCCACAATATACAGTATACCTCTACACTGTGCCACACAATATACAGTATACCTCTACACTGTGCCACACAATATACAGTATACCTCTACACTGTGCCCCACAATATACAGTATACCTCTACACTGTGCCCCACAATATATAGTATACCTCTACACTGTGCCACACAATATACAGTATACCTCTACACTGTGCCACACAATATACAGTATACCGCTACACTGTGCCACACAATATACAGTATACCTCTACACTGTGCCCCACAATATACAGTATACCGCTACACTGTGCCTCACAATATACAGTATAACTCTACACTGTGCCCCACAATATACAGTATACCTCTACACTGTGCCACACAATATACAGTATACCTCTACACTGTGCCCCACAATATACAGTATACTGCTACACTGTGCCTCACAATATACAGTATACCTCTACACTGTGCCACACAATATACAGTATACCGCTACACTGTGTAGTCTGTTCTATAAGCACCACTGTTTTGTGGCGGTGGACAGAAAAAAATCTGAAAGTGCCCCTCCCAAGACCAGGCTCTGGATCCGCCACTGCCCCGAAGTAAAAATAACCGTCACTATTCTCCTCCACATACTTACCTACAGACTCTGCTCCTACTCTGTAGAATCTCCCGCACATCTTTAGGCCCCGCCCCCTGGATGATGAGACTCTGCCTCTTCCCCTGACATCATACCTCCCAGGATCAACTACATTCTAGACACTACGCTCGCTCTACTGCCTCATAGGCTTCAGGCCACTAGCCTGAAGCCTATGAGGAAGAATGGAGGGGACGGGAGCCTTAGGCTCCCATGACCCTCATTGAAGTGTTTGCTGCCTGGCGCCCCCTGCAATTTTGCGCCCGGGGCAAAGCCACACACCCCCACGCAGGGCTGGGACAAGGTCCACCACCAACAGAGGCTGAGCTGCCCAAGTGCGCCCCCCCCCCCCCATATACCCCACCAGACAGTTAGATGTTATTTATTCCTGCAGCTCTAATGCTCTAATGATCACTGATCAGTAGATGACTCAAGTCAAGCCCCCCCCCCGCCATTTAGATATGTATGTTTGTTATTAATCATCAAATATTTTTAGATTTTAATAGATCAGACATAGCAATACCTGTTATGTTTATGTTATTTATTGTTTATTTGTATGTAAGATTGAAAAAAAATGGTGAATTGAAATTTTATTTTTGTGTTTTTTTTAACTTTCTTTTACTCTCATTTTTAGTTCACTTAGGGGACTTGAACATGTAGTCTTCTAATCACTTGTCCCATAGACCACAATAGAATACTATTGCCGTCTATGAGATTCAGATACTCTGCTTGAGAAGTCATGCCTTGTGCACATGATAGGCCTGGGTATTTTCCCTAGCTCTCAGGCTGTCATGGCAACCCATTGGGGCCCCACAATTACGGGAGTATCTTCCCTCTGCCTAACCCTAAACACAAATGTTACATGACCCCATTATTGCTAATATATGTGTAGGATCCAGGGAAGCAAGATGGATCCTGCGGACCCAGGCTCTGGGTGAGCTAGGGTTAAATGATAGGAACGACTTAAGTTCCTTTCTGTAGTTATGTAATATGTACACAGTCGTGATATGGATCGTACCATTGCACTGTACTGCTTCTGGAATGTCGTATTTGTCCTTGTTTTGCATGTATATGTATATTTTTTGTTTTTTCTAACCTTTAATGAAGGCATAGCTGTGTGGTTGATTGCTTTGACAACCACCGGCGCTGCTATTTAAAAGGGTGACGCACAATATGTGCGCCGGTGCAGAGCCTGAGGAAGCGCTTACCAGCGCGAAACGGCCGTCGCTCTTCTCAACATGTGTGTGTAAGAATTGTCGGCCCACTGCCGTATCCCAATTGGAATAAAAGTTACCTGCTTGCAACAACACACTGGTGAGTGCCGCTACTGATTCTCTTCTCTTCTCTGCGAATTTGATTACTGCCTCATTACATGTAGCTGTGCACCAACGCTAGTGTGTAAACCCGCATCAGCCTATTACGAGTGTCAAGCTGTACCACGCTACTCCAGGTGATTTGCATATGTAACTGTGCCGCCCCGGTTCTCTATTAATTTCATATATGTGTAGCAAGTCTCTGTTTCAATGGTATTAAGTCTTGCGCATGCGCAATTACTCTCAGATCCTCCATCTCCATATTCTAGTGCCTCCATCTCAGCAGCTGGTAATGTCTTCCTGTATTGGTGGCCGTGTAGCCAATACATGTAACAGGCACAATAGTTGTCGTCCCCTGTTGTAGCATTTCCTATGCAAACCTCTGGGTGACTCAAGACAGGTCAGTTATGTCATATACATCTCTAGTGTTCCAGACATAGTAGAAACTGGCATTACATTACATGTGAATTCTGTATTATTCAGCCTCTCCACACAGATTATGCAACACTGAATAACAGCCTCCGGGTTACTTAATGCACAGTATGCAGATGCCAGTCCTCCAGGGCTCAAGGATCCCACCAGCAAAATACTAATCCTGAGACACAGGACCCTTGCCATCTCCCCCCATTAGTTCTAATGTTATATACTGCCATATAATTCTATTAATATCAACACTAGAGTTGAGCGAACACCTGGATGTTCGGGTTCGAGAAGTTCGGCCGAACATCCCGGAAATGTTCGGGTTCAGGATCCGAACCCGATCCGAACTTCGTCCCGAACCCGAACCCCATTGAAGTCAATGGGGACCCGAACTTTTCGGCACTAAAACGGCTGTAAAACAGCCCAGGAAAGGGCTAGAGGGCTGCAAAAGGCAGCAACATGTAGGTAAATCCCCTGCAAACAAATGTGGATAGGGAAATTAATTAAAATAAAAATTAAATAAATAAAAATTAACCAAAATCAATTGGAGAGAGGTTCCATAGCAGAGAATCTGGCTTCCCGTCACCCACCACTGGAACAGTCCATTCTCAGATATTTAGGCCCCGGCACCCAGGCAGAGGAGAGAGGTCCCGTAACAGACAATCTGGCTTCATGTCAGCAGAGAATCAGTCTTCATGTCATAGCAGAGAATCAGGCTTCACGTCACCCACCACTGTAAGAGTCCATTTTCATAAATTTAGGCCCAGCACCCAGGCAGAGGAGAGAGGTCCCGTAACAGAGGATCTGGCTTCATGTCAGCAGAGAATCAGTCTGCATGTCATAGCAGAGAATCAGGCTTCACGTCAGCCACCACTGCAACAGTCCATTGTCATAAATTTAGGCCCAGCACCCAGGCAGAGGAGAGAGGTCCCGTAACAGAGGATCTGGCTTCATGTCAGCAGAGAATCAGTCTGCATGTCATAGCAGAGAATCAGGCTTCACGTCAGCCACCACTGCAACAGTCCATTGTCATAAATTTAGGCCCAGCACCCAGGCAGAGGAGAGAGGTCCCGTAACAGAGGATCTGGCTTCATGTCAGCAGAGAATCAGTCTGCATGTCATAGCAGAGAATCAGGCTTCACGTCAGCCACCACTGCAACAGTCCATTGTCATAAATTTAGGCCCAGCACCCAGGCAGAGGAGAGAGGTCCCGTAACAGACAATCTGGCTTCATGTCAGCAGAGAATTAGTCTGCATGTCATAGCAGAGAATGAGGCTTCACGTCAGCCACCACTGCAACAGTCCATTGGCATATATTTAGGCCTAGCACACAGGCAGAGGAGAGAGGTCCCGTAACAGACAATCTGGCTTCATGTCAGCAGAGAATCAGTCTGCATGTCATAGCAGAGAATGAGGCTTCACGTCACCCACCACTGCAACAGTCCATTGGCATATATTTAGGCCTAGCACACAGGCAGAGCAGAGAGGTCCCGTAACAGACAATCTGGCTTCATGACAGCAGAGAATCAGTCTGCATGTCATAGCAGAGAATGAGGCTTCACGTCACCCACCACTGCAACAGTCCATTGGCATATATTTAGGCCTAGCACACAGGCAGAGCAGAGAGGTCCCGTAACAGACAATCTGGCTTCATGTCAGCAGAGAATCAGTCTGCATGTCATAGCAGAGAATGAGGCTTCACGTCACCCACCACTGCAACAGTCCATTGGCATATATTTAGGCCTAGCACACAGGCAGAGCAGAGAGGTCCCGTAACAGACAATCTGGCTTCATGTCAGCAGAGAATCAGTCTTCATGTCATAGCAGAGAATCAGGCTTCACGTCACCCACCACTGTAAGAGTCCATTTTCATAAATTTAGGCCCAGCACCCAGGCAGAGGAGAGAGGTCCCGTAACAGAGGATCTGGCTTCATGTCAGCAGAGAATCAGTCTGCATGTCATAGCAGAGAATCAGGCTTCACGTCAGCCACCACTGCAACAGTCCATTGTCATAAATTTAGGCCCAGCACCCAGGCAGAGGAGAGAGGTCCCGTAACAGAGGATCTGGCTTCATGTCAGCAGAGAATCAGTCTGCATGTCATAGCAGAGAATCAGGCTTCACGTCAGCCACCACTGCAACAGTCCATTGTCATAAATTTAGGCCCAGCACCCAGGCAGAGGAGAGAGGTCCCGTAACAGAGGATCTGGCTTCATGTCAGCAGAGAATCAGTCTGCATGTCATAGCAGAGAATCAGGCTTCACGTCAGCCACCACTGCAACAGTCCATTGTCATAAATTTAGGCCCAGCACCCAGGCAGAGGAGAGAGGTCCCGTAACAGACAATCTGGCTTCATGTCAGCAGAGAATTAGTCTGCATGTCATAGCAGAGAATGAGGCTTCACGTCAGCCACCACTGCAACAGTCCATTGGCATATATTTAGGCCTAGCACACAGGCAGAGGAGAGAGGTCCCGTAACAGACAATCTGGCTTCATGTCAGCAGAGAATCAGTCTGCATGTCATAGCAGAGAATGAGGCTTCACGTCACCCACCACTGCAACAGTCCATTGGCATATATTTAGGCCTAGCACACAGGCAGAGCAGAGAGGTCCCGTAACAGACGATCTGGCTTCATGTCAGCAGAGAATCAGTCTGCATGTCATAGCAGAGAATGAGGCTTCACGTCACCCACCACTGCAACAGTCCATTGGCATATATTTAGGCCTAGCACACAGGCAGAGCAGAGAGGTCCCGTAACAGACAATCTGGCTTCATGACAGCAGAGAATCAGTCTGCATGTCATAGCAGAGAATGAGGCTTCACGTCACCCACCATGTCCGACCATGTCCACGACCATGTCCACGTCCGCGTCCCTTACTAGATGTTTTTCTCATTGTTATGGTTCACCACAACAACAAATATATTATTTGGCCCAATGTATTGTATTCAAATTCAGCGGGATATAAATTTGAGGCCTAGTATTTAGGCGCTGGGTGACCGGTATGGATTTAGTGACAGAATTAGACTTGGAAATGCACAGAAGCGTGTGTGTGTGAAGTTATTCTGAATGACCCAATGTGCACCTTGAATATTATATACCCTTTTAGGGATAGATTTCAAATAGCTCTGATATAGCAGAAACCACTAAATTATGAAATTGCTAAATTGGGAATTGTATTTCAACCCAGAACAAGAAATGTGCTTGAACGGACACTAAATAACTCGCCCAGCTACAGCACTAGGGACAGATTTAGCGGGATATAAATTTGAGGCCTAGTATTTAGGCGCTGGGTGACAGGTATGGGTTTAGTGCCAGAATTAGACTTGGAAATACACAGTAGCGGGTGTGTGTGAAGTTATTCTGAATGACCCAATGTGCACCTTGAATATTATATACCCTTTTAGGGATAGATTTCAAATAGCTCTGATATAGCAGAAACCACTAAATTATGAAATTGCTAAATTGGGAATTGTATTTCAACCCAGAACAAGAAATGTGCTTGAACGGACACTAAATAACTCGCCCAGCTACAGCACTAGGGACAGATTTAGCGGGATATAAATTTGAGGCCTAGTATTTAGGCGCTGGGTGACAGGTATGGGTTTAGTGCCAGAATTAGACTTGGAAATACACAGTAGCGGGTGTGTGTGAAGTTATTCTGAATGACCCAATGTGCACCTTGAATATTATATACCCTTTTAGGGATAGATTTCAAATAGCTCTGATATAGCAGAAACCACTAAATTATGAAATTGCTAAATTGGGAATTGTATTTCAACCCAGAACAAGAAATGTGCTTGAACGGACACTAAATAACTCGCCCAGCTACAGCACTAAGGACAGATTTAGCGGGATATAAATTTGAGGCCTAGTATTTAGGCGCTGGGTGACAGGTATGGGTTTAGTGCCAGAATTAGACTTGGAAATACACAGTAGCGGGTGTGTGTGAAGTTATTCTGAATGACCCAATGTGCACCTTGAATATTATATACCCTTTTAGGGATAGATTTCAAATAGCTCTGATATAGCAGAAACCACTAAATTATGAAATTGCTAAATTGGGAATTGTATTTCAACCCAGAACAAGAAATGTGCTTGAACGGACACTAAATAACTCGCCCAGCTACAGCACTAAGGACAGATTTAGCGGGATATAAATTTGAGGCCTAGTATTTAGGCGCTGGGTGACCGGTATGGATTTAGTGACAGAATTAGACTGGGATATGGCCAAAAAATAAACAGACTATTGCTGGTTAAATGCACTTGGTGTGACAGCTTCACCCTGATGTAGGCTTTAGCCAAAAAACAACCACACCATTGAGGGTTAAATGCACTTGGTGACAGGCGCAGCTTGCCCCTGATTTAGTATATGGCCAAAAAATGAACAGACTATTGCTGGTTAAATGCACTTGGTGTGACAGCTTCACCCTGATGTAGGCTTTAGCCAAAAAACAACCACACCATTGAGGGTTAAATGCACTTGGTGACAGGCGCAGCTTGCCCCTGATTTTGTATATGGCCAAAAAATGAACAGACTATTGCTGGTTAAATGCACTTGGTGTGACAGCTTCACCCTGATGTAGGCTTTAGCCAAAAAACAACCACACCATTGAGGGTTAAATGCACTTGGTCGCAGCTTGTGCTGGCGCACCACAAGACACAAAATGGCCGCCGATCACCCCAGAAAAATGTGACTGACAAACGGTCTGGGCAGCCTAAAAACAGTGAGCAATTGAGGATCAGCAGCTCAATGATCCACAGCTGCAGATCGATCAGTTAATCAAGTCCTTTGGAGGAGTTAATCTGCCTAATCTCGCCCTACTGTCGCAGCCGCAACCTCTCCCTACGCTAATCAGAGCAGAGTGACGGGCGGCGCTATGTGACTCCAGCTTAAATAGAGGCTGGGTCACATGGTGCTCTGGCCAATCACAGCCATGCCAATAGTAGGCATGGCTGTGATGGCCTCTTGGGGCAAGTAGTATGACGCTTGTTGATTGGCTGCTTTGCAGCCTTTCAAAAAGCGCCAAGAAAGCGTCACAAAAGCGCGAAGAAAGCGACGAACACCGAACCCGAACCCGGACTTTTACGAAAATGTCCGGGTTCGGGTCCGTGTCACGGACACCCCAAAATTCGGTACGAACCCGAACTATACAGTTCGAGTTCGCTCATCCCTAATCAACACATTACTTTCTACTGGAATTCGTTGAGATTGACTTATGATCTATTGCAGGAAATTCTGAGTCATTTTTAAGTGGTTCATACCCTGTGCTGTATATTAGCACCCTGCAGCTTCAACACTGTGGAGCATTATATTTCTCTGGTATGTGACTAGAGATGAGTGAATTGAATCCCACAAAGTGGAATTCAATCCGAATTTCAGGATAAATGCGATTTGCCTCGAAGACGAATTTCCGCTTGTTTCGTGTAAGCGAATCAATTTAACCTGAAATAGTATAAAAAACAAAAAAAATGAATTCTTACCTCCTCCATTTGCTCGCGATGGGCCGCAATCCACCATCTTGATTGTAGATCTCGGCCGAAATCCCGTGCGTGCACGAGCAAATGGACGCGGTAAGTTTGATTTCATATTTTTTTAATGTTAATTTCACACTGTTTTTACACTCAGATGCCACAATCATATATGAACGCAGCATCTGAGGGGTACAATGACGGAAGCGGGGCTACCGCAGCTCCCTGTCATTGCACCCACTACTTACAAAAAATGCGCTTCATGACAAAGTAATTCATCACAAAGCAAATTTTTTTGTAAAATTCAGCAAATCAGTTGAATCAAATTTTTTAAAAATTTTATCATCTCTACATGTAACACTTCATGGTTTTAGCCAGGCAGTTACAGATGAATTATTGTTGTGTATAAAATGTCTTTACCAGTTAACATCCAGACTACTAACCATATGATGCAGTATTGTAATTCTTCCTTCCTTCCTTCCTATATCTACTCCTAGATAAAGGATTGTACAAAAATTTATTATAGCAGCCAACATAGGCGTTGAATGCAGAAACACAACTTTACCCACAGAGAGCTTCATTCTTGATGGTTGCACTTCACCGGTCCAGTTCTTCACAACAATTAGGCACAACTTCTGGCAGTTTCAAGGCACAACTCTTAATCAAAAGTGGGAAATGTGATGGAACTTGTTCATTCCGAACCCGCAGTTGGTCAAATCAGTACCTCTAGCTCAGCTGTGACCATGATATGCAATATGGTAGTCACTAGTGTTGATCGAGTAGGACACTTTGCGATGCTTGTGTGCTCTACAGAGCACCCAAGCACAATGGAAGAAACCGAGCATTAAACCAGGCACCCCCTGCTCTGAAGAGGGGAGGGTGCCGGGTCCCACTGAGGTAAATGCAGAAGATCGCTGTACAGTGAGGGAATCCCCTAGTGTGAGTGCAACACGCCAGACCTGCAGGGTATAGCGAAGTGAGGTCACGGTTATGGACAATCGAGGGTTACTCACTGTATTGGAGAACCCTGGGCAGGCGCGTGGCAGTGAAGGAGAGGTAGACACGGTTCCTCTGGGGCACACTCTGTATATAGGGACCAGGCCTGATGGTGGATGAGGTGCCCTGGATGTTACAGGTATTTTGAGTGCCTGGGGCAAGGTCCCTTTTGGATTCGTGACGCCAGTGCCTTTGGACGGTGGCACGCCGGTTGGTAGTTGGAATGATGAAGGTACACAAGTAGAATAGTGAACCAAACGTTACTTTTACTGAACAGTTCAACTTTGTACAGCAGGTGGTAACACAGTCTTTCAATCACAGTCCACAAGTAGGCTTATTCACAAAATGGCAGGCAATAATTATGCAAGATACGCAGAGGGTAACTTCACAAGCACTCAGCAGCAGGTTGTACCTTTCCTCAGAATCAATGTACACTGTCCTTTCTAGAACTCCTGCTCTGGCTTTATATCCCAAGACCCGGATGCCTAAAGGGTGGCTTAAATCCTTGGTTACTCTATATTCCTCAGGTATTAGATTCTTGCTGCACTTTCTATTTGCATCTGCACATCAGGGTTACTTAGCTTACCCTGGATCGCCCTCTCTTGTAAAGTGGATGACTGTGGGTTTCTCCCAGGAGGTTGGGTCCTGCAACTGGGGTGTCTCTACTGAGCTAATCCTAGCCTCAGGAGCTTCAGGTGGACGAAGTAACTCCTCTAGTCCCCTGGAATGAACTAACACTTCCCTGTCTGGGCCTTCCTATATATCACTAGGGCTCTCCAGCTCCCTCTAACGTCCGGGAGGCTAAACTACACCCTGACAGGCCTGACACCCAGATAATACAGGGAAAACAAACGCATGACATTTAATGCAATGAATACACATTAACCTGTGCAGTGCCCACCTTTACCTAGTGGGACACTACATACCCCCACGCTATAACGTTGCCCGTCCTCGGCGCAACATGGAGGGTCCGCCAATCTGGAAGCAGCAACCTGAAAGACAGCTGAGAACATGCACATACAATATTCACCACATTTAACAACATAACAGTGGGCAATATGGATCACTGGAAGGAGTGGTGACAAGGGGCGTCGTTCTCTTCTCTCAGGATAATGTGAGGGAACAGGGGCGCTGACCTGGCACAGCATATCAATAACCAGGATAGTCCGCATAAAAGTAAATAAACATAAGTCCTTGGAGGCTCAAAGAACAACATGAGTCCGTACCCAGACTTGCAAAAGTTAAACAGGGGTTTCCCGTGAGGGGCTACCTGGGCCCATAATGTAGTCCACAAACCTCACAGGACGATGCCCCCTGGTAGAACGAGTAGACCTCCTTACTGGCAGGGATTCTTCCTGCCCGGATTCAGGAATGTCAGAGGAGCCCACCGCCTCTGGAGCTTCTTCAGGAGGCTGAGGGCTAACAGGAACAGGAGCAGGAACCAATAAATTCAACCAAGGCGTGAGGGCCCAGTGGAGCGGCTCTTTATCATGGATTAAGTTCTCCACAGCCTGCATAGGGTCCATAGGTGGAGCTGGCAACTCTTCCTCAGTAGGCTCAGGCTCCATCTCCTCTGCCGCTGGTTCTCCTTCTATACAGGGCTTGAGGCGGTTCCTGTGAACAACTTGGGGACCTTTTCCTTCCCTGGAGACCTGGTAAATGTGGGCCGCAGCATTGGGTATGGCAGTAATAAGGTAGGGAATCCTTTCCCATTTGCTGTCCAATTTGCTGGTCCGGTGGTTGTTTTTCAACCATACCTTGTCTCCCAGAGCCAGGGGTCCCGCATGGGCAGTCTGGTCATAGTCTTTCTGCTGCCTTCCTCGAACAATCTCCATCCGTTCCTGGACAATCTCCTTAGCATTAAGAAGACGCCTTTGGTGCTCCACTACCCAATCAGTCTTGGGCAGTGGGTTGATCTCATCCGGCACCTGTACCCCTAGGGAGTGGTCCGCAGGCAATCTCCCTTGTCGGCCGAACATCAAATAGAACGGGGTGTAACCGGTGGAACAATGGATGGTGTTGTTGTAAGTGTACATAAGCTGCGGCAACAGAGTAGGCCAATCTCCCCTCGTCTCAGGGGGTACTGCTGTCAGCATTTCAATGAGAGTCTTATTCATTTTCTCACAGAGTCCGTTACCTTGCGGATGATAAGCGGTGGTCCGGACCTTCTGGCAGTTGTGTAGCAGGCACATCTCATGGAACAGCTGTGACTCAAACGCAGACCCTTGATCGGTGAGGATCCTCTCTGGGCAGCCGTAGGGCAGCAGGAAATGCTTCCAGAACGCCTCCGCTGTGGTCTTGGCTGTCAGGTCTTTCACAGGCACTGCTACGACAAACTTAGTGAAGTGATCAATTATAGTCATGGCATATGTATACCCTGAGCGACTCGGCTCTAACTTTACATGATCGATGGCAACAAGTTCTAAAGGAGCCTTACTTACGATGGGATGGACAGGCGCCCTCTGGTCATGGCGTTCAGTCCGCCCCACAGCACAGGCAGTGCATTCTCGGCACCATTTCTCAATATCTTCTCTCATCCCGATCCAATAGAATCTTCTGCGAATGGTGGCCTCAGTCTTTTGCACACCGAAGTGTCCGGACTGGTTGTGGTACATATCCAGCACCAGGCTGGCATCCCGACGTGGCAGGAGAATTTGATACACTCTATCATAGGACACTGGATCCAGACTCCTTCTGAGCAGCAGGCCCTTTTGAAGGAATAGTTGGTGGCGATGTCTCCACAGTCTCACTAGCTCTGGGTCTGCACTCTTCCTGCGGATCCTCTCAGGGATTTTTCCACTAGTAAGGAAGTCAAGCAGTTCACCGAGGACTCTACTTTCGGACTGGAGCTTAATCCATCTTTCTTGATCGCCTCTGGACTCAGGACCATCTGATGAGGAAGGATCAGCAGCAGGGGAATCTTCAGTACGTATATTATCCTGCTGGGTAAATTTGTTATAAAACGCTGGCATCTTCACCTCTTCCCAGGCATCTTTCGGTTCATCTGGGGCTTCTGTAGTGGGGAGTCGTGACAGAGCATCAGCGTTATCATTGGAGCGGCCTGCCCGGTACTTCACAGTAAAATCATAGTTGGCCAGGCGGGAGGCCCATCTTTGCTCCAGTGCCCCTAATTTGGCTGTATTCAGATGCGCCAGGGGATTATTATCTGTGAAGGCAACAAACGGTGTGGCAGCGAGATAGTCCTTAAACTTTTCGGTCACAGCCCACACTAAGGCAAGAAACTCCAGCTTGAAAGAACTGTAATTCTGGTCGTTCTTCTCAGCTCCCTTCAGGGATCTGCTGGCGTAGGCAATTACCCTTTCTTTGTTATCTTGCACTTGAGCCAACACGGCCCCCAGGCCTCTTTTACTGGCATCTGTGTAGAGGTGGAATGGCTTCTGATAATCTGGGTAACCCAGAACAGGGGGTTCAGTCAACTTCTTCTTTAGGAGTTGGAAGGCAATTTCCCGCTCTTCATTCCATTCAACAGGAATAGGAGTCTTTGGGCTCTTTTTTGGATGCCCCCTCAAGAGTTCCTGGATGGGATCCGCAATTTGTGCAAAATGCGGGATGAATCGCCTATAATACCCTGCAAAACTGAGAAAGCTTCTCACCTCTTTCACGGTCGTGGGAGTAGGCCAGTTACGGACAGCAGCAAGTTTGTCAGGATCAGGCTGTACTCCTTCGGCACTGACAATGTGCCCGAGATATTTGACGGCTGGTTTCAGCAGGTGGCACTTGGATGGCTTGATTTTGAGGCCATATTTAGTAAGAACTTGAAACACCTCACCCAGGTGCTTTAGATGGTCCTCATACGTCTTAGAGTATAATGACGTCATCCAGGTATAATAGCACCGTCTCAAAATTCCTATGGCCTAAACAACGTTCCATCAGCCTCTGGAACGTTCCTTGAGCATTACACAGTCCAAATGGCATATAATTGAATTCAAACAGGCCCATAGGTGTAGTGAAAGCAGTCTTTTCTCGATCTTCTGGGGCCATGGGTACCTGCCAGTACCCACTGGTTAAGTCCAAGGTGGAGAAATAGGCTGATGACCCCAGGGCAGTCAAGGACTCCTCAATGCGTGGCAATGGATATGCATCTTTGTGGGTGATTTGATTAATTTTCCTGTAATCCACGCAGAACCTTATGCTGCCATCTTTTTTTCGAACAAGCACTAGGGGCGCAGCCCAGGGACTATGGCTGTCCCGGATTATATTAGAGTCTTTCATCTCTTGTATCATCTCTTTCACAGACTGATAGGTAGTAGGTGGTATGGGTCTGTGCCTCTCCTTAATAGGAGGGTGAGAGCCAGTGGGTATGGTGTGTTTGATAACACTGACCTCTCCATAGTCTGTGGAGTGTTTGCTGAAAGCCTGGTGGTGCTCCTTCACCAGCTTCAGGACTCCCTCTATTTGCTCCTTTGGGGTGGATTCGTTCCCCACATGTAGTTCTTCACACCAGGATGCCGTTGGGGTGCTGCTGCTCTGTGTGGTCTGGAACGCCTCCGTGGCAGGCAGACGGATCACATCCTGGAAAGACACTTGGAAAAGCTGAGCAACGGGGCAATGCTTAAGGAGAGTAACGGGATGATCACCAAAGTTAATTAAACGAACAGGCACTTTACCTTGAGACACGGTCACCAGGCTCTTGGCTGTCCGTACGAAAGGATGATCCTTAATAGGAATAGGTTCCACTAGGGCTTGATAGTCCTGGCCCTGGATCCCTAATACAGCACGGCACCACAGGATGATCTGGGAATTTGGAGGCAAAATCACCGGCCGGTTATCCCGGATCCGGACAGTGCAAATTTCTCCTTTCTTGTTGGCGAACCTTTGTTGAGCGCACAGCACACTAATAGTTTTCTGAATAACTCTTCTGGAAGCAGGTGAGGCGGACGATATGGTTTGATTCAATGCTTCAAGCACTTCGGAGTAACAATTTTTAAGAACATTAGTCCCTAAGATCACAGGGTGTCCTCCTTTATCTCCGGCTTGTACCACGATCACGCTTTGCTGTGGCAGGGTGGCTTCTCCCACCTGAAGAGTAGGTTCCCAATACCCATGCACTTTCACTGGCTTACCGTTGCTAGCGATGATATCTAGCCAGGACTCTGGTGGCTGGGTGAGGAGACTTGGATCCCAGAACTTGTCAAAGGCAGGCCGTTGAATGGTGGTGACCTGTGACCCAGTGTCCAACAGGGCTTCAAAGGGTATCCCGTTGATACATATATTAATTTTCGGACGGGATCCTACATACTTAGGCATCCAGCTTGGATCCTTTGGACCTACTGTTCTACCTCCCGAGGGGCGGTCCTCTGCCTCAGGGGTTGCCCGTTGTAACTGCCAGCACATTGATTCAGTATGTCCATATTTCTTGCAGTGGTGGCAGACAGGCTGCTTCCTGCTTCTGGGCCGGTACTTCGGTCGCCCATCAGGCTCTTTTGGATATACATCTCCATATGCAGGTGGGAGTCTTGGAGGAAAAGGACCTTCATCTTCTAGTAACAATGGTCTCTCCCACTCCTCTATTTTCTTGCACACCTTCTCTAAGCTTAGAGTAAGATGGTTCACCTGCTCCATTAATGCTGCCACTACATCCGTGACTGGAGCTTGGGTGGCTTGACCGACTCCTGCAGACCCCACATTAACAGTCTTTGGCTGACAAGCCTGGGGTTCAGGGAAGGTTGCTGGCCCTGGAGCAGGGTTCTGGCCTAGTATGCTGATGGCCAATTCTTTAAAATCCAAGAATGTACAGTGAGGGTGTTGAGCTGACAACATCCGTAGCTGGCCCTTTAAATGTTCAGTACTTATGCCTGCAATGAATTGCTCTCTAAGAGTCCGGTCCTGGTCCTCAGCTTCTTTAGGATCCACTTGGACTACAGCTCTCAGCGTCTCCTGTAAGGACAGGGCAAAATCACGGAGCGACTCTCCAGGCTGCTGCTTTCTGCTGAAGAAACGCATTTTAACTTCTGACACTGTTCTGGCTTCAAATGTGGTGCCCAACCGTTCAAAGATCTGTTCCAGGCTATTTTTCTCAGAATGGGGCCATGACATTACTTCCCTGCGGGCGGCCCCTTCTAACTGAGCTAAGAGGATCTCCATTTGCTTCTCAGCATTGATGGGATAAAGCCGGAACAAAGCCAGTATCTGTTCCCTAAAGTCTTTTAACCAAAGATCAGACCAGGAGGGAACCAACCAGGATGGCGCTACCCCAACACGCATTTCGGCGTGCCTTCGTCAGGGGGTAGCGCCATCACTGCAGATCGAACATTTTTAAATCTGTGTGAGCCAATCAAACACCAGCACTTACTCGTCCCCAGGTGTGTATGTCCATAGGCGCGCGATCACTCCGGAGCAAACCACATCCGGACACCCCGCGCCCAGCGTCCGGTCAAACCCCCGCCCACCACGTGATCAAGCACATGATCGGACGGGGATGACGTGTGGACGCACAGGCTCGGGGCGCCTGAGGCGGCGCCAGATGACACGCGCATGCATCACACCGGGGGCAGAGCAACAGACAGCCGTCTGTCAAAATAAAAATAAAAAAATTAAAAAATCGGACCACCAGAATAATGAAAAGGGAAAGGAAAGGGGAAGAGGAAAGACACAGGGCAACAAAGAGAATAAATATATATGTACATAATTAAGGTATAAGTGTAACGACATATATATACCGAAAGTAGGTCACTTCCACATATGTTGTCTAAGAAGAAAAATGAAAGAGAAAAAAATTGAAAGAAAAAAAAAATATATATATACTGTATGCCCAGTGCCAGAAAATAAATACAATAAATGTAATAATAAATATAATAATAGATATAATAGAATGAGGTATGAAGGGCATGTCCATACATCCGATAGTAATACAATTATATGCAACTGTACAAAGAGATATAATTTAATATAAATAAATGAATAAAAATATATAAAAATTAATAAAAAGATGCAAAATACATGAATACAAATACATATATATATATACACAGGTGCACAAAAATAAGTATGAACGCACTATCAAAGTCCTATATACACCGTGATCATATAAATCAATAGATGCATGATTAATTACAGGCGTGCAATGAATGGAAAATAAAAATAATAATATTTAATAGAATTGATGATAAAAAGGAGAAAACATAAATATCCAAGAGAACATGGATAAAGAAAGTGAAAAACCATATGTAAGATAAAAGTGTGCGGAAAAAGTGTGGGGGGGGGGGGACCGGTGTGGGAGAGCAATCATATCAACAAACAATGATGAAATGCTGGGTGAAGACCCAATAAGGGGTCAAGTGAATTGGTTGCAGGGAAAACCTGCAAATTCATAAAGTGCAAGTGCAATAAACACAGTGTTGGAGAATAGGTAAAACAGATAGTGTTACTAGCCAAAAGAATATATATATACATGTGTATGTGAAGGATATATAGACACCCCCCAGGAAAAGGAGAGGGAGACAAAACAAAGGGAAGGGGGGGGTAGAAGGAAGAAAGAAGGAGAAGAAATGGGAGATGCAGGTAAAAAACATAGATATGCCTAAAACAGCTTCAAAGTACCGTATGTTAGCACAAATACAGATGTACATTGTCTGAATCCAAAAATAATGCAGATATTCCAAAAGCCATTGAAGAGAACCGGCATGTGAAGATCAGAAAGTAAGTCAAGCAGGGGATCAATAAAGGTGGTGTCCTGTAAATAACTAGTAAAGTGCTGGGGAGAAATACGAATAAAGAAAAATAAGTCAATAAAATATGTTACATAAAAATTACATACAAACTGTTAAAAGAAATGATGGAATCCACAGTCGTGGACCCAGCGACTATAAGAAAGCAGAAAAACCCAGATTTTCATTAAGGCCCCTGGGACGTAACGTCCCCAGGGTCCAAATCCAACGGCTCTCCCTTTGGGCTAGCCTCTTGGATGTATTACCAGCACGCAAATCCACTCGGATACAGTCAATTCCCCTCACTCTGAGGAGCCTCGGATTACAGGAATGGAATGCCTTGAAATGTCTAGCAATGGGTTTAATAACCTCAGCCTCCTTTAATTCCTGCGCCTTCAAGATATCCCTCACGTGCTCCCGCACGCGGACCCGTAGTTCCCGTGTGGTCAGCCCTACATAGATCATGGGACATGGACACCGGGCATAGTATACCACCTGGGTGCTGGCGCACGTGAGAGACTGGTTGATTCTGAAAGTTCTGGTGCCAGAGGAATTTACAAAATCAAAAGAGCGTTCCATAGTTGGACACGCAGCGCACCTACCACATGGTCTGAAACCAATCCTGGGGCCTCCCTGCCCGGTGAAGAGTTGGGGAGGAGTCGGCTGTAAGTAATCTCTTACCAGATTGTCGCGCAGGGTGTTAGCCCTGCGTGCCGTAACAAGGGGACGTGTAGGCAATAATTTCTCCAGGATTGGATCAGTGCACAAGATAGGCCAATGCGTGGCCATCCCAATATGAATGATAAGTACTAATAAATCTTATTTTTCCATCCGGTACTCGTTCTTTTTTGGTCAATAACAGTTGGGACTGGCACTGATTTTTTGCCTGCCAATAGGCCTTTTTAATGGACCGATGACTATATCCTCTCCTGAGGAACCGGTCCTTCAAGTCACTGGCCTGTCTCTCAAACGTTGCATCGTCGGCGCATATCCTGCGAATGCGCAAGAATTGACCCACCGGAATTGCGGAGATGGTGTTTTTGGGATGTAAGGAGGTTGCGTGTAGATACGCATTAACGGCCGTCTCTTTCCGGAAAACATCCGTCCTGAGTTGGCCGCCAATGTCTCTAAACACTGATACGTCCAAAAAATCAACTCTTTGTTTATGGTATGTATAGGTCAGCCTAATATTTTTGGAGTTGATGTTTAATAACTTAAATAAATCATGCAGCTGTGCCTCAGTTCCCTGCCAGATCAAGAAGACGTAGTCTACGTACCGCGCCCAAAGAATGGCGCGGTCCATGACGACATGTCTATCTGACAGGAACAGGTCCCTTTCCCACAGCCCCAGGAACAGGTTGGCATAGGCCGGTGCACATGCCACCCCCATGGCTGTCCCCTGGAGCTGCAGGAAAAAGGACCCGTTGAACGAGACAAAATTCCTCGTAAGCACAAACTTGAGGAGTTGAAGTAAGAACGATGCAAAGTCTCTCGGTAGGTTGCTAGCAGAGAGGAAAAACTCCACTGCCAGCAAACCATCTGCATGTTGAATACTCGTGTACAGAGACTCTACATCGCATGTCACCAAGATATGGTCCTCATCCAGAGTGATCCCCTGTATCCTCTGTAAAAAGTCAGAAGTATCTCTGACATACGATGGCAGAGTTTCCACAATAGGCTTTAGGTGGAAATCCAACAGTTTGCAAATGTTTTCCACCATACTGTTACACCCAGATATGATGGGCCTACCTGGGGGTACTGAAGCGTTCTTGTGGACCTTTGGTAAGAGGTACAGGGTTGGGATGGATGGTTCCTGGATAATAAGGGCTTCATGCATTTGTTTAGAAATAATGTTCCTCTCCAAACCGGTATCCAAAATTTCCATTAGCTCACCTCTAAAAGAGATAGAGGGATTAAAGGTGAGTTTTTTATAACAGGTGGAATTGTTCAGTTGTCGATAGACCTCCGTCAAATACATATTCCGTGGCCAGACCACCAAATTCCCTCCCTTGTCGGCCGGTTTGAAAATCACATCATTGATGCCCTTGAGTTTACCAAGGCTGAGTCGCTGGTCCCTGTCAAGGTTGTCACGTCGGATCGACGTCGGGATTTGTTCAAAGTCCCTACTGACCATCTTGACAAAGAGATCAATGGCCGGACAAAGCGACAAGGGAGGGAACTTCGTAGACTTCTTCCTGATTAACGGAGGGACTGCGCCAGTGACATTATCAACTGGTCCAGCTTGTTCCGCCAATAAATCCTCCAACACACGGAGAGCCTGTTGCTCTTCCTCAGTGTCCAGACCCCCAGTGCGATCCACCCTCGCATGCCATCTCTTCATCATCAAGGACCGCCCGAAAAGGTGCAGGTCCTTGATGGCGGTAAACTGGTCAAACCTACAGCTAGGCACATAGGAAAGACCCTTTTCCAACAGGGACATATCCGTATCAGAGAAGGTATATCCGGATAGATTAATTACCTTGGGTTCATTCACTGGCCCCTTCGACTGTACAGCCGGCTCGGGTTGTCTTTTTCTTCCCGGTCCATTCCCCTGTTGCATCTTTCGCCTGTAGCGGGTCAGACGGGTGGGATTGGTGCCTTGTGACTGGGGCTCTCCAGCTGAGGATGCAGAGGATACCGAGGCCGATCTACTATGGGACCTGGTCCTATTGCTGTTATAAGGTCCTTTATTTTTCCATTTGTACACCCGGTTTTGTTGTGCGTCATTGCTATCCCAGGAGAATTTCTGGATCTTTACCTCTTGGATTTCTTTTTCCCAAACTGGGTATTTGGTGTCTAATTGGTCCTGGAAACTTTTAAGACTAGCTGCACTACAGTCACTGGATAGTCGTGACTGCAGTAGATCGATTTCACTGTCCATCTGTTCCAGGCTTTTTTTGTTGTGACCGATTAGGAGCTCAATAAATCCAAATGAGCTCTGGTTACAGATTTCTTCCCATTTGGAGACGAACATGTCATCCTCTATAGGGAAGGAGGGAAAAACCTGTATCCTGAGGCCACGGGGAATAAGGCCCCTCTGGAGATATTTTTCCAGAAAGGCCTTATTCCACCATGTGCGTGCTCTCTTGTGTAATAATAATTGCAAGGAATTCTGGGTCTCCTTGATCAAGCCGTCGCTGGGGCCACCCACTGCTCCTTCGTCCTTGAATACGGCATCTAGTTGAGACAGCCAGGAGAGTTCTCTGGCTTTATAATCCATAGTAATGGTATGGAGTCAATAGCTCTGTGAAAAAATACACAGTAAATGATTAGTCAGAAACAAAGGGAAAGAAACGACCCCAGGGGCGCCAAGGAAAGGGGAAAAGGAAATCAGGGAAGAGCCTGTGTTAACCCAATACACCCTCAATGACACCCCTTCAGAAATGACTCGGCTCAGGCTCCCGAGCGCAACATCAGAAAAGAAGAAGAAGAATGGAGCTCAAAAAGCCAGGTAGTAATTGTTATAAATGTTTTATTAGCTTATTTTTATTTTTTATTCTTCAGGGCCGCACCGCCGATCACCACAGGCGGCGTGGCCCTGGATGTAATTGCGGCGGCGGTGGTGGTGGCTGTGTGCTGTGGGGCAGGGGAGGGAGAGGCGTGTCCCTCCCCTGTTCTTCTGATAGGCCGCAGGCACTAATGCCTGCAGCCTATCAGAGGCCGGCTCAGGCAGCGCAATAACGTCATTATCATCGCGCCGCCTATGCCGGGCAGCACACAGCAGGGACACAGGCCGGAAGAGGCCTGCATCGCTGCTGATGAACGTAAGTATTAGTGTTTTTTTTTTTCTTTGCGGGGGGGGGGGGGGGGACTGGCACTATGGAGGGAGCTGGCACTATGGGGGGAGCTGGCACTATGGAGGGAGCTGGCATTATGGGGGGAGCTGGCATGGCACTATGGGGGGAGCTGACACTATGGGGGAGCTGGCACTATGGGGGAGTTGGCACTATAGGGGGAAGAGGGCTGGCACTATGGGGGGCTGGCACTATGGGGGAGCTGGCACTATAGGGGGAAGAGGGATGGCACTATGGGGGGCTGGCACTTTGGGGGGGCTGGCACTATGGGGGAGCTGGCACTATGGGGGGAGCTGGCACTATGGGGGGGCTGGCACTATGGGGGACTGGCACTATGGGGATGGGTACATGGTGGTCATGAAGGGATGGACATGGTCAGAAACAACGCTCAGGTAGCCCGTGGCATTTAAACGATGGCCAATTGGCACTAAGGGACCTAAAGTATGCCCAGAAAACATCCCCCACACCATTACACCACCACCACCAGCCTGCACAGTGGTAACAAGGCATGATGGATACATGTTCTCATTCTGTTTACGCCAAATTCGGACTCTACCATTTGAATGTCTCAGCAGAAATCGAGACTCATCAGACCAGGCAACATTTTTCCAGTCTTCAAGAGTCCAATTTTGGTGAGCTCGTGCAAATTGTAGCCTCTTTTTCCTATTTGTACCGGAGATGAGTGGTACCCGGTGGGGTCTTCTGCTGTTGTAGCCCACCTTTCTTTCCCATTCTGACATTCAGTTTGGAGTTCAGGAGATTGTCTTGACCAGGACCACAACCCTACATGCATTGAAGCAACTGCCATGTGATTGGTTGACTAGATAATCGCATTAATGAGAAATAGAACAGGTGTTCCTAATAATTCTTTAGGTGAGTGTAGTATCTACAATACTGAGCTGGGGCTTAGTCTTATTTTTGGCTTGTAGTATCGGCTCCTCTAATAGAATTATTCCCTAATAGGCAGTTAAATATATGACTCTGATTCAATGTTACAGGCTGAAGTTCTATAAATAATGAGAGCCTCAGGACGCCATAGACACACAGGTGGCAGTCGCTTTCAATGTTATTATGTTGCCTGTGGTGAAGCTGCAAATGTCACATCTGTCACGAGGAATCCTGCCATCTGTTTACTGTTATATCCAATAATTATCAATGGATGTAGGGTATTTGCCTCACAATCTTTACCTTGAAATTCCAAGAGGATGCCTTTACACAATAAATACATTTTGTCCCTCAGACCAAAATTAGGGAATTTTCTGCTAAAAGGTCATTTTGAGATACAATTTGGGGTTCTCTGCTGGGGACCTATGTTGGTAGCCAAAGTTGAAAACTAATTAAATTGTTGAGGCAGGATAAGCGATGATCAATGATAAATTTGTCAATCTATGCGCATTTGCATCACTCCATTACACTGACCGATGCAAAGTACTATGGGGGAGGAATGATCGCTGTCGCAAATGTTCCTCCCCAGTTCAGTTGTTCTGATGATTTGGCAGCACATCTCTTAATACTTACTGTAGGGCGATGTGTTTCCAATTATTCAGCATCTTTTATGCTATATGAAAGATGCAATCAGCCGACAAATGAGTGATTTCTCATTTGTCGGCTGATCTACAGCACAATTACATGGGCCAATTATCGGGAAAAAGCATTCTTATGGTTATTATCACTTGTTCCTGATAATTGGCCCAAAATTGGGCAGTGTAATAGGCACTTTACTCATCCTTTTCCTTGGCCTTAGAAGTTAGAACACAGGAGCAGTGGTATAGGTATGGGTGGTTGAAGTGGTCTGGAAGTTCAGGACCTGGCACACAAACCGTTGATGCTGATCAGCATCAGGAGGTTATGTATGGTGTTACATAGGACTGCAGGCAACATTTTTATGGCATATCCATAGGAGTCTAATAGATGCAGGTCCCACCAGGAATCCCATTCTGTCATAGAAGTAAATGTAGAGAGTTACGCATGTGGAGCCACTTCTCCATACACTGCAGAAGGCAAGTAAAGCCCTCTTCTTGAGATAGAACCGGCGTCTATTGAACTTTTATGGTGTATCCACAGAAATTTCTGAGATAGGAATACCAATTTAATTGATGGTCTCACGGTATTGCAGGTTTACCCTGTAGTTGCTACATGGGAATGCACCCTTTTTAATAGATTGCCCAACTACCTAACATATCCACGCATCAACTGCAAAGGTTTATAGGGAACATTGGTTGAGAGGCACAGCACTTTCTAGTTACAAGCGATGTAAACAACAGGCGGCCATCACTCAAAGCAGTGTTCCCTGGCCAGAAGCTCCTGGGTCTCGTGCATAAGGTTCCTAGTTTTATGTAGCTTCAATTTTGGTGGCGTGCACAGAGATGTTATAGCATTATTAGAGTCTGGCACTAAGCTCAAAAACATAGTAACCTCAGATAACACCATGCTGAAAGCCATGTCAACGGGTTCCTCTGTATTTCTCATGCCTCTGACTTGAGAAGGTGCAAATGAGTTGATTATAACAACAGATACAAGAACCAAGATCTCTCTGATCTGTATCTATATTTTAAATATTTAATACTGCTATATACCACAAGCTAATTTTACAATTTAATCTATAGTTGCGGTGACTCTGGATGAATAAGTAGCCAATGGCGCCAAAGGCGCAAACCAGCTCCTAGCTCACCATATGTGGTTTTTTTGTTACCTAACTCTTGTTTTACAACCTACTCATTTTTAGTCTGATTTTGAACATTTCTTGACTACCACTAATGATGCCAGTGGATTTACTGGTAGAAACACATCTGGGGTGAATTTATAGGGCCACAGTAGGGTTCATTAGGATCTCCTTCTTATGATCAACGTAACCACTCTACATCCACACTGGCAGAGTTCACTACTCAATATGACTTAGAGAAGCGAAAGAAGAGAGGTATTGAGTAGTGAACTCCTGTCTAAAAACCAATCAGAGCGACTATGGACAACACAGTTTTTCTTTTAAACAGTTTTGATAAATCTGCTCCACTAAATACAGATTACATGTAAAACAACAATTAGAATAGTCAATGCAGGGAGATGAGAGGCAGGCTAAGAAGCCATTCTTCAGCAGTTACAGCTAGTACTATGGATGTCTGTTTCATCCTGCCGCTGATTGGTTGGTTACACCATGTGACCACTGCTGACAATCAGAGAAGAAATGAGTCGTTGGCAAAACAGCTTGCCTTTTGTATATTAGTATGATGAGTAGAGATGAGCAAATTTCTTAAAAGTTTGATTCGGCTGATTCGCAGAATAAAAAAAAAAAATTGTTTCGTGATGAATTACTTAGTCACAAAGCGCATTTTTTTGTTAGTAGCGGGTGCAATGACAGGGAGCTGAGATAGCACCGCCCCCTGTCATTGTACCCCTCAGATGCCGCATTCATACATGATCGCGCCATCTGAGTGTAAAATTAACAATAAAAAATAAATAAATAAAACTTAGCGCCTCCATTTGCTCGCGACGGGCCGGTCGCCGCCATCTTGCTTGAAGATCTCAGCCAAAATCCTGTGCAGCGCAAGATTACGTCATCATGCCGGCTGGTGTGATGACGTAGGACGGCGTGATGATGTAATCTCATGCCGCACGCGATTTCGGCCGAGATCCTCAAGCAAGATGGAGGCTGGTGGCCCGTTGCGAGCAAATGGAGGAGGTAAGGAAAGTCGGCTTCTAGGTGAATCAAATTTATCCTGAAATTCTGATCGAATTCCATTTCGTGGGATTCGATTCGCTCATCTCTAATGATGAGGTTATAATATCATCTTTTTATATTATATTTCAGGATTTATGTGTGTTGATCAAGCATGAAAATTGTTTTCCCAGTGAAAGGGTTAAGGCTATTTAGAAAAAGGAATCAGACTAACTCAACCAAGGGCAGACTTTCATCTCTTATCTTCTTTTATAAAAATTGTTTTTTTCAGGAAAGTACATCTTGTCATGCAAGTGCAAATGCATTGTTGGGCAGTGTATATCGCCATTTATTGTATGGCACTAACAATGAGAGTGGTGGGCTGAGGATTTAGTGGAGAAAGATAAATCCTTCCCTGAGGGAAAGAAGTTCATCTCCAAAAAAAAAGAAAGGGTCACATCCATCAGATAAACAGAGCAGAAAGTATTAATGAGCTTCACTGCCTTTATATTAATGTGTAGGCAGCTATGTAGATCCCATGCTTTTAAGTATGCCTGCATGAACTTTGTTATTCTTTATTATACTTTTATGTTTCTTTTATTCTATCTGGGTGGAGGAAGCCTTTTTTTTATGTTTTGTAATTATTTTTGTACATAAATGTAAATTGAAGATAATACAGCTTAGTTATAACAAACATAAAATAGACCTCATGAATGGGGGTCTTAAAGGGCTTGTGCAGCCAGTACATATTGATGACCTATCCTCATATCTGATCGGTGGGGGGTCCGACTCCGGCACACCTGCCGATCAGCTGTTTAAAGAGGAGGCAGCACTCCATGCAAGCACTGCTTCCTTTATAAGATCACACTGTGCCTCGTCTGGGAAGTCTCAGAGGCACAGTATAATTACAAGTGCTTGTTCACTTGTAAGTACACTGCGCCGTGTCTGCAAGCGAGACGACACACAGTGTAATTGTGAAGAGAAAGCAGTGTTCTTACGATTAACGCCTCCTCTTTAAACAGCTGATCAGCGGGAGTGCTGGGAGTCAGACCCCCACCGATCAGATATTGATGACCTATCCTGAGGATACGTCATCAATAAGTACTGGCTGCACAACCCCTTTAAGATTTGGCATCCCTTGCTCATGTATCACTGTATCCGCTTCTGGCACAAAGGTAATGCGCCACATTTCTTAACGGCTATGTACACCATTTTTTTAATGATAGCATTTTACTGAATTTGGACAAAAAAAATAAAATATGTATTAAAAATATCCAGCTGTTTTGTCACAAAGGTTTAACTGTTTGTCTAGCTGTGTGAATCTGTACTTTCACTTTCACTTTGTGCCAATCATGTAATAAACCTTATTTATAAATTAGTAAAAGGTCGTAAACACTTATTTAAAGGGGTATTCCCATCACATACAATGGGGGCATATTGCTAGGATATGCCCCTATTGTCTGATACAAAGAGGACAGAACGGGGAGAGCTGTAGATGGAGGACCTCGGGTTTCCCGGGGTACGCTCACCACAAAGTGCTGCTCCCCGCTGCTCCCATACAAGTGAATAAGAGCACACCGCGCACGTACGGCCCCTGCTCCCATTAATTTCTAAGGGACAGATGGAAATAGCCGAGCCAGCGCTCGGCTATTTTCGGTGGCCCCATTGAAATGAATAGAGGATGGGTGCGCATGCGCAGTGAGCCCTTCATTCATTTCCCCGGTCCATTCTCATTGTAGGTGTGGGTCCCAGCTCTGGGACCTCCTAGCGATATGCCCCCATTGTATATGATGTAAAAACCACTTTAAGGACCCTTTCACACGGGCGAGATTTCCACGTGGGTGCAATGCGTGAGGTGAACGCATTGCACCCGCACTGAATCCGGACCTATTCACTTCTATGGGGCTGTGCAGATAAGCAGTGAATTTCACGCATCACTTGTGCGTTGCATGAAAATCGCAGCATGCTCTATATTGTGCATTTTTCACGCAACGCAGGCCCCATAGAAGTGAATGGGGCTGCTTGAAAATCGCAAGCATCCGCAAGCAAATGCGAATGCGGTGCGATTTTCACGCATTGTTGCTAAGATGAAAGTCTATTCACTGTATTATTTTCCCTTATAACATGGTTATAAGGGAAAATAATAGAATTCTTTAATACAGAATGCTTAGTAGAAGGTCGCATAGTTGCAGATCTCTTCTTACTTCTTTAATCATGAACTGCCGACTAAAGGACCTGTGGTGACATCACATCACATGGTCCAATCACATGGTCCATCACTGGACGGGACGCACCTGGACGCATCCGGAGCCAAAACGTGACGCCACGTTATCAGTAAGTTAGGCTATTTTTCACACTTGCATTAACTTACATTGGCCCAGATTCAAGAAGCACTTGCGCGGGAACAAGTGTGATTTGCGCCGCGCAAGTACTGATTTGCTCCTATGCAAATTTGCGGCTGATTCTGTAAACCAGTTAAGCCTGAAATGCGGCCATTTTCCCGCGCACGCAGCCTAGCTGTTCCTGCGCAATTTTCGTGCAATTTTGCGCGGGGTGTAAGTTGCGCCTTCATGGAATTCCCTCAGCGAATATGCAAATTAGGTACTGCCGATGATTCAGAAACATGCGCGTGTGATGCGCATCTTGCGCTGGAAGCGTGCAAGCTTTTTTCCCTGGGCAAACTTGCTCCTGTTAAAAGCAGGGGCAAGTTAGCAAAAGATGGCCAAATGTCATCTGAAGGAGCGCGCAACTTCAGCAGCACCTAGACAGACGATCTGAACAAGCAGAGCACCCACATTTTCGGGACCTCACATCTGTGCACCAACATGCCAGGGGCAGCTATGGTTCTTGATATTCTATTGACTGAGCCGACTCGTAGGAGGGCACGGGAGAGGATTTACAGAGGGCGCTACAACCTTTTTCAGATGACTGATACTGAGGTGTATCGCATGTTTCGCTTTAGCCCTGAAGTCATCCTTGAGTTGGTAACAATCCTGCAGGATGACATCAGCAGCCCGACCCATCGGGGACAGGCAGTGCAGCCACTGGTGAAGGTAGTGGCAACCCTTCATTTTTTGGCAACTGGCTCATTTCAGCGCACAGGTGGAGTGGTGGCGGGGATGTCCCAATCCAGCATGAGCAGGTGTGTGCACCAAGTGATCCCTGCAATACTCAGACGAATGGGCACACAATTTATCAAACCAACCACGGCTGACATGCGGCAGAAGGCAATCAGTGATTTTTATTTATTAGCCAGATTTCCACGCACTGTGGGTGCAATATATTGTACCCATGTGGCACTACGCCCCCCCCCCCCCGGCACCTCGAGCATATCTACTGCAACAGGAAACATTGGCATTCGATAAATGTGCAGATGATTGTGGATGCACATGGCCTCATATGGCATGTCCGTGCCAAACACCCAGGGTCAAGCCATGACAGTTTTATTTACCGACACAGCCCCATCCCAACCGAGTTTGACCAGAACATGTATGGAGACAGCTGGCTGATTGGTGAGTGACATGGGTGTCAGGTATGACTGCCCCCCCCCCCATGATGCACACATCACAAGGGGCACATGCACGACTAACATCCTCCTGTCTTTTCCCTTCCAGGTGACTCTGCCTATGCCCTGGGACCTCACATGATGACCCCATTTCGTAACCCTCAAACACCAGGAGAGGAAAGATATAACGAAGCCCATGCACGTACCCGTGCGGTGGTGGAGCGCACATTTGGCATCCTTAAATCTCGATTCAGATGTCTGGATAAATAAGGGGGGACCCTATTGTATTCACCCAACTTTGTATGCCAAATCGTAGGGGCATGTAGTATTCTCCACAATTTAGCTCAAAGAAGGGGCATGCACATTGAGCTACGCAATGACCTTACCCCCGAACCACGCAACCCCCCCCCCCCCAAGAAACACTACCGGATCTTCTGAGGGAAGAGCAATCCGGAATGGTCTTGTGGAACGTCTCTTTGCACATTAAACACACCCTGATCTTGTCACAAGTTTAATGCATGTATGTACACCACTGTAGTACCTAGCACACACCCGACACATGCACCCCCAATTGGATTAGACCCAACAATACCCCATGGTATTAGGGAGCAGCAACGCCGCGTCAAGGCTCCAATTATGTTGCTGTCCATTCATACACCTTTCACATGGCAGAGGGTGACACCCCTTTTCCAGCAGGAGTGCCACCCCCCCCCCCCACCCCCCCCCCCCATTCACACACCAGTCACACTGTAGTATACACTCCTCACCGTGTGTAGGGACTACAAATAAATCTAAAAACTCATATCCTGAGCATATAAAAAAAAAATAATCTCATACCCTGAGCATATCGAAAAATAATAAAAAAATCATATTGTGTTGAGCAAAAAAATGTAGACATAAAATTATTTTTTTAGTTTTTTTCTTTGGGCCAAGGGTGCCCCGGCTCTGGCTCCTCAATCTCCGTGGTGCAGAGGAGGCATGGGGTGGGGATGGAGGGGTGGGGGGAGGAGGGGGGGGAGGAGCATCAACCCCTACTTCCACACTCCTTGCAGGTGGTGGCTGCATGCCCTCCATGGCGTTGGCCAGGCGGGCAAGGATGGTGTTGGTCTGGGCCAACATCCGCATTTGGCGGGTGGTGGTATCCCGCTGATGCCGGCGGGTAACTCTCGCCTCCTCCTGCACTGCAGCGGTGTTGGCCTGCACAGCAGCGGTATTGGCCTCCACCGCAGCTGTCATCCTGCTTAACAAAGCTGGTGTGGTCTCCAGAGCCACCAAGCAGGTGACTATGGCCTTAGAGTTGCCACTAATTTCCCCCAGGCTCTGTGCCACATGTTTGTCCCGGTCCTCATGCAGGGTGAGGGCATGCTGCATAGAGGTGGAGGTGGATGCCATGCTGTCCGCCAGACGACGCACCTCTCCCACCATGGCCCCTATATGGCGGGTCTGCAGGGCCTGCTCCTCCAGCAGACCGTCACGGAGGCTGGAGGATATATGCCTCGTTTTGGACAGAGCCTTCCTGGGAGGAGAGGCTCGGCCACGGACAGAGGGAGAAGGGGAGGGGTCCACAAGGGAGGGGCTTGCCCTGGAGGGGCTTGCCCTGGAGGGGGATGACGTGCTGGGAGGGGGATGACGTGCTGGGCGGGGGGGTGGTGGGTTGCACAGGGATGGTGGTATCCTCCTGGAGGGAGCCAGAGTCCTCCTGGATGAGGAAAAAGGAATCCTCCTCCAATACCACTTGCTCCTCCATACTTGGCCCCGGTATGATCTCCTCCTGGACCAGCATAGCCAGAATGTCCATGGGGCCTGACTGGACCCCTGGCTCTGGTCTGGATGGGCTGGGTCGAGCCGCAGCCGAAGACGGCCCAGCTTCTTCTTCCTCATCACCACCTGTGGATGACACCAAAACGACATATTTTGCTGGTGCAACACACCCAGGGCATTGATGTCCAGGGCAATGGCTTCATATATAGCCCTCCTTTGGGCAATGGTGGTGTTTGCCCGCTGGGCACCATATAGGACTTCCTTATGCTGCTGGAGTGCAGCAATCAGGATGTCCATCTCTGCAGCCACAAAGTTGGCCTTCCTTATTTTGGTCCCTTTGGGAGGTGCCATGTCTTGCAAAAGGGCTGAATTTCCTTGCTCAGGGGGGGGTAGGAAAAAGCAGGATGAAATTCAGCAAAGAACCTGCGCAAGTCTGCTCCTATTTATTTGCTCAGTGCAAGCAGCTGAGCAGGATTTGCCCTGAAATTATGCTAGCAAACCTCTGCTGAGCCGAAAATTCCTCATTTACATAGGGGCACACCCACTTTGACTTGCACGGCCTTGCGCCCTCAGCTTTGCCTTAAACAGGAGCAAATTAAATGAACAAACGATTCCTGAATCAGGTGGCAATTTGGCAAAATTGCTCCAGCGCAGAGAAATTCAGCTGAGCGGCTCAGGTGTAAGTAATGGGCAAATCTACCTGAATCTGGGCCATTGTTTTCAGTGGCGCCTCCATTTAAAAAAAAAATTTTGAACCAGACACAAAACCGTAGCCTGCATCGGTTTTGTGTACGTTCACAAAATGGAATTGTGCCTTAATGGAAGACATCCTGGTGCATCTTGAACAGATCTCTTTCCATTCAGAATGCATGAGGTCTAAACAAAAACATTTATTTCCGATATTGAGATCCTCTGCCGGATCTCAATACCGGAAAGCACCAATACAAATGTGAAACAGGATTTAAGAATTGAGCTATAATGAGATAAGGAGCCATCAGCTGAACTGCCTGATGGAAAGGGTAAAAATACAGAGTATGCTACTATAGAATCGCAAGGATGTATACAGAAAGGGGCTCAAAATTGCAGCAGGCAGCTTTTTTCTCTCTGCGATGTGGTGGCTATTTTAAACATAATACAACCGGCTGCCTCCGTTATGAACGGATCCGGTTGTATTATCATGACGGAAGCGTTTTTGCTGATCCATGACGGATCCAGCAAAAACACTGGTGTGAAAGTAGCCTTAGATGTACAGAAATTGCACCATAATTTAAAGGGGTTGTCCAAGTTATATTTATTGATGACCTATCCTCAGGATAGGTCATCAATATCAGATCGGTGGGGGTCCGACACCCGGCACCCCCTCCGATCAGCTGTTTGAAGAGAAGGCGTGCGCGGTGTCAGCGCTGCCTCCTCTTCACTGTTTACCTTCTAGCCGTTGCATCTGCAGTGGTGAGCAGGTGTAATTACACCCAAGCCGTCCCATTCATTTCAATAGGAAGGTTTTAGTCAAAATTTTCTTTGTAATATATTGGGGGTAGCACCCCTTTTAGACTGGACACGACCTTCTACCTGGGACTTCTGAGCAGAGTACAGTTGTAGCTGGTTCCTACACTGCCCTGAATATTGGAGGCTTAAGTAAATCCAAAGTGAGGCAGTATCATTAGTGATAGGGACCCATCTGCGGAAGCCAACTTGATGCCTGGTAGATGGGCCCGACAAGTATGTGCGCTAAGAGCTTCCATTACTCATGTATATTCATTTATAGTCTGTATTGTACCACTTTTATCTAGAATGACCCCCATTTCTTAGCTCTATTGTTTGTATATATATTGGTGTGCAGCCATTTAGTTTTTTTGTAATAATGTATATGTACAGTGATCCCTCAAGATACAATGCCCTCAAGATACAATATTTTCAACATACAATGGTCTTTTCTGACCCATCGTAAGTTGAAACCAGACTCAACATACAATGCCTCAGACTCAGATCCAACCAATCAAGGCCACTTCACTGGTAAAATAGCTGGATTAGTTGCTAGTTAGCAGCTATTCCTGACTATTATATGTAAGGACTTGTTTTTATATGTCTTAGTTATCTGCTTATTCTTAAATCTTAATTTTCTCTTATGTTGGATGAGATTTTTGGGCTTTGGAACCGATTACTCAACTTACAATGGTTTCAACATACAATGGTCGTCCTGCAACCAATTATTATTGTAACTGTATAATGTCCACTAGAGATGAGCGAATTTCAAAAAAATTCTATTTGGTTGGTTGCCCAAAATTTCCAAAAAGATTTGATTCGATCCAAATTAATTTGTGGCGAATCACGTAAAAAAAAAACCCAGCTATTTCCTGGCTGCAGAAAGCCTGTATAGTGGTGTAGAACACTGTGCCTTGCAGTGACACACATAGGGAGTCTGCTGTGGTAGTGAAACAATACTGTGAGTCAGTATGACATGCAGATGACAGGTGTCACTTTTAGAATCACTGCACACTTCTCTTCTTTGGGCAGTTAGGGGGCCAAAACTGACCAAATAACTCAAGTGTGAACTCAGCCTTACAGGTCGATGTTAGCATCAGGTATGAAGAACTGTGCAGAGGCCCAAGATCCTACTGTGGCGTGAAAGAGCGCACTTCTTTTATGCAGTCGTCAGCTGATTCCTCATAGATGTCTACAGAACATGTTCTATTAAACACTTATACAAGTAGAGCCCCCCAAGTGGAGAGGGTGTCAGCAGTAAGTTTGTGTTGACGTCACTGATTATTTTGCCCTTCTTCTAATCCATCAGAACAATAACCCCCCAAAAAACGGATCCTGTGTGGATCATCTGCCTTTACTCGGTCTGCATTTGCTCAATAATCCATCAGTATTGCTAATGCCCCAAAAAAAACAGGAGTGGATCCAAAACAGAGATGACACGTGAAAGGAATATTTGCATGTCTTCTGTGTTTTGTACCCACTCCTGCTTTTTGCTATCAAATCATAAACCAATTCTGATGGGACCATACAGGCCTTACAGCTGCTACACAGACAGGATCCGTTGTGTGTCTCATTTTTACTTCCTTCTGACAAATCAGAAAAAGGTTCAAATAAATGATGATGTCAACCAGGCCAAAAAGGCAAAATAGTGGCCCAGTCATGAAGTAGGGAGGGTAGGAACATCATGAGAAGTCCACAGAGTAGCCCAATGACATAGTGTAGAGGTGGCAGCAGCATCAGGAGACCACAGAGTGGCAAGGTGACATAGTGTGAAGGTGGCAGCAGCCTCAGGAGATCACAGAGTGGCAAGGTGACATAGTGTGGAGGTGGCAGCAGCATCGGGAGACCACAGAGTGGCAAGGTGACATAGTGTGGAGGTGGCAGCAGTATCAGGAGACCGCAGAGTGACCCGGTGACAGAGTGGGGAGGTGGGTAGCACTAACAGTAACCGCTGAAGATGGTGGGTGTAAGAAGGAGCACTTGGCATCAGAAGTGTGGCATCAGGCAGGTGGCAGCATCAGAATAGTAGCTGAGGCAGGTGTCCAGAAGAAACTGGTCTCTTTTGTCAAGGTTTGGGTGAGGCAGCATGGATGATCTAATCTGATGCATCAGGCATTGGTGGGTGGAAATCCCGGCTGATCCATGCCTGATTCATCTTGACAAAGGTCAGTCTCTCCACATTTTGGATAGATAGGCGAGTTCTCCTTGGGGTAACTATGGCCCCCGCCGCACTAAACACCAGCTCTGATGCCACACTACTGGCCGGGCAGGACAGCTTTTCCAGGACAAACTCGGCCAGTTGCGGCCACAAATCCAGTTTGGCTTTCCAGAAGTCCATGAGGATCTTCAATGATGGCTGGCAGGGTGCACTCCAAGTATGACACCACCTGCTGGTTCAGGTTCTGATCTATGTCTAGCTGCTGGTGAGTAGTTTCTTCACTATGCGGGTAAAGAAAGCTGCTCATCAGCGACTCTAGACTCAGGCTGCTGCTGATGGAGCTGGAACTGCTCCTGCCACCCCACCCCTCCCCAGCAGCCATGGCAGTGGAATGTGAGCACAGATGGTCCCTCCGGTCAGACCTGCACTAGGATGGACGATGGTGCAGATAGGCAGCGGCCAACTGACTACATAGGATGTCTCTATGGTAGTTCAGTTTGTACTCCTTCTCAGCGGGTGTAAAAAATAAACCTCTGTCCGCCTGTATCATCAATAAATCGTTTATGGCCTTTCTCTGTTCGTACAGTCGGTCTAACATATGTATGGTGGAACTGCAACGGGTGGAAACGTTGCATTTAAGCCTAGGTTGGGGGACGCCAGTCTGCCGCTGTAGCTCAAGGAAGGTGTGCTTGGCGGTGTACGAGTGGCTGAAGTGCATGCAAAGTTTCCTGGCCACTTTTAGGATGTCTTGCAGATGGGTGGAAGATTTCAGGAAACGCTTGACAACTAGATTGAACACGTGCGCCATGTAGGGTGCATGGCTCAGCCCTCCTTGATGCAGCGCTGACACCATGCTCTTCACGTTGTAGATCACCATGGTTCTGATTTTGAGTTGTCGCAGAGAAAGCCAGGATTAGATTTCTTGATGAAGGACACAGAGCAGTTCCTCCCCTGTGTGACCCGGTTGCCCAGGAAAACTAGGTGCAGAACAGCGTGACACCACCGTGCCTTGCACATGTGATATGCTGGTGGGGCACTGTGAATTGTCCCTGCAGTGGAGACTGAGGATAAGGTGGAAGATGAAGAGGCAGAGGCGGACATTGTCACAGAACCAACGGCGTGAGAACGTGGAGGCGGAAGCGGTGTCACCTGGCCAAGTTGCTGGTTTGGCTGAGCATGAACCACATTTACCCAGTGGGCCATAAAGGGCATATATTGTCCTTGACCGTAGTTACAGCTCTACATGTCGGAGCTGCCGTGCACTTTGGCAGACACCAACAGGCTCAAGGACTGGCTCACCTTCTGTTCTACATATTTGTGCAGGGCTGGTACTACATTTTTGGCAAAGAAATGACGGCTTGGGACTCTCCACCTCGGCTCGGCACAAGCCATCAGTTCTCTGAAAGGGGCAGAGTCCACCACTTGGAACGGGAGTGACGTTCAGCTTCTACGCCGTTGGCTCTTTGCAATCGCTTCGGTGATCGATTGCTGACGGAATGACTGACTAGGAGGAGGAGGAACAGGAGCATCAGGACCAGCAGATGATGGGAAGAACAGTCAGCTTCCTTTGGCTGAGGTGGTGGAGCCTTGACTGCCTGAAATCGAATGCGTGCCACTGGGTGATGCAGAGGTTGCTGCAGCAGGCTGGACCACCACATTGGAGCCACGGTTCTCCCAGGCCACTTTATGGTGATGCTGCATATGTTGACGCAGGGCCGTGGTGCCAACATTGGCACCCTGGCCACACTTCACCTTCTGCCCACAGATTCGACAAATGGCCATGTTCACCTCCCCTGGCGGCTTAACAAAAAACTGCCTCACCGCAGAGTAGGTGTGTTTACTCCAACACTCCGCACTGACTGACTGTTACCGCCACTGCCTCCGTGAAGCCCTGCACCACTACTTTACGGGCCAGTAGGTTCCTGCGAAGCGGGTGGTCTACCCTGGGCACATTTGGCTCCCGACCTCCTTCTGCTGCCACCCTGCTGACTCCTGACCATGCTACCGATGATGATGAAGCCCCTTCATCACCCGGCTCCCGGCTACATCATCATTGGGTACTGTCTGCACGTCACTGATATCCTCCTCAACGGTCTCTGAGCCAGGAGCCTGACCGCTCGCAACACCAGCTCCCATGCCACTCTCCTCATTACTACTTGCCCGCCTACTGGAGGAAGCGGCAGATGTCTCCTCTGGATCTAATGTCCATGATAAAACGATGTATACATATTGCCATGCATGTAGCTGGATTATGACCCTAATGGATGCCGCATTAGAATGATGTTGGGAAATAATATTTTAATTGTTATAAATTGCAGCTGTCAACCTTTCCATCTGCAAATGCAGATAAATAAGCTCCATAATTCATAGATGGAGTCTGAAATGCCTATTGGAAGATAATGTATATTTTATTAATCCCATATGAATTAATGGGCCTTATGTACACAACCGTTGTTTGCAGGGGCGTACATAGAAATCACTGGGCCCCATAGCAAGCATCTGAATTGGGCCCCCTAACCCCGCCCATTACCCACCCCTGGCCCGTCCCACCTCCTGTCCTGGCTCCTCCCATGCCACACCCCCATTAAAGAATCCCTAATGCCCCCCAAAATGCCCGGGGGGAGGAGTAGGAGAGCACACTGTCCACTATGAGCCCCCCAAACCCTTAATGCCCCCAAAATGCTCAGGACAGTGTGCTTTCCTTCTACTCATCTCCCCCCTGGGCATTTTGCTGTAATGGGGGCATTAGGGGTTGGGAGGCAGGAGGCTCATAGAGGACTCAGGGGGGGGCGGAGAGACTCAGAACAGTGTGCTTGTCTCCTACTCCTCCTTCCCCCTGGGCATTTTGGGGTAATGGGGGCATAAGGGGGGCTTATAGAGGATTCAGGGGGGGGGGCTCATACAGGACAGAGTAGGAGGAAAGCAGACTGTCCTCTATGAGCCCCCAAACCCTTAATGCCCCCCAAAATGCTCAGGACAGTGTGCTTTCCTTCTACTCCTCTCCCCCTGGCATTTTGGGGGGCATTAGGGGTTGGGGGCTCATAGAGGACTCAGGGGAGGGGGCTCATAGAGGACAGTGTGCTTTCCTCCTACAGTGCCTGGAGTGGACAGATAGAAAGGGAAGGAGGCGGAGCGGAGCCAGAGGAGACCCCCAAACATAGAGGGGGCCCCCCCCCCAGACTGTGACTTACTTCTTCAGGCCAGCCAGCCAGGGACACGGACGGTGCACACTGCTCAGTCACGACACTCAAGTCACTTCAGATTCAGAATCTTCCGTACTTCCTCCCTCTCCTTCTGGCTCAGTCAGCACTCAGCTCGTCTCTCCTCAGCTCAGGGCAGGGCAGGCACTGACTCTGGTGGGGTGACAGCCATCGCCGTCGGCGAATTTCGAGTCGATTCTCCCGCCCGCCCCCTTGCGCCGCCCACTGGCCAATCAGCAGTTGCCTCAACAGAGAGTTGCCTTGTGCTGATTGGCCAGCGGCTCGAGCGCCGGGTCAGGAGGAGGGTCAGGTCACGTCTGAGACAGTCTCAGGTCAAGGGGGGGCCCGGGGGGGTGTCTGTACTCTGTTGAGTTGAGAAAAGCAGCCGGCGCTTTTTGAGTGGGCGGGGCCAAATAGGGTGGGCGTGGCTTCCTCTGCGCTACGGGCCCCCCAGTGCCGCGGGCCCCATAGCAGTGGCGTGGTCTGCCTCTATGGGCGGTACGCCACTGGTTGTTTGGGTCTTTAAAAAATATGGCTCGGATGCGGGCCCATTCACTTTATTGGGACCCCAAAAGATACAGACAGGGGTGCTGTCCGCATCCATTGCTCGTTTACGTGGCCCCGTAAAAAAATTTAAACATTTTGTGGACAAGAATAGGCATTCCTATTATGGGTGGCTCGTTCCGGTCTGCAAATTGCGGAACGCACAAGGGCGAATTCTGTGTTTTGTGGATCTACAATTTGCAGGCCGCACAACAAGGCACGGTCTTGTGCATGTAACCTTAGGGAAATATTGAAAGGGGGTCTTCCTATCCCCAGGATAGGTCATCAGTATCAGTGCGGTGGCAGCCTGACTCCTGGCACCCCCTCCGATTAGCCATTTGCAGGGACACGGTGCCCCAGAGCACAGCTCCCTATACTGTGTAGTGGCCATATCTGGTACTACAGCTCATTCCTGTTCAAGTGAATTGTAGAGAGGCGCACTAAAAAATCCTACTGAAGCAAATTTCATATATTAGAAAGTGGCTCTAAAACCATGATAATAAATTTTTTGATAAAACCATTTTACAATTTTAACTGTGTGTTCTTGAAACTTCTCAATACAATATTTTTTCTTGCATTACTCTTGATGTCTCCATCCCTGTTCACCAGATATAGGCAAGATGCCCCTATCTAAGGAGTCAAAGGAAAGAGAAAATCGATTTCTCAAATGTGAGTCTTTTTGGGGTCATAGTCACACCCCAGAGGTGCATTACCACTTTTACTCCTCTCCACTACCTCCCATGGTTAACTTAATGGCACCCTATGTATTATTTTCCAGGGCCTGTGAAATGTGTATCTGTAATGATGTCATGTAACTGTTCACATGTAATGTACCTGGTTCACCAGCAGATGACGGCATACATGGCAGAGTTAGTTTGCCTGGAATGGAACCCTTCTTTACATTCTAGATCTCTCTAAGAGAGGGAGGAGTTTAGCTAGTGTGAAGAGCAGTCTAGAGTACCCCCTGCTAAGGCTGTGTCCAAGCCAGCCAGAGCACCTTTAGCTCTGCTGGACATGGAGGCCAACGCTTGGAGCTTCTGAAGCCAGGAAGAAAGTTCCCTGGACAAAGTTAGAGACAGACCAGTCCACAGAAAGCTAAGTACAGCAGAAAGGAAAAGATTCCTATTTAAGCCTGTCAGCCAGAGAGCAACTGATATAGCAGATCCGAGTCTGTTTACCTGCCAGTTGGAAGATTGTTTCCTGATTAACTTTTATTTAAATGAAGCAGTTATCAACTTCAACACAAGGTCTGGACTCATTTATTTCATCATCCCCTTCATCAACTATCCCTTGCACCGCAGCGCACGACAATGCCTGGGGTTCCAGCGTATCCATGTAGGAGCACCGTGACACGTGCAACACCATTAAGGTACATTTTAGGCCAACCTACACCACTCTGGCATTCCTACAACTGGGTACCACCATATCACTAAAAGGGGCCCTGTGCCCTTGTTGCTTCATATTACAAAATAACACAGAAATCTATCATCTGACCTGACTGCCAAGGGCATATATACCATACAGTCAGACCATGCATCTGCCATGGGACCCTAGAAAGAGGGCTCCAGTCGTGGTTAATCTCATAACGTTTGCTGGATTGCCATTGTCCTCCTCAGAGGAACTGCATTGTTATAAATCAAGGGGGTGTTTTTTGGCCCAAGAGTCCTGAAAAGTGGATGGGGAAACAAAGACAAGGGCCGTCTCTCCTAAGGGCCAAAGCTGTAATAGGTGGACTCTGACCACTGCTATGTGGTCTCTTCTCTACCTTTTTTGCTATTGCTCAACTTTGTCTAAAGCGTGTCAAAGCATATAATTTATTGAACCATCATTCAATTGGTGCTCTTGGTCAGTCAAATGGGCTAAGAGGGATAAAGTTTTGTGCCTCTGAATGTTACTCATCTGCCACAGATCCAGCACCAAGCGCTACCTCGCGCCCCTTCTGACCAGTTAGGACTCCTCCCTTATACTGCACACACCAATGACATCCGCCCTCTGAGATATTGGAACTTGGCTCAGGCAGGATGATGACTGGTGACTCAGGTAGCATCCACTCCTCAGTGTATTTGGACTATAAACTGCAATTCTGCTGCATCAGCTTCACTGAATTAACTTTGCTGCATCAACTTCATTGTATTAACTCTACTGCATCAGCTCCACTGCATTCACTCTGCCATTCAACCCAGCTACACAGACTCTGCTATACCAGTCTACAGTTCAATGCTACATTACTACTACATTTCTCCGCTTCACCTATCTTCACTCTGCATAGCTATGTCAAGTCATCTATTCCACTTCTCAGCATGAGATTCACAGTTACGCTACACCAGCTTTTCAGCTCTGCTACATCTGTCTTGCTGCTCTGCTGCGCCAGCCCTGCCTTTCCATGAGTCTTAAAGGGAGCCACACCCCCTGTGAAGGAGCCCAGCACCGCCTGCGACTTCCGAATCTCCTCCTTTCGACACAGTTAGATTGCCTTAATCGCACGATGCGCGAGCTCACGCATGCGCAGTTCCTTCCCTGAGGCTGATGCCAGCACAGGGAAGGAACACTATACCGGCACTGCGCATGCGCAAGCTCTCGCATCGCGAGATTAGGGCAATCTAACTGTGAAGAAAGGAGAAGATTCGGAGGACATAGGCTGTGCTGGGCTCCTTCACAGGGGGGCATGGCTGGACAAAAGGAAGGTTAGTACAGCCCCTTAGGCTCCTTACAAGACTAATTTATATATCTCTAAAATTATTTTTTAAACAAAATAAAAGCACACAGCGCTATAGGACAGGTATATTGCAGACATGCTAGCGGCGATCTAGCCGTGCATGTCCGCATATCTATAACCTAAAACGAGGTAACAGAATCCCTTTAAGATCTGCTCTTCTGGACCAGTGACCTAGAGGATGCAGCTCACTAGGTAAAAATCATGAGGCAGTGGATCCAAAAGGTGCGGCAACATTGATAACCTTGCTAAGCTGGTTGAATTGGTGTCTTCACTAGCTTTAAATAGGGTTGTCTCATCTGAGACATTGGTGGCATATCGCTAGAATATGCCACCAATGTCAGATTTGGATCCGCACATATCTCCAGAATAGGCTCCCCAAAATAAAGGAGAGAATACTGCACATGCTTGATGTGCACTACATTCATTTGTATGGGAGTTCCGAAAATAGCTAAGTGAGTCTTTTTTCAGAAGTCCTATAGAAATGAATAAAGAGCACACCAGGTAAGTGCAGCCACAACTCCATTCACTTCTATAGGACTGCCATAGAAGTGCTTGTCTATGTTCGGCAGTCCCATAGAAATGAATGGAGGGCGGCCACGCATGTGCGGCTGCTTTCCACTCACTTTGAAGACGCCACAGGGACCACAAGAAGGCGCTACAGGAACCTTCAGACTAAAACCAGCAGGTTTAGGAACAGTTTCTTCCCCACAGCTGTCACCCTACTGAACTTAGTCCCCCGCTCAGTGGCGGATCCAGAGCCTTGTCAGAACTATTGGGTATGAATAAAGTCCATAATTATAAGGCCTATATAATAGTATGGACATGAGCCTAAGGGACAACCATTTTTGTCTTATTTTAAAAGGCAGAGGGATTTTTTTTCCTTTACTCTGAAATTGCTAACCTAAGGTTTACGATATATACCAAAGTGTTTACCTAGGTCTGTTTTGTGAGAAGGAGATGTCCCAAGGCCTAGATAAGACAATGTATTTGAATTCTGATGATTTTAGTGAATAGAAAGACTCTAATCTTTCTTTGTGGTTTTTATATTAATCAATATAGGAGTAGATTGATTTTATATCATCAATTTTAATAGGTGTGCTGAATATATAGTATATATATAAGAGTATAGTCCTCATAGATATATTCAGTTTTAAGATTAGAAACGAGGTATAAACTCCTCTGTCATGTTTAGAATCTGTCTCAGTGGAACACACAAATTAATTATTTCTTTCCTGGAATGGAGAAATGTGGACACAGGTGATCATGAACAAACCCTGTCTCCTCCAAGAACAATGAATTGAGATAGCCCTATTTATCTTGATTTAATCAAGTCTGGTCAAAAGACTTAAGGATACGCAAGTTAGTTGACCAAGTATAAAACTCATTGTCTCTTCAAGATCTTCTCAAGGTTTTGTCTGAAACCTTAGATTACATTTTATTGCTATTATATAAATAAGAGAAATAAATGAGTGCTTCGATTTTTGTATGGAATACTAGTGCCATCTAGTGTTAGGGTAACAAAGATCTAGGGTATATTTTTCCCTAGAGGGAGGTTCTATTAATTATAAAGTGAGGTCACTAGTTAATGATAAAACTTGGCCAAGCCCTTTCTAAGATAGGATAAAAAGATGGTATGGGCTGAGAGAAGTGATCGATCTCTAGAGCTATCTGTCTCTCTCTCTTTCTCTCTCTGAACATCATCAAAAGATCAGATCCAACCCTGACCACCTTGCCAGTCATTGGAGGCAGCCATCTTAGAACCATTGAAACTGATTTCTGCTAGCTGACATTTTGGTATAGTATAACCTTACCTATATTTTATAGGATAATTAATTAATATAATACATATCTATATATTCAATTAACCATACTTTGTATATAGTATCTGTTTTGGAATAAGATTGGGGTGTACCTGCAGCATCATCCTGAAAATTAATCCAATACAGGGAGATTAAAAATATACTAGTGAAAGCACAGTATTATCTCCAAGGAACTGAATTCAGTTCTAGACCAGTATGGTTGATAATATATATATATTTATATAGATAAAAGATAAACCAGATTTGGGTTTAATCTGACATTTATTGGCTGAGAGAAAAAGATGAGACACACACAAGAAAGAGAGGAAAGAGAAGTAAAGCTCTCTAGAGGGGTCTATCAAGATGAAAGCCATGGTGAGATGTGCTATGATGGACCACCCAGCTTTCCTAGGAGCAGAAGTAAGATTTCTACTAGGACTTGGTAAGAGACACAGAAAATTATATTTCATCTTATTAAGACTAATTTGATAGTGTGGGTGAAATTATACCATCTAGATTGGCGGATAAATACATTAATTAATTGATCATCTCCATATTGAGATGTAGTTTTAGGATATTGTGAGACTTTATTCTACCTGCAGAAGAATCAAGACTCATAATCTCGCAGAGCATTAAATAATTGCTTAGATATATATATATATATTGATAGAACATTCTTCGCCAAGCTAAGTGATGGATTCCCACAGGAAAGACTTATTTCGAGTCCTTCCCATCAAAGATATGGTCTAGCAAAGATCCTATATCCCTGTCATTTGTCTTAATAGTCTTACCAAAGTTATATGTGTGAAAATAGTCCAGGATGGGGCGGAAGGATACAGTTATCTCTTCTAGTTATATCCTTGAATGGGTTTGCCCATGCCTGAAGTCATGTGACGTGTAGTTGGTTAGAGGGGGGTGGAATGTATTTAGCATTCCATATTGATGTCTAGGATTAGACATGCCCGTCCTGATATCATGAGATTTTCTCTGAACAGTAGTAATGTATATAAATTATGTTCCTATTTGATAACCTAACCTAATAATAGCTTTGTTATAATGTGACAAGTTATTTCCTCTCACATGTATTGTTAAACTTATAATGCTTTATATATTCATTTGCATGTTTCATTGTGTTTATTTACTTATATATGTTTATAACCTTGTATCCAATAAATCTGCATATTTTTATAAACCTGTGTATTATTGTATAATGCAGAACTACATGTTTTATCATTAACGTCATCTCACGTCAAAAAGAACTTATTTATCTGAGGAAATAGTCGGCCTCAGATGTGAATTGTATCAATTAGGTTGTCTACGATTCACCAGGTCATGATTTTAAGAATTTATGAAAAATTTTATAAATTTAATTTTTTATAATTAATAATTTTTATGACCATAATTAATAATTCTTAATTGAATTATTACCACCCGACAGCCTGGTCTCGGGAGGGGCACTTCCAGATTATTTTCTGTCCGCCGCCACAAAACAATGGTGCTTATAGAACAGACTACACAGTGTAGCGGTATACTGTATATTGTGTGGCACAGTGTAGGCTATATGTGTATAACAAACATATTTCACATAAAAACTTACAATTACTTGGCTTGGCCCTTGGGGATCTCGAACGCCACTTCAATACTTGGCCGGGGGCTCGGCGGAGCTGATGTTGTGTTTTATCCTAATGAGAAAGATTTCATAATAAGAATTTGGAGAAGGGAGAGGCTGGTGCTGCTACTAGGGGGTCATACCATGTGGGAGTAATAAAGCCCACCATTATGCCCCCCCCCCCCCCAGTAGTAATAATTCTACTTATAATGTGACAGTGCAAAAAATACCCCCTTGTAATGCCCCCAGTTGAGATAATGTCCCCATAGTGCCCTCATAATGTGCCAGTATAAAATACCCCTATATAGTTCCCCCAGTAAATGCCCCCATAGTGCTCCTCTCCCCCCTTCCTCCTAGTGCCCCCCATAATGTACCAGCATAAAATGCCCCAGTAGATGCCCTCAGTGTGCCCCATAATTTGTACAAAATACCCCTTCTTAGTGCCCCCCGTAGATGACCCCATAGTACTCCTCTCCCCCCTTCCTCATAGTACCCACCATAATGTGTCCCAGTAGAAAATTCTACTGTACAGAGCCCCCATATAAAATACCCCTTCTTTGTGGCCTCAGTAGATCCCCCTATAGTGCCCCCAATCATGTGCCAGTAATAACACCCCCCCATCATGTGCCAGTAATAACAGCCCCCCCATCATGTGCCAGTAATAACAGCCCCCACATCATGTGCCAGTAATGACAGCCCCCATTATGTGCCAGTAATGATAGCCCCTAATTATGTGCCAGTAATGACAGCCCCCCATTATGTGCCAGTAGCCAGAGACCCCCATTATGTGCCAGTAGCCAGAGATCCCCATTATGTGCCAGTAGCCAGAGCCCCCCATTATATGCCAGTAGTCAGAGCCCCCCATTATGTGCCAGTAGACAGAGCCCCCCATTATGTGCCAGTAGCCAGAGCCCCCCCCCCATTATGTGCCAGTAGCCAGAGATTCCCATTAGGTGCCAGTAGCCAGAGACCCCCATTATGTGCCAGTAGCCAGAGACCCCCATTATGTGCCAGTAGCCAGAGACCCCCATTATGTGCCAGTAGCCAGAGATTCCCATTATGTGCCAGTAGCCAGAGCCCCCCATTATGTGCCAGTATCCAGAGACCCCCATTATGTGCCAGTAGCCAGAGACCCCCATTATGTGCCAGTAGCCAGAGACCCCCATTATGTGCCAGTAGCCACCAGTATTGTACACAAAAAAATAAACACTTATACTTACCTCCTTGGCAGCGATGCGATGCAGGCCTCTTCCGGCCTGTGTCCCGCGTTGTACGGCTCAGGCGGTGCGATTACGTCATCGCGCCGCCTGTGCCAGCCTCTGATAGGCTGCCGGCCTAGTGCCGGCAGCCTATCAGAGGAAGGGAAAGAGACACGCCTCTCCCTCCCCTGCCTCAGCACAGTCACCTGTATCGCTGTCCTGAGGACGGCGATACAGATGGCTATGGAGATGATCTCCCTGTGCCCCGCCGCCGCCCCCCCCACTTCTGAGCAGCTCGGGGGGGGGGGGCAATTGCCCAGTTGTCCCCCCCCCTGGATCCGCCAGTGCCCCCGCCGAACCCTTTCATCCATACTCACTTAACCCTCTACACTCCTCCTCCCTCCCTCCATCCCTTCCTATGATCATGATCGTGACTATCACTCATTCTCAATATTCACATTATTTTCATATTGGTTACTGCTATAGTTGGGACACTGTCATAGCTTAGTCTCTGCTATAGTATGTACTTACACTACATTGTTCACTATTGCAGTCTGTGCATAGCGCTACTCTTCCACTTCTGTAAATTTGTATATACGTGGCACATCTGTATAACTTGTTCATAGTACATCTGTGTATTCACCTTCTGTATAGCAATAGAACAGTTGATCTGTATATCTGCATATATGTATACATCAGTACATCTGTATATTTGCTCTCTATATAGCAAAATAAACACCTGTATACTTAACTTATTTGTACATAATCTGTACATAACTATTCCTACTTTCTACACTCTCCTTATCTGTATATAACTTGTTTTTATTGCACTGCTGCCCTTTGCACTTCTGATTAGATGCAAACTGTATTTCGTTACCCTGTATTTACATGTGTAATGACAATAAAGTTGAATCAAATCAAATCAAAATCAAAACTTTCCCAGAGACAGGACTCTCAGCTATCTGACAATGGTGGCATATCCTAGCAATATGCCACCAATGTCTCAGATGAGACATCCCCTTTAAGTCAACAGAGATGCTGTAGTTCAGGCTGTGTGTGACCTTTCAGCATAGATGGATGCAAAGGGACCTATTCAGCAGTGTCACTTGCTGTTTTACGCCATAATCGGCTCCTCTGCTATAATCACCACTTGCAAACCCTCTGCCCATCTGCCAACACCTACCCAGTTCGAAAGGAACCACAAGGCTTGCCAAGGCTTTATCAATCAATGCACTTTGACTTGTGTCCATGGCAGTTCTACTGTGATGGAATAAGAGTGACGTACATATGATACATATTTTCTCTCCTCTCTAAAAAAAGCAATGTCATAAGCAGCACCTTTGGGGAAATGGGATGATCCTATGATATATTAACTGTCATCCTTCTTCTCAGTCTTCTGAAAAGGTATTTGAAGAGCCTGGTATGTTCATGATATGCAAACTCCATGCAGATGTTGTCCTTGGTCAAGACCCAGAGCTACAAAGCAACATTTCTAAACACCAGGCGGCAGGCAGAGGCAATTCTGTACATCCCAGTCTTCGAGTCTATTTGAGTTTTTGAGTTTATTTGGGGATGTTGTCCATCTAATGGTAATGTTCCTTCAGCTTTAGATAGATAAACTAGGGATCTCTGATCGATATTGACCGATCTGACAATGACTAAGGCTGGGGGCAATTACTTTACACATACCTGTCTACGTTATGATGCTTGATAGTTTGGCTCCTTAAAAAAAATAACCTCTGTTATGTGTTTCGTCAGTTTTCCTTTGTCTAATGTGATTTCATATTAAAGAGTAGAAAACCAGTGGAACACGTATGAAATACGAGGGGACATCAGTAGAGGAGCAAATAATTTTTTGACAGCGCTGTATTGCAAATATTCACACAGCAAAAAGAGGAGGTGGTAATGGCCGATTAAATTGCCTCGAAAATAACAGAAGTGCTCCAAAATGTGTTTTTGAAAGCAGAATTTTCTGAAGTGTATCATTACTTGTAGAGAATTGCATTAAGAGGCTTAAATAGAAAATAAATTGATGTATTCCCACATATAATCGTAAAATGCATTCAGACAGTGATGTGTATTATCTTAGGGGGCGGATTTCACTTGTCAGTTGCCACATTTTCCAAATGGCTAATTGACCAAATGAAAAAAACAATGTGATTGGTAAATACAAAAGTATTGTGAGTGTGGTAAATACAAAAGTTTTATTGGGCTACAAAAGACGCACAAACATGATGGACAAAAATTTGGCGATAGGGAAACAATTGACAAGATTAAACATAAAAAAACAGCAAATTGGTTTCTAATAGGGATAAATGGACACATGATTGATAAATTAAAAAAAAACAAGCAACCCATACATTAATAATACAAAATTGAATCACATGATCAAAAATTATATATAACACCACCAATGATTAGATCACATGTTATGTAAAATACAATTTACCACATTAATATATATAAAAATAAGAAATATATAATATGTAAACCCATGATCATATATATACATCAACAGATGTATATATATGATCAAAAATCAACAGAAATCAACAGAATACATGATTGAATACAGATAAAGAGAAATTATAATAATAATAAATTAAAATAGAGTGTGATTTATTGGCCAATAAATACCAAGAAAATAGAAGGGATCAAAATGCATAAAGAAATATGTAAATTATAGTGAGCACTCAATATCTGTGGTCATATATCAGGTCTGTTGATATAACTATTTTATTAGATCATGAAATTATGCATACAATAGATAGGAAAATATAAAATATAATACCTTAAAATTATAAATAATAAAATATGGAAAAACACAATTTGTTATACTGATAAGAAATTGGTCACTTAAGATTAGAATTGTGTCCTTATAGAGGCTGCAATTTTGTTCTTATGGATGTTGCAACATTGTTCCCAACATTAAATGTCTCAGTTATCACTGATATATCCGTGAGTGTAGTTAACCAGAAGTACTCACTATTTGGGGTCCGGCTCGTGTGTAGCTGTCCGTGGTGGCGTCCCACCGTGGGTCAGTGCACTCACCCGATATGGTGTTTTTGGAGTATCTTCCGATATTCACGGTCCGCGGTGTTGTTACGGTAATCCTGCTCCCCAAGAAACCGCTGTGCGTCCCACGTGTAGCTGGCGTCCTGCTTTTTGGCTAACACTACACGTAATCAGGGCGCCGGGGAGATCTTTACCCGATACAAGGTTGTGGGATACCTCCCGATGTTCAAAGTCCGCGGTTACGGTAATCCTGCTTCCAGGTAGCTGCTGTGTGTCCCACGTGTGGCTGGCGTCCTGCGCTTTTTGCCGGCACTCCACGTGATCAGGGCGCCGATGAAGTCTCTACCTGTGATTGGTTCAAGACTCCTGTGATGAGTTAGGGATAGTTTCGATCGCCGTCTATGCGGTCGTGTCCGTGGTTACGTGTGCTGATCAGCTCCTATGGGTTAAAGTGTCCAGTCGTCTATAAGGATCCCAACCGCTATACGCGTTTCAAGGTCTCTGACCTCTTCCTCAGTAGCTGGTTATGGGATCCAAAGGTACTTCCTTATATATCCTGGACGGGTTACACCTTGTTTGCTTAATTAGGGATCATTGCAAAATCTGATTTGGAGTCAGATGATTTAAAATACCTCCTTATGTTTTTAAATAAAGACATTCATCATCATATAATGCTCCTTATACCTTAACATTAAATTGACCTGACTAAAATTCATTATAAATTATTTCCCAATCCTTAATGTATTTAGCATAAATTCATATATATTTATAATCAATGCATGTTAAAATTGATAAAATAATAATATAATAATCATGGTAAAACTATACAATTGCGCTTCCTCTCTATCTATATTGTTAAAATATAAAAAAAAAAATATAAAAAAAAAAAAATTATACATAGTAATATTTATTCGATTACAATATTAATTTAAAATCAATATATATTCATCTGTATTTTCTTATTTGTAGTGATGTAAAGGAAGTGGGGGCTCCCAACTAAGGGGAGATCGGGGTGCTGATTTTACCGCTATACCACCGATGTCCCGTCCGCTGAGAGCACCCACCTCTTGATCTACAAAAAGCCAAATATTTCAAAATCTGCATTAAGACCCTCTGGTAATAAAGTGTTGAAATCATATATACGTCTCGCCTCCTGTCTTGACATATTAGAGATGTGATCACCTCCTCTCCAATGTATATCTATTTTTTCAAATGCGGTAAACTTTAATAGGGAGGGATCCTGGTTGTGGTGATATTTAAAATGCTTAGATAGTGAGTGTTTCTCGTATCCTGTTCTAATTTTGGTCATGTGTTCTGCAATTCTGACTTTTAGTAGTCTCTTCGTTCGCCCTATATATTGTTTTTTGCAGGGACACTCAATCATGTATAAGACATTTGCTGTGTTACATGATAAAAATGTATCAATAACATACGAAAATGAGTTTGATGTGGAAGAAATTAAATTAGTTTTTTTTGGGAATTTCGTGTTTCTACAATTGCTACAAGTATTACACCTATAAAATCCCTTTAAATTAAAATAGTTTTTGTAAACTTTTTCCTTTTTGTTTTTTACAGTTGGTGCTACTTTGATAGCCAAATTCGGTGCTTTTGTATATACTATTTGTGGGCCATTGGTCAAATATGGTCCTATTAGTTTATCATTTGTGATATGATGCCAATGGTTTCGAATTATGGCTTCAATCTTCCTATATTGGGCATTATAGGGTAAAATAATCCTAATTTGATCCCCCATTTTGGGGTCAGTTTCTGTTCTGGTCCTTGTTTTTTCTTCAAAGAAGGTTTTCCTATCCATATTTTTTACTTCTACTAGGGCTTTCTCTACCTGTTGTGAAGGATATTTTTTCATCAAGAATTGTCCCTTCATGGATATAGCTTCTTTCATATAGTCCTCTTCTTTTGTACAATTGCGCCGTAGCCTCCTAAATTGCCCCTTAGGTATATTTAGCAGCCATCTTGGTAGATGGCAGCTTGTATAAAGGATATAGCTATTTTTGGCTATCTCTTTTTGGTATGTTTGACAAATTAATTTATTCTCCTCCACCTTAATAGTCAGATCCAAAAACTCTATCTGTTCTTTATGTATCTTTGAACTGAATTTTATATTATTATCATTCTGATTTATATAATTTAGGAATGTTTTTAGATCCTCCTCCGTTCCTCTCCAGATGAAAATTACATCATCAATGAACCTACGCCAGAGCACCAGGTTCGTCCCCAGTGTGGGTGCTATAAATTGTTCCTCCCACTGTGCCATGAAGAGGTTGGCATAACTGGGGGCGAACCTGGTGCCCATGGCGGTGCCCATCAACTGGAGAAAGAAATCGGAGTCATATACAAAGTAATTATGGCTAAGAATGTGTTGTACCCCCTTCACTATATATTCCACTTGGTCTGGTAGATATTCTCCATATGATGTCAATTGTTGTGTTAAGGCTTCCAACCCCTGATCATGTTTGATTATAGTGTATAAGGAGTTGACATCAAGGGTTCCAAGAGTCCAATTTGATTCATATTCAAGATTTTCAATGATTTGAACTATTTGTGTGGTATCTCTAATATACGCAGCTGTCTTTCTTTCCAGGAAGACAGCTGCGTATATTAGAGATACCACACAAATAGTTCAAATCATTGAAAATCTTGAATATGAATGAAATTGGACTCTTGGACATCATATGGAGAATATCTACCAGACCAAGTGGAATATATAGTGAAGGGGGTACAACACATTCTTAGCCATAATTACTTTGTATATGACTCCGATTTCTTTCTCCAGTTGATGGGCACCGCCATGGGCACCAGGTTCGCCCCCAGTTATGCCAACCTCTTCATGGCACAGTGGGAGGAACAATTTATAGCACCCACACTGGGGACGAACCTGGTGCTCTGGCGTAGGTTCATTGATGATGTAATTTTCATCTGGAGAGGAACGGAGGAGGATCTAAAAACATTCCTAAATTATATAAATCAGAATGATAATAATATAAAATTCAGTTCAAAGATACATAAAGAACAGATAGAGTTTTTGGATCTGACTATTAAGGTGGAGGAGAATAAATTAATTTGTCAAACATACCAAAAAGAGATAGCCAAAAATAGCTATATCCTTTATACAAGCTGCCATCTACCAAGATGGCTGCTAAATATACCTAAGGGGCAATTTAGGAGGCTACGGCGCAATTGTACAAAAGAAGAGGACTATATGAAAGAAGCTATATCCATGAAGGGACAATTCTTGATGAAAAAATATCCTTCACAACAGGTAGAGAAAGCCCTAGTAGAAGTAAAAAATATGGATAGGAAAACCTTCTTTGAAGAAAAAACAAGGACCAGAACAGAAACTGACCCCAAAATGGGGGATCAAATTAGGATTATTTTACCCTATAATGCCCAATATAGGAAGATTGAAGCCATAATTCGAAACCATTGGCATCATATCACAAATGATAAACTAATAGGACCATATTTGACCAATGGCCCACAAATAGTATATACAAAAGCACCGAATTTGGCTATCAAAGTAGCACCAACTGTAAAAAACAAAAAGGAAAAAGTTTACAAAAACTATTTTAATTTAAAGGGATTTTATAGGTGTAATACTTGTAGCAATTGTAGAAACACGAAATTCCCAAAAAAAACTAATTTAATTTCTTCCACATCAAACTCATTTTCGTATGTTATTGATACATTTTTATCATGTAACACAGCAAATGTCTTATACATGATTGAGTGTCCCTGCAAAAAACAATATATAGGGCGAACGAAGAGACTACTAAAAGTCAGAATTGCAGAACACATGACCAAAATTAGAACAGGATACGAGAAACACTCACTATCTAAGCATTTTAAATATCACCACAACCAGGATCCCTCCCTATTAAAGTTTACGGCATTTGAAAAAATAGATATACATTGGAGAGGAGGTGATCACATCTCTAATATGTCAAGACAGGAGGCGAGACGTATATATGATTTCAACACTTTATTACCAGAGGGTCTTAATGCAGATTTTGAAATATTTGGCTTTTTGTAGATCAAGAGGTGGGTACTCTCAGCGGACGGGACATCGGTGGTATAGCGGTAAAATCAGCACCCCGATCTCCCCTTAGTTGGGAGCCCCCACTTCCTTTACATCACTACAAATAAGAAAATACAGATGAATATATATTGATTTTAAATTAATATTGTAATCGAATAAATATTACTATGTATAATTTTTTTTTTTTTTATATTTTTTTTTTTTATATTTTAACAATATAGATAGAGAGGAAGCGCAATTGTATAGTTTTACCATGATTATTATATTATTATTTTATCAATTTTAACATGCATTGATTATAAATATATATGAATTTATGCTAAATACATTAAGGATTGGGAAATAATTTATAATGAATTTTAGTCAGGTCAATTTAATGTTAAGGTATAAGGAGCATTATATGATGATGAATGTCTTTATTTAAAAACATAAGGAGGTATTTTAAATCATCTGACTCCAAATCAGATTTTGCAATGATCCCTAATTAAGCAAACAAGGTGTAACCCGTCCAGGATATATAAGGAAGTACCTTTGGATCCCATAACCAGCTACTGAGGAAGAGGTCAGAGACCTTGAAACGCGTATAGCGGTTGGGATCCTTATAGACGACTGGACACTTTAACCCATAGGAGCTGATCAGCACACGTAACCACGGACACGACCGCATAGACGGCGATCGAAACTATCCCTAACTCATCACAGGAGTCTTGAACCAATCACAGGTAGAGACTTCATCGGCGCCCTGATCACGTGGAGTGCCGGCAAAAAGCGCAGGACGCCAGCCACACGTGGGACACACAGCAGCTACCTGGAAGCAGGATTACCGTAACCGCGGACTTTGAACATCGGGAGGTATCCCACAACCTTGTATCGGGTAAAGATCTCCCCGGCGCCCTGATTACGTGTAGTGTTAGCCAAAAAGCAGGACGCCAGCTACACGTGGGACGCACAGCGGTTTCTTGGGGAGCAGGATTACCATAACAACACCGCGGACCGTGAATATCGGAAGATACTCCAAAAACACCATATCGGGTGAGTGCACTGACCCACGGTGGGACGCCACCACGGACAGCTACACACGAGCCGGACCCCAAATAGTGAGTACTTCTGGTTAACTACACTCACGGATATATCAGTGATAACTGAGACATTTAATGTTGGGAACAATGTTGCAACATCCATAAGAACAAAATTGCAGCCTCTATAAGGACACAATTCTAATCTTAAGTGACCAATTTCTTATCAGTATAACAAATTGTGTTTTTCCATATTTTATTATTTATAATTTTAAGGTATTATATTTTATATTTTCCTATCTATTGTATGCATAATTTCATGATCTAATAAAATAGTTATATCAACAGACCTGATATATGACCACAGATATTGAGTGCTCACTATAATTTACATATTTCTTTACTGTTAACCCCTTATGTGGTTAGGGTGAACCACATCATAGTTAGAGCACCGAACCTGGTAAGCAGAAGGGTGAGCCACTATATACTCATAAAATGCATAAAGATCCCTTAAATTCATGAGTGTCTATCATAAGTAACAAACAAATCACAAATAAATATCTTCCTCATTATAAATTCTAAACCCCAATGAACTCATATACAAAATGCCAAAAAAGCACAACAGGAAAAGAAAAAATAGGGAAAAAAATAATGAATGAAAAATAGAAATAGAAAAAATGAAAAAAGACAAAAGAAAAGACAAAAAGACAAGAAAAACACAAACAACTAACAACTTTGGAGCACATGGCCATCAGGAGATTACAACAAAATCCCTCATTCATTATTAGGGAGGCTGACAAAGGAGGTAATGTGGTGTTGTGGGATACTAACCTTTATGTAATAGAGGCCAAGAGACAATTGTGCCTCGTTTCCACTGAGCGGATCGGTTCGGGTCGGCACAGTTTGGAAGATTTTTAATGGTCCGGTCTATTTAGGTGAGCGTTTTCACTGCAACTCGGGCCGCCAGGACCATACGTGGTTTAGAAAAAAATGTGTAGCGTGATGTCACACTAGTGCGACAATGGTGTTTATGTTGCGCTTACGTTTGACGTTATTCAGGCCGCCAATCAGGAGAATGTATTGTGTGACGCAAGTAGCTCCGCCCTAACCGAACCGTTCCATTTTTCTATGGCCCTACATCTGAAGCAGGACCCTGAATGGTGCGGTACGGTTCGCTTGTATGGATCGCTTTCATAGTGGAAACACCCAAAATAGCGAACCGTACTGTACCGAACCGAACCGATCCGCTCAGTGGAAACGAGGCATTGGATAATCTGAATTTTTATACCCATTTCCTAACAGACCCAACATCGGTCTTTAAGACCAAGTTAAACAGGCTTCTCCAGTCTGCATACCAAATGAATATCATTACCAAGAAGGAAATTAATTTTTTGGAAGTGAAAAATCCTGTGGTACCCACTTTTTACAAGCTGCCTAAGTTACATAAAGATTTACACAACCCTCCGGGCTGTCCTATTGTTGCTGGGATAGGTGGCCTATCTGAACAGGCATGTATTTATTTGGAAAAACACAAATGCAATCACACTCTGCAACCAGCACTCTGCCCTGCCTCTATGCTGGATGTTGAATGAGGCATTGGTGTACATTTTGACCAAAGCGTAATAAGGTCGCCTCTGGAGGCTGGTTTTAAAGTCAGTATAAAACTGAGTCTGCTTATATAGCACCTACCAGTAGCCATTTGGCTCCAGGAGAAGTATATAGTGGGCTCAGCATGCATGTTGGTACTTGCATCCCTGGATCCGATGAAAGCTGTAATGGCACCGGACGGGGTTAAAAGCAGAGTGTGCCTGGCGTGCATGCTGTACCTGCGCTCCCTGGACTTTGTGTGGCTGACATGGCCCATAACAGGTAGGAACTAGTGTTAGGGACCACTCATGGAGGCGACCTTGACGTGGTGAGTGGCTTATTACGCTTTGGCCAAAATGTACACCAATGCCTTATCCAACATCCAGCATAGAGGCAGGGCAGAGTGCTGGTTGCAAAGTGCCATTGCATTTGTGTTTTTGCGTTTGTATCTGTATTTCGCCATAGCAATGTGCACCTGCATAGGGTTGTGCTGACTGAACCCCCCACATTTTTTTCTATGTATTTATTTGGACTTATTTGGATATTTTTTTATCCAAGACCACTTGTGGAGATCCAGTCTATCACACCTTTTTGGTGAGTCTTCTAGAATTTGTTTTATATCACAATTATTTCCTTTTTGATCAGACCTACTACAAACAAGTGTCTGGGACCGCGATGGGGGTGCGATGTGCGCCTTCCTACGCAAACCTATTCTTAGGTTGGTGGGAGGAGACACATGTCTACCTGTCTTCCTATTACCAACAGCATGTTGTGAGATGGCATCATTATATTGATGATTTTCTGATTTTTAACAATAATCCTTTCAACATCAGGGTTACACACAATATCTCTGAGACGTCTACTGATTTTCTGGATCTTCAGATACACCTAGATGGAACAGAGGTTCGGACATCGCTGTATCGCAAAGAAACAGCTACAAACAGTCTTCTACATTTCAACAGCATTCATCCTTACCATCTACGCAAAGGAATACTTTGTCGCAATTGCACAACTGTCTAAGATTTCCAAGCAGCTTCAAGAGATTTGACCTCACGTTTTCATTCCAGGGGTTACCCTAAGAAGGTGGTGTCCGAGGCGTATGAAACTGCTTTAGAGCTAATCGCTCTGAACTTTTCAAACCTAGACACAGAACAGGGACCAACAAGGTACAAATTGTTACCCGATTCAACAATCAATGGAATGATTTATACAAGTTATTGAAGACACACTGGTATCTTTTACACTCTGACGCCAAACTTCGGAACTATATTGAGGTACAACCGAGGATCATTGCACGCAGAGCCCCCAATCTACGTGACAAATTGGTGTGCAGCCACTTTCAGAGGCCTACTCAGCGTCTCTTTACTGGCACCAAACTGCAGGGTACCTACCCTTGCAGCACCTGTAATGTCTGTCAATTCATTTATTGCCTCTGATAGTTTTGTAAACCCCAAAGACTCCAGAAAAATCTGCATCAGACACTATATTAATTGCCGTACCCGTAATTTCATCTATGTTGTTAGTTGTTTGTGTTTTTCTTGTCTTTTTGTCTTTTCTTTTGTCTTTTTTGTTTTTTTCTATTTCTTTTTTTCATTCATTATTTTTATATTTTCCTATTTTTTCCTTTCCTGTTGTGCTTCTGGCTGTCATTTTATGGCATTTTGTATATGAGCTCATTGGGGTTTCAAATTTATAATGACGAAGATATTTATTTGTGATTTGTTTGTTACTTATGATAGACACTCGTAAATTTAAGGGATCTTTATGCATTTTGATCCCTTCTTTTTTCTTGGTATTTATTGGCCAATAAATCACACTCAATATTTATTCATTATTATTTTTTATTACTCTTTATCTGTATTCAATCATGTATTCTGTTGATTTCATGTATATACACTCACCTAAAGAATTATTAGGAACACCTGTTCTATTTCTCATTAATGCGATTATCTAGTCAACCAATCACATGGCAGTTGCTTCAATGCATCTAGGGTTGTGGTCCTGGTCAAGACAATCTCCTGAACTCCAAACTGAATGTCAGAATGGGAAAGAAAGGTGATTTAAGCAATTTAGAGAGTGGCATGGTCGTTGGTGCCAGACGGGCAGGTCTGAGTATTTCACAATCTGCTCAGTTACTGGGATTTTCACGCAGAACCATTTTTTATAGGGTTTACAAAGAATGGTGTGAAAAGGGAAAAACATCCAGTATGCAGCAGTCCTGTGGGCGAAAATGCCTTGTTGATGCTAGAGGTCAGAGGAGAATGGGCCGACTGATTCAAGCTGATAGAAGACTGAAATAACCACTCGTTACAACCGAGGTATGCAGCAAAGCATTTGTGAAGCCACAACACGCACAACCTTGAGGCGGATGGGCTACAACAGCAGAAGACCCCACCGGGTACCACTCATCTCCACTACAAATAGGAAAAAGAGGCTATAATTTGCACAAGCTCACCAAAATTGGACTGTTGAAGACTGGAAAAATGTTGCCTGGTCTGATGAGTCTTGATTTCTGTTGAGACATTCAAATGGTAGAGTCCGAATTTGGCGTAAACAGAATGAGAACATGTATCCATCATGCCTTGTTACCACTGTGCAGGCTGGTGGTGGTGGTGGTGTAATGGTCTGGGGGATGTTTTCTGGGCACACTTTAGGCCCCTTAGTGCCAATTGGCCATCGCTTAAATGCCACGGGCTACCTGAGCATTGTTTCTGACCATGTCCATCCCTTCATGACCACCATGTACCCATCCTCTGATGGCTACTTCCAGCAGGATAATGCACCATGTCACAAAGCTCGAATCATTTCAAATTGCTTTCTTGAACATGACAATGAGTTCACTGTACTAAAATGGCCCCCACAGTCACCAGATCTCAACCCAATAGAGCATCTTTGGGATGTGGTGGAACGGGAGCTTCGTGCCCTGGATGTGCATCCCTCAAATCTCCATCAACTGCAAGATGCTATCCTATCAAAATGGGCCAACATTTCTAAAGAATGCTATCAGCACCTTGTTGAATCAATGCCACGTAGAATTAAGGCAGTTCTGAAGGCAAAAGGGGGTCCAACACCGTATTAGTATGGTGTTCCTAATAATTCTTTAGGTGAGTGTATATGATCTTTCTTATTTTTATATATACAGTATTAATGTGGTAAATTGTATTTTACATAGCATGTGATCTAATCATTGGTGGTGTTATATATAATTTTTGATCATGTGATTCGATTTTGTATTATTAATGTATGGGTTACTTGTTTTTTTTTATTTATCAATCATGTGTCCATTAATCCCTATTAGAAACCAATTTGCAGTTTTTTATGTTTGATCTTGTCAATTGTTTCCCTATCGCCTAATTTTTGTCCATGCCGACACATTCCAATGTCATTATTGCTTGTGGAGTGGATTGCAGTGCGCTCACATTTGTGACTGCGAACATGCGCACACACTTCCTTGCTTGTGGGCCGCATTTATGTTCCACTGCCGGAAGGGACGTGCAATGCATGTTCTTACAGATTCTCCACCGGCGCATGCGCAGTGAGCCATCTAAGACGCCAGTGGCACAACATTTTTCTCCCCTTCTTCTTTAATTGCACTCAGGTGACTCTTATTTATTATTGAATATTATTGATTACTATAAGCATATATATAGCATCTTGGGGCACATGGGACACTTACCCCTGAGGAAGCCAGACTCTACCGGCGATACGCGTGGGGCGCTGTTCTGTTTAACCAGGCCCACCTTGGTAGTCCTTGTATGCTTACTGTGTTCAGGTACAAGACTTTTGATGCCACATCATTATTGATTATGCATTTATTGTGTAATTACTAGTATCTTTGTTGTATATTAGCCCATGCTGCTATTTTGGACTACATACATTGTGACTATATTTGTGACTTTTGGTGGGATCTGGGTAGATGCTTGGTCTCACTTTGTACCAGCATCTATTAGAATACATTGTATACAATGTTTAATCATGTTTATGTGTCTTTTGTAGCCCAATAAAACTTTTGTATTGCTTTTATAGCCAGCGGATGTGCATTTTCTTGGGGTTTTCTGGGGCCATGTGGTCAGTATTTGCTACTAGAGTTGTTCCAACTGCCATTGCACTCCGTTTCCATTGTAGTGTGCCCCCCACCCCACTCTTCTCGCAGTGTGACAATGTGGTTATCGTGACAGCAAAACCTCCTTTTACTGCATAAACACAAAGTAAAACAGTGGTAAAACTGTCCATCAATCGAAAGTTTTACCTGGCAGATACCAAAGCCAACTGGGTTTGGAGACCACAATCTGAATAAACATGCTCGGCTCTTGTTATTTCATGAATGTGTTAGACAGGGGACCTACTATTACTCTAATATGGTTTATAATTTGAGAGATACAGTATCTAAGGCAAGTAGGAAAATGTTATGGCAGTGGGTGGAACCAAACAGATTTAAATAGGGACTTCGTCTGAGGGTGTTTTCAAACAGGCATTAAATTCCTGCTTTCTTTCTTTCTTTCGCACTTTTGCAATTCCTTTCGTACTTTCTTTCGCATTTTCTTTCTCCCTTTCTTTTTTTTTTTTAGCACTTTTCCCCCATTTTTTTCCCCCATCTGTAAGGTGGACACCAACCCCTCATCAGGCCCCTACGATGCATCAATGGGAGGTATAAAAAGGACAAATCACTCTGCAACTACCAGACTGCAGCAGTCACGTGTTTTGACATCAAACCAGATGTTGAAGTTGGGAGACCCAGGGCCTGTACAGCCAGCGGGGCAGCGATGGAGCCAGAGCCAGGTAGTGGGGAGAGGGTAAGTATGATTACCACTGCGGGTCCGGACACACTATTAGGTTTCTACAAAAAGGTCATAAAGGTGAATAACCCCCTTAACCCATATTCAGCTCAAAACTGTCAAAACAATGGTTCAATATACAGGGTGCAATGTGAATGGTAAAAACAATCCAAAGAAATAGCATAAATTGAAATTTGGTGGTGTACAAGGCACATATGTCAATATACAGTTGCAAGAAAAAGTATGTGAACCCTTTGAAATGATATGGATTTCTGCACAAATTGGTCGTAAAATGTGATCTGATCTTCATCTAAGTCACAACAATAGACAATCACAGTCTGCTTAAACTAATAAGATAAAGATAAACCACGGCACTCGTTATGGTAAGTTGAATCTAATTTACTAGTATGGATGGCATTCAGCAGGAAACAAGCTACTAGAAACTAAGGCCGTGAGCAAGGTCCTGTAATAGGACCGAAACGTTGGCCAGTTTATATATTATCTATTCCTGGATGGATTGATGATTAAAAAGTACATTTGATTCAACTTACAATAACGAGTGCCGTGGTTTATCGTGATCATATTACCCCAACTACCATTGAGCACCGTACCAAAGAAAAGAGGAGTGCCGTCTAACAAAACATGTGCTTAAACTAATAACGCACAAATAATTAAATGTTACCATGTTGTTATTGAACACACCATGTAAACATTCTCAGTGCAGGTGGAAAAAGTATGTGAACCCTTGGATTTAATAACTGGTTGAACCTTCTTTGGCAGCAATAACTTCAACCAAACATTTCCTGTAGTTGCAGATCAGACGTGCACAACGGTCAGGAGTAATTCTTGACCATTCCTCTTTGCAGAACAGTTTGAGTTCAGCAATATTCTTGGGATGTCTGGTGTGAATTGCTTTCTTGAGGTCATGCCACAGCATGTCAATCGGGTTGAGGTCAGGACTCTGACTGGGCCACTCCCGAAGGCGTATTTTCTTCTGTTTAAGCCTTTCTGTTGTTGATTTACTTCTATGCTTTGGGTCATTGTCCTGTTGCAACACCCATTTTTTGTTGAGCTTCAGCTGGTGGACAGATGGTCTTAAGTTCTCCTGCAAAATGTCTTGATAATTTTGGGAATTCATTTTTCAATGATGTTAGCATATGCCAGAGACTTTTGTAAGTCTTTAGCTGACACTCTAGGATTCTTCTTCACCTCATTGAGCAGTCTGCGCTGTGCTCTTGCAGTCATCTTTACAGGGCGGCCACTCCTAGGGAGAGTAGCAGCAGTGCTGAACTTTCTCCATTTATAGACAATTTGTCTTACCATGGACTGATGAACAGCAAGGCTTTTGGAGATACTTTTATAACCCTTTCCAGCTTTATGCAAGTCAACAATTCTTAATCGTAGGTCTTCTGAGAGCTCTTTTGTGCGAGGCATCATTCACATCAGGCAATGCTTCTTGTGAAAAGCAAACCCAGAACTGGTGTGTGTTTTTTTATAGGGCAGGGCAGCTGTAACCAACACCTCCAATCTCATCTCATTGATTGGACTCCAGTTGGCTGACACCTCACTCCAATTAGCTCTTGGAGATGTCATTAGTCTAGGGGTTAGCATACTTTTTCCACCTGCACTGTGAATGTTTACATGGTGTGTTCAATAAAAACATGGTAACATTTAATTCTTTGTGTGTTATTAGTTTAACCACTTCAACCCCGCTAGCTAAAACCTCCTTCATGACCAGGCCACTTTTTACAATTCTGCACTGCACTACTTTCACCGTTTATTGCTCGGTCATACAACTTACCACCCAAATGAATTTTACTGACTTTCTGTGCACCTGTCATGTTTCCTGAGGTTCTACAATGCCCAAACAGTAGAAAAACCCCACAAATGACCCCATTTCGGAAAGTAGACACCCTAAGGTATTCGCTGATGGGCATAGTGAGTTCATAGAACTTTTTATTTTTTGTCACAAGTTAGCGGAAAATTATGATTTTTATTTTAATTTTTTTTTCTTACAAAGTCTCATATTCCACTAACTTGCGACAAAAAATAAAAAATTCTAGGAACTCGCCATGCCCCTCACGGAATACCTTGGGGTGTCTTCTTTCCAAAATGGGGTCACTTGTGGCGTAGTTATACTGCCCTGGCAATTTAGGGGCCCAAATGTGTGAGAAGTACTTTGCAATCAAAATGTGTAAAAAATGGCCTGCAAAATCCGAAAGGTGCACTTTGGAATATGTGCCCCTTTGCCCACCTTGGCTGCAAAAAAGTGTCACACATCTGGTATCGCCGTACTCGGGAGAAGTTGGGGAATGTGTTTTGGGGTGTCATTTTACATATACCCATGCTGGGTGAGAGAAATATCTTGGCAAAAGACAACTTTTCCAATTTTTTTATACAAAGTTGGCATTTGACCAAGAGATTGATCTCACCCAGCATGGGTATATGTAAAATGACACCCCAAAACACATTGCCCAACTTCTCCTGAGTACGGCGATACCAGATGTGTGACACTTTTTTGCAGCCAAGGTGGGCAAAGGGGCACATATTCTAAAGTGCACCTTTCGGATTTCGCAGGCCATTTTTTACACATTTTGATTGCAAAGTTCTTCTCACACATTTGGGCCCCTAAATTGCCAGGGCAGTATAACTACCCCACAAGTGACCCCATTTTGGAAAGAAGACACCCCAAGGTATTCAATGAGGGGCATGGCGAGTTCATAGATTTTTATTTTTTTTGGCACAAGTTAGCGGAAATTGATTTTTTTTTTTGTATTTTCTCACAAAGTCTCCCTTTCCGCTAACTTGGGACAAAAATTTCAATCTTTCATGGACTCAATATGCCCCTCACAGAATACCTTGGAGTGTCTTCTTTCCGAAATGGTGTCACATGTGGGGTATTTATACTGCCCTGGCATTTTAGGGGCCGTAAAGCGTGAGAAGAAGTCTGGAATATAAATGTCTAAAAAATTTTACGCATTTGGATTCCGTGAGGGGTATGGTGAGTTCATGTGAGATTTTATTTTTTGACACAAGTTAGTGGAATATGAGACTTAGTAAGAAAAAACTAACAAAAAAATATATATATTTCCGCTAACTTGGGCCAAAAAAATGTCTGAATGGAGCCTTACAGGGGGGGTGATCAATGACAGGGGGGTGATCAATGACAGGGGGGTGATCACCCATATAGACTCCCTAATCACCCCCCTGTCATTGATCACCCCCCTGATAAGGCTCCATTCAGACGTCCGTATGATTTTTACGGATCCATGGATACATGGATCGGATCCATGGATACATGGATCGGATCCGCAAAACACATGCGGACGTCTGAATGGAGCCTTACAGGGGGGTGATCAATGACAGGGGGTGATCAGGGAGTGTATATGGGTGATCACCCCCCTGTAAGGCTCCATTCAGACGTCCGTATGATTTTTACGGATCCATGGATACATGGATCGGATCCATGGATACATGGATCGGATCCGCAAAACACATGCGGACATCTGAATGGAGCCTTACAGGGGGGTGATCAATGACAGGGGGTGATCAGGGAGTGTATATGGGTGATCACCCACATATACGCGGACGTCTGAATAGAGCCTTACAGGGGGGTGATCAATGACAGGGGGTGATCAATGACAGGGGGTGATCAGGGAGTGTATATGGGTGATCACCCCTCTGTCATTGATCACCCCCCTGGTAAGGCTCTATTCAGACGTCCGTATGATTTTTACGGATACATGGATCGGATCCGCAAAACACATGCGGACGTCTGAATGGAGCCTTACAGGGGGGTGATCAATGACAGGGGGTGATCAGGGAGTGTATATGGGTGATCACCCCCCTGTCATTGATCACCCCCCTGTAAGGCTCCATTCAGACGTCCGCATGTGTTTTGCGGATCCGATCCATGTATCCATGGATCCGTAAAAATCATACGGACGTCTGAATGGAGCCTTACAGGGGGGTGATCAATGACAGGGGGTGATCAGGGAGTGTATATGGGTGATCACCCCCCTGTCATTGATCACCCCCCTGTAAGGCTCCATTCAGACGTCCGAATGATTTTTACGGATCCATGGATACATGGATCGGATCCGCAAAACACATGCGGACGTCTGAATGGAGACTTACAGGGGGGTGATCAATGACAGGGGGGTGATCAATGACAGGGGGTGATCAGGGAGTGTATATGGGTGATCACCCCCCTGTAAGGCTCCATTCAGACGTCCGCATGTGTTTTGCGGATCCGATCCATGTATCCGTAAAAATCATGTGGACGTCTGAATGGATCCTTACGGGGGGTGATCAATGACAGGGGGGTGATCAATGACAGGGGGTGATCAGGGAATCTATATGGGTGATCACCCGCCTGTCATTGATCACCCTCCTATAAGGCTCCATTCAGACGTCCGTATGTGTTTTGCGGATCCGATGCATGTATCCGTGGATCCGTAAAAATCATACAGACGTCTGAACGGAGCCTGACAGGGGGGTGATCAATGACAGGGGGGTGATCAGGGAGTTTATATGGGGTTAATAAGTGACGGGGGGGGGTGTAGTGTAGTGTGGTGTTTGGTGCGACTTTACTGAGCTACCTGTGTCCTCTGGTGGTCGATCCTAACAAAAGGGACCACCAGAGGACCAGGTAGCAGGTATATTAGACGCTGTTATCAAAACAGCGTCTAATATACCTGTTAGGGGTTAAAAAAATCAGATCTCCAGCCTGCCAGCGAGCGATCGCCGCTGGCAGGCTGGAGATCCACTCGCTTACCTTCCGTTCCTGTGAGCGCGCGCGCCTGTGTGCGCGCGTTCACAGGAAATCTCGGGTATCGCGGGAGGACGCGTATATGCGTCCACCCAGAAGAGCAGGGCCGCCGGCAGGACGCAATCCTGCGTACGGCGGTCCTGAGCAGGTTAAGCAGACTGTGATTGTCTATTGTTGTGACTTAGATGAAGATCAGATCACATTTTATGACCAATTTGTGCAGAAATCCATATCATTCCAAAGGGTTCACATACTTTTTCTTGCAACTGCACAACATAACTTGTCTGCCCCCAATGTGTATATTTTCCTTTAAGTTAAAATGCACAGATTGATTAAATTTTTCCCATAAATCAACAGTATAATATGCAAAAGATAAATATCGCAATACATTGAGTTTACAAAATGTCTTGCTGTTGATTAGTCAGACAATTCCTTAACCTATACCTGGTTATTGTATTCTGTTCATAATCTCTGCACTCCCTGGAAATGAAAATCTTGGCTTGAAAGTCAAGTCCATCAGTCTAATTTATAGATCCTATTACACAGATCAAAGCTGTAAAAAAAAATTGTAAAATTTGTCATGAAAAGGGTAGGGAACAGAGCAGCCCTGTACTCTACCCACACCACTGCCCCTACCTACTTGCATGATCCACCCTAAATAGCGGCCCACAACTTGACTAATTGCAGGGGCCTAAACTTAAATAGGTAAAGTGTAGTTAGGCAGAAAGAGGTGAAAACCAGACAGGCAAAACCATGACCGGATCAGAATCCAAAAGCTAGTCTAAAACACAGCAGAGTGAAACCAGGAGATAACGTCAGAGAGAAAGTCAGCTGGCAAAGGGGAGGTCACAATCAACATCTAATACCAAAGAGAGTCCCAAATCCTGCAAAGTGAAATACCAGGAGGTCACCTCAGAGGCAAAATCAGAAATCAGAGGCAATGTCAGAGAAGCAGGCAAAAGGTCAGCAATCCAGAGTAACAAACACACAACTAGCTTCTAAGGCAAGAACACCAATTGTAGTACCCCAGAGTGGCACTACCATGCCTACACCCTGCTACTGTCTCTAATGGCATCTGTATATTTATTCCAGGTCCTCCTTTACTGTGCATTCATAATCTTGCTATGAAACTGTTATGTTCATGTACTGCGCCTGGTTCACCAGCAAGTGGCAGGGTATCTGGCAGAGGGAGATCTTTAGAAAGAATGGAACTTATCATTCCATTCTGCCCCCTTCTGGGCAGAAGTGGGCTAGTCCTGCTTCCTACCAAGGGAGTGGTTGCATATAGTCAGTTTAGATTTGACAATGGAACTGAAAAGACATGAAAGATGTAGCAATGAGGGGAAGGTTCCCACTCTTGCAGCAGGAGTCTTCAAGTGTCCTTGCTCCCTGATATGATAACCAGCCTCGAGGTTGGCAGGGTTTGCTACCGTAGCGTAGCGATGCCGCCATAGTGAGTCCGGACTCTTCACTGGAGTGCAGACAGGTATGTATGCTTGCACATTGGTCTCCTTGGGAGCCGAGCTCTTTTGCCTGCCCACAAGGTGCAGTGCTCCTGAGAGAACATCATATTAACTAGTACTCACTTTTTCTGGAATTAAGTTTAGGAAAAACAGACAACTCAAGATGGAGCCTGCAGAGGATGAAAAATACCTCATTTGAGCTGGGATGGTTAGACATAGCTGCCATTACCAGTGCTGATGGCGATTTACACAGAGCATTGTACTGTGTTGTTTTCCTCGTTTGCTAGTAGTTCTTTATGTGCCACAATAACACAGACGTCTGTCTCTGGATGGCAGCCAAGGACAAATCAGGAGAGAACATGCAAAATAAAAGTTTTCAAAGCTCTGAGTCAAAGCTTCACTGTCTGGATATTTTCTTCTTTCTCCTTTCATGTGACCCTCTTTTTGTCTGTGAGATGCCTCCTGCTGTGGCTGGCATTTCAGCCTAATAGTGTGGGGGGATCTGGGCTTGAATAGGTGCAGAGCTTGTATTCAGTGCACGGTTTGATTTTTCCATCACTCTCCTTCTGAAGTTCAGTCTGTGACCTGCTATTAATTGCGCAGTGTGTGGCTTTTGCTTTTTGTGTTGAAATTTAACAATAGATATTAAGGGCTATGATTTGCTGTCATAATTGTCATAGTATTATTTTTTCCCTGTGAGTTGCTTCTAACGTAGTCCTTACATGCTTTGAAAATGGTTCTATTAAAAATAGGTTTTATTTTTTTCCCATTAACATGTACAGTAGCCGCCTTCTACATTTAGGAAAAGAGTAGTTGGTGGGTCAAGTAATAGGATGCATAATAATTAAAGGGGTTTTCCAGGACTTTGGATACTGATGACCTATTCTATTAGGAAAGGTCATCAATATCAGATTAATGGAGGTCTGACACCCTGCACCCCCAACCGATCAGCTGTTGAAGGCAGCTGCTAGTACCGACAGTATACCGTGTACGAAGCTGGAAGTAGACAGCTCCATACACTGTGCAGTGACTGTGCAGGTGTAGGGCAGCTCAGCTGAGCTACAGTACAGCGTCACTGGAAACTACAAAGTCTAAGGAACCTTCTGCCTCTGCTTCATACACTGTATAGTTTCTGGGGCCATGGCTGCCCAAAACAGCTAATCGGTGGGGGTTCCAGGTGTTGGACCATTTTTTTCTCTCTCTCTTCTTTTGACGGATCAGAAGAACGGAAAGCTAAATGGTGATGTGAATGCCCCCTTAGCTGATGACAGTAGAAGGATGGAACTGAGCACGTGCATCCACCTCAGTGGGGTGGACAGAGAAATTAGAAAAAGAGCAAACAGCAATTGGCACTTCATTGAATAACTCAGTGGTTATACTAAATGTTTAATTACCTGCAACTACAAAAGTATTCAGATCCAGATACTGGTTTAAAAACTGTAGAATATTTTTCATGGGACAACCCTTTTAATTCTGCTATTCACTTCCTGAGTTGTGCGTGTCAGTTTGGTTGAAGTGTGTATCGAGACCCTGGTTGTGCAATAATGTTCACTACATTATTTGTGGGTTTGTTTTTAGTTCCTCTTGCCTTGTTCCTGAAGCTTTGTCTGAAGTCTTACTGTTCCGTCCAAGTATGTATGGGTTCCTATAGCTTGTGCCATGTGTGTGCTATTCCCTGCAGTTATCACTGCTGGACTGTTTTCTGTTATATGTCTGGGTTCTAGACGTTATCGCCAAGCCTGCATGTGTATTACCCGGTATGTTCAGGTTCCTGCAGCTTCTGCCATGCGTGTACTGGTCCTTGCAGTTATCACTGTTGGACTGGTTTCTGTGGTATGTCCGGGTTCCAGAAGTATCTTCTAGTCTGCACGTATTCCTAGTCTTTGTATCCTTACGTCTGGGTGCCTGAGGCTCTCTATTGCCTACCTGTCTGTTCAGTCTGTTTGTGCTGCTCGGGAACTTTAGTTCCATCTGCTAGGTCAGCTGCCTTCTAACAGATTTAAAGTAGCCCAGATTCAATAGGCCACGTTTTTACTAGCAAGGTTCCACAAATATTGGTAAAAGTCAGTCATACAACCCATTTCATTTTTTGGACAATTAAAGTAAAAACCAAAATCTGTGTCCTAACAATAAATGAAACAGATACCTCTTTCTTAGGGCGCATGGACACAGCCGTAGTTTTGGTCCGCATCCATTATGCATTTTTTGCGGATATTCATCTCAATGGAGCTGCAAAAGATGTGGACAGCACACTATGTGCTGTCCGCATCCGTATGGCTATTCCACGGCCCCACACAAAAATAGAACATGTCTTTTTCGCAAACAAGGATAGGAGATTTCTGCAGGAAAAAAATGGCAGAAGGCACTTGGCTGGTATCTATATTTTGCTGATCCATGATTTGCGGACCACAAAAACGGATACGGTCATGTTCAGGAGCACTTAGAGCAGGGTATTTAAAAATGATCTGAAGTACCAATAAATAGCAGTCACATGCAGATGATAGTCTTTCAATGCAAAATAATAACTTTATTTAAATTATAAATTTACAGCGTCTTGAAAAAGTATTCATGCCCACTTAACTTTTGAATTTTTTTGACATTACACCCACAAACATAAATGTATTTTATTAGGATTTTATGTGATAGACCAACACAAAGTAGAAAGTATGTGTGAAGTGAAAAGAAAATGATACATGACTTTCAAATTTTTTTATAAACGTCTGAAAAGTGTGGCATGCATTCAGTGTCGGACTGGGGTGCCTAGGGCCCACCAGTAAAGCCACATGCATATACTACCTGCCCACACTATCCTGATTTTTATATGATCATAAGCAATATACTGTACTGTATAGCATCTCAGCCAGCCTATCTATATGTCAGTCTACTTTGCCATGTACCACTTGTGCAGGGGGTGGGCAACTAGGGGCCCACCTTGCTCAGGGGCCCCCTTGGGGATTCACCTGTTCTACTGTGGGCCAGTCCAAGCCTGCATGCATTTGTATTCCGCCCCCTGTACTCTGATACCCCTAAATAAAATCCTTTATGGAAGAGTGGCAAGAAGAACTACATTTTTGAAAGCCAGTCATAAGCAGTTCTGTTTGCAGTTTTCCACAATCCATGTAGGGGACACAACAAACATTTGGAAGAAGGTGCTCTGGTCAGATGAAACCAAAGTTGAACTTTTTGGCCTAAATACAAAATGCTTTGTGTGGTGGAAAACTAGCATTGCACATTGCCCTGAACACCATCCCCACAGTGAAACATGGTGGTGGCAACATCATGCCCTGGGGATGCTTTTCTTCAGCAAGGACAGGGAAGCTGGTCACAGTTGATGGGAAGATGAATGGAGCTAAATACAAGGGCAATCTTGGAGGAAAACCTGGTAGAGGCTGCAAAAGACTTGAGACTGGGGCAGAGGTTCACCTTCTAACAGGACAACAACCATAAACATACAGCCAGAGCTACAATGGAATAGTTTAGATCAAAGCATATTCATGTGTTAGAATGGTTCAGTCAAAGTCCAGGCCTAAATCCCATTGAGAAACTGTGGCAAGACTTGAAAATTGTTTTTCCCAAACGTTCTCCATCCAATCTCACTGAGCTTGAGCTATTTTGCAAAGAAGAATGGCCAAATATTTCAGCCTCTAGATGAGTAAAGCTGGTAGAGACATACCCCGAAAGTCTTGCAGCTGTAATTGCAGCGAAAGGTCGTCCTACAAAATATTGACTATGGGGAGCTGAATACAAATGCACTTCCAGATTTTTATTTATTAAAATTTTTGAAAACCATGCATCATTTTCTTTTTAATTCACACATACTTGCAATTTTGTGTTGGTCTATTACATAAAATCCCAATTAAATACATTAGAGTTGTGGGTGTAACATAAAAAATGTGGAAAAGTTCAAAGGGTATGAATACTTTTTCAATGCACTGTATATAGCATATATATTCCACAGCACTTTACAATTCAGAGGGGACACCTACATAGTTGAGTCACATTATTATGATCACCAACTAATGTCCAGAGTAACCACTGTGTGCAGCACGGACGCCAGCTAGAGGAGCTTGGAGTGACTCAGTAAGGTCCTGGTAGGTTGTCACAGGTATCTGTAGACATGCTGACTGCAGTCCACCCCACAGCTGCTGGAGGGTGTGTGGGGGAGGATCCATAGAGCGAACACAATGATCAAGGTGGTCTGACAGATGTTCAATTGGGTTCAAGTGTGGGGAATTAGGAGGCCAGGGTAGAACTTGGAAGTTTTGGTTGTGAATCTTTTCCAATGAATATCAGACATTTCTATCTGTGTGAGATCTCACATATTATCTTGCTGGAAGATCCCATCTGCTCCAAGGAAGACAATCAGTATGTATGGATGTATGTGATCCGCAAGAATGGATTCATACCTAAATTGGTTGAGGTTGGCTTCCACATGGATGAGTAGGCCCACAGAATGCCACAAAAACAGACCAGACCATACCATAACACTGCCACCACCACCTTGTGTTCATCCATCAATGGTTGCAGGGTGTTTGTTCTCTGATGTTTCTCACCTCACACGTCAACGTCCATCCATCCGATAAAGCAGAAAACGTGAATCATCATAGAAGACGGCCCTTTGCCAATCAGCAGAGGTCCAATTCTGATGCTGCCGCGAAAATTGAAGCCTTTTCAGCTGATGCAACTTCGTTAGCAGAGGTGCAGTGACCATCTGTCCGCTTTGGAGCCTCATACACAGTAGGGTTCTCTGAACTGTTGTTTTAGACATACGTCTGGTAGCTTCCTGGTTCATTTTGGTAGTGTCAGGTATGCATCTTCATAGCAATGGTAACATTTGTCCACTAACGATACGCTTTCACCACAGCAGCATGTGAACTATTTACAAACTGCGCAGTCTCAGAAATACTGACACCCTTGGTGCGAAAGTCAATAATCATCCCTTTTTGCAACCCTGATAAATCGGCCCTTTGTCCACGACAGCAATGAGGAATATGTGTGCAGTCAGCCTATCAACACCCTTATATACCCACTAAGCCAGCTCACCACACGAGCTACACACTGCCAACGTCATAATAATGTGACTCGACTGTGTCTTATACATAGCAATGAAAACTATAGGAGTGAGAGTCCTGTTCGCAAGAGCTTCCAAACTATGAGGACATAGGGCACACAAAAGGTAAAAGTGCTTGTTTTATACAATGGTCCAGCCGTTGTTATAAAACAGGGGAGTACATACTGTATAAAGCTGCACGAGCGGGTCACCAGCCAGAATATGTGTGCAGACATGAAGTGCTTTTGAGTAATATGGTGGATATTGTTGGATAAATGGATCATGTAGAAGGAGGAGAGAAACGACGAAGAGTGAGATTAGGGGTTGTGATAGGCCACCCTGTTTTTATGGAGTGCCTACTACTGTGAATATTGGGAATTAACCTGATTGTCTGGGGTAATACATTCCAGAAAACTGGTGCAGCTCAAGAGAAGTCTTGGAAATGGAGGCAGGAGGTTCATATTATGGAGGATGATAGTCTAGTATTGTTGGCCGAGAGGTAGATATAGATGAGGGGGAAATGTAGGGGATACAGCACCGTGGAGAATATAAATTGTACAGTACAGTCACTGTCACCAAGTGGAAGCATCGGTGTAGTCATGTTTTTGTGCACGGCCGCAGTTCTCTGAGGATCCCTATCATCTCCCACATACTGAACAAGCTGTTTATCTTAGTCTGCCGCTGAAAATGTGCATCTAGGCTCTATGAACAATATTCCCATTGTATACTCGTATAGCAGCATTTATTGGGACACTAAATGGCAGTTTTATTTTATGTTGTGTGTGAAATATAAGTGCTCATGCACACGAACGTATTTTCTTTCCGTGTCCGTTCAGGTTTTTTTGCAGACCATATGCGGAACCACTCACTTCAATGGGTCCGCAAAAAAAAACAACTCAGTTACTCTGTGTGCATTTCCGTTTCCTTATGTCTGTATTCCCGTTCCGCAAAAAAATAGAACATGCCCTATTTTTATCCGCATTACGGACAAGGATAGTACAGTTCTATGAAGGGCCAGCTGTTCCGTTCCGCAAAATATGAAATGCACACAGATGTCATCCGTATTTTTTGCAGATCCGTTTTTTGCTGACCGCAAAATACATACGTTCGTGTGCATGAGCCCTAAGGCGGTGTTACAGTTTGTGAGCACTATGGAGGTATTATTTGGGCAGTATTGTGTGGGCATTACCAAGAAGTAATATTTGGCGCTGTATGAACGTATTTAGGGTCCCATTTCTTAAAATCAGCTATGGAAAGATGTTTGGAGCAGTTTTATGCCACTGATGATACACATTCAACTACAGGACACAGGAAAAGAGAGTGTTCAGCGGAAGTGTTACCCAGAAATCTGAGTGTCAGAAATCCGCTGTCTGAACATGGTTTGAAGTGTGATAGTGTTGAGCTGGCACTGCCAACATAGGGATAGTCCATTCCAAATCTGTGACTGAAAATCAGTTCAGAATGGGGTTGCTTTGGTGGCAAGAACATGGATTTCTGCATGCCCCATTCAGATGACTAGGCCAGTCGTAGAAATTTCTGCAGCAAATCTGCCGGCTGTAAATATACCAGAAGAACTGTACCCCTTAATGCCATCTTATCACAAGGAAATAAACAAGGACTATCACAACCAATGTATGTATATTATTTTCTGCATGACGATGTCCTTTACATTACTTTGATGAGTGGATAAAGAAGACGTAGGTGAAAATAATGAAGCCTCTTGTGTTTTCCCTATTATCCAGCAAGAAGCATAATGAAAGGTATTGATAACAGTTTTTTTCCCCACCAGCAGCAAGTCAATAGTTGTCTCGTTCTGTTAATTTAGAAATCCATAGCAATTTTATTTTCTTTATTGCATAATCAATAGTTTTCCCATTCTGTTAATCATAAAATGTGTATTGATCGCATGTTGATGGTTTGTCTCTCCCATGTTGTGTCGCTTGGGACTTCATGTTAACCCCTTAAGGACATTTGAAGGAACGTTACATCATAATGGTGGAGGGGTTTATGGAGCGAACTTCTCAGATGTTGTAGTCAATAGTGACTGTGGCATCTGAGCATATAGTCAGAAGGAGGATGCTGATGTCCAAAATAGCAGGGTGCTAATCGGTTTTCATGGCAGCCTGGAGTCTGATAAAGGCTCCAAGACCTTCCATTGTAATCTTCCTATTAAGCCCTCCCTGTAGCAAGACTTAATAGATCAATGTCACAAGCACCATAGACTGCAATAGTCTAGTTAGACAGTCTATGGTATAAGTAATTGAACAATTGCATGTTTAAGTCCCCTAGGGGGGACTAAAAATAAAAAAAGTTTTATAAATATATATAAACCGAATTAAACATTCAAATCACCCCCTTCTCAAATTTACATATAATATTAAACAAAATAAAAAAATAAAAAACATACCTGGTGTCATATAATAATGCCTTAAAGGGTTTTCCCCATCTCAAACAATGGAGGCATACTGCTAGGATATGCCCCCATTGTCTGTCGAGAACGGAGCAATGAAAATTGTGGAGGGCAAAATGCGCATGCGAACCCTCTCTCCATTCTTTTCTATGGGGCTGCCGAAAATAGCCGAGCACTGACTTAGCTATTTCCATCGGCCCCATAGAAATGAATGGGAGCGATGGGTGCACAAGCTCTGTGCTCTCCTTTTCACTACTATGCGGAGAGCGCTTGGTGGTGGCCGGACCCAGGGAAACCAGAGGTCCTCCGGCCACCACCTTCCCCGCTCCATTCTCGCGATATGCCCCCATTGTCTCAGATGGGAATACCTATTAAAATATAAAGGTATTTATCCTGCATACTGAGTGCTGTAAAGGAAACAAATATCAAAAGCCTAAATTGCATTTTTTTGGTCTCCTCGCTCACCCTGAAAAATAATTGATTAAAAGGTGATCAAATATCCATATCCAAACTGGTACCAATAAAAACTATAGCTCTTACTGCAAAAATATAACCCCTTACATAGCTCTGTAGACAGAAACTTATGGGTGTCAGACTATGGCGGCGCTAAGCAAATTTTTTAAACTATTTTAAAATAGTAAAACATAAGAAAAACTATACAAATTTGACATTGTTATAGTCACGCTGACCAGCAAGGATAACGTCTCATTTTTAGTGAATATCATTAATACCAAAACATAAAAATGCCGGAATTGCATCTTTTTGTCAAATTCACACCACACAGAATTTATTTCCTTTTGTTCAATACATGATTGTTGCAGATCCACTAATTACGGATTGAGATGGTTCAGTGGTAATGATGAACCACTGTGCCAAGTAAACTGGTTTGACGTTGGGCAAAACTCTAAGGCCCCTTTCACACGGGCGAGAATTCCGTGCGGGTGCAATGCATGAGGTGAGCGCATTGCACCGGCACTGAATCCGGACCCATTCACTTTAATGGGGCTGTTCAGATGATCGGTAATTTTCACACATCACTTGTGCGTTGCGTGAAAATCGCAGCATGTTCTATATTCTGCGTTTTTCACACAACGCAGGCCCCATAGAAAGGAATGGGGATGCGTGAAAATCGCAAGCAAGTGCAGATGCAATGTGATTTTCACACATGGTTGCTAAAGAGACGAGGAATGAGTTACCCGTGACCCCATTTACTTTATTATTTTCCATTATAATATGGTTATAATGGAAAATAATAGCATTCTTTAATTCAGAATGCTAAGTAAAAGGTCTATTGTGGGGTTTAAAATTCAAAAAAATGTAACTCACCTCATCCACTTGATCGCGCAGCCGGGCTCATCGTCTTTATTCTTCTTCTTGCAGGACCTGGCTGGAAAAGGACCTTCGGTGACGTCATCGTGCTCACTACGTGCAGGTCCTGCTGAATGAAGATAGAAGACGAGCCCGGCTGCGCGATCAAGTGGATGAGGTGAGTTAAAAAATTTTGGGATTTTAAACCCATAATGGACATTTTACTTAGCATTCTGAATTAAAGAATGCTATTATTTTCCATTATAACCATATTATAATGGAAAATAATAAAATTTACAGAACACCTAACCCAAACCCGAACTTCAGTGAAGAAGTCCGGGTTCGGGTCTGGGTACCACAGTCAGTTTTTTATCACGCGCATGCAAGACGCATTGCACCCACACAATAAAAACTAAACATCGGAACGCAATTGCATACAAAACTGACTGCAATAGCGTACCTACTCACACGATTTTCCCTGATCGCAGACACAACGCATCCAGACCTAATCGGGACACGCTCGTCTGCAAGGGGCCTAAGGCCTCTTGCACACAAACGTGACGGATTAGGTCAGGATGTGTTCAGGGTGCGTTCAGTGATAACCGTGTGATTTTGCTTGCATCTTGCGTCCGTTTTGTATGCGATTGCATTTCGTTATTGCGTTTTTCCCGCTTGGATGACATGTGGACTTTACTGATCCATCCTCTAGATTCACCTGTTACTGCAAACACATATAAATACCCCCAGCATACATAGTTTTTTTGGACAGCTCCATTTGTTTGGGGAGTTTTGGTCGTTTGGCTGGTTTGTGTGTTTGGTTTTTTGATTTTCCTTTGCAGGATTTCCACTATCACCGTATTATCCACTGACCATGTGTTCTTGCACTGGCTGGTCTTCCGCTGTTTTGGAGAGCGGCCAGAAATGATAGAGAAGGAACCGTGGAGGAAGCGGATGTGGGTGCATCCTATCATTTCGCAGCGTGCCAGCAAAGGTCAATTTGTTGGCTTGTACTCTGACCTCCGTGTGTACCCTGTAAAGTTCTTTAATTATTGCCGCATGTCGGTGGCTACCCTTGATCGGCTGTCGGGGGAGTTGCGGCCTGCCTTGACTTTCCAGGACACTAACATGCGGCGAAGTGTGTCACCTGAAGAACGTCTCATTATTACTTTAAGAAAGGACAATATTATTAGACTCATACATGAATGACCCACTGTTTGCCAATACATGACAGTCTGGTTAATGGCCTGTGTATTCAGAACTTTACCTGTTCTATGTATAAGTAATTAATAGTAGTACACATGTATTGTATATTGTGCATTTTGAGTAAGAAACTGGGTGCGCTTTTGGGCCAGCCACTTTGTCTAAAGTCACTTGGTGTACTACCAAGTCATTGATTAGTCACATCAGCTTCAAGTTCCACGTGGGTTAATTATTCTATCCTGGCTGTATTGATGAGGATACGTCACCTGTGTGTATATGATAATGTTCTGGAAGTTGATTTAGCTAAACGGTTTTCCATACTCTAAAGTATCTATCAATATAAAGTCCCAGTCTTGGAGTATGGCCTATTTTTATTTAAACTTGCCAGACACATTGCCATTAAATAATGTAAAGTTATGTAGTAGATTTAAAAACATGTGATATTTTGTGTATAAATTTTTTTTTTGTATGATTTTTTGATTTCAGATATCTGGCGACTGGCAATTCTTTTTCGTCTTTACATTTTGATTTTAGAATGGGCACTTCCACAATTGCTGGTGTGGTACGGACTACATGTGCCACCATTTGGTTGAGACTGAAAGCTTTAGTGCTGCCACATCCAACCAGGCAGCAGTGGCTTGATATAGCCCAGGGCTTCCTGGAGAGGGCTTGATTCCCAAATTGTATTGGTGCCCTTGACAGGAAGCACATACGGGTTAAGAAGACACCGAACTCAGGGTCCAGATTCTATAATTATAAGCAGTTTTTCTCTGTAATTTTGTTGGCCTTGGTTGACACAAACTACAGGTTTATAATTGTAGATATTGGGTCCTATGGAAGTACTGCAGATGCTCGCATCTTCAGGGCTTCCAGAATGGGTTGGTGGCTTCAGTCCATCCAACTGGACGTACAACAACCAGCAAACCTTCGTGGCTCTACTGGGCCACCAGCCCCTTATGTGGTTGTAGGGGACGAGGGTTTTGCCCTTTCTACCCACCTCATGCGTCCCTTTCCTAGGTGAGATTTGGATGCAAAGAGGCGCAATTTTAAATATCTGTGAAGTAGGGCCAGAAGGTTTGTGGACTGCACCTTTGGGATTTTTTCTAGTAAATGGCGGGTTTTTCTTTCGGCCATACAGTTGGCTCCCGAAAATGTCAATGTGGTCATCAAAGCGTGTGTAGTGCTGCACAACTACATACGTACCTATGAGTCGACACCTGATGAAGACGCCCAAGTCTATAAGCCGCTGTCAGGAATAGACACTTTACCACTTGGAAGATCTGGATCTGCTAGACTGAGAGTGAGGGACTTCTTTTCAGAATATTTTATGTCCTCTATTAGTTCAGTCCCTTTTCAGCAGTAGTACTCGACTCATGTTTCTTTGTGTTTGGCAGGTTTTTTTTTTTAACCTGGATGGTTATATTTTAGTTAGTTTTAGTATTTTTTTAGTTAGGGACTCGCAAGATAATGAGGACCCTTGACGTGGGTTGCGAGCTTACATATTTTGCTTAAATATATTGTTTCGCACAGGGTATGTGAAATATGTAATAATACCTCATTCATAGAAAGTTTAAAATATAGGCTAAAATGTATGCATGTTTTCCCATCATCATTAATAAAGTTGTAGTTGGCCTCATTCTGATGTAATAAAAACTATCATTACATGTGTCATGGTGCTTAAACTCCATCTATATTGTTTTTACCATTGTGTGCTTAAAGGACATTATATTTTTTTATAACATGTTATGTATATATGTATAATAATTTTTTTTGCTTGAATACAGTTTCAAAATTTTTAGATATTGGTGAAACGACATTAATATTAGTGTGTGTAAGTGATAGAGAAAACAAGTTAATATAGTAAGTGTATTTGGGTGATATTAATGTTTAGTAAAAGTGTACAATGTGATGTATATGTTGGTGTGACATAAATATCATTATGCACTGTATATAATAAGGAGAACTAAAAATAAAATTCAGGAAAATAAAACTCTGTTTATTCACAGACAAAATGGTCAACTCGACAAATTTTTGTGGTATTTGTAATAAAATAACATAAATAAAGCTGAAAAAAATAAAAAAACGCCCAGATGGCGAGGAAGGACCCAGATACCAGGGCCGGCTCCAGGTACATGTGGGCCCTTGGGCGATAATTCCCAGTGGGCCCCCTTGAGTCATTTTTTTACATTTACATGTCCCTCTGAAGCTCCCACACGGTATAATGACCCCTACTGGACCCTATACAGTATAATGACCACTAGTGGCCCTTCACACAGTATAATGACCACCCCAATGCCCCCCTACTCAGTATAATGACCCCCAGTGGCCCCACACACAGTATAATGATCCCCAGTGGCCCCACACACAGTATAATGACCCCCAGTTGCCCCCTATTCATAATAATGACCCCCAGTGGGTTATACTGTATGGAGGGGGCACTGGGGGTCATTATACTGTATGGTGGTCACTGGGGGTCATTATATTGAATGGGGGCTCTGGGGGTCAGTTATACTGAATGGAAGGTCATTGGGGATCATTATACTAAATGGGTGGCACTGGGAGTCATTATACTGTGTAAGGGGGGCACTGGAGGTTATTATACTGTGTAAAGGGCCCTCACAGTGTTATAACCCCCCAGTGGCCCCCTCACATACCTATGATTGCTGGAGCGCAGAAGGGCCGGTGGTCCTGTCATTCACTAACCGCAGCTCCCTGCACTCCTTCTCTCCTTAGGCCTGCTGCAGCAGTGAGACACATGGACGTCATGACGTCTCAGCTGGGCCGGGCCTGGAGGAGAGAAGGAGCTGTGCAGTGATGTAGCTAGAACTGACTGGGCCCCACAGCGAATTTTAGGACGTCCCCCCGCCACCCCCCATGGGTTCACATCACGTTTTTCCTATCAGTTTGATGTATACAAATGTGCAGCACTCCCTGTTTTTGTATCCTGAAGAGTCCAGTAAAAAATGCATACGTTAACGTAAAAAAAAATTCTACCATGGAACTGTATGGTGAACGGACGCCACTGTACGGCATCAGTCTGAGGCATCTGTTAACGCATACATTTTTGGTATACATTAAATGGATGGCACAAATAGGATGTGAACCCAGCCCTAGTGTCAGAATAAGCACCAGTACACAGCGGAGCAGCGTGGCGGAGAGGGGAGGCCGCCATGTACTGACAGAGCGCTACCTGGTCCTGGTGGTCAGGGATAAGGACTGTGTTTCCCAAGGATCATTTTCTACTGGGAAATACAGGGCACAGTATAATACACTAGAATCTATATAATATAAAGATATTAGCCCTACCCCGGAATAATAATACAATTAGGTGGTCATTTATTATGACCACCTAATTATGGCGTATTTCTGACACAGATTGTGGCGCAAAGGTCCTTAGCACCGCAATCTGCATATTTTTCCCCACTCATGCCAGGTCTAAAAAAGGTGGCGTTGGCAGGGAAGGGGACAAAGTTATTGCCATACAGTTATTGGATAACACTGCCATACAGTGATCAGATAACACCTCTGTACAGTGACAGGATAACACCGCCATACAGTGACCGGATAACATCACTGTACAGTGACCGGATAAAAGGGTATAAGAGGGCACAGTACAGGGAATTACTAGGGGCACTGTACAGGGTGTGGTAAGAGGGCACAATGCAGGGTGTGGTAAGAGGGTACAATGCAGGGTATAAGGGGGCACAGTACGGGGTGGGGGGCACGGTCACATGACCCTGTGACGTTAGAAGGTCCTTATGGTGAATGCGGTTCAGACACCACCATAATGAGAGGAAGAGGAGTGAGACAGGGGCCTGGGGCCCTGAATGGACAGGAGGGGTAGGTGGAAGGGGCTCTGAGGGGGATTAATACAACAAGTAGTGGCAGAAGGTCTGTGCAGGGCAGCAACAGGAGATAAGAGGTTGTAACAGGAGCTCTGGATACATGGAGGGAGGAAAGGAGACAGAAGGGGATCCATGAGGATGGGACAGGATATGAAGGGTGGAGCAGGTGTCATGGAGGCAAACTGCTTAATGAGGCAGTAAAACAACTAAATAGCATTGAAGCTGCTGGTCTACAGCTTCCAGCAGCAGCTGGGAGAGTTCCCTGACCCCCACCCCCTCCTGTCCCACAGAGAAGAGACAGTCAGAGTGCAGACTCACAAACTGTGTTCACACTTCTGCTCCAGCCCTGCAGTCTCTCTCCTCAGGCAGCATGTCTTGTGTAGAGGGGGCATGTCTGAAGCTCTGCAGCAGCTGGCCTCATGTGACTATCAGAGGGCCCACCAGAGGGGTACTGCGTAAGTGAAATTACAGCAGTGTTATTGATAAAAGTGCTCATAGTAGCTCCGTGGGCTTCCCCAGGAGCAATGGGCCCCGGCACTTGCCCGGTTATGCTTGGTGCTGAAGCCAGCCCTGCCTGATACTGCAGGCCAGGGTAGGCTGATTGAGAAGGAAGCCAACTACCTAAAACATAACTTTTAATATGAATATACTAAAAAATCTCTCATTGAGCCCCTCACATGGGGACTAATATACATACAGACAGACAATAGGGGGCTATTGAGGACCAGGCAGGTTTCACTTTTGATTGTCAATGTGCATTCGCTGTGTATTGGCAGCGACCGACTTGGTTGTCCACTGGCTGTCTCCTGACGAACCTTGCTAATAAGGGGAAACACGTCGAGACGAGGACCACATATTTAGACAATCTGTATATATATTTCTATATTGAACGACCCAGGCATCCACATGGGTCCATTTGTGTTGTAAGGGTGCTTTAAGGACAGATAGGTTAGGTACGGGGACAGAGTGCTCCTACCATCTGGGTGCATCTCTGGGCAGAGAACAGGTCAGGGATACCCTAGGGACATACTAGGGACCCCTATGGCCCTGCCCCCTGTCCACCACCGTTAACACCTCCTCCTCCCTACCTGGTCCTCAATAGCCCCCTATTGTCTGTCTGTATGTATATTAGTCCCCATGTGAGGGGCTCAATGAGATTTTTTTTAGCATATTCATATTAAAAGTTATGTTTTAGGTAGTAGGCTTCAGTGATAGTATTTTTCTTACAACTACCAGTTAAGTATTTTCCCAGTTGATAAAAAATGATTGAGAAGGAAGGCCTGAGTACTGTGATAGACCAGCTTGTGTGGAGGAGGGGTCAGGCTGCCCATAAGAAGATTCCCCTTGATACTGTGGCCCATATGGCCAAATTGGTGGCCCATAATGATCCCTTGGAGGAGGGAACTGTGGGGGACCCTGTGAGCCCTGGGAAATTGGCATTGGCCGGGGGCCAAACATGTGCCCATGGAGGTGCCAGTTTTCCAGGGGCCACAAACATTTCCATAGGGTCGTTGAGGGTAGTGGCTGCATCCAAAACGATTCCAAGAGCCCATTTTGTTCTCAGTAATCGTTCTGGAGGCAGCCGGCGCAAATAATGGGCCAGACTATGGGCGAACAGATCTAAATGATCCTCCTGCCGGGCTCTAGATAACTACTCCAGAACCTGAGTATTTATCAGAGACTCGGCAGGAGGCTTTGCCCGTCGTCTGGCCCGGCTGGGTAGATTGCTGCGGAGCCGACTCATCCCCTTCCTCCTCTAGGTTGTCCTCCGTTCTTAAAAAAAGAAAAAACATAGTACATTACTATATGAACACTATTTTGTATTATAAATATTCACATCACATATTACTATCTTCAGCTAAATACATTTAGCACATAGTACTGCATGAACTAACCAATATATTACATATGGGGTCATTTAGCAACATTGGGTAAATTAGAAGTGTCATAGCTGGCCATAGCAACAATTCCTAATCCACTTGTCATGTTGTTCACCTACTTTTGCTAATGAAAGGAGGAATTGGAATGGTTGCTATCGGCAAATATGACATTTCAAATTTACCAATCACATTACCTACATAGTCTACATACAGTGTGTATCGATAAACATGTAGTGGTCAGTGTGTAGAATTAACTTACGGATGCAGCTCCATGACCTCAGGGAGGAGCATCAGTTGTTCCTTGAACATATATGGCCCTTTCTTGGGGGGCCCGGAACCACTCCGTCTCTGGTAATGCATCTCTTTGCGGAACTGGTCCCTACAGCTCCGCCAACAATTCTTGACCTCATCGACATGTTATAAAAAGACAAGAAAGGAAAATGTAGCCAAATATACAATCCTACAGAGGATAACATATCATATGTGCTATACTAGGCAGGATAACGTATCACATGTGCTATACTAGAAAGGATAACGTATTAGGCTACTTTCACACCTGCATTATGTGCGGATCCGTCTGGTATCTGCACAGACGGATCCGCACCTATAATGCAAACGCTTGTATCCGTTCAGAACGGATCTGTTTGCATTAACATGAACAACAAAAAGTGTTCATGATATTGCAAACGGATCCGTTTTGACTTAGACTGAAGGTCAATGGGAGGCGGATCCGTTTTCAATTGCACCGTATTATGTCAGTGAAAACGGATCCGTCCCCATTGACTTACATTGTAAGTCAGGACGGTTCCGTTTGGCTCAGTTTCGTCAGACGGCGTTTTGGTGTCCGCCTCCAGAGCGGAATGGAGGCTGACCAGAGGCAAACTGATGCATTCTGAACGGATCCTTATCCATTCAGAATGCATTGGGGCTAAACTGATCCATTTTGGGGCTAAACTGATCCAGCTTGTGAGAGCCCTGAAATGGATCTCACAAGCGGACTCAGAAACGCCAGTGTGAAAGTAGCCTTACATGTGCTATACTAGGGAGGATAACGTATCACATGTGCTATACTAGGGAGGATTACATATCACATGTGCTATACTAGGGAGGATAACGTATCACATGTGCTATACTAGGAAGGATAACCTATGACATGGCCTATACTAGGGAGGATTACGTATCACATGTGCTATACTAGGGAGGATTACGTATCACATGTGCTATACTAGGGAGGATTACGTATCACATGTGCTATACTAGGGAGGATTACCTATGACATGGCCTATACTAGGGAGGATTACCTATGACATGGCCTATACTAGGGAGGACAGCAAGGGTCACACATGTATACATTGGCTACTTACTCAAATTCTGGCGACTTTGCCCTTTGGTTTTGTCACAGAAGGTGGCAAAAAGTTCCTGGGTTATCTCCACCCAGGCCGTATCTTTTTTATACCGGTCGTGATAGGCCCCCGACCGCATATCCCAAATGCAGGGTCTTTCCTGGACGAGAACAAAGAGCCTCTGCACATCCATTGCCCGTGGTGTCTTTGGTATGGTGTAAAATGGTCCGCAAGGGCTGGAAACCTCTGCAGCAAATTCCTGCCTCATGTGCTGCCTGGAGCCAGACGCTGAGAAACTCATCTTCCTGTATAAAATACCTTCACTGTTGCTAAGTTACTTGTGCTAAAAATGCAACACAATTCAGTGCATCCGGATGCGATGCGATTTTCACGCAGCCCCATTCACTACGATGGGGCCAGCGTTGCGTGAAAATCTCAGAATATAGAACATGCTGCGATTTTCACGCAACGCACAAGTGATGCGTGTAAAACAACGCTAATGTACACAGACCCATTAAAATGAATGGGTCCGGATTCATTGGGGGCGCAATGTGTTCACATCATGCATTGCACCCGCGCGGAAAACTCGCTCGTGTGAAAGGGGCCTAAGAGCTCATGCACACTAATGCATTTTCTTTCCGTGTCCGTTCCGTTTTTTTTTTTGCAGACCATATGCGGAACCATTAGTTTCAACTGGTCTGAAACGGAAGTTACTCCGTGTGAATTCTGGTTCCGTATGTCCGTAAGTCCGTTCCGCAAAAAAAGAACATCATATTATTGTCCTCATTACGGACAAGGACAGGACTGTTCTATTAGGGGCCGGCTGTTCTGTTCCACAAAATACAGAATGCACAAAGACGTCATCCGTAATTTTTATAGATCCGTGTTTTGCAGACCGCAAAATACATACAGTCGTGTGCATGAGCCCTAAGGGCACCTCTCCGGTGTTCACCCTTTAACCCCCATACAGGGATGTAGACTTCGCTATGGGTTATCGACCAGACTGCTTCCTCCTGGCATGGTTCCAGTGTACAAGGCAGCTGACCCTAGGACTCAGGAACACAGGCAGGATCAGAAAACGCACAAAACCGCAGGATCCGTCTGAACAGGAAGTAAGACTAAAACACGGGTTGACTGGAAGAAGAGCAGGAACACCAGACTGGATGATAAAACATAAACAGACAGATCACGGCACGAACTCAGGCAGGGTAAGGTCAGACATGGCAATGGATACAGACTGGCAAGGACTGGACAGACAAACAGAACAACAGACACATATAGCGCAGCTGTTGCTTAGCCAAGGGGTGGGATACACAGACAGAACATATAGCTGAGCTCACCCGCAGGTACACAGAAACAGAAAGAGGCATTAACCCCTACATGGGACTCCGAAAACACAGCAAACAATGACAATTAACCCCTGCCTTGCTGAACAGAACAGAGAGGAGAGACATACACGATGGTCATGTTTTACATCACAATGTAGCCACGCCCAGTACACATAAGACAGAGGCGGATGTGCACTGCCACACTGACATATGGCCTTAGATACACACCACCAGTATCCGGCAACCAGCACACACGGCGTACAATGGAACTCACGAACAGATGTGACAATGACATGGCAAATGAAATAGTGCAATTAAAAATGCAACGTGTCCCACAGAAAACAAGCCCTCAAACGGTTATGTGAACGTTAGAGCGTACCTAAATTTTTGAAAAAAGTTTGCATAATTGCTGTGTATCATTGTACAATCATAACTGTGAAGGAACAGGTTTTTTTGGGCTTCCCTATTGTATTTTTCATATTTTATCCCCTGTTTCAGCTGCACAACTAGATGCATTCCTATCAGAAGCAGGGGCGTCTCCCTTCTGTGGAATCTGCCAGCACTGTACTGCTGTGACGTTCTTTTCCTTACTTCCAACTATGTTTGTTTTCAACTCCAAAGCTCACAGAACAGATAAGGTGGGGGAAATCACACTTACAGACACACAGGAGGCTCCTATAATAAAAGAAGCAGTTCTATTATCAGGCTCAGGATCTCAGCTAGTTCTGACACGCCCCCATTTCCTGTGACCCGTCTTCTGTGTCTGTTACTAGGGATGTGCACTGCAAATTAGGTGGAAGTGAGACCCCTAGTGGCCATTACTTTACAGCTTATTTTTCAGGTGGATGCAGGCAGATTATATTACATGAAGTTTGCTACTTACATCATTCTCTATTAACCCCTTAGTGACCACCCATAGGTGTTTTAACGTCGGTCACTAAGGGGCCTTAGGCTGGGCCGCTGCTTTTTTACGGCGGCCCAGTCTAAGCGCCCCATGGGTCCCCACTCTCACATGAGAGCCGCGGCCAAGCTCTAACAGCCCGGACCGGCATGAGTGCCGATCCGGACTGTTTAACACTTTACATGCCGTGGGCAATGGTGCCCGCCGCATGTAAAGTGCTGACAGAGGGAGTGAACTCCCTCTGTCTCCCATCGGCACACTGCAAATGCGATTGCGGGGTGTCGATGTGTTTGAAGGCTACCAGGCATCTGTTGTAGGCCCTGGTCCCGGCTGTAGTAATTTACAGCAGGTTCAGCCTGCTGGTCAATGTTAGAATTGCATTGCCATTAAAATGCAATGCACAATAGGGATAATGCACGGCATTTTAAAAGCAATCAAAATGCTGTCTGTTATAGTCCCCTTGTGGGACTATTAAGTGGTAAAAAATAAGAAAAAAAACACATTTATAAAACTTAAATAATTCCATTATAAAATACGCTTTTTTTTCCATTGAAAATACGCTTTTCAATGAAAAAAATTGCAAAAAAATAAAAATCTCCTCCATATGTTTGGTACCGTAATGACCCAGACTACATAAATATCACATAAATTATCCTCTACGGTGGACGCTGTAAAAAAAAAAAAAAAAGACAGAATTGCTAATTTATTCTTAGTTGCCACCGAAAAAACGTAATAACAAGCGATCAAAGAGCGCCATTTACTCGAAAATGATACCACTTAAAAATACAAGGCGTCCCACAAAAATCAAGCCCTCACACAAATCCATAGAAAAAAAATTAAAAAGTTATGGGTCTTGGGAAGCGGCAATGCAAAAACATTTTTCTTTTCTTTTTTAAATGCATAAAAAAATTCATTTTATTGCAAAAAAGTTGTAAAACTTAAAAAAACTATATGTATTTGTTATCACTATAATCCTACTAACCCAGAGAATAAAGATATTATGTTATTTATACCGAAAAACGCCGTAAAATTTAAGACGTAAAAACACAGTGGCAGCATTGCTTTTTTTCTCTCCCAGAAAGAGTTAATAAAAAATAATCAGAAAGATATGTGTACCCCAAAATGGAGCCATTAAAAACTACAACTACAAAAAGCCCTCATAAAGCTATATAGAGAGAAAAATTTAAAAAAGTTATAGCTCTTGGAATGGGACGATAAAAAAATAAATAAAAATGCTTGGTCATAAAGGCCCAAACAGGCTTGGTCACTAAGGGGTTAAATGGAATGAAATTGCATGAAAGAAAAACAGTGACGCTTTAAAGTCATACAGTTATGGCACTTGGAAAGCAGGGAGTAAAGAAACAAAAGTGAAAAAACGGCAAACCTTTATGGGGCAGGGGTTAAGTGGAGAGCAATTATAAATACAATACTTTTCCTTTTTCCTGATTTTAGTTTTCATGGTAAAAGGCATGCAGAATGCATCATTCTCTATTGATTTCTTACATTTTTCTTAAAGGGATTGTCAACAACCCAGGTGGTTAGAAGGTGTGCCCCATAAAAAAAAACAAAAAAAAAAAAAACACTCACCTGTTTGCAGTCCCGTCATTCCAGTGCTGCTGCCCCATTCCCAACTGGACTGGCAGTTGCTCGGTTACATAACCATTGTGGCCAATCACCAGCCTCACCTCGCATGTGCTTGAATGGCACATGATAGTGACGTGGTAGCAATAAAAAAAACTGTTGCAACTTTGCTACCATTTATAATTAAGCAATTCAGTGCATTTAGTGAATAAACACTAGTGTGTGTTTTTTTAAAGGAAATAAATAATTAAAAAAATACAATTTTTTTTCTGCAATTCTTGTCTCCTATCTTCAGAAAATCCACTTTGTTCGGTAAGCAAATCAGCCAGTAAGGTGCCCAGAAGGGCATTATTTTCTCTTGAAGGAGCCCAGGCATGCCTCCGTCTAGTGCCCAAGCCTGCCCTCGTGCAGAGCCTGAGCAGGTCTCTGCTGCACCGTGTCCACCTACCCTGCTTCTACATCACAATCACACCATAACCCCGCCCACCATCTGCTTGCATCATCGCGTGCATATGCAGTGGCAAACACTGCCTGCGCCTGCATGGAACTGGGCAACTATGGAACTGGGCATGCGCCGAGCAAGGAGATGGTGGGCAGGGTTATGGTGTGATTGTGTCGTAGAAGCAGGGTGGGCGGACACGGTGCAGCAGGGACGTCATATCTGAGTGAGGAGGAGGTGTGCTTGGGCTCTGCATGAGGACGGGCTTGGGCACTAGATGGAGGCATGCCTGGGCTCCTTCAAGAAAAAATAATGCCCCTCTGGGCACCTTACTGGCTGATTTGCATACCGAACAAAGTGGATTTTCTGAAGATAGAAAACAAAAATCGCGGAAGGAAAGGTACATCTGGAAATGCGCTATAAGCCAATATTTTTACATTAATAATGATGATCTAGGTGACAGATTTCCTTTAACCACCTCAGCCCCCCTAGCTTAAACACCCTTAATGACCAGACCACTTTTTACACTTCTGCACTACACTACTTTCACGGTTTATTGCTCGGTCATGCAACTTACCACCCAAATGAATTTTACCTCCTTTTCTTCTCACTAATAGAGCTTTCATTTGGTGGTACTTCATTGCTGATGACATTTTAACTTTTTTTGTTATTAATCGAAATTTAACGAAATTTTTGAAAAAAAAAGACATTTTTCACTTTCAGTTGTAAAATTTTTCTTTTTTTTTTTTAATACTTTTTTTTATTAATTTTAAGAAAGGACATACATTGTTGTTCTTAAAAAGAAAACAAAAAACACACAGATGGCTACATAGTTAGCACCATACATAATCACATTAGCAACACTGGTAGCCAATATACATACCACATTAAAGTACAAAAACAACAGAAATGAGTAACAGTACATCATAAAGAGAACATAAGACATAAAAAAAAATGAAAAAACAGACAAACATACAGTGCAGATCTTGGGGTACATTTGTGCAGGCATAGTTTTATCAAATATAGACTCGTATACAGAACCTTAACTATACTATACATATCAATTATACTTAAGTATATCAAACAGGGGATGGTGCAGCGAGCGGTGAAGCTCTCCATATGCTCCATTCCCTCTCAAATCTAACGGCCGCGTCGTCAGCTCCCGCCAACACACGCTCATATATATAAGTAGAATTTAGCCTTCGGATAACCTCCGTTAGGCAAGGAACATACTGTGATTTCCAATTTTTGACTATGGCCAATTTGGTTGAAAGAAAAAGGTGTCCCAGTACCACCCTCCTCTCGCATGGTATCCCAGCCAGGTCAATCCATAGAAGGGCCAGTGAGGGGGATGGCGGAAGCTGGGAACCCAGTAAATCCGAGGCAAGAGAGAATGTAGCCCTCCAAATATCTTGCAGCCTCGGACAAGACCATAAAATGTGATACAATGTGCCTCTATTGCCACATCCCCGCCAACATAAACACGAAAGGTCCGGAAATATATGACTCAGGCGATCTGGTGTATAGTACCACCTTAGTATGGTCTTCATCAAGGACTCATAGTGCGAAGAACATCTAATATTTTTTTTTATACAAGAAAAGGCTGCCGACCACTGTTCATCCGTGAAGACCAACCCCAAATCCCTTTCCCATGTAAGCAGCGGAGTCGTTTTAACAAATAATCCCTTATCCCCCATCATCATATACAAAGGCCGCAGTCGCGTGCACTGTGGCGGAGCCAATAACCACAGACTAAACACCTCCCGATTGCACACCAGATTAAACGGACGATTAGCTGTAAAAAAATGTCTAATACACAAATATTTATAAAAATCTGTGTGTGGAATCAGGAACTGCTCATGAAGGTGTTCAAAGGGGCGGAGGGTGTCCGAAATAAATAATTTGGAGAGAAGGTCCAATCCGCCCCGCGCCCAGGACAACACTGAAATATTCGGGATAAGAAAATTAAGAATAGTTACTGGGGCGCTGGGCGGAAAGGATCCAGACTCCAAAGTACACAATCCATGGAATCGGACCCAACTTTTCAAAGCCATGTGTACTAACGTCGGAAGAGGTGGCCAATTAAATGCCGGGTGAAGAGCTGCGAGCAAAAGAGTTTTTAAGTTATTACCAGGTGATAATATTGTTTCTATATGTACCCACTGTTTCGCATAATTACCTACCCACCATTCCCTTAACTGTGATACCTGTGAGGCCAAAAAAATACTCATGAATATTCGGAAGACCCAATCCCCCCCGAAGTTTAGGTCTCTGCATTATTGAGGTTGCTATTCTCGGTTTATGTCGTTTCCAGACTAAAGCATTAATCAGTTTGGAGCACTTCTGAAAAAAACTGCTTTGGGGGATAATAGGTAATGTCTTAAATATATACAGGAGTTTTGGGAGGATAAACATCTGAAATGATGCAATACGACCTACCCAAGACACCTCATATTTAGTCAGATTATCGAGCTCCTTCTCCAAAAGCTTCAATAATGGGACATAATTTACTACAAATAACTTCTTGAATGATGCTGTAAGCTTTATCCCCAGATAATCAATTTGGTTGTTTTGCCAATCTAAATCAAAGGTATCCTTCAACTTCTTTATCTGTACAGAAGGGATATTTATTGGGAGAGCCTGAGATTTAAGAGCATTCAATTTATAGGACGAGACATCTCCGAATCGGGTTATGACATCAATGGCAGTTTTTAAAGAGATTTGAGGATTTGACAACGTCAGAATGATGTCATCTGCATATAAACTGATTTTATGTTCCGTACTCTCTATATCAACTCCCTTCACATCAGGACATTGACGAAGGGCCTGAGCCAGAGGTTCTATAGTCAGAACAAATATCAGGGGGGACAGGGGGCAACCCTGGCGGGTGCCATTACTAATATTAAAGGGGTCAGAGAGTGCCCCATTGACCCACACACTAAAATTTTTCAATAAAAACGACATCTATATATAATTTTTTCTCTAAATTTATTGTTCTACATGTCTTTGATGAAAAAAAAATGTTTGGGTAAAAAAAAATGGTTTGGGTAAAAGTTATAGCGTTTACAAACTATGGTACAAAAATGTGAATTTCCGCTTTTTGAAGCAGCTCTGACTTTCTGAGCACCTGTCATGTTTCCTGAGGTTCTACAATGCCCAGACAGTAGAAAAACCCCACAAATAACCCCATTTTGGAAAGTAGACACCCTAAGGTATTCGCTGATGGGCATAGTCAGTTCATAGAACTTTTTATTTTTTGTCACAAGTTAGCGGAAAATGATGAATTTTTTTTTTCCTTACAAAGTCTCATATTCCACTAACTTGTGACAAAAAATAAAAACTTCCATGAACTCACTATGCCCATCATGAAACACCTTGGCGTGTCTTCTTTCCAAAATGGGGTCACTTGTGGGGTAGTTATACTGCCCTGGCATTTTAGGGACCCAAATGCGTGCGAAGTAGTTTGAAATCAAAATGTGTAAAAAATGGCCTGTGAAATCCTAAAGGTGCTCTTTGGAATGTGGGCCCCTTTGCCCATCTAGGCTGCAAAAAAGTGTCACACATGTGGTATCGCCGTACTCAGGAGAAGTTGGGGAATGTGTTTTGGGGTGTCATTTTACATATACCCATGCTGGGTGAGATAAATATCTCGGTCAAATGCCAACTTTGTATAAAAAAATGGGAAAAGTTGTCTTTTGCCCCCCCCCTGTCATTGATCACCCCCCTGTCATTGATCACCCCCCTGTAAGGCTCCATTCAGAGGTCCGTATGTGTTTTGCGGATCCATGGATCCATGGATGCGTGGATCCGTAAAACACATACGGACGTCTGAATGGAGCCTTACAGGGGGTTGATCAATGACAGGGGGGTGATCAATGACAGGGGGGTGATCAGGGAGTCTATATATAGTCTATATGGGGTGATCAGGGGTTAATAAGTGACTGGGGGGTGTAGTGTAGTGTGGTGCTTGGTGCTACTTATTACTGAGCTGCCTGTGTCCTCTGGTGGTCGATTCAAGCAAAAGGGACCACCAGAGGACCAGGTAGCAGGTATATTAGACGCTGTTATCAAAACAGCGTCTAATATACCTGTTAGGGGTTAAAAAAAATCGCATCTACAGCCTGCCAGCGAACGATCGCCACTGGCAGGCTGTAGATTCACTCGCTTACTGGCTGATCTTGTGTGCGCGCGTTCACAGGAAATCTCGCCTCTCACGAGAGGACGCACCGGCGTGTCCACTCGGAGTAACAGGGCCGCCGCCAGGACGCAATCCTGCGTACGACGGTCCTGGGGTGGTTAAAGGGTTTGTCTCACTAAAAATATTACTATACTGTTTTCAAACCAGCACCTGGATCTGAATACTTGCATAATTACATGTAATTAAAAATTTAGCATAGCCACTGAGTTATTAAATACAATATATGTGTATAGCGCCACCTGCTGTTTTTTTTTCATGCTCAGTTTAATCCTTCAACTGCCTCCTGAATTGTGATAGGGAGATCTGAGACACGCCCCCTGAGCTGTGATAGGGAGAGATGAGACACGCCCCCTGAGCTGCAGCAGAAAAGACACTCCCCTTGAGTTGTCAGCTTGATATGAATGTAGCAGAGCAATCAATGTGGAGATCTCTGGATCCATGTCAGGTACAGGGCTGGTTCTTTGTTAGAAAGAGGTTGTCATGTACTATATGATGTCTGATTTTAATTTTTTTACAATAATCATGGGACAACCCCTTCAAGCAGGGTTTATTTAATTGCACCTCTGTTAGGCTACTTTCACACCTGCGTTTAGGTGTGGATCCGTCTACACCTATAATGCAAACGCTTAGATCCGTTAAAAAAAAAAAAAAAAAAAAAGTCAATGGGGGGCGGATCCGTTTGAAATTGAGCCATATTGTGTCAACTTCAAACGGATCCGTCCCCATTGACTTACATTGTAAGTCTGGACGGATCCGTTTACCTCCGCACGGCCAGGCGGACACCCGAACACTGCAAGCAGCGTTCGGGTGTCCGCCTGCTGAGCGGAGCGAAGGACAAACGGTGCCAGACTGATGCATTCTCAGCGGATCCGCATCCACTCAGAATGCATTGGGACCATACGAATCCGTTCGGGGCCGCTTGTGAGAGCCTTCAAACGGAACTCACAAGCGGAGCCCCGAACGCTAGTGTGAAAGTAGCCTTAATTTGCAAAAAAAAAAAAAACACTTGTAATTTTGCTACTGTTTATTAGTGCACAATTCAGTGCTATTAGTGCGTTAATACAAGTGAGAGAGGGAGTGAAAAAATGTGAAAAAAATATATAAAAATAAAAAAGAGAGACAGATTCATTAGAATAGGACCCAAAACGAGTTTTAAAAAATTCGCCTATGTTTATTGCAAGGTTTTGTTTTGTTTCTCTACATTAAAAATTTCCCCCTACTATATTTGAATTGTCCGTTGCTCTCGACCATCGCTGAACGTTGAATGCGGCTCTGCTGTACACCGTGGAGAGTTCTACGGATTTTTGACTGGGCAATCAGTTGGGTAAAAGTCACACAATGCACTTTGACAAATGCAGCAAAAATAAAAATAGATTGCCCTTGACCTGTGTCATCCTGACAATACACAAGGGGGTTCTGCTGTCATTCTGCTGCACTAGACCAGCCAGGTGTGAAAAGGGAATTACAAGGTGAGAAAATAAAAGGAAATGTATTGTATATGCTCAGGCGAAACGCTAATACCCAAGTCTGATGGTCAGATGCACACCAACCGGGAAATCTCCGATTCACAATGAACAATTCTAAATGTATATTATTTATAGTACAGGGATCAGGTTACGGTATCTTCATCCTTATATCCTGGGCCATTGTAACTCAAAGAATAATGGTGGGTTTACAAGGGGGCGACGAGCAGCGTTCCTTCCCAAAAACTGGTTGCGCATTTGCAGTGTCCCACTCAGTAATGGTAGTGGGCACTTTAAACTTTGTTATGTGTATTTAATGTGTTTCTGTGTATTCCTGTATTTCCTATTAACAGGCTGTTAGAGGTCATTTCATCTATTCGCTCTTAGGTGGTGCTGGCACTACTTTTATATATATATATATATATATATATAGATATATATATATATACAGGTCCTTCTAAAAAAAAATAGCATATTGTGATAAAGTTAATTATTTTCTGTAATGTACTGATAAACATTAGACTTTCATATATTTTAGATTCATTACACACAACTGAAGTAGTTCAAGCCTTTTATTGTTTTAATATTGATGATTTTGGCATACAGCTCATGAAAACCCAAATTTCCTATCTAAAAAAATTAGCATATTTCATCCGACCAATAAAAGAAAAGTGTTTTTAATACAAAAAAAGTCAACCTTCAAATAATTATGTTCAGTTATGCACTCAACAGGGGCGTAACTAGAAGTGACTGGGCCCCACAGCAAATATTTGTAAGGGCCCCCCTCAGCGCGCTTCGCACCTCCCTCCTCCTGTGTAAACCCCACTCCTTTGGCACAGTGTAGCGGTATACTGTATATTGTGTGGCACAGTGTAGAGGTATACTATATATTGTGTGGCACAGTGTAGTGGTATACTGTATATTGTGTGGCACAGTGTAGCGGTATACTGTATATTGTGTGGCACAGTATAGAGGTATACTGTATATTGTGTGGCACAGTGTAGCGGTATACTGTATATTGTGTGGCACAGTATAGAGGTATACTGTATATTGTGTGGCACAGTGTAGCGGTATACTGTATATTGTGTGGCACAGTGTAGAGGTATATTGTGAGGCACAGTGTAGCGGTATACTGTATATTGTGTGGCACAGTGTAGCGGTATATTGTGAGGCACAGTGTAGAGGTATACTGTATATTGTGTGGCACAGTGTAGCGGTATACTGTATATTGTGGGGCACAGTGTAGCGGTATACTGTACATTGTGAGGCACAGTATAGAGGTATACTGTATATTGTGTGGCACAGTGTAGCGGTATACTGTATATTGTGTGGCACAGTGTAGGCTATATGTGTATAACATAAACATACTCCACATGAACACTTACAGTTACATGGCTTGGTCCTTGGGGATCTCGGACACCACTTCCACACTTTGGCCGGGGGCTCGGCGGAGCTGATGTTGTGTTTTATCCTAATGAGAAAGATTTTATAATAAGGATTTGGAGAAGGGGCAGAGGGATAGCAGAGCAGGGAGAGGCTGGTGCCGCTACTAGGGGGTCATACCATGTGGGAGTAATAAAGCCCACCATAATGCCCCCCCCCCCCAGTAGTAATAATTCTCCTTATAATGTGACAGTGCAAAAAATACCCCCTTGTAATGCCCCCAGTTGAGCTAATGTCCCCATAGTGCCCCAAAAAATGTGCCAGTATAAAATACCCCTATATAGTGCCCCCAGTAACTTCCCCCATAGTGCTCCTCTCCCCCCTTCCTGCTAGTGCCCCCCCAAAATGTACCAGTATAAAATGCCCCATATATAGTGCCCCAGTAGATGCCGCTCAGTGTCCGGCCTCTGATAGGCTGCCGGCCTAGTGTCCCCCATAATGCCCCCCAATAATGTGCCAGTAAGTGCCCCTATCATGTGCCAGTATCAAGTGCCTCTCCCCCCCCACATGTCCCAGTATCATAGTGCCATCTCCCCCCATGTGCCAGTATCAAGTGCCTCTCTCCTTCCCACCCCCCATGTGCCAGTATCAAGTGCCTCTCTCCTCCCCATGTCCCAGTATCATAGTGCCATCTCCCCCCCCCCCCACTAAAAAGTGCCAATATCAAGTGCCTCTCTCCCTCCCCCCTCCCTATGTGCCAGTATCAGGTGCCCCCCCCATGTGCCAGTATCAAGTGCCAACCCCCCCTCTCCCCTCCAGGTGCCAGTATCAGGTGCCTCCCCCCCCCCCCTATGTCCCAGTATCATAGTGCCATCTCCCCCCCCCCCACCACCACCACAAAAAAAGTGCCAGTATCAAGTGCCTCTCTCCCTCCCCCCCCCCCCAATGCCAGTATCAGGTGCCTCTCTCCCTCCCCCCCCATGCCAGTATCAGGTGCCAACCCCACTCCCATGTGCCAGTATCAGGTGCCAACCCCCCCCCCCCCCCCCCCCAGGTGCCAGTATCAGGTGCCAACCCCCCTCCCCCCATGTGCCAGTATCAGGTGCCTTCCGCTCCCCCATGGCAGTAACAGTCGGGTATTAAAAAAAAAATAATAAACACTTCTACTTACCTCCATGTCAGCGATGCGATGCAGCCTCTTCCTGTGTCCCGCCTTGTATTCTGTCCCGCCCTGTATGCCCTTATATGGAGTCAGTGCTTGTATTTCAGAAAAGAGTCTGCTGGGATTCGAACCCAGGACCTTCTGCTTCAGAGGCAGAGCATCTATCCACTAGACCATAAGAGCTGCCTTGAGGCTGAGTGAAAAAATATGAGACTTCTACTGTTATAGCTGGCTAAGTGTACATCTATACACATGGCAGCTGTTCATATATAGAGATGTAGCAGAGCTGAATGTGCAGGGACAGCTGTCATATACAGATATAGCAGTGCTAGGTGTGTTTGGGCAGCTGTCATGTGTATAGATGTATTTTTTTTTTTTTACAGTCAGTTGTAATGCAGCCTTTATGGCTGTGAGGGTAAATGCTTTGCCACTGATTCACTTATAGATTGGAGGTTGTGGGTTCGAATCCCAGACCAGGAGACTTTTAGCAGACAGTAAAATTAGATCACTCTAGCGGCTGTGAAGGGGCCCTGAACACGATATTTATCTAACTTGAAAATAAACTGTCACACACGCTGCTTGGGGCGCCGGGCCCCCTTGGCAGCCCGGGCCCCGAAGCAGCTGCTTCCCCGATAGTTACGCCACTGGCACTCAATACTTGGTCGGGAATCCTTTTGCAGAAATGACTGCTTCAATGCGGCGTGGCATGGAGGCAATCAGCCTGTGGCACTGCTGAGGTGTTATGGAGGCCCAGGATGCTTCGATAGCGGCCTTAAGCTCATCCAGAGTGTTGGGTCTTGCGTCTCTCAACTTTCTCTTCCCAATATCCCACAGATTCTCTATGGGGTTCAGGTCAAGAGAGTTGGCAGGCCAATTGAGCACAGTAATACCATGGTCAGTAAACCATTTACCAGTGGTTTTGGCACTGTGAGCAGGTGCCAGGTCGTGCTGAAAAATGAAATCTTCATCTCCATAAAGCTTTTCAGCAGATGGAAGCATGAAGTGCTCCAAAATCTCCTGATAGCTAGCTGCATTGACCCTACCCTTGATAAAACACAGTGGACCAACACCAGCAGCTGACATGGCACCCCAGACCATCACTGACTGTGGGTACTTGACACTGGACTTCAGGCATTTTGGCATTTCCCTCTCCCCAGTCTTCCTCCAGACTCTGGCACCTTGATTTCCGAATGACATGCAACAGTCCAGTGCTGCTTCTCTGTAGCCCAGGTCAGGCGCTTCTGCCGCTGTTTCTGGTTCAAAAGTGGCTTGACCTGGGGAATGCGGCACCTGTAGCCCATTTCCTGCACACGCCTGTACACGGGGGTCTGGATGTTTCTACTCCAGACTCAGTCCACTGCTTCCGCAGGTCCCCCAAGGTCTGGAATCGGTCCTTCTCCACAATCTTCCTCAGAGTCCGGTCACCTCTTCTCGTTGTGCAGCGTTTTCTGCCACACTTTTTCCTTCCCACAGACTTCCCACTGAGGTGCCTTGACACAGCACTCTGGGAACAGCCTATTCGTTCAGAAATTTCTTTCTGTGTCTTACCCTCTTGCTTGAGGGTGTCAATGATGGCCTTCTGGACAGCAGTCAGGTCGGCAGTCTTACCCATGATTGCGGTTTTGAGTAATGAACCAGGCTGGGAGTTTTTAAAAGCCTCAGGAATCTTTTGCAGGTGTTTAGAGTTAATTAGTTGATTCAGATGATTAGGTTAATAGCTCGTTTAGAGAACCTTTTCATGATATGCTAATTTTTTGAGATAGGAATTTTGGGTTTTCATGAGCTGTATGCCAAAATCATCAATATTAAAACAATAAAAGGCTTGAACTACTTCAGTTGGTGTGTAATGAATCTAAAATATATGACAGTCTAATGTTTATCAGTACATTACAGAAAATAATGAACTTTATCACAATATGCTAATTTTTTGAGAAGGACCTGTATATATATAGCTGGGGTAAGCTAATAGGAAGTTTGTGAGAATTCAGTAGGAAGAGAGAGGAAGTTGGTAGTGGTAGAGAAGAGTTGAGAAGAGCAGGACAAGTCTATTCCACCATGTAGCTGTCTGATAAGCCTCTTGGCTCTGGCCAAGCCAAGGGAGCACATAGAACAAGAACTACATTTCAGCAGCACAGCACAGACCAGTGAGTCTATGTCTGGATATGGAGAAAGTCTAGTGGAGATTAGAGCTAACTAGCCAATGGACTTCACAAGCACCAGTGACCAGGAGGAACCTAAAAGTACCTGGACACAGCCGGGTGATTAATGCGTAAAAATTGTCCTTTACCACATGCCTCTATGGACATAGTGGACCGTAATTCTTCAGTGAGCATCCTTTCCAAAGAATGGAGCAGAAGACTGATGCCTGCCGTTAGGGAGCCGCCCTGTGGATCGCTACTGACTAGTAAGAACTATTATATCCAGTACCTGAGTGCCAGAGTGTGGACAAAGTATAGACAGATATAGAAAGAAGGAAAACTCCTCAACTAACAATTGCCAAGCCTGTTATAAGGATTACAGTTGGATCAATATGTATCTTATTGCTTTACCATCTACATGAACTGTACTGACTACCTGAAGATAAAGAATTGCTCAAGTAAAGTTCAACTGTTTTGCTATAACTGCCTCCTCATCCTTTACACCATCAACCTTTGCACCTAACGGTGCTGGCGTCACGAATACACCAGGGACCCTGCCACCAAAGCACCCTAAACACCTATACCATCAAGGGCACCTCAACCACCATCTGGCTGGTGATCTCTGTACTAGAGAGTGCCCCTGAGGATTTAGTGTTGTCTTCCTTATCACTGCAGGCCGGCCCAGGTTGGCTCTGCTAACCAGGAGTACAAATGACTACTACCCCCATCGGCCCACCGTCACCTCACGTGTTGCCCCTGCAAACCCAGTCGCTGCACCTAATTTTGGCATCACAAACAAGATTCCAAATCCCTTGTTCCTTATGAGAATAAGCCCTACTTGCTTTGAAAGAGACTTTACTGACCAGTAAGAGTGTATTATATTCAGTACCTGAGTGCCAGAGTGTGGACAAAGTATAGACAGATATAGGAAGAAGGAAAACTCCTCAACTAACAATTGCCAAGCCTGTTATAAGGATTACAGCTGGATCAATATTTATCTTATTGCTTTACCATCTACATGAACTGTACTGACTACCTGAAGATAAAGAATTGCTCAAGTAAAGTTCAACTGTTTTACTATACCTGCCTCCTCATCCTTTACACCACCAACCTTTGCACCTAACAGTGCTGGCATCAGGAATACACCAGGGACCCTGCCACCAAAGCACCCTAAACACCTATACCATCAAGGGCACCTCAACCACCATCTGGCTGGTGATCCCTGTACTAGAGAGGATTTAGTGCTGTCTTCCTCATCACTGCACGCCAGCCCAGGTTGGCTCTGCTAACCAGGAGTACAAACTACTACTACCCCCATCGACCCACCGTCACCTCACGTGTTGCCCCTGCAGACCCGGGGGTGAAGCGCTGCATTTACTGGCAGAGATCACTTCCACAGTATGATAGCGAGTATTTGCCAATGTCATCGATCGTTCTCATCGCTTGTGCTGCCCAGAAATGATCATTTACTTGCCTGCACAACAGTTTCACCTGATGAACGAGCGTTTCACTCGCTCATCGGTTGATCAGCTACACCTTTAGATTGTTGGGAACGAGCATCCGTAGAAATGATTGTCCCCAATAATCTGTCCTACAATCGGGCGGTGTAAACCCACCATTAATGTTGTTTTAAAAAACATTTGATGTGAAAGTGACATGTCAAAAGTTTCAGGGTGAGGGGGTGCCGAGACCCCCCACAAATCGCGATAACGAGGAGGTAGAATGCTCAGCCGAGCGCCAGCTGAGTGCTTCTACCTCCTTATTTTAGCAATCAGTGTGGGTCTCAGCACCTGGACCCCCATCATTAAATTTTTTGGCATAATGTTTTTACGGGTGCTGCCACATGTTCAGGTTTTTTTAATACAGTTTTTAAGCCAAAATCAGGTGTGGATCATGAAACAAATAGAAAGTATTAAATGGAGTCTGCCAATCTGATTTTGGACTATTATCTACAGTAATACATGCGTAGTACTACAGATAAGGAGAACAGTTCACTATTTTTAAATTGTTCTATTATCTCCAGTTCCCAAGCTGTCAGCTCTCAAAGCTGCACTGAATAAGGGGTCATTTACAACTTGATACATGCCAGATTTCCGGCGTATTTCTGTCTCAGATTGTGGTACAAAGGTTATTTACGTTATTTTCCCTGCTCATGCCAGGTCTAAAAAAGGGGGCATGGTGGGGGAAGGGCCTGCTTTAGATGTAGAAAATAGTCTAAATTTAGGCCAATAAGAAAGCTAGCTTACATTTAGACCAGTGGTGGATGCGCTGAGGTTATGCAGAGGTCGCCTCTATATAACTCGCAAAGGGATATTAAGACCGGCATCTAAAACAAAATGACCCCCATAGTTTGGACTGCTGTGCTAACATAATGGAGAGGACTCATGTGCACACACACAGCAGTCCTGGCAATGGAGTCCAGATCACTATTTTTTATGTTCCTATGTCCCCTGTTCCCCCGCTGTCAGCGCTAAGAGCTACATTGAAATACATTGTCAAGACTGCTGTGCATGCGCACATGAGTCCTCTCCATTATGTTAGCACAGACTGGCAGTCCCGACAATGTTTTTCAATGCAGCTCTGAGTGCTGACAGCAGGGGGAACAGGGGTAGTAGGAAAATAAAACTAAATAGTGATCTGGACTTTTTGTCTGAAGTACTGCTCATGTATTACTGTAGATAATGGTCCAAAATCAGGGTGACAGATTCCCTTTAAGGACAAATACTTCAAAAACTGCATAAAAAAACCTGAACATGTGGCAGCACTCCTATAGGAGTTGTCCCATCTTATTAAGGGTACTTTCGCACTAGCGTTTTTGTTTTCCGGTATTGAGTTCCATCACAGGAGTTCAATACTGGAAAAAAACTGATCAGTTTTATCCTAATGCATTCTTAATGGAGAGCAATCCATTCAGGAAGCATCAGTTCAGTCCCTCTCACGTTGTTTGAACAGAGAAAATACCGCAGCATGCTACAGTTTTCTCTCCGGCCAAAAATCCTGAACACTTGCCAGAATGCCGGATTCTGCATTAAATTTACATTAAAGTGTATTAGTGCCGGATCCAGCATTAAGTGTTCCGGCAAAACGGATCCGGCTTTCCGGTCTGCGCATGCGCAGTCCTTTAATAATGCAAAGAAAATGAATACTGGATCAGTTTTTCCGGATGACACCGAAGAGACTGATTTGGTATTGCAATGCATTTGTCAGACAGATCCGGATCTGTCTCACAAGTGCATCCGTTTGTGTCCGGCGACGGAACTGCCTGCCGGAATCCTCTGCCGCAAGTGTGAAAGTGCCCTTAGTGATATTTATGTGGTGCAATTATGTGGTGTAGTATTTACCCAAATACTGTGTGCTACAATAATGCCTCCCATTCTTACCGGTCAGAATTTTGCTGGTTGTTATACACTGCTCCTCTCTTGGGGTTACACACTCTGAAAGGAAAGAAAGCTGGCCTTTCTGGTGGCCAGGATCCTGGGAGCGAACAGGCATAGGCTCCCACGCATGCGCAGTAGTTCCTGACCTCAGCCACTTCGTATTCTTTATCTGAAGTTCCCTTTGCCGATTACCTTATATGTCCTCTAGATTTTAGTATAGAACTGCTCCAGCACATGCGCCTTGGAGCTGTTCTTTGCAGCTATGAATACACCTCGGGGGGATGCACGCACAGACAACGGGTGGGATTACACTATCCCAGCGCCACTTATCTGTGCCGACATTCAAAGTAAGAGGCACCCCCTAAATGCTCTGTATTGGCACCTTGATACAAGTGGAGAAATGTTGAAAGCCCTAGGTGAGACCACCCCTTTAAGGCTATGCTCATCTTCTAAACGATTTTGGTTATTACTTCCAGGAGTCTTAATGAAAAATGAAGTTAGTTTGCATATATTCTTCATCAAGAATGTCCTTCTGCTTTGTGTGTACAGCCCCCTGCAGGCCTATGTATCTCTATGGTAACAGACTACAAACAAATCCTGTGTAGTCTGATCCTGCAGTCATGCCTACTTGATGCCTACTTCTTGCTAGATTACCAAATTGGGGAGCAAGTATAGCAACACAGCATTTCTATGGATGGTTCCATTTTATTTTTACTGTACATTGTGTACTGTCCAGGACCTGGGAGAAGCTTGGCTGTAGTACCTAGCACAGCCATATTCCAGTGGATGCTGATATGCCAGGTACCGCAGTGAAGACACTGGGTACTCACAGATATACCACATTCCCTCAAGGGTATATTATTTTTTCATCATCTACTTTCTGTCAATCCTATTGCTAACCATCAAGAAATGGTTAACAGTGCCTGACAGCCATAAGGTACGGTAGTCACTAATGTTGAGCAAATCAAAATGTCCGAAATGGAATTTCAGGGAAAATTTGATTTGCTATGAAGCCTAATTTCCTCAGCTTCGTGGTAATGAACCAATTTCCCCTGAAATGGGGTAAAAAAAAAATATCATACTCATCTCATCCGTTTGAGGGTGAAGAACCCACCGCCATCTTGATTGAAGATCCCGTGCCAAATCTCGTGAGTGGTGATGTATGACGTCACCATGGTGGCCGAGATGATGACGTCATCACGCATAGTGCGGGATTTTGCACTGAATCTTCAATCAAGATGGCGGCTGCGGGCTCTTCGCGATCAAATGGATGAGGTAAGCATTTTTTTTTAGTTATAGACCATAATATTAACCTCAGATGCCGCGATCAGCAATGAACGCGGCATCTGAGGGATACAATGACGGGGGGGGGGGGGCGCAATCGGGGGGGGCGCAATCCCCGTTCCCTGTCACTGCACCCACTGCACTTTGTAACAAAGTAATTCGTCAAGAAGCAATTTATTTTTTGATATTTGGCGAAGCAGCCGAATTGAATTGTCCAGAACTTCGCTCAACGCTAGTAGTCACTTCTGTACTCGGTTTACAGATAATTGCACCACCACCAATTCTTCCAAGAAATTCAAAGAGGAAAATAATGACGATTGCCAAGTGATGGAGGAAGGATCACTCTTTCCAGGCAAGGGATCTGTGGTATTACCTGCGAGTTGACATAACTGTATGGCATTACAAAAACACGGAGTCCAAGGCATAGGATAAATGGGTGTCATCAAGAGACCCATAGTTCAGTTGTATGTAGATCACCTGTACATAGCACCGTGCTGACATTACTGTTAGATTGCATTTCTCAATATTTCCAATTTGCTGAAATGTCTCTCGATACAACCAGATCTGCACGTATAGATGGCAAACAAGAGTCTACATCACTGTGGTTGTGACCTGATACATTTATGGCATATTCCTGGGATGTGGTAGGTGCTGGTTTAATCACACGTACCCCCAGCAATTACATATTTTTTAGCAGGCCTAGTTCCACTGCCACCAATGGGTGGTATCCAGCGTTGCATCTCTAGGACTGGCCTGCAGTACCAGACACAACATGTGGGCGGTAGTGGCGCTGTGTCGTGTGAACCTACAAAAGAAAGGAGTCTGATACTGGCGGAGAGATAAACTCCTTCCATCCACAGCACAGGAGACTGAAATGGCACAAGAGATGGGGGTCCAGTGGAGGAAGGCAAACAAAACCTCCTGGCCAACTAGAGAAAAACGCCCACAGGGAGGAAACTCCCCCCTGGATCCGTGCGTCAAACATTCAGCGTTCACTGATTATCAGTTATGGCTATATGGATTATATGCTTCAATGCCATGAGCTGAATGTATACTCCTTTAGGGAGCCTTTTTCTGTATTGCTATTTTACTCACCATCTCTCTTTGCAGGAAATATACCTCTGCAACATATTTCCCATGTTTTTTATTTTTTTATTTGGACTCTCCTGATCCGTTTTCACCATGTAAGCCAATCCCTCTGGTTTGTTCCCTCCTGTATGTAGCACGTCCTGTTGCTGTCTCCAACCAAACCCATGATGCTTATGAGGAACAGAGACACTTGCGCTGCCGTTAGGTTTATCTCTGAGGCTGATGTTATCACCTTGTTTGCCGCTGCCTAGTATTGGGGTGAGTGTCCAACCTGCTCTCACCTTTAATAGGTGGCTAATAGCTATATATATATATATATATATATATATATATATAATACTGGCGCTGGCATACAGAGAGGGTGGGGGAGGGGGAGGATTATTACATGTATATACAGGACACTAATTACAAGATCTCTACCTGTTATCTGATGAATAGTCGTTCCGTGATGTGGTGTAATCCCGTTGTTCCAGGAAGCGCTGTATAGATCTGATGGGACGCTTCTTGCTCTAACTCTCACCTTGCGCGCTGCCCCGGCCGGTAGCTAGCGCACACGTGGAGGAGCCTGCAGGGATGAGTTCAGGAGCGTCTTCGTGTGACATCACAGCTCCGCTCTGGGTGTCTCCAAGGGACACATTTACATCCAACTCGTTTCAGAACCTACGGGTTCCTTCGTCAGGGATAGTTCATGGTACAAGTTCTGGGGGTTAAATAGGTTTTCCATTCCCATCATCTTTCCTGCAGTATCTGGTCAGAAGCCTAGGGGCACACCACTATTCACTGTATGCTATCCCAGCCCATTGTTATATAGGCTCCATGTCTCTATTTGAATACAAATAACTTGATTTCCTGATTTAGGTCCTTTAGTGCCAGACTATTTAATCTGAAGATCCACTTACTTTCACAGCGTGACATTTGCTGGATATAATTCCCACCCCTCATATCTGATTTAACCCTTTCAATGCTGCCAAAGATTGAACCTGTAAATGAACTGCCATGATATTCTGTATAGTGTTTGGATAGTGGATGTCCATCAAATTTTTTATTTATATTCCTGATGTGCTCCTGTATTCTAATTTTCATTTGGCGTTTGGTTCTGCCGACATAGATTTTCTGACAGGGCATTTGATGAAATTTATTACCCCTTGGTATCACAGGTAATATGATTTTTTATTTTGTAAGTGGTTGGATCATCTCCTATTTCCAAAATGGGGTTATATTGTCTAGTCGCCCTACAATTTTTGCACATTTTACAGGGGGAGAAACCTATTTTTGTTCCGTTTTGTGCGTTATTTTTCTTTAGAATAGTTTTGACAGATGGAGCTATTAGGTATGCTAAGTTTTGCGCTTTTCTAAAGATGAAAGTGGGTGCTTTTGGGATTCTTTCACCTATCAGTTTATCCTGTTTTAGGATATCCCAATGTCTCCCAACGATCCGTTTGAGGACCCTATCTCCTTCACTGTACTTGGTTATAATTGGGATTTTGAGTAAGGTGTCTCCATTTTCGTTTGTATATTTATTTTTATTTTTGTTTATATTTATATCCTTTCCGTTCCCAATTGTTGGTACTGGGGATTCTTGTTCTCTATTCATTGGTTTATTTTTTATTAGTTCAATACGGTCTAGTTTTTTCACTTCCTCTACTATTGGTTCTAGATCAGTTAATCTGTAACCTTTTCCGATGAATTTTCTGTTGAGTTCTGCTGTTTCCTCCTCAAAATGTGTTATATTGCTACAGTTTCTACAGGTCCTGATAAATTGACTCCTGGGGATACTCGTCAACCAGGTTGACAGGTGGTAGCTTTCCAATGGTATGAAGCTATTACAATCTGTTGGTTTGTGGAATGTTCTTGTTTGTATTTTGCCCTTCTCTATAAAAATCGTTAAATCCAGAAAATTGATCTGTTCTCGGCTCCATGTTGATGTGAAGTGCAGATAAAATTCATTTTTATTTAAGTTATCTAAAAATTGGTGCAAGCGAGGTTCCCCTCCCTTCCAAATAAAAACCACATCATCAATAAATCTTTTCCAGAGGACTAGATCCGCACCGAGTCCGCCAGATGGGCAGATGGCAAGCTCCTCCCACCTACCAACATATAGCTTGGCGAAACTCGGCGCGAATCGAGTCCCCATAGCGGTCCCCCACGTCTGGAGGTAAAATTCATTGTCGTACTTAAAATAATTATGCGTCCTATGAAGTCCACCTGTTCATCGGGTATCTTTCCATTCTTCCTTAAAAAATATTCTGTTGCCTCCCTACCCTTTGTATTTTCTATGATGGTACACAGCGAGGTGATGTCCTGGGTGCCCATGATATAGTTATCACACCACTCAATATTATTTAATAATTGTAGGATGTGCTTAGTGTCCTTGATATAGGCTGGTAGCTCCTGTACATATTTATGTAGTAAGATATCCACATATTTTGAGAGGTTCGAGGTCAAACCCTCAATCCTTGAGACTATAGGTCTTCCCGGGGGGTTGGATTGAACGATTTTTATAGAGAAGGGCAAAATACAGTACAAACAAGAACATTCCACAAACCAACAGATTGTAATAGCTTCATACCATTGGAAAGCTACCACCTGTCAACCTGGTTGACGAGTATCCCCAGGAGTCAATTTATCAGGACCTGTAGAAACTGTAGCAATATAACACATTTTGAGGAGGAAACAGCAGAACTCAACAGAAAATTCATCGGAAAAGGTTACAGATTAACTGATCTAGAACCAATAGTAGAGGAAGTGAAAAAACTAGACCGTATTGAACTAATAAAAAATAAACCAATGAATAGAGAACAAGAATCCCCAGTACCAACAATTGGGAACGGAAAGGATATAAATATAAACAAAAATAAATATACAAACGAAAATGGAGACACCTTACTCAAAATCCCAATTATAACCAAGTACAGTGAAGGAGATAGGGTCCTCAAACGGATCGTTGGGAGACATTGGGATATCCTAAAACAGGATAAACTGATAGGTGAAAGAATCCCAAAAGCACCCATTTTCATCTTTAGAAAAGCGCAAAACTTAGCATACCTAATAGCTCCATCTGTCAAAACTATTCTAAAGAAAAATAACGCACAAAACGGAACAAAAATAGGTTTCTCCCCCTGTAAAATGTGCAAAAATTGTAGGGCGACTAGACAATATAACCCCATTTTGGAAATAGGAGATGATCCAACCACTTACAAAATAAAAAATCATATTACCTGTGACACCAAGGGGGTAATATATTTAATCAAATGCCCCTGTCAGAAAATCTATGTCGGCAGAACCAAACGCCAAATGAAAATTAGAATACAGGAGCACATCAGGAATATAAATAAAAAATTTGATGGACATCCACTATCCAAACACCATACAGAATATCATGGCAGTTCATTTACAGGTTCAATCTTTGGCAGCATTGAAAGGGTTAAATCAGATATATGGGGTGGGAATTATATCCAGCAAATGTCACGCTGTGAAAGTAAGTGGATCTTAAGATTAAATAGTCTGGCACCAAAGGGCCTAAATCAGGAAATGGAGTTATTTGTATTCAAATAGAGACATGGAGCCTATATAACAATGGGCTGGGATAGCGTAAAGTGAATAGTGGTGTTCCCCTAGGCTTCTGACCAGATACTGCAGGAAAGATGATGGGAATGGAAAACCTATTTAACCCCCAGGACTTGTACCATGAACTATCCCTGACGAAGGAACCCGTAGGTTCTGAAATGCGTTGGATGGAAATGTGTCCCTTGGAGGCACCCAGAGCGGAGCTGTGACGTCACACGAAGATGCTCCTGAACTCATCCCTGCAGGCTCCTCCACGTGTGCGCTAGCTACCGGCCGGGGCAGCGCGCAAGGTGAGAGTTAGAGCAAGAAGCGTCCCATCAGATCTATACAGCGCTTCCTGGAACAACGGGATTACACCACATCACGGAACGACTATTCATCAGATAACAGGTAGAGATCTTGTAATTAGTGTCCTGTATATACATGTAATAATCCTCACCCTCCTCCACCCTCTCTGTATGCCAGCGCCTACCCTCTCTGTATGCCAGCGCCGGTATTATATACATATATACAAACCCATTATGCACTTGAACTTCTCCTTTTTCTGCAGAACCTCCAGCACTGCCCCTAACAACTCCCAGCTAGTTTATAGCTCCTCCCACCAGCTAGTTACATAGACACTCCCCTATCACCGCCCCTAACAACTCCCAGCTAGTTTATAGCTCCTCCCACCAGCTAGTTACATAGACACTCCCCTATCACCGCCCCTAACAACACCCAGCTAGTTTATAGCTCCTCCCACCAGCTAGTTACATAGACACTGTCCTATCACTGCCCCTAACAAAACCCAGCTAGTTTATAGCTCCTCCCACCCAGCTATTTATACAGACACTCTCCTATCACTGTCCCGCCCATGGACATGACATTAGAGGAAATAAGAAAGAGCTGCATGGACATGGTCATGTGATCACAGCCCAGAACGAGAGATAGGAGCAATAAAGGTAAAATAAATACATTACAGAATTACTGCGAACTTCATAAAGGATTATTTTAATCAATGTTGTTGATGCAAACTGAAAACCCTTTTAAGATATCTTTTTCCAGGCTGAAAATGCCCAATTTTTCCAGCCTCTCGTTGTTTACAATGTGGAGCCTAAGACCTAACCTCATTTTCAAGATGAAGCAATAAAGGGGTTGTCCGGGTTCAGAGCTGAACCCGGACATACCCTTATTTTCACCCAGGCAGCCCCCTGAGGCTAGCATCGGAGCATCTTGTCACCGCCCGGCAATGTGTTCGGTGACGTCACTGGCTCTGATGGGCGGGCTTTAGTGCTGTCCTAGCCGTTTTACTAGCTAGGGCAGCGCATAAGCCTGCCCATCAGTGCCGATGACGTCACCGGGCTTCCTGGCAGCCCCATGGAGAGCCCCGGTACGTCACCAGAATTCCTAAAAATGTCTTTGCCCTGCGCGATTTAGCGCAGGGCAAAGGAGAGCCTCAGGGCATGAACTGCTCCGATGCTCAAGTCAGGGGAACTGTCTGGGTGAAAATGGAGGAATGTCCGGGTTCAGCTCTGAACACGGACAACCCCTTTAATGGGGTTATTTCATGATTGATGTAAAAATGAAAATAAGACATCATATACAGTAGAACATGACAATCTCTTTGTAACAAAGATAGAACCAGCCCTGTACCTCACATGGATCCAGAGATCTCCCCATTCACTGATCCAATTGCTCAGTTAGATTTATTTCAGGCTGGCAGCTCAGGAGTTTGTCCTTTCTCAGGGGATATGTCCTTTCTGCTGTAGCTTCCAAAGCTTCTAACAGAACATGTTCGAGTGACAGTTGAAGATTTAAACTGAGCGCATGCGACCACCTTAACTAAGTGGACAAGAAATAAGGAAAAGAACAAACAGCAGGTGGCGCTCTACAGACACATTTTATTGAACATGCAATTAAAAATGTATTTAGATCCAGGTGATGGTTTCAAAAATTTAGAATATTTTTCGTGGCACAACTCCATTAAGTAAGAGTTATATAGGGGCAAACATGCTGCTACCTCTCTTTTTTTCATAGGTGACATAGTCCACATTACCAGAAGATAATACAGACATAGGCTACTGTGGATCAAAGGAGCATCTAAGGGCCCAGTGAGATTTCATGTACTGTGGATGAGCATGAAGATTTTGGAGCTTTGTGCCCCCTGACATTGTCCTCCTGCTTTCTGATCTAAGGTTATCTTGTGGCTTAGAGCTATGTGTTAAATTAATGGATAACATAGTCTTTCATTTACAGAAGTGCCTCTCACGTCATACCTGCGTGTTTTATAACCAGTGTAAATGATATTGTAAATTAAATGAAGCAAGATATATGAATCGGCATTTCACAGGGGAGGATTGAAGGCACCGGGAATCAATGGCTTCATTCATTCTCGAGTACCATGGGAAATTAATCACTAATGTTGGGGATTTAAGACTTTGCTTCGACGCATCGTAAGGCAGGCTGTTGACGACATCATTTTACTGAAACTTCCGGCAAATAGTGCATTAACCTAATGGAAACCTAATGGGGCAAACTCCACTACTACCCTTTGTAGCCATGACATTCAGACTACCTCTTCTCCTCTTTGGCAATTGGTAGATACTTGTAATTAAAAGTCTAACTGGAATTAAGCTGGGTTCACATCGTGTTTTTGCCATCCATTTAACGTATCCAAAAAACGTATACGTTAAACGGATGCCTCAGACTGATGCCATACAGTGGCATCTGTTCACCATAGAGTTCCATTGTAAAAATAAAAATGCATCAGTTTTTTTTACCATGGTTCTTTTTAACCGGACTGTGCAGGATTACAAGAATGTAGTGTGCTGAGTTTTTGTATCCTTTTTTTTTTGTAACGTATATGTCAAACGGAGGCATAAAACGTAATGTTAACCCACCCTTAGACATGTATAAAAACAGCTGATGACATCACTAAACTGCATCTGCCCGTCCACTCTGTTCTGAAGCAGGGATCTACTGTAGAAGAAGAACTGCAGGCAAACAGAGGAAAGGTAGGTTTAAAAAAAATATATAAAAAAATTAGTGATTAATATACTTCACAGGACTCTGGACAGATGCTTCAAAGATTAACTAATGTTACGGAGAAAAAAAAAATCTCACAATCTCTTCTTAGACGGCTGTAGCTGTTTTTTTTTTTTTTTTTTTTAAATGCATGAAAAAATAGCAGAGACCCGCGGCTGAGCAGAGACCCGCGGCTAATTACCGCGACCGACGATGATGCCGATCGAGGTAATTAACCCCTTAAGGACACGGCCATATTTCACCTTAAGGACCAGGCCATTTTTTGCAAATCTGACCAGTGTCACTTTAAGTGGTGATAACTTTAAAACGCTTTGACTTATCCAGGCCATTCTGAGAATGTTTTTTCGTCACATATTGTACTTCATGACACTGATAAAATGGAGTAAAAAAAAAATCATTTTTATTTATAAAAAAAATACCAAATTTGCCAAAAATTTGCAAAAAAATGCAAATTTCCAAGTTTCAATTTCTCTACTTCTATAATACACAGCAATACCTACAAAAATAGTTATTACTTTACATTCCCCATATGTCTACTTCATGTTAGGATCATTTTGGGAATGACATTTTATTTTTGGGGGACGTTACAAGGTTTAGAAGTTTAGAAGCAAATCTTGAAATTTCTCTGAAAATTTCAAAAAACAACTTTTTAAGGACCAGTTCAGGTCTGAAGTCACTTTGTGAGGCTTACATAATAGAAACCTGGTTTTACAAAGAATTAATGGAATTAATGGAAAATAGAGATACAATTTCCAAATTTCACTTTTGCCAGCACAGATGTCAGGCGTTTCAAGCAGAGTGTCAGCAATGTGCTGACACTCTGCAAACCGCTCGGCCATCCTGAGAAAGGGGGCGGGCGGATGATCGCGTGCCTGCCCGCCCCCCCAGCACCGCCCTGATAATCGCGGCCCTCCCGTCCGCACTGCCCCGCACCCCCCCCAAGCTGCGCCCGCCGACACATAACACAGAGGGCAGGGGGGGGTTAAACATAAAATAAAGGCCCTGTGTCCTTAAGGGGTTAAAGCCTTTAGATGTCGTGATCAAGTAAGATCACGGATTCTAAATGGTCAAAAACCCGGAAGCTCGCCCTTCCTCTAAGGCCAATGAGGATTCTAGTAATTGGTTTCATTGTGCAATGGGCATTGAAGCTGCAGTTCTTATTTTGACAGGCCAACATGAGAAATAGTCAGAAATAAATGCATTTTCAAAATCCACAATTGTTCAAAATGGATTTTGTGTGCTTAAATACAAGCTTCAAAATCATTACAAAAGTTAAAAAAACTGTTAAAAATATATAAAAAATTTAAAAAATATAAAGGTTTAAATCACCCCCTTTCTGTATAATAAAAAATGAAATACCTAAATAACAAAAAATATAATGGGTTATCACCACGACCAAAAACACTCGTACTATTAAAATATTAAAATCTTTTTCCTATACGGCAAATGGTGTAACGAAAAAAAGGGTTAAAATGGCTAATTTGCCATTTTTTCATAACTTCCCTTACCCCAAAAAATGCAATAAAATGCTATTTTAAAAAAACACACAGTCCAAAATGGCTTTAATAAAAACTATAGATTGTGCTGCAAAAATTGAGCCCCCCCCCCCCCACAGCTCAGTAGATATAGCTCTAAAAAAGTTATAGGGGTCAGAATATGGTTATGTAAAAAAAATATATATATTTTCAAATTAAAAATTTATTTTTACACTATTTAGACAAAAAAAATGCCGTGGGAAGAAAACCCATAAAAAGTTATGGCTCAAGGAAGATAGGGAATAAAAATGATAATGCAAAAATGAAAAAAACCTAAGGGTAAACGCATTTCCCCCCTTTGTGCAGTGTACAGACAGTGGGGTGTCCACTCGTGGTATAGCGCCATTCATTGACGCCATTGTGAACAAGTGTGGCGTCAAAATTAGTGATGAGCGGCATAGGCAATATTCGTTTTCGCGATATATAACAAATCTTTCGCATAATATTCCCAATAAATTCTAGAATTCGTGATCTTCAGCTATTATTTTCGCGATTGCGCTAATTGGCACTAATGATGCGCATATTTTTTGCGCAATACATGCAACTTCACATTTTATCAGTTCTTAGTAGATATTACTGATTGGTGCACTAAGTATTGTTGTGACATCACAGCACTATGTATGAGCATGTATGTATGGACAGCAGAGAAACAGTGATTCCTATCACACTGCCTAACACCCTGCACTGGAACCTGTCAGCTACACTATATCACTATCTAACCTACACTGACTATTTCCCACTAATTAATTATCTGGATTATATATATGAGCTAACTAATTATCTAATGCAATTGGATAAGGAATAGAATCCAGATGAAAACACAGAGCACAGCAATGTCACTGCTCTCTCTCTCAGAACTGCAAAACAACTGCAGAAAATGGCTGCTGGGGAGGTTCTTATATAGTAAGGGGTAGGCAGCTTTCCTATTGGTTGCTAGGAATGTTGCTAAGTTCTGACAAAGATATTGCTGCCTTCTCATTGGCCCACAAGCAAGAAGGGAGGTTACTGATGAAAAATAAATCTAGAATATTCGCGATTACGAATATATAGCACTATATTCTACATATTTGCGAATTCTCGAAGTGCCGATATTCGCAATAAAAATTTGCAATTAGAATATTCGTGATCAACACTAGTCAAAATCTGCCAAGTGAACGGGCTTTAAAGTGAGTAGTTCTGACAGTAACATTACACAGGATCCGGGGCGGCTTTATGCTGCATATTGGCTTATGCAGTACTTTACGTTTTTTTATCCTTCCATATGGTATAAGGTCATATAGTGTAAAAATCACCATACCATGGAGAATTATAATCACCACACAGTGCACAAATAACAACGCCATACATTGTGGCACTTACCTGAAATAACAATGCTATACAGTGCCACTATACAGAGTGGCATTAGAGTAGGTGTGCCACACAGAGGCTAAGTATATACAGCCCCATAATGCTCAAATAATCCCAACATACAGTGACCACATAACAGCTCCAAGCATAAAATGACGCAATAGCAGTGATGTAACAAATCTAAATAATACTGACATATAATCAATACAACAATATCAATAGGATATGCCATACATGTCTGGAAGGTGCAGCTCCCACCTCTGGGACAATCTCAAAAATAGTGCTCTAACTTGGATAAAGCGCACAGTGCACATGCGCAGTGTCCTCTCCATTTACTGCTATAGCAGTGAATGTAGAAAGTCACGCAGGTGCGTTGTGCTCTTTATTTTTTACGTCAAGGCCCTGTTCTTGAAATCGGAGCAGGTCCCAGAGGCGAGATCCGCACCCTTTTGGACATTTATGGCATATCCTGTCAATGTCCAGATGGGAATATCCCTTTAAGTTCACAGTTCCTAAATATTTCTTGCTGCAGTTTGATAAATTGAATCCAGCACCAATCATTCGTGAATAAAAGCCATTTTCCAAAATCATTCAGTTGGAGAAGCATTTTAATTTTCTTTACGCTGTGTATGTAATTGTCTGAAACCTTGTATACAAAACACTTGCAAGGATCCTGCGATGACTGGATACAAATTCTAAATTCTCACTTTAATTTCCTCCAGGATAATTATTTTGGTGAGAGGCTGAGGTGAAACCTTTTAAACCCAAATGACATTTTAATTACGCTTGGAAAAATGTGGACAGAGAGATAACGGTTTATATAAAACAGAGTTAAAATAATCACGTACAGAACTGTAACCTTGTACAAGATCTTATCTGCTATTTTGTAAGCACCTCCTCCTCCCCTCCCACAGCATTAGTCTCACACAGAGGAAGAGATACTGCTGCAGCTTCCCTTCTTCTCTCTTTTACTTTATTACTGTAGATGAAGGTTTTGAGGAGGCTTAAAAAGAGGACCCATCACCTCTCCTGACATGTCTGTTGTAGTAACTACTTGCGTCTCTCCATGTAATAACAATTCTGGAGCCTCTATTCTTACATCTCTAGGTTGTTCCATTCCTTTATTATTTTTCCTAGAAGTTATGAATGAATTGTCAGCAGCTTGCAGTATAGGTAGAGATGGGTGTTACCAGTTGGGGGTGTGTCCCTGCACAGTCTGACACCAGCAGCACTGATTGGACAGAATAAGACACACCCACTACTGGTAACACCCAGCAGTACCTTTACTGCAGATTGCTTGCAATTTATTTGTAAACTTCTAGCAGGAATAATAAAGGAATGGCACAACATAGACACATAAGAATAGATGTTCCAGAATTGTTATTACATGGGGAATGCAAGTAGTCACTAAAACATGTCAGGAGAGGTGACAGGTCCTCTTTAAGATAAATTTGTCACCAGATTTATGTTTCCTTTTCTGAGAGTAGAATAAGCTGGTGACAGACCCTGAATCCAGCACTTTGTCACTTACTTGTCAAGATATTCTTTATAAAACTATCATTACCTTTCAGCAGCATGCACCCTAAAGATAAGCGAATTTGTTGAAATTCATTTCGGGTCCGAATTTTTTTTGTTTGATTCGGTACGAATCGATTCTGCCCAAATCAAGTATGCTCCAAATGCCTTGAACGTTGATATATAACACTCTCTGGTCTCCTAAGGATGAGAGAGAGAGAGAAACCCAGAGTAGGAAACTAGGCTCTCTCTCTCTCTTTCATTCATCTGAAACGCATCACAAAAAAAATCGGGATTCATTACAATTCAAGCCTTTTGGAAAATTCTGTATGAAGTACAAACCAGTAGAATCGATTCGCTCAGCCTTATCCCCTTCAGGACCCAGCCAATTTTCCCCTTCAGGACCCAGCCTAATTTTGCAAATCTGACATGTGTCACTTTATGTGGTAATAACTTTAAAAACGCTTTTACTTATCCAGACCATTCTGGAGTTTGTTTTCTCGTCACATATTGTGCTTCTTGACAGTGGTAAATTTGAATCAAAATATTACATTTTTACCAAATTTACCAAAATGTTAAAAAAATATGCAATTTTCAAAATTTCAATTTCTCTGCTTTTAAAACAGATAGTGATACCTGCTAAAACAGTTATTACTTTACATTTCCCATATGTCTACTTCATGCTTGCATCATTTTATTTTTTGGGACATTAGAAGGCTTAGAAGTTTAGAAGCAAATCTTGGAATTTTTCAGAAAATTTCCAAAACCCACTTTTTAAGGACCAGTTCAGGTCTGAAGTCACTTTGTGAGGCTTACATAATAGAAACCACCCATAAATGGCCACATTTTAGTAACTACACACCTCAAGGAACCCCATATGGTTTTTGGAAGGCAGATTAGACTGGGATAATTTGAAGTTGCCATGTCACATTTGGAGATCCCCTGATGCACCCCTAGAGTAGAAACTCCAAAAAAGTGACCCCATTTTGGAAACTACACCCCTCAAGGTATTCAAAACTGATTTTACAAACTTTGGTAACCCTTTAGGTGTTCTACAAGAATTAAAGGAAAATGTAGATGAAATTTTTAGAATTTCAATTTTTGGGCAGATTTTCAATTTTAATCTATTTTTTTCCAGTAACAAAGCAAGGGTTAACAGCCAAACAAAACTCAATATCTTCCGGTTCCGGCGCGCCGATGTGAAGACGGAGGTAGCTGAAGCTCTGTGCCCCTGTTGTAATCCCTAGGGGGTTTCGCCGCTTAATTGGAGCAACAAAGCTCTAGGATTATAACCCGTGATCGGGAGATCACGGATGGAGAAGTTTCTGTTGCGCAACGGTTCCCCAGCACTTAATACATCGCTCCCACAGCGTGACAGAGATACAGCGCTGCTGTGAAAAGGCGACCCACTCGCTCCTCATCGCAACCTCCTGCTTTGCCAGTTACTGAGGTATCCACAATCCCCCTCCGTCAGACCCTTCCTCACTTGCAGAGCGCAGAAATATCCTGCAAGGAATTAGCCATAGAGGTAGCGACACTTTTGGCGCCAGATATAAAGGCCTCCTTAGAAGCCACAGTCGCATCTTGCCTGAAGCAGATACAAGGCGAGGTGGCCCAGCATACCCTCCAGATACAAGAGGTCGAACAGAGAGTGGGATTATTAGAGGATGAGCTGGAACGAGCACAATCTTTGCTGAAAGAATCCCTCCAGTCAAATCAATCCCTGAGGAACAAGTTGGATGACTTGGAAAACCGTTCCAGAAGGAACAACCTCAGGATAGTGGGCCTCCCTGAAGAGATCCCTCCGGGCCAACTTGCACAGATTTGTGCAGTAGATCTCCCTCAAGCCCTTGGACTGCCGGGCCCCATGACGGTGGAAAGAGCTCACCGTATTGGACCGCCGAGAGAGTCATCAGGGTCCGATCCCAAACAGAAGCCGAGGGCCACGATTGCTAGATTCTTAAATTATGCAGAAAAGGAGTCCCTCATAGCTAAATACAGAAAAATTGGACATGCTGCAAAGATCCGGGGACATAAAATCCTCCTGTTCAGTGACAATTCTGCTGAAGTAGCAAAAAAAAGGAGGGTCTTCTCTGAGATATGCTCCCATTTAGCCCAAGAGAAGATCAAGTTTGCTCTGTTATATCCGGCGACTTTAAGAGTGTTCAGTCAAGATGGAACCATCGACACCTACCTCACGCGGTCGGACGCAAAGGAAGCGTTGGGAGACAGCAGAGTGGATCGCGGAACATCCCAGAGAGGCAACCATCATCAAGGCCTGGCGAGGTCCAACCATCCGAGTCCGTTGTCCCGCACCCCACGACAGAGCCCGAGCCAAGCTTCGAGCCCTACTTGGGATTGATGATTCTTACTTACCAACACGCCTGTCTGATTTCAAATGTTGACTGACCCAGCGAGTTGATCACTGTTTAGTTCGGCACCCATGACGGTCCGTAAGTGGGATGCGTGCCAGCTTGAGAAGGTTAACGCTGGGGGGGAATTTTTGAACAGAGAAGACGGGAGAGTAGGAAACAGCATGAGGGATAGGAGGGAGAGAGGGGAGAAGAAAGAAAATAAAGAAGGGCAGAAAAAGAAAAGAACACATAAAAAATATAAAAATATATAAAAAATAAAATATATATATATAAAGGGAGGGCATTTCACGAAATGTTATAGGTGCCGATATGCCTGAGATGCTCGAGGCGGGTAATGAAACCTACCTGTATCTCCTGTTCTAATGCTGAGGAGCGATATACCAGTTAAAAGGCAAGGGGCACATGGAGCTTTGGCATGGTAAATGTGTTTCTTAAAAAAGATGTGCTACTCAGATGTTCTAGGTGTCAGCCAGTCTAGACAGAGTTGGGCGAAAAAAGTGAAGTCCAGAGAGAAAGTTGGCTGGTATTGTTTAACTCCTACTAGGAGTAAGTTGTGGGGGGGTTGGGGGGAAAGATTAATGTTTTCATATTGTTATGTTTTGCTCCACAGGTATGGTGTCCAATTAATAAGAAATCTGATAAACCATAGTTCACTTCCTCCAGGTGGGTCCACTGGCTGGTTCTTGTTGTTATCATGTGATTTTGTCAAATGCTGAAAATAGTGACATGGAATGTCAAGGGGCTGAGAGCCCCTCAAAAACGAGTCTCCATATTGAAGCATCTTAGGCGGTTAGATGTGGATATCGCCCTCCTGCAGGAGACCCACCTGGAGGAACCAGACTTCTGGCGTATGAGACGTATGTGGGTAGGACATGTCCTGGGGTCCTCATCTGTAGGAAGAAAAGCGGGGGTTTTAACCCTTATACACAGACGGGTACGGCACAATATTATTGAGAGTCACAGCGATGACTCTGGGCGTCTAATGTCTGTCACTCTAGAGCTAGATGTAGGGAAGCTAAAGATTATTAATGTGTACGGTCCTAACACAGCTCATGCAACATACTTTAAAGAACTAACATCGAAGGTACTGCAGGAAGGAGATGGTCAATTACTGGTTGCTGGGGATTTAAATGCAGTTAGGGATGCAAGAGAGGATCGTAGGCAAATACAGAACCCACGGTCATCTATTACGAGAGGCGGCTTCTCGATTGACCCATTTCTACAGGCTACAGACCTAGTAGATATATGGAGATTCTTCAATCCTATTGAGAGACAATTCACGCATTTCTCTCATGCACAGAATTCATGGTCTAGAATCGATTACATATTAGCCTCACAACAATTAATGTGTAGGGTGGAAAGGGCTGAGATTTTAGACATGGTCATATCTGATCATTCCCCAGTGATGATTGATTTAGCAAATATCACCCCCAGAGGTCAGGATATCACATGGCGACTTCCTAGCCACCTATTCACTGATGAGGACTTCCTAGATAGACTGAAAGGGTGGTGGTGGGAGTTTTCGGAAGATAATAAAGCTCATGTAGAGGAACATGTCCTCTTCTGGGAAACGGAAAAATCAGTGCTGAGAGGCCGCATCATTTCCCACGTATCCGCCAAAAGGAAGAAGATCAGAGAGCAATATAAATTAGCATCAGAAAGTGTTAGGAAAGCCCATACGCTTTTCACGGAGGACCCCTCAGACCAAAATAGAACAGGTTGGGTGACGGCCAAACACACATATGATCATTATGTAGAGGCGCAATCCAGATTATTTCTAAACCAAAAAGCTGCCACTTTTTATAAATTTGGCAATAAGGCTGGTAAGCTGCTGGCATCCTTGGCTAAGTCACATAGAGGCACATTGTGTCTGACCAATATCTTAGATGATTCAGGAGGGAAATTGCAAGATATGAAAAAGATAACAGATCGCTTTGCACGATTTTATGCCAAACTATACACACAAAGCCCATGGGATAGTAATAAAGCTAAAGAGTTATTATCTAAACTTAGACTCCCCCAGATCTCAGAGGAAGCCCTAGCTAATATTAATGCTCAGATCACAGAAGATGAAATAAAAAGAACAATTAAAACATTGTCAAATGGGAAAGCGCCAGGGCCAGATGGCTTTCCGGGCGAATTTTATAAGATGCTGACCTCGGAGATCACCTTACCCCTGAAATCAATCTTCCACTCGATAATGCAAGGAGGGGAAATCATGCCTACGGGAAATACGGCCCATATTAAGGTCATTTTAAAACCAGGCAAAGACCCCAGTCTAGTAGGCTCTTATAGGCCGATTTCATTAATTAATCAAGATCTGAAAATATTCTCGAAGATTCTAGCAAATAGATTAGCTGACTACATGCCAGATCTGATAGGACGCCATCAGGTGGGATTTATCAAGGGCAGAGCAGCAGTTATGAATATTCGAACGGTACTCGCTGTCCAGGACTATCTTGGTCAGAGTGGTGCCTCCAGAGACCAACCGGCCCTCCTGTCATTAGATGCAGAAAAGGCTTTTGACAACGTCAATTGGCAGTGGCTGCGTTGGTCTCTGGACGCATTTGGTTTTAAAGGCCAGATTCGAGCAGCACTAGAAGGTTTGTACCGAAGACCGCAAGCAAGGGTCAGCTTCCCGGGTTTCCTGTCTGAGCCTTTCCAACTTATGAGAGGTACCAGACAGGGCTGTCCTCTCTCCCCACTCCTTTTTAATCTAGCTCTGGAGCCATTGGTCCGTTATCTAACGCAGACAGATATTTTCAGAGGTATTAAAGTAGGAAAGCAAGAGGTAAAGTTAATTTGCTTTGCTGATGATATATTGATTTTTCTTGACTCCCCAGGGGATCATTTAAATAAGGTGTTAGACACCTTCCTTTATTATGAAGAGGCCACTGGTTATAAAATAAATGTGAGCAAAAGCCAGCTCCTATACTTACAGGGACATACTTCACGACCAGACCCCAATCCTAGAGTGGAGATTGTTTCAAACTATCTGACATATCTAGGGATTAAAATAGGGAGGCATCCAACTGCTCTCTATTCTCTGAACTATGACCCTTTGATTAGAAGAATAGGAGAGGAGCTGGAGAATTGGTCTAATCTCCCACTATCCCTATTTGGAAGGGCGCATCTTTTGAAGATGATTAGTTTTGCTAGACTTTTGTATCCGATGCAAACCATACCCCTACTTATAAAACATCAAGATGTAGGAAAAATTAGTGCCTTTATAAAATTTCTATGGAAAAAAAAGAAACGCCCCAGAATAAGCTACGAAAAACTTTGTCTGACAAAATGGGAGGGTGGGATCCATTTACCGGATATTAGAAGATATAATTTAGCTGCCCTGACAAGACATATTAAAGACTGGATATGGCATACCTCCTTCTCTTCTAATAGGGCTCTAGAAGCGGAGTTGGTAGCCCCGGAAGACTTGGTGGCCCTTTTGCACTCCAGAATTAGAGACATGCCCCAAGTAATAAAACGATATACCCTGATAAGAGATACAACAGCTGCTTGGAGAGCAGTCAGGAAAATGTATAAATTACCTATGTACATCACCCCCTATATGCCCCTGTGGACGCTCCCTGCTTTCCAGGCTGGGAGACAATCCTCGCTATTCCACAAATGGAGGGAGAAAGGAATTCATATTCTGAAGCACATTTTAACCCCCACGGGATACAAATTGACTCCCTGGACACAACTTCAGACTCAGTATCAGCTACCATCATCACATTTTCTAGCATATTGTCACGAGGGTGTCAAGAGCCACGTCTGACTTCAGTTATACCCGGGGTCAGGAAGTCGCAGCGGGTGGCTGCGCACTCTATGTCTAAAGATCACACTGTTTCTTAATGATAGTTTTCTGTGTTTGCCTTACTATCCTTTTTGTCTCACTCAGGGATCCGTAGCTTCTCCTCCTCAGCTGTCTCTTGTCTGTCACTCCCAATCTCCTTATATTCTCCTCTCTCACTTCTCTGGTTGCCAGATATAGAGCTTCCTGCCTGGACTTCTATACTGACCCACTGGAGCTGTGAATCCTGGTTGTTGTTCCAGAGTGTTACCCTCCGGATCCCTGTTGGGCTTTTTGTTGTCTTCTGTTGTCGCCCACCTGGGATTATATGTTGTCTGTATTGTCTGTCCTCCCCTTGGTGTTTACCTTTAGAGTTAGTGGTGCGGACTAGTGTTCCCACCGCCCTGTTCACTATCTAGGGCTCATCTTAGGGAAAGCCAGGGTTTTAGGCACGCGATCGGCGTACGGGTGAGGAACCCGTCTAGGGACGTCAGGGCAGTCAGGTGCCAGCCTCAAGGTGAGATAGGGGTCACCACCTTTCCCTCTCCCTTGGACAGAGACTCCCCTTTTCCCTCCCTTTGTGTCACGTATGTGATAGGCACGCCGTGATATTATATCTGGCCCTTATTTTTTGGGAAGAAAAAAAATAATTAAAAAAAATAATACATTTTTTATTTTTATTTTTCTCTCTCTCTATTTAGAATCCAGTATGGATCCTATTGCTGCTTTGGCAAAACAACTTCAAGGCCTGTCTTTGGAGGTGGCAGGATTGAAGGCGTCGGTCCTCCAGCAACAGCAGCAAATGCAGCAGACCGCAAGCCCAGCGGTTGCTATGGGTAACCAGGTTGTTGCAGAACCCAAGGTTGTTCTTCCTGACAGATTTTCTGGGGGAAGGGACAAGTTTGTGACGTTCCGTGAGGCCTGTAAATTATATTTTAAGCTGCGCCCTTACTCCTCTGGTAATGAAGAACAGCGGGTGGGGATTGTTATTTCCCTGCTTCAGGGGGACCCGCAATCCTGGGCGTTCTCTTTACCCCCTGGTTCCCAGGCTCTCCGGTCAGTGGATGAATTTTTTGGGGCCTTGGGTATCATATATGATGACCCTGTACGAGTCGCCCTGGCTGAGTCGAAGTTACGGAGACTCCTACAGGGAGATCGGCCAGCAGAGGAGTATTGCTCTGAGTTCCGTAGGTGGGCTACGGATACTCAGTGGAACGACCCGGCTCTCAGGAGTCATTTCTGCTCTGGGTTATCCGAAAGGGTTAAGGATGCGCTTGCGCTGTATGAGACTCCCCTTTCCCTTGATGCTGTTATGTCCCTCTCTATCAGAATAGATAGACGTCATAGGGAGAGATTGAAAATTCCTGAGCAATTGGTAACCCCTCCCAAGCAGCAGTTAGTCTGTACGGACCTAGACGAGCCAATGCAGCTAGGAGGATCTACTCGTCAGGTCCGTCCTCCTGAGGCTCGCCGTAGGCGTGGGGCTTGTTTTTTCTGTGGGGAAAGGGGTCATTTCGATAATGTCTGTCCTTCCTTTCTCAAAAACAAAAGACCTTGGGAACCACTAACCCCAGGCTGTGCGGAGGATGTCAGCCGGGGGGTATACGTTTCCTCCATACGAACATCTCAATTTGTGTTGCCAGCGGTTATTGTTTTTGGTGTTAAGACGGAGACTATTTCTTTCTTTTTAGACAGTGGAGCAGGGGTAAATTTGATTGATGCCCATTTTGCCCGCACTATGGGTTTGTCTCTCTGTACGCTGCTGAGACCTATTCCCATATTCGCTATTGATTCTGCTCCTCTGTCTCAGAGAAACCTCACTCACATTGTCCATAACTTACACCTTCGGGTAGGGGACCACCATAATGAGTGTCTTTCATGTTACATTCTGGAGGGCCTTCCCTCTCCTGTGGTATTGGGTCTTCCCTGGTTGGTAGCGCACAATCCTGTGGTGGATTGGCAGGCCAGGGAGATATTGGAGTGGAGTGAGCATTGCAGAGAAAATTGCTTAAATAGCAATTGCTTAGTCGCCTCCATAGCTACCCTACCTACATTTATTTCGGACTTTGAGGAAGTTTTTTCTGAAAAGGGTTGTCAGAAGTTACCACCTCACCGTCCTTATGATTGCCCGGTTAATCTGATTCCCAGTGCAAAATTACCCAAGACCAGGTTATATAATCTTTCGGGTCCCGAGAGACAAGCCATGAAAGATTATATCTCCGAGAGTCTGGCTAAGGGACACATCAGACCCTCTTCTTCACCCGTGGCTGCAGGGTTTTTCTTTGTTAAAAAGAAAGATGGGGGCCTGCGTCCTTGCCTAGATTTCCGCGAGCTAAACCGGATAACCATCCGAGACCCATACCCTCTTCCTCTCATTCCTGACCTTTTTAATCAGATTGCGGGTGCTAAGTGGTTCTCCAAACTTGATCTTAGGGGGGCCTACAATCTGATTCGTATCAAGGAAGGAGATGAGTGGAAGACAGCTTTTAACACCCCTGAGGGGCATTATGAAAATTTAGTCATGCCTTTCGGTCTGACCAATGCTCCTGCTGTCTTCCAACATTTCGTTAATGATATTTTTAGTAATCTTATCGGCAGGTTTGTGGTGATATACCTAGATGATATCTTAATTTATAAATTAAATATGGATGGGCACTCATATAAGGAGATATAGGACACACTTTAATATTAAAATAATTGATAATAAAAAATACAGTTCATACATAAAAATATTGTTCATACATAAAGATATTCTATTGGATACCACACAATCCTGGTTTTAAACTGAAACTAGCAGTCCAAACAGCCAAGTTGTATACTGATAATTACTCCTGATTACAGGAAAAAACAGAGGCTGTTCGGACGGAAACCCTGAGACGTCATTAACCTGCGTCGGGTGATCTTCCTACTGATTCAAGCCCTGCAAGCCAGCTGAGAGACACGTGGGACGCGGTGAACTTCAGAGCCGGGACGCCGGCATATACTGTGGACCGCAAACCCACCAAACGAACAGAGGCACGCAGGTGAAGGTAAGCCCACATAGTGGGTTAAGCTTATTAAACTACTACATCCAAGCAACAAGAGGAAAAACATCATTTACATTTAAAGACAGAACTTTGATACAAACATAGCAACAGTTAAAGAAGGAAGCCCATCTTTCCTATAGAGATTGCTACATATGTGAAATAATATCTCCGGATGCAGGTGAAAAACTAATTGAGTCAAATACTCAGTGTCAAATAAGCATCTATTTTTGCTTCCCTTTATATAGGACTATACTGAATGAATTTTTATTCTGCTTAGCCAAATATGTTAAGCATTTTTTATACGTATTGTGTATAATCATCTTGCCTGGCTTGGCAGGAACTTGCCGTCCGAACAGCCTCTGTTTTTTCCTGTAATCAGGAGTAATTATCAGTATACAACTTGGCTGTTTGGACTGCTAGTTTCAGTTTAAAACCAGGATTGTGTGGTATCCAATAGAATATCTTTATGTATGAACAATATTTTTATGTATGAACTGTATTTTTTATTATCAATTATTTTAATATTAAAGTGTGTCCTATATCTCCTTATATGAGTGCCCATCCATATTTAATTTACAATTTAACCTTTTTTTTTTGAGGGGTGATCTCAAAATTTGTTTGGTGCACCTACCCTGAGGGTTATAGAGGTGAGCGGATCTCTTAAACCGATATCTTAATTTATTCGGCTGATCTTAAAACACATGAAGTACATGTCAGACAGGTACTGCAGGTCCTACGAACGAATAAATTATATGCGAAAATTGAAAAGTGTGTCTTCGCCGTTCAGGAAATACAGTTCCTAGGATATCTATTATCTGCTTCAGGTTTCCGTATGGATCCTAGGAAGGTCCAGGCAATTTTAGATTGGGATCTTCCTAAAAACCTTAAAGCTCTACAACGGTTTTTGGGTTTCGCTAATTTCTATAGAAAGTTCATTAAAAATTATTCAGTGATCGTCAAACCCCTTACTGACATGACTAGGAAGGGGACAGATTTTTCTAAATGGTCTGACGCCGCTAAAATTGCATTCAGTTAGGCTACTTTCACACTTGCGTTCGGGGCTCCGCTTGTGAGTTCCGTTTGAAGGCTCTCACAAGCGGCCCCGAACGGATCCGTACAGCCCCAATGCATTCTGAGTGGATGCGGATCCGCTCAGAATGCATCAGTCTGGCACCGTTTGGCCTCCACTCCGCTCAGCAGGTGGACACCCGAACGCAGCTTGCAGCGTTTTCTTGTCCGCCTGGCCGTGCGGAGCCAAACGGATCCGTCCAGACTTACAATGCAACTCAATGGGGACGGATCCGTTTGACGTTGACACAATATGGTGCAATTTCAAACGGATCCGTCCCCCATTGACTTTCAATGTAAAGTCAGGAGTCCCTATTAATATACCATCAGATCGGAGTTTTCTCCGATCCGATGGTATATTTTAACTTGAAGCGTCCCCATCACCATGGGAACGCCTCTATGTTAGAATATACCATCGGATTTGAGTTACATCGTAAACCTCAGATCCGACAGTATATTCTAACACAGAGGCATTCCCATGGTGATGGGGACGCTTCATGTTAGAATATACTGAGAACTGTGTACATGACTGCCCCCTGCTGCCTGGCAGATGCTGCCAGGCAGCAGGGGGCAGACCCCCCCTCCTCCTGTAATTAACTTATTGGTGGCCAGTGCAGCACCCCCCTCCCTCCCCAGTATTAATTGTAGCCAGTGTGGCCCCCCTCCCTCTATATTCATCGGTGGCCAGTGCGGATTCCCAGTATTAAATATGACCAGTGCGGCCTCCCCCTCCCTCCCCAGTATTAAATATGACCAGTGCGGCCTCCCCCTCCCTCTATATTTATTGTAATGGTACACTTCATTGCGTTACCCGCACTTCCTAATGCTAAGACTCTTGCTCAGGTGTTCATCAGTGAAATCGTGAAGCTTCACGGGGTCCCTTCCGATGTGGTTTCGGATCGGGGAACCCAATTTATTTCTAAGTTTTGGAAAGCTTTTTGTTCCCGTTTGGGGGTACACTTATCTTTTTCCTCAGCTTTCCATCCTCAGTCGAATAGACAGACTGAGCGTACCAACCAAAACCTTGAGACATATCTAAGGTGTTTTGTGTCTGAAAATCAAGAGGTGTGGTCATCATATATACCGTTAGCCGAGTTTGCCATAAATAATCGCCGTCAGGAATCCACTGGCAAGTCACCATTTCTTGGTGCATATGGTTTTCATCCCCAATTCTGTACTTTCAAAGAGGGGGGGTCTTCTGGGGTTCCCGAAGAGGAACGGTTTTCTTCATCTCTTTCATCTGTATGGCAGAAGGTGCAAGCTAACTTGAAAAATATGGGAGGTAAATACAAATGCATGGCTGATAAGAGACGGTCGCCAGATCCGGACCTAGGAGTGAATGACTATGTGTGGTTATCTACTAGAAATATTAAGTTGAAGGTTCCCTCTTGGAAACTGGGTCCTAGGTTCATTGGTCCTTACAAAATAGTAGCCGTAATTAACCCCGTGGCTTTTCGCCTGGAGCTACCTCAGACTTTTAAGATCCATAACGTCTTCCATAAGTCGTTACTCAAGAAGTATGTTCCACCTCTAGAACCATCACCACTGCCACCCCCTCCTGTTATTGTGGATGGTAATCTGGAGTTTCAAATATCCAAAATTGTTGATTCTCGTCTGGTCCGCCGCTCTCTTCAGTATCTGGTGCATTGGAGGGGTTACGGCCCCGAGGAAAGAATGTGGGTTCCAGCGTCAGAGGTAAACGCCAACAGGTTAGTTCAGGCTTTCCATGCCTCTCATCCTGAGAGACCTGGTCCTGAGTGCCCGGAGGCCCCTCGTAGAAAGGGGGGTACTGTCACGAGGGTGTCAAGAGCCACGTCTGACTCCGTTATACCCGGGGTCAGGAAGTCGCAGCGGGTGGCTGCGCGCTCTATGTCTAAAGATCACACTGTTTCTTAATGATAGTTTTCTATGTTTGCCTTGCAATCCTTTTTGTCTCACTCAGGGATCCGTAGCTTCTCCTCCTCAGCTGTTTCTTGTCTGTCACTCCCAATCTCCTTATATTCTCCTCTCTCACTTCTCTGGTTGCCAGTTATAGAGCTTCCTGCCTGGACATCTATGCTGACCCACTGGAGCTGTGAATCCTGGTTGTTGTTCCAGAGTGTTACCCTCCGGATCCCTGTTGGGCTTTTTGTTGTCTTCTGTTGTCGCCCACCTGGGATTATATGTTGTCTGTATTGTCTGTCCTCCCCTTGGTGTTTTCCTTTAGAGTTAGTGGTGCGGACTAGTGTTACCCTCCGGATCCCTGTTGGGCTTTTTGTTGTCGCCCACCTGGGATTATATGTTGTCTGTATTGTCTGTCCTCCCCTTGGTGTTTTCCTTTAGAGTTAGTGGTGCGGACTAGTGTTCCCACCGCCCTATTCACTATCTAGGGCTCATCTTAGGGAAAGCCAGGGTTTTAGGCACGCGATCGGCGTATGGATGAGGAATCCGTCTAGGGACGTCAGGGCAGTCAGGTGCCAGCCTCAAGGTGAGATAGGGGTCACCAACTTTCCCTCTCCCTTGGACAGAGCCTCCCCTTTTCCCTCCCTTTGTGTCACGTATGTGATAGGCACGCCGGTCGTGATACATATGCCCAGGTTAAGTCGTATTGCATGGACCAGGCAAAGGTTTTGGGAGACTTGGATCGGCTTGCTTGGTTTGAGGGCTTGATAGGCCGGGACAACTCGGCTGGCACATTGTCCGATTTGTATGGTAGACTCCAAAGTACCCACTCTATAGGGCTGGGTAACAAGGTATTTAGTCACTGGGAGAGGGAACTCAAAGATGATTCGCTGACAGCAAAGATGAGGGCGGGGCTAGAGAGAGTGAGACAGGCTGTGACCTTTGAAGATTGGAGAGAGATGCAATTCAAAATCCTTCATAAGGCGACATATGCTTTTGATCTATCTTACAAGAATGCTCCGGCGCATTATCTCAGAGCCTGTCCAAAATGTCAGTTAGGCTACTTTCACACTTGCGTTCGGGGCTCCGCTTGTGAGTTCCGTTTGAAGGCTCTCACAAGCGGCCCCGAACGGATCCGTACAGCCCCAATGCATTCTGAGTGGATGCGGATCCGCTCAGAATGCATCAGTCTGGCACCGTTTGGCCTCCACTCCGCTCAGCAGGTGGACACCCGAACGCAGCTTGCAGCGTTTTCTTGTCCGCCTGGCCGTGCGGAGCCAAACGGATCCGTCCAGACTTACAATGCAACTCAATGGGGACGGATCCGTTTGACGTTGACACAATATGGTGCAATTTCAAACGGATCCGTCCCCCATTGACTTTCAATGTAAAGTCAGGAGTCCCTATTAATATACCATCAGATCGGAGTTTTCTCCGATCCGATGGTATATTTTAACTTGAAGCGTCCCCATCACCATGGGAACGCCTCTATGTTAGAATATACCATCGGATTTGAGTTACATCGTAAACCTCAGATCCGACAGTATATTCTAACACAGAGGCATTCCCATGGTGATGGGGACGCTTCATGTTAGAATATACTGAGAACTGTGTACATGACTGCCCCCTGCTGCCTGGCAGATGCTGCCAGGCAGCAGGGGGCAGACCCCCCCTCCTCCTGTAATTAACTTATTGGTGGCCAGTGCAGCCCCCCCCTCCCTCCCCAGTATTAATTGTAGCCAGTGCGGCCCCCCTCCCTCTATATTCATCGGTGGCCAGTGCGGATTCCCAGTATTAAATATGACCAGTGCGGCCTCCCCCTCCCTCCCCAGTATTAAATATGACCAGTGCGGCCTCCCCCTCCCTCTATATTTATTGGTGGCCAGTGCGGATTCCAAGTATTATGACCAGTGCGGCCTCCCCTCTCCCCCCCCCTAATTAATATCACCCCCCCCCCCCCCCATCATTGGTGGCAGCGGAGAGTACCGATCGGAGTCCCAGTTTAAATCGCTGGGGCTTCGATCGGTTACCATGGCAACCAAGACGCTATTGCAGTCTTGACTGCCATGGTTACTTAGCAATAAATACAAGCATTATACTTACCTGAAGAGCTGCGATGTCTGACCGGCCGGGCGCTCCTCCTACTGGTAAGTGACAGGTCTGTGCTATAGGCAATGCGCCGCACAGACCTTTCACTTACCAGTAGGAGGAGCTCCCGGCCGGACACAGACATCGTAGCTCTTCAGGTAAGTATAATGCTTGTATTTATTGCCAAGTAACCATGGCAGCCAAGACTGCAATAGCGTCTTGGCTGCCATGGTAACCGATCGGAGCCCCAGCGATTTAAACTGGGACTCCGATCGGTACTCTCCGCTGCCACTGCCACCAATGATGGGGGGGGGTGATTTTAATTAGGGGGGGGGAGGCTGCACTGGTCATAATACTTGGAATCCGCACTGGCCGGCCACCAATGAATATAGAGGGAGGGGGGCCGCACTGGTCATATTTAATACTGGGGAGGGAGGGAGGGAGGGAGGGGGAGGCCGCACTGGTCATATTTCATACTGGGGAGGGAGGGAGGGGGAGGCCGCACTGGTCATATTTAATACAGGGAATCCACACTGGCCACCGATGAATATAGAGGGAGGGGGGCCGCACTGGTTACAATTAATACTGGGGAGGGATGGGGGGCCGCACTGGCCACCAATAAGTTAAATACAGGAGCATGGAATGAAGTAGTAGACCAGATCAAGGAGATATGGAACGTTGGATTGGATCTCTCTCCTCAACAATGTATCTTTCATTATATCCCGATGGACCCGGATAGGAACTCCTCGCAGGTGATTGGAATCAAGGGGATACATGTAATGTTATTGTCCGCAAAGAAAAGTATTTTGAGACATTGGCTGTACCCTTAGGTGCCCATTTTGGAGGAGGTTTTGGGTATAGCAAAACAGATAATGTATATGGAAAGATTAGACACAGAACAGTGTAAAGGTAGAGCCACAAAGAATTTCTTTAATAAATGGAGAAGCTTCATTGTAAAGATACTACCCCAAGACGAGATAAAGGAGTTGGTAGCTCCATTCCTAGGCACTCAGTGGTATCTCCTGGAAAAAACTAAGGGTACGCTTGGAAGACTAGACAGTGAGTGGCATGAAGGATGAGATATGTAGTGAGCTATGGAATCCAGGTTTAGGCAATAGGAGACACACATGGTGAACCGTAGAGTTGAGCGAACACCTGGATGTTCGGGTTCGAGAAGTTCGGCCGAACTTCCCGGAAATGTTCGGGTTCGGGATCCAAACCCGATCCGAACTTCGTCCCGAACCCAAACCCCATTGAAGTCAATGGGGACCCAAACTTTTCGGTACTAAAAAGGCTGTAAAACAGCCCAGGAAAGGGCTAGAGGGCTGCAAAAGGCAGCAACATGTAGGTAAATCCCCTGCAAACAAATGTGGATAGGGAAATGAATTAAAATAAAAATTTAATAAATAAAAATTAACCAAAATCAATTGGAGAGAGGTCCCATAGCAGAGAATCTTACTTCACGTCACCCACCACTGGAACAGTCCATTCTCAGATATTTAGGCCCCGGCACCCAGGCAGAGGAGAGAGGTCCCGTAACAGAGAATCTGTCTTCATGTCAGCAGAGAATCAGTCTGCATGTCATAGCAGAGAATCAGGCTTCACGTCAGCCACCACTGCAACAGTCCATTGTCATAAATTTAGGCCAAGCACCCAGGCAGAGGAGAGAGGTCCCGTAACAGACAATCTGGCTTCATGTCAGCAGAGAATTAGTCTGCATGTCATAGCAGAGAATCAGGCTTCACGTCAGCCACCAATGCAACAGTCCATTGTCAGATATTTAGGCCCAGCACCCAGGCAGAGGAGAGAGGTCCCGTAACAGACAATCAGGCTTCACGTCAGCCACCAGTGCAACAGTCCATTGGCATATATTTAGGCCCAGCACCCAGGCAGAGGAGAGAGGTCCCATAACAGAGAATCTGGCTTCATGTCAGCAGAAAATCAGTCTGCATGTCATAGCAGAGAATCAGGCTTCACGTCAGCCACCACTGCAACAGTCCATTTTCATAAATTTAGGCCAAGCACCCAGGCAGAGGAGAGAGGTCCCGTAACAGACAATCTGGCTTCATGTCAGCAGAGAATCAGTCTTCATATCATAGCAGAGAATCAGGCTTCACGTCACCCACCACTGTAAGAGTCCATTTTCATAAATTTCGGCCAAGCACCCAGGCAGAGGAGAGAGGTCCCGTAACAGACAATCTGGCTTCATGTCAGCAGAGAATCAGTCTTCATGTCATAGCAGAGAATCAGGCTTCACGTCACCCACCACTGTAACAGTCCATTTTCATAAATTTAGGCCCAGCACCCAGGCAGAGGAGAGAGGTCCCGTAACAGAGAATCTGGCTTCATGTCAGCAGAGAATCAGTCTGCATGTCATAGCAGAGAATCAGGCTTCACGTCAGCCACCACTGCAACAGTCCATTTTCATAAATTTAGGCCAAGCACCCAGGCAGAGGAGAGAGGTCCCGTAACAGACAATCTGGCTTCATGTCAGCAGAGAATCAGTCTTCATATCATAGCAGAGAATCAGGCTTCACGTCAGCCACCAATGCAACAGTCCATTGTCAGATATTTAGGCCCAGCACCCAGGCAGAGGAGAGAGGTCCCGTAACAGACAATCAGGCTTCACGTCAGCCACCAGTGCAACAGTCCATTGGCATATATTTAGGCCCAGCACCCAGGCAGAGGAGAGAGGTCCCGTAACAGAGAATCTGGCATCATGTCAGCAGAGAATTAGTCTGCATGTCATAGCAGAGAATCATGCTTCACGTCACCCAACATTGGAACAGTCCATTGGCATATATTTAGGCCCCGGCACCCAGACAGAGGAGAGGTTCATTCAAATTTGGGTAGCCTCGCAATATAATGGTAAAATGAAAATAAAAATAGGATTGAATGAGGAAGTGCCCTGGAGTACAATAATATATGGTTAAGGGGAGGTAGTTAATGTCTAATCTGCACAAGGGATGGACAGGTCCTGTGGGATCCATGCCTGGTTCATTTTTATGAACGTCAGCTTGTCCACATTGGCTGTAGACAGGCGGCTGCGTTTGTCTGTAATGACGCCCCCTGCCGTGCTGAATACACGTTCAGACAAAACGCTGGCCGCCGGGCAGGCCAGCACCTCCAAGGCATAAAAGGCTAGCTCTGGCCACGTGGACAATTTAGAGACCCAGTAGTTGAATGGGGCCGAACCATCAGTCAGTACGTGGAGGGGTGTGCACATGTACTGTTCCACCATGTTAGTGAAATGTTGCCTCCTGCTAACACGTTGCGTATCAGGTGGTGGTGCAGTTAGCTGTGGCGTGTTGACAAAACTTTTCCACATCTCTGCCATGCTAACCCTGCCCTCAGAGGAGCTGGCCGTGACACAGCTGCCTTGGCGACCTCTTGCTCCTCCTCTGCCTTGGCCTTGGGCTTCCACTTGTTCCCCTGTGACATTTGGGAATTCTCTCAGTAGCGCGTCTACCAACGTGCGCTTGTACTCGCGCATCTTCCTATCACGCTCCAGTGCAGGAAGTAAGGTGGGCACATTGTCTTTGTAGCGTGGATCCAGCAGGGTGGCAACCCAGTAGTCCGCACACGTTAAAATGTGGGCAACTCTGCTGTCGTTGCGCAGGCACTGCAGCATGTAGTCGCTCATGTGTGCCAGGCTGCCCAGGGGTAAGGACAAGCTGTCCTCTGTGGGAGGCGTATCGTCATCGTCCTGCCTTTCCCCCCAGCCACGCACCAGTGATGGACCCGAGCTGCGTTGGGTGCCACCCCGCTGTGACCATGCTTCATCCTCATCCTCCTCCACCTCCTCCTCATCCTCGTCCTCCTCGTCCTCCAGTAGTGGGCCCTGGCTGGCCACATTTGTACCTGGCCTCTGCTGTTGCCAAAAACCTCCCTCTGAGTCACTTCGAAGAGACTGGCCTGAAAGTGCTAAAAATGACCCCTCTTCCTCCTCCTCCTCCTGGGCCACCTCCTCTTCCATCATCGCCCTAAGTGTTTTCTCAAGGAGACATAGAAGTGGTATTGTAACGCTGATAACGGCGTCATCGCCACTGGCCATGTTGGTGGAGTACTCGAAACAGCGCAACAGGGCACACAGGTCTCGCATGGAGGCCCAGTCATTGGTGGTGAAGTGGTGCTGTTCTGTAGTGCGACTGACCCGTGCGTGCTGCAGCTGAAACTCCACTATGGCCTGCTGCTGCTCGCACAGTCTGTCCAGCATGTGCAAGGTGGAGTTCCACCTGGTGGGCACGTCGCATATGAGGCGGTGAGCGGGAAGGCCGAAGTTACGCTGTAGCGCAGACAGGCGAGCAGCAGCAGGATGTGAACGCCGGAAGCGCGAACAGACGGCCCGCACTTTATGCAGCAGCTCTGACATGTCGGGGTAGTTGTGAATGAACTTCTGCACCACCAAATTCAGCACATGCGCCAAGCAAGGGATGTGCGTCAAACTGGCTAGTCCCAGAGCTGCAACGAGATTTCGCCCATTATCACACACCACCAGGCCGGGCTTGAGGCTCACCGGCAGCAACCACTCGTCGGTCTGTTGTTCTATACCCCTGCCACAACTCCTGTGCGGTGTGGGGCCTGTCCCCCAAACATATGAGTTTCAGAATGGCCTGCTGACGTTTACCCCGGGCTGTGCTGAAGTTGGTGGTGAAGGTGTGTGGCTGACTAGATGAGCAGGTGGAAGAAGAGGAGGAGGAAGTCGAGTAGGAGGAGGTGGCAACAGGAGGCAAAGAATGTTGCCCTGTGATCCTTGGCGGCGGAAGGACGTGCGCCAAACAGCTCTCCGCCTGGGGCCCAGCTGCCACTACATTTACCCAGTGTGCAGTTAGGGAGATATAGCGTCCCTGGCCGTGCTTACTGGTCCACGTATCTGTGGTTAGGTGGACCTTGCCACAGATGGCGTTGCGCAGTGCACACTTGATTTTATCGGATACTTGGTTGTGCAGGGAAGGCACGGCTCTCTTGGAGAAGTAGTGCCGGCTGGGAACAACATACTGTCGGGACAGCAAGCGACATGAGCTGTTTGAAGCTGTCTGTGTCCACCAGCCTAAATGACAGCATTTCATAGGCCAGTAGTTTAGAAATGCTGGCATTCAGGGCCAGGGATCGAGGGTGGCTAGGTGGGAATTTACGCTTTCTCTCAAATGTTTGTGAGATGGAGAGCTGAACGCTGCCGTGTGACATGGTTGAGATGCTTGGTGACGGAGGTGGTGGTGGTGTTGGTGGTACATCCCCTGTTTGCTGGGCGGCAGGTGCCAACGTTCCTCCAGAGGCGGAGGAAGAGGCCGAGGCGGCAGCAGCAGAAGAGGCCGAGGCGGCAGCAGCAGAAGAGGCCGAGGCGGCAGCAGCAGAAGAGGTAGCAGGGGGAGCCTGAGTGACTTCCTTGGTTTTAAGGTGTTTACTCCACTGCAGTTCATGCTTTGCATGCAGGTGCCTGGTCATGCAGGTTGTGCTAAGGTTCAGAACGTTAATGCCTCGCTTCAGGCTCTGATGGCACAGCGTGCAAACCACTCGGGTCTTGTCGTCAGCACATTGTTTGAAGAAGTGCCATGCCAGGGAACTCCTTGAAGCTGCCTTTGGGGTGCTCGGTCCCAGATGGCGGCGGTCAGTAGCAGGCGGAGTCTCTTGGCGGCGGGTGTTCTGCTTTTGCCCACTGCTCCCTCTTTTGCTACGCTGTTGGCTCGGTCTCACCACTGCCTCTTCCTCCGAACTGTGAAAGTCAGTGGCACGACCTTCATTCCATGTGGGGTCTAGGACCTCATCGTCCCCTGCATCGTCTTCCACCCAGTCTTGATCCCTGACCTCCTGTTCAGTCTGCACACTGCAGAAAGACGCAGCAGTTGGCACCTGTGTTTCGTCATCATCAGAGACATGCTGAGGTGGTATTCCCATGTCCTCATCATCAGGAAACATAAGTGGTTGTGCGTCAGTGCATTCTATGTCTTTCACCGCTGGGGAAGGGCTAGGTGGATGCCCTTGGGAAACCCTGCCAGCGGAGTCTTCAAACAGCATAAGAGACTGCTGCATAACTTGAGGCTGAGACAGTTTCCCTGGTATGCATGGGGGTGATGTGACAGACTGATGGGGTTGGTTTTCAGGCGCCATCTGTGCGCTTTCTGCAGAAGACTGGGTGGGAGATAATGTGAACGTGCTGGATCCACTGTCGGCCACCCAATTGACTAATGCCTGTACCTGCTCAGGCCTTACCATCCTTAGAACGGCATTGGGCCCCACCATATATCGCTGTAAATTCTGGCGGCTACTGGGACCTGAGGTAGTTGGTACACTAGGACGTGTGGATGTGGCAGAACGGCCACGTCCTCTCCCAGCACCAGAGGGTCCACTAACACCACCACGACCATGTCCACGTCCGCGTCCCTTACTAGATGTTTTCCTCATTGTTATCGTTCACCACAACAACAAAAATATTATTTGGCCCAATGTATTGTATTCAAATTCAGCTGAATATAAATTTGAGGCCTAGTATTTAGGCGCTGGGTGACCGGTATAGATTTACTGACAGAATTAGACTTGGAAATGCACAGTAGCGTGTGTGTGAAGTTATTCATGAATGACCCTATGTGCACCTTGAATATGATATACCCTTTTAGGGATAGATTTCAAAGTAGGCTCTGATATAGCAGAAACCACTAAATTATGAAATTGCTAAATTGGGAATTGTATTTCAACCCAGAACAAAAAATGTGCTTTGACGGACACTAAATAACTTGCCCAGCCACAACAGTACAGCGGTAACGACAGATTTAGCGGGATATAAATTTGAGGCCTAGTATTTAGGCGCTGGGTGACCGGTATGGATTTACTGACAGAATTAAATTGGAAATGCACAGTAGCGTGTGTGTGAAGTTATTCTGAATGACCCTATGTGCACCTTGAATATTATATACCCTTTTAGGGATAGATTTCAAATAGCTCTGATACAGCAGAAACCACTAAATTATGAAATTGCTAAATTGGGAATTGTATTTCAACCCAGAACAAAAAATGTGCTTTGACGGACACTAAATAACTTGCCCAGCCAGAACAGTACAGCGGTAACGACAGATTTAGCGGGATATAAATTTGAGGCCTAGTATTTAGGCGCTGGGTGACCGGTATGGATTTACTGACAGAATTAGACTTGGAAATGCACAGTAGCGTGTGTGTGAAGTTATTCTGAATGACCCTATGTGCACCTTGAATATTATATACCCTTTTAGGGATAGATTTCAAATAGCTCTGATACAGCAGAAACCACTAAATTATGAAATTGCTAAATTGGGAATTGTATTTCAACCCAGAACAAAAAATGTGCTTTGACGGACACTAAATAACTTGCCCAGCCACAACAGTACAGCAGTAACGACAGATTTAGCGGGATATAAATTTGAGGCCTAGTATTTAGGCGCTGGGTGACCGGTATGGATTTACTGACAGAATTAGACTGGGATATGGCCAAAAAATAACCACACTATTGCTGGTTAAATGCACTTGGTGTGACAGCTTGACCAACCACACTACTGAGGGTTAAATGCACTTGGTGACAGGCGCAGCTTGCCCCTGATGTAGTATATGGCCAAAAAATGAACAGACTATTGCTGGTTAAATGCACTTGGTGTGACAGCTTGACCAACCACACTACTGAGGGTTAAATGCACTTGGTGACGGGCGCAGCTTGCCCCTGATGTAGTATATGGCCAAAAAATGAACAGACTATTGCTGGTTAAATGCACTTGGTGTGACAGCTTGACCAACCACACTACTGAGGGTTAAATGCACTTGGTGACGGGCGCAGCTTGCCCCTGATGTAGTATATGGCCAAAAAATAAACAGACTATTGCTGGTTAAATGCACTTGGTGTGACAGCTTCACCCTGATGTAGGCTTTAGCCAAAAAACAACCACACCATTGAGGGTTAAATGCACTTGGTGACGGGCGCAGCTTGCCCCTGATGTAGTATATGGCCAAAAAATAAACAGACTATTGCTGGTTAAATGCACTTGGTGTGACAGCTTCACCCTGATGTAGGCTTTAGCCAAAAAACAACCACACCATTGAGGGTTAAATGCACTTGGTCGCAGCTTGTGCTGGCGCACCACAAGACACAAAATGGCCGCCGATCACCCCAGAAAAAAGTGACTGACAAACGGTCTGGGCAGCCTAAAAACAGTGAGCAATTGAGTATCAGCAGCTCAATGACCCACAGCTGCAGATCGATCAATAATCAAGTCCTTTGGAGGAGTTAATCTGCCTAATCTCGCCCTACTGTCGCAGCCGCAACCTCTCCCTACGCTAATCAGAGCAGAGTGACGGGCGGCGCTATGTGACTCCAGCTTAAATAGAGGCTGGGTCACATGGTGCTCTGGCCAATCACAGCCATGCCAATAGTAGGCATGGCTGTGACGGCCTCTTGGGGCAAGTAGTATGACGCTTGTTGATTGGCTGCTTTGCAGCCTTTCAAAAAGCGCCAAGAAAGCGTCACAAAAGCGCCAAGAAAGCGACTAACACCGAACCCGAACCCGGACTTTTACGAAAATGTCCGGGTTCGGGTCCGTGTCACGGACACCCCAAAATTCGGTACGAACCCGAACTATACAGTTCGAGTTCGCTCATCCCTAGTGAACCGTAAGGAGCTAATTTTGTTAGTTGGGGATCTATTTTGATTTTGGGGGGAGGGGTTAAAAAAAAATTGAGAAAATGATTGTGTATTATTCCCAATGTCTTTTCTATCAAGCAATTTGTAAAAATAGAAATGTAATGCATAGATCTTGTATGTTGTATTTACTAATATATACGACTTACTTCCACATATGGTGTTTGATGAGACATGTCAAGTCATATACAATACTGTCATTTTCTGCCAATAAAATTTGTTTAAAAAAAAACTAAAAACTCAATATCTATTACCCCTATTCTGTAGTTTACAGAAACACCCCATATGTGGTCGTAAACTGCTGTACGGGCACACGGCAGGGCGCAGAAGGAAAGGAATGTGTAGTGTACGGGAGAGTAATACCCCGTCACTACAGAAGGGTCACTTGGGTGTTGTCGTTCCCCCTTTAAGGGGAGGTTGGTAAAAACATCTTGTAATGTCATGCTATGTATTTTCCTGTTACTGTGAAACGTGCTTATGCAGGCCGGCTAGGGTGTCATTCCAGCTCTGAGTCACTAGAGGGAGCTAGGGAGCCCTAGGTTATATAAGGCCCAGTCAGGAAGTAACAGCAGTGTGTTCAGACAGTGGGAGCAGAGGTCAGAAATGATCCTGTGTCTGAGGGAAAGCCAGGTTATGGGCCTGTGAGAGCATAGCAGGCCTGAAGCCTGTCGGCTAGGAGAGGGTAGTAAAGGCCCTGTAACCGGGTTCCGGATCCAAGGAAAAGGTTCCCCTCCTGAGTCGTCATCCGTTTAGCTGAAGCAGCATAAACAAGCCACAAGCCAAGACACAGATTACCACAGAGGCCGATCAGATAAAGCGAGAGGTACTCAAGATAACAGAGGAGGTACTAGATAAGGACAGCTTCAAGGGTACGCCAGATAAAGGGCATTAGACCTTGGAGAGAAAGTCACATGTAGCAGGACCAGTCAGGAATAGTGAGCAATCCGCCTGTACTGCATCTCCTGAAATCAACACTCTGTATAATTCATCGCTAAGACCGGCCTTTCTGTATTCTCAAGAACCACCTGTATTTTTATGAAAACCAACCGTCTTTTATGGAACTGTGCACTACCAGTGTCCGTGTGTTACCGTGACTGATATTCAGTAAAGTTCCAGTTTTTGTTGGCTACCCTATGCTTGCTTCATTCTTTTATAACCTCATACACGGCGTGTCACCGTTTAATTGACACTGGCGTCACGAACTGTTCAATACCTGCCTGTTCCAGTATTTGCCCCAATTGAAGACGACAGTGGATCCCAGGTTAGTGGTCAATCTGCACTACAAAGCCCAGCATACACTACTGACCCCCTGGGACACTGCAAATGCCATACGGTTTTTGGAAGGCAGATTTCACTGGGATAATTTTAAGTTGCCATGTCACATTTAAAGACCCCCTGATGCACCCCTAGAGTAGAAACTCCCAAAAAGTTACCCCATTTTGGAAACTACGGGATAAGGTAGAAGTTTTTAGGGTGCATATGCTTTTTGGTTGCCCGTGGGAAAGAGGCCTTACACAGTAAAATGCTGACAGTTGCCTAGGAAACCCAGCCCTCAGGCTGGATCTCCTGGGCTTCCTTAGCTGGCAGGCCCTGATCCACGTGTAAGGCATCGGGCTGCCATGGCAATCATCAGCCCCCTGTCAGCGCAGCGGTGGGGGGGGCGATGGAGTCAGAGGAAGCCCCCTCCCTCTGTAAACCCTGCACATGCCGCAGTCAGCGCTGACCCCGGCATGTGAAAGGGTTAATCCGCTGCCGGTGGATGCAGCAGGGGCACCACATTCCCCCACGTACATGTATGTACGTGATTTTGCGCGAAGGGGTTAAAGGGATTTTCCCATCACAGACAATAGGGCATATCGCTAGGGTATGCCCCCATTGTCCTACACCAAGAATGGATTCATTTCTATGGGGCCGCTGAAAATAGCCCAGTGGTGGCTCTGCTATTTCTTTCGGGCCCATAGAAATGTATGAATAGGAGTGATGGCATCACAAGTGCTGTGCGCTCCCATTCACTTGCATGAAGAGAGCGTTTGGCGGTGGCCGGACCCCAGGAAACCCGGGGTCCTTCAGCCAATGCTCTCCCTGCTCCATTCTCGGTGTAGGTGTGGGTCCCAGAGGTGGGACCCGCACCTATCAGACAATGGGGGCATATCCTAGCTATATATCACCAATGTACGAGATGGGAAAATCCCTTTAATGCACCCAGGATATTGTCCTTCCCATTCTCTTCAGGGTAGTCTATAATATTGTTAGTGTTTTCTTTCTAATTTTCAGGACACACAGCATCCCTATAGTCCTTGTATAAAAGCTGCTGGTAACAGTGATCCAGTGGTAACAGGCCATTAAAGCACTGATCCGTATATAGAGATTACATCTTTTCTGCATTCTCCTGACCCTTTTCTGTAAAGAATCTACAGGACGTCATTAAAGGACATCTGTCAGCAGATTGGTACCTATGACACTGGCTGACCTGTTACATGTGCGCTTGGCAGCTGAAGGCATCTGTGTTGGTCCCAAGTACATATGTGCCCGCATTGCTGAGAAAAGTGAAGTTTTAATATATGCAAATGAGTTTCTAAGAGCAACAGGGGCGTTGCCATTACTCCTAGAGGCTCTACTCTCTCTGCAACTTCTGCGTTCTCTGCGCTTTGATTGACAGAACCAGGCATTATAATATTTTCACTGCTTGGCCCTGTCAATCAAAGTGCAGAGAGCAAAGCATTTGCAGAGATAGCTGAGCCTCTAGGTGTAATGGCAACACCCCCGTTGCTCCTAGAGGCTAATTTACATATGATAAAAAATGTATGGATCCCGAAATTATATAGAGGGATCCGCATGGGATTATAATCATCCCATTAGCTTGTATTAGTTTGTGGCGGGAAAATTTCCCGCCTAAAAGTGTGTTAGGTGAGCTAAAAATAGCTGGTTACTGGGGGTCTGGGGCAGATGTCAATCATTGGGTCAGTAAGTGACCTATGAAGTAGTGTTGCTGGGCAGAGTGGCCTGAGATGCCCAGCAACAGTGGGTCATTGGTGGGACAGTTTCAAGGCCCCCCATAGTGAGGGCTATATAGTTGCGGTAGCGGTCAGTGTTAGGCTGTCATTTCATCAGCATCTGGAGGAGGTGCTGCCTGCCTGCATACCTGATGGAGGAGTTCGTGGCTGAGCTGCGGAGGCGTGCGGGAGATGGAGTGACGGCGTCCTGGCTGGAATCCTGCTTAGCTGACTGGTCTGCATCGGTGGCTGTTCCGGCGGTGGTGTGCGATCCTGGCGATGTCCCGGTCCCGGCGGTGTCTGCGGCTGACGTACCCGAAGGTCTCCCTGTGGTGCCTGCGCTGCGCTCTTCAAGAAGAGAGAAGAGGCAGCGCACCCGTTTCTCTCCCTCCCCCTGCAGGTCTGTCCCGGAAAGGAGAAGATCGGATAGACGGAGTGCTGCTGTAGAGGAAACCGGAAGTGGCCGCTTGGGGATGACATCACAGGCTGAGGTCCGTCCTGAATCTGCGTCCCCAGGAAACTTGGAGCAGCTTTTTGGTTCCGCTTCTGCCCTGCAGCATTTTGGTTCCCAGGAAGGTCCTGCTGTGAGAAGAGCATCGATTGAGCCCCCTGCACATCCTTCGCGGCAACATGGACGTAGACGACGCAGAATGGAGCCACAGCCTGTGCAGCACCAGTCCCTGCCGCTCCGCTCCGGTGTTGAGCAGCGGGACGGTGTGTGCTTGGAAAGCGTGACGCAGAGACAAGAGGCATCCGCATCTTCTTCTGGTGTCCGGAGTGCTACGTCAGCGGGTGGTGAGTTCCCCAGAGATCTGGGCACCGTTATTGCGTCCTTGTCTTCTGTACTTTCTTCTTTGCAGAGTATTGCTCCTCTTCCCCCCCCTGCTCCTGAACCGGCTGGTACGGCAGGCGATTTTTCTGATGCTTGGCGTTTTAGCGGTCGAGGGACGGGAGGGGATTATGATAGTGATGACTCTCTCCCTCTTCCAGCGGTGGCTAAACGTGGAGGAGTGTCAGAGTCATGTTATAAAGAAATGTTACCATGTGATATTTCGCCTTTAGGCTTTCATCTCTCCATGTCGGTTAAAGAAAAGATATGGAGAAATGAATTTGTGGACATTTTGTCGCTGTTGCCTGCTTCAAAAGATTTTGTTGCTAAATTAGATAAAAGGGAGGATAGGTCTGAAGAAGATAGGAGGCGCCCGATTCCTCGTACTTTTAATAATTGGTTGCAGGCATATTGTATCTTTTGCAGCGTGATGGGTGAGAAATTCCCGGCAAAATGTTCAGGGCTTTTTCAGCATTTAGATAATGTTTTAGAGGCATATAAGAATTTTGGGGGGATAGGTTGGTTTGTGTATGATGAAAATTTCAGACAGAGGCTGTCCATTTATCCTAGCATGCGGTGGGGCACAAAGGATGTTGGGCTGTGGCTTAATTTATTGTTGCCACAGCGTTCATCTTATTCTGCTCCTAAACAGCAGCCAGCCTCTGCTGCGCCGCAGTCTCAATTGTTAAAAAAGGGCACCTGCTTTGCGTTTAATGAAGCACAGTGTAGGTGGCCTGCGTCATGTAAATATCGCCATGAATGTGCCTTTTGCGGGGGCAGTCACCCGATGGTTCGCTGTTATAAAAGAGCTAACATGCCTACCATGCCATCCACAAAAGAGTTTATTGCAAAAAGCATGGACACCAGTAAAGCTGGTGACCATGCGTCCCTGGTTAGAGCGTTACCCAAATTGCAAGATGGCGGAACTGCTACTTGACGGTTTTGCTTTGGGTTTTCAGTTGCCATCGTTTTCTGGCGTTGGTTGTGAATGGGTTAATAATTTGTCTTCGGTTGATCAATTTCCTGTGGTTGTGAGGGATAAATTGGCAAAGGAACTGGAGTTAGGCAGGATCGCTGGTCCTTTTTCCTCTCCGCCTTTCGCTAATTTTCGTCTTTCTCCATTGGGAGTTGTTCCGAAGAAGGAACCCAATGCTTTTCGTTTAATTCATCATTTATCCTTTCCTTATGGTGCATCCTTGAATGATGAAATTGATAAAGCAGTGTTCGGTCAAGTATGCCACATTTGATTCAGCAATTGATCTGATACGTAATTTTGGTAAAGGTGCTTTAATGGGAAAGGCGGACGTTCAGTCCGCTTTTCGCCTGCTACCTGTACATCCTTCTTGTTTTAACTCACTTGGTTTTCAATTTCAGGGTTTATTTTATTTTGATAAATGTATTCCAATGGGTTGTTCCTTGTCTTGTTTCTATTTTGAAGTTTTTTCCTCGTTTATTGAATGGGTAGTAGCAGTCAGGTGTATGCGTGGTGCAGTGACGCACTATTTGGACGATTTCTTGTTCATTGGTCCAGCGGATTCTTTAGCATGTTTTGAAAGTTTGGAATCCTTTTTTGCAGTTTGTTCTGAGTTTGGTGTTCCGTTAGCTGAGGATAAGACGGTGTACCCTACTAATTGTTTGGAATATTTGGGGATTGTTATAGATTCTGTGAAGGGCGAATTTTGTCTTCCTCCACAGAAAGTGTCAAAAATCTGTATGGCTTTATCTTCATTGCTAAGTAAGCGTACAGCTAAGGTGAAAGACATTCAGTCGGTCTTGGGTATGTTAGCTTTTGCCAGTAGGATTATGCCAATGGGCCGGGTGTTTTGTCGGCAATTGTCTGCAAAGATTTCTGGTGTGAGGAACCCTGGTTTTCATGTTAGTCTATCTAAGGAGGTTAAGGAAGATTTTATGATTTGGTTGGAGTTCTTTCAGCTATATAATGGCAGGTCATATTGGCAGGAAGATTTTGTTTTAGCCTCTTCTTTGGATTTGTTTACGGATGCTGCTGGATCTTGCGGTTTTGGTGCATATTGGAACGGACATTGGTGTGCGGCAGAATGGCATCCTGCTTGGATTTTGAATGGAGTGACTAAGAATATTGTTTTGTTAGAACTGTTTCCTGTGGTGGTTTCGCTAGTTTTATGGGGGAGTTGTTTTTCCAATAAGAGAATTATTTTGCATACTGACAATAAGGGTGTTTTATTTGCAGTTAATTGTTTATCATCAAAATGTCCGTTAGTAGTTAAATTGTTACGTCATCTGGTGCTTCTCTGTTTAAAATTGAATATTTGGTTGAAAGCTCGCCATATCCCTGGGATAGATAATTCAATTGCTGATTCGCTTTCCCGTTTTCAGTTTCAGACATTCCGGCAGTTGACGGAAGGGGCCGATCTGAAAGGGGAATCGTGCCCTGCGTACCTGTGGAATCTGATTTGGTCCTAGGTATGTCTTACTTACAGTCTTCTGTGGCTCCGGCGACATGGTCGGATTATAGCCGTTCATGGCTTAGGTGGTGTTGTTTTACAGCTGATAGAGGTTGGTCTTCTCATGGTAGTGGCGAGGTTGCTGCATTAGCATTCTGTGTGGCATTGTTTAGGGAGGGTCTGGCTTACTCTACTGTTTTAAGGATTTTGTCAGGTGTTTCATTTTTTCTTCGGGTTTTAGGTTCTCCTTCTTTATTAGATTACTTCCTGATTAAGCAGATGTTAAAGGGTTACAAACGTGGTAATTGTTCTCCTGACAATAGATGTCCTATTTCTCCCACACTGTTATTATCATTATGTCAGGCTACTTCTTTAGTTTGTTTTGATAGTTTTGAAGAGTTGCTGTTTTCCACTGCGTTTTGTTGCATGTTTTTTGGTGCTTTTAGAATTAGTGAGTTGTTTCCAAGAAATTGTGAGGCAGGTTTGGGATTGGCCTTGAAGCATGTCCATGTTCATGTTAATTATGTTTTGTTTTTCCTTCCGACGTCAAAGATGGATCAATCAGGTAAGGGTACCTGGATCCGAGTGAACAGAGTTGGGTCGGGTGGTATTTGTCCGGTGAGTATGATTTCTCGGTATTGGCTTCGCAGGCCAGGGGGTGGTACTGCTTTCTTTGTGCATGCGAATACTTCTCCTTTAACACAATATCAATTTAGATCCGTGCTAAGGAAATGTTTAAAGGAATTGGGTTTAGATGGTGTCCGGATTACGTCGCATTCTTTCCGGATTGGAGCCGCCACGGCGGCGGCTCGGTCGGGTTTGAGTGCGTCAGTGATTAAGCGGATTGGAAGATGGTCGTCTAATTGTTTTAAAATGTATGTGCGTCCTGATGTTCCTGTGATCTAATGTTTCTTTATATTATAGTTTTTACAGGTCTCACCGTATGGATTATCGGCCATTCTTTCGTACACTGGGCCCATCGCAGAGCTGTAGAAAGATCGTACGGTGACAACCTCTCTTGGTCCACAGATACGGTTCGAATATACTGGAATGGGGTCAGGGGTCTTCGTTGGGAAGGTTTGATGGATGTAATGTTGGAAATGTGTGATTTATACCCTGATCCTGATATAATAATTTTTCATGCAGGGGCAAATGATGTGGGCAAATTTGGCACCATTGAATTGGCTTTCTGTATGAAACGTACAATGGTAAGGGCAAGGCGATTGTTCCCTGATGCACGTTTAGTTTTTTCGGAAATGATTCCACGTTTACTTTGGTTGTCCTGTCCTAATTTTAAATATTTAGATAAGATGAGGATACGTTTGAATAGAATTATGGCTCGTTTTATGCCATTGATTTGGGGGTTTTCATTTCGGCACGTGGACCTTGAAGGTGGTTTGCCCGGCCTTTATTTTTCGGACAAGATTCATTTATCACAGATTGGTTTGGACATTTTCAATTTGGACATGCAAGCTATAATTGAGATAGTTATGGGTGGGGTGGGGCCCACCCTGCCTTGTTAGCCGGCATGGTCCGGTGGGTGTAAAGTCGCTCACTGTAATGGTGAGCGGACGAGTTAAGTCTGAAGTTTAGGCCGAGCTTATGGCTGGTCTAATTATTGTTTATGAAGTTATTGGTATATATTGATACAGTTTAATTTTGGATTAAGCTAATCTTTAATAAAGCTGGCCGTGGCCTAATTTATTCCACCAAAAATATTTGTGTCCACGTGTTTTATTACTTATTTATAGAGTTGAAGATGTGTAAGTAATGTTTTGGTACATTCATATGATTTATAATCCCATCATTTTTCTCAGCAATGCGGACACATATGAACATGGGACCTACACAGATCTCTTCAGCTGCCAAGCGCACATGTAACAGGTCAGCCAGTGTCATAGGTACAAATCTGCTGACAGATGCCCTTTTAAAGGGGTATTTAGGTTTCATGAAATTGATGACCTACCCTCAGAATAGGATCGGAAAGCGTCTGACTCTCCGCACCCCCACTGATTAGCTGTTTTAAGGGGCTGTAGCTCATGTGTGAGAGCTGAGTTCTCTTCAGTGTTTACCTGCACGCCGTCTACATTGTAGGGGTGGTGAAGTTTAATTGTTTCCTCTCCCACTAACTTGGATGGGATGAATGGTTGTAATTACACTCCACCACAAATACAATGTAGACACCTGCAGGTAAACAGTGAAGAGAACACAGCTCTTGCACTAGCACCACAGCCCTTTAAACAGCTGATAATTGGGGGTGCCGGAAGTCAGACCCTCACCTATCTCATACTGATGATCTTTCCATATGAAAACGGAATACCACTTTAACCCTTTCCCGACCAGCGTTGTAATAGTATAGCGCTGCGGGAAGTGACTTCCCAACTAGCGCCGTAGTACTATGGCGCGCTGATCGGGCGAGTGCAGGAGCTGTGCCCGCCCGATCAGCTGTAGGGGACCAGCTGTTCCCATTAGCCGGACCCCTGCTGTATGCGCCAGCATCGGTGAAAACACAGAAAACACAGACCGATGCCTTCCATCTCACAGGCAGGAAGGCTGTAGGTGTGTAATACACTTCCAGCCAATGCATTACGATACAGAAGTATTGTAATGCATTGTACAGGGGATCAGACCCCCAAAAGTTGTGGAAAGAAAGAAAAGTTAAAGGGATTCTGTCACCAAGTTTTGGGCTATAGAGATAAAGACATGCACGGCTAGATCGCTGCTAGCATGTCCGCAATATACCTGTCCTATAGGGCTGTGTGCTTTTATTTTCTTTAAAAAAGAATTTTAGAGATATGTAAATTAGTCTTGTAGGTGCCCAAGGGGCTATACGAACCTTCCTGGAGCCCAGCCACGCCCGCCTGTGAAGGAGCCCAGCACCGCCTATGTCCTCCGAATCTCCTCCTTTCATCAACGATAGATTGCCGTAATCTCGCGATGTGCAGAACACTATACCGGCACTGCGCATGCGCAAGCTCGCGCATCGCAAAATTACAGCAATCTATTGTTGATTGCTGTAATCTTGCGATGCGCTGGGTTGCACATGCGTAGTGCCGGTATAGTGTTCTGCGCATCGCGAGATTACGGCAATCTATCGTTGATGAAAGGAGGAGATTCGGAGGACATAGGCGGTGCTGGGCTCCTTCACAGACGGGCGTGGCTGGGCTCCAGGAAGGTTCGTATAGCCCCTTGGGCACCTACAAGACTAATTTACATATCTCTAAAATCCTTTTTTAAAGAAAATAAAAGCACACAGCCCTATAGGACAGGTATATTGCGGACATACTAGCGGCGATCTAGCCGTGCATGTCCGCATCTCTATAGCCTAAAACTTGGTGACAGAATCCCTTTAAATAACGTTTTGCATAAAAATAAAATAAAAAAGTTCAAGTAAAAAAAAGCGTTCTTTTCCCATAATTAAGTAATAAAAAAATAGTAAAAAAAATAAAAGTATACATATTATCGACCGGCTCTATAATAATATCACATGATCCACCCTGTCAGGTGAATGCAGTAAAAAAAAAAAAAAAAAGCCAAAATATCACATTATACACATTATATGCCAAAACAGCGGGGTTTTTTCACCTTCCCTCACAAAAAGTGTAATACCAAGAGATCAAAAAGGCATATTTAGCCCAAAATGGTACCAATAAAACTGTCATCTCATCCCGCAAAAAATAAGATCTTACCTAAGACAATAGTCCAAGAAATAAAAAAATATGGCTCAGAAAATGGCAACACAAAAACATCTATAATGATAGACATATTAGGTATTATCACGTCCGTAAGAACCTGCTCTATAAAATATATCCCATGAGATGCCCCCTCAGGTGAATGCTGTAAAAAAAAAATATATATATATATATAAACTATGCCAAAACAGCCATTTTTGTCACCTTGCCTCACAAAAAAGTGTAACAGCAAGCGATCAAAAAGTCTTACATACCCCAAAATGGTACCAATCAAACCGCCATCTCATTCCACAAAAAATGAGACCCTACCTAAGACAATCACCAGAAAAATAAAAAAAAAATAGGGCAGTCAGAAAATGGCAACACAAAAACAAGATTTCATTCTGTTTAAAAATGCATTTACTGTGTAAAACTTAACAAAAATAAAAATAGACATATTAGGTATCGCCGCGATTGTAACAACCTGCTCTATAAAAATATTACATTATACACATTATATGCCAAAACAGCGGGGTTTTTTCACCTTGCCTCACAAAAAGTGTAATACCAAGCGATCAAAAAGTCTTATGTACCCTAAAATGGTACCAATGAAAAGGTCACCTCATCCCGCCAAAAATGAGCCCCCACATAATACAATCACTCAAAAAATAAAAACCAGTGGCGTCCATAAACCAATCCATCAAAATCTGCGCTGCAAAAGCCATATGGCGCTCCTTCCGTTCTGAGTCCTGCCATGTGCCCAACAGCAGTTTACCACTACATATTGGGTGTTGCCGTATTCAGGAGAAAATGGGTAACAAATTATGGGGTGCTTTTTCTCCTGTTACCCCTTGTGAACATGAAAAAATTGGGGCTAAAGTAGCATTTTTTTTAAAGAAATTAAACTTTTCATTTTCACAGTCAAGTGTTTTCAAAAATTTGTAAAACGCTTAGGGGTCAAAGTGCACAGTACCCCCCTTAATATGTTCTTTGAAGGGTGTAGTTTCCAAAATGGGGTTTCCACTGTAGGGGTATGTCAGGGTCTCTTCAAATACAAAATGGTGTCCAAAAACCGCAAAATCTGCCTCCAAAATCCTCCTTCCCTTCTGACCACTGCCACGTGCCCATAGAGCAGTTTACCACCACACATGGGGTATTTCTGTAAACTGCAGAATCAGAGTAATGAATATTGAGGTTTATTTTGCTTTTACCCTTGCTGTGTTACAAGAAAAAATTTATTAACATGAAAAGTCTGCATAAAAAATGAAATTTTGCCTCCATTTTCATTTAATTCTTGTGGAACACGTAAAGGGTTAACAAAGTTAGTAACACCAGTTTTAAATAATTTGATGGGTGTAGTTTCTAAAATGGGGTCATTTATGGGTGATTTCCATTCTGTAAACCTTTCAAAATCACTTTATAACTTGAATTGGCGCTTAAAAAAATGGTTTCGGAAATTGTGTTGAAAATTTAAAAAAATGACTTCTAAACTTCTAACGTCCTAAAAAATTAAATTACATTTACAAAATGATGCCAACATAAAGCAGACATATGGGGAATGATGACAAACTATTTTATGAGGCATTACTATCTGTCTTAAAAGAAGAGAAATTCAAATTTAGAAAACTGTGAATGTTTCCAAATTTTTGGTAAATTCTGGATTTTTTTTATAAAGAAAGGAAATATATATTGACTTAAATTTGGCACTGTCGTGAAGTACAATGTGTCACGAGAAAACAATCTCAGAATGGCCTGGATAAGTAAAAGTGTTCCACATTTATTACCACATAAAGTGACACATGTCAGATTTTCCAAAAATGGCCTGGGCAGGAAGGTGAAAACTGGCCCAGGGTAGAAAGGGTTAACAATCAGATGCAGTTTTTATTTATTTTTTTACCCTCTATGAGGTTGTGAAAAGGTTCTGATAAAGTATTGTACTTCACTGAGTGGCTGTCACGGCCTTTGGTTTGCGCTGTGACACTGTTGCTACACTTGCGGTTGCCCACGGCAATGTGTTGCTGTTAGAGCATGCGGTGGCAGTGTCTCGGACTTCTAGGTGATTGCCGTGACATGGTTGCCACGCATGCTGTTGCCGGTGGTAACATGTTGCTTAGTTTGCTTGTGTGTGCACTTCCTCTTTAAGTGGCTTCCTTCTCTTGTCTGGTGTTGGAAGGGTTAACTCCCTTCCTAGTGTTTTGTGAACACTGGGTTTATGTGGGTGTGGGTGCTTGGGCTATTTAGCCTCTACTGGATGCTGAGTTCTTCCAGCCTTGGTGTATGCTAGTGGTTCTCTGCTCCTGGTTGTTCCATCTGTCCAGTGAGGGCCACCCTTGTGGTCATAGATGTTCTATGTCATTCCGGTGTCTCCTTCCCTTCTTGTCCCTATTTGTATGGAGTGGGTTATGTGCAGGGTGTTTGAATGTCTAGTTTGGTGTTACATGTCTGGTTGTGTTTGGTGTCATGTTTACTAGTCATTTCCCTGTCTCAAGTTATTGCAGCTATGGTGTCCTGGGTTCCTGTGTGGTTTGTGGTGTGTGCTGTGTCCTTTTATGTTGGTGTGGATACCAGCACTTGTGCACGGGTTCCAGTCAGTGTGTCTCTGGCAGGTAAGTGTGTTACTGGTTTCACTTACCTGCCATCTCCTTTAGCTGTATGTGTTTCCCCTCCTTGCAGCCTGGCCTTAGTTAGAGACTCCTGTTCCTCCGTGTTGGATTTCCAGGGCGACTCAGGATATTAGGTGTCCCGTGTATGAGCCGTCCCACCATCGTGGTCCGCTCATATGGTGAGGAGTCAGGGAGAGGATTAGGGATGCGGTAGGAGGTGACCTGCTCCCTTATCACTCCTTTTTGGCCAGGCTGATCCCCTTTACCCTTTTGGCACCGCACGGTGGGGGGTTTCCCCCACTCCCCGTTGTGACAGGGGCGGAATGGGAACTTCAAGTGGCCCTGGAAAAAATACTAAAAGTGGCCCCATTTTGTAGCTGGGTCCAATACCATATTGTGGCACATTATACCACCCCAACAGAGCCAAATACCACAGTCCATCACAAAATACTGCCAGCAGCACAAAATACATCCCCAAAAACTTCCAGTGGCCGGCAGTGAGGAGGGCTCTGGAGGCCCCCTGGGCATCGGCCCACTGGGAAATTTCCCTGTAAGGTCTATGGCCACCACCACGGTCCTGACTTCACTGCAGAGTTACAGTCTGGATTCCACAACAAATACAGTATATAAGTGCATTTCTGATCAGGAGCCAGTCATACAGTTATTTATTTGCATTTGATTTGTTTCTATTTTTCTTGTCTGCCAATGTTTCTTATAACATCCTCCACTTTTTATGTCACTTTTTATGCAGGAGATGTCACAAACACTCGTGTATATTGACAATCCAGTTTCATCTTTGTGACAAGTTATATGTAAGAATCAAGTCAAATTATTTTTTCCAAAAATGAGCTCTGCCGTGATAGGAAAAATGACACAGTGTAATTATGAAATGAATATGATTCAATTTGCGCAGCAGGTCAATGTAAAAATGTAGGATGTTAATTAAGCAGCACGCCTGTCTGTAATGAGAATCACAAAACATTACTGACAGCAGTGAATGTACGCAAATGAATGTGCCCTTATCCAAATTTAATTAACGAAAGTCACCATGGCCCATAACAGAGTAAGTTAAAGTTATCTTCAGCTCTATCATGGTTAGACATGTTTTTCTTGTCCATTTTTCATGGTATCTATACATCTAAAAATAAAAATAAAGCAACTATGCAAATAGTCTTCATTAAAACATTACCATAATTTTGTGTCTACAGCTCCCATTCAGACCTGTGCATTTTGATGGCAACAGACCACACACAAATCCTAGTGTAGTCTGGTCCTGCAGTCATACTCCCTTCTATCTGTTCCATACGTTTTGCCAACCTACATTTGTCTACTACTTATATCAATAAATGTTTCATAATATATTAAATGGCTACTTAGGTTCAATTTTTTTTCCCCTTAAAGCAGGCATGCTCAACCTGCGGCCCTCCAGCTGTTGCAAAACTACAACTTCCAGCATTCTCGGACAGCCTACAGCTATAAACCTACAGCAGGGCATTGTGGGGGTTGTAGTTTTACAACAGCTGGAGGGCCGCAGGTTGAGCATCCCTGCCTTAAAGGCTATGTACACCTTTGGGAGGAATTTTTCTTTAATCATTGCATTGTACTCATTTTGAGCTAAAATAATTTTTTTTTCATTTGGTCTTTATTAAAAATGTTATGTTAAACCGCTGTCTTTGCGCAGCCTATAGTCTCTCAAGTAGCAGGATCCGAATTTTCACTCTGTTCCGTCAGGCAGCTCACCTGATGGACTCCTTATCTCTGCTCTCTGACATTATAAACACTTATTATAGCTCAATCCTTATCTTACTGATAAGAATGTGGTTTAAAGTGTTTATGACCTTTTAATAATTTAGAGATAAGGTTTATTAGATGACTGGCAAAAAGTAAAAGTAAAAAGTACTATTCACTAGAAAAATAACAAACAGGATACACTGGTGATTAGCTCCTGAGACACTCCCAAAATAAATCAAAAAGAAAACATGTCCCCAAACTAGAGCAGGAGTGAAATGTTAGAATAAAATATAACTTTTAATGGATATGCAATAAAAAAGTGTCCTAACGAACACCATTAGTGTAGTACAGCAATGTAATTAAGACTGAGAGGGTCCCATTGATAGTAGGTACTCCCGTACTGGTAGTGATAACAAAAAGTATCTGAAGTGAATAATATATCGGAATAGTCTTACCAGATCCACTGTAGGTTTGTCTAGTCAGATCGGATTTCATGCAGGGGACCGGGTCCAATGAGATTATTTCAGATGTGATCCAGTTGAAGGTACCCTGGAGGACTTGAGGTGTGTGTAGTCATAGTCATGTACATAGGAGTGGGTGTTGATCCCTAGTTAACCCTAGAAGGAAGGGAGGGAACTGATGCGACCCTACCTATCTACACAGAGCACACGCCCCGAAAGGGGCAACCCTGGGTGGATACCTACCCCTATAAACGGCCAATTCCCTAAACTATGATCCCTAGTGCCCACTCCCGACAGTGGCACGTTTCTGTCAATAACTCATCAGGGGAGTAAAAAAAGGGGGGTATCAGAGATCAGATAATTAGTAATGGCTGCAGCAGTGGTTTGATAAACTGCCTTAAGGCCAGTCTAATGCATACAAGGGATAGTAACATAGAGTGGCATCCTAGATGATAATACCTTCCAGTGGCGAAAGCTAAATGCAAAGTCTGCCACCCGGGAAATGGATGTAACCTATCAGTAAAAATAAATAATATGCCCATATGGTTAGGGGGTGCGCCTAACAGCCAAAATCACACTTCCGCACACACAGCAGGCTCCTATGATGTTCAGAAGCTGTGTAGAAGCAGTCCGTTTATCAAGCTCAGGATCTCAGCTAGCTCCAACATGTCCCCACTTCCTCTCTGCCATCTTCTGAATCTCTGTAATCAGGGATGGATCTTGTTGGATAACAGGCAGTGGACTGGAACGTGGAAGTGAGACCCCCTAGTGCAGGGATGGCCAACCTGAGGCTCTCCAGCTATTGCAAAACTACCACTCCCAGCATGCCCATACTGCCTACAGCTAGCAGCCTACAGCAGGGCATGGTGGGAGTTGTAGTTTTACAACCGCTGGAGAGCCGTAGGTTGGCCATGCCTGCCCTAGTGGCCATGAATTTACAGCTTTTTTTTTTTATTTAGAAATTTGCTAGTTACACCATTCTCTACTAAATGAAATGAAATTGTGCTAAAAGTCCAGAGTGACCAATTCCCCTCTTTTGAGTTTGCCACGAGTACTTGGAGAGGACTACTTGCCAGCCTCTTACCATGTGATTACGGTCCCATGTTGAATGTACCTGTTTATGTAAAAGCTGCATAGTTATATAAGTTCATGTATTTTGCTGTCTTTTGCTACCATGTGGCTAATGGAAGTCTTGCCTCTGTCCTTGGAAGATAAGTGGATCACTTCTCAATGGTCTCCAGGACAAAAGACTGTGTAGGACCGGTTTTGGGCAGAAAAACTATGAGTACAGCCAGGCTAAAGAGACTTTTACTAACTTTTGAACCCCTGGTCTAATTCGTGCCATTTTGGGATGTTAAATGTCTATGTGTACTATAAAGGGTAGGACATTGTATATTTAAGTAGTGATGTCTGTCTTATTGTCTCCCCGTGTGTATTGGCGATTTCCCCTTGTCCTGAGTGATAATTGAATTACACCTCAGTTGTCTCCAGGACAGAAGACATTGTGTATGTTCCTGCCTGTGATAATTATGTTAACCATTGTGTACCATAATTATATCACAGGCAGAGGGGAGGATTATATGTGGGTTGTAACCTTTGTGTTATTGGTTAATGTATATTTGTTGTGGGTGTCTCCCTTGCATGGGAGCAGGGCATAAAAGAAAGTGTAGTTCTGAATGCCTGGGTTGCTTCCAGTAAAGTCTTGTTCCAGCATTCAGCTTTGGCTCATGTATGGACTTATTTGGTGATACCAGCGATTTATTGCTCTGTGGATTATTTAGCTGTGCTATTTCAAGGGAAGAAGGGAATACTAGCCGGTGACACGGATGATACCGTCACAACTGGTGGCAGCAGTGGGATTCGAACCCACTGCCTCCGAAGAGACTGGAGCCTTGTCGTAGGTCCAGGGTGGGTAGGAGACGGTGAGACCTCAACCAATCGTCGGCGGTTCGTGGGGTCTGCAGTGCTTACGGTGTCAAGTGGAGTGCTTGGAGTCCTCGGGAAGTCCATTGACGGAGGTACCCGGTCGGGGTGCCAGGAGATCTGTTACATCCAGTGACTCTTAAGGACGTGAAAATATCCAGTGTGCAAAATGTATTAATAATTAAATATTCTGTGAGATTACCATGGGCCCATGGAAAACCACTGTGTGAAAACACTAATTAAGGTCAATAGGTATGTGTGCTGTCTGCGGAGACCACGGATAGTACACGTCCATGATTCACTGATGTGTGAAAGAGAACTGAGGCTGCACTGTGAAATTCTTAAGGTAAAGCACTCATTTATACTGAAGGTTCTGCATACTGAGCGCTCTGCCTCATTAGTAGATTAATTCCTTCCTGCTCAGTGGCACACTCTTAACCACTTCAGCCCCGCTAGCTGAAACCCCCTTCATGACCAGAGCACTTTTTACACTTCGGCACTACACTCCTTTCACCGTTTATCGCTCGGTCATGCAACTTACCACCCAAATGAATTTTACCTCCTTTTCTTCTCACTAATGGAGCTTTCATTTGGTGGTATTTTATTGCTGCTGACATTTTTACTTTTTTTGTTATTAATCAAAATGTAACGATTTTTTTTTTCCAAAAAATGACATTTTTCACTTTCAGCTGCAAAATTTTGCAAAAAAAACGACATCCATATATAAATTTTTCGCCAAATTTATTGTTCTACATGTCTTTGATAAAAAAAAATGTTTGGGCAAAAAAAAAATGGTTTGGGTAAAAGTTATAGCGTTTACAAACTATGGTACAAAAATGTGAATTTCTGCTTTTTGAAACAGCTCTGATTTTCTGAGCACCTGTCATGATTCCTGAGGTTCTACAATGCCCAAACAGTAGAAAAACCCCACAAATGACCCCATTTCGGAAAGTAGACACCCTAAGGTATTCGCTGATGGGCATAGTGAGTTCATAGAACTTTTTATTTTTTGTCACAAGTTAGCGGAAAATGATGATGATTTATTATTATTATTTTTTTCTTACAAAGTCTCATATTCCACTAACTTGCGACAAAAAATAAAAAATTCTAGGAACTCACCATGCCCCTCACAGAATACCTTGGGGTGTCTTCTTTTCAAAATGGGGTCACTTGTGGCGTAGTTATACTGCCCTGGCAATTTAGGGGCCCATATGTGTGAGAAGTACTTTGCAATCAAAATCTGTAAAAAATGACCGGTGAAATCCGAAAGGTGCACTTTGGAATATGTGCCCCTTTGCCCACCTTGGCATCAAAAAAGTGTCACACATCTGGTATCGCCGTACTCAGGAGAAGTTGGGGAATGTGTTTTGGGGTGTCATTTTACATATACCCATGCTGGGTGAGAGAAATATCTTGGCAAAAGACAACTTTTCCCATTTTTTTATACAAAGTTGGCATTTGACCAAGATATTTTTCTCACCCAGCATGGGTATATGTAAAATGACACCCCAAAACACATTCCCCAACTTCTCCTGAGTACGGCGATACCAGATGTGTGACACTTTATTGCAGCCTAGGTGGGCAAAGGGGCACATATTCCAAAGTGCACCTTTCGGGTTTCGCCGGTCATTTTTTACACATTTTGATTGCAAGGTACTTCTCACACATTTGGGCCCCTAAATTGCCAGGGCAGTATAACTACGGCACAAGTGACCCCATTTTGGAAAGAAGACACCCCAAGGTATTCCGTGAGGGGCACTGCGAGTTCCCCTCACGGAATACCTTGGGGTGTCTTCTTTCCAAAATGGGGTCACTTGTGGCGTAGTTATACTGCCCTGGCAATTTAGGGGCCCATATGTGTGAGAAGTACTTTGCAATCAAAATCTGTAAAAAATGACCGGTGAAATCCGAAAGGTGCACTTTGGAATATGTGCCCCTTTGCCCACCTTGGCATCAAAAAAGTGTCACACATCTGGTATCGCCGTACTCAGGAGAAGTTGGGGAATGTGTTTTGGAGTGTCATTTTACATATACCCATGCTGGGTGAGAGAAATATCTTGGCAAAAGACAACTTTTCCCATTTTTTTATACAAAGTTGGCATTTGACCAAGATATTTTTCTCACCCAGCATGGGTATATGTAAAATGACACCCCAAAACACATTCCCCAACTTCTCCTGAGTACGGCGATACCAGATGTGTGACACTTTATTGCAGCCTAGGTGGGCAAAGGGGCACATATTCCAAAGTGCACCTTTCGGGTTTCGCCGGTCATTTTTTAAACATTTTGATTGCAAGGTACTTCTCACACATTTGGGCCCCTAAATTGCCAGGGCAGTATAACTACGGCACAAGTGACCCCATTTTGGAAAGAAGACACCCCAAGGTATTCCGTGAGGGGCACTGCGAGTTCCCCTCACGGAATACCTTGGGGTGTCTTCTTTCCAAAATGGGGTCACTTGTGGCGTAGTTATACTGCCCTGGCAATTTAGGGGCCCAAATGTGTGAGAAGTACCTTGCAATCAAAATGTTTAAAAAATGACCGGCGAAACCCGAAAGGTGCACTTTGGAATATGTGCCCCTTTGCCCACCTAGGCTGCAATAAAGTGTCACACATCTGGTATCGCCGTACTCAGGAGAAGTTGGGGAATGTGTTTTGGAGTGTCATTTTACATATACCCATGCTGGGTGAGAGAAATATCTTGGCAAAAGACAACTTTTCCCATTTTTTTATACAAAGTTGGCATTTGACCAAGATATTTATCTCACCCAGCATGGGTATATGTAAAATTACACCCCAAAACACATTCCCCAACTTCTTCTGAGTACGGCGATACCAGATGTGTCACACTTTTTTGCAGCCTAGATGCACAAAGGTGCCCAAATTCCTTTTAGGAGGGCATTTTTTGACATTTGGATCCCAGACTTCTTCTCACGCTTTAGGGCCCCTAAAAAGCCAGGGCAGTATAAATACCCCACATGTGACCCCACTTTGGAAAGAAGACACCCCAAGGTATCCAATGAGGGGCCTGGCAAGTTCATAGAATTTTTTTTTTTTCGCATAAGTTAGCGGAAATTGATTTTTTTTTGTTTTTTCTCACAAAGTCTCACTTTCCGCTAACTTAGGACAAAAATTTAAATCTTTCATGGACTCAATATGCCCCTCAGCAAATACCTTGGGGTGTCTTCTTTCCAAAATGGGGTCAGTTGTGGGGTGTTTGTACTGCCCTGGCATTTGAGGGTCTCCGCAATCATTACATGTATGGCCAGCATTAGGAGTTTCTGCTATTCTCCTTATATTGAGCATACAGGTAATGAGATTTTTTTTTTCCGTTCAGCCTCTGGGCTGAAAGAAAAAAATGAACGGCACAGATTTCTTCATTCGCATCGATCAATGTGGATGAAAAAATCTCTGCCAAAAAAAAAAAATGGAGGGGAAAGGCGTCTGCCAGGACATAGGAGCTCCGCCCTACATCCATACCCACTTAGCTCGTATGCCCTGGCAAACCAGATTTCTCCATTCACATCAATCGATGTGGATGAATAAATCATTGCCGGGATTTTTTTTTTTATATATATACAAAGTGTTTGCCAAAGCATAGGAACGCCGCCTCCTCCTCAGCTCATATGCCTTGGCAAACGTATCTGTTACTGCAGAGGAGAAAATCCCGTCTTGCAGCGCCGCATACACCGACTTGCGTGTAATCTGACAGCAGCGCAATGCTTCTGTCAGAATGCACATCGGTGCTGCAGCTAGTAGATCGGTTGGTCCACCTGGAAGGTAAAAAAAGAAAAGAAAAAAAAAGAAAAAACCAGGCCACAACGCAATAATTTTATTAACTTTGGAACAGAACATGTAAACTTTAACTTTTTGAACTAAACATTAACGTGTTTGCTTACTGGTGTTTTTTTTTTTTTTTTTTTTGTATTTTTACCTTTATAGAACAAACCTCTCCTTCCCCATGGGTCAATGTGCAAAGCGCAAATCGCCCAAAGATGTGGCGAAGTGCGTTATGCACTTTGTCCCATGTGAAAGGAGACGTTTGCAGCAGCTGTGAGTGAATGGGCCCTAATAGCCCTGTGTGCCTGTCCTGGTGAGATGATCCCTATGCTAGGTGTACCTGTGTGTGGTACTTCCGGAAACACTCCCCTAAGCATAGGGCAGGGTGGTCAGGACAGTCAGGACAGAAATAGCGGGTGTCACGCCTTATTCCACTCCTGCTACAGACACGACATCTTTTTCGGGGTGACGGGTGGGTTGAGGTACCAGCAACGACATTGGGGAAATGTCGCTCGTGTAGACGGCTAACTACACTGGTGGATGGGGCCACGGAACCTCCTGGATACAGGAGGTTCTCGATGATCTCTTCCTGAAATTTGAGGAAGGATCCAGTTCTCCCAGCCTTACTGTAGAGAAAAACTATTGTACAGAGCCAATTGAATTAAATATACAGACACCTTCTTATACCAGCGTCTGGTTCTGCGGGAAACTAAATACGGAGACAACATCTGGTCATTGAAGTCCACCCCTCCCATGTGAAGGTTATAGTCGTGGACTGAGAGGGGCTTTTCAATGACACGGGTTGCTCGCTCAATTTGTATTGTCGTGTCTGCGTGAATGGAGGAGAGCATGTAAACGTCACGCTTGTCTCTCCATTTCACCGCGAGCAGTTCTTCGTTACACAGTGCGGCCCTCTGCCCCCTTGCAAGACGGGTGCTAACGAGCCGTTGGGGGAAGCCCGCGCAACTAGTTCGCGCGGTACCACAGGCGCCAATCCGTTCTAGAAACAAATGCCTAAAGAGGGCCACACTTGTGTAAAAATTGTCCACATAAAGATGGTACCCCTTGCCGAATAAGGGTGACACCAAGTCCCAAACTGTCTTCCCACTGCTCCCCAGGTAGTCAGGGCAACCGACCGGCTCCAGGGTCTGATCTTTTCCCTCATAGACATGAAATTTGTGTGTATAGCCTGTGGCCCTTTCACAGAGCTTATACAATTTGACCCCATACCGGGCGCGCTTGCTTGGGATGTATTGTTTCGAAGCCAAGGCGCCCGGTAAAATGTATAAGGGACTCGTCTACGCAGATGTTTTGCTCTGGGGTATACATATCTGCAAATTTCAGGTTGAAATGGTCTATGAGGGGCCGAATTTTGTGGAGCCGGTCAAAAGCAGGGTGGCCTCTGGGACGGGAGGCGGTGTTGTCACTAAAGTGCAGGAAACGCAGGATGGTCTCAAATCGTGTCCTGGACATAGCAGCAGAGAACAGGGGCATGTGATGAATCGGGTTCGTGGACCAATATGACCGCAATTCATGCTTTTTTGTCAGACCCATGTTGAGGAGGAGGCCCAGAAAAGTTTTAATTTCGGAAACTTGGACTGGTTTCCACTGGAAAGGCTGGGCATAAAAGCTTCCCTGGTTAGCGGTTATAAATTGTGTGGCATACCGGTTTGTCTCTGCCACAACTAAGTCTAAGAGCTCCGCAGTCAAGAACAGCTCAAAAAATCCCAGGGCCGAACCGATCTGAGCTGTCTCAACCCGAACTCCAGACTGGGCGGTGAAAGGGGGAACTACAGGTGCGGCTGAAGTTGGAGACTGCCAATCAATGTTTGCCAGCACCTCTGGGATTCTAGGGGCTCTACGGGCACGTCTTTGCGGTGGCTGCGACGGGGTCACTACTGCACGTGCCACCGTACCAGCTTCAACTGCCCTTCTGGTGCTCGCTACTTCACCATGTTCTACGGCAGTGCTGGTACTAGGTCCAGGAAGGGCTGGGCTGCTGGTGTATGCCTCACCACGTAATCCGACAGCACCAGCCCCACTCTGCTGCTCTTGAAGCGGATCCTGCGCAACCTGCGGTCTAGCGACACGGGGCCGGGTACGCCTGCTGCTATCAGGGACCTCAACCTCCTCGTCCGAACTTTGGGTCAGAGAGCCACTGCTTTCTACAGGTTCGTATTCTGACCCGCTGGATTCATCAGATGAGGGTTCCCACTCCTCATCCGACTGGGTCAGAAGCCTGTAGGCCTCTTCAGAGGAATACCCCCTGTTTGACATGTGGGCAACTAAATTTAGGGGTATTCCCTGAGACTACCCAAGAAAAAAAAAGCAAGCCTGTCTTACAAAGGGGAGGCTAGCGAAGTACCGGAGGCTGCTGCGGTTGATAAAAAATATCAAAACTGATTTTTTTATCGCCGCAGTGCGTGTAAAGTGAATGTGCAGCGATCCAAAAAAAAAATTTTTTTTTGTCACTGCGGTGGGGCGGGCGTGGGCGAACGCACGTGTGGGCGACCGATCAGGCCTGATCGGGCAAACACTGCGTTTTGGGTGGAGGGAGAACTAAAGTGACACTAATACAATTATAGATCTGACCGTGATCAGTTTTGATCACTTCCAGATACTATAAAAGTACAAATGCTGATTAGCGATACGCGGACTGCGGTGCGGTGGGCTGGGCGCTAACCGATCCCTAAACTACCTAACCAAGGGGCCTAAACTATACTGAAACCTAACGGTCAATACCAGTGAAAAAAAAAAGTGACAGTTTGCACTGATCACTTTTTTCCTTTCACTAGTGATTGACAGGGGCGATCAAAGGGGTGATCAAAGGGTTAATAGGGGTGATCTGGGGGCTAAGTGTGGTGTAGTGGGTACTCACAGTGATGTGTGCTCCTCTGCTGGAACCAACCGACCAAAAGAAGGAGCAGAGGAGCACAGCAGCCATATAACCCCATCATATTTACTAATATGATGGGTTATCTGGCTGCTGATTGGATTTTTTAAAAATCAGCAACCTGCCAGCCAATGATCGTGGCCGGCAGGCTGCTGACGAAATACTCTGCTGCGAAATGCCGGCCCGCGATGCGCATGCGCGGGCCGGCTGTGATGTAATCTCGCGTCTCGCGAGATGACGCGCCGATGCGTCCAGGAGGAACAAATCAACCACCTCCCGGACGCATCGGTGCGTTAGGCGGTCGGGAGGTGGTTAAAGGGCTTCTGTCAGCCCACTAAACCGTTTATTTTTATTTTTTTTGTTAATAATAATCCCTACACTGCGAGCTCCCTATACATAAGCTAAATATTCATTTTTGTTCAGTAGATTTTGTTAAAAAGCAATTTTTATAATATGTAAATTACCTTGCTACCAGCAAGTAGGGCGGCTACTTGCTGGTAGCAGCCGCATCCTCCTCTCATAATGACGCCCCCTCCGCTGTGTGAGTGACAGGGCCAGGGAACGGGATCGTTCTCTGCTGGCCCTGTTTGAATTCAAAATATCGCGCCTGCGCCGTACCTGTCTTTAATCGGCGCAGGCGCACTGAGAGGCGGCCGCTCTCTCGGCCGCTCCATCCTCAATGCGCCTGCGCCGATGACGTCACATCTACACCCGGCGCAGGCTTTTTACACTGTTGTGCCAAAAAATGTATTGCGTTGTTTAAAACAAGCCCTCATATAGGTATGACTTCTGAAATGCAGAGATATAAAAAAAATAATAATAAATAAAAAATAGGGTGCATCATTAAGGGGTTAAAACTAAACTTGTTTTATTTAACATAGTTTGGTGGCGTTATATAGGGACTGATTTACACAGGGCTCTACATGCAGTACGCCAGTCCTTCAGGGTGAGCGAGTGTGAGGTCACGGGGGTCAGTAGGCAGACCGAGGGTTGCTCTTAGTACTCACAGTTTGTAGTATACCCTGGGCAGGCGTACCGTCAGTGATGAAGAGGCTGGCACGTAAATCCACTGGGGCACTCTCTAGATATAGGGACCAGGCCAGGTGACAGGTGAGGTGCCCTGGGTGTTAAAGGCTTAGCGTGCCTGTGGCAAGATCCCTTACAGTTCATGACGCCAGTGCCGGTAACGGTGGCACACCGATTGTTAGGAGGAATAATGGAGGTACACACGATTGCAGTGAACTAGAATTCTTATTTACTGAACAGTTCAAACTATGTACAAACTTCAAACAGTTCCATATGAAGAATATTTAGTAACAAGCAGGCTTTACATAGATGGCAGGTAGAATCTTAGCAAGGTGACAGAGGGAATTAAACTCACAGATCAGGCTGTACTTTCTGCAGATCCTGTCTGGTATTCTCCAAGGCCCTGTATGCCTAATAGCTGACTTTATCCTTGGGTAGGGAAACCCCCTCTGGTATAAATTCTCTTGCTGACAATACACTTCTGCCCCTCAGCTTTCCACTTGGCTGGATAGGATCAGCACTGCTCTGTACTCTGCAGGGTGCAGGATAACTCAGGAGGATCTTCTTCTCCTGGACTCAGGTTGGGAACCTGGGCTGTCTAGCTGCATGTTCTTAGCTGACACTCGGCTACTCCATGACTAGAGTGAACCTGATCTCTAACACACTCCTCCCCTCCTGGACTGGGCCTGTCTATATATACTAGGGGGTTCCCTAGCTCCCTCTACAGCTTAGGAGGAGAAACTACACCCCTAGCAGGCCTGGTACACAGGAAATAACATGAAAATATGCATTACAATGCAATACAAAATACCATGACCATGCTCCACAGGAGGTGGGGAACAACATGACCCAATTGACCCTTAAGTAGTGCCCACCTTTACGTAGTGGGACACTACATACACAGATATCGTAGCAAATGTTATTAAGGGACTTCCAGCCCCCCGTGCGAAATGTATTGTTCTATTATGTGGAAGAAGATTTTTATTAATAACAGTCTATCTAAAGGTGTGGCCCTAATATATACAGTATATCTCTACTATCCACTATCACAAGATAACTTCACAGAAATTATGGACATACTGCCCCTCCCTCCAGTATGGGAACCATAACAGGTCCGTACTGGCAGGGTACTTACTTGCTGTCCTTAAAGAGACCAGCCCTGTATGGAGACTCAATGGAAGTCCTGCAGGGTATGCAGACTTATTGGCAATGCTCCATGGGTAAAAAATATTGGATCCAACATTTATGTCCCATATGCTTATTGGGACATACTATGACAATGGAAATAGCCAAATATCCATCTGTATCCGCACCCAGCCAGCCAAAATCCTGCTCCATACTGCTGAGGGACAGGCACCCTAAAACATCTGTCTATGCTTGCATGTCTGGCTTGACTATTTTTCCTTATATCCCAAGGCTCGTTAAAAAGTCAGATTTAGACTTTTAGGGAGCCACTTCCACAAGGTGACGCTAGCGAGATGGTTCTTTTTATTTAGGAGATACCTCTTTGTATATAGTTTTCCCTTGGTGTATTGCCAAGAAGTCTCCAAACCATAGATTACTTCCAGAGGGTTTCGTTACAGGGCTGCTCTCTTTAAGGACATCCAGCACCCTGCCTCATCTACATTAAGGAGATATAGAATACATGTAGCCTGTCATATCCAAAGGATTGTCAAAAAAGACCCATGGGGAGCCACTTCCACAAGGTGGCATTAGTGAGATGTTCTCATTCCTTGGGAGATACCTCTTGATCTCCTTAATGTAGTCAAATGTTCTCTATGTGTCACTAAAAGTTAGAGATTCAGCTATCTGAGCTCTGTGTGTCATTATTTGTAGGATCAGTGATCTAAGTGGGGACATCCTGCTGTCAACGAAATGATACCGTACTTTTGAAATTATCTTGAAGAAAGAGTCTAAAAAACTCGACTTTGTTGTTGCCCAAAGCTTTATTTTCTAAAAATGCACATGACTTTAGATAAGAACTTCAACTTGTAGGCTCTAACCACAGAAAACTGTGACAGATTTGACTTTGATTATATACAAAATGCTTAGAGCTATTATCAGTAAAGAAAATTCCAATAAAATGTGATGAGATATCAGAAATCCTTGGTTTCCAATGAAATTGGACCGGTTGGAATTTCTCTATTCAATTCTAGTGATGAGCGGCAGGGGCAATGTAATGCAGCAGAAGCCCCAAGCAACCAGGCAAAGATCTGAACAAACTTGGGTTTATTGAAAACACAGAAGTAAAGTCTAAGCCAGAAATCATACAGAAATAACGTAGTCCAAATAATAACCTCTGTTGGAAAACGTCAGAGAAAAGCCAGACCAGGCTAAAGTTCATACAGAATAGTCTGTGAAACCAAATACCTAAGGATGAGACGGTGAAGTATCCAAGGTCCGATCCGAGGCCACACACGGTGCAACTGTAGAGCAGAGACGAGGTTTCCAGAGACATTCACTAAATAGGAGACACACAGAGTTCATGCATGGAACAAACTTAGTGAATCTGAACCAGCATACTCCCAGGGACAACAGTGAGCACTGATCAGGAGATCACCTTTTAAACACCTGCTGGCCAATCACAGAGTGCTGCTTGTCAGAACCTCATAGGTCATGCGATGATCCTACTCATTAGCACCTGTGCAGCAAATCCCTAATCAACTTTGAATTTGTGCACAGATGCTTTACCTGCCAGTGGCCGACATAGCGCATAAGATGCACGCACACTCGGCCGCGCATTCCTTTGCGAATAACCCCTTGGGCGTGCACGCAGGACGCCCAACAGACTCGGCACGGGATTGTGCCAGCATGGACGCCGGAACGGAACCCGCAGGAGACACCGTAAGCAGGACCGGCCGCGATGTATTGCCATCAGCTCGGCAATTCTGCCTCAGAGATCCCCGCGGCCTTCCCCTCCGGCGCCCATGCGGACGCCCCACCATATCTGCCCGCAAGGGAACCAAAACCGCAGAGTCCCTTACAGGCAATATTCGAATTCGCGATATTTCACGAATATTTGGGTGAATATTCGTCATAAATTTGCGATTATTTTCTTGATTGCGAAAATCGGCAATGTAATATTCGCGTAATGCACGCGCAATACAGGCGTGGGTCACTGTTGCTACATATTTCAAGCTGCTAGAAGTTTCCTGAGACTGGAGAAAATGGTTGGCACGGCAGAACATTACAATAGCTTTATATGCAGATAGAGTGCTCCAATATATTCGTGATTGCACAAATTGGCAATTAATGATGCGCCAATTTTTGCGCAATACGTGCAACTTCACATTTTAGCAGGTCTGACTATATATTAGTGATTGGTGCACTATGTATTGTTGTGAACTTGTGACATCACAGCACTATGTCTGTAGCATGTATGTACGGACAGCACTACCTAACACCCTGCACTGGAACTAGGGCCGGACTGGCCTGCCGGGATACCGGGAAATTTCCCGGTAGGCCGGCAGGCCTAAGTGCCGCAAGGCCGCGGCCCTGGTGACAAGTGGGGGCGGCCGGCGGCAGGGCAGAGCAGGAGATGAGCGCTTCCATTGTGGAAGCGCTCATCTCCATAGTCATCTGTATTGCTGTCCTCAGGCCGGCGATACAGATGCCTGTGCGCTGCGGCAGGGGAGGGAGAGGTGTGTCATCTCCTGTTCCTCTGATAGGCTGCCAGCCTAGTGCTGGCAGCCTATCAAAGGCCGGTGCAGGCGGCGTGATGACGTCTCGCCGCCTGAGCTGTATAGTGAGGGACACAGGCCGGAAGAGGTCTGCATCGCATCGCATCGCTGGAGGTAAGTATTGTGTTTTCTTTTTTTTTTATATAGGTACAATACTGGGCTGGCACATGATGCTGGGCTACTGGCACATAAGGGGGGACGGCTGGGCTACTGGCACATAAGGGGGGACAGCTGGGCTACTGGCACATAAGGGGGGCGGCTGGGCTACTGGCACATAAGGGGGACGGCTGGGCTACTGGCACATAAGGGGGGGCGGCTATTGGCACATAAGGGGGGACGGCTGGGCTATTGGCACATAAGGGGGGATGGCTGGGCTACTGGCACATAAGGGGGCACGGCTGGGCTACTGGCACATAAGGGGGGGACGGCTGGGCTACTGTCACATAAGGGGGATGGCTGGGCTACTGGCACACAAGGGGGGACGGCTGGGCTACTGGCACATAAGGGGGACGGCTGGGCTACTGGAACATAAGGGGGGTGGCTACTGGCACATAAGGGGGGACGGCTGGGCTACTGGCACATAAGGGGGGATGGCTGGGCTACTGGCACATAAGGGGGGACAGCTGGGCTACTGGCACATAAGGGAGGACTGCTGGGCTACTGGCACATAAGGGGGGTTGGCTGGGCTACTGGCACATAAGGGGGATGGCTGTGCTACTGGCACATAAGGGGGGACGGCTGGGCTACTGGCACATAAGGGGGGATGGCTGGGCTACTGGCACATAAGGGGGATGGCTGGGCTACTGGCACATAAGGGGGGACGGCTTGGCTACTGGCACATAAGGGGAGACAGCTGGGCTACTGGCACATAAGGGGGGTGGCTACTGGCACATAAGGGGGGCGGCTGGGCTACTGGCACATAAGGACGGGGGGACGGCTGGGCTACTGGCACATAAGGGGGGATGGCTGGGCTACTAGCACATAAGGGGGGGTGGCTGGGCTACTGGCACATAAGGGGGGACGGCTGGGCTACTGGCACATAAGGGGGGGCGGCTGGGCTACTGGCACATAAGGGGGGACGGCTGGGCTACTGGCACATAAGGGGGGGGCGGCTACTGTCACATAAGAGGGGCGGCTACTGGCACATAAGGGGGGCCTCTGGCTACTGGCACATGATTGGGGGCATATCTTACTGGCAGATTATTGGGGGCACTATAGGGGCATCTACTGAGGCTAAAAAGAAGGGGTATTTTATATGGGGGCTCTGTATAGGGGCATTGTATACTGGGACACATTATGGTGGGTACTATGGGGAAGGGGGAGCACTATGGGGGTCATCTATGGGGGCACTGAGAAGGGGTATTTTATATTGGCACATTATGGGAACATTGGCTCAACTGGGGGCATTACAAAGGGGTATGTTTTGCACATTATAAGGAGAATTATTACTACTGGGGGGGCATTATGGTGGGCCTTATTACTCCCCCATGGTATGAGCCCCCTAGTAGCAGCACCAGCCTCTCCCTGCTCTGCTGTCCCTCTGCCCCTTCTCCAAATCCTTATTATGAAATCTTTGTCATTAGAATAAAGCACAACATCAGCTCCGCCGAGCCCCCCAGCCAACCTATTGGTTGCTAGGAATGTTGCTAAGCTCTGACAAAGATATTGCAGCCTTCTCATTGGCCCACAAGCAAGAAGGGAGGTTACAGATGAAAAAAAAATCTAGAATATTCGAGAATACGAATATATAGCACTATATTCTAAATCTTTGCGAATTCTCAAAGTGGCGATATTCGCTATAAAAATTCGCGATTCGAAAACTCGCGCCCAACACTATTCAATTCTATTCTTTTCTCAACCAAGCCAGCCGATGCAACATATGTTTACTGTTACCATATTTTTCTTGTGAAAATCTGTCTCTCTAATTCTGGGAAATGCATCTTTTTATAATGATGCAAATAAAGTTTTTGGTGCACAGTGGGTGGGGCCGTTTCGTTCAGTGCACCTGTTATCTAGTAGGTCATTGCTACTGATTCTGAAATCTTAGGGACTGTCAATCAAGAAAGAAGGGAAGGTGCTGGGTAGAGGTAATGGTGGAGCGATGGTGCACCAAATGGAGTGGCCCTGCCCATGGTGCACTTAAGACCCTATTTGCATAAAAATAAGAAAACAGCATTTCTCATGATTAGAGGACCAGATTTTTGCGAGAAAGACCCTCCTTTTCATCTTTCTGTGCTCTTCTTCAGCCATCCAAGATGACTATGCTGTTTCTCAGACTACATTATGCACACTGTGTTTTGGACTGGCCATCACATTGCTTTATTATAAATATATTCCCAAATACCTTTGATTAGTTATAATGACTTGTTTTGTCTGGGGAACAATCATCAGGGGAAATAAAATGGCCGCTGTCCTTAGATGTGCTGTAAACTCTGGCTGCCAGAGTTCACTGTATCCAGCATAACCAGATACTACCGTGCACCTCTGTATCCCCATTTACTGTAATGGGATCCGGCGGTAATCTGACCACTTTTCGGGATGTATGCCAACTTTCGGCAAGGCAAAAAATGTTGCATTTAGCATTTTTGTCTGGCTGAAAACCAGCGTGTACACCGGATTACAGTACCGGAGTTCACAGCGCAGATCAGGGATTATGATCCTGAATATAGCTGATAAGATCTTCAGCTGAATCTCTGTAGGAATGGAGTTCATGGGGAGACATGAAGCACAGAGAGGAGAGAGTGGGGGGTTGCTAACAGGCAGCAGCTCTTGTATGCAGTCTCCATTACCACAGCCCCACATTACCACAGTCGGTCCTGTCTGACCTCTCTGTACTTCATGTCTCCTCATGGACTCCATTCCTACAGAGATTCAGCTGAAGATCTTATCAGCTATACTCAGGATCATAATACCTGACAAGAAGAGCAGAGAGGAGGATGAGGAATCTCTTTAGCTCAGTGTTGTGAAGTGACTTGTCCTGCTGTGTGATTAGGACAGGTTCTGTGTGCACTAATAGGACGGCGGCCATTTTATTTCTCCTAACGATTGCTCCCTAGACAAAATGAGCCATTCTAACTAATGAAAGGTATTTGGGAATGTTTTTATAATAAAGTAATAATTAAATATTTTCATTTTCTCAATTCCCGGAGAACCCCTTTAAGTATTTACCTTATAGCACAATCATATTATTGCAATTTGGCGACTTTAGCTGTCATTGCAAACACTGGGAGATGTCCAAAACCAGCTGGGTTTTACGTACTGTCGCCAACCAGAGGCAAATTAAAAGAAGTGGCAAGGCCAGGACTAAGTAAACGTGTTGGCCCAAAAAACGCAGGTTATCATTTGCCTTGCAAAGTCTATATTGACACAAGTCAGCAGGACTCTTCCAGGCACTGACTTAATGAACAACAAGTAATTATAACATCTAATGTGGCTTGTAGGAGTTTGCTAGATAAATCAATGAGAACAAAGGCCTACTGCATTCACCGCGCGCGCTGTTTCTCTGGTTACCAGTTTAAGCAAAACAGTTAAAATTGTAGTCAGATCACGCACTATGCTATGACAGCAGTGTATAATTGTACACCTCTCCCACGGGAAAGCTGTCTTTGTCAAACCCTGTCAGGTGTCGGGTTATAGATTACCATATGTTTCAAGCAAAGTGCTTAATGGAAGGAAGGTACAGTAGGAACCCTTGACACATGTATGTATCGTATATACGTTGTGCTGAAGCCTTGAAAGTCATTAGTCCTGATCCAGCGGTGAGGATTGAATGAATGGAAAGAAAATGTAACTTATACAGTCTCGCTGCAAGAGAACTAAAGGAAACTAAATCTAAAAAAGAAGAGATAAAATAACATAAATGTCAATCTGCAAAGACCTGAAAAACTGAGTAAAGTGCTGAGCGGGCAGATTAATTCATCTCCGAAAGAACAGTGGGAGAAGCTTTCTTCAGAAGGAAGCTTCTTCTCAGCCAGCACTTATAGTGCCATATATACTAGCAGTGGCGTACCAAGGGGGGGGCGGGGGGGGCGGGCCGCCCCGGGTGCCACTCACAAGGGGGGTGCTGACGTCCCCGGGCCGGCTCCATCCACTGCTGCGACCATGCGACGCGACTCGGATTATTGCGGCGGCGGGCGGCGCGCAACATGACGTGACGACGTCACGACGCTGACGCCGCGCCGCCGCCTTCACGGATCAGAAGAAGGATCGGATCCCATCCATCTTACCAGCGGTCGGACGGCCGGAGTCACACAGTAAAAGTAAAGTAAATAATTGTGTAATTAAGGGGGGGGGGGTGTACCGTGTAAATTGTAATTAAGGTGGGGAGGGAGGGGGTGTAATTAAGGGGGGGTGTTATTAGGGGAGAACTTAGAGAGGGTGTAATTAAGGGGGGGGGTGCAGGATTTGTTCATTTTATTGATGATGGGGATTTGGATTTTTTTTCTTTTTGGTGCAGATGATGGAAAGTGATTTTTTTTAAGGGGGTGCAGCCTGCACCCCCTTAAAAAAAATCACTTTCCATCTGCACCAAAAAGAAAAAAAATCCAAACCCCCATCATCAATAAAATGAACAAATCCTGCACCCCCCCCCCCCCCTTAATTACACCCTCTCTAAGTTCTCCCCTAATAACACCCCCCCTTAATTACACTGTGTAATTAAGGGGGGTGTTATTAAGGGAGGGGGTGTAATTAAGGGGCGAAGAGAGGGTGTAATTAAGGGGGGGGGTGCAGGATTTGTTCATTTTATTGATGGGGATTTGGATTTTTTTTCTTTTTGGTGCAGATGGAAAGTGATTTTTTTTAAGGGGGTGCAGGTTTTTATTTTATTAACCACCTCCGGACCGCCTAATGCAGATGTGCGGTCCGGAGGTGGCAGCGCTGCGCACAGCGACGCATATACGCGTCATCTCGCGAGACGCAAGATTTCCTGTGAACGCGCGCACACAGGCGCACGCGCTCACAGGAACGGAAGGTAAGCGTTAGCGAGTGGATCTCCAGCCTGCCAGCGGCGATCGCTCGCTGGCAGGCTGGAGATGTGATTTTTTTTAACCCCTAACAGGTATATTAGACGCTGTTTTGATAACAGCGTCTAATATACCTGCTACCTGGTCCTCTGGTGGTCCCTTTTGTTAGGATCGACCACCAGAGGATACAGGCAGCTCAGTACAGTCGCACCAAACACCACTACACTACACTACACCCCCCCCCCTGTCACTTATTAACCCCTTATGAACCACTGATCACCCCATATAGACTCCCTGATCACCCCCCTGTCATTGATCACCCCCCTGTCATTGATCAGCCCCCTGTCATTGATCACCCCCCTGTAAGGCTCCATTCAGAGGTCCGTATGATTTTTACGGATCCACTGATACATGGATCGGATCCGCAAAACACATGCGGACGTCTGAATGGAGCCTTACAGGGGGGTGATCAATGACAGAGGGGTGATCACCCATATAGACTCCCTGATCACCTCCGTCATTGATCACCCCCCTGTAAGGCTCCATTCAGACGTCCGTATGATTTTTACGGATCCACTGATACATGGATCGGATCCTCAAAACACATGCGGATGTCTGAATGGAGCCTTACAGGGGGGTGATCAATGACGGAGGTGATCAGGGAGTCTATATGGGTGATCACCCCTCTGTCATTGATCACCCCCCTGTAAGGCTCCATTCAGACGTCCGCATGTGTTTTGCGGATCCGAAAATTTGTAATAAATATTATTGAAAACATTGAAAAAAGTTTGTGCATGTTTTCTTAACTTTCTTGGGGGGGTGGGGGGGGGGGGTGCCAAACAAAGGGTTCGCCCCGGGTGCCAAATGCTCTAGGTACGCCCCTGTATACTAGATAAGAAACTCAATGGAAAAAGTGTCAAAACGGAACTCCAGTCATATATACTATAACAATTCTTCCTTTTATTGAGTAAATCATTGTCTATGTAGCACAATATTAGGTAGTTAAAAAAAGGAAGCTTCCTGCCCTTGGAGGAAGATCATTGGTGATTAGTAACAAGGTCCACATTCGCAATCATATTCGGTCTCATTTGAGGTACAGTTCCCCTATAACACATGTTTAAACATCATCTGCCCATGATAAGGGACAATTTTTTAAATATGAAAAAGCATGACACATGTGCCGGCGTGGTGTGTTTTTAAACACGCTGTATGTTAATGCCATCAAACATGTGATTACCCTCAACTATGTATGTCACTGTCACTCAGACATCATTTACTATTGCGTTCCAGAGCGAGGCAAAAAAACATTTAAAAAAAAATAAATGAAAAGAGATAACAAGTTTTCCTAAAAATGATGAGTCCTGGGAGGCTAAAGCGGTGATATTCCAACTTTCGGTGCAATTGGAGCAACTTTGGTTCGGCTAGAATCGATTCGGGTCCAAATCCAACTTTTTCAAAAATTCGTCGAACCGGACATTAAACGAATCTTGACAGGTTCTGTCATCCCTACCACAAAACTATGAGGGTCATTTATTAAGATCAGTGTTTTTAATACATAACTAGCTCCCTTGCTGGCATAGATTTAGACCATGTTCTACAGCCTAAAAAATAATAAATGAGACGGGCCTGCCAAGTCCCGACCAATGTGCTTGTCGGCCAACGGTCTATCTATAGCTGATGTTGTGGAAAAGGGGATTTTAACAAGTCAGATCCCTTCTTGTGCCAGAAGGTAAGCCACCATTCCTCTGTCGGCAGTAAATACAAGTGTACTGTTCTCTTTATAGGGCAGCCCACGAAAAAGTAGCTGGACTCCAGCAATAGTATGACAAGATGGACGAGTAAGTGGATTGTTTTTTTTTATTACCCACAAGTCACAAAAGATGCTGAAAGTGCTCCCTGTTCACATCTATGCATCTTTGGCAGGTCGGATTATGACGGCTGATACTGCTTGTGATGCTGTGGATAGTGTTTGTGATGTTCTCCTTGAGGTCATCCAGGGGATGTGGATTGTAAGCAGACACTTTCTGTTTTACATTCCCCCCGGAAAAAAATTGCATGTGTGGGGAACATGGTGGCCATAACTTCTTGCTCACAGTTCGCTTCATGAACCTGTGCCAGTGAGATCCGTAAGGTGTGGCATGTTGCCCCATCTTGTTGGAAAAAGCAGGACATTATTTCTTCTGGTGTTAGTTGGTTGTAAAACTGTTCATAGATGTGCAGGTAAATAGCTGAAAATTGAGCCCTCTATTCGTGTTCCTGACACTGCGCACCAAACTCCAATTTTCTGGTCGTGAAGTGGTGTTTCGTGAGTCAAATGGGGATTTTCAGTGAACCAGTACCTCGTATTCTGGGAATTTACGTGACCTGATAAATTAAACCAAGCTTCGTTCATCATGAAGTACAGCAATGGGTCCAAATGTCTGTCACCATAGTCAGCAACCAAGTGCAGTAATTTATGTGTTTAGCTTTGTACTTTGGACAACTAAGACTTTTTCGTGGGCCACCCTGTATCTTTTGACGGATCGGACTGGGTGGACTGAAATGTCTTTTAGATATAATATTTTATCCTTTTTGTTTTATCGATATATATATATATATATATATATACAGGTCCTTCTCAAAAAATTAGCATATTGTGATAAAGTTCATTATTTTCTGTAATGTACTGATAAACATTAGACTTTCATATATTTTAGATTCATTACACACCAACTGAAGTAGTTCAAGCCTTTTATTGTTTTAATATTGATGATTTTGGCATACAGCTCATGAAAACCCAAAATTCCTATCTCAAAAAATTAGCATATCATGAAAAGGTTCTCTAAACGAGCTATTAACCTAATCATCTGAATCAACTAATTAACTCTAAACACCTGCAAAAGATTCCTGAGGCTTTTAAAAACTCCCAGCCTGGTTCATTACTCAAAACCGCAATCATGGGTAAGACTGCCGACCTGACTGCTGTCCTGAAGGCCATCATTGACACCCTCAAGCAAGAGGGTAAGACACAGAAAGAAATTTCTGAACGAATAGGCTGTTTCCAGAGTGCTGTATCAAGGCACCTCAGTGGGAAGTCTGTGGGAAGGAAAAAGTGTGGCAGAAAACGCTGCACAACGAGAAGAGGTGACCGGACCCTGAGGAAGATTGTGGAGAAGGACCGATTCCAGACCTTGGGGGACCTGCGGAAGCAGTGGACTGAGTCTGGAGTAGAAACATCCAGAGCCACCGTGTACAGGCGTGTGCAGGAAATGGGCTACAGGTGCCGCATTCCCCAGGTCAAGCCACTTTTGAACCAGAAACAGCGGCAGAAGCGCCTGACCTGGGCTACAGAGAAGCAGCACTGGACTGTTGCATGTCATTCGGAAATCAAGGTGCCAGAGTCTGGAGGAAGACTGGGGAGAGGGAAATGCCAAAATGCCTGAAGTCCAGTGTCAAGTACCCACAGTCAGTGATGATCTGGGGTGCCATGTCAGCTGCTCGTGTTGGTCCACTGTGTTTTATCAAGGGCAGGGTCAATGCAGCTAGCTATCAGGAGATTTTGGAGCACTTTATGCCTCCATCTGTTGAAAAGCTTTATGGAGATGAAGATGTCATTTTTCAGCACGACCTGGCACCTGCTCACAGTGCCAAAACCACTGGTAAATGGTTTACTGACCATGGTATTACTGTGCTCAATTGGCCTGCCAACTCTCCTGACCTGAACCCCATAGAGAATCTGTGGGATATTGGGAAGAGAAAGTTGAGAGACGCAAGACCCAACACTCTGGATGAGCTTAAGGCCGCTATCGAAGCATCCTGGGCCTCCATAACACCTCAGCAGTGCCACAGGCTGATTGCCTCCATGCCACGCCGCATTGAAGCAGTGATTTCTGCAAAAGGATTCCCCACCAAGTATTGAGTGCAGAACTGAACATAATTATTTGAAGGTTGACCTTTTTTTGTATTAAAAACACTTTTCTTTTATTGGTCGGATGAAATATGCTAATTTTTTTAGATAGGAAATTTGGGTTTTCATGAGCTGTATGCCAAAATCATCAATATTAAAACAATAAAAGGCTTGAACTACTTCAGTTGGTGTGTAATGAATCTAAAATATATGAAAGTCTAATGTTTATCAGTACATTACAGAAAATAATGAACTTTATCACAATATGCTAATTTTTTGAGAAGGACCTGTATATATAGTACAGACCAAAAGTTTGGACACATCTTCTCATTCAAAGAGTTTTCTTTATTTTCATGACTATGAAAATTGTAGATTCACACTGAAGGCATCAAAACTATGAATTAATACATGTGGAATTATATACATAACAAAAAAGTGTGAATCAACTGAAAATATGTCATATTCTAGGTTCTTCAAAGTAGCCACCTTTTGCTTTGATTACTGCTTTGCACACTCTTGCCATTCTCTAGCCCTTACACAGCCTGGAGGTGTGTTAGCAGTGAGCCCCGTGACGTCACCGGTACGAATAGGCGGGCTTTAGCACTGCCATAGCCTGTAAAACGGTTAGGGCAGCGCTAAAGCCTGACCATTAGTTCCGGCGACGTCACTGCCTAGCAGTGTAAAAAATATAAACAATCAGCTCTTGCCCTGTGCGATGCAGCACAGGGCAAGGGAGAGCATACTCTGATGCTCATATCAGAGGGCCTGCCTAGGTGAAAATGGGGATATGTCCGGGTTCAGCCCTCAACCTGGACAACCCCTTTAAAGGGAACCTGTCACCAGGATTTTGTGCATAGAGCTGAGGACATGGGTTGCTAGATGGCCACTAGCACATCTGCAATACCCAGTCCCCATAGCTCTGTGTGCTTTTATTGTGTCAAAAAAACGATTTGATACATATGCAAATTAACACAAAAGAGTCATATCTTACTTGTGTGACCAGAGAAGAGTCATATTTTCAAGCTCTGACTCATCTCAGCTTAATTTGCATATGTATCAAATCGGTTTTTATACACAATAAAAGCACACAGAGCTATGGGGACTGGGTATTGCGGATGTGCTAGCGGCCATCTAGCAGCCCATGTCCTCAGCTCTATACCCAAAATCCAGGTGACAGGTTCCCTTTAAGTGTCCAGTAATACATTATCTCCTCTCACTATAGAAATTACCAAGTACACTTTGCCTCACCTAATGTTCCTGTTAATAGGAAGCTCTGGGGGGATAGCTGTCAGATGGATGTGTTAATCTGACATCAGGACTGGAAATAAACCCACCAGGTCACCAGGGTCTGGAAAATACAGCAAGGACACCAGTATATTTGACCAGATGGCTGCATGCTGGAAATGGGGTGCTTCTGGTTTACTGATTATTTGGTATAAAGTCTTCCACACGATCATCAGTAATCATACATCTATTAGCAGGGCTGCCACCTGACCAGTACTGGTATTTTTTTTACCGGCCTATTGACTTGCTGGTATTTTCTCCGAGCTGCTTGTGAGTCCCTGCTCTGACTTCATATATGGAGTCAGTGCTATGACCCCGAAGGGGCTATGTCTCGGGACACCTCTGTGCATTCAGGCTCAATTTTTAAATGGGCTCTGCTGGTTCTCAAGCCTTTTAAAAAAAGTTTAAATGAGTGAAACTCATTAGCTACCCACACTTACTTTACCACCCGAATTTCAAAACTGGAGTGAGTGGTCTCAAACTTTTTCTGCAAGTCAGTGCAAAAATGTCATTTTATATGTGAATAAAGTATACATGGAGAAAATACTACAGAGATTTTTATCCATAGAAAATCTTTAATTTTCTGGCATTGAGCTCTATGGCTCAGTATTTAGAGTATGCAGAAGATCATGGGTTTCATACTTGGCAGAGACAACTTTAAAATAGAGACTTAATAAATGTTAAATAGATAGGGGTGTCCCCAACAGTATAAAAATTAAAGGGGTTGTCCAGCTGTTAATACTGATGACCTATCATCAGGATCAATATCAATATCTGATTGGCGGGGGTCTGACACAGGGAACCCTGCAGGTCAGCTGTTTGACGAGGAGGCAGGGCTCCGTGCGAGCGCAGATTCCTAGTCTTCACACTACGCCTCGTCTCCTGTGGAGCGGTGGCATAGTGTATTTACAAGCACTTGCTCAATTCACTTGAATGCAGCAGGTACTCGTATTACACTGCACTTCCCAGACAAAAGTGCAGTGTAATGAAGAGGAAGCGGCACTCGCATGGAGCTACCACCCCGCTGATCTGACATTGATGACCTATCCTGACGATAGGTCATCAATATTAATAGCTGGACAACCTCTTTAATAGTGATGGCCTTGCGGTTTCCCCCAGCAGTCGGTTCGATGCAAACTTTGCGCGTTCGCGATCCACCGAACATGCAAACATATGGCGATGTCCGTGTGCGCCATATTCTTTTGCATTGCGCCGAACTTTGACCCATGACACATCTATCAGGTGGGACAGGACAGCCAATTGAGATGTTTCAGCACATGGGCACACCCCCAACCCTATAACAGAACCCGATCTGGCAGCCATTTTACATTATGTGTTTTGCTAGTGTAGGAAAGGTTGCATTTTGGAGCAGGGACAGGCTGTTAGGAACTTAGGGACACCAAACGCTAGCTAATAGGGCCACAAAAGGACACAGAGGGGTGTGATATACTTATAATATACTTTCTAACATAGAAAGCATATTATAGTGCATTTGTATGCTTCCAGAAAATACTGATTGAGGTCTGCGATCTATAAGCTTCCACAAAATAGTGATTGAGGTTTTCCATATACCTGCGTCCACAAAATTACTGCTTGAGGGTGATATACCAGCTTCAACTAACAAATGTTTGAGGCCCGCCATATACCTGCTTCCACAAATTCTGCTCTTCTCTAGGGACTTTGGCACAGGGTCATTTTGAAAATGACAGGCAGAGGAAGAGGCAGGCCGTTCCGCAGGGGTGGTAGGGGACGGGCAGGTGCACCAGGCAGGAGCCTAAGTGGGAAGTTGGAGAAGGTGTGTGTGATTATGTCAAAGGACGCACCAGAGTTGGTTGAGTGGCTCACTCAGCCTTCCACTTCTGCACCCTCCTCATCCTCTGTATCTGCACCCTCCTCACTCTCTGCTGTGTGCACCCCCAAAGACACCACTACCACCACCCCCACCACCATAGTCCCTCCACTCGAGTCAGAGGAATTATTTTCCCATCCATTCCCAGACCTTACTGATGTGCAGCCATTCTTGGCATCAGATGAGGAAGAGGAGGTAGCAACGGCTGCAACCCAGCGGTCTGACAACAGTACCCAGATCAGCCCAAGAAGGGTGGTCCCCGCTGTTGCTGCCTACTCCGAGATCTCTAATGTCAGTGGTGGTGAAGGTAACGATGATGACGTGTCAATGGACGTCACGTGGGTGCACACAAGAGAGGAAGAGAAGGGGAGTTCAGAGGGAGAGACGGAGCAGCAGATAGGGAAGAGAAGGAGAAGCAGGCATAACTCACAGTGCACAGGAGGCAAAAAGCAGACTGCAAATGTATCTGGAGCGAGCCATCCACCATGCACGGTCACATCTTGCGCTCCCAGGACGCAGTCACATGGCTCCGCAGTGTGGGCTTTTTTTAACGTGTCAGCTGCTGACAATAGTGTTGCCATCTGCAGCCTGTGCTGTCAACACATAAGTCGCGGTAAGCCCAACACTCACCTAGGGACGACCACCTTAAGAAGGCACCTGGCCTCCCATCACCGAGCCCAGTGGGAGCAACGCCGTCAGAACCCACAAAGCCACACTCTAGGCGCTCCACGTCCTGCCTCTTCTTCTCCTCCCATTTGTCCTCGACTCCACCTTCCACCGTGCCGTCGTCACGTTCATCTGGCACAAGGCAGGCTTCCGTGGCCCAAATGTTTGAGTGTAAAAAAATAATGACGCCGGATAATCCTCTTGCCCAGCGGCTGACCGCTGGCTTGTCAGAACTGCTAGCCTGCCAACTACTGTCATATAAATTGGTGAACTCAGGGGCCCTTAGAAATTTTGTGGCCATTGGCACACTGCAATGGAAGGTCCCCGGAAGGAACTATATGGCCGTGTTCAGCAGCAAGTTAATATATCTCTGGCACACAGTGTCGGTGCCAAGATACAGTCAGGTCCATAAATATTGGGACATTGACACAATTCTAACATTTTTGGCTCAGAACTGTGAAGGCTTTTTTAGCCAACCAAGTATTAAAAAGTGAAAGTTTGTTTTATGATTATTATTCTGTCCCATTACTTTTGGTCCCTTAACAAGTGGGAGGCACATATGCAAACTGTTGTAATTCCTACACCGTTCACCTGATATTGAGTGACCCCCTATCCAAGGTTTTACTCTGATTTAGATGTAAATACCCTCAAATTAAAGCTGACAGTCTGCAGTTAAAGCACATCTTGTTCGTTTCATTTCAAATCCATTGTGGTGGTGTATAGAGCCAAAAATGCAAGAATTGTGTCGATGTCCCAATATTTATGGACCTGACTGTATATCTGACCACAGACACGTGGTCTAGCAAACACAGGCAGGGAAGGTACATAACTTTTACTGCCCACTTGGTGAACCTTCTGATGGCCATCAAGCATGTAACCCGTGGCACCCATGTGGATTTGGTGTTACCGCCACAGATTGCATGCAGGCCGGCCTCTTCTTCTCCTCCTCCTACTCCAACCTCCGTCTCCTCCTCGGCTGACTCCTCCTTTTCTACTGCTACTGCCTCTTCAGCTGCACCCCCCAACCTCCCCAGAACCTATTTGACGTGCCAGGTGAGACATTGCCATGCTGTGCTGCGGCTGTTGTGCCTGGAAGCCAAGAGCCACACCGATCATGCACTGCTTTCAGCTCTGCGGTCACAGGCCGATCAGTGACTAACCCCGCTCAATTTTACAGTTGCTAAAGTGGTGTGCAACAACGGTGCCAATCTGCTGAGCGCGCTGAAACAGGGCAAAATGACACACGTGCCGTGCATGGCACACATCCTGAACTTAGTCGTGCAGCGATTTGTTGCCAAATACCCCGGGGTCCAGGATGTCTTGCGGCAGGCCAAGAAAATCTCTGGCCATTTTAGAAGATCTTACACGGCCATGGCTCGCCTTGCTGACGTTCAGTGGCGACACCACCTGCCCGTCAGACGTCTGATTTGTGACAGCCCGACGTGCTGGAACTCCACCTTGTAAATGCTTGATAGGCTGCTCCAGCAGGAACGTGCTACCTGTAAGAACTCTGCGGCAGGACAGGTTCTGGGGAGCTTGGTTTCTTCTCACCACGCCAGTGGCTGCTTATGCGCAACGCATGCAGACTTCTGCGCCCATTTGATGAGATCACCAAACTGGTCAGTCGCAGCCAGGGCGCCATCAGTGACATCATACCTTACGCCTTCTTTCTGGAGCGTGCATTGCATCGTGTCATTGATCAAGCTTTCCAGGAACAGAAGCTGGAAGGTGTGGAAGTCGCAATGCTGAATTGGTGGCTGGGGGGAGGAGGAGCAAGAAGAGCAGGCTTTAAACTTTTTCGGGGATCCCTGGTGTTGTCCGTGGCTGGGGGAGGAGACCGAGGACGACATTCTCCTGGGCGATGAGCAGGAGCCAGGGAGCTCCACCGCTTCCAATTTAGTGCAAATGGGGGCCTTCATGTTCCACCCAAGGACCTGTACTGGGTGGCAACGTACTTAGACCTCCGGTACAAACACAAAACGGCAGACATGTTACCAGCGTCATAGAGGGCATTTCCAGGCCTTGCTTCGAGAGATGCTGCATTCTGCTGTTGCAGGAACTGGCAGAGGAATTTCCACCCACAGGGAAACAGGTGCGGGTACCAATCCTACCGCGCCTTTAAAAATAGGGTGGGTTGAAGATGTGTTGGTCAATTTGGATATGAGATCATTCTTGCAGCCAACCCATCGACAGCCGCCCTCCGGATCCAGCCTCAGGGAACGCCTAGACTGACAGGTGTCCGACTACATCGGGTTGCCTAATTTTTGGGGCCTGTACTGGCCGACAGTTACATATTTATCCTGTGACCGCCTAATGTACCTCCAGCCACAGAATACAAAGTTCTTTGCTGTCAGGTGAATTCCTATTGCCCTAATTTCTGGGGCCTGTACTGGCCGACAGTTACATTTTTTATCTCTAGCCACATATTCACACCCCTGTCTCACTCCTCTGCCTCTCATTATGGTGGCGTATGAACCAGCATTACCTTAAGGACCTTCTAATGTCACAGGGTCATGTGACTGTGCCCCCCACCCCGTACTGCCCCCTCACCCAGTACTGTGCCCCTTATACCCTGCATTGTGCCCTCTTACCACACCCTGTGCAGTGCCCCTAGTCATTCCCTGTACTGTGCCCTCTTATACCCTTTTATCCGGTCACGGTATGGCGGTGTTATCCGATCACTGTACAGAGGTGTTGTCCCGTTAATGTATGGTGGTGGTATCTAATAACTGGATGGCCATAACTGTATCCCTTTCCCTGCCCACGCCATCCTTTTTTAGACCTGGCATGAGCGGGAAAAATATGCAGCTTGCGGTGGTAAGGACCTTTACGCCACAATCTGTGTCAGAAATACACCTAACATAGACGTATTTCTATATAATAAATGACCACCTAATTGTATTATTATTCGGGGGTAGGGCTAATATTATATAGATTCTAGTGTATTATACTGTGCCCTGTATTTTCCAGTAGAAAATGATCCTTGGGAAACACAGTCCTCATCCCGGCGGCCTCCCCTCTTCGCCACGCTGCTCCGCTGTGTACTGGTGCTTATTCTGACACTAGGGCTAGGTTCACATCCTATTTGTGCCATCCATTTAATGTATACCAAAAATGTATGCGTTAACAGGTGCCTCAGACTGATGCCGTACAGTGGCGTCCGTTCACCATACAGTTCCACGGTAGGAAAAAAATGTACACTAACGTATGCATTTTTTTTAATGGACTCTGCAGGATACAAAAACCTGGAGAGCTGAACATTTGTATACATCAAACCGATAGGAAATAACAATTTTCTAGGCTCCAGCAGGGCACATTTTTGAGAAGACGCATAAAAATGGTCCCTGATTAAAATACATATTTTTGTGGGAATTTTTGCTAATGATCCCCCTCTGGTATATTACTGTTCAAGTTGTGGGACTATTTGTGTACTTCTAGTAGGTGTTTGTTGGCTGCAAATATGACCTTGAGGTTTTTCAGGTTCGCCTAAGTACATATGTATGGGTCCGCGCTAGGTTTCCACAGGCAGGCTTTCACTCACAGGAAGATTCTATGGAGATTCCACGATGTTACAGGCACATCTCCAATAACAATCCCGATACCGACCAGCAAAGTTTCTTTCCTCCTCTCCTTCAGGAGAAACAAAACATAGTGCAATACCCAGGGTGTTTAATATTAAGTAAGGTTTATTGTACTTACAAACATCAATAGGTAAAAAGCGTGAGTAGATGCCCGACCCAGGTTTCGCCTTTGCTTCATCAGGTTCGCCTGCCATTAAAGTGAATGGGACCCGCCGCGAGCGCGGTTCGCGAATCGTCCCGGCCGATGTTCGTCCATCACTACTCTTTAAGTTTCATTTAAAAAAAAATATTGGCTAGTATTTTTTGTTGGGAAAGGTGGCATCCCTATCTATTAGTCTCCTTAAAGGGGTTGTCTGACCTCATATTACTTCTTTTGCTGGCTAGATTTTTTTTTTTCCATTGCATTTTACATGGCTCGTTTCCAGGAATTACATTATTCCTATGCGTGCTCCTACGAAAAATGAATCCAGGAGGCAATATGGACAATCACAATACATTAGTAAGTGCCTTGTGTGGACTTTCTCTACATAATAAATGCCATTTGCTGATAAGAGACAGCCCCTTTCTGATATAGCTTGGAAGCTTTTCTGTCTTGTTCAAACATTTTCATACATTTTCTTGTCTTAAATGCAGTTTAGGATTAATAAATGTCCATTCCTTTTTAATCTCAACAATCGAGATTGCACTGGAGTGGAGAGGATTGAAGTTGCAACTCTATGGATAGGACCAGTAAGAGGAAGACGGCAAGTGCTCCTGACATGATGAGATCCCAAGTCCGCGAGGACATGAGACGTGTGCCGGAGAACATGGCCGTTTTGTCAGGAATTAGTTCCTTAGAAACACTTACCCTTGTCTTAGTTTAATGTATTCGGAGTCATTATTGCTGAATTATGCGATACATTCTAATATCAGTCTGATTACACATCAAGCGCTCATTTAAAAGTCATACCCTTATCTCGACAAGTGGCATGCCTTTTCCATTAATTCCCCTTCCTTTTGGGAGGCCTGTTTTGTATTCCGCCATGATAAAGCACTTCCCAAAATGATAACTTACAACCTGATCTTCATCTTTTGTCGTACATCTTTTTCAGATCTACGGTATATGTTTACGAAGCTCTTAGACCTCAGTGTCAAAGAATTATCATCCACAGTAACATGTGTGATGAAGTCACAATATACAAGATCAATATATAAATATAAAACTAAGTAACCTATTTAAAAATGGAATAATACAAGAAATTGAGGTCTTTATAAATTGAGGTAGGTTTTTACAGCAAGATTGCATCACTGTATATCACAACTACCAGGGCCGTATTTATAGCTCATGCAGTCTCTTGGACTGACCACTCTTGTGGAACATTATCACGATTGGGGGTACTGTAGGGGGCACTATTACTATCGAGGGCAGTCTGGGAGCACTATCAATGGAAAAGTGAGAAACGTAAGATGTCTGTGTGTCAAACTCTGCAAAAATGAGACATGGCTGAAAGACGTCATCATGGCAGTCTGGTCCGAATGGAGAAGATGAGGAAAGAGAACATCTACATCAGAGGAGACTTCACTAGATGTAAGGAGTATGTGTTGCTATATTCTATTAACAATAATTTTTTATTGTATTTTACTTGAAAAGAACAAGGCCCATTAGCTGGAAATTTCTTCTATGTGCAGCCCATATACCCAGCCGAGTTTGAGACCCCTAGTGTAGTGGATAGAGATGGTTACTGCAGTGCTGCTCACATTTACTTGAACGTTAGAAGTGCAGTATGCTGCTCCTAGAAGTCGCTTATACTGCAAAGTGCAGAAGTATATCGTCATCATGACACCAGCCACCATTAGATGGGGCTGGTGTCACCTTCTACATAAGGAGAGGAGAGAGTCAGTGAGTGTTCAGTGTGTTAATCCAGTGTAAATTAGTTCAGTCAGAGAGCGCAATGTTAGAGGAAGCAGAAAGATGTGAGGCTGACACCCCAGGACCCAGGTACCAGCCAGGAGGATGCCTGAAGGAGTAAGGAACAACTACCAAAAGCAAGCCAGATAATAGAGAGGTGTAGATCAAGATCTGTAGAGGTGAACAGTCTATAAAGGACTTATTTGACTCCACGTTACCCGTGTTCAGGAGTTACCGCCTATGCCTGAGCACACCAAATACAGTTTGGCGCACCTGGAAGAGTGGAAGAGTGGATACGAAACCTGTCAAAGAATGGAGCAGAGGAGTTTGCCTGCCAATAGGGAGAACTGCCCTGTTGGTTGCTAGAAGTAAAGTCTACACTCTGTGCCTGGATGCTTGTGTGTACTGTCAGCTACAGAAGTGAAGGATAAGGGACATTGCCTAAGACATCTAAAGAGACACTGGTTTGGCCTATGGTTATCTGTGGAGCTGTGAGACCTGAATCATCTGTAGAGACTGTATTTCTGTGTTACATCAGCCAGTCCATAACAAGTAAGACCTGTCTTGAATTGTCTGCATCTGAAGGTTCAGTAAAGAATTGTTTGCTGTTTAACCTGGACTCATTATTTCTATCCTACATTTGTACCCAAGGGAGCTGGCGTCACTAAGACATCAGGGACCCTGACTTCTCTGCACCTAAAACCCTATACCATTAAGGGCACCTTGACAACTATCCGGCAGGAGAACTCCTTTTACCCAAAGAGTGCCCCAAAGGAATCCACACCAACCCAGGGAGCTGCATAAACACGAGTAGAGACTGTCGCATTCCTCCATTCACATTCACACCAGTTGCCACACTCATGTCCCTGCGGTTCTGGTACACTGCAGTAGCACTGGAGTAACCAGCTCCATTGACTACTCAATGGATGGAGCTGTGTAGTTCAGGTACTGGAGCTACTTCCAAACAGCTGATAATGGGGGGGGGGGGGTCGGGGGGGTCAGAACTTGCTGATCTGATATTGATGACCTATCCTGAGGATAAACCATCAAAATCAAAATATTTGGCCATACCTTTAACCCCTTTGTGACCAGCCTGTTTTTGGCCTTACTGACCAAGCGTTTTTCTTCCTTTTTTCAAAATAGCATTCCAAGAGCTATAATTTTTTTATTTTTCTGTCTATATAGCCTGTCTATATAGCTTCATGAGGACTTGTTTTTTGTGGGACAAGTTTTAGTTTTTAATGGCGCCATTTTGGGGTACACACAACTTTCTGATTACACTTAAATTAACTATTTCTGGGAGGGAGATGGGAAAAACAGCAATACTGCCAAAGCGTTTTTACGTTATAAATTTTACAGAGTTCATTTATCGGTATAAATAACATAATATCTTTATTCTCTGGGTCAGTACGATTACAGTGATACCAAATACATATTTTTTTTTTTACGTTTTACTAAATTTTTGCAATAAAACCCCTTTTTTAAAAAAGAAAAAATAGTTTTTGCATTGCCGCCTCCCAAGACCCATAACTTTTTAAATTTTCTTTCTATGGAGTTGTATGAGGGCTTTATTTTTGCGGGACGACTTCTATTTTTCATTGGTATAATTTTGAAGTAAATGACGCTTTTTGATCACTTGTTATTAAGTTTTTTCAGTGGCAACTAAGAATAAATGAGCAATTCTGTCTTAATTTTTTTATTTTTTTACGGCATTCACTGTAGGGGATAATTTACATGATATTTATGTAGTCTGGGTCATTACGGACGCGGCAATACTAAACATATGAGGGAGATTTATTTGTTTTGCAAAATTTTTCAATGAAAAGCATATTTTCTATGAAAAAAGCGTAATTTTTTTAATGGGATTTTTGTTATTTAATAAATGTGGTTTTTTTTACATTTTTTTTTACCACTTAATAGTCCCACAAGAGGACTATAACAGACAGATTTTTGATTGATTTTAAAATGCAATGCACTATCCCTATAGTGCGTTGCATTTTAATGTCAGTGATATTTTGAGATTGTCCAGCCTGCTGGAAACTAATCAAGGCAGACTATAGGGACCTTCATAGACCCCAGCCAGCCTTCACACATCGGCACCCCGCGATCGCATTTGCGGGGTGCCGATGGGAGACAGAGGAAGTCTGCTCCCTCTGTCAGCACTTTACATGTGGCGGGCGGCATTGCCCGCGGCATGTAAAGTGTTAAACAGTCCGGATCGGCACTCCTGCCGGTCCGGGCTGTTAGAGCAGAGTAGCGGCTCTAACCCGTGCAGCGCTTAGACTGGGACGTTGTAAAAAAACGGCGGCCCAGCCTAAGGCTCCTTAATGACTGCCATAAAAACGCATATGGGTGGTCACTAAGGGGTTAAGGGTGAGGTCCAACAGTACTGGACAGAAGGTGAATGATCTGGAAGGAAATCAAAAGAACACTAGGGGGAGCCATAACAAGTGCAGTGCCTTGAAAAAGTATTGATACCTCTTGAACTTTTCTACATTTTTTCACGTTACACCCACAAACTTAAATGTATTTTATTAGGATTTTATGTGATAGACAACCAACATAATGTAGCAAGCATGTGTGTAGTGAAAATTATTTTCTAAGTTTTTAATAAATAAAAATCTTGATTGCGTGGCATGCATTTGTATTCAGCCTTCCTGGGCCAATATTTTGCAGGACCACCTTTTGCTGCAATTGCAGCTGCAAGTCTTGTGGAGTATGTCTCTACCAGTTTTGGACCTCTAGAAGGCCATTCCTCTTTGTAGTATAGCTCAAGATCAGTCAGATTGGATGGAAAGCGTTTGGGAAAAACAATTTTCAAGTCTTGCCACAGATTCTTAATAGTATTTAGGTCTGGGCCATTCTACCACATGGGTATGCTTTAAACTAAATCATTCCATTGTAGCTCTGGCTGTATGTTTAGGGTCGTTGTCCTGCTTGAAGGTAAACCTCCACCCCAGTCTTAAGTCTTTTGCAGCCTCTACCAGGTTTTCCTCCAGGATTGCTCGGTATTTAGCTCCATCCATCTTCCCATCAACTCTGACCGGCTTCCCTGTCCCTGCTGAAGAAAAACATCCCACCGCATGCTGCCACCACCATGTTTCACTGTGGGGATGGTGTTCAGGGCACACAAAGAGCTTTGTATTTAGGCCATCTGACCTGTCTGGTATGTTTGTAGTGGTCTGGAGCAGGGAGTACTTTGACTTTTGTACATTTGCATATTTCCCCTATGCAAAGTTAAAACTTCTTACTTTATTTCACCTCGAAGGGTTAACTTGCACTGTTTAATACTGTGTAACTGCATTTTATGTACATGTTGTGTTATATATCCTGTTCATTATCACTGTATTTACATGGCAATGTGGAAAGGGTTAATGAATACTGAGAGACTGTTAGGGTACTTTCACACTAGCGTTAAAGTTTTCCGGTATTGAGTTCCGTCCTAGGGGCTCAATACCGGATTAAACGCTTCAGTTTTGTCCTAATGCATTCTGAATAGAAAGCAATCCATTCAGTATGCATCAGGATGTCTTCAGTTCAGTCACTTTTACGGTATGTGGCTGGAGAAAATTCCACAGCATGCTGCGGTACTTTCTCCGGCCAAAATTCCGGAACACTTGCCGGAATGCCAGATCCGGCATTCATTTCCATTGAAATGGGTACCAAGTCTTCTGGAAAAACGGATCCAGAAAAGCTAAAAAATGGAAAAACTGCATGCGCAGACCTTTAAAAGTGTGAAAAAAAAAAATACCGGATCCGTTTGTTCGGATGACACTGGAAAGACAAATCCGGTATTTCAATGCATTTGTCAAACAGATCCGCATCCGGAAACAAATGGTATCCGTTTGCACACAGATTTCCGGATTCATCTAACGCTAGTGTGAAAGTACCCTTAGGGCTTTGATTAAGAAGATGGTAATTTTCCACAGCTGCCATAGGGTTTAAAGAAGACCAAGTTTTGGAGGCAAAAACCCAGACTTGTTTACCACCAAAAAGGAGACCTTTTAAATGTCTGGTTTTAGCTATGTTGTTATGTCTGGAAACTTGTTTTTGTCTGGAAAACCTGCTATGTCATTGCCATTGAGTATCATTGAAGCTCTAATGTAAGTCTATACCAGACAGGAACGGAAACAATGTATCTGATTGTGCTGAGTTTCTCCACCCCTCCCACTAGAAGGTTCTAGTCTAGTAAAACTGTATTTAAGGAGAGCAGTCAGAGCCCTTGACTGCAGTTAGGGAACAGTGCTTGGATGGGAGACTGATGCCAGCCTGCATGAGTGACCAGAAGAAGACGCTGAGATGGGGACGCTGAGCCACAGACCATGGGTCACTAGCCCTGTGGCCAATGAGCCACCCGAGCTACTGAGCTACAGACCGTGGGCCCGTGACCAGGATGCCAGCCTTCTGAGAGAGAGGGACAGCTAGCTAAGGCCTTACCTCAGCATCAAACCCTTCTTCTGCTAGGGAGGAGACTCTGACAGACTACTGAGTGACTAGAAGAAGACGGTGAGAAGGGGATACGCTGCCACAGACCCTGTATCACCAGCCTTGGACCAGGGTACCAGCCTTCTGAAGAGAAAGAGGGACAGCTAGCTCAGGCTTTTCCTCAGCATCAAACCCTCCTTCAGGGAGGAGACTGGAAAAGCCCGCCCTATGCCTTGCCTGTATTGTTTTGAACCTGAATTCCTCCAGTAAAGAAGCACCCTGGTTTACTGCAGACCCTGACTCTCTGGACTTATTTTCCATTGGGGTGCACCATGCCTTACCATCCCTTCCAGAGAGCAGAAACATGTGTCGACACCTCAACGGTGTCTGGGGGACCCAGCTTAGCGTTGTGGCCACCCCAAACCTGGCCACTGCACGTTTCTTGGTTTTTATGATGCTGTTTGATCACTAATGTTCTCTAACTAACCTCCGAGGCCTTCACAGAACAGCTGTAGTTATACGGAGAATAAATTACACACAGGTGGACTCTATTTACTAATTAGGTGACTTCTGAATGCAATTGGTCAGACTGGATTTTATTTAGGGGTATCAGAGTACAGGGGGCTGAATGCAAATGCATGCCACACTTTTCAAATTTTTATTTATAATTTTTTTTTGAAAACCGTGTATCATTTTACTTTTTCAAGTTACTGTATGTGACAGCAATATATATTAATTGGAGCTTTTTCTTTTAAAGGGCTGCCCAGGAATAAAACTAAAAAAATATAGACGTTTTCTTCCAAAAACGGCACCAGACCTGTCCATACGTTTTATGTGATATTACAGCTCCTCCCCCTCACCTTAAAGTATAACTGTCATATATATTTTTTGGGGAGTATTGGATTGTGGTGGTTAATATCTCCTTGGTGGCCCTATTTCAACTTTTCACTGTGTACTCAATTACCCCTTAATTCCACATTTTTGTTCCCTGTACTGCCTACTATTACCTTTGCTTAAAATCAGGTTGCTAGGCATGGTCCGTCTATGTTTTGAAGGACGGAGGACGCAGAAGCACGCAGCGTGCAAGGTCAGATTACTGACAGCCAGGGACTGTAAGTAAATGATTAAAGCCAGGTTCTCTCCAGCAGCTGATAACAGTGCCTGGGCTGTGTGCACTTCTCCCTGTCCCTGCGCTTGGCAGACGCTCCCTCACTCAGCAGAGCTGGACAATGCAGAGTGGAAGCAGCGCAGAGCAGGGAAGGGAGATCTGCCGTCTGCTCAGTGTATAAATGACAGCAACATGTGGTAAGAGGACCCCTTTGTGCTGCAGGAAATTAACCCTTTATAGGGGGAGGCCTCTGGTTACTGACACTTTTGGGGGGCTATTGTTACTGGCTAGTCAGGGCAGGCAGGATTAGCCTCAGGGTGAGGGCAGTGGCGGCCATCTTAACTGAATAGTGAAATTGCAGTTTTATGCAGGCTGGTTGCTAAGGGCTGAATCTTATTAAATATGGGGTAAGTCAGTCTAATAGTAAATGATTCTGGAATATCATGTTATTAGTAACTACGTATATGAAAATTGAAATTAGGGTCTAAATGTGACAGTTATCCTTTAACCACCTCAGCCCCCCTAGCTGAAACCCCCTTAATGACCAGGCCACTTTTTACACTTCTGCTCTACACTACTTTCACCGTTTATTGCTCGGTCATGCAACTTACTACCCAAATTAATTTTACCTCCTTTTCTTCTCACTAATAGAGCTTTCATTTGGTGGTATTTCATTGCTGCTGAAATTTTAACTTTTTTTTGTTATTAATCGAAATTTAATGAAATTTTAGCAAAAAAATGACATTTTTCTCTTTCAGTTGCAATTTTTTTTTAAAAAAAACGACATCCATATATACATTTTTCGCTAAATGTATTGTTCTACATGTCTTTGATAAAAAAAAAGTTTGGGTAAAAAAAATATGGTTTGGGTAAAAGTTATAGCGTTTACAAACTATGGTACAAAAATGTGAATTTCCGCTTTTTGAAGCAGCTCTGACTTTCTGAGCACCTGTCATGTTTCCTGAGGTTCTACAATGACCCCATTTCGGAAAGTAGACACCCTAAGGTATTCGCTGATGGGCATAGTGAGTTCATAAAACTTTTTATTTTTTGTCACAAGTTAGCGCAAAATGATGAATTTTTTTATTTATTTTTTCCTTACAAAGTCTCATATTCCACTAACTTGTGACAAAAAATAAAAACTTCAATGAACTCACCATGCCCCTCATGGAATACCCTGGGGTGTCTTCTTTCCAAAATGGGGTCACTTGTGGGGTAGTTATACTCTGAGTGGACGTCATTGATCAACCCCCTGTTAGGCTCCATTCAGACGTCCGTATGTGTTTTGCGGATCCGATCGATGGATCCGTGGATCCGTAAAACACATACGGACGTCTGGATGGAGCCTTACAGGGGGGTGATCAATGACAGGGAGGTGATCAGGGAGTGTATATGGGGTGATCACCCCCCTGTCATTGATCACCCCCCTGTAAGGCTCCATTCAGACGTCCGTATGTGTTTTGCGGATCCAATCCATGGATCCGTGGATCCGTAAAACACATACGGACGTCTGAATGGAGCCTTACAAGGGGGGTGATCAATGACAGGGGGGTGATCAGGGAGTCTATATGGGGTGATCAGGGGGTTAATAAGGGGTTAATAAGTGACAGGGGGGTGGGGGGTGTAGTGTAGTGGTGTTTGGTGCTACTTTACACAGCTACCTGTGTCCTCTGGTGGTCGATCCAAGCAAAAGGGACCACCAGAGGACCAGGTAGCAGGTATATTAGACGCTGTTATCAAAACAGTGTCAAATATACCTGTTAGGGGTTAAAAAAAATCGCATCTACAGCCTGTGTGTGCGCGTTCACAGGAAATCTCGCGTCTCGCGAGATGATGTGCCGGCGCGTCCACTCGGAATAACAGGGCCGCCGCCAGGGCGCAATCCTGCGTACGGCGGTCCTGTAGTGGTTAATAGAGTCGAGCTGCAGTGCCAGAAACAACCCATAAACAGGCATGGTGCTGTTTTTGGAATAAAGCAGTCCCGTTTTTCTAATTATGGATAACCCCTTTAATTAAATCTAACCTGTTATGGTTTGGTTAATGTAACGGTAAATTAATATTTATTCACAAATCAATTTACACTAATAAGTAAGTGATCGAAATATCCTGCTCAAATGAAGATAATGCATAACACTGCAGAACCAGAGAGACATCCTGCCACCTGGTGGTCAGTAAGAGCAGTGACATCCTAACATTTTAGTGCATGTTCTGAAATGTTATTGGATCTTATTGTAAGAAAAAGGTATATTTTATTATTTTTACTGCATGCCACTGCAGCTTTACTATTTCATATAGCAAAAAAGAAGGTATACTAATGTACGCTGACCCGATGGAGGCCAAAATGACAAATTGTCGAATCGAATGAATAAGCCTATGGATACATTTGACACGTGTACCAGGAGCTTTCCTGAAACAACTAACAATGGAAACGTCATTTTTAGAGATGAGCAAAGCTTGGTAACGTTCGACTCCTTGCTTCGCCAAATTTTACCAAAAAATCTGCTTTGTGATGAATAACTTCGTCACGACGCGCATTTCTTTGTGAGTAGCGGGTGCAATTACAGGGAACATCGATTAGTAACAGTACATAAGGCCGAAAAAAGACATTTGTCCATCCAGTTCGGCCTGTCATCCTGAAAGTTGATCCAGAGGAAGGCAAAAAAAAACTGTGAGGTAGAAGCCAATTTTCCCCACTTTAGGGGAATAAAAAATTCCTTCCCGACTCCAATCAGGCAATCAGAATAACTCCCTGGATCAACGACCCCTCTCTAGTAGCTATAGCCTGTAATATTATTACACTCCAGAAATACATCCAGGCCCCTCTTGAATTCCTTTATTGTACTCACCATCACCACCTCCTCAGGCAGAGAGTTCCATAGTCTCACTGCTCTTACCGTAAAGAATCCTCTTCTATGTTTGTGTACAAACCTTCTTTCCTCCAGACGCAGAGGATGTCCCCTCGTCACAGTCACAGTCCTGGGGATAAATAGATGATGGGAGAGATCTCTGTACTGACCCCTGATATATTTATACATAGTAATTAGATCTCCCCTCAGTCGTCTTTTTTCTAAAGTGAAAACCCTAATTTTGATAATCTTTCAGGGTACTGTAGTTGCCCCATTCCAGTTATTACTTTAGTTGCCCTCCTCTGGACCTTCTCCAGCTCTGCTATGTCTGCCTTGTTCACAGGAGCCCAGAACTGTACACAGTACTCCATGTGTGGTCTGACTAGCGATTTGTAAAGTGGTAGGACTATGTTCTTATCACGGACATCTATGCCCCTTTTGATGCAACCCATTATCTTATTGGCCTTGGCAGCAGCTGCCTGACACTGGTTTTTGCAGCTTAATTTGCTGTTTACTAAAATTCCTAGATCCTTTTCCATGTCAGTGCTACCGAGTGTTTTACCAATTAGTATGTACAGGTGACTTGCATTATTCCTTCCCATGTGCATAACCTTACATTTGTTAGTGTTAAACCTCATCTGCCACTTCTCTGCCCAAGCCTCTAATCTATCCAGATCCCTCTGTAGTAGTATACTGTCCTCATCAGTGTAAATTACTTTACACAGTTTAGTGTCACCTGCGAAAATTGATACTTTACTATGCAAGCCTTCTACAAGATCATTAATAAATATATTGAAGAGAATAGGGCCCAATACTGACCCCTGAGGTACCCCACTAGTGACAGTGACCCAATCTGAGTGTGTACTGTTAATAACCACCCCCTGTTTTCTATCACTGAGCCAGTTACTTACCCACATACAGATGTTTTCTCCCAGTCCGGGCATTCTCATTTTATATACTAACCTTTTATGTGGTACAGTGTCAAATGCTTTGAGAAATCCAGATACACGACATCCATCGATTCGCCGCTGTCAAGTCTAGAACTTACCTCCTCATAGAAACTGATTAAATTAGTTTGGCATGACCGATCCCTCACGAAGCCATGCTGATATGGCGTTATTTGCTTATTTCCATTGAGGTACTCTAAGATAGCATCTCTTAGAAAACCTTCAAACAGTTTACCCACAACAGATGTTAAATTTACCGGCCTATAGTTTCCATGCTCTGTTTTTGGACCCTTTTTGAATATTGGCACCACATTTGCCATGCGCCAATCCTGTGGGACATTCCCTGTCAATATAGAATCTGCAAATATCAGAAAAAAGGATCTGGCTATGACATTACTTAATTCCCTTAGGATTCGGGGGTGTATGCCATCCGGTCCTGGCGATTTGTCTATTTTAATCTTTTTAGGTAGCTGATGTACTTCTTCCTGGGTCAGACAGGACACTTTTAATGGGGAATTTATTTTTACATTCTGCATTTCATCTGACAGTTTATTTTCCACAGTGAATACGTTGGAGAGAAAAATATTTACCAGCTTTGCTTTCTCCTCGTCGCTCTCTGCGACACCCCTCTCATTACTCTTTAAAGGGCTGACACCTTCAGATTTATACTTTTTAACATTTATATAATTGAAGAACATTTTAGGGTTAGTTTTACTCTCTTTGGCAATTAATCTCTCGGTCTCTAGTTTGGCTGCTTTTATTTGTTTTTTACATGTTCTATTTTTTTCCTTATAGTTTTTCAGTGCTTCCGTGCCACCCTCCTGTTTTAGTGATTTATATGCTTTCTTTTTGTCATTTATTGCTTTCTTTACAGTTCTATTTATCCACATTGGTTTATTTTTGTTCCTTAACCTTTTATTCCCATACGGTATGTACCTCTCACAATGAGAATATCCCATGTTGTGGCTGTATTTTTATTTTTGAGGACTTTGTCCCAGTTAGTTAGTTTAGCTTTTTTAAAGTTTGGTATCTTTGTTCCTCCCTGTAGAAATGCTCTTTTGAATGATAATTGGAAGGTTATTACTTTATGGTCACTATTTCCCAGGTGTCCCCCAACCTGCACGTCTGTTGTTCTGTCAGGCCTATTGGTTAATACTAAGTCCAGTATGGGCGTCCCTCTAGTCGGGTCCTGAACCAGTTAGGAGAGGTAATTGTCTTTGGTTATTGCCAAGAACCTGTTTCCTTTATGAGATATACAGGTTTCAGTTTCCCAGTCTAAATCTGGGTAGTTGAAGTCCCCCATAATAACCACCTCATTATGATCTGCCACCTTGTCTATCTCGTTTAGTAGTAGATTTTCTGTGGACTCTGGTATATTAGGTGGTTTATAGTAAACTCCTATTAGTAATTTATTATTGTTTTTAGCTCCATGTATCTCTACCCACAGTGACTCCACATGTTCATGTCCCTCACTGATATCTTTGCGGAGTGTGGGCTTTAGACAGGACTTTACATAAAGGCAGACCCCTCCCCCTCTCCGGTTTTGACAATCCTTTCTAAACAGACTGTACCCCTGTACATTAACTGCCCAGTCATACCTATCATCCAGCCATGTCTCAGTTATTCCCACTATGTCATAGTCCCCCTCACACATCACTAATTCCAGTTCCCCAGTTTCATTAATCAGGCTTCTGGAATTAGTATACATACATTTGAGAGGTTTATGAATATTTTTTACCCTACACCTTTCCTTCTGAACTGTTCTAGTCCCTCCTTCCATTCCTCCCACTACCTTGTCCCCGGTCTCTATCTGCACTATCTTCCCATCCTATAATGTAATTTACCCTCCCCCAGTCCCTAATTTAAACACTCCTCCAACCTTCTAGCCATCTTTCTCCCCAGGACAGCTGCCGCTTCCCCATTGAGGTGCACCCCGTCCCTACGATAGAGCCTGCAGCCGATAGAGAAGTTGACCCAGTTCTCCAGGAACCCAAACCCCTCCTTCCTACACCAGTTCTTTAGCCACTTGTTAATCTCCCTAATCTCCCGCTGCCTTTCTTGTGTGGCCCATGGTACTGGTAGTATTTCAGAAAATACTACCTTTGAGGTCCTTGTCCTAAGCTTTTGACCTAAATCCCTGAAATCATTTTTAAGGACTCTCCACTTACCTCTAACTTTGTCATTGGTTCCGATATGGACCATGACCTCTGGATCTTCTCCAGACCCTTCCAGTAAATCTGTCAACCCAATCCGTGATGTGTCGAACTCTAGCGCCAGGAAGACAGCACACTGTTCATGGTCTTTGTGACAGATTGCCCTATCTGTTCCCCTAATAATGGAGTCTCCCACTACCAGCACCTGTCTGGCCTGCTCTGCTCTCCTGGTTCCCTGGAGCTGACATTCTCCTGACTGGCAGAGGCAGTGGCGTAACTGCAGGGGAAGCAACTGCTTCGGGGCCCGGCAGCATGCCCTGTCTCTATCCCTGCAGAGCTGAAGGGCAAACACTCTGAGCTACGAGACCCTGGTGTATTTAAATCTCATTTGTCTTTCAGAAAAGTTTCTCATGGGATTCGAACTCGCAACCTTTCACATTGGAGGCAAGGCATTTACCCACACAGCTATGACAGCTGTATTACCAGTTACTTTAAAAAAATAAATAAAAAATATATTTATAAGACTTCTACTGTAGGTAACTTTGATACCTAGTGTACATACACATGACAGCTGCCCAGCACACTGTGTATGGATGTAGCAGAGCTGGGTGTGTTGGGACAACTGTCATGTGTATGGTTGTACACTAGGTATCAAAGTTATCTACAGTAGAAGTCTTATTTTTTTTAAAAAATTTTTTTTAACTGGCTGTACAGCTTTCATAGCTGTGTTGTTAAGTGCTTTGCCTCTGATACAGAAGGTCATGGGTTCGAATCCCATCACAAACTTTTCTGAAAGACAGGCTAAATAAGAACATGAGCACCAAATCTTCAACACTATAGGCTGCTGGGAACATAGGAAGAGGCTGCATCGCATCGCTGACATTGAGGTAAGTAGAAAAGTGTTTTTTTTTAAATACCGGACTGTTACTTTACTGCCATGGGATAGGGGGGAAGGGGGGGGCTATTGGCGCCATGATACTGGCACATGGAGGGGGGGAGGAGAGAGGCACTTGATACTGGCACATTAGGGGCAGGGGGAGAGGATGGCACTATGATATTGGCACATGGGGGGCAAGAAATGTGAAATGATGGGGGGGGCAAGAAATGGACATGAGGGGCAAAAATTTAAAATTGGGGCGGGGGGGCAAAATGTAGATTCACTACCGGCCCTGGATAGGTGTATAGTGTGAATCCAGCACAGTAGTGTGTGTGGTGTATGTAGCAGAGCTATATGCGACAGAGGAATGTATAATGTGCACAGAACAGCTGTGTATGTAAAATGTGCAACACAGTGATATATAATGTGCCACTCAGAGCTGTGTGTGTAGCAGAGCTGTGTATGTAAAATGTGTAACACAGTGATATATAACGTGCCACTCAGAGCTGTGTGTGTAGCAGAGCTGTGTATGTAAAATGTGTAGCACAGTGATATATAATGTGCCACTCAGAGCTGTGTGAGTAGCAGAGCTGTGTATGTAAAATGTGTAACACAGTTATATATTTACAAAGATCACAGCAGATAAGTAGGATATTCTTTCTGTTTCTGTTTTTATTTTTTTGTTTCAAAAATAAAGTATAATAACATACGGCAGTACCTGTGTAAACGTTTTCGGCTATGCAAAGCCTTCCTCAGACACTGAAAGATTACAAAAAATGACAATCAAGCCCTATGTAGATACTATATTAGGTTAACAGCATATAGTTATAGTAAATAATATATAAATAATATAAATAAATAATATACGAAAATAGAATATGAAAATAATATAAATGATAGAAATAATGATATAATACAAGATACAGTGGCTGACTATGCGATCTAGTAGAACAAGCTTGTCCGGATCTCGAGGTCATCTCTGGTCAGAAGTCACTTTTCTATACGAAGTGGACACTGCGTCGGCCTATACCATGTTGCTAGGATGTCATATCAACTTGAAAAATGCATTTAAGGAAGAAATGTCCAGTTTCAAATCCCAAAATCTAGCTCTAATATATATTTTGCTCCCAACGGAATATTGCTGTATTAACTGAGGTTCCGTAACCTCATAGTGACCCCTATAATCTGACTTCATTTCAACACAACATATATACCACATATCTCTCTCTCCTAAGGATCTAAGAGACCTAACTGCATTGTTAAAGAGCATAAAAAACTTCAAAAAACATGGAAAAACATGGAAAAAACATAGAAAACCAGGGCCTTCCATCCTTACCTGTGCCGCAGTGTGATGTGGATATGATGGTGAAGAGAGGGTAATGGTAGTGCCAATGGAAACGGAGCTATGCTCCAAATACACCAAATTGGGTGTCATAAGTGCTCTCAATCCTGACTTTTTATATTGAGGCACAGAATCACGCCCAGATCAGTGGGCGGAATCTATTTTAACCATGTGGAGCGGCGTGCGTTCCACCCGCCGGAAGTATATTGGCTGGTGGAACGCATCCGGACCGGAAGTTGCGTTCCAAAGGCCGGAAGTGCCCGGGCCGTGGAATGCAGTGTAAATAGGCAATACAGGGCTCTACTGAGGACAGAACAAAACAGATATCTATATAGATAATATAGTGTATAGTAACATTTGTTTAGTAACATGCTAAATTTGGTTATAATTTGGAGAAAAATAGAGTGGAAAATAGATAAAAAGGGTATGAATGGAAACAGATTGAATAGAAGGAATAAGAAATAAGGATAAGGTGAAAATAAAAGAATATACACCTATGTATACATATATATACACATACACACACATGTACACACATATACACATACATACACATACTCATAGAGATGGGGATGACGAGACAATAAAAATATGAATAAGAATAAGGTAGAGTGACAAAGGGAAAAAATATATATGTATACATATATACACTTACATATACATGCATACATACATATTCACAGAGAGAGATATAGGGATAGACAAGGTGTGACGAAAACAGTGAACTATGGGAAATATTTTAAAGGATACTCTATGCGGCACTTGGATTCAGGAGGAGGTTTACATGGCCTACGGAAGAAAAAGACAATTATGTTAGTATATATAGGAAATGTTGCATGAAAATACAGATTCTTATATGGTGATAGAAGTCATGGGATACCACTTCAGATTATATCTCTTATAGAAAACTTTGAATTTCATACTCTTTATTCATACCCTTTGGACTGAGGGTCTGTAGTAAGTGGATCCAGTACGTTTCTCTGAGTTTCAGGATTTTGATTCTATTTCCTCCCCTGCGTGGTGGTGGGACATGTTCAATCAGTTGATATCTGAGTTGTGAAATTGAGTGACCGTGGCTATGAAAATGTGCGGGGACCGGTAGTAATAGGCTTTCTCGGCGTATGGTAGATTTGTGTTGGCAAATTCTGTCACGTATTTTTTGCGATGTTTCCCCTACGTATGCCAGTCCGCATGGGCATTTAATAATGTAAATAACGTAATCGGAGTCGCATGTAAAAAAAAACCTGATTTCAATTGCTTTACCAGATTGTGGATGTGAGATGGTGGGACCTTTTTGGATGTGCGTGCACTGAGCACAATGTAAGCATGGGAACGTTCCTCTCTTAGGAGTGGATAGAAAGATTTGTTTTTGTAATTTTATATCCGAGCCAATGTCTGCCCTCACTAAATTGTCCCGTATGTTTCTCGGTCTACGGTTGCATGGAAGGATAGGGTTGTGGAATTCTTCCACCTGTGGAAAAGCTTTCCGTAAGAGCGGCCAGTGTCCCCGAATGATATTGAGGACTTTCTTTGTGGCAGGGTGATACGTGTGTACAAATGGGATTTTTTTGTTGTTAGCAGTACCTGGGCGCCTGATCTTTCTATTTTTTGTTTCATGTAAGATATGTTGTGGGTATCCTCTATTTTTAAATCTTTCCTCCATCTCCTTTTCTCTTATCGTTTTTAATTTGGGATCCTGGACAATTGTTTCAATTCTTTTGAATTGAGAGATTGGAAGTGATTTCAGTGTTGCTGGCGGATGAAAGCTGGAAAAATGAAGTAAGTTGTTTCTATCAGTAGTTTTTCGAAAAAGATCTGAAGAAAGTGTCCCTGTTGTGTTAATAGAAATACTGGTGTCTAAGAAGTCTATTGAGGTATTACTGTGGTGAATAGTGAACTGTAATTCCGGCCAGATTGAATTCATGTATTGATGGAATAAAAGTAAAGATTCCTCTGGGCCCGTCCAGATACAAAAAATGTCGTTGATGTATCTTTTCCATGTTAGCGTATGCGTCATGTATAACTGATTGGTATAAATGTATGTTTCCTCAAAATGTGCCATGAAACTGTTAGCGTAAGGGGGGGGCCACATTCGACCCCATTGCGGTACCCTGTTTCTGTAGGTAGAAGTCATCCTGAAACATGAAAAAATTATTGAAAAGAACTAACTTGAGAAGGTCAATGCAAAGAGATTTTACTTTCGTATGTAAGTCTGAGTTGATTAGTAGTTGTTCTATTGCTTTAATGCCTTTCTCATGTTGAATTGATGTGTACAGGCTTGACACATCCCAGGTTACTAGGATACTTCCTGCTGGTAGTGGTCCTAGTTCTCGGATGAGGGTCAGAAAGGATGTAGTGTCTAATAGAAAGGATTTGGTTTTTTTTGATCAGGGGAGTGAAGATTTTTTCTAGGAAAATGGATAGGGGTGATAGAATGGACTCCGTTGATGCCACTATGGGTCGGCCAGGTGGGTTCTGTAGATTCTTATGTATCTTGGGTAAGATGTAGAACACTGGGACAATCGGGTGTAACTTGGTGAGGTAATCTACTGTTGTACTATCTATTGTTCCCTGGTCAAGGTGGTGAATGAGAGTATTTTTGATAGAGGCGGAGATAATTAGTGACGGGTTCCGATCTAGTTTTTGGTAAATTGTTTCATCATTAAGTTGGCAGTTTGACTTCAATGGTATATTGGTTTTTGTCCATTACTACCAGGGCTCCACCTTTGTCTGCAGGTTTGAAAACAAGGTTTTTTGAACGTTTTAGAGAATTTAATGCCTGTCTTTCTGTATTTAGCATATTGTTAGGGTATTTAAAGTGACCTGCCTTCACATTTTTCCTAAAGCTCTCAACGTCTTTTTGTACTAGTTGGACAAAAGTTTCGACTGCCGGACAGTTTTTTGGTGGCATATAAGTACTTTTATTCCGTAGTCCCAGGTTTACAGAGGATATCAATGTTCCTCCTCCTTCCTTGTTCGGAGTTCTGGTATTCGTCTCAGAAAAATGGACCTTGAGACGAATGTTCCGAAAAAGACGTTGCAAGTCCAGATCCAACTGAAAGGTGTCAATTGGATAGGAGGGACAAAAGGATAGGCCTTTTTGTAATAACATAAGTTCCGCCGGACTTAGGGAAACCGATGAAATATAACTACCAGGGATTCTGATATGGGGGAGTCTGTAATAGAAGTAAAAGGTCCTACCTGGGATCTTGTAGTCACCGATGAAGTTGGTTGTGTTTGGGCCGGTGTATTTCTATTACCCCTTAGTTGATATCTTTGTCGCTGCTGATCTTGTGGTCGTTCGCGATATGTCGATTCGGCACTGGAATTAAATCTTCTCGAATCTACAGATGATGATCTTTCGTTGTAGCGATTGCGATTGGTGGATTCGGGCCAGTGATATACTCTATTGTTGCGATAATCCTCGGTATCTCTCAAGAATTTTTTCTTCTTTGTACTCTCTATTTCCTTCCTTCTCTCTGTCAGGATGGATGTGATTTTTTCTTTTAGTTTAGTGTATTCTTCTCTCGGCATCAGATCTTGGAGTTGGGATTCGATTGCCTGAATCTTGTCTTTCATCTCAGATATTGCTGTCTGTAGGTACATCAATGTTAATGTCATTATGTCGGCTGAGCATTTATTCAGGATTTGTTCGAACTTTGAACAATATTCCGAATATTCTTTAAAGAAGGTTGGGCGTGTGCGTATACGTAAACCACAAGGTATCTTCTTAGTTTTAATATATTCTGCTAGCGTTACGCTATGTAATCCATAATTTTGTAGTCGCTTGGCTTCGCGTTCTAGATCGCGTCCCTGCAATTCTGCAGCCGGGGTTTGTAGAAATTCGCTAGATAGCGTTACTTGTGACAGGACTCTTGAGACCTCTTCATCAGCAAAGGACAAGGTGTTATCAGCCATCTGTAATGACTGTGGTGTTCCAAATAGGGGAAGGCAATTTTAAACAAAAATTTGTTTTTGCAAACAGTCAGTTGCTGCTGTGTATAGGGTTCCCACCCCGGGTAATATATTTACAAAGATCACAGCAGATAAGTAGGATATAAAGTATAATAACATACGGCAGTACGTGTGTAAACGTTTTCGGCTATGCAAAGCCTTCCTCAGACACTGAAAGATTACAAAAAATGACAATCAAGCCCTATGTAGATACTATATTAGGTTAACAGCATATAGTTCTAGTAAATAATATATAAATAATATAAATAAATAATATACGAAAATAGAATATGAAAATAATATAAATGATAGAAATAATAATATAATACAAGATACAAGATACAGTGGCTGACTATGCGATCTAGTAGAACAAGCTTGTCCGGATCTCGAGGTCATCTCTGGTCAGAAGTCACTTTTCTATACGAAGTGGACACTGCGTCGGCCTATACCATGTTGCTAGGATGTCATATCAACTTGAAAAATGCATTTAAGGAAGAAATGTTCAGTTTCAAATCCCAAAATCTAGCTCTAATATATATTTTGCTCCCAACGGAATATTGCTGTATTAACTGAGGTTCCGTAACCTCATAGTGACCCCTATAATCTGACTTCATTTCAACACAACATATATACCACATATCTCTCTCTCCTAAGGATCTAAGAGACCTAACTGCATCTCTGTAGCAGAGCTGCGTATGTAGCAGAGCTGTGTATGTAAAATGTGCAACACAGTGATATATAATGTGCCACTCAGAGCTGTGTGTGTAGCAGAGCTGTGTATGTAAAATGTGCAACACAGTGATTGATAATGTGCCACTCAGAGCTGTGTGTAGCAGAGCTGTGTATGTAAAATGTGCAACACAGTGATATATAATGTGCCATCCAAAGCTGTGTGTGTGTGTGTGTGCGCATGTAGCAGAGTTGTGTATGTAAAATGTGCAAAAACCCTGATGCTCTCAAAAAGAGCAAGCAATATAAAACATTGTAGTTTGATACCTTTTACCCCTTAAAGACCGGGCCCATTTTCATTTTTACATTAGCCATAATCTTTCTATTTTTCCATTCACATGGCTTTTTTTGTGTGGGACAAGATGCATTTTTTAAATGTCGTCACTTAATTTACCATGTCTTGTATCAGAAAGCAGGAAAAAAAATACATTCTTTGTGGGTTAAAAAAATAAAAATAAAAAACACACAATTCCGCCAAGGTTTTTGAGGTTTTGACATCACGGCGTTCACTAAAAATGACGTCTTTATTCTGCGGCTCAATACGATACAAAACTTGTATAGTGTTTATTTGGTTTAATTACTTTAAAAAAATACTTTTCTATATTTCAGTCTATGTGAGGGCTTGTTTTTGTGTAACGATCAGTAGTTTTCTTGGGGGGGAGGGGGCCCTATACAAAAATTTGCTGTGGGGCCCAATCACTTCTAGTTACGCCCCTGGGCAGAGGAAGTGTCCGGCTGCAGCAGTGCTGTCCCTGGACTGACAACCCCTTCATCTGCCAAACGTGCAAACTTGTTAGGGTGTGTCAGATCAGGGCTAGCCTCCCTGGCACTCTACCCCGCTTTCTAACTGTTACCCGGCTAGCTACCTCACTTTCCTCAGCCTCCTCTCTGTCACCCTCCCCCTCATCTACCCCAAAGAGTGCTTGCTCGGTGAGAAGCAAACTCTTTTGCAAATTGTCAATGCCTCTCAGTGTTGCAACTTGCCCATTTAGAGACTCGATTTGCGATTCCAAACGGGTAATTTGCTTACAATTTGCTTGTGCGGCTCCCCATGATTGTACGCCTCAGATGCTGCATTCATACACGATCACGGCATTTGATATACATAAAAGAGTGTAGAAAATGTTTTTAAAATAAAAATACATACTTGATCCATTTTCTTGCGATGAGCTGGCCACCCCCATCTTGCTTGAAGGTCTGGCGCAAAATCTTGCGTGGCCCGAGACAACGTCATCACACTGCGAAAGGGATTTCGGCCAAGATCTTCAAGCAAGATGGAGGTGGGCGGCGCGAGCAACTGGAGCAGGTATTATTATTTTATTTTTTTACACTATTTCCGGTTAAATCCATTCACTACGAGGAAATTCGGCTTTGCAGCGATTTCCCTCACTGGCCCTGAAGCTATAGGATATTTTACCAACCATATTGTAGGGGATGGCAAGTTATAGGGACTGTGACATGACTTATATCCTATGTGCACCAAGACCAGGATTGGAGGAGGTCAAGTGGTGTGAATCCAAATGAAAAAAGGTGCAGTTCCATCATCCATCGTAAGCTACAAAGTATGTTACAGGGAATGTGGCATCAGAAAATAACCTATCTATTGTGTAAATCATATTTTTTATATTAAACCTATTTTTAAAGAATTTTTTATGTTATTTTTAATTTTCCATCTCAATATTGTGGGGACTTGCTCTGGTAGACAGGATTAGCGGACGCAGTATAGAGGCAACAACAAGTTCTTTGGATCAAACAGTTCAGTGTTTTATTCACACTTTAGGCAAGTGACAAAACAAGCAGTCATATTCAAACAAAAAGTCACCTTGCAGTGTTTATGTAAATTTACACCATGCGGCAATTCTGCCTCAAAGAGTCCTTGCTAATAGCAGCACCAACCTGTTTTCACGCCAAACAGGTAGCAAGCCTTCATCCAGACACCAGGCTCCCAGATCCCAACACAGAGATCTCGCTTCTGAGCCCAGCTGTCTATTTAAGGACAGCCAGGTGCTGCCAAAATCCGGTCTGATATTTTTAGCTAATAGGAGAAGGTCGCCATCTGCTGGCCACATCTGAGAAATCTGAGAAAAAAAAGAAAAAAGGTGAATTATAGTACCCTGAAAAATTATGCCATTTAGAGAATTAAAGAAAGATTCTATAGCTCTGTAAAAAAGATGAATGTATAATGAATATACTGCAGGGATATCCTAAATCTAATATATTTTGTGTTCCCATTCCCCATCATGATGTCAGAAAATGAAACAAACAACCAAATAAAGAAGTCATATTTGGTATTGTTGCGTCCGTAACAACCTGCTCTATAAAAATACCACATGATCTAACCTGTCAGATGAACTTTGTAAATAACAAAAAATAAAAACGCTGCCAAAACAGCTATTTTTAGTTACCTTGCCTCACAAAAAGTGTAATATAGAGCAACCAAAAATCATATGTATCCTAAAATAGTACCAACAAAACTGCCACCTTATCCCGTAGTTTCCAAAATGGGGTCACTTTTTTGGAGTTTCTACTCTAGGGGTGCATCAGTGGGTCTTCAAATGTGACATGGCAACTTAAAATTATCCCAGTGAAATCTGCTTTCCAAAAACCAAATGGTAGTTTACGTGAGTGAAATTCTGAAATTTCATCTCTATTTTCCATTAATTCTTGGGGAACACCTAAAGGGTTAAAAAAGTTTGTAAAATCAGTTTTGTATACCTTGAGGGGGGAGTTTCTAAAATGGGGTCATTTAGGGGTGGTTTATATTATGTAAGCCTCACAAAGTGACTTCAGACCTGAACTGGTCCTTAAAAAGTGGGTTTTGGAAATTTTCTGAAAAATTTAAAGATTTGGTTCTAAACTTCTAAGTCTTCTAACGTCCCCAAAAAATAAAATATTATTCACAAAATGATCTAAACATGAAGTAGACATATGGGGAATGTAAAGTAATAACTATTTTTGGCGGTATTACTATCTATTATAAAAATAAAGAAATTGAAATTTGGAAATTTTTCCACATTTTTGGAACATTTGGTATTTTCTATAAATAAAAACAATTTTTTTGACTCAATTTTACCAGTGTCATGAAGTACAATATGTGACGAGAAAACAATCTCAGAATGGCCGGGATAAGTAAAAGCATTTTAAAGTGATCACCACATAAAGCGACACGTCAGATTTGCAGAAAATAGCCTGGTCCTTAAGGTGAAATATGACAGGGTCCTTAGGGGTTTATGCACCATTTTGGATACATATAATAATTGACTAACACCAGCTATCTGGATTAACCCTTTGGATACCGGAGGCTTTTTCGTTTTTGCGTTTTCATTTTTCCTCCCTATTTTCCGTGAGCCATAACTTTTTTATTTTTCCCGCCACATAGCTGTATGAGGGCTTATTTTTTGCGGGACAAGTTGTACGTTCTAATGCCACTATTAATTATGGCATAAAATGTTGTGGGAAGCGGTAAAAAAAAATCCAAATGGGGTGGAATTGGAAAAAAAAACGCAATCACTCCACCGTTTTACGGGTTTTGTTCCCACAGCGTTTTGTTTACAGCAAAACTGACCCATGCCCTTCATTCTATGGGTCAGTACAATTACAACGATACCCCATATGTATGTCTAAATAGTGTAAAAATAAATGTTAACTTTGAGAAAAAAAATATTATTTTTTTATATCACCATATTCTGAGCCCCATAACTTTTTTATACTTATGACTACTGAGCTGTTTAGGGGCTCATTTTTTTCTGTACTTTTAATTGATACCATTTTGGAGTATGTGTGACTTCTTGATCACATTTTATTAGATTTTTTTGGGGTAAGAGAAGCAATGAAAAAAGGGCAAATCGGCCATTTTGACCCTTTTTTCCGTTACGCCATTCGCCGTGTTGGATTTTTTTTTTTCAATTTTAATAGTATTGGCATTTTTGGTCGCAGTGATACCCATGATGTTTATATTTATTGTTATTTAGGTATTTATTTATATATAAATTAGACAGCAAGGGTGGTGATTTAAACTTTTATATATTTTTTTATATATTTTTTACATTTTATTTTGTGTGATCATTATGTGCCTCATATATGAGGTTATTAAAAAACATTAATTTTTTATTTTGGTTTATCAGGAATTTATTATTAGCTTACTTTGCTCACTTTTGCTCATAACAATAATATTAACATCAAAGTCTTTGCCAGGCCTTTCACCTCATTGATGTAGTGGTCGCTATATCGAGAGGATTTGACTCTAGTTGGATGCACAGACCTACAGGAATAGAAGCCGTCATGAAATATCATAGGAAATACCGTCATGGCCAGTGGCTGCTGGTTCCTGCACTCTCTTTCTGCTTGTCTATCGACTCCCGTCTTGTGATGTTTTTAAGAAATCCCATTAAAGTGTCTAACGTCCTGGCTATGAAATCAATCAAGGTAAAAAGCAAGAAATATCTTCAGGTCAGTGTTTCTAAATCCTGTTATATGGAAAGATCCGTGAGAGAGCATACAAAGGAGATGATATGGATACCACTTCCATGGCTGTGGATGGTAAGGATGTTACTGCTGATCAGATATCTGTGCATAATGAGGGTCTCATCATACCACCAGACCTGTCCCAGGGACAATGTGAAAAGTAACCTGTCATCACAGTTGACCTATAGAGCTACAGTAATTACATGTTCCTACTATTGAGTCTCCCATCCAGGGGCATAGCTATAGGGAGGGAGCAGAAGACTTCAAATAGTGAGTACCTGTTCTTATTGTTTTTTTGTTTTTGTTTTTTTTTACCAAATATCTTTCATTAAATGGGGGCAGGGTCTAATTAAGGGGGGCAGGGGACTGGATAAGGGTGACAGACACTGGGTATGATTAGGGGGTAAGGGACTGGGTAAAGGTGACAGGGTATGATAAAGGGGGGCAGGGGAATGGCTCTGGGTGACACTGGGTATGATTAAGGGGGGCAGGAGACTGGCTCTGGGTGACACTGGGTATGATTAAGGGGGGCAGGAGAATGGCTATGGGTGACACTGGGTATGATTAAGGGGGGCCGGGGACTGGGTAAAGGTGACAGGGTATGATTAAGAGGTGTGACATTATATACAGAGACACTGTAAGAAATAGACTGAGCAGCTGTAGGTAGTAGAAGTGTACTCCACTTATGTGGAGGGTCGGGGACCCACTCCCACCTGTTCCCCTGTGGGTGCAGCACAAATGTAGATGAAACTTAGGCCTAATTTAAGAAGTGTGGTGTGGGCTACTCTGGCCTTAAAATTGCCTGCACTACTGGAGAAGGCATGTGATTTATAACGGGGAGCGGGCCGGCCTCTTCCCGCTCTCTGTGTGCCGGAATGAAATCCACAGCAGCTCGGAGATGCCGTAGATTTCAGTCATTATTTATGCCAGTTTCTAGTTCTCACTCCGCCCATGTCACACCCCCTTTATGTAGACTTGGCAAGGATGGTATAAAATGCAGATTGCGACTAAAAAAGTCACAAATGCATTGAATAGTCAGAAATACTGTGGAAAAAAGATTTGTAAGGGAAATTATGAATTTCTCCTAGATTTCTGCCACGGATTGGCCAGGGGATCCACAGTCGGTAAACCCCCATGATAAATTACTAGAGTTTATCCAGCACAAAATTTTAAGCAATAATAACTATGTGAATTTTAGATCCAGCACTGTGTTCATTATTCTGTATGGATTTGAATTATATACTAGGGCGTATCAAATTTTGTTGTGTTTTGGTTAGCAATTCAAAATATTATTTACAAGAAATGTCAATTAAATTGTTTTGCTTGGTAAACAGCTACTTTAATTTTGTGATATTTTGACGTTTTATGCAAAATTTGCAGCAAACTGTCTTCTTTCAAGAAGTGCCTTCTCATTATTTCTGTCTGTACTTCTGCTCTAAGTTAGGTTAAAAATATACTTACATTATATTATAAAATATGTTAAAAAAAATTATGCCATTCGTAAAAGTTTTTAAACTAGCAATACTCATTTGCAGCAGAGTGTCTTTTTAATAGATTTTACTAATGTCATACTTTATAATTTTTTATCATACAGACAAGGCGGATTGGCCATAGACCCTACAGTGACATTTTCCAGTGGGCCGATGCCCAGGGGGCCACTTAAGCCCTCTTGATGGCAGCAAGCCAGGTGCATAATGATCTGATGCTCAACGGCTGCAGGTGCCCTCCTCAACTCAACTATATTATTGTCCTCATGATGATTATACAGTTGAATACTGTGGTGGGGGCAGCAGCATTTTGTGCTGTCCTGGGGTCTTTGGTTCTGCAGGGGCAGTATTCTGCGCTGCACTACGGTACTGCAGTCCCCGCCTACTTTGGTTGTAAGAAAACAAAAAATGATTAAAAAAAATACTGAATAAAAATTGCAAAGAATTTTAAAAAATGTGCCAATTTTTAGAGACAGCCCCTGCAAATTTAGGCTGTCCCTGGCTCAAAATGGGTGGGGCTTGTTTAAGCCCCACACACACACGGGTGGCCAATCATTGGATCTATTTGTCCCTAATTTGCTGATAAGTATGGCTTTCTTGTGTAAAAGAGGCTGTGCCAACTTCTGCCGCTCCTTTAGACATCCCTATCGGGGGCCCAGTCTCATTGACAGTATAGGGCTCAGATTTTGGAACTGTAAATATTCTATATAGATGAAGTCTGGACCCTCAGAATTATTAACTCCAGTGTTCCCAAGGAACCCTAGTTCCCCCCTCCAACTGATTAATATGACGTAGACTACTCATACCAGCTCGTCCTGTAAACCGAGTATGCACAAATCAGCTAAAGCCATACTAGTCTACCCAAGAGAGCATCATACAAGACATGCCGCCGAATTCTGAGCATTGATGCCCAGGGTCGGACTGGGGTTCCTTGTGCCCACCAGAGTAAGTTATTTTCGGGGCCCAAGCCTCATGTCATGAATAAAGTATAGGAAAGTTTTGATTCAAAGAAATAGACCCAAGTGGCAAGTTACTGACTCCAAAGGCAGATCCAAATGTTTTCTTTTCTCCTGGACTTTTGGGGCCCACTATGGTATCAGAGCCTGGGCCCACCAAAGGATCCTCTGGTGGGTCAGTCCAATACTATTGAAGCCCATTTTCACAGACCATGTCCTATTAAGTATTCCACACCTCCTTTTTATAATGTGCTGCTGTCACCCCATTGTGCGTCTGAAGATGCGCGATCCTCGTGCCCACACTATTAGACCTTACGGTATCTACCTCTGCTTTATGAGGATCCAGGAGATGTCCTGCTGGCAAGTATGGCTAGCGCTCCATGCCTTCCATTTACATAGAAACTGGGAAACTTTCCACAGTCCACGAGAACCAGGTGAAGGCCACAAAAAGAGTACATTTTCGCCCACAATTCGAGATGTTTTACACGTCCTGTTTGTCTGTGTAGATGTACATTGCTTAAGGTCTGCTGTCTGGAGTTTGTTCACTGGAGATTCCTGTGAAGTCACGGTGGCTCGTCTTGGCAGCTCACTTCCTTTGTTCTTCTATTCATGATCCCTGCAGTAGATCCAGTTACCCATGGCTACAGTAAACAGAGCGGCAAATGAGTGTGTATTGTACTTCTGTGTGGTATTCACTTCATCCTAAACAACACAACAGAAACTTCTCTTCTCCACCTCACAACTCGCTGCCTCTCACATACACAGTCCGGCAGTCATCAAGGGACTTCTCAAGAACTTCAGGGAATTCAGGGAGAGCTGAAGATGGGCAGCAGACAGATATCTATCAGGAGAGCCACCTCCGCCGGGTACAGGATGCCAGACAGAGCTACAACAAAACTGACGTCTGTGTCCTCAGTTTCTTTGAGTAAGACGCATCCTGGGACACAACAAATAGCATCGCGGTCTGATAGGGAGAAGGAAAAGCAGAGCTGGGGCAACGCCGTCAGAAAAGACCATGTCTGGAGAGAGTTTGTAGAAGCCGAACAACGAGGCAAAAAGCAATGGTGAGTCCCTTTATTTTACAATTGTCTGTAAAATTCTGTCCAGTTATTCGTACGTTCTGTCTGTTCCTGGGAAAGCTGGGTGTCATCATTATTATGTGCGTTACAGCTATCACATTAAAGCCTACCCAGCTTTCCTAGAGTCCTGAATAATAAATCTGTCAAGTCGAGCTCAAAGGGGATGTATGTCTGAAAAACTGCGTGGAGATGTCATAGTGAACGTACTTTCATAGAGCACCCAGCTTTCCGGGGAAAGGAGACATTGAGAAGAAACTACAGAATAGATTTTTATTAATAACTTAAAGGTTTACTTCAGTAAGCAGAAGTTGTCTCCGAAGGATAGGGTATAACAGGTTGGTGGAGGTCCGACCACTGGAACCTCACTCCTTCAGAATAGCAGAGGCATTGTAGCCCAGAAATAAATGTATAGCCCCCCCCCCCCCTACCCCATAGCAGTTAGCTTGGGGGACACATGGGGGAACATACACCTTTAGGTGTTTAGGGTAAAGGTTTTTTTTGTCGTATTTGTGTGTGTGTGTCCCACCCCCTTTGTTTTATATTTGACAGGTAAAGCTACCTCAGGAGAAACGGTCTCTGCTGATTGGTTGCCATCGGTTGCTGGGGGAGAAATCCAAGCTATTGATTTGTTGTGGCTGTGAATGGCGGGAAACTGACCCCATTATATTGCAGCATTTGGCTGAGCTAGGGTGCCAGTTTAAAGAGGACCTTTCACTAGTATACAAACTAAAAACTAACTATACCTGTGGGCAGAGCGGCGCCCAGGGGTCCCCCTGCACTTACTAGTATGCCTGGGCACCGCTCCGTTCGCGCGGTATAGGCATCGGTGTCTCAGCTCCGTCTGTTGTACTGGACTGATTTTTTTGTAGGAGGCGTGTCCCTTGCTGCAGCACTGGCCAATCGCAGCGCACAGCTCATAGCCAGGCTATGAGCTGTGCGCTGCGATTGGCCAGCACTGCAGCAAGGGACACGCCTCCTACAAAAAAAATCAGTCCAGTACAACAGACAGAGCTGAGACACCGGTGCCTATACCGCGCGAACGGAGCGGCGCCCAGGCTTACTAGTAAGTGCAGGGGGACCCCAGAGCGCCACTCTGCCCACAGGTATAGTTAGTTTTTAGTTTGTACACTAGTGAAAGGTCCTCTTTAAGGAGGACCTGATCTGCGCTGGACTTGCGGCTGACCTGCGCCATGGAAGAGTTGCTGCGACAGCTGATCCTGAAAGTGGAGGCCGCTGGCGGGGAAGAATGGCTGAGGAGCTGCCTGGATCAAGCGCCGCCGAGGAGGGAAGAGCCGGAGGAAGAGAGCCCTGGAGCGCCGGACATGACGGCTGAAGATGTGGCTGCCTGTCAGCGGAGGAGGGAGGAGTTGTCGGCGCTTTCTTGCAAAAGAGCTAGGAAGTCTAGGAGCGCCTATACTCCTCCTCCTGAGGCAGGGCGCCGACGCAGCAGAGTGGAGACCGCATCTCCAACATCCGGTCCTCCAGGAGGGAGGAATTCAGAGGGCAGAGCGGCCAGCCTTGTGGAGCGCAGAGAGAGGTCACAGGGGAACGTCGGCTGCAGGGCGGAGCGATGCGTTCTACTTACAGCAGTGCCTATACAGGGAGTGAGCGATGTGGGACCATCAAGCAGCAAGGCGGTTTTGGGGCAGCTTGTTGAGGGGCTCCCCCAGGATGGGGTTGAGCCATCTCCAAACCTCATTAGAAAATTGAAGACAGCCTCTGGAGCGGTCCAGAAGGATCACTTGGATGGTGAGAGCTTTCATGTATTGTCTATCAGTCCACGCTGTTGTCTGGGCTGGTTAAGCTGCTGGCAGAGGTTGCTAGCAGGCAGGTGCCTCACACAGCATCTGGCGTTTGGATTAATAATAAAAAGCAGGTTGCTTCTAGTAATGCTGCAGTTAGTTTCTGGCCAGTTTTAGAAAGGGGTGTTGGAGTTAATGAGATGTGTGTTAAGGAGGTGATGGTGTGTGAGATATCGCCCCTTGGTTTTCATTTGGCTTCCGGCATTAAGGAACGGATTTGGAGAATGGAATATGTCCCTTTTGCCTTCTGCAAAGGAACATGTGGTACGTGATAAGAAGGAGAAGAAAAATGAGGATGATAGGAAGCGTGCTATGCCAAGGTCTTTTAATAATTGGCTGCAAGCTTTCTGGATTTATTCTGTGGTTCTTGGCGAAAAACATCCAGAGCATTGTAGTGGTCTTTTCCAGCACTTGGACATTATTCTTGAAGTGTACTGTAATTTTAGCGGTATGGTGTGGTATCAGTATGATGAAGTGTTCCGTCAGAAGCTGGCGGTGCACCCATCACTTAAATGGGGAGTCAAAGATACAGTCCTGATCAAAAGTTTAAGACCACTTGAAAAATGGCAAAAATTCATATTTCGCATTGCTGGATCTTAACAAGGTTCCAAGTAGAGCTTCAACATGCAACAAGAAGAAATGGGAGTGAGACAAAACATTTTTTGAGCATTCAATTTAATGAAAACAACAAATAAACTGAAACAGGCTGTTTTTCAGCTGATCAAAAGTTTAGGACCACACCTCCCAAAAAAAACCTAATACGCCTTTTTCATCACCATTTACAGAAGAAATGCACCCCCCAGAGAGGCTGTACAGCATAATACAGCGCTGTACAGCCTCAGTGCAGGCCTGATCGAGGTCAATGGAAGACCCGACAGCTCCTGCACTCACCTGGCCCCGGGGGTCACATGATCACCGGGCCGGGACAGGAAGCGTTCCTTGCTGTATACACATCGCTTCCTTGCTGTATACACAGGGCTCGTTCAGCGCTGTGTCTGCAGCGATCTAGAAGGCAGGGACACCTGGGCACTGTCCCTGCCTTCTCTAAGGGTTGCCCTGCTGTCACTGACAGTGGGCAACCCGATCAGCAGCTGCACGATTAGCGTGCAGCTGCCATCTCTGAAAGGACGTTTTAAAAGGTCCATTAGGAGATAGACAACCACCTCCCGGATGATTATATTCAATTGGCGGACGGGAGGTGGTTTAAGGTTTTTATTTTGGTTTTGTAGTGCCTGAATTTTTGGGGGAAGGTTGCTGCTGGGTAGATAATTTAAAATCTGTTGTTTTAGGCCTCATGCACACGACTGTTGTTCTGGTCCGCATCCGAGCCGCAGTTTTTGCGGCTCGGGTGCGGACCCATTGACTTCAATGGGGCCGCAAAAGATGCGGACAGCACTCCGTGTGCTGTCCGCATCCATTGCTCCGTTCCGTGTCCCCGCAAAAAAAAAATATAACATGTCCTATTCTTCTCTGTTTTGCGGTCAAGAATAGGCATTTCTACAATGCGCCGCCTGTTCCGTTCTGCAAAATGCGGAAGGCACATGGGCGGCTTTCGTGTTTCGTGGATCCGCACTTTGTGACCGCCAAAAAACGGAACAGTCGTGTGCATGAGGCCTTATTCAAAGAAGTAAATTGCAAAAAGAATTGGACCTTGATAGAATAGCAGGTCCTTTTGCTAATCCTCCTTTTGAAAACTTCCGCTTTATCGCCATTGGGAGTGATCCCAAAAAAGGAACGAGTTTAGGCTTGTGCACCACTTGTCGTTTCCATAAAAAGACTCTCTTTAAGAGGACCTTTCACCTGGATATCCTTAATCTAATTATTATCCTACCTTATAGTGCGGCCCCCACTGATGTCTTGGCACTTTTTTTTTTTCTCTAAAGAATCCCCTGTTCGTCCGCTGTGGTCCCCGTATCTTTTGGCGCCTCATATGCTAATGAGGCAACTCGGTTATACTAGGCGTGGACTTGGATTTCACCTGGGCGCGGTTATCTTCTCCCTGGCTGTGAGCGCATTCAATCAGAGTGCCCCGCTGTTAGCCAGGGAGAATGAGCTCAAGTTCTTGCGAGAATGGCAGCTCCTTCTCCCATGAGAACTTGAGCTCCTTCTCCCTGGCTAACAGCGGGGCGCTCTGATTGGATGCGCTCGCAGCCTGGGAGAAGATAACCGCGCCCAGGTGAAATCCAAGTCCACGCCTAGTATAACCGAGTTGCCTCATTAGCATATGAGGCGCCGAAAGATACGAGGACCACAGCGGACGAACGGGGGATTCTTTAGAAAAAGACATCAGTGGGGGCCGCAATATAAGGTAGGATAATAATTAGATTAACAATATCCAGGTGAAAGGTCCTCTTTAATGATGTGGTAGACAAGTCTAAGGCCTCTGTAGAATATGCGTCTTTCGATGACGCATTGGCTTTGGTGAGGCCCTTTGGGAATGGGGCTTTGCTTGCTAAAGCAGATGTAAAGTCAGCTTTTCGCTTATTGCCAGTAAGGCCATCCAGTTTTAATTCATTAGGTGTTCAGTTTGATGGGAGTTATTATTTTGATAAATGCCTACCAATGGAGTTTTCCTTATCTTGTTTTTATTTTGATGTCGTTAGTTCCAGATGGCGGTTTATTACACTACTTGGATGATTTTTCGTTTGTTGGTAATTTTGGTTCTAGTTTGTGTTCAGAGTTATTGTTTAAATTCTTGAAGGTTTGTGAGTTGTTTGGTATCCCAGTTGCAGAGGAAAAGGAAAAGACAGTTTTGACTTGCAATTGTTTGGAGTTTTTGGGTATAGTTATTGATACGGTTAACATGGAATTTCGCCTGTCATCAGAGAAGTTAGATAAGATTAGGTTTTTGTTGGTTTCTTTAATGAGGAAAGAAAAATGCACGTTGAAAGAGATGCAATCCTTGCTGGGTTCATTAAATTTTGCTTGCAGGATTATTCCAGTGGGAAGGGTTTTTTCCAAGCGTCTATACTTTTCTACTAGAGGCCTTTAGGCTGGGTTCACACGGGCGTGACTGATTTGCTCAGGATGCATCCCGGGTGCATTGCGGCAAACCCACGCGAGTAGGTACGCGATTTCAGTCAGTTTTGACTGCGATTGCGTTCCGTTGTTCAGTTTTTATCGCGCGGGTGTGTTTTGCACGCGCATGATAAAAAACTGAATGTGGTACCCAGACCCGAACTTCTTCACTGAAGTTCAGGTTTGGGTTCAAGGTTGTGTAGATGTAAATATCTTCCCTTATAACATGTTTATAAGGGAAAATAATAGCATTCTTAATACAGAATGCTAAGTAAAACAGGGCTGGAGGAGTTAAAAAAATTAAATTAAAATATGTAACTCACCTTAATCCACTTGTTCGCGCAGCCCAGCTTCTCTTCTTTCTTCTTTTTTCAGGACCTGGGTAAAGGTGTCACGACCCCTGGTCATGGTCGTGACTCCTTGGGTGCCGCATGCTGTTGCCCGCGGTTTGGGAGTTCGTCAACCGCAGCTGGGGCACTTAGTTGTTTGCCTCAGGTGCGGTTGCCGCGGACAACAAGTGTGCGTGCGGTTGCCCTTGGCAACGTGTTTTATGTGCACTCCCTTTGTCGTTTTGTGGTGCACGAGGTTATGTGTTGTATGCACGTAGACACCTCCCTTCACCTGTGGTTGTCCACGGCAACGTCTGTTGTATGCATGTGGTGGCAGGGTTTCGGCCTGCGGGCTGTTCCCCAGAACATGGTGGCCACGCATGCCGTTGCTGGCGGTAACAGGTGAGTGGGTTGGTGTGGGTTATGTATTATGTGCACTTCCCCTTATATGTGTGTTTTCCCTTCTGTGTGCTGGAAGGGTTAACTTCCTTCCCAGTGTGTGTGATGTCACTGGGTGTGGTTGATCGTTGGGTGGGGCCTCTTGGCCTATAAAGCCTCAGTCCCTGGCTGGGCTCAGTAGGTTGCTCTCAGCCATGCTGGCTGGAGCAGCCTCCTGTCTCCTCCATCTGCCTGGTGAGGACCATCCTTCTGGTCATAAAACCTGTGTTGGGAATTTCTATGTTTCTTGGTGTTATCTAGGTGTGTGTGGGGTTATCTTGTTAGTGCAGCTTATGGTTTCCTGGTTTCCCTTGTATGTCTGGTGTGTGCTGTGTCCTTTATGTTGCTGTGGACATCAGCACTTGTTCATGGGTTCCAGGTTTGTGTGTCTGTGGCAGGTAAGTGCAGGACTAGTCTCACTTACCTGTCATTTCCATATGTCTGTTGATGTTTCCCCTGTGTTGCTTGGCCGTTGAGACTCCTGCTCCCCCGTGCCTAGGAGGAGCAGGTCGTCTCACTCTGTCCCCTAGTACAGGGCCGACTTGAGGGCTCGTAGGGACTTTAAGGTTCCGGCGTATGAGTCCTCCTACCACCAAGGTCGGCTCATACAGATAGGAGACAGGGTCAGCGTTAGGGATGCAATAGGAGGTGACCTGCTCCCTAACTCTGTGGTCCCGGCCAAGGGGTAACCCTACCATCTCCTGGCACCGCACGGCTGGGGGTTTTCCCCACCGCCAGCCGTGACAGTATGACCAGAACTGGCACCTCACCTGGTCTCCCTCGAAAGAGGGTGAAGCATGCATCCATTGACCGTTGGGGTGCATGCGCGTTCTCCGGAGGGAGAGCGTTACGGGGTTCACCGTTAACGGCGCGGTTGGTGGCTTTTCCCCGCCACCTTGCTAACCGTGTCCGTGTTGGTGACCCCTCGTCCCTCTCAGGGTTCCTATCTCTGGTCGTCTGCTGGCAGCATCCCTTCGGTGTTCCGGCAGGTGTGCTGGTTGGGGAGTGTCTGCTGGCAGCGACCTGGAGTAGGAACGTCCTCCTGAGTTGGACGCGGTGTCCTGTTTTCCTCCTCCAGACTGCTTTGTTGGCTGGCGACCTGGGGACTGTTGTGTACGGTCTGGTCTGTTGGCGGCAGTTCTGGGGGGAGATACGGGCATCGGTCTGGTGTCCTGTGTTCCTCCTCCGGACTGCTTTGTTGGCTGGCGACCTGGGGACTGTTGTGTACGGTCCAGGTCTGTTGGCGGCAGTTCCGGGGGGAGATACGGGCATCTATCTGGCAGTGCCTCCAGTGTTCTCTCTTCCAGTCTGCTCTGTTGGCTGGCGACCTGGGACTGTTGTGTACGGTCCAGGTCCGTTGGCGGCAGCTCTGGAGGGAGACACTGGTGGTTATCAGGCATTGCCCCTCCCCCCCCCTCCCTGTTGTTTTGGTCCCACCAGCTTCCCTTTTCGGTTGGAGGGGGCTTTGAGGGGAGGGAGTGTCACGACCCCTGGTCATGGTCGTGACTCCTTGGGTGCCGCATGCTGTTGCCCGCGGTTTGGGAGTTCGTCAACCGCAGCTGGGGCACTTAGTTGTTTGCCTCAGGTGCGGTTGCCGCGGACAACAAGTGTGCGTGCGGTTGCCCTTGGCAACGTGTTTTATGTGCACTCCCTTTGTCGTTTTGTGGTGCACGAGGTTATGTGTTGTATGCACGTAGACACCTCCCTTCACCTGTGGTTGTCCACGGCAACGTCTGTTGTATGCATGTGGTGGCAGGGTTTCGGCCTGCGGGCTGTTCCCCAGAACATGGTGGCCACGCATGCCGTTGCTGGCGGTAACAGGTGAGTGGGTTGGTGTGGGTTATGTATTATGTGCACTTCCCCTTATATGTGTGTTTTCCCTTCTGTGTGCTGGAAGGGTTAACTTCCTTCCCAGTGTGTGTGATGTCACTGGGTGTGGTTGATCGTTGGGTGGGGCCTCTTGGCCTATAAAGCCTCAGTCCCTGGCTGGGCTCAGTAGGTTGCTCTCAGCCATGCTGGCTGGAGCAGCCTCCTGTCTCCTCCATCTGCCTGGTGAGGACCATCCTTCTGGTCATAAAACCTGTGTTGGGAATTTCTATGTTTCTTGGTGTTATCTAGGTGTGTGTGGGGTTATCTTGTTAGTGCAGCTTATGGTTTCCTGGTTTCCCTTGTATGTCTGGTGTGTGCTGTGTCCTTTATGTTGCTGTGGACATCAGCACTTGTTCATGGGTTCCAGGTTTGTGTGTCTGTGGCAGGTAAGTGCAGGACTAGTCTCACTTACCTGTCATTTCCATATGTCTGTTGATGTTTCCCCTGTGTTGCTTGGCCGTTGAGACTCCTGCTCCCCCGTGCCTAGGAGGAGCAGGTCGTCTCACTCTGTCCCCTAGTACAGGGCCGACTTGAGGGCTCGTAGGGACTTTAAGGTTCCGGCGTATGAGTCCTCCTACCACCAAGGTCGGCTCATACAGATAGGAGACAGGGTCAGCGTTAGGGATGCAATAGGAGGTGACCTGCTCCCTAACTCTGTGGTCCCGGCCAAGGGGTAACCCTACCATCTCCTGGCACCGCACGGCTGGGGGTTTTCCCCACCGCCAGCCGTGACAAAAGGACCTTTGATGACATCAAATTATTATAATTTTTTTTTAACCCCTCCAGCCCTATTTTACTAAACATTCTGTATTAAGAATGTTATTATTTTCCCTTATAACCATGTTATAATAATGATCGGGTCCCCATCTCCTAGCAACCATGCGTGAATATCGCACCGCATCCGCACTTACTTGTGGATGCTTGCGATTTTCACGCAACCCCATTCACTTCTATGGGGCCTGCATCGCGTGAAAAACGCACAATATAGAGCTTGCTGCGATTTTCACGCAACGCACAAGTAATGCGTGAAAATCACCGCTCATGTGCACAACCCCACAGAAGTTAATGGGTCCGGATTCAGTGCGGGAGCAATGCGTTCACCTCACGCATTGCACCCGCGCGGAGATCTCGCCCATGTGAACCCAGCCTTAATCTCCTCATTCGCATATTAGGTTAATTAAAAGTTTGAAAGATGATATGGCTATCTGGTTAGAATTTTTTGTGAATTACAATGGAGTTATTGGCAGGAGGAGTTTGTAGAAGCAGATGCTTTGGGTTTATTTACAGACGCTGCGGGGAGCTGTGGGTATGGTGCTTATTTGTACCGGATAAAAAACTGATGAACCTCTTCTGCGGGCGCTGCCAAGGATACCATATAGAAGAAGCGTATAGTTAAAATGGCTCTAAAGCGTCTACGCGTTTCAGGGGTGAATTACCCCTTTCAACAGGACAGTAAAACAATTTAAAACAAACAAAACATATATATATATATATATATATATATAAGAAAAAAGATGGGCAGCACTCCAAGAAAAAAAAAATAGCAAAAACGTTATTTACCCCAATGGAGCTCCTGTTTAGAGCCGAAACGTCGCATGCTCCATTGGGGTAAATAACGTTTTTTGCTATTTTTTATTTCTTGGAGTGCTGCCCATCTTTTTTCTATTTTGTATTTATCGGATTGGCTTTAATCCATTTTGGGCTAGTTGCACCCACTATTTTACACTAGGGACGGTGCTGCCACTGTTTTTCTATTATATATATATATACTTTCCTGGTTGTGTTTTTGGCGCCAAAAACAACTGTGGGGGGGGGGGGAGTACAAAGAAGGGAGGGGAAGAATTTTGGATGAGGCGTGTCCACAGGAGGGGCGTTTCTATTATGAAACTACTAATAAACAATTCCTAGATGCAGATCCCATCAGGGCTATGTTGATGGTTTTATTTGTCCTCGTCCTCGTCATCTTTGGGATCTTTTATGGGATTGATATCTGAGGCTATTAAACAGCCTGTAGCGCCTAAAACATGGGCTGCTTATGCAGCTGCATGGCAGGATTTATTAATGTTCTCTAATTCGTTGAGCAGTGAGGATGATGATCTTGGTTGTGGTTCGCTATTTGTTGCTAGTCTATCTGAAAAACAATTGTCTTTTTCTTCAGTTGCTAGAACTGTTGCTGGAATCTCGTTTTTTTCAGAAGCTATTTGGCAAAAAAAAAAAACGTTGTCAGCTTATTTTCCTATTAAGCAGATGCTAAAGGGATATCGTAAAAGGTTTTCGGGATAAGATAACAGGAGGCCGAGATCTGTTAAATTGTTGGGAAGTTTATGTGAAATTCTGTCTTTGGATTCATTTGAGGTGTTACTTTTTCGTACAGTTTTTTTACTAGCATTTTTTGCATCTTTGAGGATTGGCGAATTCGTTTCTGCAAGTCATTCAGCTTGTTCTGGTTTAGATTTTTCTGAGGTTTCCTTAAATGTTGATTTTGTAGAAATTTTTAAGAAACGATCTCAGGCCTCCTGCACACGACCGTAGGTGTCCCGTTCCCGTATTGCAGAACGCATTTGCGGATCTGCAATACACGGGCACATGACTACCCCGCCGCAGCATAGACATAGCAGCGGCGAGCAGGGAAAGAGAAGGCAGACAGCACAGAGAGGCGCGCGCCTTCCCTCCATACAGCTGATCGGCACGGGTGCCGGGTGTCGGACCCCCAACGATCTGATATTGATGACTATCCTGAGGATAGGTCATCAATAGTAAAAGCCCGGAGAACCTCTTTAAGGGAAAAGTGAACAAATAAGACATTATTTTATGAAGAATTAAAAAGAAAAAAAACATAACTAAAGTCCCTTCTGTCATGGTCTACCACCATACTGCGACACAGAAATGACGCATTAACCCTTAGTGAAGTGGTATGTTCACAAAAATTCTCCCCTTTTAAACCAAACACAGTCTAACTAACTATATATATATATATATATATATAAATATTATTATAGCATGGTAGTAGACCCCATCTGTGGGTTATCTACCTCAAGGCCCTTCACACTGACCGATGTTTGGCCAGATAATCGCTCACAAGCATTTGAGTGGACGCCTGTTAGCGATTATCTGCCGCCAATAGCTGCCGCCAATAGCAAAATTCTCATCCATCAGGAAATAAATCGTTTTTGCAGTCACCAAAATCATCATTTGCCGGCAGCAGATTGTGTCAGGTGTCTAAACAGCCTCTGCTGCCGACAAGCAATGATTCTGTATGAGGATGAGCTATGGCATCAATGATCGCTCCTCCCCATACTGTGGAGGAGATCGCTGCATGTAAATGCAGCGCTCTTGATCATTGACGAACAAGTGATAGAAGGGCGGGAACGGTTCCTTCGTGACAATCGCCTGCTCCATTGGGCCATGTAAAGGGGCCTTCAGTAAGGTATGATCTCTAGGCCATGTTATACAGAGCACTGACAATGGGCTGATATGTGATGCAGCAGATAATGCAGGATGGTATGTTCCACGTTCATCCCTTCCTACAAATGTACTATGGCATGCTAATTGTGGTTTTTCTTACCGTAATAGTCCAGGGAATGTACACCCGACATCCCGCTGCTGAAACAGCCAGGAGTCAACAGTCCAGCTCTGATATGAGCAGCTCTCCCTTGCCCTGCGCTGGATCGGGCAGGGCAAGGGCTGTTTGTTTATATTTTGTACACTGCTAGGCGGAGGCTTCTATTTTAATTATATGATTTTATGATAACTGTATAATAAAAATGTATTGAGTTACTTATTCCCTGGCTGTTGCTTTTTGGTGATTATAATTTGTGGGCTTTGACGGGGAAAATTGCTTTTTGCCCAGATGAATTGATTTGTGCTAACTTGCATCTGGAAGCACATCACAGGAAGCTGAAGGGACATAGACAAAGAAGAAGGCCAGGAGACCAAAGCTGCAGCCCATGACACATCAAGTTTGACCCACACTCACTGGTTTTGGATGAGCAGGCATTAACAAGACTGGAGGCAAAAACTATATATTTGTTATAAATCAAAGGGGTTGTCCTTTGAAAAATACCAGCACCTGGATCCGAATACTTTTGTATTTGCATGCGATTTAGTACAGCCACTGAGTTATTCAATGAAATCTATCTGTATAGCGCCACCTGCTGTTTGTTCATGTTATTATTTCTCTGTCCACATCACTGAGGTGGACACACATGGTCAGGTCCAAACTTTAACTGCCACTAGCTGTATCTTCAGTTAGGAGCTGTGACATTTACAGGGAGAGAGCTGCTGTAGAAACCACACACCCCTTGAGCTGTGATAGGGAGAAAGCTTCTGCAGAAAGGACATGCCCCATGAGCTGTGATAGGGAGCGAACTAAAGCAGAAAGGGCCCTCTCTGGATCCATGTGAGGAACAGGGATGGTTCTATCTTTGTTAGGAAGAGATTGTACTATATCAGGGATGCACAACCTGCGGCCCTCCAGCTGTTGCAAAACTACATTTCCCAACATGCCCTGATAGCTGTAGGCTGTCCGGGCATGCTGGGAGTTGTAGTTTTGCAACAGCTGGAGGGCCGCAGATTGAGCATCCTAATGCATTATGATGCCCGATTTACTACTAATTTGGAGTAATATAAAATGTTCCCTTTTGTCTGGTTGTACCCTATAAGGCCATGCAACCTCTGCACGACTAGGAATAATTTCAGAGTGGGATTGTGTTGTGATAATTGTGTCACACACACACAAGTTGCCATGAACTTCTGGCAGCCATCTCATTGTGACGGCTGTAGGTCATTCACACTGTTTGAATCTAGATATTTGTGCTGTTAGAGGGTGATACTATGGAGTGATATCATGCACCAAGGTTCTGAAACTGCCCTTAAAGGGGTTATCCAATTTCTTTAAACCCACCCACATGTGCCGGGCCCCTCACCGGTAATATACTAACCCCGCTCCCGTCTCTGCTCCTGGTCCCCACAACGCTGTTGGGGCAAAAACCCCAATGCCGGATGAGCGGTGGACTCCTAATTAGTTAATTATATGAGTACTCAGAGAGAATAACTGATACACACACGCAATGCCATGTACCAAGTTTCTCTAAAATGTATTGACAGAAAGCAGAGATTATAAGGCAAATTTCTGGATTATTTCCAAAGTGGGAGACATAATTAAGCATTTACATCATAACTCATTAAATCACAATCTGAAATAAGCATTTCTTGGCTATACGCCTAAAGCGTCTTCTCAATCTTAAATGTGGGTATTCGTCACGGACTTGTCCTGCTAATAATTGTAAAAATTCCTTTCTGGAACAAAACTGGAGGGGCTAGGAGCGACCTTGAAGTCACGGTAGTCTCACACAGAGAAATTCACAGATTCTACACACAAAGGTTTTAAGGCTTATAACATAAAATGGCTGTACAAGGCACAACACGGAATCTTAACCCTCACACCGCCACTGCTGCTTCTCCCTGGACACGGATGAAAACATCCGGTGTTGGAGGGGGGGGGCAGCCAATGGCAGGTGGGGACGGGGTCGAGCCTCCATAGCGTCACCCGCGATACTAGGGAGGCTCGTCCCTGTCTGCCATTGACTGCTCCCCCCCCTTCCAACACCGGATGTTTTCAATCCATGTGCAGGGAGAAACAACAGCGGGTATTACCGGTGAGGGGCCCGACACATGTAGGGGGGTTTAAGAAATTGGATAACCTCTTTAAAGGAGCATATTCCTTTCATTTATGAGAAGTCACATCTAGAAAACAGACTTATTACAGACCTCTCAAGTGTTCCTCTTTTGGAGCCAAGTCCCTCTGTCCCTCTTCGCTCTTTAAATGTCCCTCTTCTGATGTATAGATTTGCATTATTACATTCACAATATTGACCCAAAAAGTGTTTGTTTCCTCTCTGTATATTCGAGTCCATCTTGTGTATAATTTCATTATTTGATGCAGTTGGGATTTTCGAAATTTGTATATTCAGATTATTTTTGCGCTATTTCTTAAGAGAAAACTATCGAAGTGTATAGATATGCAGGAAAAATTGATCTTTCACACAATGAACCATAAGTGTCCCTCTTCGACCATCCAAAAAGTTGGGAGGTGTGTTATGTCAATCATTTTCCATGTTTCCTGGCCAAATCAAACAAATTTGCACTCCCACTCTGGTCAACATAGTTGAGCTGAAATTTCTTCACAAAAAATTCTTACGTTTTCACAGCTTTGCTCAGTAAAATACCGTATCTATAAAGTGTGGGCTGTAGAGGTAAAATATCTCAGGTGACACGTACTGATAGAAATAGGTCAAACATTAACGTAATGTTCTTTTTCTTCTCTCACAGGCATGAAAATTGGAGTTTCCTGAAGGAATATGATTCACTGGTAAGAAATACTGGTTTCATATTATAAATTCTCTATCATCTTTGACAATCCGTCCGTTCTTTGCAATATTATCCTACGGTTCCTTGCAAAAAGATTGAAGTCCCATCACACTATGATGGGACCTCCTGTGCCTAACCTTGTTTGGACGCTCGTCTTTCTTCCACACAACGCGCGGCCTCATATTATATTACTACATTTTACCTCGTGTGAACTGAACCCACAACACGTCCGAGACACGCAGCGACAAACTACCATTATTGACGGACTGGGAATATTATATATTGCTAACCTTGTTTGGGTCATTTCTAAAGGTTGTCTATGGGACTGGCTTATGACTTGGCCATTCAATGGCACAGATTGTCCTATGCAGGGTAATGATGATTTTGAATGTTCCATCTCTAACTTTCTGAAGGAAAGCAGAAATTTTTGAGGTTTGAACATTGTGTATCTGGGGTTTAGAGTCCTAAACATAGTCCATCCCTGAAAAGTATAGCAAATAAAGATGTAAGTTACTTGGAGAGTATGGGACTCATCTCCAGCAGCTTTGTGTGCATGCACATGGCGCTAACAAAGCTGAGGACGCTAATCCTAATTGCACTGTCTATGCCCTGTACATCTGGTGCGATTGCAGTGATGCAAGGTGAATAGTCTTAGGCTACACCAAATGCCACTGGAGGTAAGTCCCAGACTCATCTGCCGGTAAGTTATATCTTCACCCCAGATGAATAACGGAACGGTGGGGTTTTAATAGTCCTTAACCGGATAACAGGTTTCCTTTAAAGGGGTTGTTGGGCTTCAGGGCTGAACCTGGACATACCCATAATTTCACCCCCCTGATGAATTTCATGCTCCGAGGCTCTCCTTTACCCTGCGCTGGATCTTGCAGGGCAAGGACTTATTTATTGACAATAACACACTGCCGGGCGGATGCTGCTGCCCAGCAGTGTGTTCGGTGACGTCACCGGCTCAGATGGGCGGGCTTTAGCGCTGCCCTAGCCATTTTACAGGCTAGGGCAGCGCTAAAGCCGCCCATCAGTGTCGGTGACTTCACCGGACTAACTGCTGGGTGGAAGCTCAAGCCAGGGGGGCTGCCTGGGTGAAAATGGGCAATTCAATAATCCGCAGCACTCGCCGGTAGATGATGAAAATAATGGTGTTTTATTCACTCAAGCAGCCAGTATACAGCGACGTTTCGACCTCAGTTGGTCAGTTGGCTTGATAAAGACCAGTGAGTGCTGCGGATTATTGAATTGTCTGGATGAGTTGGGACCCCCAGCCAGGATCCCTATCTGCGCGCACCATCTGGCTTGTAAGCTGTTTTCTGGTCAGTACCCAAATGAGTGGGATGAGTAGTGCTGCCAACCCCTGAATTTTCTACTTTCTGGGTGAAAATGGGTATATGTCTGGGTTCAGCTCTGAACCCCAACAACCCCTTTAAGAGAAGCAGCTTGAAACCATAATGTGTTATGGTGCTTTAGAGCAGGGATCAGCAACCTTTGACACCCCAGCTGTTGTGAAACTATAACTTCCAGCATGCTCCATTCATTTCTATGTGAGTTCTTAGAAGAGCAGAGCAAGTATACATGCTGGGAGTTGTAGTTTCACAACAGCTGGCGTGCCGGAGGTTGCCTACCCTTGCTTTAGAGTTAGAATGGTGTTTTATGGCAATAATCTATTATGATTTCATGTGGCATAAAGACAATAAGTTATCCTAAATAATTTTCAACAATTCCCTTTTGTTATAAGGGTGCCCGATATAAAGCTGATTAAATCTGTAATCTGGTACCTGCTGTTTAATTATCCTGCAGTGCCAGCACATTACACAGTGCTCATTGAAAACAATGGGGTGCCTGTGTAATACACAGATAAGTCCCAGTGCAGGGACTCAGTGGATCACTGCAAGGGTTAATTTAATGCTAAGGGATAACCTCATGCTACAGAGTTAGATGTTATAGAACGTATTTGCTTATGCACTATGTACTTCCCAGATGGTTATGTACGGTATGGGCAACAATTGGTTAACACTGGCAGTGTTAGCCTAATTTCCAGGTTGATGGGCTGGAACTGCCCCCTGTTTTGTGAGTGTCTAGTCCTCAGAACTAGAGGCAACATGTGAGTGTGTAAGCTCCTGAAAAGTAGGCCTGGAGAGAAGCCTGGTCTAGTGAACCTTCATCCCCGAGGCTGAAAACTGCTAGAGAACTTCTTAACTGAGAGACTACCCCTAAGAGAACGAGAACAGACATTTACAGAAGGTTTAGAACCACAGAGACCATAAGGTACCACATGTGTATGATAATAAGAAGGCACCGGCACTTTACTGCTGGTGGAAAAGGTATATTGCTTTGGCACCTGCCACACTTGGAGACAGACTATGAAAGTGCCGGTGATGTGCGGTCCGAAAAATGCGAAACACACATTGCCGGTGTCAGTGTTTGGACGTGTCAATGGCACCTAATGCTGTATGGAGATGAGGCAAAGTCAGTTATTTGCAAAGTCGCATGAGACTTCATTGAACAAGTTCGGTATTTTATTTTTAAAATGGAAAACCGCTTTGAAACTTGGAACTGAACTCTGCTTTGGTTCCCGAGTTACCAGTCGTGGTTGGTTTACCACTTTAAAAATCAAATGCCGAAGTCTCGCCTGACTTCGCCGTATCGGAGGCCCTACATTTTAATGCTGTACAGAGACGGATCTCTGTACAGCATTAATCCGAAATTTTGAGCGAAGAGACTTCGGATGTAGCATCCAAAGCTCGCTTCGCTCATCACTAGCCGTGAGCACACAGCGAGTGTAATAAGTAACTATCGGTGACTGATATGATGCGTCAATTTTGACGTAAATTTGTTTTCGCTTAGTCCTAACAGCAGCACAAGTGGGGATTTGCCCCTGGGAAGCTGGTCAGGACAGGCGGAATTTTTATTGAACAAAAATCTCTGCCAAGTATCATAATAATTAATTAATTGATGCCCCCCCCCCCCCCCCCCCCAATATAACCCGCCCCTTGCCTGGACGGGGTTGCTTTTTTAACAAGTAATTTACACAACCAAAAAGGGTGGGAAATTTGTGTGCTGCTGTTAGGACTAAGGGAAAACAAATTTACGTCAAAATTGCCGCTTTTTCAGCTCGCCTTGAATCTATACGGTAGTGAGAGATAAAGGTGTTCTGGGAACTCCAAGAGGCGGCAGCGCAAATCTGGTCTAAAGGAATTAACTTCCTTTCAGCATACGATGTGGATACTGCCCTGGTCGAATGGGCAGATACAAATGATGGCGGTGACAGATTTTGTGATAAAAAGGTCAAATGGATAGTGTCCTTGATCCACCTACTCAAGGTAGGCTTGGAGGCTTTAAGCCCTCTGTTTTTTCCTGAGTAGGCTAGAAGGAGATTCTCAGATCTTTTGAAGTCCAGTGTTCTATGTAGATATATTTTTAGAACTCTTGGAATGTCCAGGGTAAGTAACCTTTCCTCCTCTGGAGATGTTGGAGCAGGGGAAAACTTCGGTAATGTTATTGTCTGGTTAAGATTTGCGAATGAAGGCAAAAAGGTTGGCAGGAACCTCAACAGCGGCTCTGCCGCTCCTAGAGCTTGAAGTTCCCCAATTCTTTTAGCCGAGGTAATGGCTAATAGAAAGGTGACTTTGAGAGATAGGAATTTCAAGTCTACCTCGTCTAATGGCTCAAAGGGGGGAACACACAACCCCTTTAGCACTATTGCTAGATCCCACTCAGGGATCGGTCTCAGGATGCTAGGTTTAAGTCTCTGAGCTCCTTTAAGGAACCTCCTGATTAGGGGGTCTTGAGAAATCGGCCTACCAATACATGCTGACAAAGCAGAGACGTGAGCTCTGAGCGTAGATGGGCTTAGACCCTTGTCTAGACCATCTTGAAGAAACTGTAGGATCGCAGAGAGAGGAGGATCTGAGGGAACTACCTCTCTCTCAGTACACCATAGAATGAAAATTTTGTATATCCTGGAGTATTTCTTGTTTGTGGACTCCGCCCGGGAGTGCGAGATTGTTCTCAAGACCTCCACAGATAACCCTCTAGCGTCTAGAAGGGACCTGTCAATCTCCAGGCTGTCAGACTGAGCCTCCTCAGATCTAGACAGGGACCTGTGTCCTGATACACTAGGTCCTGTATTAGGGGAAGTCTCCAATATGTGCCCTGGCTCATCTGCATGAGCTGGATGAACCAAGACCTCTTTGGCCAGAATGGTATGATGGCTATCACTGAGGTCTGGTCTTGCTTGATCTTCATCAATACCCTTGGTATCATGGAAATTGGAGGGAACACATAAGCCAGCCTGAACCTCCAAGTTATGGACAGAGCGTCTATCGCTACAGGGTTGTCCTCTTTGTAAAGGGAGCAGAACCTGTTCACCTTGGCGTTCAAACGAGTTGCCATCAGATCGATTTCTGGAGTACCCCAACGCTGGACAATCCTGGAAAAGATGTTCTCGTTCAATGACCATTCCCCTGGAACGGGAAGGCCCCGACTTAGGCGATCTGCCACTACATTGAGGTCTCCTCTGATATGAACCACCATTAGGTGGGATAGGATTGGTCTCTGCCCAAGTGAGAATTAGTCCCACCTCCTTCAGGAGAGTCTGGGATCTTGTTCCTCCCTGTCTGTTTAGATAAGCCACTACTGTTGTGTTGTCTGTCCGGACTCTCACCGCCTGACTGCGAATGAGAGGAGCAAAATGATTGAGGGCTAGTCTGACCGCTCTCAACTACCTCAAATTGGAAGAGAGAAGTCTCTCCTGAGGACTCCAGGTACCTTGTACTGGATAGTCCTCCAGATGGGCTCCCCAACCTAGAAGGGAGGCATCTGTGGTCAACGTGATCCAACGCGGTTGGCTCAAGGACCTCCCATCTGTTAGGTTCCTCCACCACCTGAGTGAAGAAGGGGCTTTTACAGATCGGGATTGAAGTGGGCATAGATGCCATAGGGCCCATGGAACTGCCTCTGCAGACGCTGACATGTGGCTTAACATCCTCATGAGAACCCTGATAGAAACTCTGCTGCTTTTATTACTCTGTCTTTCCTCTGATGTGAGAGGGACAGGATCATCTGCTGTGAGTCGATCACAAACCCTAGGAATGTTCTCGTGGTGGATGGGAACAACTGTGACTTGTCCCAGTTTATAAGCCAACCTAGAGTCTGCAGAGTGTGGAGAGCTTGCTGGAGGTGAGTCTGCAAGACGACTGCAGAGGCGGCTTTTAGCAGCCAGTCGTCTAAATAGGGGACGACTTCTAACCCTAGAAGCCTTAAATGCGCTACAACAGGAGCCGCCACCTTTGTAAAGGTGTGCGGGGCAGAGGAGATGCCGAAGGGCAACACAGCAAATTAGTAGTGCTTCACTACACCGCCTATGGTCACCGCAACTCTGAGGTATTTTTTGTGCGCTGGATAGATGGGAACATGAAGGTAAGCATCCTTCAGATCTATCATCACCATCATATCTCCTGGGTTCAGGATGTTTAGAACTGAACGAATGGTTTCTATCCGGAAACGCTTCTTTCTGATAAAATTGTTTAAATAGCGTAGGTCGATGATCATACGCCAATCCCCTGATAGCTTTCGGACCAGAAATATGGGAGAATAGACTCCCCGACCTTGCTCGCGCGGAGGAAGTTCCTCCAGTGCCCCCTTTTGTACGTACTGCCGTACTGATTCCTCCAGGATTAACTGTCTGGTGGGAGTCAAAACCCTCGTCAGGATGAACCTCTCCTGAGGTAGGGAAATAAAGTCGATCTTGTACCCTGATGTTATAACTTCTAACACCCATGGGTCTGGAATGTTTTGATTCCAAAAAACTCGAAATAAACTTAAACGACCTCCAACTGGAGGAATGAACTGAGGGTTTGGGGCTGGAACAGTGAGTGGAGACGGGGGCCATCGGGCTGCTGAGAGTCATGGTTCAGCCCTGTGGTTTCCACGACCGCAGCCTCTACCTCTTTTATTTCCTTCAGGACGCCTCTGGGTCCTATCTCCCCTCTGGAACCTTGCTGGTCTTCCTCTTCTCGACCCCGAAAGGACTGTTGAGGAAGGGACTTCCCTTTTTGATCAGCGAGGTCCTCCATTAAGCGATCCAGCTCAGAACCGAATAGTCTACCTGGCTCTTAGGGAAGGGAGCAAAGGTTGAATTTTGACGTGTTGTCTGCTGCCCATGGCTTCAGCCACAAGGGGCGTCTACTGGCCGAAGAAAGTGCCATAGATTTAGCAGCTAACTTTAGCTGCTGCTGGGACGCATCAGCCAAAAAATCTATCCCTAACAAAAGGGTCTTGAACTGGTCCAGTATATCATCTCTGGCAACCCCAGAATCCAGCTCAGACTGAATTCTAAGAGTGCGAGTGGGGATGAAATTTGAGACTTCACTGCTGGCGACAGCCACAGAGGCAGAGGCAGCAGCCGCAGTGTAGTTGCGTCTAAGTGAACATTCAGCTCGTCTGTCTAGGGGGTCCTTTAAATTACTTCCATCATCAGAGGGAACTAGAGTTCTCCTAGAAAGCTTAGATATTGCCATATCTACTTTAGGAGGTGGAAACCAACTCTGGGAGTCTTCCTCCTGTAAGGGAAACATTAATTTAAATCTTTTGGTCAGGACCGGACCTTTTTCCGGGTGTTTCCATTCCAAGGCCATAATTTTTTTTTTTCAAAGAATCGTCCACTTTGAAGGCCCTTGGAAATCTGGGACGCAATGTCATCCGGACCAAAGAGGACAAGGACAACCCAAGTTGTTATCAACGCTCAGTTCAGAAGCCTGCATCTCTGATGGTATGGGGTTGCATGAGTGCGTGTGGCATGGGCAGCTTGCATGTCTGGAAAGGCACCATCAATGCAGAAAAATATATTCAGGTTCTAGAACAACATATGCTCCCATCCAGACGTCATGTCTTTCAGGGAAGACCCTGCATTTTTCAACAAGATAATGCCAGACCACATTCTGCATCAATCACAACATCATGGCTGCGTAGGAGAAGGATCCGGGTACTGAAATGGCCAGTCTGCAGTCCAGATCTTTCACCTATAGAGAACATTTGGCGCATCATAAAGAGGAAGGTGCAACAAAGAAGGCCCAAGACGATTGAACAGTTAGAGGCCTGTATTAGACAAGAATGGGAGAGCATTCCTATTTCTAAACTTGAGAAACTGGTCTCCTCGGTCCCCAGACGTCTGTTGAGTGTTGTAAGAAGAAGGGGAGATGCCACACAGTGGTGAAAATGGCCTTGTCCCAACTTTTTGGGGATTTGTTGACACCATGAAATTCTGATTCAACATATTTTTCCCTTAAAATGGTACATTTTCTCAGTTTAAACTTTTGTTCCGTGATTTATGTTTTATTCTGAAACAAATATTAGAAGTTGGCACCTCCACATCATTGCATTCAGTTTTTATTCATGATTTGTATAGTGTCCCAACTTTTTTGGAATCCGGTTTGTAATAATAATACAGTTAATATAGGTGTATTTTACCTCACCTTAGAAAAAATTGACCTCCACCTTACCAAGAGAGGGCATAGAGGGATCTGGATTGGTCGACATGCTGGAGACACAGAAGACACCACTCAAACCACAGGTCAGTTGCACACAAACTGAGTGCAACTCTGAGCTCTAGCACCTGGAGGTTTAAATAGGGTGGTAGGCCACGCCCCCCGCCTGTTCCGCCCCCCCCCCCCGCCCCAGTCCTTGAAGGTACTAAGCTGTTTGATTTTAATCAAACTAAGGGTACCCATAGTGTAATACCCTGTGCTGCTAAGGGAAAGAGCCTTAGTGGAGTCAGCCTTCTTCACGGCGTTCGAAACCGGAAGTGATCCATGACGCACTTCCGGTATTATGAGAATGGCAGAGGGAGGCTAACCTGCGGCGCTGACGAAAGCACAGGGTAAAGCTATGAGCAACGGAGGGGGAAGGAAAAAAGGGGGGAAGGGGAGAAAAAAGGGATCTCTACAGCGGACGCTCCTCATATCCTGGCCGGTTCCATCGTCGGCAGCGGACCTGTAAAACAAACAATAATGTAAACACACATTAACATACTCAACCCTACCAGGGGAGAAAACTCCTCAAGGAGTTTAGCCTGTCCATTCCAGTCCACAGGACAGAAAAAAAGCAACCCCGTCCAGGCAAAGGGCGAGTTATATGGGGGGGGGGCATGAATTAATTAATGATACTTCGCAGAGATTTATGTTCAATAAAAATTCCGCCTGTCCTGACCAGCTTCACAGGGGCAAATCCCCACTTGTGCCGCTGGTTAGGACGAAAGGGAATATATGGGGACACAGGGATTTGAAAAGAAAGTATGCAAAAATAAAAACAAATTCAATCTAATGCTGAAAATGTTTGTTGAAATACAAACCGGATTCCAAAAAAGTTGGGACACTATACAAATCGTGAATAAAAACTGAATGCAATGATGTGGAGGTGCCAACTTCTAATATTTTATTCAGAATAGAACATAAATCACGGAACAAAAGTTTAAACTGAGAAAATGTACCATTTTAAGGGGAAAATATGTTGAATCAGAATTTCATGGTGTCAAAAAATCCCCAAAAAGTTGGGACAAGGCCATTTTCACCACTGTGTGGCATCTCCCCTTCTTCTTACAACACTCAACAGACGTCTGGGGACCCAGGAGACCAGTTTCTCAAGTTTAGAAATGGGAATGCTCTCCCATTCTTGTCTAATACAGGCCTCTAACTGTTCAATCGTCTTGGGCCTTCTTTGTTGCACCTTCCTCTTTATGATGTGCCAAATGTTCTCTATAGGTGAAAGATCTGGACTGCAGACTGGCCATTTCAGTACCCGGATCCTTCTCCTACGCAGCCATGATGTTGTGATTGATGCAGAATGTGGTCTGGCATTATCTTGTTGAAAAATGCTGGGTCTTCCCTGAATGAGATGACATCTGGATGGGAGCATATGTTGTTCTAGAACCTGAATATATTTTTCTGCATTGATGGTGCCTTTCCAGACATGCAAGCTGCCCATGCCACACACACTCATGCAACCCCATACCATCAGAGATGCAGGCTTCTGAACTGAGTGTCACCACCAGACATCTGAGAAGCTCTGACAGACAGTTTTCAGAACCTCCTCCTTGAGGTTCCTTTTGTTTTGCTTTCGGTTTCTCATCTCGTTAGCCTCTCTCAGCTGTCATGTAGGTGCACTGATTGCATCCCTTTAAATCCCTTCCCATACTGCATCACTTTGCGGTTTATACAACTTCCTGGAGTGTATGCATGCTGGATGCTACTACTGAGTCTTCTACAGATAAGTTTTGTTCATTCATTTGTATTTTCCTGTTTGCTGGATCCCAGGTGACCCTGACTCCCTCCGTATCAAGTGTAGGGAGCCGGTGGTCGTGTCCCCTCACTATTATAGGGTGTTCAGGTGTTATACAGTCGAGGTACGAGGATATGCGATCATCTACCATTGAGATTTTTGCATAGGCTGAGCAGTTAGGGAGAGAGCCAGGTCTGTTGCAGGGCTATCCCTTTGGTTCCTTAGTTTTGGATCCAGTCAGTCGGATCTTCATTTTGTGTATTCTAGTTTTCTGTACACCTTCCGTGACACTGAGCGTTGATAATAACTTGGGTTGTCCTTGTCCTCTTTGGTCCAGACGACATGGCGTCCCAGATTTCCAAAAAGAACTTTGAATCGTGACTCGTCTGACCACAGAACAGTCTTCCATTTTGCCACACTCCATTTTAAATGATCCCTGGCCCAGTGAAAACGCCTGAGCTTGTGGATCTTGCTTAGAAATGGCTTCTTCTTTGCACTGTAGCGTTTCAGCTGGCAACGGCGGATGGCACGGTGGATTGTGTTCACTGACAATGGTTTCTGGAAGTATTCCTGAGCCCATTCTGTGATTTCCTTTACAGTAGCATTCCTGTTTGTGGTGCAGTGTCGTTTAAGGGCCCGGAGATCACGGGCATCCAGTATGGTTTTACGGCCTTGACCCTTACGCACAGAGATTGTTCCAGATTCTCTGAATCTTCGGATGATGTTATGCACAGTTGATGATGATAGATGCAAAGTCTTTGCAATTTTTCGCTGGGTAACACCTTTCTGATATTGCTCCACTATCTTTCTGCGCAACATTGTGGGAATTGGTGATCCTGTACCCATCTTGGCTTCTGAGAGAAACTGCCACTCTGAGAAGCTCTTTTTATACCCAATCATGTTGCCAATTGACCTAATTAGTGTTAATTGGTCTTCCAGCTCTTCGTTATGCTCAAATTTACTTTTTCCAGCCTCTTATTGCTACTTGTCCCAACTTTTCTGGGATTTGTTGACACCGTGAAAATTTGAATCAACGTATTTGTCCTTTAAAATTATACATTTACTCGGATTAAACGTTTGATCTGTCATCTACGTTCTATAACAAATAAAATATTGACATTTGCCATCTCCACATCATTGCATTCAGTTTTTATTCACAATTTGTTTAGTGTCCCAACTTTTTTGTAATCCGGTTTTTACTATACATAGCACATCACAAAAAAATATATAATTCCAAAATTCTATTATGAATGCCATACACGATAATGGTGTCACTACTGTCAGATATTCACTTTAGTCTCATCTGTTGCAGGGAAATAAGAAAGAAGTAGAGCAGTTACCCGACAAGGTACCAGTTTATTCTGAAGAAGTCCCGAATACAACCAACCAAAATATTGGAAGCCGGATAAACACGGATCTGGGAAAAACACTGGTCTATATGGATTTCCTTCTAACCAGTGGAAATCAGAAGAAGAAGCTAGGAAGCGAGCTTCAGCCCTGCTAATCCCCAAGACGCCAGACGAGCAGGACTTTTTGTTGACTGAAAAACATCCTTATAACTTTTGTATGATACAAGAACGGAAGAACGATTCCAGAAATTTATTTAATTATAGGAAGATGAAAATGTGATGCCACACACAGTGGGGGTGTCCTTCAAGGAGTGACGTGAAATCACTTGAGAACCGGGTTATTATCAAAATATGACCTCAAAATTATGAATAAACAGAAATTTTGGGGAAGTTTACGTGTTAATGGTATGCTTGTTTGTATATGGGTTATTAAATGTCATCATAATAGTTATAACGAGTATTGTAAAATGTCTTAAAGGCGGTAAATTATATTGATGACCTATCCTCTGGGTCAGCGGGGGGCCGACTCTAAACTCCATCCACCATAGGGACCTTGTGATGTCACAGGGTCACATGACCTTCTAAATTCATGTGAGATTAAAGCAGCTGCAGGATGTAGCAGGAGGATAATATATACGTCCCACTCGAAATCACAAGGTTCCTACGGTGAATGAAGTTTAGACGCAACCACGCAGTGGCTCAGTGGTTCGCACAGTGCTGGGATCCTAGGTTCGAATCTGACCAAGGACAACATCTGCATGGAGTTTGTATGTTCTCCCCGTGTTTGTGTGGGTTTCCTCCGGGTTCTCTGGTTTCCTCCCACACTCCAAAGACATACTGATAGGGAACTTAGATTGTGAGCTTCATTGGGGACAGTGTGATGCTAATGTCTGTAAAGTGCTGCGGAATATGTCAGCGCTATATAAGTGCATAAAATAAATAAATAAACCATAAATTAAGCAGGGAGACAAGTTCAGTGCTCCCACTGATTCTACATGATGGCAAGTTGAGTCACATTTACATCACAAATGTAATAATTAAAGTATATAATATGCACTTTATTGTGTTTTGTTATGCATGTAACTGGTTCATGGTGCAATAAAGGTTGTGGACCTCTGCTCTACCAAATATTCTGTTGAGCAAGAACATATAAATAAGGGTCCATTTACACAACCATGTCCGTTTTGAAGAACGCAAACTGCATATCCACAAAATGCAGAGACCGGTCGTGCGCACCCTGCAATACTGTGCGGACCCATTGACTTCAAAGTGTCTGCGATTCGCAAGATGCGGCCAAAGATAGGACATGTCCTATGTTTTCCAGCGTAGCTGCACGGATCCGGAAGCACAGATCACGTACATCCATACATGATGATTGTCTTCCCTGGGGCAGATGGGATCTTCCAGCAAGACAATGTGATATGTTACTTGGTTAGAAATGTCCCACATTGGTCGGAAGAACATGACTAAGTTTTCCAAGTACTACCTTGGCCCCCTAATTCCCCAGACTTGAACCCAATTGGACATCTGTAGGACCACCTTGATCATCATGTTTGTTTTATGGATCCCCCACACTCCCTCCAGCAGCTGTGGGGTGGACTGCAGTCAGCATGGCTCCAGATACCTGTGACAACCTACCAGGACCTTACTGAGTCACTCCCACCTCATCTAGCTGCTGTCTATGCTGCACACGGCGGTTACTCCCATCAAGCACTCTGGCTCCCCTCCAATCTATTCTCAACTCTGCTGCCAGGTTAATCCACCTCTCCCCTTGCTTCTCCTCTGCCTCTCCCCTCTGCCAAAGCCTTCACTGGCTCCCCATTGCCCAGCAAATTCAGTTTAAAATACTTACAACTACCTGTCCCCTCCTTATATCTATGACCAGCCTTCTCGATACATCCCCACACGTAATCTCAGACCCTCACAGGACCTCCTTCTCTGCTCTCCGCTCATCTGTTCCTCACAGGATTTCTCATGTGCCTCTCCCATACTCTGGGACTCACTACCCCAACATCCAAAGCTTCAAGAGTAACCTGAAAACCCACCTGTTCAGGAAAGCCTAGCATGCTGCCACCACACAGCCACAAGAGCAGCCTATACCCTCACCTACTGTGTTCTCCCCTTCCCTTATAGATTGTAAGCTCTTGCGGGCAGGGTCCTATACCCCTCTGTACCAGTCTGTTAATAGTTTCTTGTGTACTGTGTTTTTTATTTCTGTGTAACCCCAGCTGGATGTACAGCTCCATGGAATTAAGAAAAATTACCAAATTTACAAAAAATGTTGAAAAATTTGCAAATTTCCGAATTTCTATTTCTCTACTTTTATAATAGATAGTAATACCTCCAAAAATAGTTATTACTTTACATTCCCCATATGTCCACTTCATGTTTGGATCATTTTGTGAATGCCATTTTATTTTTCAGAGAAGTTAGAAGGCTTAGAAGTTTAGAAACAAATCTTGAAATTTTTCTGAAAATTTCCAAAACTTACTTTTTAAGGACCAGTTCAGGTCTGAAGTCACTTTGTGAGGCTTACATTATAGAAACCACCCCAAAATGACCCCATTTTAGAAACTACACCCTCAAGGTATTCAAAACTGATTTTACAAACTTTGTTAACCCTTTAGGTGTTCCACAAGAATTAATGGAAAATGGGGATAAAATTTGAGAATTTCACTTTTTTGGCAGATTTTCAATTTTAATTTGCTTTTCGGGTTCGTACCGAACTTTAGGATTTTTGGACATCGGACCCGAACATTTCAGTCAAAGCTCAGGTTCGGTGTTCGGCGATTTCTTCGCGCTTTTTGAAAGGCTGCAGAGCAGCCAATCAACAAGCGTTTAAAGGGAACCTGTCACCTGGAAAAGACAATTTACACTAATCACAGTACCTTAAAGTATCTCTCATAGTGTGCCCAAAGATGTATTCATATCTTCTTTCTGCGTTGTGCTGTCTCATAAAATCGACTTATAAAACTGTGTTTGGCACCTTTTTGAAGTCGTGCTGAAGTCACGGGTGCAGCGGCCTCCTTGACTCAACAGTCGGAAAAGCCCGCCCCTATGCCGCTCCGCATATTGATGGACATTTTTCCCTGTAGCCGGGACCGCGCTCTTCTCGCACATGCGTCGTGCGTGTTCTGCCACAGCATGATCCTGGCTACGGCTCCCTCCCTGGCATCTTCTTGTTCACTGCGCCTACGCCATTCATATACAGCGCGCTCGCGCCCATCGCTTCTCCCCTGTGGCGTGAGCGCGATCACTGTCTGCTTGCGCTGCACGTCACTCTGCTGTGCTTAGTGTAGGGAGAGGATGCTGCTGCTGCTTTGAGGGAGAGAATAGGAGAGAATCTTTAATCAGAACTGCAATTGAACTCAGCGAATCTACATAGATTTAGTTGTGTGGGTGCAGTGCACAATCTTTTTACCCTGCCCTGAGCCCAGTGACAGAGAAAAATAACTTTTATCCGTCTGTTAGTTAGGTGGGCGGCGGCGGCCATTTTATGCAAGCTCAGTGCACCAGCACAGCATATGTGCTTTTGTGACATTCAAATCCAAGCTTGAAATACTGCAATATTAATCTGGGTTTAAAAAACACCCTTTTTTGGCAATATACAACATCTTGTGCCTTTGCAGCATTAGTCAGTGTGCAATTTAAGCTAGAAATACAGCTATACATTTCTGGGTTTTAAATAACACCATTTTTGGGCATAATACACAATTTTACAGCCCTTGCTGCATCTGTTATTGTTAAAAACAAGTTTGAAATACTTCAATAATTTTCTGGCTTTGAAAAAGCACCAATTTTTGGCAATAACCTTCATCTTGGGCCTCTGCCGCATTAGTCAGTGTGCAATTTAAGCTACAAATAGAGCTATAATTTTCAGGGTTTTAAAAAACACCCTTTTTGGACAAAATACACAATTTTACAGCCCTTGCTGCATCTGCACGTGTGAAATTCAAGCGTTATATACTGCTGTCATATTCTGCTAATAAAAATACACCCATTTTGGGCAAAAAAATTAATTTTGCAGCCTTTGCTGCATATGTCATTGTGAAATACACCCTTTAGATACTGTGGGTCTATTCAGTTATTAATAAAACACCCCTTTTGGGCAAAAATCTTTAATTGCGGCCTAGTCTGCATCTGTACGTGTGAGATACACCCTTTACATACTGTGGTTCTATTCTGCTATTAATAAAACACCCATTTGGGGCAAAAATCTTTAATTGCGGCCTAGTCTGCATCTGTACGTGTGAGATACACACTTTAGATACTGTGGTTCTATTCTACTATTAGAAAAACACCCATTTTGGGCAAAAATCTTTAATTGCAGCCTAGTCTGCACCTGTACGTGTGAGATACACCCTTTAGATACTGTGGTTCTATTCTGCTATTATTATAACACCCATTTAGGGCAAAATCCTAAATTTGAGAACTATGATGAGAGCGTGGCAGTTCTTCAGACAATGTGCTGGTGACAAGACACGAGTGGTTTGCACGCTGTGCAATCAGAGCCTGAAGCGAGGCATAAACATTGTCAACCTGAGCACAACCTGCATGACCAGGCATCTAAGTGCAAAGCACGAGCTGCAGTGGAGTAGACACCTCAAAAACCAAGAAAGGTCTCTGGCTCCTCCTGCTTCCTCTTCTGCTGCACTCTCGGCCTCTTCATCCACCTCTGGAGTGACAGTGCCACCTGCCACCCCGCAAACAGAGGATCTGCCAGCAACACCACCATCTGGGTCACCAAGCATCTCCACAATGTCCCACGGAAGCGTTCAGCTCTCCATCTCCCAAACACTGGAGCGGAAGAGGAAGCACCCCCCTACTCACCCGCGATCCCTAGCCCTGAATACCAGCATTTTAAAATGACTGGCCTTTGAAATGCTGTCATTCCGTCTGGTGGACACAGAGAGTTTTAAAAGCCTTATGGTGGTGGCTGTCCCACAGTACGTCATGCCCAGCCGCCACTACTTTTCCAGGCGTGCCATACCTTCCCTGCACAACCAAGTAGGGGACAAAATCAGGTGTGCACTGCGCAACGCCATCTGTGGCAAGGTGCACCTCACTACGGATACGTGGACCAGTAAGCACGGTCAGGGACGTTATATCTCCATAACAGCACACTGGGTAAATGCAGTGGTGGCTGGGCCTGAGGCGGATAGCAGTTTGGCGCATGTCCTTCCACCACCGAGGACTGCAGGGCGCTTCAGTTTGCCTCCTGTTGCTTCCTCCTCCTATTCCGCTTCCTCATCCTCTACCGACTCCTCATCCGGTCAGCGTAACATCACCACCAACTTCAGCACAGCCAGGGGAAAACGACAGCAGGCAGTTTTAAAACGTATCTGTTTGGGGGACAAACCCCACACTACGCAGGAGCTGTGGACGGGCATGGAACTACAGACCGATGAGCGAAATCTCGTAGCAGCTCTGGGACTAGCCGGTTTGACGCTCATCCCTTGCCTGGCGCATGTGCTGAATTTGGTGGTGCAGTCTGTGCGCGCTTTCGGCATTCTCACCCTGCTGCTGCTCGCCTGTCAGCGCTGCAACGTAACTTCGGCCTTCCCACTCACCGCCTCATATGCGAAGTGCCCACAAGGTGGAACTCCACCTTGCACATGCTGGCCAAACTGTGCGAGCAGCAGCAGGCGATAGTGGAGTTTTAGCTGCACCACGCACGGGTGAGTCGCTCTTTTATGCCTCCTTGAAAAAATGCTGCTGCCGATGATGGAAGAGGATGTGGCACAGGAGGAGGAGGAGGAAGAGGGATCATTTCGTAGGGTTTGCGGCCAGTGATTCACAAGTGGCTCTGAGGGTGGGTTCCTGCACCCACAAACACCAGGTACACAATTGTCCAGCCAGAGCACAGTTCTGGAGGATGACGAGGTGGAGGATGAGATGGAGGAGGAGGAAACTTGTTCACAGCAGGGTGGCACCCAGACCAGCTCATGGCCATCACTGGTGCGTGGCTGGGGGGATAAAGAGGACACAGACGATACACCTCCCACAGAGGACAGCTTTTTGTTGCCTCTGGGCAGCCTGGCACACATGAGCGATTACATGCTGCAGTGTATCCGCAACGACCGCCGAGTTGCCCACAGTTGTGCTGATTACTGGGTGGCCATGCTGCTGGATCCCCGTTACAATGACAACGTACCGTCATTAATTCCCTCACTGGAGCGTGATCGTAAGATGCGCGAGTACAAGCGCACGCTGGTAGACGCGCTGCTGGTGGCATTCCCACCTGACAGCAGGGGCACAGTGGAAGCACAAGGCGAAGGCAGAGGACGAGGAAGAGGTGGCTAACGCAGCTGGGGCACCGCCAGCACCTCAGAAGGGAGGGTTAGCATGGCCAAAATGTGGAAAAGCTTTGTCAGCACGCCACAACAACCAGCACCACCAGTTGATATGGAACGTCTTAGCAGGAGGCAGCATTCCACCAACATGGTGGAGCAGTATGTGTGCACACGCCTACACGTACTGAATGACGGGTCTACCCCTTCAACGTCTGGGTCTCCAAATTGGGCACATGGCCTGAGCTTCCCTTTACGCCTTGGAGGGGCTGGCCTGCCCTGCAGCCAGTGTATTATGTGGACGTGTGTTTAGCACGGCAGGGGGCGTCATCACAGACAAGCGCAGCCGCCTGTCTACAGCCAATGTGGACAAGCTCACATTCATTAAAATGAACCAGGCATGGATCCCACAGGACTTGTCAGTACCTTGTGCAGAATAGACATGCATACCGGCACTAACCAGCCATTGTTATACTACAGCGCAATTGCTCATTCTTGTATTTTGGATATTGCACTCTCTTTTGGGGTGTACCCTAATAAAAAATAAAAATTATGTTTGTTACATTTTAAGGTGAAATTCACCAATTTTTCGTGTGATATACCACTCGTATACCTAGTAGACAGGTAAAAAAAAAATCACAAATTTGTCTGTTACATTTTCTGGTGAAATTAACCAATTTTTGGGTGTGATATACCACTGCTATGCCTAGTAGACAACTAAAAAAAAATTATTAATTTGTCTGTTACATTTTCGCGTGAAATTCACCAATTTTTGGGTGTGATATACCACTGCTATAACTAGTAGACAGGTAAAAAAAAAATCACTAATTTGTCTGTTACATTTTTGGTTGAAATTCACACATTTTTGGGTGTGATATACACTGCTATACCTAGTAGACAGGTAAAAAAAAAATAATCACTAATTTGTCTGTTACATTTTCGGGTGAAATTAACAAATTTTTGGCTGTGATATACCAATGCTCTACCTAGTTGACAGCTTAATACATTTGCAACACGCCAGACCTGCAGGGTATAGCGAAGTGAGGTCACGGTTATGGGCAATCGAGGGTTGCTCACTGTATTGGAAAACCCTGGGCAGGCATGTGGCAGTGAAGGAGAGGTAGACACGGTTCCTCTGGGGCACACTCTGTATGTAGGGACCAGGCCTGATGTTGCCATTTCTTTACTTAAGAGACAGGATAGCCGGATTAAGTTGCTTCTGAACTTATCTTGTGGATTACAGCAGCTCTCTGATGGAGGACAAAATTTACACAGACACCATGCTTTTGTTTCCTCAGGAACACACACTGCTTCTTACTGTGCAGCCTCTTTTCTCTTTTTTTTTTTCTCTGTGTGTGCAACTTTATTTAAACACTTTCTGGTTAACAAACAGACAACATATTCATTTGACTGTAGATCAATAGATAAGCTGTATAAGGGCATATCAACAAAATGTCATATATCTTAACACCCCCACTTGCTCTTATACTGCTTATGAGAAATAGTTTGGTACAGTTACATCATTTTACTATCTATATTCCAAAAATATAACTAACAAACCTATCAAGCTTAAACTTTGTTATTGGTTTAGTCATAACATCAGCTACCATTTTATCTGTAGAACAATACTCAAGATCTATCTTGCCTTCACTCAGAACAGATCTAAGGAAATGAAATTTAATGTCAATATGTTTGCATCTCTGATGGTAAACTGGGTTCTTTGCGAGAGCTATCGCACTCTGATTGTCTTCAAAAATCTTTACTGGCTCATACTGACATTCACTGTCCAATTCTCTTAGCAATTGTGCAAGATATAGACTCTCCTGTGTGGTTGCGGCTAATGCCATATATTCAGCTTCACAGGAAGATAGTGCTATTGTTGGTTGTTTCTTTGACTTCCAAGAAATCAGAGGTCCATTTTCAGTCAGGCTGAAACAATATCCTGTTGTGCTCCTCCTATCAATCTGGTCTGAGGCCCAACTGGCATCACTATACGCCTCTAGTTTTAATTTCTCTTTACATTTTCTGTAGCATAGTTCAAAATTGACAGTTCCTTTCAAGTATCTCAGTACATGTTTGGCAGTGATCATGTGCTGTACACTTGGTTGTGAAAAATGTTGTGACAGTTTGCCTTTAGTCCAACTCAAATCCGGTCTTGTACACGTAGCCACATAAATCAAACTGCCTACTATCTCCCGATAGCTTTTTACATCTGCAAGTTCGCTTTTGTCGTCGAAATCTAATTTTTGTTCACAGGGAGTGGATCTCGGTTTACAATCTGACATACCAAATCTTTCTATCATTTTCAAAATGTATCTCTTCTGATTCATCTTCACCGTTTCACTAGTCTGTCTAAAATCAATGCCCAAAAAATAGTTCAGTTTCCCAAGATCCTTCATTTTGAATTTTGTCGCAAGTGTTAACTTCACCTCATTGAGTAGTTTTTCATTGCTTGCAGCAATGATCAGATCATCAACCCATATTAGTAATATTGCTTGTTCATTGCCGTTCTGTTTGACATATACACAATGGTCTACAGAATTTTGTATAAATGCATTTGAACATAGATAATCATGTAGCATCTTGTTCCAGTTTCTTCCCGATTGCTTAAGACCATACAGTGACTTTTTTAGTTTGAGAACTAGCTTTTTATTTGTGTCATCTTTGATCTCAAAACCTTCTGGTTGGTCTATATATATATCACAATCAATTGGGGCATGCAAGTAAGCTGTCTTCACATCCATTTGATGCAAAATTAAATCATATTGTGCTGCCATTTGCATCAAAATGCGTAATGAAGTAAAATTTGCAGTTGGAGAAAAAGTTTCCATGTAGTCAGTTCCCTTTACTTGACTATAACCTTTTGCCACAAACCTGGCTTTGTACGTTTCAGTTCCATTTGCATTGCTTTTTATCACATATACCCATCTAACCCCCACTGAATTTTTACCTTCTGGTAATGTGGTCAATGTGAAGGTATCATTCTCCTTTAGTGATTCCATCTCTTCTTTCATTGCATCTAACCAACTTTGTGACTGGGGTGTTTCCATGGCTTCTCTGAAGGTCTGGGGTACATCATGTGCTCTATAGCAGTAATCTATATTCATCAGTACCTGATCATCACGAACAGATTCTAGTACATAGTCATTTAAATACTGAGGAGTTTTTCTATTTCTTGTAGGGTATCTTGTACCCTGGTCATCATCTTTGTCCTCTGCAATCTCCACTAAAGAATCTGGGGTCTCTTTAGTTATTGGACTTGATACAGGAATTACACTCCTTTCCTCATAGTCATCATCATTATTGTCCAACAGCTCAGTCTGAGTTTGTTTCTCGATTACATCCTTTTCAATGAATTTGACTAGTCTGTGCCTGAAGACTTTGCCAGTTTCAGGGTAATACACCAGGTAAGAGGGACTATTTTTGTCATATCCTACAAAAATTCCTTTTGTGCATTTTGGATCCAGCTTTTTCTTATCATGTTTGTATGCAAAACATTCTGACCCAAAAATCTTCATTTTTGAAAAGTCTGGTTTCTTCCCTGTCAGTATGTTGTACGGCGTTTGCTTCAAACGACTGTTAAAGCATCGATTTCGAATCATAGCTGCTGTCATCACTGCATATGTCCATAACTCTTTTGGTACTTTGCTCTCTATTAGCATACATCTTGCCATCTCTATCAGTGTTCTCCAGTTTCTTTCAGCCGTTCCATTTTGATGCGGTGAGTAAGGTGCTGAAGTCTCATGTCTTATGCTCCTCTTTATGAGTAGTGACTGGAAGTCATTCGATGTGAATTCGGTACCATTGTCAGACCTCATTCTCTTGATGGTCCCATAGGGGGCAGTGTCAGCGATAAACTTCTCTGTGGCTAGAACTGTGTCACTCTTGTTCTTCAGAAAGTATACAAACACTGCACCAGAACAATCATCAGTGAACGCTATGATGTATTTGAATCCGTCCTTTGCAACTGGCTGTATAGGACCTGTTAAATCTGTGTGTACTAGTTCAAGTGGGTATTTTGCACGGGTGTCAGACTCTCTGTTTCTACTCTGAGCAAATTTCCCTTGGGTACAAATCTCACACTTCAGGTTGGACTTATCAACCTTACCTTGGATCTTCATTCCATCTACTAGATTCTGTAGTTTCAAGATATCATCGTAATTACAATGACCAAGAATTTTATGCCATATCTGAATATCATAACAACCGTAACAACTGTCTTCACATCCCTTATAGGTGTCCAAATAGAAAAGCCTGTTGTATTTCTTTATAATAAACTTTGTACCATTCTTATGAGCCAGAATACTGTCATCTTGTCGGAATTCCACAGACGCCCCATTCCTTGTTGCTGCTTCAACTGAGAAAATGTCTTGTGGATATGTGGGGATAAATAATGCGTTTTGTAGCAATGTTCTCATTTGTTTTCCCCTACTGTCCATTAGGTACACTTCTGCGTCGCCTCTCTTGAGTGCTACACCGGAAGTTCTTTTCCATCTGCCAACTCCATGTAGTGTTTCTCTGGCTTAAATGAGGTGTCAAATCTTTTAAATTTCTTAATGTCTGTAATAATATGCGATGTTGCTCCTGTATCTACCATCAGGCTTTTTGTTACGGGATTGCTTAACTGGTCTTCGCTTATCTTAAAAGCAAATGTTTGTTCTGTATCATCCACTACTTGCTTTACATTGTCTCGTGCTTTTCGTCTGCACAATGTCTCACTGTGAGTGGAGCTCCTGCAATAATTACACCACTGTGTCTTCCTTTTATTCACTCTGCTTGGACATGCATTGGCTTTGTGACCTTTCTGATTACAACTGTAGCAGATGATGATGTCTTTCCCCTTTATTGGTATAACAGGGGTGCCGACCTTCATAACATTATCAGTGCTTGTGCTGCTACGATATTTTTCAGTGTCCTCAAAAATCCTTAACTGGGTTTTAAAGTCAGTAAAAGTCATATCTTCTTTACCTTGTGTTATATGGATTGCAAATGGTTTGAATGATTCAGGCAGGCCTTTAAGAATCATAGCAACTAATAGTCCATCACTGAGGGTCTCCCCTGCATTTCTCAGTGCTGTGATAGCTGTTTCTGTGCGTATGATATAGTCTGTGACACTTTCACATTCAGATTTCTGAAGAGATGTTAGTTCTGTGTATAAGTTTATGATACGTGGCTTACCTTGGCCAGCATAATGATCTCTCAGGATTTTCAGTGCTTTTCTTCCATTATCAGTTGCTTCTCTCATTATAAGAGATAGACTTTTATCATCTAGGAATTGTATTAGTTCAGCATAAGCTTCTTCATTCTTACTCCTATCTTGCATAGGGTCTACTCCATCTGCTGGTTCACGCAGGATGGTTTCTTTAAGGTTCATCAAGCGTAGATGGCCTAGGAATTTTGTCTCCCACAGCTCATAATTCTTCTCATCTCCATCGAAAAGTAGCCTGCTCCATCGGCTTGTTCCTTCTCTCCTGGGCCCATAACCTGTTGCCATTTCTTTACTTAAGAGACAGGATAGCCGGATTAAGTTGCTTCTGAACTTATCTTGTGGATTACAGCAGCTCTCTGATGGAGGACAAAATTTACACAGACACCATGCTTTTGTTTCCTCAGGAACACACACTGCTGCTTACTGTGCAGCCTCTTTTCTCTTTTTTTTTTTTCTCTGTGTGTGCAACTTTATTTAAACACTTTCTGGTTAACAAACAGACAACATATTCATTTGACTGTAGATCAATAGATAAGCTGTATAAGGGCATATCAACAAAATGTCATATATCTTAACACCTGATGGTGGATGAGGTGCCCTGGATGTTACGGGTATTTTGAGTGCCTGGGGCATGGTCCCTTTAAGGTTCGTGACGCCAGTGCCTTTGACGGTGGCACACCGGTTGATAGTTGGAATGATGGAGGTACACAGGTGGTATAGTGAACCAAACGTTGCTTTACTAAACAGTCCAACTTTGTACATACAGATAGTGACACAGTCTCTTAGTTCACAGATTTACAAGCAGGCTTATTTCACTAGATGGCAGGTATTGATTATGCAAGATACTCAGAGGGTAAATCCACAATGCGCTCAGAATCAGGTTGTACCTTTCCTCAGAAATAGTGTACACTGTTCTTTCTAGAACTCCTGTCTGGCTTTCTATCCCAAGGCCCGGATGCCTAAACAGTGGCTTAAATCCTTGGTAAAATATATCTTCCTCTGGTATTAATTAAATCCTTGCTTTACTTTCTAATGCATCTGCCCATCAGGGTTACTTATCTTTCCCTGTGATATCTTTACTTGTCTGGTGGATGACTGTGGGTTTCTCCCAGGAGGTTCTGTCCTGCTACTGGGGTGACTTCAGAGCTAACTAAGGCTCTCTTGGCTTCAGGCAGGCTAGGTCTCCTCACTAGCCTCCTGGTCATAGCTAGCAGCCAGGGCTATCAAGCTGCATGTCAGAAGGAGGCCCTCAGCATATCTCTGGCTGGTGCCTTCTAACTTCTGTCTTCTCAGACTCCTGACTCTGCACTAACTCTCCCTGTCTAGGCCTGGACATTTATACTAGGGGCTCCCTATCTCCCTCTAGTGTCTGGGATGTCTAACTACACCCAACTAGGCCTGCTATTGCATCATACAGGGGAACATTGCATATAAAAACACATTAGAAAATACATTAAATGCACAATTAAATATAACATTTCTGTTCCTTGTGAGTAGGAGTAACGCGCACACCAATTGACCCTTGTGTAATGCCCACCCCTGACTAGTGGGACACTACACATTTCACAAATTTTTCTTTGACATTTTCGGGTGTCAGGTTACACCTACTCTGCATAGGTGACACGGACCTAAATTTCTAAATTCGTCTTTAATTGGCCCTTTCCTTCGATCCTTCTGCTTTAATAATTTGTCCCACATTTATGCTTCACCCTATTGCAGCCATTGACCTCCCTTGGATGAGGTCTCCCTTTCTCACGCTCTGGCGTGGAACCCTGATTCGCCGATAACTGTGATCAACATGGTAGGCTCAGAAAAGAACATTGAAAGTTGATAGAGAAGATAACCAAATGGATGGTGGATGTCACAGGAACGTGCGATCAGGCAGAAGTTATCCAGAGTCAACAAAGCGGCAGCAGGGCCTCTCCTGGCTAACGTTTCCAAATCCAAAATACCCCAGTGATATTCCCTATAATTTTGCATTAAACATTCCAATAAAAGGGCATCTTAAGAGTCCTGTATTGTTATTTATCGTCACTACCTCCCCGAGTCGGGAGTGGGTAATTGCGCGCCCCCTCCTTTTCTTCAATTCTTCAGTTTTAATAGCTTCTCCCACATTTCCACTCGATCACAATAAAATTTCATCCATTGATCTCCGTTGGATGTGGTCTCTCTTTCTCACGCTCCCTCTCCGGGGTGGAACCCTGATTCGCCGCTAACCGTGATCAACATGGTAGGCGCAGAAAAGAACATTGAACGTTGATAGAGCAGATATCCAATTGGACCGTGAACATCACGGGGACGTGCGACATGGTGGGGCAGTATGTTTGCACACGCCTACACAAACTGACTGATGGTTCTGCCCCCTGAAACTTCTGGGTCTCCAAATTGGGCATATGGCCTGAGCTTGCCCTTTACGCCTTGGAGGTGCTGGCCTGCCCTGCATCCAATGTATTGTCTGAACGTGTGTTTAGCACGACTGGAGGGGGTTATCACAGGTTATATTTCCCAATGGTGTACCCTAATTTAAAAAATAAAAATAAATTTAAAACCAAAAAGCAGTGTAGGCTACCTCCTCCTCCTCCACCGCTGCTTCCATCTACACCGCCACATGCTCCTCAAACTCCTACTCCTTATGGACCTCATCCTCCTAGATCAAGATTATTATTTTTACGTATTTTATGTTTTTTAAAGTCATTTCCCTATCCACACTTGCCATGCTCTTAACTACATTTTGATGCCATTTGCAGCCCTCTAGCCCTTTCCATTACATTTTTACAGCCAATTTAGTGCTCAAAAGTTCGGGTCCCCATTGACTTCAATGGGGTTCGGCTTCGGGGTCAAGTTTGGATCCCAAACTCAAACTTTTTTGTTAAGTTCGGCCGAACCCGTCGAACCCGAACATCCAGATGTCCGCTCAACTCTAATTTTAATCCATTTTTTTGCAGAAACAAAGCAAGGGTTAACAGACAAACGGAACTCAATTTCATAATTTCACTTTTTTGGCAGATTTTCCATTTTAATCAATTTTTTTTGCTAGCAATGGTTAACAGTAAAAAAAAACTCTATATTTATTGCCCTGATTCTGTAGTTTACAGAAACACCCCATATGTGGTCGTAAACTGCTGTACAGGCACACGGCATGGCGCAGAAGGAAAGGAATGCCATATGGTTTTTGGAAGGCAGATTTTGCTGGACTGTTTTTTTGACACCCTGTACCATTTGAAGTACCCCTGCTGCACCCCTAGAGTAGAAACTCCAAAAAGTGATCCCATTTTAGAAACTACACCCCTCAAGGTATTCAAAACTGATTTTACTAACTGTGTTAACCCTTTAGGTGTTCCACAAGAATTAATGGAAAATGGAGATGAAATTTCAGAATTTCTCTTTTTTGGCAGATTTTCCATTTTAATAAAAAAAAAATCAGTAACAAAGCAAGGGTTAACAACCAAACAAAACTCTATATTTATTGCCCTGATTCTGTAGTTTACAGAAACACCCTATTTGTGATCGTAAACTACTGTACGGGCACACGGCAGGGCGCACAAGGAAAGTAATGCCATATGGTTTTTGGAAGGCAGATTTTGCCGCTCTGGTTTTTTGACACCATGTCCCATTTAAAGCCCCCCTGATGCACCCCTAGAGTAGAAACTCCAAAAAACTTACCCCATTTTGAAAACTACGGGATAAGGTGGCAGTTTTGTTTGTACTATTTTAGGGTACATATGATTTTTAATTGCTCCATATTACACTTTTTGTGAGGCAAGGTAACAAAAAATAGCTGTTTTGGCACCGTTTTTTATTTTTTGTTATTTACAACATTCATCTGACAGGTTAGATCATGTGGTATTTGGGTCTGTTGAGACAAGCCGAGATGGCAGAAATCTGGACCCCCAGCGTAGATGGAGCAAGGCCTCTGTCTAGGCCGTCCTGTAGAAATGGAAGAATCGCAGAGGGGGCGGATCTGCAGACGCTACCTGGTTAGAAGTACACCATGACGAAAAAATCTTCATAATTCTGGAGTAGGCTTTCTTAGTAGATTCTGCTCTTGAATGTGATAACGTTCTCAGGACCGACTCTGAAAGCCCTTCTATTCTGGGAAGGGACTGATCAACCTCCAGGCTGTCAGGTTGAACTTGTGCAGATCTGGACAGAGGTGAGTGTCCCATGACACCGTCTGTCGTGGGGGGAGCCTCCAATAATGTCCCTGACTCATGTGAATGAGCTGGGTAAACCAGGATCTCTTGGGCCAAAACGGTATGATGACAATCACCGAGGCCCGATCCTGACGGATTTTCATCAATACCCTCGGTATCATGGAAAGAGGAGGGAAGATGTAAGCCAGCCTGAACCTCCACGGTATCGACAGAGCATCTATCGCCAGGGGGTTGTCCTCCCTGTAAAGGGAGCAGAACCTCTCCACCTTGGCATTGAACCTCGTTGCCATGAGGTCTACCTCTGGCAACCCCCACCTGAGAATTATCTGCCTGAAAATCTCCGGATGCAGGGACCATTCTATTGTCGGCAGACCGCGACTCAGACGATCCGCAATTAGGCTGCAGGAACCACGGATGTGGATGGCAGACAGGTTGAAAAGGTTCAACTCTGCCCACCGAAGAATTACCCCGAGGAGGGGTAGAGATCTTGTGCCTCCCTGCTTGTTGATGTACAGGACCGCAGTCATGTTGTCTGACTGTACTCTACCCGCCATGCCCCGAATTCGGGGGGCAAAGTGAAGGAGGGCTAGCCGGATGGCTCGAATCTCGCGGAGATTGGAGGAAAGTAGCCACTCCTGAGGAGACCAAGTCCCTTGGACAGGGGAATCGTCTAGGTGAGCGCCCCAGCCTACTTGGGACGCATCCGTAGTCAATATGACCCAGGATGGCTGGGTTATAAACTTTCCCTCCGGGAGATGGAGCCACCATCTCAGGGAGGTTCGAATTTGAGAAGACATGGAGCACAGGGAGTTTAGCCCGGCGGGGCTGCCATCCCATTTGACAAGGACCTCCAACTGAAGGGGCCACAAAGCCCAAGGGACTGCATCCGCAGCCGCTGACATGAGCCCCAACATCTTCATGAGAGTCCTGATAGAGACTCGACGAGGAATAGATAGAAACCTTGCCAGGTCCCGAATCCGAGTTCTTCTTTTTGGAGTCAACTGGAGTAACATCCCAACGGAGTCTACTATGAAGCCTAGATAGGTTACTGAAGTCGACAGGCTCACATTCGACTTCTCCCAGTTGATGATCCACCCTAGGCGGAGCAGAAAAGAGATTGCTACATGAAGATGGCGGGAAAGAACTGGAACCGAGGAGGCTATTAAGAGCCAAAAGCCAAGGCAGGATGGATGGGGATGTGAAGATAGGCATCCTTGAGGTCCAGGGTAGCCATCACGTCGCCGGGGTTGAGAATGTGGATGACTGACTTGATAGTTTCCATGCAAAACTTTACCTTCCTTATAAATCGATTGAAAAATCTCAAATCGATAATCATCCGGAGGTCTCCGGATTTCTTGGGAACTAGAAAAACCGGAGACTAGATCCCTAAGCCCCGTTCTCCTGCCGGAACATCCTTCAGGGCGCCCTTGAGGATATAGTCTTGAATATAGGCCTCCAAAATTGCCTGTTTGGCAGGCAGGAGGCGCTGATGGACAATAAATCTGTCCGGGGGAGGCGACTTGAGGTTTATTAAGTAGCCCTCGGAAATGACCTTTAGGACCCAAGGGTCCGGAATCTCCTGGCCCAGACATCCTTGAACTGGGCGAGACCCCGAAAGGGATGCTGGGGAAGACTCTTCCCCTTTTTGTCAGAGAGATCCTCCATAATTTTATCCAGCTGAGCGCCGAACAGACGGCCAGGCTCAAAAGGCAAACCACATAGATTGTATTTGGACGCATTATCCGCGACCCATGGCTTAAGCCATAAGGGCCTGCGGGCTGCGGAAACTAAAGCCATTGACTTGGCTGCCAGCTTCAGCTGCAACTGTGCCGTATCGCACAGAAAGTCCGTGGCTAAATTAACGGTCTTAAACGCGGCCAGGATATCCTCCTGAGACACTCTCTGGTCCACATCAGTCTGTATCTGGTTGAGACGGGAGCGCAGGAAGGAAGAGACTTCCGTAGCCGCATTAGCGGTAGACACAGAGGCTGCAGCAGCCAAATAACCTCTCCTCAGAGTGCACTCTGCCCTACTGTCAAGGGGGTCTTGCAGACTAGACCCATCGTCTGCTGGCACCAGAGTGCGTCTGGACAGTTTGGCAATAGCCATGTCCACCTTGGGAATGGAACCCCACAATTACACCAAGGAGTTTGCCATGGGAAACATGGTCCTGAATTTTTTTGTCAGGACAGGGCCTTTTTCAGGCTTCTTCCATTCCATTCTCATAAGAGGTCTCCATGGGGGCTTGAGTAGGGGTAGGAAGCCTCTCGTCCAGCAGGTTGACTACACCCTTGATGGATTCATACACATATCCCTTGACCCACGCATGCATCTCTTGGATGGTGGGTTCCGTAGCCGACTGTGATCTACCTTGCACCTTAAGTAGGGACAATTGCACCTTGAGTAGGGACAATTGTCGTCCAGCAGCGTACTGCAATCAAAGCAGGACAAGTGCTTCCTCTTTGAGGCCGCTTTACAGGACTCCGGGTCCTTAGGGGAAGCCATCACTGCCCAAAAAAAAGAATTAATAATTCTGAACAAATTGAAACCATCACATCAGGCGAAGCATAAGCAGAGGCCCACCAAAGTAGCGTAGTAGCAAGACCTCAACAAATAACCGCACAAATAGAGAAAGTACAAAGGCTCTGGGAGCTAGCTCAGAAAGCATGTGCTGCCAGAGAAAGAATGAGAGACAGCAGGAGCTTTAAATCCCACCCCCAGGTGGATCTAATCCTTAGATCCAATTTTCCACTAAAAAAAGCCTAAGTTAAGGCTGAGAACTACCCCCCCCCCCCCCCCCCCCGAAAGCCGGAATCCAATTTCAATGGGTTAGCGGCAAAGGAAACCAAGAAAAAGCATATACTCGGCGATAGCTGAGAACCGGAAGTGACGCCGGGAAGGGGTGCGACGTCACTTTCGGTGATGTCAGTGCCCATCGGCGACGTGGTGAAAACGCTGCGCCAGGCGACAGCCAGAGGAGAGGGGAGGTAAGCAGGACAAAACAACCCTGCAAGAGGGGTAAAATAAAAATGCAGCAGAAATAGGCGGTGGATTTAGGAAAAAAAAACGCTAGCACAAAGATAAATACTTCCATTAAAATGGAGGGGAACCGCCAGTCCAGAAATTAACACAATGGGCTGGGGGGTGTCCCCTCCCTTTGTAGGGGTGTAAATCTTTATTATTGGTTCTTGGGCTCATAAAAATTCCATCGTCCTACCAGTCCACGGGGGGTAGTTAATCCCATTTGTGCTGCTGGTAGGACGTAAGGGAATGGGTTTTTTGACCCACTTTTTTTATGGTGTTCACCTGAGGGGTTAGGTCATGTGATATTTTTATACAGCAGGTTCTTACGGACGCAGCGATACCTAATATGTCTACTTTTTATTTTTTTTATTTAAGTTTTACACAATATCATTTTTGAAACAAAAAATAATAATTTTGTGTCTCCATAGTCTGAGTCATAGTTTTTTTTATTTTTTGGGAGATTGTCTTAGGTAGGGGCTCATTTTTTGTGGGATGAGGTGTCGGTTAGATTGGTACTATTTTGGGGGGCATACGCCTTTTTGATCGCTTGGTGTTGCACTTTACCAATGTAAGGTGACCCAAAAAGTTTTCTTAGCAGTTTTTATCTAAATTTTTTGATGGTGTTCACCTGAGGTGTTAAGTCATGTGATATTTTATAGAGCCGGTCGTTATGGACGTGGCAATACCTAATATGTCTCGATAGTCTGAGAGCCATTTATTTTTTTAGGTTTTTGGCGATTGCCTTAGGTAGGGGCTCATTTTTTGCGGGGTGAGGCGACGGTTAGATTGGCACTATTTTGGGGTGCATATGACTTTTTGATCTCTTGCTATGACACTTTTTGTGATGTAAGTTGACAAAAAAAATTTTTTACGGTGTTCATTTAAAACTTTTACTTTTTTTTCACTTTATTTTTTGTTCCACTTTGGGACTTTTGGGGGTCTGATCCCCTTCACTTCTGTATTGTGATGCATTGACTGTAAGTGTATTATACACTGTAATACATTTGCAGCCTGTTTGCCTGCGAGATCCAGGGGGCTAGATCTCACAGGCTGTCATGGAAGGCAGTCACAATGCCTAAGGAAGGGAATGCCTTCCCTGCCATCGGGTCCCAGTCACAGCAGCGCTGGGACCCAATGGCTGCTCTCTCCCTCACTCCACACATCGCACGTGCCGACCACGGCACATCAAGGGTTAATGCGCCGGCATCGGCGATTTCACCAAAGCCGGCACATGCAGCAGGGGCCCGGCTATCAGTGACTGCCAGACCCCTGCCGCGAATCGGGCGGGCGCATCTCCTGCACTGCACCCGCGCATCTCCTGTAAATGTACGGCGCAGGTCCTTAAGGGGGGAAAATAAATAATAATAATATTAGCTGGTGGTCATAATAATGTCACTCTACTGTGTATAATGTAGTAGATGTCACCTGCAGTCCTATGTAACACCACAGATAATGTCTGACGGGGAGGTCCAGTTCTCTGTCACTCATTTTATGGCAGAGGCAGAGACAGAAGAGGCAGCACGGGCCTGACACCCAGCCAAGTCAACTGGGCTTGTCCAATGTTGTTGACAATATATCCTTCTGCTTCCAGCTCTGTCTATTGCATAGTTTTTGGCTCTGGTGCTACCATCAACAGCTAATTGGCGGTAGTAAGTTCCAGAAAGCACTTTTAATTTCATTGGTAACTGTATAAATTCCAATGCACAGAGCTCCCCCTAGTGGTGTCTGCAGGCAGTCAGTTTTATATTATACTATGGAACGGCAGGAAGGAGACACAGAGAAGTAAAGCACGATCCACATGACGTCTTTTTCACGTCTGTTTTTGGCAAGGCTATAAATGGCAAAATCCAGAAAGATGTTAAGAAAAAGAAAGATGTTAATTCCTTCGTTAATAAGATCTCCAGACTGTTAAGACTTCAACATGAAAAAGAAAAGGTTCCAGCATCCAGGATTATAAATGTTGCCGTCGTCTTTATTCGGGTTACGAGAAAGAACTACTAAGTTCGAAACATGATAACCGGGCGGTGGAGGGAGGTGATGTCTACACTTGTACTTTAAACGAAGATTATTAAAGTCCTCGGCAACATTTATAATCCTGGATGCTGGAACCTTTTCTTTTTCATGTACTGGTATGAAGGACTTGTCGGGTCTGTTCCGTACAGTGGAAATATACGGTGAGATGGAATACAACTTTTTATATAGACTAAGCTGTTAAGACTTCAAGTTTCTTCTGCAACGTCATTTATTCCTGACATGAGATATTTTCAGTGATGGCTCATTCTACCTACAGCTATGGGGAACCAGGTTTATCCTGAGTTATGCGAAGCTCTAAACAAAGTATTGGGAAATCTCATGAGATATATGAGCGTTGGACTCTTGACATAGGAGAAGGCTTCATTCTTCAGACCTTTCCATAAGAATCACTTTTTTGCACCTCTCCAACCTTGTAGATCACCAGTTTTGTACTAGGTGTCTCCACAAACCCGTAATGACCACTTGTCTACTGCCAAGAACCCAGACTTCTTTACTAGACAACTACAAGTCTGAGGCTGAACTTTTAGAAGTATAACATGTATAAGAATCTGAAGAGTCTGCCAGGTTATAAAGGGAATATTATTAGTGTTGAGCGAATCGAAGTTAACAAAGTGGACTTCAAGACGAATTTCAGGAAAAATTAGATTTGCCGCAAAGCAGAATTTCCTTGTGCTTTGTTGCAATGAATGAATTTTCCCTGAAATGGCTTAAAAATAAGAAAAATTCATACTCGCCTCATCCATTTAAGCGCAATGAGGCAGCCGCACAAAATCTCGTTAGTGCTGACCTATGATGTCACCACGCCAGCTGACGTAATAACGTCATAACACTGACTGCTACCAGGTGTAGTATCATATGTAACACTGACTGCACTTATACCGGGCGTAGTACCACACATAAGGCTCCATTCACACCTCCGCAAAATGGGTCCGCATCCTTTCCGCAATTTTGCGGAAAGGGTGCGGACCCATTCATTCTCTATGGGGACGGAATGTGCTGTCCGCATCCACATATGCGGATCCGCACTTCCGCATTCGTGCTTCCGTTTCCGCAAAAAAATAGAACATGTCCTATTCTTGTCCGCAATTGCGGACAAGAACAGGCATATTCTATTATGTCGGCAATGTGCGGTCCGCAAAATGCGGAAAGCACATTGCCCCTTTCCGTGTTTTGCGGATCCGTGTCTCTGTGTATCCGCAAAACACATTGCGGACGTGTGAATACAGCCTAACACTGACTGCACTTACACTGGATGTAGTACAACTAATTACACTGACTGCACTTACACCGGGTGTGGTACCACACATTACACTGACTGCACTTATACAGGGTGTAGTACCGCACGTAACACTGACTGCACTTATACCAGGTGTAGTACCACACATAACACTGACTGCACTTATACCAGGTGTAGTACCAGGCATAACACTGACTGCACTTATACCAGGTGTAGTACCGCACATTACACTGACTGCACTTATACCAGGTGTAGTACCACACATAACACTGACTGCACTTATACCAGGTGTAGTACCAGGCATAACACTGACTGCACTTATACCAGGTGTAGTACCAGGCATAACACTGACTGCACTTATACCAGGTGTAGTACCGCACATTACACTGACTGCACTTATACCAGGTGTAGTACCACACATAACACTGACTGCACTTATACCAGGTGTAGTACCAGACATTACACTGACTGCACTTATACCAGGTGTAGTACCGCACATAACACTGACTGCACTTATACCAGGTGTAGTACCACACATAACACTGACTGCACTTATACCAGGTGTAGTACCAGGCATAACACTGACTGCACTTATACCAGGTGTAGTACCGCACATTACACTGACTGCACTTATACCAGGTGTAGTACCGCACATAACACTGACTGCACTTATACCAGGTGTAGTACCACACATAACACTGACTGCACTTATACCAGGTGTAGTACCAGACATTACACTGACTGCACTTATACAGGGTGTAGTACCGCACATAACACTGACTGCACTTATACCAGGGTGTAGTACCGCACATAACACTGACTGCACTTAACCAGGTGTAGTACCAGCACATAACACTGACTGCACTTATACCAGGTGTAGTACCGCACATTAACACTGACTGCACTTACACCAGGTGTAGTACCGCACATTACACTGACTGCACTTATACTGGATGTAGTACCAACTATTACACTGACTGCACTTATACCAGGTGTAGTACCGCACATAACACTGACTGCACTTATACCAGGTGTAGTACCAGCACATAACACTGACTGCACTTATACAGGGTGTAGTACCACACATAACACTGACTGCACTTATACCAGGGTGTAGTACCACACATACACTGACTGCACTTATACCAGGTGTAGTACCGCACATAACACTGACTGCACTTATACCAGGTGTAGTACCACACATAACACTGACTGCACTTATACCAGGGTGTAGTACCACACATAACACTGACTGCACTTATACCAGGTGTAGTACCAGCACATAACACTGACTGCACTTATACCAGGTGTAGTACCGCACATAACACTGACTGCACTTATACCAGGTGTAGTACCACACATAACACTGACTGCACTTATACCAGGTGTAGTACCGCACATTAGCACTGACTGCACTTATACCAGGTGTAGTACCACACATACACTGACTGCACTTATACCAGGTGTAGTACCACACATACACTGACTGCACTTATACCAGGTGTAGTACCACACATAACACTGACTGCACTTATACCAGGTGTAGTACCGGACATTACACTGACTGCACTTATACCAGGTGTAGTACCGCACATAACACTGACTGCACTTATACCAGGTGTAGTACCGCACATAACACTGACTGCACTTATACCAGGTGTAGTACCGCACATTACACTGACTGCACTTATACCAGGTGTAGTACCACACATAACACTGACTGCACTTATACCAGGTAGTAGTACCACACATAACACTGACTGCACTTATACCAGGTGTAGTACCACACATTACACTGACTGCACTTATACCAGGTGTAGTACCGCACATAACACTGACTGCACTTATACCAGGTGTAGTACCGCACATAACACTGACTGCACTTATACCAGGTGTAGTACCAGACATTACACTGACTGCACTTATACCAGGTGTAGTACCACACATTACACTGACTGCACTTATACCAGGTGTAGTACCACACATAACACTGACTGCACTTATACCAGGTGTAGTACCACACATTACACTGACTGCACTTATACCAGGTGTAGTACCACACATTACACTGACTGCACTTATACAGGGTGTAGTACCGCACATTGCACTGACTGCACTTATACCAGGTGTAGTACCACACATAACACTGACTGCACTTATACCAGGTGTAGTACCAGGCATAACACTGACTGCACTTATACCAGGTGTAGTACCAGGCATAACACTGACTGCACTTATACCAGGTGTAGTACCGCACATTACACTGACTGCACTTATACCAGGTGTAGTACCACACATAACACTGACTGCACTTATACCAGGTGTAGTACCACACATAACACTGACTGCACTTATACCAGGTGTAGTACCAGACATACACTGACTGCACTTATACCAGGTGTAGTACCGCACATAACACTGACTGCACTTATACCAGGTGTAGTACCACACATAACACTGACTGCACTTATACCAGGTGTAGTACCAGGCATAACACTGACTGCACTTATACCAGGTGTAGTACCGCACATTACACTGACTGCACTTATACCAGGTGTAGTACCGCACATAACACTGACTGCACTTATACCAGGTGTAGTACCACACATAACACTGACTGCACTTATACCAGGTGTAGTACCACACATTACACTGACTGCACTTATACCAGGTGTAGTACCAGACATTACACTGACTGCACTTATACAGGGTGTAGTACCGCACATAACACTGACTGCACTTATACCAGGTGTAGTACCAGACATTACACTGACTGCACTTATACCAGGTGTAGTACCGCACATAACACTGACTGCACTTACACCAGGTGTAGTACCGCACATTACACTGACTGCACTTATACTGGATGTAGTACAACTAATTACACTGACTGCACTTATACCAGGTGTAGTACCGCACATAACACTGACTGCACTTATACCAGGTGTAGTACCGCACATAACACTGACTGCACTTATACCAGGTGTAGTACCACACATAACACTGACTGCACTTATACCGGGTGTAGTACCACACATAACACTGACTGCACTTATACCAGGTGTAGTACCGCACATAACACTGACTGCACTTATACCAGGTGTAGTACCGCACATAACACTGACTGCACTTATACCAGGTGTAGTACCACACATAACACTGACTGCACTTATACCAGGTGTAGTACCGCACATTGCACTGACTGCACTTATACCAGGAGTAGTACCACACATAACACTGACTGCACTTATACCAGGTGTAGTACCACACATTACACTGACTGCACTTATACCAGGTGTAGTACCACACATAACACTGACTGCACTTATACCAGGTGTAGTACTGGACATTACACTGACTGCACTTATACCAGGTGTAGTACCGCACATAACACTGACTGCACTTATACCAGGTGTAGTACCGCACATAACACTGACTGCACTTATACCAGGTGTAGTACCGCACATTACACTGACTGCACTTATACCAGGTGTAGTACCACACATAACACTGACTGCACTTATACCAGGAGTAGTACCACACATAACACTGACTGCACTTATACCAGGTGTAGTACCACACATTACACTGACTGCACTTATACCAGGTGTAGTACCGCACATAACACTGACTGCACTTATACCAGGTGTAGTACCTCACATAACACTGACTGCACTTATACCAGGTGTAGTACCAGACATTACACTGACTGCACTTATACCAGGTGTAGTACCACACATTACACTGACTGCACTTATACCAGGTGTAGTACCACACATAACACTGACTGCACTTATACCAGGTGTAGTACCACACATTACACTGACTGCACTTATACCAGGTGTAGTACCACACATTACACTGACTGCACTTATACAGGGTGTAGTACCGCACATTGCACTGACTGCACTTATACCAGGTGTAGTACCAGACATTACACTGACTGCACTTACACCAGGCGTAGTACCACACATTACACTGACTGCACTTATACCAGGTGTAGTACCGCACATTACACTGACTGCACTTATACCAGGTGTAGTACTGCACATTACACTGACTGCACTTATACCAGGTGTAGTACCGCACATTACACTGACTGCACTTATACCGGGTGTAGTACCACACATAACACTGACTGCACTTATACCAGGTGTAGTACCACACATTACACTGACTGCATTTATACCAGGCGTAGTACCACACATAACACTCACTGCACTTATACCAGGCGTAGTACCACACATAACACTGACTGCACTTATACCAGGCGTAGTACCACACATAACACTGACTGCACTTATACCGGGTGTAGTACCACACATTACACTGACTGCACTTACACTGGATGTAGTACAACTAATTACACTGACTGCACTTACACCGGGTGTGGTACCACACATTACACTGACTGCACTTATACAGGGTGTAGTACCACACATAACATTGACTGCACTTATACCAGGTGTAGTACCACACATTACACTGACTGCACTTATACCGGGTGTAGTACCGCACATAACACTGACTGCACTTATACCAGGTGTAGTACCACACATTACACTGACTGCACTTATACCAGGTGTAGTACCACACATTACACTGACTGCACTTATACCAGGTGTAGTACTGCACATTACACTGACTGCACTTATACCAGGTGTAGTACCGCACATTACACTGACTGCACTTATACCGGGTGTAGTACCACACATAACACTGACTGCACTTATATTGGGTGTAGTACCGCACATTACACTGACTGCACTTATACCAGGTGTAGTACCACACATAACACTGACTGCACTTATACCAGGTGTAGTACCACACATTACACTGACTGCACTTATACCAGGTGTAGTACCACACATAACACTGACTGCACTTATACCAGGTGTAGTACCACACATTACACTGACTGCACTTATACAGGGTGTAGTACCGCACATTGCACTGACTGCACTTATACTGGGCGTAGTACCAGACATTACACTGACTGCACTTACACCAGGCGTAGTACCACACATTACACTGACTGCACTTATACCAGGTGTAGTACCGCACATTACACTGACTGCACTTATACCAGGTGTAGTACTGCACATTACACTGACTGCACTTATACCAGGTGTAGTACCGCACATTACACTGACTGCACTTATACCGGGTGTAGTACCACACATAACACTGACTGCACTTATACCAGGTGTAGTACCACACATTACACTGACTGCATTTATACCAGGCGTAGTACCACACATAACACTCACTGCACTTATACCAGGCGTAGTACCACACATAACACTGACTGCACTTATACCAGGCGTAGTACCACACATAACACTGACTGCACTTATACCGGGTGTAGTACCACACATTACACTGACTGCACTTACACTGGATGTAGTACAACTAATTACACTGATTGCACTTACATCGGGTGTGGTACCACACATTACACTGACTGCACTTATACAGGGTGTAGTACCACACATAACATTGACTGCACTTATACCAGGTGTAGTACCACACATTACACTGACTGCACTTATACCGGGTGTAGTACCGCACATAACACTGACTGCACTTATACCAGGTGTAGTACCGCACATAACACTGACTGCACTTATACCAGGTGTAGTACCACACATTACACTGACTGCACTTATACCAGGTGTAGTACTGGACATTACACTGACTGCACTTATACCAGGTGTAGTACCGCACATTACACTGACTGCACTTATACCAGGTGTAGTACCACACATTACACTGACTGCACTTATACCAGGTGTAGTACCACACATTACACTGACTGCACTTATACCAGGTGTAGTACCACACATAACACTGACTGCACTTATACCAGGTGTAGTACCGCACATTACACTGACTGCACTTATACCGGGTGTAGTACCACACATAACACTGACTGCACTTATACCAGGTGTAGTACCACACATTACACTGACTGCATTTATACCAGGCGTAGTACCACACATAACACTGACTGCATTTATACCAGGCGTAGTACCACACATAACACTGACTGCACTTATACCAGGCGTAGTACCACACATAACACTGACTGCACTTATACCGGGTGTAGTACCACACATTACACTGACTGCACTTACACTGGATGTAGTACAACTAATTACACTGACTGCACTTACACCGGGTGTGGTACCACACATTACACTGACTGCACTTATACAGGGTGTAGTACCACACATAACACTGACTGCACTTATACCAGGTGTAGTACCACACATTACACTGACTGCACTTATACCGGGTGTAGTACCGCACATAACACTGACTGCACTTATACCAGGTGTAGTACCACATATTACACTGACTGCACTTATACCAGGTGTAGTACCACACATAACACTGACTGCACTTATACCAGGTGTAGTACCACACATTACACTGACTGCACTTATACCAGGTGTAGTACCGCACATAACACTGACTGCACTTATACCAGGTGTAGTACCGCACATAACACTGACTGCACTTATACCAGGTGTAGTACCGCACATAACACTGACTGCACTTATACCAGGTGTAGTACCGCACATAACACTGACTGCACTTATACCAGGTGTAGTACCACACATAACACTGACTGCACTTATACCAGGTGTAGTACCACACATTACACTGACTGCACTTACACCGGGTGTAGTACCACACATAACACTGACTGCACTAATAGCGGGTGTAGTACCACACATTACACTGACTGCACTTATACCAGGTGTAGTACCACACATTACACTGACTGCACTTATACCAGGTGTAGTACCAGACATTACACTGACTGCACTTATACCAGGTGTAGTACCACACATAACACTGACTGCACTTATACCAGGTGTAGTACCACACATAACACTGACTGCACTTATACCAGGTGTAGTACCGCACATAACACTGACTGCACTTATACCAGGTGTAGTACCAGACATAACACTGACTGCACTTATACCAGGTGTAGTACCGCACATAACACTGACTGCACTTATACCAGGTGTAGTACCACACATTACACTGACTGCACTTATACCAGGTGTAGTACCAGACATTACACTGACTGCACTTATACCAGGTGTAGTACCAGACATTACACTGACTGCACTTATACCAGGTGTAGTACCACACATAACACTGACTGCACTTATACCAGGTGTAGTACCGCACATAACACTGACTGCACTTATACCAGGTGTAGTACCAGACATAACACTGACTGCACTTATACCAGGTGTAGTACCGCACATAACACTGACTGCACTTATACCAGGTGTAGTACCACACATTACACTGACTGCACTTATACCAGGTGTAGTACCGCACATTGCACTGACTGCACTTATACCAGGTGTAGTACCGCACATTACACTGACTGCACTTATACCGGGTGTAGTACCGCACATAACACTGACTGCACTTATACCGGGTGTAGTACCGCACATAACACTGACTGCACTTATACCAGGTGTAGTACCACACATTACACTGACTGCACTTATACCAGGTGTAGTACCGCACATAACACTGACTGCACTTATACCAGGTGTAGTACCACACATAACACTGACTGCACTTATACCAGGTGTAGTACCACACATTACACTGACTGCACTTATACCAGGTGTAGTACCAGACATAACAGTGGGAGGACACAGCTCCCTCACCCTCATTGTTATATTAGGGAGGAGCTGCCATTTCCCTCCTCTCAGTGACATGGAGGAAGAGGAAATGAGATCTTGTGCAGTGACTTGTTTGAAGTTTAGCAGCCGCCTCCATCACAGTTGAGGTGTGGACATGGAGCTGCAGGCAGAGCTGCTGGTGTTTGCCAACTGGAGCACCCTGGCGGTGTGCATGGTGGTGAAGTTCCCCCAGATCCTGTCAGTCATGGCTGCCAAGTCTGCAGAGGGGCTGAGCCTGGGCAGTGTGCTGCTGGAGGTGACAGGGTAAGATGTGTCAGCACCCTGCATGCCCCGATACAGTGCCTAATTTGCCCCCATTAGCTCTTTACCGTGCATGTTTTGTCTTTATTAACTCTTTATGCTGCCTGCTCTTTGCCCATTAACTCTTTAAGTCACCTGCTTTAACTCCTCGCTGCCTGCACTACATTAACACTTTATGCCAGGCATCCTCAAACTGCGTCCCTCCAGCTGTTGCAAAACTACAACTCCCAGCATGCCCGAACAGGTATCAGCCTACAGCAGGGCATTGTGGGAGTTGTAGTTTTACAACAGCTGGAGGGCCGCAGTTTGAGGATGCCTGCTTTATGCCATTTGCTCTGTAAGCAGTTGCCTCTGAATCCATTAACCCAAACTTTCCTTGTAGCAAAAACCTTCTAGCAGTTTGCAATGAAGGTCCAGATGGCTGTTACCAGTTGGGAGTGTGTCCTTGCACAGTCTCACACTATCCAATCTGTGCTGCCAGTGTCAGACTGGTACAGGGACACCTCCAGCTGGTAACACCCAGCAAAGTGCCAGTAATTCATTCAGAACTTCTAGCAGGAGTAATAAAGGAATGGTACAACCTGAATAGAGGCTCCAGAAGTTTTATTACACAGGGAATACAGGTAGTTACAACAGGTCCTCGTTAAGCCTGTGACACTTCCTGTGGTTGTGAGCCTTTAGTAATATAGAAGAAAACGACATACAAGGCAATTCCCCAATATACCTGTATAATGAGAATCCTCCGTTTATGAGAGAGTGAGACTGAATAATGGAGGGATGTAGTCCTCCTTCTGTAGTGCAGCGTCTGACGGGCTGAGCTTCCCTGTACACATACCGTCATTTATCTTAGGGAATTGCTTTTTATGCGACTTCCTTTTATTAGCATTACATTACACAGCGCTGCAGAATAATTTAATTTGTGGAACGGCCATATGGAGTTGCAAAACAATACGGTCGTGTGCATGGCCCAATAGCAATGAATGGGTCAGTGTGCCATACGTAAAAACGGCAGACTGCACATGGATGGAAAGTATGGTCTGAGGCTAGGGCTACACGTGAGTGGTTGCAGAAAAGTCGCACGACAATTTTTATAATGATAGTCTATGGTGTCGCACTGCGACACGACAGTCGCAAAAAATAATCCAAGATGGGTTTTTCTGCTACTGTCCGGTTTCAATATGTTGCAGTGCAACCCCATAGACTATCATTATGCGACTTATTGTCGTGTAGCCCTAGCCTAATACTGGCGTCCTGTGCGGAAAAGGGAACGTTGAGCCCCTTCCGGTATTGAGACTCGTGTGTGACTGTAACTACTGCACCCACTGATAAAAATGTATTTTAGAATGAATTATGATAATGGCTACCTACACTTGCGTTGTTTTTTTCCGGTATTGAGATCTGGCAGAGGATGTTAATAGCGGGAAAAAAAACGTTACTGTTTAGTCCTCATGCATTCTGAATGGAAGGAGATCCGTTCAGGAGGCATCAGGATGTCTTCTGTTCTGGCAGCATTCTGTCTTGTCACCGGAAACAAAACCGATGCAAGCTGCGTGTCTGGTCATAAAAACTGAAAGAAAAAAAAGATACGGATTCGTCACTGAAAACAATGTAAGGAGGCTAAAAAAACGAATGCGTCACCCATTGACTTTCAATGTATTTTTAGTGATGGATCCATTTTTTTTCCGTTTTGATTTCTCACAACTGCATCCTAATAGAATGGATGCATCCTGATGCAAAATCAAAACAGATCAGTTTAATTTACACCAACCTATACTGGCTCCAATGGGTAACCACTGTGCACATTACTATAGAATCTACACAGGGCACCTGTGTGAAGTTGGCACCCCATGTTCTTAAATTTCAAAAAGAAATACACCATTCGTTTGTGCTGCCTTTGTGCTGGTTTGTGCTGCAAAAATGAACGTTTGCGCCGCTTTGGTTTCCGAGATATTGCGCTCGATTTGCTGAAACCCCGCCCACTTTCCACCCCATGTTCTTAAATTTCCAAAAGAAATACACCATTCGTTTGTGCTGCGTTTGTGCTGGTTTGTGCCGCAAAAATGAACGTTTGTGCCGGTTCGGTTCCTGAGATATAGCGCGTTAGATTTTTATGAAGCCCCGCCCACTTTCCACCCCATGTTCTTAAATTTCCAAAAGAAATACACCATTCGTTTGTGCTGCGTTTGTGCTGCGTTTGTGCTGCAAAAATTAACGTTTGCGCCGCTTTGGTTTCCGAGATATTGCCACTTGATTTGCTGAAACCCCGCCCACTTTCCACCCCATGTTTTTAAATTTCAAAAATAAATACACCATTCGTTTGTGCTAGTTTGTGCTGCAAAAATGAACGTTTGCGCCGCTTTGGTTTCCGAGATATTGCGTGCTTGATTTGCTGAAACCCCTCCCACTTTCCACCCCATGTTTTTAACCCTTACTCTAGACCCCCCAGGTGTGCTGCAGCTTGCCCCCCTCCTGCCCCCTTTCACAACTTTTTTTGGGGCACAAGCATATTATATATTTTTTTTCTGCGTACTCTGACTGTGGCCGGGACTCTTAGGCCTCTTTCACACGGGCGTCATGTTTTTTGCCCGGATAAGAGGCGGGTGCGTTGCGGGAAAATGCGCGATTTTTCTGCGCGAGTGCAAAACATTGTCATGCGTTTTGCACTCGCGTGAGAAAAATCGCGCATGTTTGGTACCCAAACCCGAACTTCTTCACAGAAGTTCGGGCTTGGGATTGATGTTCTGAAGATTGTATTATTTTCCCTTATAACATGGTTATAAGGGAAAATAATAGCATTCTGAATACAGAATGCTTAGTATAATAGTGCTGGAAGGGTTAAAAATAATAAAAAAGTTAACTCACCTTCTCCTCTTGTTAGCGTAGATGCCGGTCTGTTCTTTAGCTGTGGACTGAATGACCTGAGGTGATGTCAGATCACATGCTCCAATCACATGGTCCATCACCATGGTGATGGAGCATGTGATCTGACGTCATCAAAGGTCCTTCAGCCCACAGCTAAAGAACAGACCGGCATCTACCCGAACAAGAGGAGAAGGTGAGTTAACTTTTTTATTATTTTTAACCCTTCCAGCACTATTATACTAAGCATTCTGTATATAGAATGCTATTATTTTCCCTTATAACCATGTTATAAGGGAAAATAATACAGTGAATAGACTGTCACCTAGAACCCATGCGTGAAAATCGCACCGCATCCGCACTTGCTTGCGGATGCATGCGATTTTCACGCAACCCCATTCATTTCTATAGGGCCTGCGTTACGTGAAAAACGCACAAAGAGGAGCATGCTGCGATTTTCACGCAACGCACAAGTGATGCGTGAAAATCACCGCTCGTGTGCACAGTCCCATAGAAATGAATGGGTCAGGATTCAGTGCGGGTGCAGTGCGTTCACCGCACGCATCGCACCCGCACAGAAAACTCGCCCGTGTGAAAGGGGCCTTAGCGTCACTGTTAGCGCATCGCACGCCCCACCGCTGATCAACTTCGGACGGTTGATCAGCGAGTTTGAAATCACATTTTTGGGCCTTTTTTTTTTTTTTGTCTGTAAGGTTTAGGGTAAGTTCCCGAACACCCGTCCCCCCACACACACGCACACCAAATAAAGTTTATCACACACTCCCCTATGGCCTGCCGGATGTTCTAGGCGGCATATGCCCAGCTTGCCTCCGAGTCCGAGAGCCCCAGTGAGGAAGAGGATAACCCCACTTTCCTTTTGTAATCCGCGTCCTCCTCATCATCTAGCAATGATGATGAGACCCCAAGGCGGCGGAGACGCCGCCAGGTGGAGCAAGGAGACCGCCATGCTAGGGACCCTGTGGCCCACACTAGTACGAGAAGCTCTGGGGCTCGTACTAGTTTTCCGGCCCACCAGTTAAGACCACCGGAGCCCCCTACCGGTGAACTTGTCTGGTATACCCCACAGCGTTTTGAGCCCGTGATTCCTGATTTTGTAGGCCAACCAGGAATCCAGATTTCCACAGTGGGCTTCACTGAATGCGACTACTTTAGTCTTTTTTTCAGTGACCCCTTTGTGAATCTGATGTTGGAGCAGACGAACCTGTACGCCCCACAGTTCATTGCTCAACATCCGGGCTCCTTTTTGGCTAGGCCCGGTAGCTGGACTCCGGTCTGTGCAGCCAAGATGAGGACGTTTTGGGGCCTCGTGCTGCATATGGGCCTAGTCAAGAAACCTAGTGTCAGGCATTACTGGAGTGGGGACGTCCTCTACCAGACCCCACTTTACAATTATGCAGATAATGCAGCATGTCCCCCCCAAGGTGATCCTGCCTATGACCGCCTGTACAAAATCCGGTCGGTCATCGATCACTTTGGGGCCAAATTTGTGCAGGTCTATGTACCTGGAAGGGAAGTCGCGGTTGATGAGTCTCTCATTGCTTTCAAGGGGAGACTCATTATCCGCCAGTATGTTCCCTCTAAGCGTGAAGCTGTACAAACTTTGTGAGAGTACCTCAGGGTGCACTTACAAGTTTCGTGTGTACGAGGGGCGAGATTCCCGTATTTAACCCCCAGAAGGTTCCCCCACTCTGGGTGTTAGCAGGAAACTTGTGTGGGACCTTATGCACCCACTGCTAGATAAGGGCTACCACCTGCACGTGGATAACTTTTATACTAGTATCCCCATAGTTTTATATCCGATTGTCAGTGACTAAAATGGGGAAGGGGAACATAAATTTAGTACTCCATGGAAGTGTGGTACTCCTTGAAGCAACCAATAATGCAGAGGCCCAGATGATCGGGGCACGTGTCACACTGAGTAGTGGTGTCCTTCCGTATCCCCCTCCTGTGACATACTCTGCACCTTTTTTGGGTCCGCCCTTCTTTCCAGTATGGGGGACCACACCTGGAAAGTGTTGGCCAGGGACGATCCGGGCGCCTCCAGTTCCCGAGGTACTCTGGCCTGCTCTTTCCCGGTCAGAAAAGATCAGGTCCTTGAGGACTGCCTCATAGAACTGAAGGAATGTCCCTGTGTTGCCAGCACTCCGGGACAGCACAAAAGAGTTGTACAAGGCAACCTGCACCAAGCAGACCGCAACTTTTTTATACCATGCCCGGGTTTTGCGCATGGCGTTATATGGCTCGAGGACTTGATCAGGGAGATTAACTCCTCCCATATATCGATTGTAGTCGACGATGCAATCAGGCTTGAGGACCGTTGCTGCGGTACCTCGCACAGGGACAGGGGTGATGCCGTTACCGTGAATTGTGGACAGCATAAGGACATCACTCTTGATGACCAGCAACAGATTTCCACTGGTAAGTGCACGGGTCGCACCCCTAGGGATAGGTACCTGGAGGGGGTGGCCAGGGAGGCCGCGTTGATTTTTCCGCACAGTCCCACAAGCGAACGTGGATCTGGCGGCAAGAGACTGGAACAAGGGGATACTAGTATAAAAGTTATCCACGCAAAGGTGGTAACCCTTATTTAGCAGTGGGTGCATAAGGTCCCACACAAGTTTCCCGCTAACACCCAGAGTGGGGGGACATTCTGGGGGTTGAATACGGGAATCTCGCCCCTCGTACACACGAAACTTGTAAGTGCACCCTGAGGTACTCTCACAAAGTTTGTACAGCTTCACGCCATACCTCGCCCGCTTAGAGGGAACATACTGGCGGATAATGAGTCTCCCCTTGAAAGCAATGAGAGACTCATCAACCGCGACTTCCCTTCCAGGTACATAGACCTGCACAAATTTGGCCCCAAAGTGATCGATGACCGACCTGATTTTGTACAGGCGGTCATAGGCAGGATCACCTTCGGGGGGACATGCTGCATTATCTGCATAATTGTAAAGTGGGGTCTGGTAGAGGACATCCCCACTCCAGTAATGCCTGACACTAGGTTTCTTGACTAGGCCCATATGCAGCACGAGGCCCCAAAACGTCCTCATCTTGGCTGCACAGACCGGAGTCCAGCCACCGGGCCTAGCCAAAAAGGAGCCCGGATGTTGAGCAATGAACTGTGGGGCGTACAGGTTCGTCTGCTCCAACATCAGATTCACAAAGGGGTCACTGAAAAAAAGACTAAAGTAGTATTCAGTGAAGCCCACTGTGGAAATCTGGATTCCTGGTTGGCCTACAAAATCAGGAATCACGGGCTCATAACGCTCTGGGGTATACCAGACAAGTTCACAAGTTCCGGTGGTCTTAACTGGTGGGCCGGAAAACTAGTACGAGCCCCAGAGCTTCTCGTACTAGTGTGGGCCACAGGGTCCCTAGCATGGCGGTCTACTTGCTCCACCTGGCGGCGTCTCCGCCGCCTTGGGGTCTCATCATCATTGCTAGATGTTGAGGAGGACGCGGATGACAAAAGGAAAGAGGGGTTATCCTCGTCCTCACTGGGGCTCTCGGACTCGGAGGCAAGCTGGGCATATGCCGCCTAGAACATCCGGCAGGCCATAGGGGAGTGTGTGATAAACTTTATTTGGTGTGCGTGTGTGTGGGGGGACGGGTGTTTGGGAACTTACTCTAAACCTTACAGACAAAAAAAATAAAAAAAGGCCCAAAAATGTGATTTTATTTTATTTTTTTAAATTCAAACTCGCTGATCAACCGTCCGAAGTTGATCAGCGGTGGGGCGTGCGATGCGCTAACAGTGACGCTAAGAGTCCCGGCCACAGTCAGCGTACGCAGAAAAAAAAATATAATATGCTTGTGCCCCAAAAAAAGTTGTGAAAGGAGGCGGGGGGGGGGGGGGGGCAAGCTGCAGCACACCTGGGGGGTCTAGAGTCAGGGTTAAAAACATGGGGTGGAAAGTGGGAGGGGTTTCATCAAATCAAGCACGCAATATCTCGGAAACCAAAGCGCCGCAAACGTTCATTTTTGCGGCACAAACCAGCACAAGCGCAGCACAAACGAATGGTGTATTTCTTTTTGAAATTTGAAAACATGGGGTGGAAAGTGGGCGGGGTTTCAGCAAATCAAGCGCGCAATATCTCGGAAACCAAAGCGGCGCAAACGTTAATTTTTGCAGCACAAACGAATGGTGTATTTCTTTTTGAAATTTAAGAACATGGGGTGGAAAATGGGCGGGGCTTCATAAAAATCTAACGCGCTATATCTCAGGAACCGAACAGGCACAAACGTTCATTTTTGCGGCACAAACGCAGCACAAACGAATGGTGTATTTCTTTTTTAAATTTAAGAACATGGGGTGCCAACTTCACACAGGTACACAGGGCCTGCGTCAGCACCCAGCAAACCGGGGCCCACTGAGGTCTATTCTGATGATAGCTGTACGGGAAATCCCCCAGTGTTACTGAACAGTCAGGACTATAGTTTGGCTTAGGAGTCCCTGCTCTGACTCATATATATATATATAGATAGATAGATAGATACAAAAATTGGACTGCACTCCAAGTAATTCGTGAAGAAAATCTGTGTTTATTCACCCATCTTGTGACAAAGCGACGTTTCGGCTCCAACTGAGCCTTTCTCAAGCATTGGTGAACAGTGCATAGCAGGTATATAAAGGCGTAACCCATGTACAATCAATAAAATCACATAATTGGTACTTTACAAATGATAACTGTATATAATACATACATGTGCAAAAACCACACATTATTTATGTTACATCAAGTGACATGTGCTTAATCAAATGACACAAAGTCTGAATTGTGTCATATCACAAAGAAATACCAAAGAATACATGATTGTTTGCACCAGTAGCTAATTAACGTATCATTAATATATTAGCTAGAATGATAACCATGTGCAGCAATACAAGGGATTAATGAATTTTACCCTGATAGCAGGATGGAAACCCCATATACTGTAGCGCCGATCGGCGCGTCCTGTGCAGTCCAGTGCGCATGTTCCAGCCTGCCCGCGTCATTAGTAAAGGACACATTCAAGCACTAGGCAGCCGCCTGCTGATGACATCGGCCGCATATTAGTGACGTCCATCGATGTCAGCAAAAGGCCGCGCCTGCGCAATGTTCTCATCGCCATGTAACCACCATATTGTTTAAGGGAATCCTGTCGGGAATGATCTTTATTATATATATAAATGTCTAATACACATACTGTAATATCAGTTGCTGTGGTCGCTTACCACAATATAGCAGGTGGGATGCGTCATCATCTTTGCTCAAAATGACAAACGCACCTCCAATGATCTCACATAGGCGCCCGACGCGTCAGTGTCGTTGCCCCTGTGGGATCTTACCCAGCTTTGTTAAGCAACTGTGAGGGTACTCCTCATTATAACAGAACGTTGTCCACATAAGAGCAATATAAGAGGAATTAGATCCCTTTCCCATTGTTACATGTTTCGGCTGGATGGAATACACGTCTGGACCGCACAAAAATATAAAATAATATAGATCAAACTAAAATAGTAGATCAAACTAGAGTAGTTTATTCTGGGGCTTATCATCCACTCTCAGGTTCATCCATCTTCCAAAGTATCCTCGGTATCAGATTTGTCTAAAAAGACAATAAGAAATGTGTTAGTGACTGTGTAAAACAAAATTGTGTTTAAAATATTTTAGTTTTTTCTATATAAAACCAATGTTTCAGTACTACACACAGGATAATACGCAGAATGCATACATGGTACATAAGGGCAAACCGCTGTCCTCACGTAATCCCACCATATCTATAATCAATGTTTAAACCTGCAGGATGAAGGCTTTTTAGAGTTTGGATCCACTGCATTTCCTTTTTCTTTAATAAAGCTATCCGGTCGCCACCTCTCCGTGGCATTGGAACATGGTCTATGATCCAGCACCTAAGGTCTTTTTCTTTGTGTTTAAATAGCCCAAAGTGTCTTGGGACTGGTAGATCCTTGCGGCCCTTCCTAATTGTATGACGGTGATTATTTAATCTGGTTTTCAGATCTGTGGATGTTTCTCCCACATACAATATTTCACATGGACAGGATAGCACATAGATAACAAATGAGGTATCGCAGGTTAGATGGAATTTAATGGGGAATACTTGTCCCGTCTCAGGGTGTACAAATGTCTTGGATCTCCGAATCAGCCCACAATTGACACAATGTGGACACGGGTAGCACCCCGTGCCCAATGGTGCCAATGTGGTCTGTAGCACCCTAGATTTAGGGCCCAAATCGGCCCTTACTAGTTGGTCTCTGATATTACGAGATCTACGGTAAGCGCACAGGGGAGAGGTTGCAAACTCAGGTATCTTTTTAAGGCAACTACCCAATATGGGCCAATGTCTTTTTATAATTTTGCTGATCGAGTCACTGTACTCTGTATACGTAGAGACAAACGTAATTTTGTCTGGTTTTTCCTTGTTGCCCTTGCCCTGTAATACAGTATCACGGTCCATGGTCAACACATTCTGTTTCTGATCTTGAAGTAATTTATTGGGATAGCCCCGTTGTCTAAATTTAGTGACCATGTTGTCTACCGTCTGTTCAAGGGCATCGCTGTTGGTAACGATGCGTTTAGCTCTTAAAAATTGTGATTGTGGGAGGTGTTTCACCATGCTGCGGGGGTGGCAGCTTTCGTACCTCAGTATCATGTTCCTATCTGTGGGTTTCGTATATAATGTTGTGGTAAGTTTACCATTAGAAATCACAACGTTAGTGTCAAGGAACTGAACTGAGGTATTAGAGTATGTCAAGGTGAATTGTAATTCGCCATCAATCCCATTGAGGTAATGGTGAAAGTCAGACAATTGTTCCTCCGTACCTGTCCAGATGAGGAAGATGTCGTCTATGTATCGCCACCAGCCCAAAAGATACTGGGCATGGTGGGACCCATAGACGACATCTTCCTCATACCGGCGCATAAATATGTTGGCATACGCGGGGGCCACGTTGGACCCCATCGCCACGCCGCGTTTTTGGACATAAAACGTGTCCCGGAAAAGAAAATAGTTGTGCTCCAATACTATCCTCAAGAGCGATATAACAAACGAGCTCGCCTCAGGCGTCATGGATGACGCATCCAACATACTTTGTACCGCCGTGATACCCTTATGATGGTTAATGGAGGTGTATAAGGACACCACATCAAATGATGCCAGAGTGATCTCATTAGTCATATCCAGGTTCACAGAATTAAGCTTCTTCAAAAAATCTGATGTGTCTCTGATGTAGGACTGCCCCCCTGTGGAAAAATTACGTAATACTCTGTCCAGGAAAATAGATATGTGACAGAACACTGAATCAGTGCCTGAAACAATGGGGCGCCCAGGTGGGTCCACCATTGTTTTATGCACTTTCGGCAGGACATAGATCACCGGAGTGATGGGGTGGGAGACCGTGAGGTATTCCCTAAGGCCCTCATCTATAATACCCGCTTGTGTTGCATCTGTCAGACAGTCATCAATTGTACGCATGATATTGAACTTAGGATCATAAGATATCTCACAATACACATTTTCATCATTAAGTTGCCTTAGGATCTCCTTAGTATATTTAGACGTATCGAGTACCACAACGGCACCGCCTTTATCGGCCGGTTTTATCGTGAGCTCGGTATCCCTCTTTAATTCCGTCAGTGCATGTATCTCGGCCGTAGTGAGATTGGGAAACCTGAAGCTCTCGTATTCGTATTTTTCGCCCTATAAGACGCACCGGCCCATAAGACGCACCTAGGTTTTTGGGGAGGAAAATAAGAAAAAAAAATTTTTTAACCAAAAGGTGGGTTTGGAACTAATGGTGGTCTGTGGATGGCACTATTACTGGGGATCTGTGGATGACGGACACTGTTATGGGGGGGATCTGTGGATGACGGACACTGTTATGGGGGGGATCTGTGGATGACTGACACTGTTATAGGGGGGATCTGTGGATGACGGACACTGTTATAGGGGGGATCTGTGGATGACGGACACTGTTATGGGGGGGATCTGTGGATGACGGACACTGTTATGGGGGGATCTGTGGATGACTGACACTGTTATGGGGGGGATCTGTGGATGACGGACACTGTTATGGGGGGGATCTGTGGATGACTGACACTGTTATAGGGGGGATCTGTGGATGACGGACACTGTTATGGGGGGGATCTGTGGATGACTGACACTGTTATAGGGGGGATCTGTGGATGACGGACACTGTTATGGGGGGGATCTGTGGATGACTGACACTGTTATAGGGGGGATCTGTGGATGACGGACACTGTTATGGGGGGGGGATCTGTGGATGACGGACACTGTTATGGGGGGATCTGTGGATGACGGACACTGTTATGGGGGGGATCTGTGGATGACGGACACTGTTATGGGGGGATCTGTGGATGACGGACACTGTTATGGGGGGATCTGTGGATGACGGACACTGTTATGGGGGGATCTGTGGATGACGGACACTGTTATGGGGGGATCTGTGGATGACGGACACTGTTATGGGGGGATCTGTGGATGACGGACACTGTTATGGGGGGATCTGTGGATGACGGACACTGTTATGGGGGGATCTGTGGATGACGGACACTGTTATGGGGGGGATCTGTGGATGACGGACACTGTTATGGGGGGATCTGTGGATGACGGACACTGTTATGGGGGGATCTGTGGATGACGGACACTGTTATGGGGGGATCTGTGGATGACGGACACTGTTATGGGGGGGATCTGTGGATGACGGACACTGTTATGGGGGGATCTGTGGATGACGGACACTGTTATGGGGGGGATCTGTGGATGACGGACACTGTTATGGGGGGGATCTGTGGATGACTGACACTGTTATGGGGGGGGATCTGTGGATGACTGACACTGTTATGGGGGGGGATCGGTGGATGACTGACACTGTTATGGGGGGATCTGTGGATGACTGACACTGTTACGGGGGGGGATCTGTGGATGACGGACACTGTTACGGGGGGGGATCTGTGGATGACGGACACTGTTACGGGGGGGATCTGTGGATGACGGACACTGTTACGGGGGGGGATCTGTGGATGACGGACACTGTTACGGGGGGGGGATCTGTGGATGACGGACACTGTTACGGGGGGGGATCTGTGGATGACGGACACTGTTACGGGGGGGGATCTGTGGATGACGGACACTGTTACGGGGGGGGGATCTGTGGATGACGGACACTGTTACGGGGGGGGGGGGATCTGTGGATGACGGACACTGTTATGGGGGATCTGTGGATGACGGACACTGTTATGGGGGGGGATCTGTGGATAACGGACACTGTTATGGGGGGGGATCTGTGGATGACGGACACTGTTATGGGGGGGGATCTGTGGATGACGGACACTGTTATGGGGGGGGATCTGTGGATGACGGACACTGTTATATATGTGCCATCCACAGACCCCCCAGCCCATAACAGTGCCATGCACAGACCCCCCTCAGCCCATAACAGTGCCATTCACAGATCCCCCCCCCTGTAACAGTGCCATCCACAGATCGCAATCCGAACCGCCCGCCGCCGCCATACAAATATAAGATGTCATATTGAATTAATAGTTATTAAACATGCCCCCCAACTTCTATTACTACCTTACATCCTAATCGCTTCTGTAAAATTCAGGCCGGCCGGCGCGTCTCACTGACGTCACTTGCCTGCGCCGCCTACTTCATTCATAAAGTAGGCGGCGCAGGGTGACACGAGTTACGCTGCCGCCCGCCCGGCCTGCCTGAATTCTACAGCAGCGATTAGGATGTAAGGTAATAATAGCAGTTGGGGGGCATGTTTAATAACTATTACTTGAATATGAGATCTTATGTTAGTATACCGGAGCGGCGGGGCGGTGCTATACTACACTGACTGCACCGCCCTGCCGCTATTGCCGGCCCCCAGCTCCTCCTCCCAGTCCCTCCCCGAGTCCCCGCTCTGCTCATAAATCGCAGCTTGCGATGTAAAACTGGCAGCATTTGCCCCATAAGACGCAGGGGCATTTCTCCCCCATTTTGGGGGAAGAAAAAGTGCGTCTTATGGGGCGAAAAATACAGAGTGTTTTTAAGTCTAATTTAGCCTCTATTTCTGAAATGTTTCTGCAGGGATTTGAACTCACAACCTTCTACATTAGAGGCAAGAACCTTAACCACTGAGCTATGCTAAACTGTGCTAGAAAAACCTCATAGTGTTAGGTATTCCTATACAGCAAAAGTATAATTTTATATTTGTTTTAGTAATTGTAAAAAAATGTATGGCACAAAATAAGTGTAATTACTAAAAAAATAAAAATATAATATTCAGCATACTTCTGATATATATGAATTCATAATATGTGGGAAACTACTAGGTTTTTAGCCATAAGATATGTACAGCAGGTTTAGGCTCCATTCAGACGTCCGCAAATGGGTCCTCATCCGTTCTGCAATATCGGAAACGGGTGCGGACCCATTCATTATCAATGGGGCAGAACGGGATGTGGAGAGCACACTATGTGCTCTCGGCACTTCCGGAGCGCAGCCCCGAACTTCCAGGCTTCGGCCCTGATTTTCCAGGACGTTGCTCCGCAAAAAAAGTAGAACACGTCCTATTCTTGTCCGCAATTGAGGACAAGAATAGGCAGTTCTATGGGGGTGCCGGCCGGGTGTATTGCGGATCCGCAATACACCACGGACGTGTGAATGGACCCTGACATGAAGCTCTATAGCCCAGAGGTTAAGGTTCTTGACTTTATGTAGAAGGCTGTGAGTTCGAATCCCAGCATAATAATTTCAAAAACAGACGCTAAATAAAACTTTAGACCTTTTAATTTGTGTAACTATTATTTTATGTTGGGAAAGGTGGCAACCCTAACAGAACCCCTGCTCCCCGGTGACCCCCATTATAGTTATGTCTACGGAGATGTGTGGGGGCTCATTTGAGGGAAATCTGTCTTTTTTTACAATACCATTTTCGGGTGTGTATGACTTGATCACTTTTTATTCCATTTTCTTGGGAGATAAAGTGATTATAAAGGGTAATTTTGGTGTATGGATCTGTATAATTCCGGTATAGAAGCCAGATTATAATATCGGCATTAACAACGCAAGTGTGAAACAGGCCTGATTCTGCAGAGACCAGGCGTGGACACGTTTCATACGCTATGTGTCTCTCCTTAGGTTTCTGGTATTTCTGAGGTACCACATGTACTATGAATACCCAATGGAGACTTACCTGGAGTATCCCATCCTAATCGCACAAGGTAAGTGCTGTACACCAGGGATGCTCAACCTGTGGCTCTATAGCTGTTGTAAAACTGCAACTCCCACCATGCCCTGCTGTAGGCTGTCCGTGCATGCTGGGAGTTGTAGTTTTGCAACAGCTGGAGGGCCGCTGAGGTCCATTTCATTGATCAATGGGGGTCTCCGCTTCCCCAGACTCCCACCGTTCAAATTTTTTGACATCACTATGACATGACAAAGGTTACGTTAAAAAAAAAAAAAAAAAAAAATTATGGGTAACTTTAAAGCCCAGACTTCACTTTTATATGTATGGAATGGGATCTTGTGTGCGATCACGGTGCAAATTTGTGTGCAATATGTGGCATGCGATAGTTGTAAGTAGGGGGTCAGTTGGTTTACGTGACTCATGCAATGTCATGAAGTCCCACATGCACTATTGTACTGTGTCTTTAAGGCCATGCACATGTCGTTAAGGCCAAGTTCACAGGCCAGTTATGCCTCATTTACACCTCAGTGTACGGTCAGTGATTTCCATCAGTGATTTTGAGCCAAAACCAGGTGTGGCTCTAAACACAGAACAGGAGCAGATCTTTTCCTTAGGCCTCATGCACACAAACATATTTTCTTTCCGTGTCCGTTCCGTTTTTTTTTTTTGCGGACCCGTTCATTTCAATGGGTCCGCAAAAAACAAAATGGAAGGTACTCCGTGTGCATTCCGTTTCCGTATATCCGTTCAGCTAAAGGATAGAACTTGTCCTATTATTGTCCGCATTACGGACAAGGATAGGACTGTTCGATTCTGCAAAATACGGAATGCACACGGACGTCATCCGTATTTTTTGCAGATCCGTTTTTTGCGGACCGCAAAATACATACAGTCGTGTGCAAGAGGCCTTATACCTTATGTCTGTGGAGGCCCCAGTCCTGGTTTTAGCTCCCAATCACTGATAGAAATCACTGACCAAAACACTGATGTGTGAATGAAGCTTTATTTCCATCAGTTAGGCCTCATGTACACGACCATTTGTATTTTGCAGTCCGCAAAAAATACGGATGATGTCCGTATTTTGCGGAACAGAACAGCTGACCCCTAATAGAACAGTCCTATCCTTGTACGTAATGCGGACAATAATAGGACATGTTCTGATTTTTTTTGGGCGGAACAGAAATACGGACATACGGAAACGGAATGCACATGGAGTACCTTCCGTTTTTTTTGCGGACCCGTTGAAATAAATAGTTCCATATACGGACCGCAAAAAAAAATGGAACGGACACGGAAAGAAAATACGTTTGTGTGCATGAGCCCTAATTGTGAGCCAAAATCGCATACGGGTCAAAAACAAACACAGAGCAGGAGCAGATCTTTCCCTTATACCTGATCTGAGTAAATTCACTACTGGTTTTGGCTCGCAATCACTGATGGAAATAACTGACCAAATAACTGATGTGTGAACTCAGCCTAAGGGCTCAGGCACATATGTATTTTGCGGTCTGCAAAACATGGACCCAGAAAAAAAAAAAAAACGGGTAACTTCCGTGTTGCATGCATTTTTTTTCAGCGAAACGGACAAGTTCTAGTTTTTTGTTGCAGACGCGGTGCTTCTACTCTTCATCCTCCACTACAGCGGCAGTGTGCGCAGCGCTTTGACCTACTCCGGGATGTATCCTTTCTGCTATCTACCAGTGGAGATGACCACATAGACATAGCAGGTGGATCACAGGCCTGTTCCATCACCACCTCAATAATTCATAGCTGATGGTGATGATGGACCGGCGCCCCGATCCCTAAAAATCTGTAACCCTGAGCTCATTCTGTACATCAGGCCAATGACGCATTTCAGCAAATCATTGTTTGCATATCTTAACTGCAGATTAGGTTTTTCGGTCTCTGGAACACGTTGGTCTTGAAGAAATGGATAATAGACATAGCCCTGGTGAGTACGATGACGACCTATGATATGAAACAGTGCCACACTAGTCTACAGGTCGTCTGTTGTATTGCAGCTCAACTAAATTGAGGTGAACGTGGCTGAGCGGCCATGCCACACATTACCTGTAGTAATACTGAACAACCCCTTTAAGGACACTATTTTAGCTCTGGGTAGGATTATTATTTGCCCTCTGTCTGATGAGATGTTCCTTGGAGATTCTGGTCCATGAGGACAAGATTGCATCACACGGCGGCTGCAGATTTGTCAGTGCTTTCTTGGATTAGCACACCAGGTCCTCTTCTCCGGCCACCTGCACACGTGGCGGAGATTTCCTGCAGACAGATGATGAGCTCAGGAGAAAAAAAAAAAAAAAAGATTACTCGCCTCCGGTGGTGATTTCCTTGCTCCCATCACAGTCCGTGTACAGTCCGGCCTCCTGTGAAGATGTCTCGTCCTATGTGACTGCTGCAACGGTCACCTAATGGCAGACGTCATAGCAGAAGGTCAGGTTGTGCAGAGACTGGCATGGGAGCAGGCAGGAGAGCCGATATCATAGAAAATGTCTATCCTTGTCTGCAATTACGGACAAGAATAGGACATTTTCTATATTTTTTGCAGGCCCGCAGAACAGAACTATGGATGTGGGACTCATTCATATGGTTGTGTGAATGCAGCCCAAGTATGGAAAATTTCCGCCCAGCTGGCGCTGTATTATAAAGCGGATTTTCCTGCAGGAGGCCTAAGGGTTTCTATTCATTTTAATACAGCCAGCTGTCAAGTATACAGCCTGGGAGAAAATGGGCAATAAGGGCTCATGCACACAACCGGATGTATTTTGTGGTCCGCAAAACACGGATCTGCACAAAAAAATGATGACATCCATGTTATTTGTGGATCCAATGTAACAATGCCTGTCCTTGTCCGCAAAATGGACAAGAATAGGACATGTTCTGTTTTTTTTTTTTTTTTTTTGCGGAACGGACATGCGTACATGGAAAACAGCTAAGCAAGCTTGCATCTTGCGAGTTGTAGTTTTGCCACAGCTGGAGTGCCGAAGGTTAGCCATCACAGACCTAGCCTGAGGATAGGTCATCATCAATAAAAAATAAAAATAAAAAAAATAAGTAGAACACCCCTTTAAATAGGATATAGTAAAAAAAAAAAGTGGTTTCATTGAAATCTGTAATTAAGGCTAGTTTCACAATGGCGCTAAAATCAGAGGAGCAGCCTGTCGGAGTTCATCGTATACTGCATAGCCCAAAGGGGGTGGAGCACTGCCAGGCTCCATTGACTATAATGGGACCTAGCAGGGGTCCGGCGTGTTTCGTCAGCTCAATACCTCTGCAAGCAGCATTTTTTTATATATATTTTTTTTTGTCAGGCCAAATCCTGACCCTTATGCCGGAAACGGGCCGGATCCCATTATAGTCAATGGGCTCTATCGGGGGAAAGGTAGTATCCAGCTATGAATAGCGATGAGTGTTTACAAGTTCGGCGTACAAGGTTCGGGTTATCTAAGAATTTCGTTATGGATTCCTCTACCACGGACGATAAACCCGAAACTTGTACATTGAACTTCAAAACCGAAGTTCGCTCATCCCTAGCTATGAAGATTTTAGCGCTAATGTGAAACTAAGATCTAAATCCATTCACCTTACCCCGAGTCAATCTGTAGTGTCAGACATTATGTGAATTTTGGGGTGAAAATAGCGTATATTTAGCAATCCCCTGCCAATAATTGAGTAGTAGGAGATATTGTGTATCCGGATCCTATATTTTGTTAGGTAGTTGTTACAATCTTTACAGTAATATTCTGTCTTGCAGAATTTATGTACTTTGATCAGTGCATCAAGCAAGTTCCTCCAGCTCCAGCATCTATGGCGCACGCAGGACTCCGGACAAGCTAGCGCACTGACCTGGGGCATGGCGACTTATACCTGTGCTAGTACGTCACCTTTCATTTTGTGACATTATTACTTGTGGTTTTTCTTTTTATATGTGTTTTTTAGGAGCACAAACTCCACAGCCGGATGTTACATGTTGGCAAATAAGAATTTTTAAAACTCCCAACAAACAGTTTTTTTTGGTCAGTTGGTGTTTTTTCGAATCACAGCATGCCCGGGTGTGTCTTTTTTTTGTTTTCCCATGAACTTCACTATATAGATTAAAAAGTGAAGTTTTTTTTTTTGTGGTTAAAAGCTCCAGGCGTTAGGCTTCATTCACTTCACCGTTCAGCCTTTCCGTTCTCCTGCTCCGTTTAGGAGCAGGAGAACGGAAAGGATGGATTCGGCACATAACTGAGCCAAACGGAGCCCTTAGGCCCCCTAGACTATAATGGGGTCCGTTATGTTTCCGCTCAGAAGATGATTTTGAAGCGGAGACAAAAGTCCTGCATGCACAACTTTTATCTCCGCTTCAAAACCATCTTCTGAGCGGAAACATAACGGACCCCATTATAGTCTATGGGGTCCTAAGGGCTCCGTTTGGCTCAGTTATGTGCCTTTCCGTCCTCTCGCTTCTCCTGCTCCTAAACGGAGCAGGAGAACGGAAAGGCTGAACGGTGATGTGAATGAAGCCTAAGGCCTCATGCACACGACCGTTGTGTGCATCCGTGGCCGTTGTGCCGGTTTCAGTTTTTTTTCGCGGACCCATTGACTTTCAATGGGTCCGTGGAAAAATCGGAAAATGCACCATTTGGCAGCCGCATCCGTGATCCGTTTTTCCTGGCCGTGAAAAAAAATAGGACCTGTCCTATTTTTTTCACGGCCAATGGTTCACGGACCCATTCAAGTCAATGGGTCCGTGAAAAAACACGGATGCACACAAGATTGTGATCCGTGTCCGTTTTTTCCTATCATTTCAATGGCAAACTTGACTTAGATTTATTATATTTTTTTCATGTCCGTGGATCCTCCAAAAATCAAGGAAGACCCACGGACGAAAAAACGGTCACGGATCACGGACCTACGGACCATGTTTTTGCGGACCTTAAAAAAAAACGGTTGTGTGCATGAGGCCTTAGCTGAAGGCCTGTATGAATTATGAAGTGCAGGGCACACAAGCTTATATTTTTTTATTTATTTTTTGCTCCTTGCATTTTTATTCTTTAGGTGTGTGTGATGTTTTCTTTTGTCTTTCTTTTCACAAATGGAGCATGGGGGAGCTCTGCATTATTTCAGGAATAAGGGAAAAATGCCATCAAGAAAACACTAGTAGGCAAACACACAATTTGCAAAAAATGGCCCCCGAAAAAACACAAAAACAGCAAAAAAAAATGCAGGAGGCAAAAAGTGAGTGTGGAAGCAGCCTAAATAGTTACTAGAGTCCAGACAACAAACCAGTTACAGAAATATAGCAGGAATGTTAGAAAAGGCCTCCATGCTCTGTATTCATAGCTTTATTCTTTATTTGCAGCAAGGATCTTTACAACGGTGATGACCACAGGAGACATTGCAGGTACGTCACAGCACAGGCGGATGGTAAAGAAAGTGGCCTTGGCACAGCACTGACGGGCATGGTGGACGCACTGAAGCTCCGTGATTGTTTTAGCATGAAATCACTAGATTGCTACTGCTCATCGGTATAAGACCACTTTCACACGTGGCGGATCGGCTCCGAGTGCGTTCAGTGAAACTCGCACCATTCTGCAAGCCAGTTCAGTCAGTTTTGTCTGCGATTGCGTTCAGTTTTTTTCCACGAGCGTGATAAAAAAAACCCCGAAGGTTGACAAACAACATCTCTTAGCAACCGTCAGTGAAAAACGTATTGTATCCGCACTTGCTTCCGGATATACAGTGCGTTTTTAACTGACGCCCCATTCACTTCTATGGGGCCAGGGCTGCGTGAAAAAACGCATGAATATAGAACCTGCTGCGTTTAACGCAACGCAGAACTGATGCATGAAAAAAAAACCGCTCATGTACACAGAACCATGAAAACAAATGGGTCAGGATTCAGTGCGGGTGCAATGTGTTCACGTCACGCATCGCACCTGCATGGAAAACTCGCTCGTGTGAAAGGGGCCTAAAGCCTCATGCACACCAGATCTTTTGGTGCCTGTCCGGAGAATATCACTGCAGATCCTATTCAGGTCTGTTTTTGGAGATTAGAATAACCATTGCAATGGATGACCGCAGGAAAAATGGCAGAATGCACCCGGGCTCTGTCTGTTTTTGCAGATTGAAAATCGGACGCATTGGTGTGAATGAGCGCCGAGACAGACCTATCAGGAGAGCTTAATAACGCATTGCTTTTCTGGCTGCCCCTTTAAGTAATGCAATGATTTCTCCTTTCAGTTCTCGTGCGGTTCATTGTGATGTTCGTTCTCAACTGCTGGGTGGTGCTCGCCATCCTGAAATACAGGAAGAAGCCGGCTGACGAGAAGAAGGAGGACTGAGGGGTCACGTCAGGAACTGCAGCCTACAGTATAGGGACTATTTATGATTAAGCCACTTATCACAGGTCAATGAATTATATCTTCACTTTTGGGGAACCATTATTTTTACAGCAAATAGGGGGAATCGCTTGCATAGCTATTCCCTAAATCTCTTCAGCATCACTCCCAGGGTGAGGTAAGAGAACAGGGAAGCCCTTCTCGCTGTATCCTGCTGACGTATCATGCATTGTGTTGTACAGATTTGGGGCCTGTAGCTACCTCCGATTTATCTAGAGAATCATGATGGACAGGTCACGAGTCTAAGGGCTCATTCACACGACCGTATCAATGAGTCCGCATCCATTCCGCAACTTTAACCCATTCATTTCAATGGAGCTGCAAAAGATGCAGACAGCACACCTGTATACTTCCGTTCTGCGGATATAGAGCATGTCCTATTCTTTTATGCAATTGCAGACAAGAATTGGCATTTTCTATGATGGCAGCGGCATGTGCGGTCTGTAAATTGCAGAACGCACACGGGCCGCAATCTGTCTTTTACGGATCTGCAAAATACTATAGTCGTGTGATCGTAGCCTAATACTGCCTCAGGGACGTTGCTGCTGGTTAGGGGGCCCATGCACATGGCAGTGCCAAGTGTCCTGTCTGATTGTGGGGTTTAGTTTTATCCGTATTATCTCACATTCCTGCGCGGTTTCTTCTGTGTCGTTATTCTCTGTTACACATACAGCTGCGTTCAAAATAATAGCAGTCTGTTTAAAAATGTGAATAAAGCTCAAAATCCTTTTAATAGCCTTTATTTCCATACACACAAATGCATTGGGAACACTACACATTCTATTCCAAATCAAAATGTGAAGAAAAATATCAAATTTGTGTTGTTCCCCTAAAAAAAATTAAGAAAAGTGAATATTAGACTGTTAAAAAAAAATAGCAGTGTTTGTATTCTTCTTTACAAACTCAAACATTCACTATATAAACTGAGAAATGTTTTGCTTTCCTTTGAATCACTTGATATTTAGTTGTATAACCGCTGTTTCTGAGAACTGCTGGACATCTGGGTTGCATGGAGTCAACGATGGCCCCTGTGACCAGGTATTCCAGCCCAGGGTGATTGGACTACATTCCACAGTTCTTCTCTTTCTTGGTTTTGCCTCAGAAACTGCATTTTTGATGTCACCCCACAAGTTTTCTATTGGATTAAGATTCGGGGATTGGGCTGGCCGCTCCATAACGTCAATCATGTTGGTCTGGAACCAAGATGTTGCACGTTTACTGGTGTGTGTTGGGGTCGTTGTCTTGTTGGAACACCCATTTCAAGGGCATTTCCTCTTCAGCATAAGGCAGCATGACCTCTTCCAGTATTCTGATATATTCACACTGACCCATGAGGAAATACTGTGTCGGGGGTTTTATAATTGTGGGATCACCTATGTGCAGATTGTGTAACCTTATTGCTGATATTATTATCTGTGATTTGATTTCCACATTGTACTGGTACATGTTGTTACATTTTCAGCCTGAATTAAATGATTGAACAACAAACTGATCCCTAGTAGAAAAGAAGAGAAAAATCCGGCTCGCTTCAGATGAAGTATAATAGGACCCACATACCTCAGAGGTCTGAAACGCGTAGATTGTTTCATGTACACCTGTTTACGGATTTTACTTCGCTGGAATAAAAGCTATTATACTTCATCTGAAGCGAGACAGATTTTTCTCTTCTTTTCTACTTTGGATTTTACCGCACCCAGGGCGGCATCCGTGCACCTCAGGTGATTCTACCACTGCAGGTGAGAGCTGCCTTACAATCTTCTACAAACTGATCCCTGGTATGCAATAAATAGGCCCAACACCGTAGTATGAGAAACATCCCCATATCATGATGCTTGCGCCACCATGCTTTACAGTGTACTGTGGTCCGAATTCAGTGTTTGGGGGTCGTCCGACAAACTGTCTCCGGCCACTAGACCCAAAAAGAACTTTCATCAGTCCACAAAACGTCTCTTAAGACCGGCCAATGTGCTCTTTGGCAAATTGTAACCTCTTCAGCACACGAACGTTCAATTTTTTTGCGGTCCGCAAAAAACGGAAGCCGCCCGTGAGCCTTTCGCAATTTACGGAACGGGCGGCCCATTGTTGACATGCCTATTCTTGTCCGCAAAATGGACAATAATAGGACATGCTATTATTTTTTTTTGTGGGGCCTCGGAAAGGAGCAACAGATGCGGACAGCACACTGAGTGCTGTCCGCATCTTTAGCGGCCCCATTGAAGTGAATGGGTCCGCACCCGAGCCACAAAAACTGCAGCTCGGATGCAGACCCGAAAAACAGTCTTGTGCATGAGGCCTAAATCTGCACTGTGTGCAGCCACCCTAAGGCCTCTTGCACACAAATGTATTTTCCATCTGTGTCCGTTCCTTTTGCGGACCATATACGGAACCATTCATTTCAATGGGTCCGCAAAAGAACGGAAGGTACTCCGTGTGCATTCCATTTCCGTATTTCTGTTCCGGAAAAAAATAGAACATGTCCTATTATTGTCCGCATTACGGACAAGGATAGGGCTGTTCTATCAGGGGCCAGCTGATCCATTCCGTGAAAAAAAGGAATGCACAGAGATGTCGTCCATATTTTTTGTGGGCCGCTAAATACATACGGTCGTGTGCAAGAGGCCTAAGGATGTGTTCACATCTCTGTCCTGATCCAACATAGATACCGACTGTCGGCCAGAGAAAAAACACTGCATGGAGCGGTAGTCAAAACCAGACATTTATACCGGAAAGTGTCCGGATCCTATTACAGTCAATGCCTTATCTGGTGAACTCCGGCAGTCTGGTCGCCGTAGATGTAAATCGGTCCTAAGGCCTCATAACGAGTGCATTTTAGTGTCTGAACTATAACCACAAATGCTTATCTGGATCAATCATTATGATGCTGTCAGTTTGGGTGACTGGACCCTCTGTCAGGGCAGGATCGGCAGATGTAATGCAGGCAACGACACTTCTCTAGCCCGTTCTTGACCAGGGTACACACAAAGTTCTACGGTGCCAGTTTGGCACAGGTGGAAATTTAACTACTTACCGCACAAGTTGCTGGTCGTTTACTTGCAGCATTGTCTAATTAGAGCAGGTATCAGAAGCAGGACCTTTATGGGGTCATCTGGCAACGTGGACGGCGTTAGGATCCCTCAAACCAGGTGTGTTGTAGTGCAGCTCTGCCTCATTCACATCAATGGAGTGGAGCTGCAATACCAGGCCCAACCCATAGACAGGTGTGGCGCTGTTTCTGCAATGAAGCAGCCGTATTTATGTAATCCTAGAAATAAGTGGGGCACACCACTGCAAGTTGACATTCTCCCAAATCACCACATGGTTATGGATCCGGTTGTATTATGTCTTCTATAGCCATGACAGATCCGTCTTGAACACCATTGGATCAGTTTTCTATTGTGTCAGAGGGAACAGATCCGTCCCCATTGACTTACATTGTGCGTCAGGACGGATCAGTCTTACTCTGCACCACATCACCGACAGAAAAATGCTGCTTGCAGCGTTATTCTGTCCGCAATGGGAACGCAACGCATTTTGGCGACCCCATTGACAATGAATGGGGAGAAACTGAGGCATCGCGCCCCCCCCTCCCCACCTATTGAGATCCTATGATAGATCTCAATAGCGGAAAGGGAAAGCGCAGGTGTGAAAGTAACCTTACACGTCATATGAGAACACAATGAGATTCTCTACTGTCACTGTATTAACAATCCAGAAAATATATCACACTGAGGAGGGACGGTGGATGTAATGGCGCAGACCGTGCGCTACATGAAATAACCTGCTGATTTACTGGCGAGTGTTTGTTCACATGATGCATCTGGATCTTCCTGTACACGGCTGGGAGGAAAGAGTTCTTTACAGTAAAGGCGGCCACACACATTTAATAGCTGTAGGCCAGTCCTTCAGCACTCCAGAGGTTGTGAAACTACAATTCCCATCATACTCCATTCTTTTCTATGGGAGTTATGAGAAGAGCAGAGAAAGTGTGCATGCTGGGAGTTGTAGTTCCACGACACCTGGAGTGCCAGAGGTTGCCTACCACTGGAGTATGGGGTGAGGGGAGAAAGCTGCTGGCAGACAGTCTCCACTTTTCCCATTAACGCTTAGCTCAAGTCAAAACAGAAGCTCAGGTTTGGTCGGAGGCCCGTCCCGTACAGCGGCTCTGTGCGCCACGTACCTGCTCTTCAGTCTTCTCTAGGCACGGCATTAGGGCTCATGCACACTGCGTGACCGCTCAGAGCGAGACAGAAGGCGATACGGCACCGCGTGACCCCTCAGAGCGAGACAGAAGGCAATACGGCACCGCGTGACCCCTCAGAGCGAGACAGAAGGCACTGCGTGACCGCTCAGAGCGAGACAGAAGGCACTGCGTGACCGCTCAGAGCGAGACAGAAGGCACTGCGTGACCGCTCAGAGCGAGACAGAAGGCACTGCGTGACCGCTCAGAGCGAGACAGAAGGCACTGCGTGACCGCTCAGAGCGAGACAGAAGGCACTGCGTGACCGCTCAGAGCGAGACAGAAGGCACTGCGTGACCGCTCAGAGCGAGACAGAAGGCACTGCGTGACTGCTCAGAGCGAGACAGAAGGCACTGCGTGACCGCTCAGAGCGAGACAGAAGGCAATACGGCACTGTGTGACCGCTCAGAGCGAGACAGAAGGCAATACGGCACTGGGTGACCGCTCAGAGCGAGACATAAGGCACTGCGTGACTGCTCAGAGCGAGACAGAAGGCAATACGGCACTGTGTGACCGCTCAGAGCGAGACAGAAGGCAATACAGCACTGCGTGACCTCTCAGAGCGAGACATGAGGCAATACGGCACTGCGTGACCGCTCAGAGAGACATGAGGCAATACGGCACTGCTTGACCGCTCAGCGAGAGACATGAGGCAATACGGCACTGCTTGACCGCTCAGAGAGAGACATAAGGCAATACGGCACCGCGTGACCGCTCAGAGAGAGACATGAGGCACCGCGTGACCGCTCAGAGAGAGACATGAGGCAATACGGCACTGCGTGACCGCTCAGAGAGAGACATGAGGCACCGCGTGACCGCTCAGAGCAAGACATAAGGCACTGCGTGACTGCTCAGAGCGAGACAGAAGGCAATACGGCACTGTGTGACCGCTCAGAGCGAGACAGAAGGCAATACGGCACTGGGTGACCGCTCAGAGCGAGACAGAAGGCAATACGGCACTGGGTGACCGCTCAGAGCGAGACATGAGGCAATACGGCACTGCGTGACCGCTCAGAGAGAGACATGAGGCAATACGGCACTGCTTGACCGCTCAGCGAGAGACATGAGGCACTGCGTGACCGCTCAGAGAGAGACATAAGGCAATACGGCACCGCGTGACCGCTCAGAGAGAGACATGAGGCACCGCGTGACCGCTCAGAGAGAGACATGAGGCACCGCGTGACCGCTCAGAGAGAGACATGAGGCACCGCGTGACCGCTCAGAGAGAGACATGAGGCACTGCGTGACCGCTCAGAGAGAGACATACGGCACCGCGTGACCGCTCAGAGAGAGACATAAGGCAATACGGCACTGCGTGAACGCTCAGAGAGAGACATGAGGCAATACAGCACTGCATGACCGCTCAGTACATTAAACAGGAAGTGACAGCTCAAAGCACATTATAAGAAACATAAGGATCTGCGTGACAGCTCAGAGCAAGACATAAGGCAATACAGCAATGTGTGACCGCCCAGTACATTAAACAGGAAGTGACAGCTCAGAGCACATTATAAGAGACAGGAGGCATGCGTGACAGCTCAGAGCACATTATAAGAGACACGAGGCATTACGTGACAGCTCAGAGCGCATTATAAGAAACATAAGGACCTGCGTGACAGCTCAGAGCACATTATAAGAGACAGGAGGCATGCGTGACAGCTCAGAGCGCATTATAAGAGACATAGGGACCTGTGTGACAGCTCAGAGAGCATTATAAGAGACAGGAGGCACTGTGTGAAAGCTCAGAGAGCATTATAAGAGACAGGAGGACCTGTGTGACAGCTCAGAGCACATTATAAGAGACAGGAGGCATGCGTGACAGCTCAGAGCGCATTATAAGAGACAGGAGGACCTGTGTGACAGCTCAGAGTGCATTATAAGAGACAGGAGGCATGCGTGACAGCTCAGAGCGCATTATAAGAGACAGGAGGACCTGTGTGACAGCTCAGAGTGCATTATAAGAGACAGGAGGCATGTGTGACAGCTCAGAGCGCATTATAAGAGACAGGAGGCATGCGTGACAGCTCAGAGAGCATTATAAGAGACAGGAGGACCTGTGTGACAGCTCAGAGCGCATTATAAGAGACAGGAGGCATGTGTGACAGCTCAGAGCGCATTATAAGAGACAGGAGGTATGTGTGACAGCTCAGAGAGCATTATAAGAGACAGGAGGCATGTGTGACAGCTCAGAGAGCATTATAAGAGACAGGAGGACCTGAGTGACAGCTCAGAGAGCATTATAAGAGACAGGAGGCATGTGTGACAGCCCAGAGCGCATTATAAGAGACACGAGGCACTGTGTGACAGCTCAGAGCGCATTATAAGAGACAGGAGGCATGTGTGACAGCTCAGAGAGCATTATAAGAGACAGGAGGCATGTGTGACAGCTCAGAGAGCATTATAAGAGACAGGAGGACCTGAGTGACAGCTCAGAGAGCATTATAAGAGACAGGAGGCATGTGTGACAGCCCAGAGCGCATTATAAGAGACACGAGGCACTGTGTGACAGCTCAGAGCGCATTATAAGAGACAGGAGGTATGCATGACAGCTCAGAGCACATTATAAGAGACAGGAGGCATGCGTGACAGCTCAGAGTGCATTATAAGAGACAGGAGGCATGTGTGACAGCTCAGAGCGCATTATAAGAAACATAAGGACCTGCGTGACAGCTCAGAGCACATTATAAGAGACAGGAGGCATGTGTGACAGCTCAGAGCGCATTATAAGAGACATAGGGACCTGTGTGACAGCTCAGAGAGCATTATAAGAGACAGGAGGACCTGTGTGACAGCTCAGAGCGCATTATAAGAGACAGGAGGCATGTGTGACAGCTCAGAGAGCATTATAAGAGACAGGAGGACCTGTGTGACAGCTCAGAGAGCATTATAAGAGACAGGAGGCACTGTGTGACAGCTCAGAGAGCATTATAAGAGACAGGAGGACCTGTGTGACAGCTCAGAGCGCATTATAAGAGACAGGAGGCATGCGTGACAGCTCAGAGCACATTATAAGAGACAGGAGGACCTGTGTGACAGCTCAGAGCGCATTATAAGAGACAGGAGGCATGTGTGACAGCTCAGAGAGCATTATAAGAGACAGGAGGCATGCGTGACAGCTCAGAGAGCATTATAAGAGACAGGAGGCATGTGTGACAGCTCAGAGAGCATTATAAGAGACAGGAGGACCTGTGTGACAGCTCAGAGAGCATTATAAGAGACAGGAGGACCTGTGTGACAGCTCAGAGCGCATTATAAGAGACAGGAGGACCTGTGTGACAGCTCAGAGCGCATTATAAGAGACAGGAGGGCATGCGTGACAGCTCAGAGAGCATTATAAGAGACAGGAGGCATGCTGTGACAGCTCAGAGAGCATTATAAGAGACAGGAGGGCATGTGTGACAGCTCAGAGAGCATTATAAGAGACAGGAGGCATGTGTGACAGCTCAGAGAGCATTATAAGAGACAGGAGGCATGTGTGACAGCTCAGAGAGCATTATAAGAGACAGGAGGCATGTGTGACAGCTCAGAGAGCATTATAAGAGACAGGAGGACCTGTGTGACAGCTCAGAGTGCATTATAAGAGAGACAGGAGGACCTGTGTGACAGCTCAGAGTGCATTATAAGAGACAGGAGGACCTGTGTGACAGCTCAGAGCGCATTATAAGAGACAGGAGGCACTACGTGACTGCTCAGAGGACATTATAAGAGACAAACCACACTGTGTGACAGCTCAGAGCACATGATAAGAAACGGGAGGCACTACGTGACAGCTCAGAGCGCATTATAAGAGACACGAGGCATGCGTGACAGCTCAGAGCGCATTTTAAGAGACACGAGGCATGCGTGACAGATCAGAGCACATAAGAGACAAGACACCGAGTGACAGCTCAGAGCGCATTACAGGAGACACGAGACACAGTGACAGATCAGAGCACATGATAAGAGACGGGAGGCACTGAAGGCTACATGTTATATTTTATTGTCAATATGGTTAACATTTTATCATACTGCTTTCTGTATAAAACATGCACTTTGAGGGATATTTAGGTGTACAGCATGAATGAGCCCACATAAATTATATTTATATATATATACTTTTTTTTTCTTAATAAGACCATGTAAAAATAATTCTAATAAGCACCTCAGATGTCCTTATTTCTTTCATATTTTTTTTTTCATTTTTTTTTACATCCCAGATAAACATTCTTCAAATGCTCCAATACGAAATGTATTCAATAACCTAGAGCTAGGTGCTAGAGAACAGTTCCTGAAATATTAAAATACATCTACAGTATGACTGAAGCTCGTGACTAGAGATGAGCCAACTTCACATTTTGAAATTCGTTCACGCTTCGTTTGGTGGGAAAAGCAGAATTGCGTTATGGATTCCGTTACCACGGACCATAACGCAATTCTATGACGGAATGCCTCTAAAGGCATTCCGTCATAGAATTGCGTTATGGTGCGTGGTAACGGAATCCATAACGCAATTCTGCTTTTCCCACCAAACGAAGCGTGAACGAATTTCAGAACATGAAATTCGCTGATCTCTACTCGTGACAGCCCATGTTTTATGTGCGTGTGTGGGGTGTGAACTTAAAAAAGACATTTGTTCAATCGTAGACCTCTGTCTTTCTCTTCAGAAATAAAAACATAAGTAGAACAGAACACAAACCAAGGCAAGCAAAACAAAACAAAAAAAACATAGCACTTATTGGATATCCTTTTCTTCCAGGAGGGGGCACCACAGAGGCAGCCATGTTGGGGGTTATAGTAGTATTCATGACGAAGCAGCCCTGGAAATGGCAACATCTCTAAGGCACCAAAAACAGGCAACCGTTCAGTCAACGGGACCCAATTATGTCGTATGTACAGATGCTACATAAGGTCTACCCCCTACCGGGACACCGCATATATCTTACAATATTTCTTGTTTCTGCACATTTTCCCCTCCCTCGTCATGACCAGGAGTCAGTTGACTGGAGAGGCAGATACAACTAAAACAGTGGTCACCCACACAGGAAGACAAGCGGCTGCTAGGCAACCGTAACGTAACACGCCCTTCAGAAGACACTGAAAAGAAGCAAAGGCGTGTAATACTATAGAAACTATCCGTATGGCGTTAACTCATAGTTGGGGCTAGGCGTTAACGAGCTGCATTTACATAAACACATTTACATAAATACATACCCCTCCCACAAAATGGCTGCTTAACGTACAGAATTTATTTATATTTTTTTGCTTTGGTGACTTCTAATACTGAGGGTTGATGAAGGGGAGAGGTTAATCATATTATATTTCTCCAACTTTCCAAAACACATTCAAAAGGAGGCTGCCCCCCCCCCCCCCCCCAAAAAAAAAATAATAATAATAAAAAAAAAAATTAAATTAGTGCGTCACATCAGCCCCCTAAGAACTACAGAAGCTGAATTTGCAGCTCAGTGGCGGGATGGTCATTTTTATTTTTTTATTAAGGCATCCAGATATTTTTGGAAGAAGATATTTGCAGGTTCCGAGACTGAATGTGCTCAGCGCTTGCATGCAATTTTGCGATTTATTTCAAGCCCCCCCCCTCCCCCGATAATCCCTCCATATGAGTCAGACAGAGGGATAACACTATGGCTTTGTACATGTGCATAGTCACAACCGCAGGCATTGGTCAAGGAGTACAAAAATAAAGGGTGGCGTTCTCACAAAGCCTCTGGCGGTACAGTACGATACAAATATATACACGGTCCGTCTTTTTCTCTCGTCGAGGAGCTCATTCGGAGCGATACTGAGCACCAAAACCGCTGTGTGGACGCCGTCAGCTGTGGGACCGGAGTTCCTCTGGGATGTAGTGTAAAAACCTTGTGGAACCGGCACTCGTTTCCCCACCGTTCATATCCTCGCTTTGAAGCCTTCACGTTTCGAGCAGGGGTAAAAGCCGTCCTCGGAGATTTTCGTTTGCGAAGTAGCAGGAGTGTAACCTGGGTATTAATCCCGGGTAAGGGGTCTACGTAAATCACAGTGACTTCTGACCACCCTGAGCCACTCGTCAGGAACAACATTATTTCTTTTCTCTCTTTCTACATTGCAGCAAGAAATTTTTTGTAAACCTCTGATATATATATGCACAGTCTTTTTGGAAAAAATATAGTTTTTTTTTTCTCCTTTTTTTTTGGACACCTTATTTTGCAGTCAGTCTTATTTTTGTAATTTAATGGAAGAAATCATCTTAAAATGGGCACTGCATTCACAGAAGGCAGTTAACTGAAAGACAAGAGGAAGATAATTAAAGGCACAAATGACAAGAATGGTGTCCATGCACTGAAATGAGAAAGGCAATAACAATACTACTGATCAGTTCATGCTAGCAAGGCTAAACCGCGTTCTATGCTCCAAGTCGCCATAGTAAGAGGACCTGTCCCCACTCCTGACAGGCCTGTTTTATTAGCTTCATGCATTCCCCGTGTAATAACAATTCTGGAGCAGCTATTCTATGGCTCTATGGTGCGCTGTTCCTTTATTATTTCTACTAGAAGTAATGAATGAATTGCTAGCAGTCTGCAGTAAGGGTACAGAGGGGAGGTAACCAGTTATGGGGGGGGGTGTCCCTGCACAGTCTGACTCTATCCAATCAGTGCTGCCATTTTCAGACTGTGCAGGTACACCCCCCCCCCCCCCCCCCCCTCTGTACCCTTACTGCAGACTGCTAGCAATTCATTCCTTACTTCTAGTAGAAATAATAAAGGAATGGCACAACATAGAGCCATAAGAATAGATGCTCCAGAATTGTTATTACATGGGGAATGCATGAAACTATTAAAAGAGGCATGTTAGGGGTAGTGGTAGGTGCTCTTTAAAGGGGTTTTCTGAGACTTTTATACTGATTAGCTATCCTCTGGATAGGTCATCAGTATCTGATCGGTGAGGGTTCGTCACCAGGGACTCCCGCCGATCAGCTGTTTGAGAAGGCACCAGTACTCGCCGTAAGGGCCCATTCACACGTCCGCAAAATGGGTCTGCATCAGTTACGCAATTTTGCGGGAACGGGTGCGGACCCATTCATTTTTAATGGGGCCGGAATGTGCTGTTTGCATCCGCATTTGCGGATCCGCACTTCCATTTCCGCAAAAAAATAGAACATGTCCTATTCTTGTCCACCATTGCAAACAAATTTAGGCATTTTCTATTATACTGCCGGCGATGTGCGGTCCGCAAATTGTGAAACGCACATTGCTGGTGTCTGTGTTTTGTGGATCCGCAAAACACATACGGACGTGTGAATGGACCCTAACCGTGCTCAGCAAGCACAGCACCATCCATTTGTTAGTGGCAGTGCTTGGTATCGCAGCTCAGTACAGTTCACTTCAATGAGTCTGAGCTGCGCCCAGGCCATATGACCGATGAATGTGATGTCACATGGCCTAGAAAAAGCCGTGAGAAGGTAGCGGTACTACTGCAGGCGTCGGTGCCTTGTGAAACAGAGGATAGCTCATCAGTAAAAATATCTCGGAAAACCCTTTTAGTTTCACAGCCTCGCAAGCCGATAGGAATGATCTTGCAGACATTTAGCTAGTAGGAAGTATTTAGGGCAATGCCCCATGAGAAACGTATGCAAAATAGCCCTCCACCAGAAGAGGAAAACTGCTTCTTTAGTGCCACCTACAGGTAGTGTGCATGTCTGACCCTTTATTAGGCTCCATTCACACGTCCGCAAAATGGGTCCGCATCCTTTCCGCAATTTTGCGGAAAGGGTGCGGACCCATTCATTCTCTATGGGGACGGAATGAGCTGTCCGCATCCACATTTGCGGATCCGCACTTCCGCATTCGTGCTTCCGTTTCCGCAAAAAAATAGAACATGTCCTATTCTTGTCCGCAATTGCGGACAAGAACAGGCATATTCTATTATGTCGGCAATGTGCGGTCCGCAAAATGCGGAACGCACATTGCTGCCTTCCGTGTTTTGCGCATCCGTGTCTCCGCAAAACACATTGCGGACGTGTGAATGGAGCCTAAAGCATGACTATGGGATCTGCACAGTTGATGGGTTTTTGCTCCTCATTAGTACATGGTAGGTTTCTGCCTAGATTAGAGGTGGCACTGGAATGCGTTTTTCTTCCGCTTGCGGCAGACCTATTTAGCATGGTGTTTTATATATATATATATATATATATATATATATTTTTTTTTTATATAGATATGTAATTAAAACCCTTCTGACTAATGACCGGTGGGGGTGCCCCACCTATCTGATACGATGACCTATCCCGAGTGTAGGTCATTAATATTTAACTCCTCCATAAGACAATTCTGCCTCAGTGGTTCAGCATGGGCAGCAGTAACTTCTGACAAACACTGCAAAACACACACAACAAAACTACCACACGAAAAAGCAAAAAGCCCACAGCAAACCATGTAATACACAGGCACCTGTCAACCCAACCACGTCTGATAATCCGCCAAATCGCAATCATGAAAGGCGTAAGGGGCCTCTTCATGCTATCTTTATACATGCAGCCATGTTCAAGGAGGAAGTAGATACAAAACACAGCAAAATAAATCAAACTTTTCTTAAAAGGGGTTTCCTGGGAATTCAATACTGATGTCCTATCCTCAGGATTGGTCATCAATACCTAATCGGTGGGGGTCTGACTACCAGCACACCCATCAATCAGCGTTATGGTCATCAAGTACAGCGCCGTACAATGTATAGTGGCTGTGCTTGGTATTGCAGCCCAGGCCCATTTACTTGAATGGGACAGAGCAGCACACAGGCCATGTGACCAATGAATGTGACGTCACTGGCCTAGGAAAAGGGCTGCGGCACTCACCGGGAACATCTGATCGGCGAGGGTGTCTGTAGTTGAATCCCCACAAATCAGATATTGATCAGAAAACCCCTTTAATGATCAGTCAGCAGGTTGCAGATGGCAGTCTTGTAGATCAGGATTCAGGTTTCCCTTATACATGGACTGCAGAGCTCCTTTATTTCCTAGGAACATGCGAGTTGCTTATAATCTTCCAATCTTGGGTTGTAGAGCAATATCATTTGCCAATATAATCACTGGAAACCGATGACATCATCAGGTGTGTGATGAGTAGGATGCTCTCAGCGGATCTGCATGGTCACTAAAATTAGTTTGGTATAACAGCTTGCCGGTTTGTACTCTGTAGACCTAGCCGATGTTCTCCCTAGCGAGCTATCCTGAGGAGCACGTCTCACCGGGGATGCACACAGCAAACGCAGGCAGGAAAATAATACGCATTCCAAAGCCAATTACCCGAGGTTACCGCTTCAGAAATCAAAAACATCATCCCCATCATCCTCTACGTCATCCAGAGACCAGTGCCAGTCGTTAAAAGCCAGGTCAAGCAGCCTGCAACAGGAGTTTTGAGGTTTATGAGAAAGGCTTATGAATAAACCCTCCATGTTCTCCAGGGCACCATCTCAGGAGACTTAAAGGGGTTGTGTCACTTCAGCATTTAATATATATATAGAGAAAGTGAATACAAGGCACTTACTAATGTACTGTGATTGTCCATATTGCTTCCTTTGCTGGGTGGAGTCATTTTTCCATCACATTATACACTGCTCGTTTCCATGGTTAGGACCACCCTGCAATCCAGCAGCGGTGGTCGTGCTCGCACACTACAGGAAAAAGCTCTGGCCTCTCTGGTGGCCAGGACCACGGGAGCGTGCATAGGCCGGCACTTTTTCCTATAGTGTGCAAGCACGACCACCGCTGATGGATTGCAGGGTGGTTGTAACCATGGAAACGAGCAGTGCATAATGTGATGGAAAAATGAATCCAGCCAAAGGAAGCAATATGAACAATCACAATACATTAGTATGTGCCTTGTATTCACTTTCTCTACATAATAAATGCCATTTGCTGAAGTGAGACAACTGCTTTAAAGGGGTTGTCTCACTTTAGCAAGTGGCATTTATCAGGTAAAGAAAGTTATTACAAGACACTTACTAATGTATTGTGATTGTCCATATTGTCGCCTTTGCTGGCTGGATTCATTTTCCCCTCACATTATACACTGCTAGTTTCCATGGTTACGACCGCCCTGCAATCCAGCATCAGTGGCTGTACTTGCACACTATAGGAAAAAGCACTTGCCTCTCTTGTGGTCGGGACCATAGGAGTGCACATAGGCCAGCAGTTTTTCGTATGGTGTGCATGCATGGCCACCGATGCGGGATTGAATGGTGGTCGTAACCATGGAAACGAGCAGTGTATAATTTGATGGAAAAATTAGTATAGCCAGCAAAAGAGGCAATATGGATAATAACAATCCATTAGTAAGTGCCTTGTATTAACTTTTTATACATGATAAATGCCATTTGCTAAAGTCAGACAACCCCTTTATTCTGTATGTTCATCTTTGAACCAATGGCGTGCATCGTATAGAGGTAGAACATGTGGCTGGGGCCCTTGGAGAGAGCCCAGTACTGCTGGTTCCCTTTGTCACTAGGACATCTCTTCTGCATGTGGTTCAGCACTGTGAGGATCTCTACATGAAATACCCGTCAGCCCGAAGCTATGATCACCTAACTCCCCATACAGAGGTTCGGCCGAGAATGCATGTGTTCTTAATGAGAGTAAGCCGCTGCTAGACACCTCTGGCGGCAGCTGATCGCCCTACAGCAAAAGGATCAGGCGTGCTGAAATCCAACAGATCTGATCCTTCTTTCTGTATACATCTGCTGTCAGGGGCCCCATCCACATTAGGCCTCATCCACACAACCGTATCTGTTTTGCGGTCTGCAAACTGCAGATCCACAAAATACAGACATGGTCCATGTGCTGTCCACATTTTTTGGAGGACCCATTGGCTTCAATGGGTCTGAGGTTCGCACTCTGCAGACAAGTATACGACATGTTCCATCATCCGTGTGCTTTCTGCATCCGTATGTCTTTCGCAGAAGATCACAACATGTGCTATACTTGTCTGCAAATTGTGGACTGCAGACCCATTGAAGTCAACGGGTCTGCCAAAAAAGGCAGATGGCACACGGACCGCGTGCGTATTTTGTGGATCCGCTAAATGGATATGGGCGTGTGCATAAGGCTTTAGATGGATGGCTGATATACATCTAAGGCCTCATGCACACGGCCGTTGTTTTGGTCCGCATCAGAGCCGCAGATTTTGCGGCTTGGATGCGGACCCCTTCACTTCAAGGGGGCCGCAAAAGATGCGGACAGCACTCCGTGTGCCGTCTGCATCCGTTGCTCCGTTCCATGGTCCGCATATAATAAAATAAAAAATATATAACCTGTCCTATTCTTGTCCATTTTGTGGACAAGAATAGGCAGTTATATCAATGGTTGTCCGTGCCGTTCCGCAAATTGCGGAACGCACGTGGACGCCATCCGTGTTTTGCGGATCCGCAATTTGCGGACTGCAAAACACACAACGGTCGTGTGCATGAGGCCTAATTTGTATGGCCAGCTTAAGATTTGGACAGTGTTGTGAAGACTTATGTGGACTATAGAAGGTACTGAATGAGTGGTGGGTCTCTCAAGGGTGGGCCCCCCACCAATCTTACATTCATCACCTAATGAAGACAGGTCAACAGTCCACAGTAGTGGAACACCTATAGGTCTTTGCACGTGGTATCGGGCTCCAGCTTCTCAGTCCCAAGACAACCATCTGAATATAAAGAAGATGGCAGCACTCCACGTCTCGTCACACAAAGGTGATTTTTATTCACCTGGCGGGCGAGGTTTCCACTGCAGTGGTTTAGTAAGACTATAGAGACGAAATGTCGCCCTGCCCAATGAATTAGAAAATCACCTTTATTTCACAGGACATGGAAAGTGTGGTCTTCCTCTTATTTAGATGTTCATTACCTCGCCTGTTCATAGGCGATAAATGAGTGGAAAAAACTAAAGTTTACATTTTTGGAAGGTTTACATGTACCACTAGGGGGAGACAAAGTCTTACTGAATATCCTAGAACATCTAGACTTGTACTTTAAAGGGCTAATCCATTCATATCTACAGGATATGCCAAATTGATGGGTATCTGTCTACAGTTTCCTAACCTGTTAAAATGAGTCACAATTACGGAAACAGCACATATGGAGCTTCCACCTCACCAAGTTGATGGGGGTTGGGGTACCCACACATTAGGCTCCACCAAGGCTTTTAATGCTGATGACCTATCCTCAGGATAGTGAATATCAGATCGGCGAGGGTCTGACACCCGGCAGCCCCGTTGATCGGCTGTACGAAGGGATGCCCACCGACTATAGGTCAGCAATATTAAAAGCCTGGAGAAGCCCTTTAAAGGCTATGGACACCTTTGGACATTTAGTTTTAGGATAGTATTTTACTCATTTTAGGGCTACAAAAAAAAAAAAAAAAAAAAAAGGTTCTGCCATTTTTAAGATACAGGGGTTAAAAAAAAATTATTAAGTCTTTTAGCAGAGTATCACTTCTCAGTCCCATAAGCTGATGGCTCATGTGAAGCCTTGCCTCTGATCTCCTGACCTCACTCACTTTAGGGTACCTTCACACTAATGTTATTCTTTTCCAGCATTGAGTTCCGTCCTAAGGGCTCAATACCGGATAAAAAAAAATAGTTTTATCCTAATGCATTCTAAATGGAGAGCAATCCGTTCTGCATGCATCAGGGTGTCTTCAGTTCAGTCACTTTAACGGTATTTGGCCGGAGAAAATACCACAGCAAGTGTTCCGGAAAAACAGATCCGATTTAAAAATGTGAAATAAATACTGGATCCGTTCTTCTGGATGACACGAGAGAGGCGGACCCGGTATTGCAATGAATTTGTGAGATGGATCCGCATCCGTTTGCATACGGATTTCTGGATCCAGCAGGCAGTTACGGCGACGGAACTGCGTGCCGGAATCAAACAACGCAAGTGTGAAAGTACCCTAAGACATATTCTTAACATTTTGAGAAGGCTACTTTCACATAAGAGTTTTGGTTTCAGATTTTGAGCTTCGGCAGGGGATCTCAGAATGGATCAGTTTTGAATATACATCAGGAAGCATCCGTTCCGTTAGGATGCAGTTGTGTGAAATCGAAACAGAACAAACTGGATCAGTCACTAAATATATTGAAAGTCAGTGGGTGATGGATCAGTTTTGGGGTTTTTTTGGACCCTAAAAAAACTGGATCTGTCACCATTGACTTATTTTGCTTTTAGTGACGGATCTGGTTTGTTCTGTTTGCTGACGCAGCAGAAGACATCCTGAACAGATCTCTTTCCATTCAGAATGCATGGGGACTAAATGGAACCCCTTTTGGCCCGGTTTTGAGATCCTCTGCTGAATCTCAAAACCGGAATGTCAAAACACACATGTGAAAGTAGCCTAAGAGTTTTAGGAGAGCTAAAAAAAAACTGTATCTCAAAAACAGCTGAACTTTTTTTTAAATAAAGAGCAATAGAAAAAATTATTTTTAGCCCAAAAAAAAGGAAAATGCAATTAGAAAAAAAATTGCTCTGAAGGAGTTCATAGCCTTTAAAGTCAATAATCTGAATACCCCTTGAAATGGAGTTGCACATAAAAATAAAATAACATATACCGTATATACTCGAGTATAAGACGAGTTTTTTGGCACATATTTTTGTGCTCAAAAAGCCCCCTCGTCTTATACTCGAGTCTAGGTCTTGATTGCGAAAATTCGCACAAAAAAAAAATAAAAAAAATTGCATTCAAATTTTCGCATAATAATTCGCATGAACTGGTATTTCCCCAAAAATCGAATATTCGCTTTAGTTGGTTTTTGTACTGTTAAAGTTATTGTTGATACCATATTGTTTTTCTTTGAAATAAATATTCAAAAACCTTTAACCTACTTGAGGCAAGTAATATAATTTTATTGGTACGGTATCTATTTTTATTTTTGAAATTTACCAGTAGCTGCTGCATTTCCCACCCTAGTCTTATACTCGAGTCAATAATTTTTCCAATTTTTGGGGGGTAAAATTAGGGGCCGCGGCTTATACTCGAGTATATACGGTACATTATCTTACTCCATACTATATAGCTCCAACAACCAAAACTACTCAGAAATAGATTCACTGAATGAAAACTACATGATTTGTGTGAGATGATATAAGACACAGTACAACATGGCCTATGATGTCACCCTCTGTGCCAGGACTATTACACTAACATATATAAGTAGTGGCGATGTAGATGGGCACAAGGCACACGTAGCGAGTTAGTGAGCGTTACTGCAGAGCGGGTAGCACATCTCTTACTTACTGTAGCATTTGAAAAAGGTAAAAGTAAAGTCAATGGAGAATGATTCGGAGGGCAGGACCAGAGCTAGAAACAAAATTAGTAACAAGAAGATGGACGGGATGGAAAGGAAACCAGAAAAGAACTTAACGTATTTAACCAGTTTGCTGCTGGGGAGGATGGTGAAACAGAAAACATGGCATGATGGGGCTATAAGCAGGCAATCTGTTTCTAAGGTCCCTGCCAGGGTTAGTCAAGATAGGCGCAAGACCTTAAAGAAGCTCTGTTCTCTCTGCAACTGCCACGCTCTCTGCACTTTGACAGGGCCAGGCAGTGTAAATGTGATCACACCTGGTCCTGTCAATCAAAGTGCAGAGAGAGCAGAGCCTCTAGGAGTAATGGCCACGCCCCCGTTGCTCCTTGAGGCTCATTTACATATAATGAAACATCACTTTTCTCAGCACTGCGGACACATATGAACATGGGACCAACACAGATGTCTTCAGCTGCCAAGCGCACATGTAACAGGTCAGCCAGTGTCATAGGGACAAATCTGCTGACAGATGCCCTTTAAGTAATGTGTAGTGTTTCTGGCATAAAAGTACATTTTCGCCATATTTTGCTTCAATGTGTCCGGGCAGAATCAGTCTCCTCCTCCCTAAGGCAGATGACAATATAGCGAGTTCTGACTTGTCTAAAGGAGTCGTCTTCTCAGCGATACTGTCATGCTACTGCGGAGATTCTGTTCTTCTACAGACAATGAGGGCAGGTTTCTATTATCTGCCCTACAGTGAATAGAGGATCACTATTCAGAGACCTTGCTGTCAGGAGATTGACTAAGCACAGGTGCCAACCTGCCCTCCGCTATTACAGTGGATGCACACAGTGCTATACACTTTAACCACCAGGTGGCGTCATACTATGCAAGTAACCTTATAACTTTACTGGATAATTTTCTTTCAATAGTGAAAATGCTTTATTATGATCTATACAATAATTCTGTCCCATATTTAATGGTGGGACCCCATCTAACAGTGGTGACAAACCGCTAGACCTCACGCGCACTTCCACATTACAGATCTGTGTGGTATAGAAGTCTACAGGCCTATACTGCCCCAACACACACTTGTGGCTTGTCTCATTGTGCTGGCATTCCCTGCAAAAAGTGAAGGTATAACAGTTCCATACAACAGCACCTCGAGTTCCTACAGGTCTCATGCATACAGCATTGCTGTGTGCCCACCTACGCTGTGCGTCTAACCTTGTGCCCACTAATAAGAAACCAGCTCTAGATGTAGAAGACTATAATTCTCGCACAGGCACATACAGTATATTTAACGTTCAGATGCAGCAAAGCTGAATTTGTTATTTGGCATGATTCAATGTGACATCAGGATTTGTTATATGGGGTACTTAAAAAAAACTGTGGGTAAACCAACTAACGCACCCTCACAGTATTACATATGTAATATACGGTAGTAGTCGTCCAGTTTTTATTACCTGGGTTTGTTTGGAGGAAGTTGTCGACTAGGCCGCCTCATAGACGTGTTTGGCTGTACCTTCATGGAAGTTCTTGGAGAGGAACGGGCAAAGGGATCAGGAGCTGGCGCCTTTTTGGGAATTTTTTTTGCCAGCCGACTCACCCACTTCTGCTGCTCCTCCGTGGAGTTCGCTAATAAAAGTAGATTCTTAGCCGTAGAAATATCGTAGTTTACTGTGAGAAGAAAAAATACAAAGGAGGGTTTAATTAAAAAGGTTAATGAAAAATATTCAACATTTTACAAACTGGATCTGAAAACTTTTGTAGTTGCATGTAATTAAAAATGTACTATAGCCACAGAGTTATTTAATGAAATGTAACTGTATAGCGCCACCTGCTGTCTGCTCTTTTCCTAGCTGAGATGGTCGCACATGCCCAGTTTTATTTTTGAACTGCCACCAGAAATATCTACTGTTAGAAGTGACAGTTAGGCCTAGTTCACACTTCAGTGTTTGGTCAGTGATTTCCATCAGTGATTTGTGAGCCAAAACCAGAAGTGGAGCCTCCACAGACATGAGGTAGACGGGAAAGATCTGCTCCTGTTCTATGTTTAGAGCTGCACCTGGTTTTGGCTCACAAAATCACTGACCAAACACTGAAGTGTGAACTAGGCCTTAAAGGGAGAGAGCTGCAGTAGTGGATTCATGTGAAGTAAAGGGCTGGTTCTAGCCTGTCTGAATTTTATTTTTGCCTTAATTTTGGCATAACCCCTATAATGGATGAAGACAATTATGGATGAAGACTGTCTGGATGCAGAGGTAGGGTGCATGTCAGTCCACAGCTACATTCACTTATAAGTGGCTGAAGCAGAGCTGTCCAAGTCCCATTGGTAGGACCCCCAGTGATCCCGAGAACAAAGGGTACCAGGGTCCACATGTAACTCCAACACCTCATACCACTGTACTACCAGTCCCATTCAGTGAGGGGACTCTGGGACCCTTCGTTCTCAGAATCACTGGGTCACAATGGTTGCACCCCCAGTGATCCAACATTTATCATCATCTGCCCTCGTGTGTCGGGCCCATCTACCGGCATCAAGGTGGCTTCAGCAGATGGGTACCTGACACTAACAGAACTGCCTCTCCTGGGCCTAACCTAAGCCTACAATGTTCAGGGCGGTGTGGGAACCAGCTATATTTATACTCCGCTCTGAAGCCCTGGGCAGAAAGGCGGGGAGTGCTCAATCTACAGGAGGAAGCTACCCTCCAAACACACTGCAAGAAAATTTAGACTAGCACATCCATAGTGTGACACAGTGAGGGGAATGGTCTGGGAAAACAGGTATTCCTAGCGTGCGCTGCTGGGCTGATTTGCAGCCAGGTGGGGTCAAATACCGGACTGGACTTTAATTGCCAGTCCGGGTTTTTAGGCAGCAGCTGGCTGTCCTTAAATAGGCAGCTGGGCTCAGCAGCAGGATCTCTGTGTTGGGATCTGAGGATTGGTGCCAGGTTGGAGGGCTGAGACCCATGGGCCGAGGAAACAGGCCCCCTAAAGCCTGCCGTGGACTGCTGGAGGCAGAACTGACATCAAGGTGAGTTGTCTTATATGAACTTTCCAATTTGTGTGAAGTAACACCAAGATGTACTTTCCATTGTGTGTGAAGTAAACACCAAGACTGCAAAGTAACGCATTCTTTTGTGTATTTGCCTCAAGTGTGAATAAACACTGAAGCTGTGCGTTAAGAACTTGTCTTTTGCCCTCTGTACTGCGTCCGCTTATCCTATCTACCAGAGCGAAACCCCACAATAGTCACACTGCCCATCTGACTTTCCATAAGATTTTTTTTCTATTTTGGCTTTCATCTGACCCCTCCCTAAGCCTAGATAGAACCCTGTCAAAATGCTGTCTTAAAATGACCCCAATATTTATTTGCAGCCCTACCTGTAGAGACATTATATTGCACGTACCTTTGCAAGGTGCTATCATGTCCTCTTTCTTATCCATATGGTCCTTGTGGCATTTGATATGGCAGCGCCGGCACTCTAAGGCAGCAGGGGGTTTGAACATGTGCCACAGGGGCTTCATGCAGGCATCACAGCTTGTTGGGAAATGGTATAACGTGGGAATGAACTCATGTCCTTTGTGACAGATATAGTTCGATTTCTCCACAGGATCCACTGGGAATTCTATCTCTTTCTTGCTTTCTCCTTCATTGTCATATAAAATCTATGGGGTAAAAAATAAAAGGAAATGAATAGAAACCAGTAAATGTGAACAGGGAGAAGACTGTCAGGGACACAACTGCTAATTTTAGATCTCTAGGGCTCTTTAAGAGGGCACAACCCACAAATCTCAATTTGATGGCATATCTAATCCATTTGAAATATGAGATAGAGATATATATTATATATGTATATATATATATATATATATATATACTTGAACATTTACAGCATTAAACTGTGCAGAAGAACCTATCCATGCTTCACTTGCCTGGAAGATCCGTGGAATCTCCTTAGCATCCGCCCGATACACATCCGTCTGAGTTACCTGCCGCACGTGGAATAGTTTACTGTGAAGGAAATCAAACAATATCATTAGTACTAACATTATTTGGATAGATTCACTGTATGCAGTAAAGTGAGGTTGCTTAGTGGAGTGTACACCTGCAGCACTGACACCTAAAGGCCAGTATGAAAACTGCAATATTCTAACCAGGTCTTTCCTTACTTTTAGGGCTCATGCACACGACCGTATGCCCTCTGAAACATACGGGCCACCCGCAGGACTATTGTCCCGCACTCATATGATATTATCAAAACAAATGCCAAATTACAATGTTTTTCACAAAACTGGGATATAAAAAAAGAAGCTGCTATCGGAAGAGTGTGTCCATTTAAAAGCAGAGATTAGTACTTAATGACTGTTGCTGAGGCGCTATTACGCCCTGTATGTGTAATTGTAGCCCCACTTTTCGAAGAAAAAAATAATAATTCAATAAAAAACTTTCGTGAAAAAAAAGCAGAGATTAGAAATACTTATCGAATATCCAATACTTACTGTACGTCCAATTTAGTAATCAGAAATACCTACTCTACATCCAAATATCAGCACTAACATTACTTGTATAGTTTCACTGTATGCAGTAAAGTGAGATGGCTTACTGGAGCATACACCTGCAGTGCTGACACCTAAAGGTCAATATAAAAACTGCAATATTCTTTACTATTCTTACCCATATTATTCACAATGTAAATACCGAATTATGTTTTTTGCAAAATCGGGATATAAAAAAAAGCCACTTTCTGAAAACGGCTTACATTAAAGCGCAGGGATTAGAAATACTTACTCTATATCCAACACCATGTATGGATTGGACAGCTCTTTATCCTGCTCACTGTCATAAAACAGAATTTTCTTGCTGCTAACCACCACATACTGGAGGAGAAAAAGCAAAAATACCACAATGTAGCCAAGCATAGGTCATTAGATGCAACTCTGGCTGTACAGGAAGAGAAAAGCAGCACTGCTTTTCTGTACAGGATGCGTCTTGTATTGCAGGTCAACTCTATAGACGTGAATGGAGCTGTGCTGCAATACCACACACAGCCTGAACACAGGAGAGGTGCTGTTTTTTTATGATAAGAAAGCAGACATGCTTTTTTTCTAATCTTGGACATCCCCTTTAATACTCTCCAGCATCCCATTCCCCGACCTGTGCGGCTCATATACTCGCCTTTTTAATCCAGCCAAACTTCTTAGTATTTCGCACAGGAAGTGACAACCATCCTTCCAGTCTGGATTCTGCAGGGACGAGAAGGCGGCACATTAGCCAATGAGCGTTAGTTCCGTCAAACACTAATAAAACAGATTTACGACCCAGATGCGTCCGAGCAGCAATGATCCAAGCTACAAGCATTCAAGGCAAAGCAGTTATAGTGAGTCTGTGGCCCGATCCTATAGACAGCGCTCTTCCATTATTCCACCTGCTTGAATGTCAATGGGGCTATGGTGCTGTAGACAAAATACACAGGATCCGAAAGAACTCAGGGGGAGGCTCGTCCCCCCGTATGTTTTGATCCGAGTGATGGAGAGATGCAGTGGCTGCCGTACAGGGATCAGTAGCTACGCAGGTGCTGGGGAGCGGGGTATGTATAATCTATATGAGGGACCCAGGCATTGGGGGTATGTTTTAGACTTTCGATAACCCCTTTGATACTAGTCAAGCCCTATACTTAATGTAACTGTAAAATCTCTGCTCACCCTAAAGGGGTTTTCCAGGAGTTCAATATTGAACCTATCCTCTGGATGTCATCAATATCTGATCGGTGGGGGTCTGATATTGCTTAGCTCCAGGGAACGCTGCGGCCTCCTTACAGCCTGCCAAGCACAGCACCGTCCATTGTATAGTGGCTGTGCTTGGTATTGCAGCCCAGGCCCATGTCACTGGTCTAGGAAGGAGCTGTGGAACCCACTGAAGTGCTGCAGCTGATCAGTGGGGGTGCCCGGAGTTAGACCTCCACCGATCAGATATTGATGACTCGAGGATAGGCTATCAATATTTAAATCCGGGAAAGCCCTGTAAGACGGCAGACAGGATTTGTCAGAACAACCTAAACATATAGGCCTGAAATTGTGGATACTGACTGTCACCTATGGGACATTTCTGAGTTGTCCAGTCTACAAATATCTCTGACAATGTGTACACCGCGTCTGATCCTGAGACTCGGTGAACGCATATCCTGTGTATTGTGTGTACAGCCCAGCATACAAGTGGATGTGCAATATTCTTATATACCATACCTGTGAATCTGCATCTACGGGCAGGCGGTATAATGAGTGAGCACTGGGTCAGAACCTTGGGCCGACCATAAAGCTGCAGGTTCAGCACAAGAAACCCCGGGTGAAGTCATGTTTTAAGGGAATTATTATTAAAAAAAAAAATAACAATCTCCATGACCTACATGTCTGAGGGTTGTGAATGGTGTTGTGAGGGCTGTGGAGAGACAGAATATGCTGGGGGTGAGCTTACAGGGAACCTGTGAGCATGAAAATGCAATGTAACCCAAAGGCAGCAAGTAATAGAGCAGGAGGAGCTGAGCAGATTGATATACATTTCTATAGGAAAAGAGTCAGTATAACTTGTAATTCATACATTTATATCTCTGTTCATTCTGGGCTTTGAAGTCCAGGGGGCGGTCCTATTAGTGATTGACAGCTATCTCTGTATGCACAGCCATAGAGGGCAGGCTGTCAATCACTGATAGGACCGCCTCCTGGACGTCAGAGCTAAGAATGAGCAGAGATATAAATGTATAGAATACAAGTTTTACTGAATCTTTTCCCACAAAACTATATATCCATCTGCTCAGCTCCTCCTGCTCTATAACATGCTGCCTGCAGATCAAGTACCACGTTCAACGTGACAGGTTCCCTTTAATACGTGTCATGGAGTATTGGCTGACAAAAAGCTGGAAATCCTGACAGCGTGGACCAGACGACCATAACCATCACAGTGGGAAGCAGAAGAGTGGAGGGGCTGACAAAATCTCTTGCCCACCTAATGGCAGTACACAAAGGTATGTGTATTAACCCCTTAGTGACCAGCCTGTTTTGGGTCTTACTAACCAAGCGTTTTTCTTCATTTCTTCGTCGCGTTCCAAGAGCTATACCTTTTTTATTTTTCCGTCTATATAGCTTTATGTGGGCTTGCTTTTTGCAGGACAAGTTGTAGTTTTTAATGGCGTTATTTTGGGGTACACATATCTTTCTGATAAACTTTTATTAACTCTTTCTGGGAGGGAGATGGGAAAAATAGCAATACTGCCACTACGTTTTTACAGTATAAATTTTACGGCGTTCATTTTTTTGGGTATAAATAACATAATATCTTTATTCTCTGGGTCAGTACAATTACAGTGATACCAAATAAACCCCCCCCCCCCTTTTTTTTTTTTTAAAGAAAAAAATGTTTCTTTCTATGGAGTTGTGTGGGGGCTTGATTTTTGCGGGACTACTCTTATTTTTCATTGGTATCATTTTGGAGTAAATGGCGCTTTTTGATAGCTTAGCTATTCAGGTTTTTTTTTGTTTTTTTTTGTTGGCGGTCACCGTAGGGGATAATTTACATGATATTTATGTAGTCCGGGTCGTTACGGACGCAGCAAAACCAAACATATGGGGAAGAATTTTATTTATGGGATTTTTTTTTTTTTTTTTTTACCACTTCATAGCCCCACAAGGGGACTATAACAGACAGCTTTTTGAATTGCTTTTAAAATGCAGTGCACTAAATGCGCCAGAGAGGAGTAGCCTGCTGGAAATTACTTAAGGCTGGTCTGGGGCCTACATCAGACCCCAGGCAGCCTTCACACACAAATGAGATCGCGGAGTGCCGATGGGAGACAGAGGTAGCCTACGGCATGTAAAGTGTTAAACAGCCTGGATCGGCACACCTGCTGGTCTGGGCTGTTAGAGCAGGGCAAGGCTCTCATGTGAAACCGTGCAGCGCTTAGACTGGGTCGCTGTAAAAAAGCAACGGCCCAGCCTAAGGCCCCTTAGTGACCGCCGTAAAAATACGTATGGGTGGTCACTAAGGGGTTAAATGGTAGCTCTGTCCACACAATCTATTACCATAAGACCTATTGGGGTTTATGGCCATCAGAAGGGGCTCCTCTCTAATAGCCAGAGCAGAGCGCCACAGGAAAAAGTGGCATCTGCTACGGGGAACCCATCCCCACCTTGCATTACATGGCACTGTCCATTCATGTGAATGGGTATCATGTAAAAAACATTATACCCGCAGTAGAAAAAAAATAAAGAAAAAAAGAAAAACTGCACAGTGTGAACAAAGCTCTATAGCAGGGGTCAGCAACCTCCAGCTGTGTTGAAACTACAACTCGCAACATGCTCCATTCACTTCTATAGGAGTTCTGCCAAAAGCCAAACAAATGAGCATGCTGGGAGTCGTAGTTTTACCACAGCTGGAATGCCGGAGATTGCTGCTCTTTGCTCTATAGTGATATTTTAGGAGGAGATTTTTATTTTATTTTTTGCTGGGACCTCCACAGACTCTTCTGCAGCATTCATACCATGGCAACCTCTTGATTATGCAGATTTATCCTAGTTGCGTGGGAGTCAAACTCAGGTCTAAGGCCTCGTGCACATTCACATACTTGTTTGGCTGACAGCTCTCTCTCTCTGAACTCCCACCCCATAGACATGCATGCTCAGCGGAGCATGCATGTGTACTGAACAAGGACAGGGGAGAAAACCATTACTGGAGCCCCGGAGGACAAAAAGATCAACAATAGGGAATATTTCCTACCAGGGTAAATAAATAAATAACCGTGTCCCTTCAGTTTACAATATATTTGGTCCTCTCAGGGAGGGGATCCGACACCTGTACCAGCACTGCGTTCTCTTCACACAGCTGATCATCGGGTGCCAGGAATCGGAGAAAGGGTCATCGATATTGGAAACCGGACAACTTTTCCTAATGAGGGCACATACTACATGGGATGATCTCATCTCTACATAGGATGGAAAGCCGCTCCATAAATTTAAATATACATTCAGAGATGCTTGGATTTTTTTTTCTCGAAACAATCAAACAGGTTCTTGGCAGTAGATGGTTGCCAGTACAGAACGCATGCGGTCAGTAATCATGCCATGCCGATCCCAGTTAGAGACTTGAGTGTTAGACAAGGGCCACCTGGGCCCACACACAGAGAGCAGCACACGGTTGCACAGCGATGTCACCTTCGTTGTCATCGCTATCGGGATCTGTAGGGGTTCGTGCACTGGGTTTTGGTTCCTCCTCTGAGTCCGTATCAGAATCAGAGTTGAAAAGCAAGCGAGCACGGGAGGGCTTAGTGCCAATGCTGACGGAAGTAGAGGAACGCTGGTAGGTGAATGACATGGACTCCATAGTACGGGACTGAGTGATGTGAACTGGAAACCCGGCACAGAGCCGGAAGGAAGAGTGCAGATAAGAAGTTACGAAAAGATATTATAAGCAAAGGAGGGAAAAAAAAATTGTTATATATCGAACAGAAATGAGAAATGTGTCAGCACCAAAAGGGAAAGATAACACAGAAGCAATTTTCCATTTGTCACAATAAAATCCTCAAGGGCTTTTTCCATCACCAGGATACGCCCCAACATACCGTACTGACCTCGGGGAGCCTCACCGATCCTGAAAATAAAGGGATAGAAGCTCTCCAGGCCACCAGGGAAATTCAGTAAAGGGGGCAAGGAGCAGAACGGCCCCTTCATTCTGAGGATCAGTGGGGTCCCGACAGTCTTTAACATACTGAAGAAAGAAATCCCGGCAGTTATGTGTGGAGCCCGCTACTTCCCACCACGGATTTGGTGTTGGCCAGATATTGCTAACCTCTTTAATATAGTCCATTCATGTTTAAATGAAGACTAATAAAAATTCCGATAAGGCAAAATTAAAGGGACCACAACACTCTGTGAAATGAACAATTGTGGGGGGTCTTAATAATTTGCTGTGCAGAGATTTGTGGCCCCTCGAGGCCATCTGGGCATCCCTAGCAAATGTGTGCCAGAAGCCTCTAGCATCAAAAAGATTCAGGTACTAGGGGGGAGGTGTCATTTATTATCCTGAAATACGCCTATATTAGGTGTATTTCAGATGCAGATTGCAGTGCTATGGTTAGTTGCACACAACGCCTGGTCTAAAATAATGGGAGTGGCACGGGCGGAGAAGGGCCCTCTCATTCATCATTTTCTACGCCTGTTTTAGGCATAGAAAATGGTCTAAATGTAAGACAGCAAGAGAGCTGGCTTACATTTAGAACTGGCGCTGGATGCGCCGAAGTTATGGAGAGGCCTGAGCCTCTTCATAATACGACTGATCCACCGCCAGACATATGGGTTAATAAGACTGGTGTCTAAAACGCCGGTCTTAATAAATGACCCGCTAGGTCTTTTTAATGTGTAAATGTCTATGCAAAGATTTCCCCTAGAGAGACATAACGTGATGTGATAAATACATATAAAAAGGTTTCCATGACTTTCACCAAATCGGCTGTCGATCCATGATCAGTTGAGGTCCGACCCATTGTGACTTATTGGCAGAACAAGGCTAGAGTACCATAGTCCTTGTACATAGTGCTGTACATACAAGTGCAGTGTATATGGGGCTGGAGGATCAGCATATTCAAGTGAACAGGATGGAGCCATGATCGCATACACGTCAATGTGCCTGAATAAACCCAGAAGGAACCATGGTCCTCACTGGATCGAGTTGGACCTCCATGATAATAAATTCATGGCCTATCCCAAGGACAACGCCAGAATGGACTGCACAATCGTGCAAAAGTTGTCCTCCAGTAGCAGTAAATTTGAAATATTAACAATTGTGTGACTTTACCATTCAGTGCATATCCGAAGAGGGTAAAATGACTGGACTTTGCATATGTCTCAAAGGATTGAGAATGCAATGCAAGTCAACAGTGCGCTCTCCAGTTTGGTAACTAAAAGACCAAGGGCTTTACCTGGGTATCCGTCATCATTGTCGTTGTCACCATGCCCACTGCCGATACTTGTGCTATCCATGCCGATGTGAATGGATTGCAGCTGACACCGCAGCTGCTCGATGTCGCTGTCTTTGCTGTCGAGCGCCATCTGAAGCTCAATTCGAACCTGACTCTCTTCCGCAATTTGCTGTGAGGACAATGGTGTAATTTTATAAAGAGCAGACATAATGCTGCCCTTCCCGCCAAGTACACAACTGGTCGGAAACCCTTTCAGTGTGCACGTGACTCCTTACCGCCTGCATCTCATTCATCTCTTTCTGGTACTTGATGACAAGGCGTGAAAGCTTTTCCCTCTCAGATTTCAACTCCAATTGCAGCTTCCTATTCTCCTTCTCCTTCCTGCGCACATCGGTGTCAGGTCCGCCCTTGGAATTGGGAATTTTCCTGTTCATGATTTCGGCTAGCTTGTTCACGGCCTGTAAAAGGAATGAGACAAAAAGTCATGAACCTGCACAAGTGGCAAGCATTGTCTGATGAGATACGGAGGTGGACAGGGGCCAGAGGGCGCAATATCACCGACATGGGCATTTGGGTATAATAAGATCAATGCTGTTACTGTTGGCATTAGAATATAACATCTCAGAGACTCTGACTCGCAAGTAGGTCACCTCTTACAGGGGTTGTCCCTTCAAGACATTTACAGCATATCAACAGGATATGTCATAATTGTGCAGCAACCACTTGTGGGACCTACGCCTATCTGTAGACTGGCCTGCCATGTATGATGAGCATGCGCAGCATCTTCTCTATGCACTGTTATGAGACATCCAAAAACAGCCAGTCGCATGTTAGAAAGAAGATGACCCAGCATATGCGTCGCCACCCCTTCGTTCACTGTTACGAGACCTCTGATAACAGCCACGCTGTTTTTTGGAAGTTATATAGCAGTGAATGGAGAAAACTGCTCTCCATTCACTTCAGGGCAACGTTTTTGGGACAGGAACAGGTCCTAGATGAGAAACCTATTGGACATATATGGAAAATCCTGTTGATATGTCCTAAATGTTTATATGGGAATCCCCCTTTAAGTCATAAATGTCTTTAAAATGATTGTCTGTGATACCAGTAAAGTCAAGCACTGGGGTGAGATTCCCACCACATCTAGCACCCAAGCTTTCTCCTTATGCCAACCAAGGTGTCCTCTTACCCTCAGAGTAGCTTGAGTACATACTTAACATCTAACGACAAGTAATTTACATATGAATACACAATGATTTTCCCTAACGCATGTGCCGTCCCCCAAAGACTACTTGACTTATAGGTAAAAATCTGGTTCTGGATACAGTCAGGCTCATAATGGATCCATATCTAAGGCCTCATAGACACAAGACCGAGGATGTAGGCGGCACAATGAGTCCTGTGTATTAATAAGCATTACTGGTTACAGACCTGTTCATTCTGTAGTAATGGGCCATCGGCTGATGGACCATACCACTATTCTTTTGGATTTGTATGCAGCCAGATAGAAAAAAAAAAAAGCTCTGCATTAAATGGGAGGCAAAATGGGCTTCCAGTAAAGGGGTGTCATATAAAGGCTCCATACAAAACTGAGCAATAAACAATACAGACACGTGCTCGATGCCTTAAGTGGCTTCTCTCAGCCCCGCTGAAAGGTTTGGCCACCTCCTCCTATATTGTGACACTAGTCATACTAACCAGGAACTTTGGGAACCAGTTATGGGTTGGTCTGTATTGTTACCTGGGTCTTCAGGGTCCTCTCGTTCAGCAGTTGCTTCTCAAATTGTGTCTTAAGAATCACAACGGTAGTTCCTTCTTCAGCCAGATGTTGAATTTCTGTAGGTGAAATCCCCCCAAAAACAAGACAATGTTACACAGAGATCCCATACTCCCCTGAATCTTAGATATGGTGTAAATGGGTAATCTGTATGGTGGAATCTAATTGTGATTAGAGATGAAGAAAGCATTTCTCCATAGAACACAATGGGAGAATAGAGAAAAGTAGTTATGATGAATATGCTCATGTCTAATGACGACTTACCTTCTTGGGAATCCTTCAGTTTGTTGTTCAGGTCTTCCTTCTCATTGGCCAAATTGGCCACATCGGTAGTTAGTGTTTTGTTGGCTTCCTCAAGCTAAGGAAGAAAGACACACAAGATGAGACACTGTGAAAGTAATGTAAAATAGTAATACAAAACAATATAAATGTGGAAGGTTTAAAGCAGTATTTGGTTAGCTCTTGTAGGGGATAAGTGTCTGACTGCTAGGGCACAGGATAACCATCGGGTCATACCCTGTAGAGCCCCCTTGAAATGGGCCGAGCGGCTGGTCGAAGTTGATCGCTTTTTATATGCAAGCGCTAACCTAGGCTGTCTCAGACGCTCCCATAGAAATGAATAAGGAAGCAGAACGCTTTTCTGTCCAACCTCCCCATCCATTTCAGGGGAGCTCCACAAGGTACAGGGCCCCCATTCTCATGATCAGTGGGGGTCCCAGCAGTAGGACCCCCACAGATCTGATGGTTAGCCCTTATTCTGTGGACAGGGGATAACTTGTTATAACCAGAATACACCTTTATGTTCTCGGCCATTTTGGCCTCAAGGACGAGACACGTTTTCTCGCTTTTCCCATCTCTGCATTGCAGTAGGTATCTTTGTTATTTTTGCACATTAGGTGTTGCTTTTTGAGGAATTTTTTTTCTACGTGTGGCATTTCAGAATACATGTGCTTTAGTGTTTGTTATTACAGACCTGTACTGATCACCTGTTTCGGGCTGCTGCAGTGTCACCTAGTGCATGGAGCAGAAGAAGAAGTCTCTGTACTGAAACAGAGTCCCCAGTCACTGGAATAGGAGCAGAGCAGCAGTACCCAGGAATGGCCCTAGACAGAATACTGTGTCGCCATACAGTCACCGGTGCCACAGCCACCCGAAAGTGGGTGTCGGACCCCCACCAATCTGATACCGATGACCTATCTGGAGGACAGGTCATTAATATCTGTGGCCGGGAAAAAAACTTTTTATTATTATTTTTCTTTTTTAAAGTGGTTGTCTCACGTCAGCAAGTGGCATTTTTTTACGTAGAGAAAGTGAATACAAGGCACTTACAAATGCATTGTGATTGTCCGTATGGCTTCCTTTGCTGGCGTAATTCATTGTTCCATCACATTATACACTGCTCGTTTACATGGTTATGACCACTCTGCAATCCATCAGTGGTGGTCATGCTTGCACACTATAGGAAAAATCTCAGGCCTTTCAAGTGGCCGGGACCCCGGGAGTGCGCATAAGCTGGTGCTTTTTCCTATAGTGTGCAAGCACGGCCACTGCTGATGGATTGCAGGGTTGCCATAACCATGGAAACAAGCAGTGTATAATATGATGGAAAAATGAATCCAGCCAGCAAAGGAGGCAATATGGATAACAATACATTAGTAAGTGCCTTGTATTACTTTTCTCTACATAATAAATGCTATTTGCTGAAGTATATATAAGCCATATAAGTTGTCACCAGGATTTATTTGGTGATGGAAGTAACAATCAAGCTTAAATTTACCGATTTTTATACTTTTAAAAGAAACCCAATTGTAATAATCTAGATATAGCAAGATTAAAATGATCAAGTGAGGTTGTCCATCCTGGGCATGAGACAGCAGTAATTCTAGAACTTCAGTGGGTTCCCTGAAAAAATTACCAGTTCTATACTGTAACTAAATATGCCCCGTAACCAATCCCCCATCGACGTACAGAACTAATGGTGGCATATTTCTCGGCAAGCTCTTGTTTATGACGAGCCATCATCTCCTTGATCTCCAGCTCTTTCATGATCTTCTCTTTCTCCAGGTCAGAGTACTGCTCCTCAGCAATGGAGCGTGCCAGCTGTTCAGAGTCCGCCTTAGTCAATGTGATCTCAAGCTGAGCAGCCAGAGAGTCCCTGGAAACACACAAAAAATAAAGACGACTTAGTTGGTAAAGCGGCACTCCGGAATAAGGAGAAGGCAGTAGGTTTGCCATAAGGAAATATATGTCATTGCAGCGAACCAAGAAGATGTTTTCCCCCTTGTCCATGAAATAAGAAGAGTGACAAACCATCGTAGATTTTTTTTGGGCACGCTCTTCACATGACAAAGGGAAGGGAGGAGATTTCTCAAAACTGGTGTAAAGGAAACTGACTTAGTTGCCTAAAGCAACCAGATTCCACCTTTCATTTTCCAAAGGAGCTCTGAAAAATGAAAGGAGGAATCTGATTGGTTGCTATGGGCAGCTGAGCCAGTTCTACTTTACATCAGCTTTGATAAATTTCCCAAGGTCTATAGTCACAACTAGCCTTGAGCGAATCGAGCTTTGGATCAGAGATCCAAAGTCGATTCTTTAAAAAAAACTTTGTTTGTAATGCTGGTTCAGTAAAGCATTAGGGCTCCTGCACATAAACGTAATTTTTTTTCCTGTGTGGCCCATATGAGGAACCATTCACTTCGATGGGTCCACAAAAAAACCTGAAATGACTGCGTATGCATGCAATTTCCGTATGTCTGCATGGCCGTTCCACAAAGAAGATAGAACGTGTCCTATTCTTGTCCATTTTGCAGACAAGGCTAGGCATTGTTACAATGGATCCGCAAAAAAAAAAAAAAAAAATGATGCAATATGGATGTCACAAGGACGTCATCCATATTTTTTGCGGATCCATGTTTTGCTGACCACAAAATACATACAGCCTTAAAAATGTATGGGCTGAAATTGCACGAGGCTTTGGTGAATGACTTCGGTATTCCTATCTGCATATTTAAAAACATTTTAAAATAGGAATACAAAGTCGCCTTTGGTAGCGAGGTAAACCCCCCCCCCAGTACCAAAGCAGACTTCGGATTCCTATTTTTAATTTTTTTTTTTATACGCGATAGGAATACCGAAGTCATTCACAATCTGAAGCCCGATCCACTCGAGCCTAGTCACAACCATTTTTTTAAATCTTAAAAAGTAAAATTAAAAAAGTAAAAGCAAGTTAAATAGGTATTCAGTACACCGGCAACGCGCTTGTTCAGCGGGTAATCGGTGGCACCTTTACACTGCCAGATTATCGCTAACAAGCACTGATACGAAGTAGGTCTGGTGTAAAGGGGCCTTAGCGCAGATCCTTGTGGTACCCCGCTGCTGACTTTGGTGGAAAGACCAGACATAACGTTAGTTAATATTTAGTCATATCTCAGACTTTACATACATTATTAGTCATCAGCAGGAATAGTTCAGTGGGTGGAAACCAACAGCCTCATCCAAGTCTGGTATCTCCATGACTCACCTCTCATCCTGGAGCTCCTGAACCTTCTGTTGCATCTCCTTGTAAAGTTTCCCTTGGTCTTCACACTCCTCCTTCAGTTCTCGCACCTGGGTCTTGTACAAGGTCTATACATGGAATCAGAATAAACCAGAATTTAGATTCTGTGAGAATAGTGTCCATCACCTATAAGGCTACTTTCACATTAGTGTTTTCAGTTCCGCTATTGCGATCAGTCATAGGATCTCAATAGTGAAAGAAAACGCTTCCGTTTTGTCCCCGTTCATTGTCAATTGTGCATATTAATTGCCTTTAACTTTTTTATTTTTCTTTCTATGTAGCTGTATAAGGGCTTGTTTTTTATGGGACAAGTCGGGTTAAAGGTGCCATTTTGGGGTACATATAACTTTTTTAACTGTTTCGGGGAGGGGGGGGGGTAATAATATATAATAATATATATATATATTTTTTCCTTCTATGGAGCCGTGTGAGGGTTTGATTTGCATGGGATGACGCCTACTTTTCATTGGTATGATTTTGAGGTACATAATACTTTTTAACAGCTTTTTATTTGTTTTGTTTTTTTGGTGGCAAATAAGTAGCAATTCTGGCTTTTTTTTTCACCGTACAGGATAAATTACATGATAATTGTGTAATGCAGGTCGTTTCGGATGCAGCGATACCAAAATATGTGGAGGGGATTTTATTTTTGCTATTTTTTTTTCCAATGGAAAAACTGTATATTTTTTTTAAAATTGTATTTTATTTAAACTTTTTTTAAACTATTTTACTAGACTTTTTTTTTTTTTTAACAGAGAAAATTACAAAACTTTTTTCTGCACATTATAACTTTAACAATAATTACATTTCTCCTTTTTACCCCAAAACTCCCCCGCCCCCCCCCCCCTTCCTTGCGATGTGTCTGCTATCCCCTCCGTCCCCTAGGACAGAGCAAGGGTAACGGTGGGGTGTCAGGGAAAAGACCTAGGTTCTCCAAATCCCCCTATATCTTTTTCCATTTCTCCTCAATATTTCTCTGTTTAAATAAGATTTTTTTCATAACTCTTAATCTTATTAACCAGATTTAGCCATACACACACACACTAGGAGTAATTTGTGAAAACCGAGCTCGGGTGATTAACAATCTCGCCCAAAAAAAGTATTTTCCTCAGAAGAGTCCTTTTATACTTATCACAATTAATTTGGGAAAGTTCACTCCGGAATCCAGCATTCCACCGTAAATGGAATCACCGTTTTCAATTTTTGGGTAATAAGTTGGTCTATTGCCTCCCAATATTCTGTTAATTGTATACAAGACCAAAACATGTGCAAAAAAAAATTAGCCCCAAGTCAATCACATCGAGGACAATTGGACGTACCCCTCAACCCACATTTATTAAGCCGTACCGGTGTGACATCTAATGTATAATATCAAATTGAACCAAAACATGATTAAAATTGTGTGACCCTGCTCTTAAGGTAGTCATTATTTTCCCCCAGCCACCTGGCTGGATCCTTAAAGCCGATCCCCAAGCGCCATTTGTCCGGGGGAACGTAAAGCATTAAACAGTGCATCAAGAAAAAAACATATAAAGTTGAGAAATTTTAAACTTCTGCCCCAGGTTTCCCATCAAATCATTCAAAAGAGTAGAAGCGTCTATCTGTAACAAAAATGTCCCCTTTACACTACCAAGTGTCAAACGTAACTGTAAATATGGAAACCACGATAAATTCATTATAAACGCTTGGTGTCAACTCCAAAACAGGAAGTACATCTCCATTACTCACCATTTGTGCAACGTATAAAATATAATTTTTGTGCCAATACTTATGTTCAGCTAAACCATCCAACTCCTGTAAAGTGATAATTATCCCAAAAGGGCGTACAATGAAGAGACCCCCTTATGCCCAACCAATCTCTAACCGTGCGCCTCGTCTTAGTAAATAACTTTCTAGCTTCCCTATAATCCTGCTGAACTCTGGACAATAACCCAGACTCCAATACTGTAAACATATTATCACATGTAGATCTCCTCAGCAATTTCCTACAAAGTAGACTTTCCTCCCAGTGATGATAAAGCCATAGCTGAGAAGCTATAAAATAGCCCTTAAAATAGGGAAGGTCCAACCCTCCCTGTTCCTACGGCTTGTAAAGATATTCCAGTGTGAGCCTCACCCGCTTTCTTCCCCACAGCAGATCATTAATAATTCTCCCAATTAACTTATAGAACTTATCCTCAATCCACAATGGGGAATTCCTAAGAACATAGAGGAGTTGGGGTAATATCACCATCTTAAGGGTCCATTCACACGTCTGCAAGCATTTTGCGGTCTGCAAAACACAGACACCGGCCATGTGCGTTCCGCATTTAGCCGGTATTTTAACAGAAATGCCTTTTTATGTCCGTGTCAGAGGGCAAGAATAGGACATGTTCTATTTTTTTGCAGAACAGAAGTCCGGATGCGGACAGCACACTGTGTGCTGTCCGCATCTTTTCCGGCACAATTAAAAATTAATGGGTCCGGATCCTCTCCGCAACGTTGTGGAATGGATCCGGATCGATTGCGCGGATGTGTCAATGGACCCTAACCAGGGATATTCTGTCAGCTCTAGATAGAGGAAGTCGAAGCCATATAAGTCACTTTGGACCTCAACTTGCTTATCAACGGAATCAGATTTAGATGTAAAAAATCTTCAACTTTAGGGGATATGATCATACCCAAATATTCAAATGAATCAGAAATTCTAAGTAAACTCAAGAGCCCCTCAATAGAGTATTCTGGTCTACCCACAGGCATAAGCATTGGTTAATATCAAAGCCCGAGACGGCACCAAAGGCATTCACTATTTGAATACATTTGGGAAGTGAGGTATCAGTATGATTTATAAAAAAACAACACATCATCCGCATACAGAGAGATGCGGTCCTCTATTCCTAGTACCCCAAACCCCTGAATCCCAGAGTTCCGCCTAATTCTAGCAGCGAGGGGCTCAATGTAAATATCACATAATAATGGAGAGAATGGACAACCTTGACGGGTACCTCTACTCAAAGAGAAGCTCTCCGTCAGGCTCCCATTGATATTCAATCTTGCAATAGGGGACTTATACAGTAGCTTAATCATATCTATAAATCTACTACCAAATCCCATCTTTCCCAAAACCTTCCAAAGGAATCTCCACTCCACCCAGTCACACACCTTAGAGCGAGAGACCCCCCGAAGGACTGTATGTGAACAGACGATGCATGTTATAGTGAGTGCCCTTATTAGGAATAAAACCATTTTGATCCGGCTGTATACCTGACGTAATAACCTTGGATAGTCTTGTAGCCAGAATTCTTGAAAGAAGCTTCATATCTGTATTCAATAAGGAAATAGGCCCATATGACCCCATATCTAGGGGGCCCTTGCCCTTTTTCAATATTGGTATTATTCCAGCCTCTGTCATTGACTCTGGAAGGCTACCCTCCTCAAATGATCCTAAAACAACCCTCAGTAAACGAGGGAGGATAGTCTCCCCATATCTACAATAGAAATCATATGGGAGTCCATCTAACCCGGGGGAAGAATTCCCCACACATGCCCTCAGTGCAGCCTCTAATTCCTCTAGAGAGAGATCCAAATCCAGAAACTCCCTCCGAGTATCAGTAAGACCTGGAGGAGAAACAGAATCCAAATATGAATTCATCTCTTCATCTGATATAAGCCTTAGGCTACTTTCACACTAGCGCTTGATCGGATCCGTTCTGAACGGATCCGATCATATTAATGCAGATGGAGGCTCCGTTCAGTACGGATCCGTCTGCATTAATAACTTTAAAAAAATTCGCAAGTGCGCAAGTAGCCTGCGCGGATCCGTTCAGACTTTCAATGTAAAGTCAATGGGGGACGGATCCGCTTGAAGATTGAGCCATATGGTGACATCTTCAAGCGGATCCGTTCCCATTGACTTACATTGTAAGTCTGAACGGATCCGCACGCCTCCGCACGGCCAGGCGGACACCCGAACGCTGCAAGCAGCGTTCAGCTGTCCGCCTGTCCGTGCGGAGGCGAGTGGAGCGGAGGCTGAACGCCGCCAGACTGATGCAGTCTGAGTGGATCCGCATCCATTCAGACTGCATCAGGGCTGGACGGAGGCGTTCGGGTCCGCTCGTGCGCTCCTTCAAACGGAGCTCACGAGCGGACCGACGAACGCTAGTGTGAAAGTAGCCTTATCTGAATTAAATAATTCTGAAAAATGCTTCAAAAAGATTCCTTTCATACCCTCTTGTTCTTCAATAATTACACCTTCAGCAGACTGAATATTAACTATTTGTTTTGTTCTTGATCAGAGATCACCCTCGCCAAGAGTTCCCTGGTCTCCCTGCTTCAGAGAAGTATTCTTGTCCCTGTCTCTGCTGGGCCTTTTCCAAGAGAAAATCGGCACATGCCTGGTTTACGCTCTGCATAGTTCCCCTATTTCTAAAGCCACTTCTTTCTTACCGTATCCCTTTCTTAAATTTGGAATATCACTAACAAAAATTCCCCTCATAAAGGCCTTGAATGCGTCCCATACTATCCCCAAAAGTGCCTCATCTCCTGTTTGACCAATTCATGAGTATCCCTACCCATTATAAAAATCCAGTGGGGGTTCAATCTAAATAAAGGTCTTACTTTATAGTCGTTGGATGGATTCTGGTTTTTCATGAACTATTTTTAAAGAATACAATAATTAACAAAAAAATAGTTTTTTTTGGGAGGGTAGATTTTGATTATTAAATTAATTTCACCTATTTGTCTTCGGATATGGGATTTGAAGATGTGATTGTTTCCTCCCTAATATAATACTATGAAATACTTCATATTTGAAAGCAGTGATTGGCTGCAGTGGCCGATTATTTTCGATGTGATGACATTGCTGCAGCCTCAATGGAAAAGCTCCTTTAAATGGCTGGGATCGGAGTTATGTCTAATCCGGGTCATTGAAATGTGCACAGCTCCAGTGTCCATGCCATCAGGGAGCCGAGCTGCAGTACCCAAGCATGGCCACAACACAGTATGGTGCTGTGATCTTCTGCCTTCCTATACAGTCTACTTCTTGGAACTGTGACTGCAAGTAACAGCTCAGTGGTGGTGATCGGGATTGGACCCCCCACTGATCTGATATTGGTGACCTATGGATAGGCCATTTAATATCTTAGTCCCAGAAATCGCTTTAAAATAGTTTTTTTTTTGTATATTTACATTTTATCTATTGCCTGCAGCCTTCCTCCTGAACCAGAAGATTCATACCTGCTCTGCACTGCCTCCAAGTGATGGACCCCACAATGTTTACATCAGGCGGTGCATGGGCAAGGTCCCATGCTCCGTTGCAGCCATTGACTGGCTTCAGTGATGACGTGCTGCTTGTGGCCACATTACCACTGAAGACAGTCATTGGCTGCAATGGAGCATGGGACAGTGTGGGGTCCAGAAGATAGAGACAGTGGAGGCAGCACAGAGGACTGGACCAGCAGGGAGCAGGTAAGCATGAATCTTCGGTTTTAGAAAATGCCTTTAAGACATATTATGGTCAGAACACCACAGTCTAGACGTTCTAAGGGAAAATAAAGAATGGACATGCTTACAGAGAAATACTGCTCAGCCTCCAGCTGGTCTTGAAGTTCCTTCATCTGACCATCTGCGTCTTGACGTTCTCTGCAGAAGAAAAAAAAAAATGGTAGTACGGTCAATATTTCTCCTTTTGGTAACAAATAGCATTTGCAGCCTTGCTGTGAGCTTAGGAGTCCAGAGGGCGGAGTGACTCACTAATTGACAGCCTTCCCAGTATGACTGGGCATACAAGGATAGCCAACTGTCACTGATTAGGACTGTCCACTGGACTCCTAAGCAAGGCTTCAAATGAATATATTACAAAGTCACACTGAATCCTTAAATAGTCAGCTTTGTGGACTCCGACAAGGACTCTTACTTGCGCAGCTCGCTGTTCTGTTTTTCTAGGCTCGCTCTGATCTCGGTCAAGTGGTTGATCTCCTGCTTCAGCTGCTTCTCTGACATCTTTAGACTGTTCACCTGTTGAAGCTGCATCTTTAAGTCATTCTGGGTCAGGCTGCGTTTCTGGGTCTCCTGTTCAGTTTTTAAGGTAAGGTTTTTAACCTAAGAACCAAAAAATAAAAAAGGAAAATGGAAGCAGCACGTAAAACACATCAATTATACATACAAGTCAAACCGGGCCACCTCTCTACGAAAGATGGACACCCTTGAAAACTACCCCTCCTCTTCCTCTTAGGCATTGAAACAGTGTGATAGCTACAACTTACATCTTCCAGGAGTTTGTCCTTCAGGGTCTCCAGCTCATTAATCTTCTGCTTGGCTTGCTTCAGGTCACAGTCCAGCATGGAGCATTGCTTCTCTGCCTGCAGCAAGTTGTTCTCCAGTCTTTGCTTGGACAACCTCTCCTCCTGCAGTTTCCTCTCCATATCTGCAGGTGACATAAGGTCCCGTTATCACATGCCACAAGGAAATGGAACAAACAATAGTAAAGAACAGTTCAACAAATCCAATGCCGTGGAAGAGACGTGTCCATTTTATCATGCCTGGAAATGACATGTCAACAACTGGTGGACACGTCATATTCAATCAATAAATTTAATTCTGTGTGGATTAGTCTTTTAATACATTTTTAAAGCAGTTTTTTTTTTTTTTTATTATACGGGGGTCCAAATCATGCATAGGGATACATTTCTCTCTACACCACATATTTATCGTGCTGGCAGGGAATAGCCCCTGCATAGCAACATAAAGGTGTGGCATGGGCCCAGGAGCTGAGCCTGCACCATCAGCAGTAGAGTCAGCTATAACATACAGCTGACACCCTGCTGCAATGGCCAGGACTGGAACCAACTCTGATTTGGCTATTTAACCCCTTAGATCCTGTGGTCTACTTAGATGGTGCTCTCTCTGTAAACCCAGCATTGACACCGTGGTCTGCCAAGGATGTGAGAGTATTTGGCCATGCCTATGGCACGGCCTTATATTAAAGGAAGCACTCGTACAAGTGCTGCCTTCTCTCCAAACAGTTGATCGTCCGGAACTCCCGCCAATCTGATATTGCTGACCTATCCTGAGGATAGGTCATCAATATAAGAAAAATGGGCAACCCTTTTTAGGGGGTTAAAAACATAACATGTTGATTATCCGTGGTCACCACTAGAGGGAGCTTACTGCATACTGTGCTACTGCGGAGTTGAGCTTACAACAGGATGCAGTAACCTAATCACAGACACTATAAAAAAGAAAAAGGGTCCCCCGATCACACTGAACTATGCTTTATACTGAAGAACTGCTGCGTCTCAGAGAAAAGGAAAAAAAAAAATGTTTTAATTAAGCTGGGTACAGGAAGAGGGGTCTGTTGGGTGGCTCCCCTCTGGCTTCTCCCCAGCCGACTTTGCTTGATTGACAGGTCTCCCCCTTTGAAATGCTGATGGGCTTTACAGCAGGCAGTTTGAAGGCAGCGCTGCCTACTATATCAGGGTGCCAGTAAATACAGAGATCAGAAAAGGTCTCATTTTACGCCCAAAAGACTTATTTCTAATTATATTCATGGCCGCAGCTATAACTTATACCTGGACCTGCTCGCCCCCCTTTGTTTTTCTGGTGCAGTCCTAGGATTCGGACAGACGCAGTAATTAGGACAGAGGAGGGTATATCATATGGTAAAAAAAGAGTGACACAATGTTAGGGGTTAATTAAAATAATTGGTAATTAAAAGGCAAATTTAAAGTAGAAAAACCCATGGAGAAAAAAACCCAAATTCCTTCTGAGTACCCAGCGGCCTGGCGACTGTATGGCTCCTCTCTCTAGATGCCAGGCCTGGGGGCTGCAGACTGTGGTCTGTGTTTACTTTGGCTCAGGTATAGTTGGACCTTTGTCTCCTAAATCCAGCGTGTGTGGGGTCCGGTGGTGGCAGAGACGCCCGGAATAAGCCCTACGTGTACCGTGCAGGAAGAATCCAGGCCTGACTTCATTTGACCTCTTCCAGCCCCCCGGAGACTGAAGCGAGCAGAGATTCCTGTGGCCGGCTTTACGTTGACTTGTAATGGCATGCTGTGCGTCACAGGTATGGCATTGCAACCATGTGCTCATATAATGCGGTCTTTCAAGGGCAACCATTTAACCCTTGCATGTCTGGAGGGAGCTACATTGCTCAAATGAACCCGCGGCGGCATATACAGATAAGGCAGCGTTCATAATATTACATATGCAGGTCATTGACACAAAGGAGGAGAAATGACTATAAACAACTTAAGGGCTCGTTCACACAAACGTTTTTTGCGTTACTTACACAGTCCGTATACATTCCGTTTCCGTATTTCCGTCTTTCAGTTCCGTTGAAAGATAAAACTTATCCTAATATTGCCCGCAAATCAAGTTCCATGGCTCCATTCAAGTCAATGGATCCGCAAAAAAAAATAAAAATGGAACACATATGGAATGTACTCCGTATGTCTCCCGTATCCGTTTCATTTTTGCGGAACAATCTATTGAAAATGTTATGCCCATCCCAATTTTTCCTATGTAATTACTGTATATACCATACAGAAAAACGGAACAGAAGCACTACAGAAAAAACACACAAGAAAAACGGAAAAACAGGCCCGGGAAAAATGGCCCGCAAAACACTGAAACAGACATACGGTCGTGTGAACGAGCCCTAAAGGGCGTCTTTCATCATGATCAACCCCATTTAACAAGGTATATAACATGGTAGGGTTGATGCTGCTGGTTAGAACGATACTTGTCTTGGGAAAATCTGTTATGGCATTTCTGAGAGGTGTGGTCTAGACCCCCCCCCCCATGCTGGCCACATCCCTCTGTGCACTGAAGCCCTCATTTGCATAAATAATATTTTCTTGGAACACTGAAACCTATTTTCACAAGATCGATATATCATAGTAATCAGCAGGATCAACCTTACTAGGATGTAGGCCTGACTTAATAGGGCTGAGCCTGCTGACAGGTTTTCTCAGGACTTCCCTACTGATGACCTATCCTTAGGATAGGTGATCGTTAGTTTGGTGGGCGTCTGAATCCCAGCACCCCGACAATCAGCTGTTTTGCGGCACCAGAACCAGGCACTGAAACTACACAGCTCCGTACACGGTGCAGCAGCCGCGTCTGGTCACTGCAGCACCGCTCCTCATTTTTCAATGTTCTAATGTTGCAAAAAGATAACTGTAATCCAGTTTATGTCCACAGCTCCTATGCAATGCCACGTGCCTCCACAGTAGCCTAGTACAAACCCTATGGAGCCCGATTTTGCAGTCACAATCCCGTCTGGACGTCAATATAACTGCAGGGTCGGACCGCACAGGGTACGTTTGCCCCACCTTTTAAGCAAACCCATAGGTCCACGCGTGAGCTGGATACAGCTGGATATTTCATGTAGACTGAAGTTGCTTCATTTTAGATGCACGTTAACAATAAAAATTGGTTGGTGAGGTTGTAATAAACTTTTCAGAACTGGATCTACTAGTACAAACACTACTGCAAAGCGTGAACGCAGCCTAAAGTGATAGTCACGCGTGGCAGATTTGATGCAGAAATATATCTGGATGGAGTCGTTTCTGAAGCAAGCGCATGGATTTCTGCAACACCCATTCAGGTGTGAGGGATCCACACACAACAGCCAGCCATGTAGGAACTTGACCTGACCAAGTCCTGTTGGGGGTCTTGTCTAGAAGACCATGATGTGGATATATGCCTACGGGACTGATACACCTAGCAGCTTCTCTACCTTTCATGGCTTCAGACTTGGTCTCTTCAATAGACTGATAGATCTTGTTCTTGTCAGCCAGGCGTGCCTTGGTGGCCTTATGTTCTGCTTCTTCCTTCTCCACGTTCTGCTGCAGAGCCTTCAGCTTGTACGTCATGTCGATCTCCAGGTTATTTTTTTCCTACGATGATATGAATTGGTAAAACATGCAATAGTCTGGAGACTAGAAGGACATCTTAGGTCAGTGATGGGCAAACTGCGGCTCTCCAGCTGTTGCAGAACTACAACTCCCAGCATGCAAAGACTGCCTACAGCTTTCAGCCTACAGCAGGGCATGGTGGGAATTGTAGTTTTGCAACAGCTGGAGAGCCGCAGTTTGCCTATCACTGCCTTAGGTCCACACCAACCGTACCAAGGTAGTCTAGACAACCCAGATTTGTTCTATGGACCAATCTTAGGCCTCATACACACAAAAGACCAATTTTTGCAGTCCACAAACCTCACAACCGCAAAGTAAGGATACCGTACACGTGACGTCTGAATTTTTTGTAGGCCTATTGACTTCAATGGGTCCGTGCACCAAGTTTTGCAGACCAGAAAAGAACATTTTTTATAATCCGCCGTATGTCCGTTCCGCTAATTACAGAACATGTCCTCAGGTCTGCCATATGCAGTGCACGAACACACTGACGTTAATGGTCAGCAAAAAAAATACAGATGGCAGACAGACGGTATCCCACTTTGCGGATCACCACAAAGTTAATTTCATCGTGTGCATGAGGTCTGGAATGAATGATATCGCAGCTTACTAAGTACAGTGCCATCCATTGGATAGTGGCTGTGCTTGGTATCGCAGTTCAGCCGCACTGAACGGGACTGAGCTGCGCCGAGGCCATGTGAGCAATAAAAGTGACATCACAAGCCTAGGAAGGGGCTGTTGCACTCAGCGCAGCACAATGCCCTCTACAGACAGATGATTGCCAGGGATTCCGGGAGTCAGACCCCTGCTGATCTGATACTGATAACTGTTCCTGTGGACAGGTCAACAACAGCTAAATCTCGGAAAACCCCTTTAACCTATATCAAATGCATCTGGACATCCTAAGCACGCCTCGGGTGATTTCATACATCACTTAGAAGGGCAGCCAGATAGGTGGGTGCAGTCCTCCCACAAAAGCCCCCTCCCCCCCAAATCATCTGGTGGACTCTGCTAGCGCACTGTGTACTAGACCAGGGATGGCCAACCTGTGGCTCTCCAGCTGTTGCAAAACTACAACTGCCAGCATGCCCAGACTGCCTATAGCTATCAGCCTACAGCAGGGCATTGTGGGAATTGTAGTTTTACAACAGCTGAAAATCCACAGGCTGGCCATTCCTGTACTAGACAATGCCTTCCAATAGGGGGCTCCTGACTGATAACTGCTGATCAATAGGAGATGCAGCACCAAGAGCCACAACCATCTTTTAATTGAACATTAGTCATGAAGCTGTTATCCAGCATTCTCAGGACAAGTCCTCACCTTCTCCAGGGCAGCTAGCCTCTCCTGTAGATGCCTCTTCTCAGACTCTGCACGTGTAAGAAAGTCCTTTCCTTTCTTAACGTCATCTTCTAGTACAGATATCCTGCCTGCAAATAGCGCACAACATGCATTGGATGGGTATAAACACTGTAGTATATGACATGCAACCCTACGGGTTCTATAGACAGTCATACCTTGAAGGTCACTAATAATCTCCGATCCCTGCGTCCGGTCCCTCTTTTCAGATTCCAGGGCTGATTGCAGGTTGATGTAGTCCTTCTCGAGCTTCAGCTTGGCATTTTCCAGCATACAAGTTTTGTCCTGCAGCTCTCGGTTATTGGTTTCCAGCTGCTGGATCTGCTTGGACATCTCGTTTTGAGTCTTCCGTAACCGGGCTGCTGTGTCCGACTCTGTACGTAGGAGGGCGTTGGCTTCATCCAGCTATAGAACAGAAATGTGTTTGGTCGGGGCCCTGCACACTTACACAAAGGAAGCTGAACATTGCTTATACTTACTTGTCTTTGGAGCTGGTTCATTTTCTCGTTGGAGATCTGGGAATTTTGGTTCCTTTTCTTCAAGTCTTCAAGTTGATCCTTCAGACTGTTCACTGAAGAAAAACACAAGTCATACAGTGGTTGGTTTTCCCGTACTGCAGACAACATTAAAACTTTAAAAGCAGATCGCAATCCAGGTAGTGAAGGACCAATTTTCCTCCTCCAACCCCTTTAAAGAGGTTTTCCGAGAGCTAGCTATTGATATCTTATCCTCAGGATAGGTCATCAATATCAGATCCGCGGGTGTCGGACGCTAAGGTCTGATTTAAAGGTCCATATTAAAAATCATAAGTCGCAACACACGGACAACTTTTTTAAAACAGCAGTGAGGTTCGTATGGGGCATGGACCTGCTAGTCACCGAAGACAACTGGGATAAAAATAGCTCATGCCCCGAGTTTCCATGCAGAAAAACGGAGGCGTGAATAGCATCATTTAGTCCCATCGGTCTGCGTCCTGTCCCTTGTACACACAGACAACGTATATGGTGTATATTACCTTTGTGTGATTTAGGCCCAAGATGCTTGCTTGGCCAATAACGAATACTCCCATCCACCTGTACGCTTGGCCAAGCATGCATGTGTTTTGTGTGGAGTAAGCTGCTAACAGATACCTCTGGCAACAGCAGCTTTTCTCCTGTTAAGAACAAAGAATCAGCCATGTTGAAATCCAACTGCCTGATCCTTGCTTCCTTCCCAACAACTGCTGTAGGTAAGGGGGGGGGACCCCAAAAACGTTCGATATTTATCTACGGTGTATGGACATTCAATGATAAACCAGGCACAGTGCTTTGTAGGACTAGCTCAGCTGAATGTAATGATACCTTTCACTAAGCGATTATAAGTACGTTTAATCCATATGCAAATGGTCAAATAAGTGCACCAAGGGCGGAGCCGAGCCACTCTGTGCACCCTTACTCCTCCTGCAACCCCCTCCCTCTCCTTCACTGACAGGGCCAGGTAAGATGACTATGCAGGAACCTGACCCCGTCAAGAAGACGAGTAAGGGACTTCCAGCTAAAGATGGAAGAGCAAGGGGGCACACAGTGGTTTGGGCCCGCCCTCAGTGCACTTACCTGCTCATTTACTTTTGGATTTAAAGTACTCTTTCTCCAGGATAAAGCATCAGATTGCCAAGTGAGCCCTATAAGACGCTTGACCTAGTATCAGTGAATATATCCAAAATGGCTGATTCATTCCCTAACCCCATCAAGTGAAGACCATCAGGAGGAACTGGCTGCTCCCCCCTCCATCCTCACTATAAGGCAGTAGAAGGAATGTATCTGGTCGGGAACAGCAGGTATCATTATATAACACAACTATCAGCTCTCTGCAGCGTCTTCTGTATTACGGGGTTTGGCGTGTGCTGAGCTCACAAACCTTCATTTTCTAAGGCTGCGTTTCTTCTCCGCCTCATTCTCCGCTTTTCTTTGGTACTCGGCGTTCTTGTGCTGTAGCAGGGCCTTCTCACACTCCAGCTGCCGGCTGGTGGACTCCAGGTTCTTCCGAGAATTTATCTGTATAAAATAATAAGGTAAAATAATCGTGAAGGACCTAGGACCTTCTACTCCACATCTTTTAACATATCCAATATCTTTTGAATCCACTTCTGCCCTTGGTTTAAAACAAGCATACTGAAAACTGTGGGGTTGTTCTGAAAAGTCTCTGTGTGAAACCACCCTAATTTATAGAACACCCAACAGCAAGATTGCTGGTACCTCGGGACTGAATGCGAAGTCAGTTTCAAGTTTGAAAATGTTTTTCCACTTAAAAAAAAAAAAGTCAGTTATGGAAGTTATTCAAAGAAGTCACGCACGACCTCGCGAATAACTAACTTCGGCTCATCGGAGCCCATATACGAGACGGATCTCTGTACAGTATTAACCAGAAGTTATGAACTAAGTGACTTCGGATGTAACTCGTTTCGCTCATCTCTAGTCATCGCCATCTGATTGGTGGGGGTCTGACTCCCGGCACCCCCGCCAATCATCTGTTTGAAGAGATGGCAGTGCTGATGTGAGTCGAACCCCCACAATCAGATATTGAAGACGTATCCTGAGGATAGGTCAACAACATCACTGGCTGCACAAACCCTTTAAGACGCCTCGACTTTCTAGTGCTGGCTTTCTTTAGAATGTCGCAATTAATTTTCACAAGACAGGTATTATTTTAATTGGCAGGAGGGTGAACCCTACCAGACTATGTCTGCTTTGAAAGGGTTGATCCTGCTGATAGGTGCTCTTTAAAGGGCCACACAGACAACTTATCCACTGTATAGCGGTAAGTGTCTGATCGGCATAGGTCCTACAGCTGAAGATCACGAGACTGGGGGCTGGGCTCCTCCGTTTGAAGGGCGGCGGTGGTCAAGCATTTGCGGTGCCGCTCCATTCAGCTTTATGCCACGGATATAGTTGGGCACTTTTACTCGGCTACCTGCGGCAGTCTCAGAGTTGAATGTCTGCAACATGGGGAGCACGGACCCCCGTTCTCGTAATTCGCGGTGGCCCCGCCAATCATTCATTTATCTCAGTGCTTACAGTGCACGACCCTTTGAGCACTCCGAGTGGACCAGCAATGATTCGGAGTGTCAGATTAACCGAATATCACATGGATTACCTGTTCATCAAGTTCCTTCATTGTCTTCTCCAGGCGGGAATTTACAGACCTAGGAAAAAGCAAAATATTTTATATGTTACTACCTAAACCTGTGCAACATTAAAATCACACTACAGCGGCGATCAGCAACCTTCGGCACTCCAGCTGTTGTGAAACTACAATTCCCAGCATGCTCCATTCATTTCCATGTGAGTTCTTAGAAGAGCAGAGAAAGTATGCATGCTGGGAGTTGTAGTTTCTCAACAGCTGAAGAGCCGGAGGTTGCACATCCCTGCACTACAGTATAGTATTCGGTCACTGACTAAACATTCTGCTGAGCTGCGGTCACTTGCTGCCTCGTACTATAGGAAATAACGATGGCAAGCTCTGTGAAGCCTTAAAGGGGTTGTCCAACCCTTTATAAGTGACGGACCGGTCATCAGTATCTGATCGGCAAGGGTCCGATACCCCGCACCTATCAGCTGTTCTGCAGTAGCTTTAGTGCTGAAACTACACACAGCTCGGTCCACTGGACAGCACTGCTCTCCTTCACTTCAATGGAAGCAGCTCCGTCTACTGCGCAACAGATGGAGAAGCTACTGTAGAACATCTGCTTGGTGGGAGAGTGGGGTCGTCTTAAAAAGGCGATCTGTCAGCAGATTTGCACCTATGACACTGGCTGACCTGTTACATGTGCACTTGTCAGCTGAAGACATCTGTGTTGGTCCCATGTTCATATGTGCCCGCATGGCTAAGAAAAACAATGTTTTATTATATGCAAATGAGCCCCTAGGAGCAACGGGGGCGTTGTCGTTACACCTAGAGACTCTGCTATCTCTGCACCTTGCGCACACTCTTCACTTTGATTGACAGGACCAGGTGTCATCACATTTACACTGCCTGGTCCTGTCAAAGTGCAGAGGGCACTGGAGTTGCAGAGAGAGCAGAGCCTCTAGGTGTAATGGTAACGCCCCCGTTGCTCCTAGAGGCTCATTTGCATATATTAAAAGTTCATTTTTCTCAGCAATGCGGACACATATGAACTTGGGACCAACACAGATGCCTTCAGCTGCCAAGTGCACATGTAACAGGTCAGCCAGTGTCATAGGTACAAATCTGCTGACAGATGTCCTTTCAAGGGGAACAGTATGTACAGTATGAGATATCGCTAGCTGCTGCATTATCAGATATCTATATAAAATGCACTTGTAAATGATAGAGAACTTTGAAGAAGAAAGCCAACAATGAATGTTACTATATATCAGTAAATATTTTTTGTTTTGTTTTTAACCGGATGAAGTTCCTAGATGGTTCTCCCTGGTCCACATTATAGGGTCCTTCTGTGCTGGACTATCAAGCTTCCTTGGATTGTTGATTAAAAGAAAATCAGCTATACGCTTCAAGCTCATTACAATGTACACAAGAATCCTTGTCAATGGTGAAATCTATGGACATAATGTAAGTCTAGAGAAACACCTGTCACTGGAAGTACTTGTGTCGCGTCAGCGAAACGTGAACTACCCGATTATACAGGAATGGAGACATCTCCACTTTCATGTAGAGGATTTAGCAATGTGAAAGTCTTACTTTGTTGTTGGGCTTGGCAGAGACACAAGGTCACCTGCCAATGGCAGTAAAGTGGCGGCATTATGCATTACGCACGCGTTCCCAATGTTTGACTATGGGGAGAAAAGTAGTGCGACAAACACAGAAATTCTGACAGTCAATGAAATTATCCCAAACCTCATGTGACCCTTTCCTTCAAAGAGATAGGGCTCATGCATACGACCATATGTATTTTGCAGTTCGCAAAACACAGATCTGCCCAAAAAAATAAATGCACACGGAATCATTTCCGTTGTTTGCGGACCCATTGAAGTGAATGGTTCCGCATATGGACCTGTAAAAAAAACAGAACAGAAACAAAATGTTCGTCTGCATGAGCCCATACACTGAGGTGGTCTGAAAGTCCTGGTAATGAAGCAATTTTAGGCTACTTTCACACTAGCGTTTGTCGGTCCGCTCGTGAGCTCCGTTTGAAGGGGCTCACGAGCGGACCCGAACGCTTCCGTCCAGCCCTGATGCAGTCTGAATGGATGCGGATCCGCTCAGACTGCATCAGTCTGGCGGCGTTCAGCCTCCGCTCCGCTCGCCTCCGCACGGACAGGCGGACAGCTGAACGCTGCTTGCAGCGTTCGGGTGTCCGCCTGGCCGTGCGGATCCGTCCAGACTTACAATGTAAGTCAATGGGGACGGATCCGTTTGAAGATGCCACAATATGGCTCAATCTTCAAGCGGATGCCGTCCCCCATTGACTTTACATTGAAAGTCTGGACGGATCCGTCCGAGGCTATTTTCACACTTAGCTTTTATATGCCAAAATAATGCAGACGGATACGTTCTGAACGGAGCCTCCGTCTGCATTATTATGATCGGATCCGTTCAGAACGGATCCGATCGAACGCTATTGTGAAAGTAGCCTTAGCCTTATACTCTCATATAAAATATGATCATCTCTCAGAGAGTCCAGGTAGTTTACCTTCTGCCTTGTAGGCCACTGTGACTGATGGTAGGGGTCTTTGAGAAAGTTACATCATCCATAATTGAAGTGTACAATTTTCCATAAGTTACTAGTAAAAGTGAACTCTCTCTGAATTCACTGATTAAATCTGTTCCATGAGAGCAGGCAGCTTTTCAGCTACACGGAGAGATCAGGTTACAGTTGCCCTTAGAAGTCTATTGAGTGAGAGGACGGAGCAGGATCAGTGGACTAGCGGATATGATGTCTTCCATACAAGGCACACAGTAAAAAGGAGATCCTGTTCCGCTATGTTTCTGTAGAACACCTTCAAGAGCAGCAGTAGCATGTACAGCACTACTGAGCAGTGTAGCTGCAAATCCAGCACTGGAGAGAGAAACTTTAGAGCCAACCGCAACATCTTTAAGTGTCTCTATCACTGTGCAGTTGCTTCCTCCTTTGGCTAGTTCCCACTTCCGGCAGAGGAACAGCCTGCCAGAGTTGACCGTATCTGGCATAGCTGGAAACTGCTATTCACCACTGGACCCCATTGACTATGATGGGATCCGGTGGAATGCACTGGTTTTCGTCCAGCCAAATCCCGGTACTTATGCTGGAAACCGGCCAGATCCTATTTTAGTCAATAGGGTCCGGCTGTGAATAGCAGTATCCGGCTATGCCGCCTACGGTGAACACCATCAGGAACAGCCTGCCGGATCAGGTAAATGGAGATGTGAAACTACCCTTCTAGAAGCTGCAACTTGATCCCTCAGAGACCTGAAAAGGTGCCTCCTTGAATTGAGCTCCGGAAAAACAAATATGAATAAATAGGAATAATGTGGACACCTGTATTTGTGCTCTACTTCATCCCTGGTTTGGACCTCATTCTGAAGTTTTTCTTGCAGCTTCTGAATAGCCTTCAGATGTTCTGCAGACTCCTACACACACAGGGAATAATGCATGTCAAGCACAAGGCACAGATAAAAATACACCAGAGCAGATTCTAATTTATAATGTTCAGGACGGATCTTAGAATAAAATATGTAAATTATGTTTTTACAAAACCGTCTGTTATTACAAGATGAAACATGATGGCTCGTAATTAATGTTGTATAATTGAACTAAGAAAGTATGAAATTGATGGACCTGTGTCTTTTTTTCAACCTAAGGCTACATTTAATTTCAAATCACACGGTTGTTTTCAGAATCATTGAAATCTCTGGGGCTATTCACAATCATTTTTGAAACAGCCAGTGAATAACGGCCATTAAAAAATAGGATATGCCCTATTTTTGCCATTTTCCCAATCAGACTGTCCCCACTGGCATCAATGGGACCGTTTTTAATGGCCACTCAGACAGGAGTGCATCCGTTATGGCTGTTAAAAAACTAGTGAACACTGGCATTTCAGGTGTTAAAATATCGTGCTGGGAGCGTCAGGTCCTTCTGCCTTTTGTGAACAATGAGTTCCCACACGTGCAAGTGGTTTACTTTTTCCAGCATAAATAAAATGGTGCACATTACTTCTGCCGGGGGGAGACTATGGGGGACATTACTTCTGCCGGGGGGAGACTATGGGGCACATTACTACTGCCGGGGGGAGACTATGGGGGACATTACTTCTGCCGGGGGGAGACTATGGGGGACATTACTTCTGCCGGGGGGAGACTATGGGGCACATTACTTACTGCCGGGGGGAGACTATGGGGCACATTACTACTGCCGGGGGGAGACTATGGGGGACATTACTTCTGCCGGGGGGAGACTATGGGGGACATTACTTCTGCCGGGGGGAGACTATGGTGCACATTACTACTGCCGGGGGGGACTATGGGAGACATTACTACTGCCGGGGGGAGACTATGGGAGACATTACTACTGCCGGGGGGAGACTATGGGGGACATTACTACTGCCGGGGGGAGACTATGGGGGACATTACTACTGCCGGGGGGAGACTATGGGGGACATTACTACTGCTAGGGGCCACTATGGAGGACATTATTACTGCTGGGGGACATTATTACTGCTGGAGGCCACTATGGGAGACATTATTAATGCTGGCGGGTACTATGGGGGACAATATTACTGCTGGGGTCACTATGGGGGGGGGACATTATTACTGCTGGGGGCCACTGTGGGGGACATTATTAATGCTGGGGGCCACTATGGGGGAACTTGTATGGAAGAATGCGATAGTTTTAAAAAGGTATAAGCATACTTTATAAAAAAAAACAAACCAAAAAAAAAACACGGTCGTGTGCACGAGGCCTTAGAGCGGGATGTTAGTGGCACATTGACATTTCCGCGTGGACCTACTGACCGTAGGACAGAGCACTTTATTCTGTGCATTCTGCAGCCCTACTAAGGACCTGTACAGCCGTACTGAAGACATTGGGCTGCATCAACATTTATCATCATCACTGAAATCACTCCCTTCACGTCACAAAGTCGTCAAGGAAATGTCTGAATTTAGTATCTGGCGGAAACACGTGATTTATGGAGATCATTCCCCAAACCATAGATGGTCTGAGCTCAGTGCACTCACCTCCTTCGTAGACTTCATGGAGGAGTTCTGCTGCTCCCGACCCTTAGACGGGTCACTCAGCAATCTGAGAAAAGGTACAGGGAAGGCAAAGGGAAAACAGGACCACAAGACATTAAACAGATCTTACTCATAAAAATACTTGGCCACAGCACTGCGTGTTTCTAAACAGTTTACCGGGTTTGGATCAAAGGCTGGAAGATAAAACTACGCTGATTAGAGACTTGAGGATCTGCCTCAGGGAGGAGGACCGCTACGAGGACTGAGGTTTTATGTATTAAATAACAGTTCCCAGAATGCACCGTAAAATGGATGATGTAAATGAACAGTCCGTTCTTTTTAAACGCTCTGTCCGCCTTCTAAATATATTTACTTTGTTTAAACTTTTGATGGAAAGTTAGATTACTAAATATAGCTTTTCTGAGATCGCCTTCTGTAGTACCACACCAAATTTGCTCCCTCATCGGTGGTCATTAGTCTCATACTGTCCAACACGTACACGCGCAATACAAGGTGTCTCAGCGCCGCCATCATTTGGCCTCTATTATGCAAGCAGAGATTTTACTGCACAGTAGAGAATGACTTTCTGTAGTAAAGGATTTCTACTAAATTGGACTGCTTCTACTGCGCAAGCGTCAGGCAGAGAGGTTGAAACAATAACAAAATGATGACAGCGCTGAGACACATCTAGTACTGCACAAGCGCCAAACGGGATTCTTGCATGCACAGTGAATAACAAAAGGACGGGGGAGCACATTGAGACATGGACATGTGGGTCAGGGCATGATGTCGGCTGGACGAGCAGTAATGTATGACCAGTAAGGAGATTTATTTATTTTATGCACTTATATAGCTCTACTATATTCCGCAGCACTTTACAGACATTAGCATCCAACTGTCCCCAATGGGGCTCACAATCTAAGTTCCCTATCAGTATTTGGACTGTGGGAGGAAACCCACGCAAACACGGGGAGAACATACAAACCCCATGCAGATGTCGTCCTTGGTCGGACCCCAGTGCTAACCACTGAGCCACCGCGCTGTGTATGGGTGGTATAGCAGCAGGAGATCTCAGAAAGGAACCAGAGTACAAAATATGGTATATTAGCAATCCTAATAACTTTCCATCATACGATTAAATACATAAAGCTATAAGAAAGCATCCACCTTTAACCTATCTAGCACTGGACTGAAATAGTCTCCTGTTCCAAAACTGAAATCCCACCTTAGCCCACCAGGACAACCTCTATGAATATGCTGTATTAGGGCATATGGATGTCATAGACAAGAGGGGTTCACCGCTTGGCATTTTCCTCTATAACTATGTAAATGAGGGCAGCTGCAAATACTGGCTCCGCTGTGGCGCACACACACCCGCATCACCATACACTTGGAGAAACGTTTGGAGAAATGCACTTTTCCCAGGTGATATCAGGAACAAACTTTTTAAGTAGCTGCACGGTGACCAATTATCTAATAGATAATCATTACCCAATAGGGTAAGTGTACTGCCACACATTCAGGTTTTATCGTGTTTTTGAAGGCAAAACCAGGAGTGGTGAAGATGTATGTGTCCTAAATAGCTCCCTTCTGTTGCAAACTCATCTCTTGGCATCACTGACCTGGCCCTCTCCTGGATCACATCATACCTCACAGACCGGACGTTTAGCGTCTCCCACTCCCGCACCACCTCCTGGTCTCATTCCCTCTCTGTTGGTGTCCCGCAAGGCTCTGTCCTAGGACCCCTGCTCTTTTCTATCTACACTTTTGGCCTGGGACAGCTCATAGTCCCATGGCTTTCAGTATCACTCCTACGCTGACGACACACAAAGCTACCTCTCTGGTCCAGACATCACCACCTTACTATCCAGAATCCCACAATGTCTAGCGTCTATATCATCCTTCTTCGCCTTTCGCTTTCTAAAACTTAACATGGATAAGACAGAATTCATAATCTTTCCCCCATCTTGCTCAACCCCCCCAACAGACCAATCTATCACGATCAATGGCTGCACACTCTCCTCGGTCAACCAAGTCCGCTGCCTTGGAGTGACCTTGGATTCTGCCCTTTCCTTCCGACTGCACATCTAAGCCCTTTCCACCACCTGCCGCCTCCAACTCAAAAACATCTCCCGCATCCGCGCTTTCCTTAACTTTGAATCTGTAAAAATGCTTGTACATGCCCTCATCATCTCCCACCTAGACTACTGCAACACTCTCCTTTGTGGCCTTCCATCTAGCACTCTCGCACCCCTCCAATCTATCCTCAACTCTGCTGCCCGACAAATCCACCTCCCACCCTGTTACTCCTCTGCCTCTCCCCTCTGCCAATCCCTTCACTAGCTCACCATTGCCCAGTGAATTTACTTCTAAGTACTGACAAACACATACAAGGCCGTCCTTAACCTGTCCCCTCCCTACATCTCTGAGCTACTTTCCCGATACATCCCCACACGCACTCTCCGATCCTCACAAGACCTCCTTCTCTCCTCTCCTCTTATCACCTCTTCCCATAATCGACTCCAAGATTTCTCCCGTGCATCCCCCATACTCTGGAACTCGCTACCTCAACATATAAGACTCTCACCAACAGTGGAATCCTTCAAAAGAAACCTGAAAGCCCACCTCTTCAGACAAGCCTACAACCGGTGACCCTGCTGCCTCTATACCGCCATGACCAACTTCACCCGCACCTACTGTGACTCGTTTTTTTAATGATTAGTGCAATTGTCTGTATTATGTATGTATACCTCTTCTCATATGTACAGCGCTATGGAATGAATGTCTCTTTATTAATAAATAATAATAATACTTTCTCTCCCCGTTATGAGCCACACCTGATTTTGGCTTCAAAAATGGCATCAAAAAAACCTAAACGTGTGGCAATACTCTAACCCTTTCAGAAAAATTCTGAAAACAATTTGTGAAATCAATGTTACATGTTTTCAAGCTAACAAAACATGTTACTAATACCTGTCTATATGTTTGCTGCATGCTCACCACATACTGCCACCATACATCAGTAGTAATTGTCAATGTAATTGTCTTGCACAGCTTGTGCTACATCTTTGTTTTGATGCTGCCAGGGCTTGCTGTGGGCAGGATTACCATGTAACAAAAGACAATTTGCATGATTCCTCTACCCTCTCTTAGGTTAGGTCTACACGACGACATTTGTCGTGCCAATGTCCCGCGACAATTGTTATAATGCTAGTCCATTTGAAATGGATTTTTATGCGATTGTCGCGTCGCAGCATGTCGCAATGCGACACCATAGACTAGCATTATAAGAATTGTAATTGACACATGTCGTCGTGTAGACCTAACACTGCATCTATTTACAGCAGCCTGCAATCACCTTCTATTACAAGGTGTAAGGTAGTGTTGTGATTACTCACTGTTTTCACAGACAATATTGATCTGCTACTGAGACATAGAATTGATGCCAAATACGTGCAACAGGAGGAAAGCTAGAGAGGCGTAGACATAGGAGGCATGTGATGCATGAAGTCCAGTAATATAAGCAAAGTGCGAGTCACGTTTTCAGAGTGCAGGACGTCACATAAGCAGGAGATAAACACTAGGAGCATGGTCATAGGGGTTTCCGTGATTTTTATACTAATGACCTAACTTTCACCAAGCACAGCATCCATTGTATAGCGGCTGTGCTTGGTATCGCAGCTCAGCCCTATTCCCTTTGAAGGGGCTGAGCTGCGCCTAGGCCACGTGACCGATGAACGTGACGTCACTGGCCTAGGCAAAGCTGCAAGAAGGCCACGGCTCTACTGTGAGCACCGATGCCTTCTCAAACAGCCGATCAGCAGAGATCCTGGGTGTTGGACACCCACCAATCAGATACTGATGAAGTGATTGATCATCAGTTCAAAAATCCCAGAAAAAACTTTTAATGCAAGAAACACAAACAAAACTGATCACCCGCCAAGCAAATGTGCAAAAAGGCAAAAAAATAAAAATAAATAAAAGAAGGAATTCAGAAAGTGATACATACAAGTTTTCCCGGTAATAGGTAAATCCAATGAAAGGCAGCTGGTTCCCTGCATATGCTTTAGGGATTGGAAATGTCTCCACGTTGCCTTTGTCATCTTCAATGTCATCAAAGTTACTGCTGTCAATGTCACTGCTCAGCTCAGGGACCACCGGCGCAGCCGCTTTAGGGTAAAGAAAAAAAAACATACATAAGACGCGAGTTGAGACACAATACATATATGCCCCATGGGCAGGACCCTATCAATAGGATCTTGTAAAGAGCCATTCACCTACATGAACACCATTTTTTAATTTTTTTTTCTAGATAGATCCAAAAATATTTGCAGATTCATTTCTTAAACTATCTTTATAATTAGTTGGATCTTCCTTTTAAGATACAGGCTTCAAATTCCCGTCACAGGGTTGTCCGGTATCAAGATGGGGCAATGGAATAAAGTAATAAAAGCAGTATTACCTACCGGTCAGACCCAGTAACACAACTGCCGTTCTCCTCACTGGGTTTTGTTTACCTGGCTGCAGCAATTACATCACTGGATCTAATCCGTAAATCGCTGTTGTTGTTATTAGTTATTTTATTGCACTGCCTGCCAATGCCCAAGTTGAACTTGAAACCTAAATGATAACAATTTGACTACCTATAGCAACCACTAGAGGGCGCTTACTGCATACTGTCTATATACATTGAACTCCATAATATCAAGCTTGCATTAAAGGTTTCCCCGTGTCAGCTGCAGCCAATCAGACTTATCACTTCTGGCTCTTCAGGTGTATAACTAGGTAAATTTACTGTCTAGCAAGCTTGGTAACAACCCCCGAGGGAACGGATGTGGAAGCTTTATCGGATGTTGCCCAATGATGATGAGAATGTTTAAACATTCAGGGTTATGCTGGTAATTATTGGGGGGGATGCCCTATAAAGGACACTTACGTGTATATTATTATTACGTTTTATGCTTGGGTTGTGTGCAGATGCAGAGATATCAGGCGCACAGGCTTTCCTTGCGCATACAGGCACACAAGCCCTGCTGTCACAGGTAGCACATAGTAGGCGCTTTGTGTAACATTTAAATGGCCGCGAGTCCTAACAAACTCCTCATTCATTGGAGATGTCTGACATTTCCAGCCAGGGCAAAGATTAACATGCAAAGCGGACCGGAAAACACACACACATAATAAATATTATATATATATATATATATATATATATATATATATATATATATATATATATATACATACACACACATACATACACATATACATATACACACACACATATATATATATACACACATGTATATTATATAATTAGGGTACTTTCACACTAGCGTTAAAGTTTTCTGGTATTGAGTTTCATCCTAGGGGCTCAATACCGGAAATAAAAACGAAACACATCAGTTTTATCCAAATGCATTCTGAATGGAAAGCAATCCGTTCAGTATGCGTCAGGATGTCTTAAGTTCAGTCACTTTTACGGTATTTGGCCGGAGAAAATATCACAGCCTGCTGCTATATTTTCTCCGGCCAAAATTCCGGAACACTTGCCCAATTGCCGGATTAGTCATTAATTTCCATTGAAATGTATTAATTCATGATCCGGTACATAGTGTTCCGGAAAACACACACACACACGTATATTATATATTACATAAACACACATACACACAGAGTACCACTGTTTTTTTTAGCCACAGAAATGATCTATATATATACACACACACACACACACACACACACATATATATATTATGTACTATATATTACATACACATACAGTAAAAAGCATTTTTATCACTGTCTCCTCCGGATACTAGAAGCTAAAATTGATAGAGACATGGGGTAGTACGTAGGCACCGATTTGCCCTTTCTAATGATTATTTCCTGCAAAAACACCTTCTATTGTTCCAAGTACTCTTTACGCTGGGTTCACACCTAAGCGTACTTGAACGTACGCTCTGTGTGCGCGATTGTACGGGCGTTTGCAATTGCGCATACAGAGACAAGCGAACGCCCATTGTCGCGCGTTCCCACTGAAATCTATGTACGGTAATGCGCGACAAGACGCCCCAAAGAAGCTCCTGTACTTCTTGGGGCGTCGAGTGTTTTACAGCGCGATCGTATACGCTGTAAAACGCTCAGATGAGAACCATTCCCATAGGGAATCATTGGTTCTTGCCTGTTGAGCGTTTTACAGCGTGTAGGAACGCGCTGCAAAACGCTCAGGTCTGAACCCAGCCTTAAACTGAGGTTCTTCAGCAGCAGCACCACCGTGTATAATTCAGTCCCGTGCCACAGCTGCTGCAGAACATTCTACCACACTCATCAACTGCTGCAGACACACATATGCTGCATTTCAAATTAATCAAGCAATGTTGGACAGGAACCCCCCCTAAATCTTCAAAAAGAAGTTCAGCAGCGGCTTAGGTTTGTAACATAAGGAATAATGTATATTCCCTACTAAAAATTAAAAAAAAGGTCAACTTTAGGTTACTTTCACACTTGCGTTGCTGGATTCCTGCAGGCAGTTCCGGCAATCTGCATACAAATGGACAGCATTTGTAGACGGATCCGGAGTCTCACAAATGCATTGCAATACCGGATCCGTCTCTCCGGTGTCATCCGGAAAAACAGATGCGGTATATATATATATATATTTTTTTTTTTTACATTTTTAAAGGTCTGCACATGCGCGGGCCGGAGGCCGGATCTGTCAATGCGGCAATTTTAATGTACTAATACATTCTAATGGAAAAAAAATGCAAGTGTTCAGGATTTTTAGCCGGAGAGAAAAATTTTGCATGCTTCGGTATTATCTCCGTCCGAATGCCGTAAAAAGACTGAACTGAAGACATCCTGATTGCTCTCCATTCAGAATGCATTAGGATAAAACTAATCAGGCTTTTCAGAAAACCACTCCTCCTGAGGACGCAGAACGGCGAAACGTACGTCGGGGAGATCCAGAGCCCTATTCTTTGACCCCTCTTGACTGGTTCTACATTTCATCTTACGGTTAGTAGCTTCAGATTTCAGCTCTACCAATTAGCATTTTGCCCACCGCCCAGGTGTTAGTCTCTTTTACATAGTTAGATGGGTGTTTGCTACTAGCATATAGTTTCTAGTGCACCCCAGATACAACTCCCAATAGAGTCCACCATCGCGCAGTGTTTTAGACCCAGATGATCCCTTTCTATGAGAATAGTCACATTATATAAACTGGCTCTGTAGTTATTAGTTACTTTCACTTTTATGGCTTGGTACAACTTTTACAAAATATTGTTATAAGTTATGTAATCATGTTCATTCTGATTTTCTAATAAAGACTATATAAATTTTAAGATGATATGGGATTCATTGTACTCATTTATTAAGGGTGTTTATTGATATTTCTGAGTACCCCAGTAACAGCATAGTTACTACTTTTCTGACCGTTTAGGTATTTTTCAGAAAACCGTAGCATGTTGTATTTTTACCTCCGGCCAAAAATCCTGAACACTTTGACTGAACGCCGGATCCAGTCTTTTTCCCATTTACTTGCATTAACGCCTAATACGTCGCCGTGTGTTCAGTCATACCAGATCCGGCTTTTGCATGTTAAACCCGAAAAATGTGAAGTCCATAAATGGCGGATCCGTTTTTTCCAATGCATTTTTTCATTGTGATCAAAATCCTGATCGGGATTCAAATGTAATCAGTTTTCACACGTTTTTCCGGATCCGGCGGGCAGTTCCGGTGTCGGAACTGAATGCCGGATTTAAACAACGCTAGTGTGAAAGTAGCCTTAGTCAGGGCAAGATTAGTGCGGATATTAAACTAACATTTTTTCCCCCAGCACAGTAACGCAAATTCTTGCTTGTATAGCGCCAACATGATCTGCAGCGCTGCGCTGTACAGAGGTCGTCATTATCACTCCCTGTCATTAATGGGATTCACACTCTAAAGTCCAGATCTCAGACATATTTTAGGGCCAACTTCTTAGGAAGCCAATATGTTTTTGGAGGAATCCCAGGCAAAACTAATCCTTGGTCGTATTTCAACCCAGAACTCCAGTGCTGCACGGCATCAGTGCCATGTTGCCCTTAAAGGGAACCTGTCACCGGTATTTTGTGTATAGAGCTGAGGACATGGGTTGCTAGATGGCCGCTAGCACAACCGCAATACCCAGTCCCCATAGCTCTGTGTGCTTTTATTGTGTAAAAAAAAACAATTTGATACATATGCAAATTAACCTGAGAGGAGTCCTCTACGTGAGATGAGTCAGGGACAGGACTCATCTCAGGTTAATTTGCATATGTATCAAATTGTTTTTTTTACACAATAAAAGCACACAGAGCTATGGGGTCTGGGTATTGCGGATGTGCTAGCGGCCATCTAGCAACCCATGTCCTCAGCTCTATACACACAATCCCGGTGACAGGTTCCCTTTAAAGGGGGTCATCTTATGTCAGCACATGGCATTTATCATGTAGGCAAAGTTAATACAAGCCACTTACTAATGTATTGTTATAATCCATATTACTTTCTTTGCTGGCTTGATTCATTTTCCCATCAAATTATACACTGCTCATTTCCAGGAGTTACGACCACCCTGCAAATCCATCAGTGGTGGTCGTGCTTGCACACTATAGGAAAAAGCACCGGCCTCTCTGGTGGCCGGGACCGTGCATAGGTATGCATCCGCAGGAGCTCACATACTGTCCACCTCCTATATATGTGCTGCAGCGGTGGTCATAACCCCTGGATACGAGCAATGTTTAATGTGATGGAAAAATAAATCCAGCCAGTGAAGGAGACAATATGGATAATAACCATACATTAGTAAGTGCCTTGTATTTACTTCCTCTACATGATAAATGCAGTTTTGCTGCAGTGCTGTACTGGGAGGGGAAAAATGGTTCAACTAAAACTGTACCGGAACCATATGCAAAACCATATATGTAAAACTGCATATAAACCATATATAAAACTGCATGTAAACCATATATAAAACTGCCATATGTAAAACTGAATATAAACCATATATAAAACTGCCATATGTAAAACTGAATATAAACCATATATAAAACTGCCATATGTAAAACTGCCGTATGTAAAACTGCATATAATCCATATATAAAATTGCCATATGTAAAACTGCATAAAAAAACAGTAAATAAAACTGCCATATGTAAAACAGCATGCAACTACAGTTACTGGATTTTCTACCACCGCCCATGAAAAATAAGTAGCCCAACCGAAATCTACCAGAACCACCTCCATACATAAACATGTCACCGTGTATCCAGTACTCACTCTCTCGTATGTTGTCCCAGGTCCACTGGTCGTTCTTGAAGAACGCGTGCTGCTTGATTTCCTCTATACCATTCCGCCCAAGTCGCACCTCCCTGTACATAGCAGAAGAACCACAAGTTACATCAGGAAAACTGTGGGCCGCAGGAATGCACAATCAAATGAAAGGGTTAATTCAGCCTCTCTGCTCCCGGGGCGTCCTCCTTCCAGCGGTGGGTCCATAGACTGGGCTCTGTGCCTCTTACTATGTGCCTAATATCTCACAGAGAGGGGACGGTGAATTTTTTTTTACGCTTCTTCAGACGCCACGTGTAGAATGAAACAGTTTTCCGTTCTGATTCGAGGGGAAGTTCAGTAAACGATGCATACGAGGGGCCGAGGAGAACGGCGTCAATACGTCTTAACTCCTTCCCTGCCGCAACGGTCTCCAGCCACCAGGACAATTCTGCCAGTGATATCAAGGACTAGGTAAATAAGCTCTGGCCGCACTGTGAAGAGCATTACCCTCCATTACTTACTACTGTACGCATTGGATTATATAGGACCCCGCCAAGTCTAAATATTTGGATTGGCGGCTGACACGCTCAGGGCGAGCAGAGGAACAGGCCTCTCAGTTATAGAAGAGGCGCAAGGTGCGGGACACACAGCCCCTGGTTTCCACGAACAGCACAAATGATCCACACATCCCGCTTCCTCCTAATCTCCGCAGATGAAATCAGATTTTTTTTACCGCTTTGATCTCGAGCTTCCCCTGTGAATGGTTCACACACAAGACTTAAAGTGATGCTGCACCTATTTAGGGGGCAGTATGAGGTCACACCTTAACCCCTTAAAAAGGTAAACTGTCAGCATGAAAATACAGTGTAATCTGCAGGAAGCATGTTATAGAGCAGGAGGAGCTGAGCAGATTGAGATATAGTTTTATGGGAAGAGATTCGGTAAAACCTGAAACTGAGACTGGAAAATACTGTCAATAGGACAGACAGATTGTCGGATTGTCCCGGTTCCAGCCCCCGCAGGATCGGAAGTATGACATGCTGTCTACTTGCACGTCTCCGCTGAGGCCAAAGACTGCTAATCACACTACCGATCCGGCAGGGACAGGAGCTGTTGGACTGGACATGATCCAACAAGGCGTTTTTATTTTCTAGCATGTTCAGCAATTTTGTTGCCAGTCTCTGACAACCCCCTTAAAGGCTTAAAGGGGTTGTCTCATCATAGACAATGGGGGCCTATCGGTAGGATATGCCACCATTGTCTTATAGGTGCGGGTCCCACCTATGGAACCCGCACATATATCAAGAACGGAGCCACGCAAGGTGGTGGCTGGAGGACTCCGCTCTGGCCAACCCCAAGCCGGCTCCCCATAGAAGTGAATGGGGGCGTAACGCGCATGCGCGGCACCCGCTCCCATTCATTTCTATGGGGCCAACGGAAATAGCCAAGTCAGCGCTCGGCAATTTTTGCCGGCCCCATAGAAAATAAATGTAAGGTGGCTGCACATGCACCTTCCTTCACTTCTGGGGCTCCATCCTCGATATAAGTGCGGGTCCCATCTATAAGACAATGGGGGCATATCCTAGCAATATGTCCTCATTGTCTATGATGAGACAACCCCTTTAAGGGTCCATTCACACGTCCGTTGTTTCTTTCCTGATCTGTTCTGTTTTTTGCGGAACAGATCTGGACCAGTTCTGTACTTATTAATTTTCAATGGGTCCTGAAAAAAAAAAAAAATCTGACAGCACAATGTCCGATTTTTTTTCAGGACCTATTGAAATTGAATGGGTACAGAACTGGTCCAGATCTGTTCCGCAAAAAAACGGAACAGATCAGAAAAGAAACAACGGACGTGTGAATGGACCCTAAAAGGGGTTATCCAGGAATTGATAATGATGACCTATCCTCAAGATAGGTCATCATTATCACATCAGCGGGGTCTGACTTCTGGCACCCCTGCCGATCAGCTGCTTCAGGGAGCTGCGCGACCGGAGCACAGCTGGCTCAATCCCAGCCACTTTCTAACCAAGGCCGCCGTACATCGTATAATGGCTGTGCTCGGTATTGCATGCTCAGTCTCACTGACTTGAATGGGGCTGAGCTGCAACTAGGCCATGAGACTGATGTACAGTGACATCACTGGCCTAGGAAGAGGCCGTGGCACTCATGGAGAGTCAGCCTCTTAACAGCTGATCGGCAAGGATCCCGGGGGTTGGACCCCCACCGGTCTGATCTTGATGACCTATCCAGAGGACTGTCTCCAGGAAGCAAAGAAGGTTTTCTACACAGGTTTTTCTGCACAGACTACAACACAATATAGTGAAACATACGAAAGGTCATGCATTACATTGTATATCAATCAATCAGTTTGTAACCTGACTGTGATATCATTTGACAAAAGCAACTTAAAAAGTCAAGAAAGTTTATTGCAACAGTTTTATCTCGTAAAGTGTCAAGTTAAGAATTGCTGTATTAGAAACCACTCATTGTCAATGGGGTGGGTCTCTCCACTTGGACACTATTCAATTCCCATATTTTTTACAGGGGGGAAATTGGCAGTGCATCTTATGAAGCGATTGCTAATGAGCACTTCCATTATGGAAGTGCTCATTAGTACACAGTGAGGCCTCATGCACACGACCGTTGTGTGCATCCATGGCCGTTGTGCCGTTTTCCGTTTCTTTTCGCGGACCAATTGACTTTCAATGGGTCAGTGGAAAAATCGGAAAATGCACCGTTTGGCAGCCGCATCCGGGATCCGTTTTTCCTGGCCGTGAAAAAAATACCTGTCCTATTTTTTTCACGGCCAACGGTTCACGGACCCATTCAAGTCAATGGGTCCGTGAAAAAACACGGATGCACACAAGATTGTCATCCGCGTCCGTGATCCGTGTCCGTTTTTTCCTATCATTTCAATGGCAAACTTGACTTAGATTTATTTTTTTATTTTACATGTCCGTGGATCCTCCAAAAATCAAGGAAGACCCACGGACGAAAAAACGGCCATGGATCACGGACCTACGGACCTTGTTTTTGCGGACCTTAAAAAACAAAACAAAAAAAAACGGTTGTGTGCATGAGGCCTAAGACTGGAGAGAAGTGAGTGTAGCACTCTTTGTGCTGTCTGCACTCACTGCTCCCTGGTCTTCTACCGTCATCACACTGTGTCCTGACAGCGCAGTGTGTCAGGACGCAGTGCACGTAAGTGCGCACTATGTCTGATCTGAGGGCTGATGAGGCTTTGGGTGTCTGATCTGAGGGCTGATGAGGCTTTGGGTGTCTGATCTGAGGGCTGATGAGGCTTTGGGTGTCTGATCTGAGGGCTGATGAGGCTTTGGGTGTCTGATCTGAGGGCTGATGAGGCTTTGGGTGTCTGATCTGAGGGCTGATGAGGCTTTGGGTGTCTGATCTGAGGGCTGATGAGGCTTTGGGTGTCTGATCTGAGGGCTGATGAGGCTTTGGGTGTCTGATCTGAGGGCTGATGAGGCTTTGGGTGTCTGATCTGAGGGCTGATGAGGCTTTGGGTGTCTGATCTGAGGGCTGATGAGGCTTTGGGTGTCTGATCTGAGGGCTGATGAGGCTTTGGGTGTCTGATCTGAGGGCTGATGAGGCTTTGGGTGTCTGATCTGAGGGCTGATGAGGCTTTGGGTGTCTGATCTGAGGGCTGATGAGGCTTTGGGTGTCTGATCTGAGGGCTGATGAGGCTTTGGGTGTCTGATCTGAGGGCTGATGAGGCTTTGGGTGTCTGATCTGAGGGCTGATGAGGCTTTGGGTGTCTGATCTGAGGGCTGATGAGGCTTTGGGTGTCTGATCTGAGGGCTGATGAGGCTTTGGGTGTCTGATCTGAGGGCTGATGAGGCTTTGGGTGTCTGATCTGAGGGCTGATGAGGCTTTGGGTGTCTGATCTGAGGGCTGATGAGGCTTTGGGTGTCTGATCTGAGGGCTGATGAAAAATATGTTTTTCTTGTTTTCCTCATCTAAAGCTTAGGTGCTTCTTATAGAACAAAAATGCAGTAGTTCTGACAACATGGGCCTATAAGCACAGCCTCCTTCCCCGACAAGGAGAATGGTTAACCATTATGGAAGTGCTTATTAGTACACAGTAAGACTGGAGAGAAGTGAGTGTAGCACTCTTTGTGCTGTCTGTACTCACTGCTCCCTGGTCTTCTACCGTCATCACACTGTGTCCTGACAGCGCAGTGTGTCAGGACGCAGTGCACGTAAGTGCGCACTATGACCTGACACTGTGCAGCACTGCAGGAAGAGTGCTGGATCTCCCCAGTGGCGGCGACGTCCAGAGCAGGAGAGGTAAGTTACTTTATTGGGTGCCTGATCTGGGGGCCGATGAGGATATGGGTGCCTGATCTGGGGGCCGATGAGGATATGGGTGCCTGATCTGGGGGCCGATGAGGATATGGGTGCCTGATCTGGGGGCCGATGAGGATATGGGTGCCTGATCTGGGGGCCGATGAGGATATGGGTGCCTGATCTGGGGGCCGATGAGGATATGGGTGCCTGATCTGGGGGCCGATGAGGATATGGGTGCCTGATCTGGGGGCCGATGAGGATATGGGTGCCTGATCTGGGGGCCGATGAGGATATGGGTGCCTGATCTGGGGGCCGATGAGGATATGGGTGCCTGATCTGGGGGCCGATGAGGATATGGGTGCCTGATCTGGGGGCCGATGAGGATATGGGTGCCTGATCTGGGGGCCGATGAGGATATGGGTGCCTGATCTGGGGGCCGATGAGGATATGGGTGCCTGATCTGGGGGCCGATGAGGATATGGGTGCCTGATCTGGGGGCCAATTTGGGTGCCTGATCTGGGGGCCAATTTGGGTGCCTGATCTGGGGGCCAATTTGGGTGCCTGATCTGGGGGCCAATTTGGGTGCCTGATCTGGGGGCCAATTTGGGTGCCTGATCTGGGGGCCAATTTGGGTGCCTGATCTGGGGGCCAATTTGGGTGCCTGATCTGGGGGCCGATGAGGATATGGGTGTCTGATCTGGGGGCCGATTTGGGTGTCTGATCTGGGGGCCGATTTGGGTGCCTGATCTGGGGGCCGATTTGGGTGCCTGATCTGGGGGCTGATGAGGATATGGGTGTCTGATCTGGGGGCCGATGAGGATATGGGTGTCTGATCTGGGGGCTGATGAAAAATATGTTTTTCTTATTTTCCTCATCTAAAGCTTATGTGCTTCTTATAGAGCAAAAATGCAGTAGTTCTGAGAACATGAGACTATAAGCACAGCCTCCTTCCCCGGCAAGGAGAATGGTTAACTCCCAGTTGTCAATTCATGCATTCCCAGGAGGAATAACAGAGGAATGTAATGTAGCAGTGTTCTATCCAGAAGTGTTATTTTATGGGGAAGGCATGTACTTGCTAAAACAGACATGTCTGGAAAGGTCACAGGTCCAATGTAAGCAATTCCATCCCATGCCCGTTAATAGAGGTGCTGCAGTTTAGTATGCTTGGCACAATCACTGAGGAAGATCCATCATTTTGGGGTTTAAAACCTACCTTTCTGTTAAGAAGGCACAGATGAGGTTCTTGGCATGCTTAGAAATTTCCACATCTTCTGGGAAGTTTAGGGAATTCTTGTGATCCATAATTTTACTATAGGTTCCAACCAGGGAGTCGGCATAAAATGGAGTGTCCCCTTTAAAATGAGAAAACGGGAGAGGACTTAAGTATATAGGGGGAAAAATAGTTTACAGCTCATTTCCTGGATTTCTATTAATACAAAATTCATATTTTGGGGATTCATGGGTAACAAACAATATGGCTGCCAGTACAGCTTTCAGCAGGAACACAGCCGCCGCTTCCTTCGTTCTCTGCATCTGTTGGGGTCCAAGGGATCGGGCCCCTACCAAATAAGCATTTTATATTATAACCTATTAACCGATTGCCATTACATAAATACCACAGTAAAGGGAATTTCCACTCAAATAATAAAAGCATTCCTCCTCTTCTTTTCTTCTATCCTCCACATAGATCGTGGCGGTCCGACACCCGACGTCCCCCTTGAGCAGCTGCAGAAACGCACAGTGGAAGCTGGAAGTGGAAGGCTCCGTCCACTGTATAGTTTGCCACGCCTATAGCCCCTGCAAGCAGCCGATTGGTGGGGGTGTCTGGTGTCGGACCCCCACCGATCGGCTACTGATCAACTATCCAGATGGCTGAAGCTTTACCTGTGAGCATATAATAAATCTGTCCAAATGGGGAGGGGGCAGCAGGGATCCTTTCAATGGTCACAATGAAGTATTTTATTAGAATATGGATGTATTCATATCGCCATATATGGCGTTGGAATATAATGGGGGTGGAATATAATACATGGGGGATTAGGGTGGAATGAAGAGACTCTATACAGAAACACAAGTATGCAGAATAAAGCCCAGCCATACGGATCTAAGAAAACACCGCAATCTCAGAACACGTGGATGTAATTTACATCTGCCGATATCACCTTCACTACACCCGCGCCGACATTTCTCAGGAAATCCATTAGGAGGCTGAAGGTTCTTTATACAGGAACCAGAACAAAGAACCCCAAAAAATACCTCAGATACCTGTGGTGTCTCATGATGGATCCAACGCGAGATCGTAACCTCCAGTATAAGGAAGCGTAAACTGACTGCCTCCTAAAGGCTGCAGTAATGTGTCCACCCTAGATATGCAAAGAGAACCATCTCGCCGGCGCGACCTATTGAAAAGTGGCTCCATAGGAGTCGAGATCCGTCTTTTCAACAAGACTTGGGATTTGACAAGGAAATATAGCCAAGCCAGATATCCATCTGTAGACGGCTGTTTCGGGGTGCTTGCCCCTCGTCGATACAGAGTAGATTTTGCCTGGTTCAGTGCGATGCCTTGGAAGCGGCTTAAAGGGTTTCCGTCACCATATTTAACCCTATTAACGTGCTAATGTCATCTAAACCTAACTAGCCTATTCCTACTTGTATCTATGCCCCTGTTACGCCAGAAATCTAACTTTTATAATATGCTAGTTAGCCTCTAGGAGCGGGGGGGTTTCCGTTCTCCCACCTTTGACCGGGCCGGGCAGCGCTCGCATCTGTCTGCCAGCCCTGTGCTCTGGTGAAATCTCGTGCCATTCAGCATTCAGCGCGGTGAGGGAAAAGACGCACGCAGGTTGCCAGCTTCCTCACCACGCCGAATGCTGAACAGCGCGAGATTTCACCAGAGCACAGGGCTGGCAGACAGATGCGAGCGCTGCCCGGCCCTGTCAATCAGGACTTCGAGGGAGGGACAAAAGGTGGGAGAACGAAGCCTCTAGGTCTAGGAGTTTTTAATTATAGATGCATTTAGGGCGGCAGTAAAGGATTATTTCAGTAATCGAGCATTCTATTGATATTTTTTACAATTAATCGAGTAATCTAATAATAAAAAATGAATTAATAGACTGTTTACCCTTATAAAAACTCAGACCCCCGGCCATCAGTACCCAACACCCTTTGTTCCCCCCAGTGCCATCAGCTCTGTCCTCCCCCCAGTGCCATCAGCAACACTATCCCCCAGTGCCATCAGCTTCCCCCCCCCCCCCGTGCCACCAGCTTGCCCCCCCCCCCAGTGCCACCAGCTTGCCCCCCCCCCTCCCCCAAGCCACCAGCTTGCCACTTTTGGAACAAAAGAATCTGATTGTGCTATTTCAAGGGTTACAATATTTCCTGGACTAACTGGATATTGTTTAGACGGTGTCTTCACTTACCAACCAGCATCTCAAACAGGAAGACCCCAACCGACCACCAGTCACACTCCCGTCCGTAGTAGCCATCTCCTCCTTGAGACTTCAGCACTTCAGGTGATATGTAATCTGGAGTTCCGACGGCAGTGTCACAACGCACCATACCTGTCTAGGACATCAGAAAAACCGCATGAGTGAGTGCGTCTTTTTTGCGTCAGTGAATGGGCGTATTAGTATGGCACCCTCCATATAAAGTGTAGGCCCTGCAGCGGGCAAAATGCAATTGATTAAATAAAAGTAAACGATCATTCTGGCACAATCTGGTGACCTGTACATAAAGTACGTAGTAAAACGTAGTGAGCGATACCGAGTATAAAAAGTAAGATCATTACATACAAAACTACATGACATTTTCATGATAACCATACATTCTACTTCTTAAATGTGTCGCTATGAGGCATACGGCTGAACCAACATTTGTCGGTGACACCTTTGAAGATGTCTTGCATGGATGGAGTGTGAGCATCTTTTCAGGGGTGGCAGTTTTTGTCTAGCGATTGTACTAACGTGATCATTCATCTCTATATGGGGAGGGATAATTGCTGCATGCAAATACATCTCTGCTGTAGTTTAGTGATCGGGCAGTCACTAAGAAAAGGTCGTAGCTGATTGACACCCTGAGTATCAGCGCAAGTGAAGGGGCCTTTACTATCATAACTTGTCTGAGCTTCAAGCAGTATAAGTCATTATCCCCCAAGTCTCTGATGACTCTGTCCCAGTCTACACAGCAAAGCTAACAAGTGTCAGTCTGTTCCATTAATTATATTGCAAAATGTAAAATGTCTATATTATCAGATTATAAATGTATAATTTAAAATGTACGTCTTCCTGGCACTACTGACCCGGCTTCTGAAACCTCAAGGTGGCACAGTAAGGAGAAGAGAGACAGCCGGCAACGTATTCTCCCTGCAGCAGCCAATATTATATGGAGTCAATTCAAATGAATGAGTGACCATATAAATACAAGGCCAAGCAGAGTTCACCAGAGCTGGAGTTGTTCTTAGTTTTTCCCATTTAGCACCATATCACAGAGCATGACCCCCTCCCTTTCGGAAACTAGGCCGCGGGGCACAATTCCAATATAACAACCCCAAACACCTCCAAGATGACCACTGCCTTGCTAAAGAAACTGAGGGTAAAGGTGCTGGACTGGCCAACCATGTCCCCAGACCTAAACCTTTACTGAGCATCTGTGGGGCATCCTCAAACGGAAGGTGGAGGAGCGCGAGGTCGCTAACATCCACCAGTTCTGTGATGTCCTCATGGAGAACAGAAGAGGATTCCAGTGCCAACCTGTGAAGCTCTAGTGAACTCCATGCCCAAGAGAGTTAAGGCAGTGATTGAAAATAATGGTGGCCATACCAAATATTGGCACAATTTGGCCATTTTCACTTTTGTGGCCAGCGGTTTAGACATTAATGGCTGTGTTTGGTTATTTTGAGGGCACACCAGATGTACACTGTTATACAAGCCGTACACTGACTACTGTATATTGCATCACAGTGTGTTGTCCCGTGAAAAGATAGAATAAACGATTTACAAACATGTGAGGGGTGTACTCACTTTTGTGAGATACTGTATGTACTTCTATAGAACAAATCCCATTCCTATTACTAATACTATTGTTTTGGAACACCATGAGGATTTCCATCATGTACAAGTCAATGTGGTGACAGGAAGGCCTGCGCTGTGACCGGAAACACTGCAAGCTTAGTCAGCGCCCATTAGTCATGTTCCATTTTTGGCTGGCCTTGACGTGCTCTGTCCAACATCTCCTGCCTCCAGTCGTATCTGCCCCTTTAAGAGACTAATGGAAGAAGTCTTCCTATCGACGAAAACCAAGCTTACAGAAATGGAAAGGACTCTGCTGAGCGTAAAATGAAAGGATCTCAAACCACCAACATCGCGCCTGCACCATTCCCACAAACTGTACATAACTACATCATGGTGGCAGTGCGGACCCCCTACCACCTACAGTGGGGAGCCGCTGTAATACACACCTGGGCTGCTGCAAAAGTATATATGAGTCTAGAGCGCACTACCGGCAGTACAGATTAGGAGCAGCAGAGGCCGAGGGGGGGTATAAAATGGGGGGACGGCTATTTTTTACATAATAAACACTGCCTCAAGAAAGTGGCCCCAAAGTGAACGGAGACCAAAATCTGCGGCCACCTTCCATTCGCCTTTATGTCCCATAGCAGTGAAGGGAGAGGACATTGCGCATGTGCTCTCTGTTCACGGTGAGGACCCATTATTAAAATAGGAGGGGTTCCAATTACGTAATTACACTGACCTGCATTATAAAATGTAACACGTTATTTACACCGTGCAGGTGAACATTGAGGGGGAAAAAAAAAAAAAGAAAAGAAAAAAAGGACAATTTCTCTTCTTGCACACTGTCCATATTAAAAAATTATTTAAAGGGATTCTTCACACAAATGTAATTTTTTTTATTTATTATTAACGTGTCAATAATACTTAAGGAAATGTATGTTTTGAGCCCTTTCAGGCTTCACTGCCCTTTTTCGGCTCTCAGTTCAGCGGCAATAAATTTTTAGCCGAGGACCCGAGTGCGACTGGTTGCTAGGGACACAGACTATAATTAATAGGCTCTGGTTCCCTTGGGGCGCCTTCCGCCTTCACACGCTGCAGATTTTGATGCAGAAAATTCAGTGATGGATTTTTGAAAGTCCCATTCGAGGAATATTCTACAACAAAATCCGCAGAGAGTGAAGGAGCTTTAAAGGGGTTCCGCACTTTGTTTAAACTGATGATCTATCCTCAGGATAGATCATCAGCTTCTGATCGGCAGGGGTCAGACACCCAGGACCCCCACCGATCAGCTGTTTGAGACGGCAGCGGCGCTCCAGCAGCGCCGTGGCCTTCTCACTGTTTACCGCAGGCCCAGTGACGTCACTACTAGTATTACTGGCCCGGGCAGGGCTACGCTCCATTCCCTTGAATAGAGCTTAGCCCCGCCCACGCTAGTTGATAGAAGTCGTGACGTCACTGGGCCTGCGGTAAACAGTGAGAAGGCCGCGGCGCTGATGGAGCGCCGCTGCCTTCTCAAACAGCTGATCGGCGGGGGTCCCCAGGGGTCGGACCCCCGCCGGTCAGATGCTGATGATCTATCCAGAGGATAGATCATCAGTTTAAACAAAGCGCAGAACCCTTTTAAGGGTAAGGCCCCTTGCAGACAAGCGTCAGAGGATTAGGTCCGAATGCGTTGTGGATGTGTTCAGTGAAAAATGCGCAATTTCGCATTAAGTTGTGTCTGTGATCACGTTCTGGGTTTTTTAAGCTCGGATGCGATTTAATGCGTTTTGCACACGCATGATAAAAAAAAAAAAAAAAGAATGTTTACAAACAACATCTCTTAGCAACCATCTGTGAAAAATGCATTGCACCCGCACTTGCTTGTGGATGCGATTTTCACGCAGCCCCATTCACTTCGATGGGGTCAAAATCTCAGAACATAGAACATGCTGCAATTTTCACGCAACGCACAAGTGATGCGTGAAAACCAACGCTCATGTACAAAGACCCATTCAAATGAATGGGTCCAAAATCCGTGCGGACGCAATGCTTTTGCATAACGCATTGCACCCGCGCGGAATACTTTAAAATCCGCACCGTAGGTCAAAATTTGCACAGAAAAAAAAATCTGCTTTGTGTACACGAGGATTTCAAATCTTATAGAATACAATGTGCATGACGACCTACGGTGCAGTTTTTAGTAATCCTGATTGTGTGCATTTAGCCCAAGGGAACCAGCCTCATGTGACTCAGCTGTTCAGCTCCCAGCAGGGGAGGCACTGTGCCGAAACAGAACAGGCAGCCCGGCCGCAGTCATCCCATTACTCAGAATTGGAGTAAAACTGTAGTAGAACATTCCCGGGGCATGACCACTAAACATTTCTGGGGCATGACCATATATGCAGCGAGCTACAATCTGTACAGCCACAAATATCCGGACAGCCTGCACTGTAACACTGAAACGCAGCCCTATTTGTTACAGATGTGCGCATCCTGACAGTTCTGATAGGAATATCACCAAGATATACAGGTATATGTAGTGGGGCTATGCTGGCCAAATGCCATCGGCACCTAACTCTGTTCACACACGTCTTCTGGGACATTTTTTGGGGGCGGGTATTGTGAGTTCCAATAAGCACAGTGCCATAACTGAAGGGGGTTATCCCAAGCAGAATATTATGGGTATGTGTATTTGAAAGGGGGGGGGGGGGGGGAGAAGATGATCCAGTGAAGAGGTCCGACATTTACCAACACAGTATGGGGTCACCTAGTGAGCAGAGTGCTAGCGGTCATGCTCGGCCACAGCCAGGCCTCCACCCTGTGATGCTCCGTTCACTGCACGGCAGCCAGTAGGGATAGCTTTCTGCTCGTCGGGAAAGGAGCAGCACCTCAGTAATGACAGTATAACGGAGAAGACCCTATTAAAAGAAGCTAAAGGGGGGAAGGACAGCGATTCCACAGAAAGCCAACTACGAAAAGCAAATTAGCAGCAGCACCAACATGGAAGAGAAAACTTAAGAAAAAGCTTGTGAATTAAGTTAAAAGCGCTATTAACAGCATTTCTTGATGTTTGATATGAAAATAATTTATGGGATACCCCTTTTAAAGGGGCTTGCTGGGGGCCACAAAAATGTAGGTTAAAGCTGGGAGTGTTACGATATAACAAAAGCAGCCTTACTCTCACCTGTCTGACCCCCCCGGCCCTCGGTCATTCCAGCACCACTGGTCGGGCTACAACCACTAATTTGGTTCTTGGTGTTACATTCATGAGGTCACCGACTACCAATCACTGGCCTCTCATGGGGCAGCGTCATAACGGCAGTGGATCGGCGGGGCAGAGCATCGCTTCTGTCATGTTTTTAAGCAACTCTAACCCTGCTGCCACCAACTTTTGTTGCTCAGGGAACCCCTTTAACCAGACAACATCTAATGTGTATATGGTGGTTTCCTGACTCTCCCTTGATGGCAAACGAGCAAAGAAGGGTTGGGCACGCTGGATTTCAACATGCCCAATCTTTTGTTCTCATGGGAGATAAGACGCTGCCAGAGGCTTATGGTGGTGGCTTCTCATGGAGGACACAAGCAGTGCCGAGCAAAGCTTACATGCCCCCACAGTATTACATTCTGTTCTTCTATTATTTTTATATTAGTGTAAAAGGTGAAGGAGCTACTGGAGACAGCTAGAGTTCTCTTTTAAGCACCTGCCCCTAAGAACACTAAAGGAACCTGTCCTTGGGATTTAGGCCCCAGAACCTGTTATCCAGGACGGTGACAGTCAACGACAATCTTGTGTATTATGAAGAATTCACCATAGCGCAGGTAAAGAAGTGCGATTGCTGTAGGTCAATGCCTGCCAAGATTCGTAGGGGAGGAGCCACTCTGGCCATTCCCCTTCCTGACCTGCTGAACGTCTGGCCAGTTTGGTACCTCATCACAAGCCACCCCCAGAGGCCACTGGCTGAGGACTGTTGGCCTCAGCTCCTTCCACGTCAGATGCTCCTGTAGATGGCTTGTGATGATGGGCTCCATCCCACTGGAATGCCGCATTCAACCTTCTTTCCCCACATTATGCTAAATCAGGCAGGATGTACAAGGTGATTATTGAGGAGCCATGACGATGACTGTCCTAAATAAGAGGTTGGAGGCCTAAACCCTGAGAACAGGTTCCCTTTCAAATCCTATATTCCCGTTTTAATCATCTTTATTTTCATACGGCAATCAATGCCAAACACAACAAGTGTGGCGCTCCAGCCCGTCCGTCATCTAGACCCAGCCGATGCCAGCAGAGTCATATCCACACACCTAGCGAAATGTAACTCGTCACAATCCCATTTACAGAGACTACCAGAGGCTCGTGCGGGGAATATTGACACTGGAACACGTTCTCCCAGCTAAATAAATGCCTTTGTTTCCTAAGGCAACTGATATACGCTGCTTATCTTCTACAGCTAACCACAACGCCGGCTTACTTCAGGGCACTGCCAGACCAGCGCTCAATAAAACCGAGTGCCAGGCTCTAGTGAAAACATGCGGTGGGACAGCCCGCCGCTCCTGGAAAAGCCTTCAGCACCTTGTTAAATGGCACTTAACTACATTTATACGTTTGGGTTGTGCAAGCAACAATTATTTCCATTTCCTAATACTGTGTACCGCTGCCCAAAAAGGGTTAATGAGGGTTATCACTGGCAAATATTTGATTTACGAAACATAACCTAAAGGTGCACGAGATGTCTTCAAATAACTGATGGCGAGACATTCATTTTTAGATTTATTGAAAGGTCTGTTTCACTAGGCATCCACTTTCACATCAGGGTATATGGACACCCTCCATTCACGATCCCCTCTGGGGCCACACCTGCTAACAAGCAAAGTCTCTCGCTATGGTCTGCACAGCCCAGACTGTACATGTAATAGTTTAACATAGCCACATGTAGTACCACATTTCCCCACTAGTGGCCACTGCAGAAGAAATGAGCAGCTGTCAACAAATTCCACTTGCAAAATCGGCTCTTCGCCAGGAGTCTCTGCAGCCAGTGAATCGGAAATCAGCTTTCATCCATTTTAAAAAGGTTGGACAATACACACTTTTTAGATTAAAAAGTAATGATTCTGTGCTAATCAATCCTCACTTAACACGTTTGGCAAAGAGCTGATCATAAAGAGTCCACTTGTTGGGAGCCTTCAGTGATCGGCTTTAAAGAGTATCTGTCATCATGTTTAACCCTATTAAACCAGCCATACTGGCTAGTAGGGTTGATCGTGCTGATTGAAACAATACCTTAGCTATATCGTTAGGTAGAACCGTTGCCGATATATTTGTGTTTTTAGCAATATGAAAATGAGCTGGTTCGCGCACCAAGGGTTTGGACTGAGTCCTTAGAGCACCACTCTTCTAACAGCCCTCTGAGCTGGGCACTCCCCGTTGATTGACAGGGCTAGACATCTTGCCTAGATGACATGTCTAGCCCTGTATTCTCGTGCCTGTGTAAATAAAAAATTTTTTTTAAATAAAAACCTACTAACGATCGTGACATGCGATAAGTATACTGGAAGAAATTGTCACTGGTGGTCCTAGTATTAATGGAGAATAAGGCATTGGTGTCAGAGTTCGCAACATCTATGCAGGTCCCGATGCTCATTGGAGGCAGCGGAGCCTCTGGACCAGGGAGAACGGGCTGTATGAGGAGGAGAACATAAGACTCCCAGCAAAGCGCTCTTTCACCCTCAGCTACGGTCTTACGGAGGACCACGAGGATCACATGTTCTATATGATCTGTGCTATTTTAGATTGTTCTCGTTTTTGACCGTTTAAGGCAGACAATACCATCTTTGCTCTTCTCCGATTGGCATTCTCCAATATTATTTCTGCTTGACCACATCAGCAGGGGTCTGAAACCAGGCCGATCAGCTGTTACCTTGTAACTCCAACACGGGAAGTGGACAGAGCTGGTAACTGCAGCGCTGCTTCTATCCACTTCAATGGGACCAGTGTTGCAGTTACCACCACCGTCCACCACAGAGCAAAAAGGTAAACTGCTGACTGATGGGGGTGTCGGACCCAAGCAATCTGATACTGATGGTCTATCCTGAAAATGCAGTGGAAACAATCTGAATTAGTTGCGGTTTTTACCCTATGCATTGCAAAGGGTTAAATCCATGGTGAATCTGCAGCATAATTTGAAAGGAGTTTGAATTCCCGCGCATTGTGTGAATGAGGTTTAGGGCTCAATCAGACAACCGTATATTAGTGTCCAATTCCATTTAGCAAATTTTGCGCAACGGGTGTGGACCCATTCATTTCAATGGGGCCACAAAAGATGTGGACAGCATACCGTATGCTGTCCGCATTCGTGCTTTTGTTCCGTGGCCCCGCGGACAAGAACAGGCATTTCAATCATAGGGCTGGCTGTTTCGCGGATGCACATGAACCCTTCATCCTCTCTGCTGCTGTTCTAAAACAAGATCCAGCGGAAGATCCGCAGCGCATGCGCCTCGTGTGAGCGCACCATCAGGGTGGAAGATCTGCTGGCCTATGCTGCCAATATAGAAAGAAACAGCAATTAAAAAGTATTAATAGCTACTCCAGAAATAACACCGGATTAACTGACCGTGCTATACCACGACATAACCACTAGCTGGCGCTATCAGCAATGCAATACATTTCAATATCCCAAAAAGAATCCCTCGGATATTCTATTAATCAGCCTCATTCCACACATATACCCTGCTCCTATATGGCAAGATCCGTGTAAGCCGGAGCGCTGGCTGGCACATTGTGTTCCTAAAAAAAAGTGCCGAGCCCTCAGGAGCGGGAAGCGGTGACGGCTGCAGGAAGAATTTAATACAGGTCTCTGGCTTGTGCGGCTGGAATGTGCATAGACTGAGCCTTCATTGTGACACTAGGGGGGTGGGGGGATTCTACACCCAGCATGTAAAGATGAGGAAACCACCCGGCAATTAGCAGCCATCAAACTGTTGCAAGACGCGAGCGCAGACCAATGGCAGCAGATTTATAATTGGGAGACAAAACCAAACCTAACGAGCTTGTTAAGTGCACATCCATCCATTGTAAAGGGATCTGGCGGAGAGATGCTGAGCTCAGCCCGAGCGACACGCTGCAGTAAGGGTACTCTCACACTAGCGTTATTCTTTTCCGGCATAGAGTTCCGTCCTAGGGGCTCAATACCAGAAAATAACTGATCAGTTTTATCCTAATGCATTCTGAATGGAAAGCAATCCGTTAAGGATGCATCAGGATGTCTTACAGTATTTGGCTGGAGAAAATACCGCAGCATCCGTTTTTTGCCGACTGCAAAATACATACGGTCGTGTGCATGAGGCCTTATAGTAACCAGTCTATCTGTCCTATCCATGCATTTCTTTTTTTATATGCACAATAGGAATATCCAATTAAAGCACTAGATTTTAAAGGGAGTCTGTCACCACAATTTTCCCTTATAGACCACTTACATAGCGCTGTAGCATAACTATAGAATAGATCAGTCAAATTGTACCTTTGTCTTTTTGTTTGGATGTTCACCAAATGAGGGCTCGCAAGAGCCCCGGGGCGGCGTCCAGGCTGTAAGTGCCCAGTCCGCTCTTGCTTCTTCTCACATAACCCCTCCCCAGCCTGTTGCTTGGCCTGCCCTGTAAGCCTCTTACGTCATCCAGTGTACTGGCCAATATCCCGCCGGCGCATGCTCACTGTGATGACCATTGTGGGCAGCAGCATCATTCCATGCAGTGCGCATGCGCGGGCGGGACATCGGCCAGTACACTGGATGACGTAAGAGGCTTACAGGGCAGGCCAAGCAACAGGCTGGGGAGGGGGTTATGTGAGAAGAAGCAAGAGCGGCCTGGGCACTTACAGCCCGAACGCCAACCGTCACCTACAGAAAGCAATATATAGCCAAAACCTTGACAGTAGCCCCTTTACTGCCCTAGACCTCCAAGGATACTATATAAATTAACCTCTTCTCTGACCTAGACCACTAGGGAACCTTACACAAACTGAATAACTTCCTTAGGTCACCGGGCATAATGTATAATGAACCGCTTCCCTGCTCTAGACCACCGGAAACACTGTATTTAACCCTCTCAGTGCCCTAAACCACAAAGTATACTGACATTAACCCCTTCACTGACCTACACCACCAGAGATAGTGACATTAACACCTTGAAAACTACAGACTACCATAGATCGAGATAATAATTTACTGCATTAGATCTGGATGCTGTTTCATCATCATCATTCTTTTACTTACTTCATCCATCTTCATGCATGTGCCAAAGTCCGCCAGCTTCAGGTGGCCATTCTTGTCCAGCAGCATATTGTCTGGTTTGACGTCTCGATGGATCAAGCCCATGGAGTGAATGGCGTCGAGGGCCAGGACCACTTCGGCAGTGTAGAATTTTGCCCACTTCTCAGGCATATCGTAGTTGCTCATAAGGTTTACAAGGTCTCCGCCAGGCATGTACTCCATCACCATGTAGAGGAACTTCTCATCTTGGAAGGCACAAGACAGCTGTAACATTCAATATGTGGTCATCTCTCCGGCATATACCATAGTGCAGTACACACAGCGCGGCTTTATTGGTTAGCAAATGGCAATCATAAATCTCCGACAGGCTCCATTATAACCCATTAGGGTTCACCGGGTGCTGTTCGGATCCATCATATGACACAGAATCTTAGGTTCCATTAAAAACAGAAGTCCTACAAAAAATGTCAACTGAGCCAAAACTATTAAAATTCATTGTTCTCCCACAATTCCCTATAACCATCTAGAAGGAATCTAAAGCGGTGTCAATCCTGAGCTTCCCAGTTCATAAATAATACGCAATGACTGCCGAAACTAACCGGAATGAATACTCAAGGGGCCGTCCAGTTTAGAAAACCAATTTTCATATACCCTGGTAGAGAATTCTGATAGAAGAAACTTCTGGTAAGGATCCTAAATATGTTCACATGATGGATTTAGAAAACACGCTTAAAAAAAAAATCTGAGTGGAATCCGGAATGATTTTGAGCGGTTTTGGGCACATTTTTCAGCTTCTCGTTCATTTCAATAGGAGAATCAGTGCAGATTCCAAGCCAAGGCAGAGCATGCTGCTTCTTTTTTTCATGCTGTTTTTTCTGCATGGAAAAAAGGCAAGTTTTGCCTCCTCTTGAAATGAATAGTAGGCTTTTTAGAAGTGTTTTTATTTTTTTGGCACAGATTCTGCATGAAAAAGAACGCCAAAAACAAACAAAAAAAAACACTGAAAGCTGAACACTTATTGCCAGGTTTCTCCAGACAATTGCAGGAGATCATTGGGGGGGGGGGGGGTGATCACTTTATGATTCACTTAAACTGGCCACAAGCAATAGATAAATGTCAGCCCAATCCACAGTTTTTAGAGGCACTGGCTGACCATCTAATGTATATGGGGGCCTCCCAACTCTCTCACAACAACAGATGTCAGTAGTGCACACAAAACCTGTCCTAATCACACAGCAGGACAAGTTACTTCAGAGCACTGAGCTAAAGAGCTGCCACATCCTCCTCTCTGATCTGCTTGTCAGGGATTTGGATCCTAAATGCACATAAGATCTTCAGCTGAATCTCTCTAGGAACGGAGTCCATGAGGAAACATGAAGTACAGAGAGGATTGACAGAACAGACTGTAGTAATGGAGACTGCATACAAGTGCTGCTGCACATTATCCACATCCCCACCTCCTCTTTGCACTTCATGTCTCCTCATGAACTCCATTCCTACAGAGACTCAGCTGAAGATCTTATCAGCTATATTCAGGATCATAATCCCTGACAAGTAGAGCAGAGAGGAGGATGAGGTAGCTCTTTAGATCAGTGTTGTGAAGCAACTTGTCCTGCTGTGCGATTAGGACAGGTTTTGTGTGCACTAATAGGATGGCGGCCATTTTATTTCTCCTAATAATTGCTCTCTAGAAAAAATGAGCCATTCTAACTTATGAAAGGTATTTGGAAATGTATTTATAATGAAGTAACATTTAAGTATATTCATTTTCTTAATTCCTGGAGAGCCCCTTTAACTGCCCATTGCTGACAGCAGCTTTCTCCCCTCTTCCCGTTCAGAAATTGAGTAGTCATATGTATGAAGCATGAGGAAAGATGGCTGACAGCCAAATGAATGCTGGACTGACAACTACCTAATAGGTTTGTCAAGCCGTATTGGCCAGGGACTCTAACATGCTGGGATTGTCCAAAGCGAAGGAACCCCTTTAATCCAGATTCACATGCGATTCTGGGTCACTGGAAAGCAGAGCGACATTCGTTTTTATAAGAATGGGTCATACTGGTTTTCACAATGAATTTAACCCATGTGACCACTGAAAGGACTACATAGCGATTCTCCAGTACAGAGAATTACCCCATGAGTCATCCAGCTGATCACCGACGCTGGCTTTATTTACACAATGCGCCAGCATGTTAAGACAACCACTTAAAGAGGACCAGTCATGTTAAAAGTGCATAATGTTATAGAGCTGGAGGAGCTGAGCAGACCGATATATCATTTTGCAGGAAAAGGTTCAGTACAACTTGTAATTTAGTAATTAAAATACTGCTCATTCTGGGAGTCCAGTGGGCGGTTCTATCAATGACTGACTGTAAGGACCACCCACTGGACTCCTAAGCCAGAATGAGCAGGAATTTAACTGAATAATATAACAGGATATTAGAGTATATAGTAGTATATTAGAACTTTTTCGATAAAACTATATAACTTGGATTTAAATTCCAATTCTTAGGAGTCCAGTGGGTGGTCCTCACAGCCAATCACCGATAGAACCGCCCACTGGAGTCCTAAGCCCAGAATAAGAAGGAATTCAAATGAATAAATTAAAAGTTTTACTGAATCTTTTCCCACAGACTATATACATGCTGCCTGCAGATTGTTCTGCATTCTCATGGTGACAGACCTTTACAGAACTATTGGCATCAGCTGTTAATTCTAAGACCTAAAACCCCCAACAAATGGCAGAAATCAAATTAAAAGAAATAGAGAAAAGCAAAAAAGATAAAATAAAAAAATTAAAATAAGTAAAATAAAATAAAAATGTGAAATTACCTGAACTACCCACGGGCTGTTTGCAAAGGCCATGATATCCCTTTCTTCCCAAAAAAAGGCAGAGTCTGATCTTTTTATCATTTCAAATTTACTTAACAGTTTCATTGCATAAACCTTTTGCGTACTTTTGTGCCGAACCTATAAAATATTAAAAAGAAAACAGAAATCAAAACCCATCTCCAATTATTGACACAAAGAAATTATATATGTAATACATCTATATAGGTGATGGATCCTTTGTACTGACATCCACTAGGCGCACATAAACCATAGGACCTGTTCACCAATACGTATTATTTATGAGCAGATCCTGGAAGCTTCAAATGCTTCTGAAAATACTAATATCTGTGGGGCCTGAGCTGGTCCAGACTGCGAGGAAACAAAGATCCAACAGGCAGGGCTAAAGGGATTGTACCATGAGTAATGTAAAAAATTACGAGATATCACACAGTACATGACGGTCTCTTTCTAAAAAATGTAGAACCAGCCCTGTACCTCACATGGATCCAGAGATCTCCCCATTCATTGCTCAAATTGCTCTGCTTACATTTATTTCAATCTGCAAATCAGGGGCGAGTCATCGCTGCTACAGCTGGTGGCAGTTGAAGGATGGAACGGAGCATGTGCTTCCATCTCAGTGGGCAGGACAAAGAATTTAGAAAAAGAACAAACAGCAGGTGGCGCTACACAGATAGATTTCAGTGAATATATATTTTTTTTACCCTGCACCCCTTTATCTCCACCCAGTATTAAAACCTACACATATTAGGGGCTGTTCACATGTTGGCTTTCTTTTGCCACCATGCCAAAAAGCCGCCGGGTAGACGAGAAGGGTCTCTCGCCCATTGTTTTCAGAAAGTGGTGGCGATGCCATTCATGCAGCGGCAGTTTATGGCCACGACGTGTTCTTTCTTGGCATAGTCACATACTATGGCAGCCCACTGAAGGTAACGGGAAGCTTATTTCACGCAGCTCCCCAACGGCTCCTTGGTGCGGAATCTGTGGCAGATTCTGTCTGAAAAAGCCCAGAGCCTCAATGGTCGGGGCAGACGAAATCACATAATGCCAAATGGGACACAACACTACATCACATCCGATAAATTCAGTAGGGGTGTATTGTGTGTAAATGGCACAACACAAACATAAATGAGACGGCCGTCATTTAAAGGTATTCTCATTGAGTTCAGACAATGGATACCATTTCTTACCAGTTGGACTTCACCAAAGGCCCCTCGTCCAATGACTTTTACTATGTCATAATCTTCTGCTTTCATCTGTAGTTGTCGCACATCGCTGACAACTTTTTCATCTTTAAAAAAAATAAAAATAATGCAAATCTTATACTTAATTTAAAAAAAATACCAGTCATACAACAAGATGGTCTACAACAGAACTTCTACCTAATATTTAAAAAAAAAAAATTAAAATTAAAAATCACCTGTTCTACTCTGAAAACTCTGCTCTTCATTAGAGGAGTTCACCAGGAATGACTTAAAATGGCCACCAGCAACCTGTCCTAGAATGTGAGCAGGACTGGTTGCCTGCACTTGCAGAGCTGCCTAGGAAGGTGAGGGGTCGGGGTCTCAATACACACTACGCTCTGGCACCTGCATCTACTACACATGGGTGAGGGTTCCTATCAGGCTGCTCAGCCATGATGGCATATGGTAGGCAGGATCACGTCATTACCATCTATTGTAGAGCAGTGTAGTGTGTAACGAAGCCCTGAGCCCTCATCTGCGTTGGATGCTGGTGGCATCTGACGTGGGTCAGGTCCGGCACTATGTTGTGGCTTCTGAATATATTGGCATCCCATGATACAGATATGAACCGTGTCTTAGGAATTATATGAAAATTATATAAAAAAAATAATAATAATTAGAAATAGAAGCCACTATGATTAATACATGAACTCTTACATCTATTTAGGAAGTTGTCAATGTTCTTGTTCTTTCGTAGTGCAGGGAAGTCGAGGTCAAGAACCAGTGAGTTGAGTCCATCCTAGAAATAAAAAAAAAAGACCAGTTACTATGATGATAAATGACATATATATAGCCGACAATACAACAAACATTTGTCAAAAAATTAACAGAAAGTGATTGTTATGAATTACAGTCCAGGGCCATGGTCCAACAGTTATGAAACTAGTGCTGACGCTTCGTGATAACCTGGTCATAAATGTGCAGTAACAGTCAAACACTTTCATGCAAACATAGACAAGTCCTTCAAGTTCAAACTTTGGTCCATAGACAACCAAAGTGATCAGGTAAGGTGTCAATGAAACACTCGATTTTGCTTATATATTTCTCCTTTTTTTCCTATTTTCTCAACCATAAATTCTTAACTAAACCCCAAGAAAACTATGTAAAAGATTTGGATTAGGCAGGGTAACTAGGAGGTAAGAGGCATGCCTGTCAGCAGAGCGCTGACTGATTCCAAGTGGCAACTCTGAGAATTCAATATGTAGGTCCTCTGGGGATTCGCTCTGGTAGTTAGGATTACCGGGTGCAGCACAGAGGCAAAGTACAAGTTCTTGGTTCAGTGTTTATTCACACGTGAAAGCAAAAAACAAAAACGCAAGTTCACACACATGAAAAGTTCATATACAAAACAGTCAACTTTGCTCCTGGGTGTTAGGGTACTTTCACACTAGCGTTTTTGTTTTCCCGTATTGAGTTCTGCCACAGGAGCTCAATACCGGAAAAAAACTGATCAGTTTTATCCTAATGCATTCAGAATGGAGAGCAATCCATTCAGGATGCATCAGTTCAGTCCCCCTTACGTTTTTTGGACAGAGAAAATACCGCAGCATGCTGCAGTTTTCTCTCCGGCCCAAAATACCGAACACTTGCCGGAATGCCAGATCAGTCATTCATTGTTCCAGCAAAACTGATCCAGCTTTCCAGTCTGTGCATCCGCAGACCTTTAAAAATGCAAAAAAAAAATTAATACCAGATCAGTTTTTTCCAGATGATACCGGAGAGACAGATCCGGTATTTCAATGTATTTGTTGGACAGATCCGCAACCGGATCCGTCTGACAAATGCCATCAGTTTGCGTCTGGATTTCTGGATCCGGCAGGCAGTTCCAGCGACGGAACTGCCTGCCAGAATACTCTGCTGCAAGTGTGAAAAGTACCCTTACTTCACACCCTGTTGGAAGTTCTGCTATGTCAAGTCCACAGGCAGGCGTTAGGCGGCTTGTTCGCCCTCACTGGGGTCTGAGCCCTTCAGCCCAGCTCAAGCCACAGATCCCAACACAGCCCTCAGATCACAGCACACAGACCTACTGAGCTCCACTGTCAGACGGAGGCGATCCTCCCTACCTGGCAGTGCTGGCTGGTTTTTATGCCTGGCAAAACCCAGCCTGGAACATGGGGAGTAGTCACCCACCCAGCACTTTGACTACTCCCAGTAAGAGGCGTCCCGGATCAGCTATTACAGCCATACTAAATATCAAGGTGTCAAACAGCAACTGCTGCTGACACATAAAAAACGTTTCTTACTCCTCGGTGACACGTACCCATCATCCACGATGATTCCTTGTACCTTCTTACAGTCCATACTGTAGCAAAGGCAGTAGTTACTAAATGTTATCCACAGATAAAATAGTGCGCGGAGGTGAACATAAGCTTAAAGGGGTATTTCCATCTCAGACAATGGGGGCATATTGCTAGGGTATGCCCCCATTATCTGATAGGTGCGGGTGCCACCTCTGGGATCTGCACCTACACCCAGAACGGAGCAAGGAAGGTGGTGGCTGGAGGACCCAAGGTTTCCCGAGGACCGGCCACCCATAAGCGCTGCTCCCCATAGAAATGTATGGGAGCACACCACACTTGCGTGGCCACCGCTCCCATTCATTTCTATGGGGCAGACGGAAATAGCAGAGCCAGTGCCCCATAGAAATGAATGGAGGGCGGCGGCGGAGGGCACCCTGCACAATCTTCAGGGGTCCAGTCTCTATGTAGGTGTGGGTCCCAGGAGGTGTGACCCGCACCTATCAAGCAATGGGGGCATTTCCTAGCGATATGCCACCATTGACTGAGAAGAGAATACCTCTTTAAGGCCTCATGCACTCAATTTGTATTTTTTGTGGATCGAATATGGACCCATTGATTTCGATTGGGGCCACAAAATAATTGAACAAGACACCTGTCCGCATCCGTATATATCGGTTCCGCGGCCTCACAGAAAAGATACATGTCCTATAGGATAGGACATTTATACCGAATTTTGATAACAAAATGGTGGCATGCACACGGTAGGGATCCGTGTTTTGTGGACCTCAAAACGGATACGGTAGTGTGCATGAGGCCTAAGAGGTTTTGCAAGCTTGTGAACGGGTGGCACAAAAATTGGATCATAAAGAGATATGTGTTTGCTTCTGTAAACACAAAAAGCAGATGACACCATTGTGACCAGAACCACCGCCAGAGCATTTCACAATTCAATTTGCTCCTTGAACAAAAGCAGTATGGAGCGGTGGAGGGAAGACGGAGGAGTTTTATATAGCATGGTGCTGGTACGGAGATATGCGGGGAAGCAGGAAGCCGGCAGTCTCTTCTCCAGATGTCAGGAAACCTGCCACCAAAATGATTTCATGCTCTCCTTCCTCTGCACTATGACAGATCTGTAAACCCCGACCCTTCCTATTATCGTCCTGTTCAAACAAATGACGTGTGGGCGACTCACAGCCCAGGCCGAGCGCGCTGCTAAACACACAAACAGATCAGAGTCTACAGCCTGTGGAAAGCCATTAGTAAAGTCAGGAGGACTCAGCCGGCATGTCACGTCTATTCACTTTACTCATCACACCAACTAAAAAACGCAGCTCACGTGTGCGACACGAGTGCCCCGAAGACCTGATTTACCAAAAAGATGGTTTAGGATTAGAGCATTTATATTCCTATTAAGGCTGCAGAAAACGTAATTGTCTAGAAAGTCTACGCCAATGAGATCCCACCACGAAGTAAAGGCGCATTTACAGGCGCCGAGCAGCAGCAGATTGGTGGGAAGGAAGCGTTCAGGTGGATTAAGGGTACTTTCACAATTGCGTTGCTGGATTCCGGCAGGCAGTTCCGTATGCAAACGGATACCATTTGTAGACCGATCCGAATGCAGATCAGTCTCACAAATGCACTGCAATACCGGATCCGTCTCTCTGGTTGTCATCCGGAAAAACGGATCCGGTATTTAACTTTTTCACTTTTTTTAAAAAAGGTCTCCGCATGTACAGACTCCAAAACCGGATCCGTTTTTCCGGAACACTTGGGGCCGGATCTGGCATTAATGCATTTCAATGTAATATAATGTCGGATCCAGCATTCCGGCAAGTGTTCAGGAATTTTGGACGTAGAAAATACTGCAGCATGCTGCGGTATTTTCGCTGTCCAAAAAACGTACAGTGACTGAACTGAAGACATCCTGATGCATACTGAACGGATTGCTCTCCATTCAGAATGCATTAGTATAAAACTGAAGCGTTTATTTTCCGGTATTGAGCCCCTAGGACGAAACTCAATACCGGAAAAGTTTAACGCAAGTGTGAAAGTACCCTTAGACGGGCAGATTTTTTTTCCTGTGAACGCTCGTCCCAGACAAATTGCCCGTGTAAATATTCCGCTGATCACCCGACGAACGAGCAAAACGCGTGTTCATCAGGTGATCCTGTCGTTTGTGCAGGCAAGTCGATCATCGTTTCCGGGCAGCAGATCGTGCGGTCTACTCCCAAGAAACAGTGCAGCTGTATGAAGACGAGCAATGGCAATAGAGACCGCTCAGTCTCATACTGTAGAGGTGGTGGCTGTGTGTAAATGTAACACTTCAACTCCACTGAACGAGCAGCCGAATGTCGGGAAGGAACGCTTCCTTCCCGATAATCTGCTGCTGCTCAGCGCGTGTAAATGCACCTTTCCTTCACGACAGTCGGCTGCTCGTTCAGTGGAAGTGAAGTTTTACACTTACATGCAGCGATCACCTCTACAGTATGAGGAGGAGGGATCGCTATTGGTATTTACACGGGTAGATTGTCGGGAACAAGCGTTCGCAGGAACATTAGTTCCCGATAACCTTCCCAATAATCTGCCTGGGAGATAAGCATTGCTTGCTGACATATACCCTTTCAGTTCTACTCTACTTACAATTATGGCGGCGCCCCCAGACTGGCGGAGGGCGGCTCCCCCAGACTGGCGGAGGGCGGCTCCCCCAGACTGGCGGAGGGCGGCTCCCCCAGACTGGCGGAGGGCGGCTCCCCCAGACTGGCGGAGGGCGGCTCCCCCAGACTGGCGGAGGGCGGCTCCCCCAGACTGGCGGAGGGCGGCTCCCCCAGACTGGCGGAGGGCGGCTCCCCCAGACTGGCGGAGGGCGGCTCCCCCAGACTGGCGGAGGGCGGGGCCCCCAAAACCTAAAACCTGTTTAAAGGCACATGGGTAGTCTATGTTCTCATTTCAGGCTGCGGTTCCTCATTATGTCTGGGCCACCTATGTCATGCGTTATTGTCGTCCTTAGAGACACCGGCCAAACACTGAAAACTCCACCAGAACAGTCATCCAGATAAACAGGCCAAAGTACAAAGACAAAAAAGAGGAAGGATAACTGCGGAACACACAAGGCACAGTGACATCATCAGACAGCAACATAAAAAAGGGAACCAGAATAGACGCTTACTATTATGGACAGCGGAGGGTCCCCTGGGTGCCATGGGATTATAGATCATATAACCTTCCAATTAAATAGCTTAAACCATTAACTATAAACTAATAATAAGACACGTGGACACATAAGTGTATGGCTAAAACTAGGCCACGGCCAACTTTATTAAAGAATAGCTTACACAATAGATAACCGAATAACTTTAAAACCACAGATTAGACCAGCCATAAGCTCAGCCTAAATACCATAATCAACTCATGCACTCGCCCCTTTACAGTAAGCGACTTTATCCCACATTCTAATAAGTTTTGTATGTCACGGCCACTTTAACAGGGAGGGCAGGCGGGCAACAGCTCCCCAGATTGCGGTCCGGCAGACAGCACAAAGCCGCCGGCCACCACAATTATATACACCTCTGGCCATAAACACTCAGGACCATTAACCAATGCCCTACTGTTGCTGGGGAACCCAATCTTCCTGGCCCAGCAACAATCCCAGGATAGGACATGTAACTGGCCAATCAAGCCTCGCCTTCCCTACCCTAGATACAATGGCTATTTTTAGCCACCTTGACCATCCACTTTCGGCAGGAAAAATTCCCGCCAAAAAAAATTGCTATCTAACCTCGGATGATCATAAATCCCATGAGGATCCCTCCATATTGTCATATACAGGATCCTGACAGGGGGTGACATCAAGTGGGTGTCCTGGCTAGGGCATTCAAATACAAGGCAGGTGAAGTCTAGCCATACTTGCATAGGGGACAGCAAAAACAAGAGAGCCCCGCCACAGATAAGACGGTCATCTAGCTGGGCGTACGGTCCACGAAATAGACGGCAGTGAGTTGCAGACCACCAGATAGGAGGGGAATAAGTGTAAACACATGGACTGATAAGAGGCGGAATAATGAACCTGCTCCCCATCTGTAGAGAAGGGCCGCACACAATTTCCCGCACAGATACTCACTTACTGTCACTTTTAATTCTCCTAACACTTGGTATAACCCAGACATAGATATCAGAGGAAACATACTTCAAACAGAACAAAGACATTACCAGAAAACAAATGTGTTGGCAAATATGTTCCAGCAAAGCCATTAATCATGATGTGCTCGGCCAGAAAGGAGGATCATACGTTAAATGTATGGAAGGTCCCTTTAAATCTCATACGTACAGATAGTGCCCGTCAAGGCAGTCCTCAAGACTTTGACATGCCCTTCATACGGGCTGGAGGAATTCCAGGAATCGGGCCGCCGGTATGCTTAGTTATGTATTGAGGTCTAGGAAGGTTCTTTCTGTAGGACCATTAGAAAAGGTCAGGGCTGAGGAAGAAACGTCAGTAAGGCCTCCGCAACTAGAAGATGGGACCTGCAGATCAGATTCTGCTCCTTGTCCTTCAGGCTATGTTCACACTGCTTTTATATCTGTGTGAGCAAAACCACGGGCAGATCAGTAGGTTGATCTGCCTCTGTGAGCAGGGTGTTTCTGGCGGAGGAAGTGCCCTAAACACACCATATACCACTAGCTTTTTTTTAGCCCTTAACCACAGACTTTAATGGGGAGTGCAGCTAAAATATACTTGAAAGGAATAACATACTACTTCTCTAGGGGGAATAAAAATTGATATCAATGGGAAGCTGTTTTTGCCGTTAGGAAAGCAGATTACCACAGCAAAAAGGGGTTAAAGGGGTTGTGTCACTACAGCAAAAAAAATGCATTTATTAGGTAGAGGAAGTTAATACAAGCCACTTACTAATGTATTGTATTGTGATTGTCCATATTGCAACCTTTGCTGGCTGGATTCATTTTTCCATCACATTATACACTGCTCGTGTCCATGGTTACGACCACCCGTTGATAGGATTGAATAACCCCTTTAAGGAGTTGTCTCATGAAACATATTTTACTATTTTTTTTTTAAAACCAGCCCCGAATCAGAATAGTTTTGTAATTGATGTTATATACTGCAATATATCTTTATAGCGCCACCTGCTGTTTGTACTTTTCCATAATTTTTGTCCGTCTCACTGAGCTGGTCGAACATGCTCAGTTTAAATCTTCAACTGCCACTCGCCATATGTTCTGTTAGAAGCTGTGGCAGTAACAGGGGGAGAGCTGCAGCAGGAAGGACATCCTCAGGCTAAGCCACCAATATCAGACCCCTCAGGATAAGCCACCAATATCAGACCCCTCAGGATAGGCCACCAATATCAGACCCCTCAGGATAGGCCACCAATATCAGACCCCTCAGGATAGGCCACCAATATCAGACCCCTCAGGATAGGCCACCAATATCAGACCCCTCAGGATAGGCCACCAATATCAGACCCCTCAGGATAGGCCATCAATATCAGACCCCTCAGGATAGGCCACCAATATCAGACCCCTCAGGATAGGCCACCAATATCAGACCCCTCAGGATAGGCCACCAATATCAGACCCCTCAGGATAGGCCACCAATATCAGACCCCTCAGGATAGGCCACCAATATCGGACCCCTCAGGATAGGCCACCAATATCGGACCCCTCAGGATAGGCCACCAATATCGGACCCCTCAGGATAGGCCACCAATATCAGACCCCTCAGGATAGGCCACCAATATCAGACCCCTCAGGATAGGCCACCAATATCAGACCCCTCAGGATAGGCCACCAATATCAGATCCTCAGGATAGGCCACCAATATCAGATCCTCAGAATAGGCCACCAACATCAGATCTTCAAGGTTCCAACCACTGGCACCCTCTCCAATTAGCTGTTAACCTGTAGTGATGGAACTAGACAGCTGCTTCCATTGTGTGTAGTGAATGGAGGTGCTAACTGCATCACTGCTGCCATACACTTCAGAGGGAGCAGTGCTGCAGTTTCCAGACCCATCCACTACACAACCAAGCAGCAGTAAATTTTTCTGCCGACTTCCAGATCTGATGCTATAAGGTATTAGCCAATTGGCATGGGTGCGGGGTGTCAAACTTTCATTGATCTGATGTTTATAGCTTATCCTGAGGTTTGGCCATCAATATCAAAACCCTGGACAACCCCTTTAAGTCAATGGAGGAGAAATTTGCAGACAACACCATCACAATAAGGGCTATATTCATGCTTGCCAACGCTTCCAAAGTCTGGGAAGAGCCAGCAAATCTCCTGCGCCAACGCTGTGTGGAAGGCTACATTCTTCCAGAAAGTAGATCGACAACTGTATGTGGTGAGGGATGCGGTGTCATTAGATGCAGCCCCAGCACCCATACTTTCTCTGAGGGTGAGCAACGAGTCACAAAAAGGGGTGAGACTGAGAAGAGTCACAAAAGGGTCAGGGCCTAACCGGAAAAGCAGCAGAATTTTGTTACATGGACACGCCCAAAAGAATTTCTTCAGTCTTCACTTTTCCCCTTCTAAAAGTTGGCAAGTATGGCTATCTATAGGGTTGTCCATGCTGGAGATCACCTCCACAAGCTGATACAGTTCACATTATTTTGTCCAGTACTACAATTGGGCGCTGGGGTTCAGAGCTGTTCTGTATACAGCTCCCCTGTTCACTTGCAATGACTGCCCTGCCTGTGTAATTCCCACAGCTCTACCATGATTTCTGTGAACCAAGAAGTTCTTTCAGATATTGTACCACTGCTCAAAAGACATCTTCTACAATTTGTAAAGGTTGCCATAGATTGTCTGGCTAGTCGAGGTAAGAGAACAATAAAAAAGTGTGTCTGAGGTAATACAACAATTGCTTCAGGCCAAAAACAATCTATTTGACGGGTTAGAGCTTCCTTTATGTCTGCATTTGACATTCTGTATGTCAGTTCCTTCACAGCAAAAGAAAAATAACGGGACGGATCCATCAGCTTGACTACAATGGGGTCCTTCTGGTCTCCATCTTGGACTCAGTCATTTTACTGGACACAACAGCGCAACACAGATGTGAATGAATCCTTAAAAATGTTTTATTCTGGGTTACTATTTTAAAGCATATAATGAACTTTTATGAGTTTTTGGCATGTAGAAGGAAACTGAAGAACCTGTTCTTGGTCAGACATCCACCAAATCGCATGGTGGATTGGCCAATGGCTATTTTGGCTCACACAAAAGTGAACTGAGCTAATATGATATCTACAGCAAGAAAAGAGAAGACCAAAAGACAGTTTTATAACCAGCGCTGTTCGGCCAACGCAACCACCAATGTGCAAAGAATGAAGGGCGAAGATACGTAAAGATAGGTTTGACCCCCTTCTTGAGAGGCAATACCAGACACAACCCATGGACAAGTGTGGCACTGTTTTTTTGGGGGGGAAGAAAACAGCCTTGTTTTTGAACCTAGAAATCCCCTTGAACCAAAACTTTTTGTCCAACTAGTCATAATTCTAAAACCTGGCTACCATTCACTTCCATTGCCTCATGAACCTCCAGATTTATCATTTTTGCTAAAAAAAAAAAAGTCAATGGCAAATACACAAAACGACATGTCTTTTCATTTCCAATCGTTAAACAGTCTCATTAAGCTCATTAGTTAAGCTCATCAATTTGCTTATTACATCCAGTTTAACACTTAAACTAATAGGCTTACTCACTTTCTTGGGATTTTAAGCTCCTGCACAAACCTTTTTAAGACTTTGTTTATAGGAGGAGCCAAGATGTAGACAGTGAAGTCTAAGGCTACTTTCACACTAGCGTTCGTCGGTCCGCTCGTGAGCTCCGTTTGAAGGAGCTCACGAGCGGACCCGAACGCCTCCGTCCAGCCCTGATGCAGTCTGAATGGATGCGGATCCGCTCAGACTGCATCAGTCTGGCGGCGTTCAGCCTCCGCTCCGCTCGCCTCCGCACGGACAGGCGGACAGCTGAACGCTGCTTGCAGCGTTCGGGTGTCCGCCTGGCCGTGCAGAGGCGTGCGGATCCGTTCAGACTTACAATGTAAGTCAATGGGAACGGATCCGCTTGAAGATGTCACCATATGGCTCAATCTTCAAGCGGATCCGTCCCCCATTGACTTTACATTGAAAGTCTGAACGGATCCGCGCAGGCTACTTGCGCACTTGCGAATTTTTTTAAAGTTATTAATGCAGACGGATCCGTACTGAACGGAGCCTCCGTCTGCATTAATATGATCGGATCCGTTCAGAACGGATCCGATCAAGCGCAAGTGTGAAAGTAGCCTTAAAGAAACAGACGACCATGACTACTACTTGTAATTAAAGTCCTCCTGGATAGTCAGGGCAAGTGAGAGTTCTATATAGTATGAAAGGGTGCTTCAACTTCACCCGCTTTCAACAACATGGCTATAGGACAAGCAGATCATAATTAGAGATGAGCTAATTTTATATTTTGAAATTCATTCACGCTTCGTTTGGTGGTAAGGCAGAATTGCGTTATGGATTCCGTTACCACAGACCATAACGCAATTCTATCACGGAATGCATAACAGGATGCACTTGGAGGCATTCCAATATTCAGTTATTTATTCCATCATAATAGAAGTCTATGGGCTGCAAAATGGATCCGTCCCGTTTCCGTTATGTAGGGGAGTCCTCTCGTGCATAACTGAAACGGGAGGGATCAGTTATAGAATTGAGTTATGGTCCGTGGTAACGGAATCCATAACGCAATTCTGCTTTTACCACCAAATAAAGCGGTGATAATATGAAATTTGCTCATCTCTAATAATAATGCATGAGGACCCAACCTCAGAAGAAAATATCCCGCCTTGAAAACGCAGATAGCCCATACCTATGCAGCTGCATGCCATACGATTGCATACGTCGCCCACTGACTCCCATTATAAGCGCTCACTAATATGCAGGAGGCGCAGTGAGTGTGACGTGGCTAGCAGTGGCTGTACTCACCGCTCCCTGATCTTCTCCAGACCCGTGTTGCAGTGTCCTGACTGTGTACAGTGTAAGGACTTAGTGCACGCACTATGACCTGGCGCTGTGTGACATCAGGACAAAGTGGAAAATATCAGGGAGCGGGAGCGCATCACTCCGTCCGGAAAGGTACGTTTTTTTAGTTATTTTTAGTCTGATCTGAGGTTGTAAATGGGGGTTTGATCTAAGGTCCAATAAAAAAAAAAATATGGGAGTCTAATGAAACTGCAGTTAAAGAGGACCTTTCATCAGGAAAAAAAAAAAAAAAAGTGTGTGCAATTCTTATACTACCTTATCGGGCTGCTGCTGCCACTGATGTCCGTAAACTATATTTATTTTTTCAAAAGGACCCCCCGTTCGCCCGCTGTGCTCCCCGTTTGTTTTGTCGCCTCATATGCAAATGAGGCAACTTGGTTATAGTAGGCGTGGTCATCTTCTTAGAAGCTTGAGCGCCCCACTCTTAGCCAGGGAGAATGAGCTCAAGTTCTCGCGAGAATCTGAGGTTGTAGACATCCGGACTGATGAACTTAAAGGGAGTCTTTCACCTAAAATGACCATTATACACCACAAACATGATGATATCCATTACATTCCCCATATTATAATCTTACCTGTCATATTGCTGTCCGTCGCCTATTCGCTCTTAAAAACAATTTTATTCCATATGCTAATCAGGTTCTGAAGGTGCCCAGGGGCGGCGTTTATGCGTCCGGTGCCCAGGCTCCACGGCGCTGTTCAAATCAAACCCCTCCCCTTTCACCCCTGTGGCCCGCCCTCGGTTCTTCAGATACCATCCTCCAGTCAATGACAAATCCGGCGCCTGCGCACTCCATTACTCACTAGGGCAGAGGCAGCAGAGCGTTTAATGCGCATGCGCCGGCCCGTACATCCCGATCTAGCTGGCGGAAGTAAACTGCCAAAATATCGGGATGTACGGGCCGGCGCATGCGCATTAAACGCTCTGCTGCCTCTGCCCTAGTGAGTAATGGAGTGCGCAGGCGCCGGATTTGTCATTGACTGGAGGATGGTATCTGAAGAACCGAGGGCGGGCCAGAGGGGTGAAAGGGGAGGGGTTTGATTTGAACAGCGCCGTGGAGCCTGGGCACCGGACGCATAAACGCCGCCCCTGGGCACCTTCAGAACCTGATTAGCATATGGAATAAAAGTGTTTTTAAGAGCGAATAGGCGACGGACAGCAATATGACAGGTAAGATTATAATATGGGGAATGTAATGGATATCATCATGTTTGTGGTGTATAATGGTCATTTTAGGTGAAAGACTCCCTTTAAGCTTCTAAAAAGATAACCACGCCCAGCAGAACTAAAAATGTCAACGCCTACTAGAACCAAGCAGGGAGCACATCGGGCAAACGGGGGGTCCTTTTGAGAGAAAAAAAACAAAACACATCAGTGGCAGCAGCTCGATAAGGTAGTATAAGAATTGCACACACTTTTTTGGGATGAAAGGTCCTCTTTAAACATCAATGACATGAAAGAAGTTGAGCTGCAATACCACACACAACTGGTGGACAGGCGTGGCACTATTTTTGGAAGAACGATCCATGTTTTTTTTTTTTTTTTTTTTTTTGATAACCCCTTTAAAATTAAAATTAGTAACCTCTTCCCCTCATTTATAGCTTTTCTTTCTAAATACAAATAAATAAGCAAATCAGATTTTTTAAGCTAGAAATAAAAATTAATTTTTATTTTTTTATAATTTTCTTTTTTTTTAAACCAAATCGATAGAAATTCCAGGTTTAGAGAGCTGCTATAAGCCTAAAGTTTGCCGTGTAATACTTTCGTGTATACATCCGGGCAGAATACTATGTGACTTGGCAGGAAAACTGTTCCCAGATGATTGAAAGTTTTCTTCCCTGACGTTATAAACCCCAGCTAAAGTCAAGCAGCTTAAAGAGCTACGTCAGAATTTATGGAATTATCTTCTGCTCCCCGTCTGTTATATTACACCAGGGATTTAACAGTTGTACATTTACCTCCCCACATCAAGCCATATTTAGCAAGTAAGGAAGTCGCGGTAACTCTCACTTCAGACATTCTTCACGGAAAAGGTTTAGCCTGAAACAAGGCGAGACAAATCTTAGGATCCTGATAACCAAGGAGCCTAGAAATTTGCTGGTGGCATCACCTACATTGTTGAGTTTTTCCTCTATCGATTTCTATGGCTACTAAAAAATTCTGTGAGCCTACAATAATTTGTTGGCCCCTTACCACTTATTCTTAAAGGGAACCTGTCACCTGGATTTTGGGTATAGAGCTGAGGACAGGGTTGCTAGATGGCTGCTAGCACATCCGCAATACCCAGTCCCCATAGCTCTGTGTGCTTTCATTGTGTAAAAAAACGATTTTATACATATGCAAATTAACCTGAGATGAGTCAGAGCTTGAAAAAATATGACTCTTCTCTGGTCACACAAGTAAGATATGACTCTTATGTTAATTTGCATATGTATCAAATCGTTTTTTTACACAATAAAAGCACACAGAGCTATGGGGACTGGATATTGCGGATGTGCTAGCGGCCATCTAGCAACCCATGTCCTCAGCTATATACCCAAAATCCTGGTGACAGGTTCCCTTTAAGGCAACTTTTTTTTTTACACAGTATCTTTCTTCTTGATAGTTGCCCATGCTTGGTTGGCACAAGAGAACCTTTGACCAAGACCAGACTATGCTGGCATTTGTTAAAAAGGCATATCCAATCAACTATACGGTCACCGCATCAGAAAAAAACTGCATCACCCAAAAAGCCTTGGCTTTGTAAATTATAATGTAGACCAAAGTCAACATGGAAAAGCATGTTCTGATACCGTACCAAAAGCTACCATGTTGCCCCCGCAGCCCTCTGTTTTTGTAAGAATTTCTATATGGAAGGCCCTTCTGATGAACTCCATGTTGCCAAAGTCGAAGAGGAGGCTATCTGTACACCCAACTGATCCCCTACTTAATATCTATCCAGAGACAATGATACTGCAGAAGCCTTGCACATACAGAAGTCTTTTATGGAGACAGAACCACTTAAAATTTTTGACAAGTTTAAAAAGGCACAATCCATGTTTTTTTTCCTTTTGCTCCACCTAGCCCACAGAATCTTGAAATAATAGTCTTCTAAGACACTAGACCTTGCCTTATTATCTAGTTCCAAAAAAATGCAAACCATTTCCCTCATCGCTCCCAACAGCCATCATCTCCGACCTTGGTCTCAATATCAGATCTACAGTTTAAAGAGCCAGTCAGCATTGTCAACCCTATTAAACCAGGCATAGTTTAGGGTTGATCATGCTGCTTAAACATTTATTGTCTATAAAGGGTTAATAATGACCAAGTTATATATATTTTTTATAGCCATGTAAATTTGGTATTTGGATCACCGGGGGGGTGACCCTAGCAGTAGGAGCGCCACTAGGACAACGCCCTGCCCTCTCTGCACTTCCTCCTCCTCCTCCTCCTCTTTGAGTGACAAGGCCACACACACACCCTGTGTTCCAGCGGTACTGCTGGGGTTCAGAGGCTGCACAGTGGATGAGCTCAGAAGACTGTGCTCTCACGGGCTACTTTGGGTAGTATAACACTTAGTGAGAGACCATTGACTGCAAGACATGCCTTTAACGATGTACTAGAAGACATTTTGCCTAGTTGACTGACTTTGAGAGCATCATTGGACTAAGAGGAGCAAGACGGTAGTTTTAACTAATAGGCCGCATGTTCTGGGGTGCTGGGAGCAGGGGGCCTAGCTGTTAGGAGGTGAGGGCACACACATACTGAGAACAGGCTCCAGACCAGACAGACTACCAGTAGAGAGGCTCATTTGATCCACAAACGTACCCAAGCAGCTCCCACAGTTTTGTTGTCCACATCCAGACAAAAGTGTCACCTTCAGCTACACAGCCCTGTCTCTGCCCAGACCATTTCCAGGTGCTTAGCAGAAGAAAATTTGGTGTCACGGGGCCCATTATGTGTCCTACTATTGATAGTAAGCCACCATTGCCTTCATTTGCAGTAGTTGTAAACGAAAAACCTTGACTGCTACAGCGTATCATCTTTAGTGATGAAACCAGGTTCTGTTTGGGATCTGATGACAGTCAGGTTGGAGTATGGAAGCCTCATGGTGAGCGCTTCCATCCTGCCTTTGCTGTGGAGCGACACGCTGCTCCAGCTGCTGGTGTGATTATCTGGGGAGCCATCGCATACGACAGTGGATCGCCCCTAGTAGTTATAAGAGGGACACTAACAGCTCAGTGATATGTAAAAGACATCCAGCGGCCTCATGTGTTCCTCTCATGGCAGGGCTTCCAACTGGCATTTTTCAGCAGGATAATTCTCACCCACACACAGCAAGTGTTTCCAGGAATATCTCCTCCAGATTGCAACACTTCCTTGGCAAGGCTGGGTGCTGGATTTATTGCCAGTCTGTCATTTACGGGACCAGGTAGGATGTCCACTTTGGCAGGATCTATAGGCCCATATGTAACATCTGTGGGCAACTGTGCCGCAGGAAACCATACAGAACATGTCTGCCGTCATGCCCAACCATATCTCATCCTGTGTCCAGGCTAGAGGTGGCCCAACAGGGTTCTACAGCCTCCTTTCAATTATACAGAAATGTACCCCAAGAAACCTCTCCCTTTTCCTCTAATATTGGAATCACTTACATATATCATTATTACATTCACACATAAAACGTTCCATTCGATTCCAACAACGCCTTCTTGGTGCAGTATTTATTGTCATTTGGTACATTTGAGGGAAAATATTTGCAATGAGGAAGCCACAAAATAATAATGTCCAATCCATCATTCTGTGACAAGTCTATTAAACAGCACCTATGGAAGCCCACGAACCGCTAAAATAAATGGATCATAGGGTCCTCACCAAGAGTCCCATCAATTGCGATGATGCTCATAACAGTCCTATCAACCAAGCAGTCAAACCTCCTGAAACATGGGCATATTGAAATGTGCTGCAGGTACTGTCTACACAAACTTGCAAACACTAAAAGTGAAAAAACAACACCTCCATAAACTGCGGGCGCGCACAGCCGTGAATGCTGCTATTTCAGGTTTGGTCACATTCTTTCTATGGCAGATTGGTTTTAAGCCAGAACCGTCCCGGCTTATAACTGTTCCATTCAGTCAAACACTTCCTCAGGCCACTCATTATCACCCCAGGTTTCTCATTAAATCACTTGTGAGTCAATACTACCTTAGTCTAAGACGTCAAGTAACCCCAGGACAGGAGGAAAGGTTCACGTTAATCCTTTTTATTCCAGACTTTTACTTATTTGCTCTGTGAACGTAGAGTTCATAAATCAAGAAACAAAAAATCTTTCCTTGTAGCCCGGCTCCAAAAACCACCAACATTGCAGGATTAACACTTAGTTTGCCCAGCCTTCTCCTAATGTGAAGAAACTTTTACGTTACAGTGTACTAGTGTATATCTCCTTGTGTATCTCTAGTTTATATCAGCTTGTGCATCTTTCAGCCATGTAGGGATTTATGGGGTTGTTCCCTGATTAACTTTTACATTTTCCTGATGGATCACACAAAATGGAACTTACCAACTGGAATCACTTTAAAAATGCTCCAGTGTGTGAATTTCGCCATCATATGCCTTTCATGACGCCTCCAGGTGTTCTTCTGGTTGCCTTTGAGAATGTCCACCTAATCTGTCCATTCTGGTGGACACACTTCTCTAAATGTTTGTGGAGTGATTGCTGATTGTGGGACGTTCTGAGAGGGAACCAAAAGAACACCAAGGGACATCACGAGACAGCATGTAACAGAAACTTATGTGTTGTGTGATATTTCATTGTGGGACAACCCTTTAAAAGGCCTTGAGTGCATGCAACTTTACAAGGGCTGGGAAATTTATGGTACAATTACATTCTTTACTTTTATTATAGAGTTTGGTTAAAAAAAAAATGCACATTCATTAAGTTCAACCAGGGCAACTTTTTGGTGCGTGTTGGAGATTTCCACTTTCTTAACCCACGTTGCTCTCAGTCAAATCAGTGGAACTACTGTATATGCTGATGTCATCTAATGACATGTTTCAATAACGTATGCTGAAAAGATACCCATCTAATAGTGTGTTGGACCACTATTGGTCTTCAGAATCACAGCAATTAAGGTGGCATAGATTCCATTAGGTGTTTAAAGAGTCTCTCCCAGATTTTCATATTGATGGCCTATATTTAGGACAGGTCATCAACATGAGATTGGCAGAGGGTCTGACTCCCAACACCCCCGTGATCAGCTATATGAAGAGGACATGGCACTCCATGAATACTTAGGCTGCTCAATAAGGCCTGTAATCCAGAAATCAGGCTCCATGCGAGCGTGATCCTCTGTTCTGGACACTGCTCGTTTAGCAAGAGCGCACAACATTATGAATTATGAAGCCATGTGTATGTGCATGACCTTACGGCTACAGAATCATAGTGACATTGTTTCTGACAATTGCCTACTTGTTAGTATGGAAGGAGCGATCGCTAATGCCACCACTTGTCCCCATACAGAATCATTATTTACCGGCAACAGACTGCAATTAGATGCATGATTATCTGCTGGTGTAATACAGCCTTCAAAGAAGCCCTAATGTCCAAACTATTACGCCACCATGGCAGCTTTTGAAACTGGTCCCTGCTGGTCTAGCACCGATAACCATGCCTTGTTCCAAGTTGCTCACGTTTCCCCTTGTAATGTGGGTTCAAACAAACCGATCCATGGAAAATTAGCTCACTTTATTTTATGCTGCACTATGGGGTCAAGTGCCTAATTTTCATAAGGGATGCTCCAATTATGGAAGTGTAAGTGGTCATTCAGTGTACACATCCGAAAAGAAAATATTCTATTTCAAAGAAATCGACAACTTCGCAAGTGCCGATGAAAGTATTCATGCATCATAAAAAATTACCTATATACGGTTTTTCACGCACTTTTAAAAATTATACTAAAGCAGCCAACCCCTTTAAGGTTGCTTCAGTGGTGTCTAGGATTGAGGGTTTTCCCAGAATAAGTATTTCTTCCACCGGATAGGTGAAGAGAAAAGGGTTGCTGCATCTCCAAATTAATGAATGGAGTGCCGGTGGCGCATGCAAACTACTGCTCCATTTCAAGTCTATGGGACTAACAAGATAACAGAGTATCTGTCAGTCCTACAAACGTTAATAGGGCAGCACTGCGCATGTGCAAACAAAGCTCTATTCAGGCGGTGGACATAGGACCCCTGCTCTTAAAATGGAATGAGACTTGAGGGTGCAAAAGTAACAAAAATAAAAAGAAGAACTAAAACAATCCATCTAATATTGAGCAGCACCAAATTTTGTAGAGCTCTGGATAACTGTGGCATTCATGGTAGAAGCAGATATTTATTGGACTCTGGCGGTAGAGGTCTCCTGGGGGACACGGATTACTAAAATAATCCATTGATTGCGCAACGCACAGGCTGAACGTAACGTATGAGTACAGGGAACAGAGAGTCCCGCTTCTCCTGATATAGGAAACGCGTTATTATAAACATTGGGGCAGACAATCTGCAGAGATCTACCTGAGGCAATCGTGGCACATTGCACCACAGCAAGCGCAGGTTTTCGTAAGAGACTAGTTTATTTGACGCGTCACCACAAGCTGCTAAGAAAAAGCCTTTCACGGAGGAAAGTCTCAAAGCTTCAAGACAAGAGATGCCTGTACAGACACACAACAGTAACGTGACTGAGAGAAAACAGGCCCCGCACCTCCCTCCCCAGGAGACTCTTTAGTGCTCTTACTTCTACAAAACCCTCTAGGCCACTTAGGAAATTAACCCCTCATAGGTTACCACATCTGAAATGTAAAAATGTGCACTGCCGATAAGGTAAAGACTCTAAAACCAGTCAGATCCACTAATCTACAGCTTTATATAATATTCCAATAGATTTGAACAAAATCTCTTCAGGCTCTGTGTCTCAGGGTGCATAATAAAACTGATATGTGATAAAAGTGAACATGTAGTATGTCTCCTAGCAAAAAATGTGGTTTCTTTAAGATGTTTTTGAGTATTTGCCACATCTCAAAATAAGTTTGGTGAAAAATGAGAAGATCTCACCACCAGACTCAGGACCTACACAAAACTTGTTTTATTCCATCTAGGACCATATGTTTTGTGGGCTTTTTTCTTATTTATTCTTTCAGTTGTACCCCTGACTTTATCTCATCTTTTAGCCTAGTTTAAAAAGTAGTCAAGATACAGCAGCCATTGCGGCCAGTTATGGAGCTAATACTTTGCCACAGAGTCACCTAGGCTTCTTCAAAACACATGGCCCTGCCGTCTCCTCAAGTTTTTGAAAATCAACCCGTTTGGGTACTTTCACACTTGCGTTGCTTGATTCCGGCAGGCAGTTCCGTTGCCTGAACTGACTGCCTGATCAGGCAAACGGATGTCATTTTTTCTGACTGATCAGGCATTTTTCAGACTGATCAGGATCCTGATCAGTCAGAAAGATGCCTGATCAGTCAGAAAAATGCATTGCAATACCGGATCCGTTTTTCCGTTGTCATCAGGCAAAACGGATCGTTTTTTTGGTTTTTTTTTTCTTCATTTTTAAAGGTCTGCGCATGCGCAGACCGGAAGGACGGATCCGGCATTCCGGTATTTTGAATGCCGGATCCGGCACTAATACATTCCTATGGAAAGAAATGCCGGATCATTCAGGCAAGTCTTCAGTTTTTTCGCCGGAGATAAAACCGTAGCATGCTACGGTTTTCTCTTTTGCCTGATCAGTCAAAATGACTGAACTGAAGACATCCTGATGCAAACTGAACGGATTACTCTCCATTCAGAATGCATGGGGATATGCCTGATCAGTTATTTTCCGGTATAGAGCCCCTGTGACGGAACTCTATGCCGGAAAAGAAAAACGCTAGTGTGAAATTACCCTTACATAGAATTTAAAGCACAGTCTGATCTACAGGAGACATCTGTACAAGACTTAGGTTTCCTAGAAAACTCAACTAATCTCCATTCAATAATAAATATTTGCGAGCCTGAAGATAAAGGAAGTGGAGACACTGAAGGGTCAGTGACAGGAGAGGACTTTGAGTAAATATCAAGTCCCTTCATTAGTGGCAGCAGAGCGTAGAGGCCTATACATTAACCACACATTAGCCAGGACTAACAAACCTCTAAGCATGCCTATAAAATCTGCTATAAACTTGGAGCCCATTTCATGTTTACATTGCAGGGACAGCTGGAATGTCTCTCTTGGGTGCTCTCAGGCTGCAGGACACTAGGCCGGAAGTCTTCTAGTGACCTGAAACTGGGAATGCAGCTGACTATAGAGCTCCCAGTCTTTAACTTGTCACTCTCAAAATGCTAGGAATGATAGGAATTCATCCCATGCTGGGACAGACCCGTCCAGGCTTCTCCTGTGCGGCAAGACATTTGACGTAGTGTTCGCTTATGGACGTCACAATAATCGGCCAGATAATCCATCTTATAGAAATTAAAGTCTTCAAAAACAAAATCGGGCCCTCGAAGAAAGCGCTACAGATCTAGCAACTAATACTTTATTCAGGAAACTATATTTTTTGTCCGAGTACGCAATGGACTACCCATGACTGCACTCACAGAACCCACGTACTGGACTCAAAGAAGCAAGTGGTGCTACTCACGGTGTGAGGTTATTAACTCAGCATATCCTATGTTGCGCTATGTCTCACAGAACATGGACCTGGAGGCCACGGTCTCCAGTAGTCACCAGATCCATGAAGTACACAGACATACTGTATGGATATCACTGTGGCGTTATAATTTTAATAGGGATGAGGCACTAAACTAGTTATTTTTCTCTGTTTTGAGTGCTATCTGCAGTTAATTTCTATAATTTGAGAAGTCTTAGGCAAATCCTGAGAAAACTTCACAGCAGGCCAAGGAGGAGTGATAGAAGTAGTCAAAGGGTAATTCTGGTTATGTGAAGATATCCCTTATCCTGTTGATAAGGGATAACTATTAGATCTGTGGGGGGGGGGGGGGGGGTCTTCACACTGGGACTCCCACCAATCACAAGAACCTAAGCCACTCAGGCACGCACCTAGCCACTCCATTTACTTCTATGGAAGTTACAGAGATAGCCGCTCCCATCATTTCTATGGCTATGTGAATGCCGACTGGCTCCCCAGCTTTTGGGGAGCTCCATGGGGTACGGGGTCCTCGTTCTCATGATCAGTATCATCGAGCTAATAGTTATCCTCTATTCTGTGGACAGGGGATAACTTCACATAACTGGAATACCACATTAAAAGGTGTCCATACACCTCCAATAGCTGTTGGTCGAATGCTCATTGGCTGATGCCATCTCCCGACTCCCCATACACATACATACTAGGTTCACCAAGCGTGTAGGTTTTTTTTCAGTGGGGACAGAGGAGAAAAACCCTGTGAGCACTCTAGAGTGGCTTGTCTCCCAGGAGAACAAAAGGATCAGGTGCTGAAATTCAACGCCCCCAGTTCCTCTCTAAAGATAAGATTGTGGGCTGGTTGAGCCAAAAACATTAAGTTTGGGTGACAATACTCTAAAGTGTATGAAGAATTTTCCAAGGGTATTTCCATCCCAGACATTAATAGCATATCACTAGGATATGCCATCAAATGTCAGATGGGGAAGTGTCCCAGAGGTGGGCCACTGCAGAATGGGCCACCCATTAGTGTAGAGAGCAGTGTGCATGCAAGGCCACCCGCTATTCAAAGCTATGCGGGTGCCAAAAACGCAGAGAGCTGGCTGGAGTCCCATGGC